>NC_139156.1:57992833-59470889 GCF_964270905.1 Leucopleurus acutus | reverse complement strand
CATAAAACCCTAGTATCTGGCACATAGTAGGCACTGAAATATTGTTGAATGGATGAATGAACAGTAAGGGAAAAATTAATTAAATCATGATATACCCATATGATAGAATTAAAAACTATATTGAATAATAGTTCATTAGGTTCCTGAAAATAAGGTAGATAACTCCAGTCCCTGCATACCACCTGCATACCTCCCCATCCCCTCGCAACTCCCTCCCCCAAGAACTAAACCACAGTGAAAGGCAGACTAGAAAAAAAAAAATCTATACCAGTACAGGAAGGTGATAAAGGACTTCTTTGTCCCCAGCCTGGGCAAATATAAAATCTGTGAATTTGAAATCAGTAGCCTGCTCTCATTCAGTTTTGGGGTTTAAATTTGCACCATCTATGTGGTATGGTCCAAAACCCCCAAACTAAGAAAAAACTTTAAGTAGTATTTGTAGACTTGCAGATGTAAAACCCCTCTGGAGGGATACACTCACTACCAGGGCTTCCCACACTGAAAGCTCTGCCATACATGAGGGCCCAGTTCAATATTTAAAGGCACATAAACGTACACAATCTTACATGAGCAAGAGTTAGAAGACAACAAAATTGCAATACTTGTTTTAGATATTGTTGGACATTTGGGTTATTTACAGTTCTCAGGCTGAGACTCTAAGAACAATAACAGAATTACTGAAGTCTAAAAAATGAGTGTTAAAGTGATTAAATGTATTGAAAATGAATTAAAAATCATAAGAAAACTAAAATTCTATCAGTAAAGAATATGGTGTGAAAAATGTTAATATGCTTACAAAAAAAGTCTACAAAGTAGTAGATCAGTTCTAAAAGTACTTATTGCATATGTATAGATGCATAATATTAATAAATACTTTGGAGAATTCCAAGGTATAAACAATGATCATCTGTGAGTGGTGGGATTCCTTTTTTTAAAAATTAAATTAATTAATTAATTAGGCTGTGTTGGGTCTTTGTTGCTGTGCGCGGGCTTCTCATTGCAGCGACTTCTCTTGTTGCGGAGCACGGACTCTAGGCACACGGGCTTCAGTAGTTGTGGCACACGGGCTCAAGTGGTGGCTCATGGGCTCTAGAACGTAGGCTCAGTAGTTGTGGCGCATGGGCTTAGTTGTTCCGTGGCATGTGGGATCTTCCCAGACCAGGGCTCGAACCCGTGTCCCCTGCATTGGCAGGCAGATTCTTAACCACTGCGCCATAGGGAAGTCCGTTTTTTCTTATTATGAAAGTTAAAAAATAGTCATTCTATAGAAATCAGAAAATACAGTTACCAATTTTTTTTAAAAAGGGAAATCATCCAGAATCCCACCACTCAGGGACTTCCTTGGGAATGCAGTGGTTAAGAATCCGCCTGCGAATGCAGGGAACACGGGTTCGAGCCCTGGTCCGGGAAGATCCCACATGCCACGGAGCAACTAAGCCCATGAGCCACAACTACTGAAGCCTGTGCACCTAGAGCCCCTGCTGCACAAAAGAAGCCACCGCAATGAGAAGCCCGCGCACCGCAACGAAGAGTAGCCCCCGCTCGCTGCAACTAGAGAAAGCCCGCGCGCAGCAACAAAGACCCAACGCAGCCAAAAATAAATAAATAAATAAATTTATTTTTTTAAAAAACCCTGCTCCTATGTTATGGGGGTATAAATTAATAAGAAATAAACAGTTTAAGTTTGATAATTTTAGTGTGTTATGGTTTCCAAACTATTATACTTAAAGGTGAAAATGCATTTGTAAGTTATTTATCTATTTATTATTGAGGTATAGTTGATTTACAATATTATATTAGTTTCAGGTGATTAACACAACGATTCAAAATTTTTATAGATTATATTGCATTAAAAGTTATTATAGAGTCTCTGGGAGGGCTCACGCCAAGGAGTACTTCCCAGAACTTCTGCTGCCAGTGTCCTTGTCCTCACTGTGAGCCACAGCCACCCCCCATCTCTGCAGGAGACCCTCCAACACTAGCAGAGCCTTGGACCCTGAACCTTCAGAGACATGTCTGGTGCCCCTCATTGTCCTATGTTTTTAGAATGAAGAAGTTTAATTTCTGAAAAGTTTTGGATGGTTTAACTGCCTCCTCCCCTGGCAGTAGTAGCAGCAGTGGCAGTAACAGTGGTGGCGGGGCTGGAAGTGGTTCCATGCATCCAGGAGGGACTGCAGGGTTCTCAGAGAGGAGATTCAGGAAACCTTAACTTCAGACTATTTCCAGATTTGTAAGCTTGTGCAAGTGAAAGCATGCAAGTGAAAGCTTGGAGTCCTAACCACTGGACCACCAGGGAAGTCCCACAATTGATAGTTCTGTTGTTAGTAGTAATACTAGTATTGTAGCTTTGAAACTATTTTACGCATAATATACATTATATATGTATATGTTATGCATATGCATAAGCAAATACGCAATCATGTTAATGTCATTAAAACCAAGATTTTCAGTGTGAAAGCAAAGGGATACAAATATAATAACTGATGATTTAATTGTTCACTTAAATTGGAAATATCCATATGAATGCAAGATTTAGTTTTCTTTCTGAAATTCACATATTTCCTAGCTTTATTTACTGAGAGGGCATAGAAATAATGACAGTCTGGTAGAAGTGAGCATCCCCAGTGCTGATCATAGTCTCTGAAAGCCATTTCCCAACAAAAGGAAGGGCTCCTTGAAAAGAATGGCTGATTCTAGGTCTGGGGCAGGAAATGTACCAGATGAGCTTGATACCTCTTGCTATGCCAGAAAGCAGGAATGCTTTCAATACCACTGGGGTTGTGTGGATACACGGGTCAACTTCAAGGAGTTCACATTGGCCAAATTTGGGACAATTTGAGCCTTGAATACTGCAATGTATAAAGCATAACGTATACAGGCATACCTCATTTTACTGTGTTTTGCTTCATTGCGCTTTGCAGATACTGTGCTTTTTACAAATTGAGAGTTTGTGGCAACCCTGCGTCAAGTAATCCTCTTGGAACAATTTTTCCAACAGCATTTGCTCATTCCATGTCTCTGTGTCACGTTTAGGTAATTCTCACAATAATTCAAACTTTTTCATTATAATTATATTTGTTGTGATCTGTGATCTTTGATGTTACTATTGTAATTGTTTTGGGGCATCACGAACCTGTGCCCATTTTTTTTTTTTTTTTTTTTCGGTACTCGGGCCTCTCACTGTTGTGGCCTCTCCCGTTGTGGAGCACAGGCTCCGGACGTGCAGGCTCAGCGGCCATGGCTCACGGGCCCAGCCGCTCCGCGGCATGTGTGATCTTCCTGGACCGGGGCACGAACCCGTATCCCCTGCATCGGCAGGCGGACTCTCAACCACTGCACCACCAGGGAAGCCCCCTTTTTTTTTTTTTTAACATCTTTATTGGAGTATGATTGCTTAATGGTGTGTTGGTTTCTGCTGTGTGGCAGGGTGAATCAGCTGTACATATACATGTGTCCCCGTGTCTCTTCCTTCTTGTATCTCCCTCCCTCCCACCCTCCCTATCCCATCCCTCTAGGTGGTCACAAAGCACAGAGCTGATCTCCCTGTGCTATGCGGCTGCTTCCCACTAGCTATCTATTTTACGTTTGGTAGTGTATATATGTCCATGCCACTCTCTCACTTTCTCCCAGCTTACCCTTCCCCCTCCCCGTGTCCATTCTCTAGTAGGTCTGCGTCTTTGTTTCTGTCCTGCCCCCTAGATTCTGCATGACCGTTTTTTTTTTTTTTAGATTCCATATATATGTATTGGCATGCGGTGTTTGTTTTTCTCTTTCTGACTTGCTTCGCTGTGCGGCAGACTCTGGGTCCGTCCACCTCACTGCAGGTGGCTCAATTTTGTTTCTTTTTATGGCTGGGTAGTGTTCCATTGTATGTATGTGCCACATCTTTTTTATCCATTCATCTGTCGATGGACACTTGTCTTGCTTCCATGTCCTGGCTATTGTGGATGGAGCTGCAATGAACATTGTGGTACATGACTCTTTTTGAATTATGGTTTTCTCAGGATATATGTCCAGTGGTGGGATTGCTGGATCGTATGCTAGTTCTATTTTTAGTTTTTTGAGGAGCCTCCATGCTGTTCTCCATGGTGGCTGTATCAATTTACATTCCCACCAACGGTGCAGGAGGGTTCCCTTTTCTCCACATTCTCTCCAGCATTTATTGTTTGTAGATTTTTTGATGATGGCCATTCTGACGGGTGTGAGGTGATGCCTCATTGTGGTTTTTATTTGCATTTCTCTAATTGATGATGCTGAGTATTCTTTCATGTGTTTGTTTTGCCTGGTCTCTTGAAATCACTTCCTAACTGATTTTGTCACCTCTTGTTTTACCCTATTCCAATTCATTTGGTTATAATAATGGTTATTTCTGAATTATAATGTAATTATGTCATTTTTCCTGCTAAAAATTCTATGTTGGTTTCCCTAGAGCAGTGGTGATCTAGAAACAAAAGTCTTATGTAAAATCCCAATAAAATAACACCTATTAAAACAAATAAATATGGTACTTTATTGGTGTACATTAAAAAAAGTTATTATAAAATATTGGCTATATTCCCTGTGCTGTAAAATATATCCTTCTAGCTCATTTATTTTTTACTGAAGTATAGTTGATTTACAATGTTTCAGATGTACAGCAAGAAAATGCATTTCTAAAAAAAGTGTTACAATCAAGAAGAATGCAAGGAACTTTTTGGATCTCAGTCCCAGTTCCAGTGAGGCCCCAGGTTTAAGACCTTAACCTGGATGCTTTTGTAGATGTTTTGCTTTTTAGGATCTTTAGGGCAAAGCACAGGTTGTATCACTGCTACTGTTCTTTTACAAAGTTAGCATTTTGTTCTATTGTTTATATTTGGTAACTTCTGAGTGGCACATAGCTCTCCTTTGACATACATTGAGACTTTGTCCCAGGAGGTTGCAGTCACTCACAATAAGTATAAAAATATCATGAGTATTCAAATCTCAGAAAACTGTTTCTTTTGTCTTCTGTTTACAAAGCGCTCACTGCAATTGCTTTTATCATACAGTCAAAAATAGGTTCCTATAGATGCCACTAGGGCATGTTTATCATTTTACTTTGTAGTTTCATGTGGAGCTAACTCTACTGGTGTTACAAAAGCTCCCAGATCCTACAGAAAATATCTCTAAACTGTGTTTCCTACTTAAATGACAAAATATGCCATATACCTGAGAGTATGTTGTAGGGCTTTCAGCAGTCAAAATCATTATCCCTGGGAGTTCCCTGGTTGCCTAGTGGTTAGGACCATAGGGTTTCACTGCTGGAGCTTGGGTTCAGTCCCTGGTAGGGTAACTGAGATCCTGCAGGCTGCGCGGCAAGGCCAAAAAAAAAAATCATTATCCCTAAGGCCGCAGAAGGAGAATCCACATTCAGTCCTCCCTGAATCACGCAGTTCCTGCCCGGATTCCCAAGTCTCTTGAAAGGATAGACTTAGGCCGTCCTTAATGAAGGTACAGAACTTGCTCTATTACGTTTTTTTTTTTAGAGAAACTAATTACAGGATGTTCTCTTTTTCTACATTTTAATTTTGGCTATTGAAAATATTACACTTTGGGGCTTCCCTGGTGGCGCAGTGGTTGGGAGTCTGCCTGCCGATGCAGGGGACATGGATTCGTGCCCGAGTCCGGGAGGATCCCACATGCCAAGGAGCGGCTGGGCCCGTGAGCCATGGCCGCTGAGCCTGCGCGTCCGGAGCCTGTGCTCGGCAGCGGGAGAGGGCACAATGGTGAGAGACCCGCGTAACGCAAAAAAAAAAAAAAAAAAAAAAAGAAATTATTACACTTATTAAATAAGTGTATGTCAAATATGGCTTCACTTTCATCAGTGATCCCTTCAGTAGAGATAAGAAGCTAACGGCATCCACCTGGGAGAACAGATGTTTGAAACAAGAGTGCATTGAAGATAAATTTGCTCTTTATCATCCCTAAATTGAATAAGGGTTTCTGAACATATACTGTTTGTTCCTTGTCTGCAATAATAAAGTCTGCTCCCATCTCTAGGTGCTCTGTGGTTGATGTTTTATCACTGAACTTGTTTTCCTTTCACTCCATTGCATGTAAATTCTTGCCTCACAGCATAATATTGGCAAAGTACCTTGAGGTTCAATTCAGTAAATATTTATTACCCTTGAAGTTCAATTCAATAAATACTTATTGAATTGAGCCATTCAATATGCTAATTACCCATGATACAGAACTAAGGCAGACCCTGCCCTTAAGAAGATCATAGTCATTTCTGATAAAGGAGGTAAGAATATACAATGGAGAAAAGTCAGCCTCTTCAATAAGTGGTGCTGGGAAAACTGGACAGCTACATGTAAAAGAATGAAATTAGAACACTCCCTAACACCATACACAAAAATAAACTCAAAATAGATTAAAGACCTAAATGTAAGGCCAGACACTATAAAACTCTTAGAGGAAAACATAGGCAGAACACTCTATGACATTAATCACAGCAAGATCCTTTTTGACCCAACTCCTTGAGAAATGTAAATAAAACCAAAAATAAACAAATGGGACCTAATGAAACTTAAAAGCTTTTGCACAGCAAAGGAAACCATGAACAAGACCAAAAGACAACCCTCAGAATGGGAGAAAATATTTGCAAATGAAGCAACTGACAAAGGATTAATCTCCAAAATTTACAAGCAGCTCATGCAGCTCAATATCAAAAAAACAAACAACCCAATCCAAAAATGGGCAGAAGACCAAACAGACATTTCTCCAAAGAAGATATACAGATTGCCAACAAACACATGAAAGGATGCTCAACATCACTAATCATTAGAGAAATGCAAATCAAAACCACAATAAGGTATTACCTCATACGAGTCAGAATGGCCATCATCAAAAAATCTACAAACAATAAATGCTGGACAGGGTGTGGAGAAAAGGGAACCCTCTTGCACTGTTGGTAGGAATGTAAATTGATACAGCCACTATGGAGAACAGTATGGAGGTTCCTTAAAAAACTACAAATAGAACTACCATATGACCCAGCAATCCCACTACTGGGCATATACCCTGAGAAAACCATAAATCAAAAAGAGTCATGTACCAAAATGTTCATTGCAGCTCTATTTACAATAGCCAGGAGATGGAAGCAACCTAAGTGTCCATCATCGGATGAATGGATAAAGAAGATGTGGCACATATATACAATGGAATATTACTCAGCCATAAAAAGAAACGAAATTGAGTTATTTGTAGTGAGGTGGATGGACCTAGAGTCTGTCATACAGAGTGAAGTAAGTCAGAAAGAGAAAAACAAATAACGTACGCTAACACATATATATGGAATCTAAGGAAAAAAAAACGGTCATGAAGAACCTAGGGGTAAGACGGGAATAAAGACACAGCCCTACTAGAGCATGGACTTGAGGATATGGGGAGGGGGAAGGGTAAGCTGTGACAAAGTGAGAGAGTGGCATGGACATATATACACTACCAAACGTAAAATAGATAGCTAGTGGGAAGCAGCCACATAGCACAGGGAGATCAGCTTGGTGCTGATCAGCTTTGTGACCACCTAGAGGGGTGGGATAGGGAGGCTGGGAGGGAGGGAGACGCAAGAGGGAAGAGATATGGGGATATATGTATAGCTGATTCACTTTGTTATAAAGCAGAAACTAACACACCATTGTAAAGCAATTATTGTAAAGCAATTATACTCCAATAAAGATGTTAAAAAAAAAAGATCATAGTCTTTCAGGGGAGACACAGATTAACAAACAGCACCATGTAAGTGCAACCACAGAAGTATGGGCAAGGTATACAGTAGGACAAAGGAGGGAATGACCCCCTGTAGTCACCTCAAATTCTTTTTTAAAGAAATTTAGGATGTAAATAAATAAAAGGAATAACCGTGGTAGGAGACCAGTGCAGGAACAGAATTCTCAAAGATGAATGCTGTAAAAGAAACTAAGTATGGTTTTGTAATGCTTTGATTATTTCCAAAACAAAGGTATTTATCTGAGCTGAAGGAAGATGATGATGCATGTAAAAAAGCCCAGCAGACAGGAGCATTTTACCGCTTTCATAACCTGGCTCCTTTGGTTCAGAAATCAGAACATCAATACCTGGCCCCACCAGCATAGCCTATTAGGTAAGCCCAAAGTAGACTAGTAAAGTAGACCAGGCTGTGGCCGCTAAGCAGAACTCGGTCCATATCAAATCCCTGAGAAGAATCCTCCGAGTTTAGAGTCCAGATTTTTCAAACTTCTTCTGCCAATTAATTATTTTATTTTATTTTTTTTTTGCCAATTAATTATTTAACGTATAAACCTGAATTGCCCAATCGAATATTTTTGGGTGATGGTTTGAACCACTATAGCCTTAAACCAAGGGTCAGGAAAACTGCTGTCCAAATTGGAACCCATGTCTGTTTTTTAAATACATTTTTATTGGAACACAGCCTCACTCATTCATTTACATATTGTTTATGACTGCTTTTGCACTACAATGGTAAAACAGAGTATTGTGACAGAGACCGTATGGCTCACAGAGCTTGAAATATTTTGCCAACCCCTGCCTTGGACCAGCGATTTCCAGCCTCCAAGAAGCTGTTCACTGTTACACTGTTTAAGATTTGCATCATGACTTAATTTCTCCTTAGAAGGGTCAAAACTAAACGTGAACTAAAATTGTTTTGAGAACTCTTTTAAGGTATATAACTAGAGATATCTAAGCCATTGGGATTTGGCATTCAAGATGCTACCTTGAGTTTTATATGATGCCACTATGCAGAAACTTCTAAATACATTGCCAGGGTCAGATGTTGGAATACTTAGATAGGTAGTTTCTAGCAGTGCATAAGTATATGAGGAGGTTTATCAGAAGGCACTAAACATTATTTATAGATTAGCAATGTAATCTTGTATTATGAACAAATAAATATGAGCCCTTCATGCACAGGAGGATAGATTTTCTCCCTATACAGCACTTGTCTTTACAGACCAGGGTCTCAGATGAGTAGTCTACCCTGGCCCACAAAAGCAGCATGATCTGAAGAGTAAATTATAGACCTGCTTTTGTCTCTCTACCATTTTAAGTTTGACACTTATTTTTTTTTCAGTGCTTTAATAAGTCAACTATCATGTATCTTTAAAACTAGGGGATATGCTCCTTTCATGATACAATCATAGAGTAATACAGTGTTACACAGAAAGAATTCCTTTAAACTCTTCAGACTGCTGATGAGAAAATGGAGGCCTTGAGAGGTTAAGTGATTAGGCCAAAATGATATAGCTAATTAGCTGCAGGGCAATGACTAGAAGCCAGCTGTACCTACTTCAAGTTGAAGTAGATGGTTTCCAATAAGTCTAGTATGGCTCTGATGGTTTAATTAAAACCCTTGTTTTCTTCCCTTCTCCTTCTGTGTTTCTTCGAGTTGGAAAGGCTCCTGGGTAAGTTTGGGCAGGACATGCAAACAATAGAATATTCCGTGCTAATTGGATGCTCCGAACAGCAAGAAGCATTGTTTGCTCTGGATCTAGGTCTAAATAGCTCCTCTTCCATAAATGGTACATAACATTATTCCTGATGGGTACTTCCCAGTGGTTCTTAGACTTTGGGATTCCACATAATAGTAAAATTTCAAAGAACATTTTAAGAATACAAAACAATTTCAATTTTTCTTAAGTTAGGACCTTAAAAGATAGTACCATCTACCATCATCATCACTTAAAGGACATTTTCATACTTTCTTTCTCAGCTAGGTGGTGGTACAAAGATGTTTACTGTATTATTCTCTGTACCTTTATACATTTTATATGTCTTAAATATTTCATAAGAAATGTTTTAAAATTCATGACATTATTCTTATTTCTCTTATCAGTGCAGGTGAATAAACATGTTACCTTGGAGTAGCTCTGGGTCTTCAGACCTGCATTTGGGAACTGGTTTGCTAGAGGCTCATGGCTCCTGTCAGGCTTTCCTTCTCTCTTTCACGGTGTAGCTGTAAAGGTAATGATGCTGGAATGGAGGTTCAGATAGGAGCTTAGAGGTCCCCTTTCATCTTTTTAGCCAGGGATAGTGTGTGGCTAGTGCGAATGTTCTTATTGCCCCGAAGAGGATCTTGGGAAACACTATGCTCTAATGTTTCCCAAATTTGCCTGACTATAAGAATCTCCTGGTGCTTGTTAAAAAATAAAGATTTCTGGGCCTCACTCACCTGCTATTCAGAATCTCCAGGCAGGGGTTTGAGAACCTGTATATTTTTTTATTCTCCCTAGTTGAGTCATATTAGGTGAGTTTGGGAAACACTGTTCTAACAGAATATACTTGAGAGGGTCCCTGAGGTAAAGCTTGACATTCATTTTGTTCTCTTTTCTAATTTTTTAGCTTCCTTACAGAAACCTGAAATGGAGACAGAGCTCAAGGGGTCTTTCACTGGGCTGAGGAAGACTCTCTTTCAGCTGAATGTGAAGGATGCCTCCTTGCTATCCACGGTAGATTGATTTCTTGGTTCTGTAGGAAATTAAGTAAAGTAGTGTATATGGGAAACATTTGATTTTTTTTTTTTCAGATCATAGTCCTTCCTACAAACCTTGGCAGAAGGACAATGTGCTGTAGGGAGATTGCTTATTCTTCTTTCTTTTACCCTGTTTTTGGCAGGACCGTTGTTAGTACCATTGTCTCCTGAGGGTGTGCAGATATATGGCAATATGATCTATCAGCCTTATAAACATTTTTAATGACCCACAGCATGACATATACATCATGAGAAGTTATTTTATATTGCTTTAACGACTCGTCCTCCAGCTTTAGATTTCACTTGCTAAAGTGCTTTTGACTGCCCATTTAAAGAGGTATCTCTAAACATTTTTAAATTTATTTATTTATTTTTGGCTGTGCTGGGTCTTAGTTGCGGCACACAGGATCTTCGTTGTGGCATGCAGACTTCTTTAGTTGCAAAATGCAGATTCTTAGTTGCAGTATCTAGTTCCCCGACCAGGGATGGAACCCAGGCCCCCGCATTGGGAGTGTGGAGTCTTACCCACTGGGCCACCAGGGAAGTCCCTAAACATTTTTTATTTGCAAAAAAATTCCAACTTTATTGGAGAGGAGTACATGTTGGGGTGTTTAATTACACTGAAAATGTTTTCTTCTTAAGCTGGCTCATAAGTTCACGGGTGTTCATTATGATATTTTATATATCATATTTTAAAAATAATTCATAATACATTTAAAATATGCTTTTTAAAAATTCATACTTCAGAGAATTCCCTGGCGGTCCAGTGGTTAGGAGTTGGGCTTTCACTGTTGTGGGCCTGGTCAATCCCTGGTCGGGGAACTAAGATCCCGCAAGCCACACGGCACAGCCCCCCAAAATAAAATAAAATAAAATTCATACTTCAGATGCTAGAGGACTATGTTCAAATAGTTTCCTTATTTTAAAGTTTAAATAGTTAATAAGCATTTAAAGTAGGTGAGCTGAAAAGGGATTGGTGTGTCCCTTTGAGTTGCTCTAAATAGTAGCCCCAGCACCATTATAGATGAGCCCCACATACTCTCCAAATGAAACCAAGCCCATCTTTGCATTCCTAGGCTCAGGCTCTTCTCCATTGGCATGATGCTCATCAGTTCTGCAGCAGAAGTGGACAGCCCACCAAGAAGAATGGCTGGCAGCAAGCGTCTGTGCCCTTCCAATAAGATCATCTATTATCCACAGGTAATTATCGCTTTAAAAGGTCAGTAATCCAAGAAGGCTGTGCACTACTTTGTCTTGTGGATGGAAGCCTGTACAGCTAAAAGGCTTTCCTTAGTTACCCATTACTTTGTTTCATTAACAGGCCCCAAAGCCCTAGTGCCCAAGTTTCCATCCCCTTTTCTTAGATGACTCCTGTGGTGATCACTCTGGTGTCAGATGGGACTCAATGCCTGCTTACCTACCAGAGTTCCTTTCCCAAGGGAATGTATTCTGCCTTGGCAGGTTTTTGTGATAATAGGTAAGGAATTTCCGGCATATACAGATAACATTGAAAGACATGAAATCTTATAGTATGAAATAGTATGTATTTCTTATTCTTGTTGCCATGGTGTCTCAAGCACATTCTTCCCTATTATATCAAGAAAACTACTTTGTGGCATCAATTTTCCAATATTTTATAGGCAAATTTTCAAACATAAGCATAGCTGGAAGATTTATACAGTAAACACCCACGTACTCACCACCTAAATTCCATAATTACTATGTTTACTTTATCACATATCTGTCTATGCATTCCTCTATCCACCCATTAGTCCATCTTATTTTTTGAAGCATAGATTGCAGACATTAGTACACTTCCTCCTAAATATTTCAACATGCATATTAATATTATATTAACTAGAATTTAATATTTATTTACAGGTTTGTGGGTTTTTTTGTCAGTCTATTGGGGTAAAATTTGCAAATGGTGAAATGTGGCATTTGAACTTTATTAAAAACCTGAGGGCAGCAGTAGCCTCTCCAACTCTTATTTTGTGTAACTAACCTAGTAGGTTCAAGTATTGTGGTTCAATACCCAACTTCAGACTTGATTCCTAGTGTAGAGACTCAGAGATTTAGGGCTCCCCCAAGAGTATTTCATTGACTTGGGAGCCAGTTTTGCTCTCCTTTCGCCAACGGGCTTCTGTATCACCCTTCCTGCTGCAGGGCTGTCCTGAATTAATCTGTGTGCTTATAGGTCAAAGTCTGGAAGAGGCTATACGGTGAGAAGCTGCAGAAGAGGTGGGATTGGAGGTGGAAAGACTGCAATACTCTGCATCTCAGCACTGGCCCTTTCCTAATGGCGCACTTATGATTGCTTGTCATGCAACTGTGAAACCAGGGCAGACAGAGGTGAGTTCTGATGCTTCCCTTATGATATATCCTTTGCCTCATCCAAGCTGGTCCATAGGTACTTACTAAGCACCTGTCTAGTCCAGCATTGTTTAGATTATACAAAGACATGTAATATATGATTTATACCTTTAAGGAATTTGCAATCTTGTAAACAACTAATCACCATAAAAATTGGGAGTGCCAACACAATCACCATTCTTCCTTGTATATATCTCAATCATGAAACAATTTATCTTTCATCATCAGGAAATTAACAGTCTTGCATAGAATAGGCACACAATAAATATATAAAATTTAATGATTGATTTCAGAATTGGTATTATTGCTCCAGTCAGGATGTTGGGGACTAATAATATAAAATCATAGGAACTTCTGATTGAAAGGGACTTAGATGTTGTCTTATCCCACCTCACCTTGCTCTAACATCCCTGACAGATGGTGTTGTGGTCCCTATGTGCCAAAGTCTATTTTGTGCTTTGGTTTCTATACAATGAATAATATCTAATCTGTCTCAGCTCCCTGTGGATGCAGTTTGCATTTTTGCTTCTCGCAAGGCAGATACTATGCTTTTGACTATCATTAATTAACACATCATTTGAAGAAGAGTAACATGTATATGTTCTTTTTTTTAGTTATATAATTTTACCTCTCAATGTTAACCACTTTTTTTTTTTTTTTTTGGCCACGCCGCATGGCTTGCAGAATCTTAGTTTCCCAACCAGGGATTGAACCTGGGCCACAGTAGTGAAAGTGCCGAGTCCTAACCACTGGACCGCCCGGGAATTCCCAAACCACTCAATATTTTACTATTTGAGCTTCCAGGATTTAAAATTTTTTTTTTAATATTTGAAATATATACTTAACTCTCATCTCTTAATTATGGTACTTTTGCTTCTGGACCCTATCTAGAACTGATTATCTCCCAGACTATAGATCCCAGATATTACCTTCTAAGATTGCTCAGTTCTGGAACCATTTTCTCATCTTTGGCCGTCGTATTCTAAGTTTTGTATCTCCTAACCTTATAGCCTGTTTTTCCTTATGTCTTTCAGATCCAGGTGAACTTGAGAGAACTAGAAGCAGCTGCCTGGTTCAGTCATGATGAGGTGGCCACAGCCCTGAGGAAAGACAACCCATATTATCAGCAACAGAATGGGGCTTTCCCACTCTGGTTGTTTCCCCCCCCACCAAGTTAGCCATTACCCACCAACTGATAAAAGGAGTGGGTGGAAAAACCGACCTGTTCTATCCTGCCTGCTTAGCTTAGATCAGGCCACCTAATCAGATAAATCCCTCCTATCTCAGAGGGGCACACCAGAGATCAACTGATGAAGAGGTGGTGACGAAAGGTCATCTCCAGGCCAACATCATAAGAAGGCAGAGCAGATGGTGAGCCCCCAGCAAGGCACATCTGCCAGCAGTGTTAATAAAAAAAGTTCCTAATCACAGGCAATCAAAAATGCCAAAACTGATGAGATGACAATTGTCAAAATCAGAGGGAAAGTTGAAGCATTAGTTTGGATATGGGCCCTTGCTCATTCATTTTCTCCTGTGCTTTGGAAGCAAACATCTTTTGGCATGTGGCTTGTCAATGCTGGATTTATACTAACTGCCAAAATGTGCCTGGTATAATTTTGGTTACAACTTTTATTTTAATATTGAAAATATATAGCAGATCTCAACCCTCTACTGAGTTCCTTTTTATCCTCATACAATTTTAAAAAATAGCACATATTTTTTAAACAAATTTATTTACTTATTTATTTGTGGCTGTGTTGGGTCTTCGTTGCTGTGCGCGAGTTTTCTCTAGTTGCGGCGAGTGGGGGCTGCTCTTTGTTGTGGTGTGCGGGCTTCTCATTGCGGTGGCTTCTCTTGTTGTGGAGCGCGGGCTCGGTAGTTGTGGCTTGTGGGTTCTAGAATGCAGTCTCAGTAGTTGTGGTGCACGGGCTTAATTGCTCTGCAGCATGTGGGATCTTCCTGGACCAGGGCTCGAACCCGTGTCCCCTGCACTGGCAGGCGGATTCTAAACCACTGTGCCGCCAGGGAAGCCCAGCACAACATTTTTGAATTTGTGTAGAGGTAATTATTTTGTACATTGTAGTTAAATAAAAGTCATATTCCTTTAAGTCCTTCATCCCAGGAAAATGGAAGTTAAGGTCTTCCTCAAGGTACTCTCTAGTAAATCAGAGGCAGTGATGTTCTATTGAGGTAACTGCATGCCAGTGGGGCTCAAGAGCATAAGTCTTTTTTGCTGTTACTTGCTCAGTTTGTGACCCAGGGAAAAGATTATCAATTGCCATGCCTGTTTTCCTAAAGGTAAAATGGTTGCTGCCTTTTGCACACCAAGTAAGTGTAACTTCAATGAAGCGATCAGTGAAGATGAACCATTTCTTGAGTTTTATGGGATAAACTAAATTTAGGATTTCTTATCATTCATATATACCATTCTAAACCTTGTCATAGGGAAGAAGCACTTATCTGGAGGAAATGGAATAAATTTCTGTACCTTTGTTCAGATGTATATTTCTGTCTTATGAAGTGAGAAAATTGTAGAAAGTGAGAATTGGGGGTGGGAGGGAGTAATCTATTAGTGTGACAAACATTTAAGTCCAGATTCCAAGTCTGTGGAATGACTAAAGCAATATTCAGAAGAAATCCTGTTAGAAGTCTGTTTGAAAAGAGGAATGGCTGGGGAAAGTCTTATCTTCAGGTACTTTTAGGCAACTCACTAGTGATTAAAGACACAAGTGCCAAAGACCCTAAGATTATTCACACATCCAAGTCCCACAGGACTAAGTAAAAGAGATTCTAGAACTAGAAAGATTGAAGTGATTGAATTTCCTTTTGATCCCAAAAGGTTGTTACTCTCACCATTGCCAGCAAAACATCATTGCTTTGGGGAAATCAAACTGCCTTCATCAGGAAATATTGAGGGATAATATGTGATGGGACTTGATTGTCCTGTTAGATTGGCAGCTTGCCCTGACCTGGGCTGAACCTAGCATGTAGAAGGGAAAAGCACTCTCGAAAGAGAGATCCTGAGATTTCTTCATATCTTGCAGTTAGAAGAAAACAGTTCAGGGTCCATGTGTATTACCATCTCCCAATGTTTTCTATCTCTTTGTGGGTGTGTTTGTGAGCACATGTGTACACAGTATTTTCAGACTGGGGAATCTGAAAATACTGATAGAAAGGGGAGTGTGCAGGACTCCTGGTTGTGAGTTTCTCAAACTTACCATGGAGTGTTTACTTTTGGATTAATGTGTTGTGCTGCAAAAGAAAAAATGAGAATGGCTAATAGGAGGAGCTGCAACATTGAACTTTGTTTCCCAGCAGTGAGTGGGAAGAGGGCTTTGCTTCTTAGAACTCCAAGGATAACTGAAAGCAGAGGCCAAAGAGGGCAGGGTTCGGGTACTGAAAAATGGCAGATAAATAAAAGAAACTTTGGTGCGGGGCTCACCTGGCTGGAGAATATTTATGTGGCAATGAATCATGAAGTGCTAAGGATAAAAAGAACCCAATGGGTCCATGAAGAAGAATAGCAAAAACAGGTAAAACGCTAAAATTATTGGACACCTGAGGGAGACAGACTCAAGGTCATTGGTAACTGGAATAAAAAAGCAACTCATTCATTCCTCATGTTTGCCTATCTACCTTCCTTCCTCTACCCAATATTTAATTCTCGATAAACTTAATGTTCTAAACATGGAGTGTACATCTTATCCCAAGGGCTTGATTCTCTCTCTTCTGCTGATTTCAAAACCTTGTGTGCATCCCAGAGTTGAGATCATAAAGACTTGTGCAGAGAGGGCAACATTTGGGGCTCATAGAGGAGAAGTTCATCTGTGAACTTAAAATGAAGAAAACATTTTTACTAAATGTGTAATCAAAACTAGAAATGAGCATAGTCAGACTCAATATTTATTTAAGAAGAAAAAACAGAGGCTAGGTTTGCTGGCTAATCTTTTGTTGGCTTACTTATGGGTCCGTGATCAGCACTGTCAGACAGCTGCACACCCATGCTTTGTAAAAGGTTGGAAGCAGGTCCTGCCAGTCCAGCTTGGGAACTATAGGATTCCAGTATGTTTGAAACCAGGTTCAGGTCTATATCCACTGGTGTCATAACAGATCCTCCTGCACCAGAATCTTCCTCCTCTGAATTGTTACTGGCAGTCTGGGACAGAGGCTCCTTGTTCATGGAGGGAAAAGAAAATCATGATACAATATGCTATTAGGTTGGATGGTAGTTACATTAAAAAGCTAAGTAAGAAACAATGTAAAATTGATTTCCATATTAGAAAGGAAATTCCCTTGATAGAAAATAAAAATGAAGTCTAATAATAAACTATGTAATTGAACACACATATTAAAATTTGGTTCTGAAGATTAAAACACACTTCTTCCTAGGATAAGTTTCTGCAGATTAAATGGATTTCTTCCCGATTTTGAAATAGCCCAAGGGAGATAACCAGAATTAAGGAGGTAACTTTATAGCTTGCCTAAGAGTTTTAAAAGAAATAAACAGAAAAATGAACATTAAAAAAAAAAGAATCTAAATTTTCTCTACGTGAAAGAAGTGAGATTTCTTCCCTACCCACAATCCCCACCCCAATGAGAAAACAAAATAAAAACCTGAGGCCTGGGCTTCCCTGGTGGCGCAGTGGTTGAGAGTCCGCCTGCTGATGCAGGGGACACGGGTTCATGCCCAGGTCCGGGAGGATCCCACATGCCGTGGAGCAGCTGGGCCAGTGAGCCACTGCCGCTGCGCCTGCGCGTCCGGAGCCTGTGCTCCGCGGCGGGAGAGGCCACAGCAGTGAGAGGCCCGCGTACCACAAAAAAAATAAATAAATAAAAAAACAAACAAACAAAAAACCCGAGGCCTTGTGGGATCCAACCACAGAGACTGTGAATTGGTACTTGAGCCTCTGATTTCATAGGCTGAGGAAAGAATTTGAGAGATTGCAGCTTGATCTATAGATTTTTATATCTTTGCTACCCAAAGTGTGGTCCATGGACCAGCAGCACATCCATCACTTGGGAACTTGTTAGAAATATAAAATCTCAGGCCCACCCTAGACATACTTAACCAAAATCTATATTTTAACAAGATCTTCAGGTGGTTCATATTCACATTAAAACCTAATGTATGGTTTCTAGTAGGTTTTGGCAATACTAAAAGTGATTAGTTTTAAATGTGGTTAAGATGATCAAAGCAAGGGGAATGACATTAATTAAGGGCTCATTATGGGTTTTACTGTTGTCTCATTTGGTTCTCACGTTCATTCTATGACATGAAGATTATTGGTTAATGGATA
The DNA here is from genome assembly GCF_964270905.1 of Leucopleurus acutus. Classification (NCBI taxonomy): domain Eukaryota; kingdom Metazoa; phylum Chordata; class Mammalia; order Artiodactyla; family Delphinidae; genus Leucopleurus; species Leucopleurus acutus. Next base: position 59,452,727 of record NC_139156.1, on the reverse strand, counting down.
CATTCACAGTGGATAGCTGAGCTGGATTTCAAACCCCGCCCATGAGACTCCAGGGTCCATTCTCTTTCTATCTGTGGTTAGACAGTGCTGGTATAAAAACTAGGATAAAAACATGAGTGGAAGATAAATTCTAAATTTGGCTCTAAATAAGGGAAACATAAAAAACAAACACTATTAAGACTTGAAAATTACTTGGATATTTAATATCCCTTCTCTTTTTTTAAAATCAATTTAAGCTATTAGTAGGAGTATGCAACCACATACTAATTTGAACATATCACATGACTTAAAAAAAAATCCTGATAGATAACATAGAATAAGTAATATAGTCAAGCTTATGTTTAAGAAAATCAGTAATCCGTCAACCTACCAGTGTTAGGAAAAAATTAGCATTCTTATTTATTCAAATTAAAAAATTCATCACAGAAAATTATCATGAATCAAATAGAAAAAAAGAAAAGAAAAACTAAGATAAAATATGGTTTTAGCTATCCTTTGTACTAGACTCAAACGGGAAAGAGGTTGAACACACACATACCATTTGCTTCTGGGTGGTGAAACTTTTGCCAATGCTGGTATGTGCGAGTTCCTGGTCCATCTGGGCCATGTATGACTTGAGATCAGCAAGAGTTCCTTTTACAGATGCTTCTTCCCCAGGCTCCTGTGTTTTAAGATCCAAGTCATCATCACTATCTAAACATTCAGAGTCTTCCTCATCCAGTTCATCAGAGTCTGAGTCATGGGGCCTTGAACCTACATAGACCCCAACACAGAAAGAGCCACTCATTAAATTTTTTTGGAGTGATTACACATCTCAAAAGAATTAGAATGTTATCTGCAAAAAAGAGCGAATATTAGGCAAACTACTTCAGAAAAATCCCCTCCAGAAAATGGTACTGCTGGCAAACACTTGCAGAAAAGTACACAGCCTGAGCTGAAAGATTCAGCTTTTTCTTTTTAATGTGAATTCAATTAATTAAAATTTTTTACTTAAAAAATTTAAAAACTACATAATCCAGGAATACATTTTGATGTAAACATTCAAGTTATGCAGAATTGTCTCACTCTTCACTCTCTTCCCAGAGTTAAAGATCTTTTCACAGTTCAGTGGGTACCCAGACCTTTATTTATGCAATTCTGTGTGTGTGTGTATATGTACATATATATAAAACACATTTGTTATATATATACATATTGAACTATGGTTTGCTTTTCTACCTTTTTTTTTGTAAAACTGAACTATAATCCAATTTTTGCTACTACAATGTTGCAATCACCATCTTAGCATATATAACTTTTTCATAAATTAAATTCCTGGAAGTGAAATAGCTCAGTCAAAGTTTATGAACATTCTGGAGTACCAAACTGCCTTGAGAAAAGACAACTTACACTTCTACTCCCACAGTATGACAGTGCTCATTTCTCCAACTCTTGAGAAAACTGGCTATTATCAATCTTTTAAATTTTTGCCAATATGATGGGCAAAAAAAAAGTTCTTATTTTTATTGTGTATTTACTTGCTTACTAGAAACAGTTAACTATTTTCAAATATTTATTGATTATATTTATTCTTCAAGGCCTGTTTATATTTATTGATTATATTTATTCTTCAAAGCCTGTTTATATCCTTTGTTGGTTTTTTTTTAAACTGGGCTATTTGTGTTTTTATTATTAGTGTATATGTGCAGTATGTCTAAAAGAGAAAAAAAACAGTGTAATACAGGAGCCCATGTAAAACCCTATCTAAACACACAGCATTCATTCATTCAACAAAGATTTAATGAACAGCTACTATGTCAGGCACTAAGCAAAGCATCCTCTGCAAAATCATTCAATAGGGCAATAATTAATGGTTGAAAGCAACTCAAAATCATTAAAAAAAAAAAAAAAAGCAAATGAGATCCAATGCTCCAATGCTCTAGCAATTGCTATACTACTTACACTTGCAAAATGAAAATAAACATCACACTGTAACTCACCTAAGATCTTATCAAAATAATTAAGAAAAGAATCTGCATCAAAAGTGACTGGAGCCTCAGAACGTTCTCTGTAAGATTAAAGGAAAAAGACAATTTATCCCAAACAAAACTCTTTGATACTTTTTCTAAACTGGTGCCATTCTTAGGAACACTCCAGATATATACTCTCAAAAGAGGCACAGAAAGGAAAACTGTAGTTTCAATTTTAAAAATCATTATGCTTACTGACAGGGCAACAGAAATGGGAAAGATTGATGAAATAAAAGTAAAAACTGCACTTTGATTATGCACATTTAATTTACGCTGATTTAGGGATCTACCCACCCTCCACCTCCCATAAAATATATCTAACATTAGCAGAAGTTGTTATTTATCCAAGTTCATTTAAATAAAGTTTATCTTTTTTAAGAACCAAGTCTTTAAAAATAAGTAAGAACAAACCTTCCCTTATCTCTGCTTTCTCAAAGAGAGAATACTAAACATAAACTTTAATCTTCTCATGAGGCTAACGAGCATCAACATTAATGAAGAGATATTTGCTGTGCAAGTAACAATTCTATCTACCTTTTTTCCCTATTACTTGCCAAATGTAACATCTCATTTCTTCTGTTATTATTTCTTCCTCTGATAAACACTTTTATCCTCCTCTTTTGAGTCTGAAGCTTCCAATCTGCTTGAAGGTGGGAGATCAGAAGTCTGAGCTTGATGAGAACTGGAAGTTAGGAGTCCATAAAATTCTGAGTAAAAATCTAAAGAATAAAGTACATGGTTGCCCTGCACAGCTCTGGGGTGGTGGCCTTTACATCTGCTGAGTGGTCTCTTTGGCTTACTTCAAGGATCATAAGGGATCAGGTTACTAGAAATCTGACTCCAGATAAGTAAGTTATCATAGTACTAGGCACCAAAAGAGGAAAACAAAGCAGTAAAAATCATTTATTTAAAAAAAAAATTTAAACAAAGAAAAAGGAAAAGAAAGAGAGAACTGGCAATGACTGGATGATGTCAACACATAGGCTATAACCATTTAGATATTTATACTTTAACACAAATTACCGAGGCAGCTCTGCTCCTTTGTGGGTTGAGACTTTGGATATGAAAGCTTTCATGCTCTCTGAGACTTGAGTTAAGTCATAGTTCTCCTCCTGCCCCTTGGAAACGGGCTCTGGTTCTTTTTTACCAGCAGCTTCCTGCAGCAGCTGGTCCAGCTGATCTGGTGAGAGATCTAACCACTGGTCATCTGAAAAAGAAGCATGACACTGCCATACTATACTCACATGACAGGTACTCTCAGGAAAGGACCCTCTGAGACTTAGTGGAATGTTTCAATTCTCTCTAACCCCTCTGCTCTATCCTGGTCCATCACTCACCATCTTCTGGGGGAAGATTAGCTTCTTCTTTCTTAAGCTCTTCTATATCAAATGGTATTGTCTGTAATAACGTTAAGATTTCTTCACCTGGGCTCATAGCATGAGAGCTATAAAAAATCAAAGACATGGGTATTTAATGAGAGCTTAGAATAATAATCACGAAAACAGAGTATTTTAAAGTTGGAAGGGATTATCTAGTTTAATTTGTTTTTAAACATTTGTTTAGGACACAGAATCCTTTTTCTCAAAATTCCACCAGAAACTCTAAAATATAAAAGTGCTCAAAGAAAAACTGCTCTGGGGAGTTCTCTGGTGGTCCAGTGGTTGCACTTGGCACTTTCGCTGCTGCGGGTTCAATCCCTGATCAGGGAACTAAGATCCCACAAGCTGGGTGATGCATCCAAAAAAAAAGAAAAACTGCTTTGTACAGGAAAAGAAATCATCAACAAAATGAAAAGGCAACCTACAGAATGGGAGAAAATATTCGCTAACCATACATATGATACAGGGTTAATATCTAAAATATATAAAGAACTCATAACAGCAAAAAACCTCCCAAGCAATCTGATTTAAAAATAGGCAGAGGAACTGAATAGACATTTTTCCAAAGAAGACATACAAGACAAGAAAAGGTGCTCAACATCAACTAATCATTGGGGAAATGCAAATAAAAACCACAATGAGATACCACTTCACACCTGTCAGAATGGCTATCATCAAAAAGACAAGAGAGATCATGTGTTGGCAAGAATGTGGAGAAAAGGGGACTCCCTGGTGGTCCAGTGGTTAAGATTCCACACTCCCAATGCAGGGGGCATGGGTTATATCCCTGGTCGGGGAAGATCCCACATGCCACGTGGTGTGGCCAAAAAAAAGAAAGAATGTGGACAAAAGGGAACCCTTGTGCACTGTTGGTGGGAATGCAAACTGATACAGCCACTATGGAATACAGTATGGAGGTTCCTCAAAAAATTAAAAACACAGCCACCATATGACCCAGCAATCCCACTTCTGGGTATTTATCCAAAGAAAATGAAAACAGGATCTCAAAGAGATGTCTGCACACCCGTATTCCCTGCAGCATTATTCACAATAGCTAAGATTGGAAACAACTTAAGTGTCCATCAACAGATAAATGGATAAAGATGTGAATAAATAGACAGATAGATAGTGATTACATACACACAATGGAATATTATTCAGCCATGAGAAAGAAAGAAATCCTGCCATTTGCAACAACATGGATGTACCCTAAAGGCATTAGGCTAAATGCAATAAGCTAGACAGAGAAAGTAAAATACTGCATGGTATCACTTATATGTGGAATCTAAAAAAAAAGTCAAACTCATGGAAACAGAACAAAAAAGTGGTTGTCAGGGACTTGGGGGTGAGGGATATAAGCAGAGGCTGGTAAAAAGACAAACTTTCAGCTATAAGATAAATACAGTCATAGGATCTAATGTAAAACATGGTTACTAGAGTTGATAACACAGTATTACATAATTGAAATCTGCTAAGAGAGCAAAAATTATTCTCACACACATACACAAAAAATAAATATGTGGGGCTTCCCTGGTGGAGCAGTGGTTAAGAATCCACCTGCCAGCACAGGCGACATGGGTTTGAGCCCTGGTCCGAGGAGATCCCACATGCCACGGAGCAACTAAGCCCATGAGCCACAACTACTGAGCCTGTGCTTTACAGCCCGTGAGCCACAACCACTGAGCCTGTGAGCCACAACTACTGAAGCCTGTGCGCCTAGAGCCCATGCTCCACAACAAGAGAAGCCACTGCAATGAGAAGCCCGCGCACTGCAACGAAGAGTAGACCCCGCTCGCTGCAACTAGAGAAAGACTGCGCACAGCAACGAAGACCCAATGCAGCCAAAAATAATAATAATAATAAATAAATATGTGAGGTGATGAATTTATTAATTAACTCGGTGGTGGGAATCTTTCCATAATGAATAGGTATATCAAATCACTATGATGACACTTTAAATATCTTATAATTTTGAAATTCTGTCAATTACACCTCAGTAAAGCTAAAAAAAAAAAAAAACCTGAAAGACTGCTTTGATTGAAATGGACGCTGGAGGCTCAGAGACCTGCCCATTCTGCCTTCCCCTTTGTATCTGCAGCAGGCTCCATGGAACACTATCATGAAGCTGATGATTTACTATCACTCTTTCGATTTATATATATCATATATACGAGGAAAAGAAAACCCAGAAGAAAATATGAACAAAAATTAATCTAACATGCATAAAGTATGAACAAAATTTAATCTGTCAGGGCTTCCCTGGTGGCGCAGTGGTTAAGAATCCGCCTGCCAATGCAGGGGACATGGGTTCAATCCCTGGTCTGGGAAGATCCCACATGCCGCAGAGCAACTAAGCCTGTGCGCCACAACTACTGAGGCTGCGCTCTAGAGTCCGCAAGCCACAACTACCGAGCCCGCGTGCCATGACTACTGAAGCCCGCGCACCTAGAACCTGTGCTCCACAACAAGAGAAGCCACCGCAATGAGAAGCGCGCGCACTGCAAGGAAGAGTAGCCCCCGCTTGCCGCCACTAGAGAAAGCCCGCGCGCAGCAGCAAAGACCCAACGCAGCCAAAAAATAAACAAAACAAAAATTAATCTATCATATATTAAATGCTAGGCTAGCACTTCAAATACATTTTCTTTATTATGAGATTGACTTCCCCACCAGGGAAGTCCTCAAATACACTTTCACATTTAGCCTTCTACTTACTATTATGAGGAGGTAATAATCCTGTTTTACAAATGAGAAAACCAGAGCCCAGTGAATTTCTATAAGTTTTGCAAGGTCATTTAGTTGGACAGAGCAAAGGCTTGCAATCAAGTCTTCTGATACTATTTTGTGCTCCTCCTACTATAAACTGATAATGAAATACACACAGATTATTTACATGATGAGTGAGTTATTTTGTGATGGTGATGTGATTTGTTATGTAAGTTCATGGAACCCTGTCTGAACTATTTATAATGGAGCAAATCAAGTTACATAATGGACTTGCATTCATTTAATAAACATTTGCACACGCTGCTAACTCATGTGGGTAACAGGAAACTATCCCTACTCCATAATATGTAAATATTACTAGGAGAGAGAATAGAAATATACAAATAATCATAATAAATTACAAACATATAAAGTCACAGACGAATACCAAATGCTATCAATACAAAGAATCATAGGAGGGCTTCCCTGGTGGTGCAGTGGTTAAGAGTCCGCCAGCCAGTGAAGGGAACACAGGTTCGATCCCTGGCCCAGGAAGATCCCACATGCTGCGGAGCAACTAAGCCCATGTGCCACAACTACTGAGCCTGCGCTCTAGAGCCCGCAAACCACAACTACTGAGCCTACGTGCCAATAACTACTGAGTCTGAGTGCTACAACTACTGAAGCCCACACGCCTAGAGCCTGTGCTCCACAACAAGAGAAGCCACGACAATTAGAAGCCCATGCACCGCAACGAAGAGTAGCCCCCACTTGCCACAACTAGAGAAAGCCCGTGTGCAGCAATGAAGACCCACCACAGCCCAAAATAAAAACAAATAAAAACAAACAAACAAAACAAGAGTCATAGGAGAAGGTAATTATTCACTGGGGTGGAGGCAGAGAAGTTTAAAAAAAAAAGAGAGATAATGGAAGAAGTTGAGTTAGGCCTTAAAGAATCAAGAGGATCTTGACAGGTAAGATAGGGTAGAGAAACTATGCAAGGGGATAAATGAGCATTTGTATAGAGGCAGGGAAGTGAGGAACATGTTCAGAGAGCAAATGGGGTTCAGTTTGGCTTAAGGGTGGAATCCGAGGCTGAATAGATGGGCTGGGATGACAGCACAGCAAGCGTGAAATGGCTAAGTTTAGACTCAATGAAATAAGGAGTGGGTGATCACTGATGGCTTCTTTGTTATTTTTAATTTTTGTTTTATGAGATTTAAATAATATAGACAAGTTGAAAAGGTAATACAATAAATGCCCATATCTCTACCACCCAGAATTATAATATTGTTATACTTATCTCTAGTCTAATTATATGATTACATTTATACATTTAACATAAAAACCAAACTAGTAATATGTGCGTGTACTTACAAAAAAATATGATAGATAAAGTTAGTTTCCTTTGATGATCAACACTCCCAGTTCCAATCCATTTCTCTGCTACCCAAAGGTGATTGCTCTCACAAGAATCCTCCTGGGCCACTGAGTGTGTGTGTGAGACAGAGAGACAGAGAGATAGAGATCGAGATAGAGATCGAGACAGAGACAGAGAGAGTGTGTGTGTACTATTTGTTGTATTTACTGTTTTGTTCTCTTTACCTGAAATGTTATTCCCTCAAATACCTGTCTGCCTCATTCCCTCACTTCCCTAGATCTCTTCTGAAAGAAAAACTCCTTGGCCAACCTCTCTAGAAGAGCAGCCCTTCTATCTCTCCCCCCAAACGCTGCTTTTTCTTCAAAGTACTCATTACCATCTAACATCATATAATGGTTTACCGTCTTTCTCCTACACTAGTATATAAGCTCCATAAGGGCAGGGAGACTTTGGGTTCACTTGCTGCATTTCCAGTGCCTGGAATAGGGCCTGGCACATAGGAGATAATAAGTATTTATTGAGTGAATATAGATACATGTATCTATACATAATACATGATATTTTGTGTATTTTTACAATTTATATGCATAGCACCCGTATTTTACAAATTTACAACTTGCTTTTTTCCCTCAACATTATGTTTCTGAAATCTATTCATTTAGACCAATGGTTCTCAACTGGGGACAATCTGGCAATGTCTGGTGACATTTTTGGTTGTCACAATTGGTGGGGAGAGGGGAGCCAGTCCTACTGGAATTTACTGGGTAGAGGCCAGGGATGTTGCTTCATCTCATACTAATGCACAGGACAGTCCCCCACAGCAAAGAATTAAGTGGTCCAAAGTGTCAACAGTGTCAAGGTTGAGATATTCTGAATTAGATTTATGGATATTTAGCTAATCTCTGATTAACTAATGGAAGTAGGCCATCATGTAAATACACTGCAATTCATTTATCTACTATTGATGGACACTTAAGATTGTGATTTTTCACTATTACAATCTCTAATAATTTTTAGGAGACGGGAGTAACATGATTAAAGACATACTTCAAGCAGATTCTCCTGGCTCTAATGGTTGAATTGGAAGAGAAGAGTCTCTAGAGGTTGAGAAACAAGTTTAGGTGTAGCCATAGTTCAAGAATTAAAGTAAGTAGAGTAGCTAGCTGGGCAGTAAGGAAAAAGAATGCAAGACACAAGATAATAGTAGACAGGATCTAAGGACTGGATCCAAGGAGAGAGAGGAGGTCTGGGTGATAAGGAGGATGGTGGTACTATTAAAAGACAGTAGGAAACAGTCTATGATATTAATTCAGCTAATAAAAAAGAACATTGGGAAGTAAAGAAGAGGTCTGGAGGGAGATGTGAGTTTGGTTTCAAACTGTTTAGAAGTTATCCTGGTTTGGTGAATGGGAGCCTCTCCTGCAACACTCATTAATGTTGGATATTTAAGCTATTTGCAATAAGTAAATTATGGTCCATTTGCTAAAATGCTGTGTGGTTATTTAAAACTATGCTTATCAAAACTTTTTAAGGTCATGGAAAATGTAAGATCGTAATGAGTAAAAATTATGAACAGGATACAAGATTTCTATATAGTATAAAAAATGTTTAAAAAATCAACCGGTTATGGGGAAAAAAATCCTGGAAGGTAGTAGATTGGAATAATAATAGTGGTTTACTCATGATATAAATTTTTGCCTTCTTACATCTTTCTGTATTTGCTGTAATGAGTCAATATGTTACTTTTATAACAACAAAAAACTTTATTATATTTAAAAAGAACTACCCAACCATCAATCTGTCTTATTTTGTGGGAGAAGCCCTAACTCTCCTACATATGAGTCTCCCTCATTTCTTAACTTCTCTTCAACCTAAGACTATAAGGTAACACTTTTCAACAAGGGGAGTGGTCTCCTAGAGGAGTCAGGGATCATCATAGGGGGAGATTCTCCTAACTATGAGGGCCACCTCCTTTACTTTCTTTCCCAAGTTTTCTTAAAGGATACCCTAAGAAGGCATCATCTTTTCCAATTACTGAGATAAAACTGACGGGAATGGGACAAAGGCACCCCTAGACACTTAAAAAAGAGTAAAGACTGCTGTAAAGTCATTACCACCTCACAGACACTGAGGTTGGAGTTCTCTCAGCATCAACTTTGCTTCATGCAGTCTTCAAAGAACATTTTATTACACAAATATGTGATGTTTGAGATGCTGGCAAAATGACTGGGGTTCAAAACCACATTGGTTTGACAAAAAAAAAAAAAAAAAAAAGCCCAAAGACAAAACAAAAACCACACCCACACACAACTCAGGACCTTTTAAACCATAACATATACAAAGTTATTTCTTTCATGTTATTTAATAGCTTTAAGTATCTCAAATTCAATTTTGCAAACATAAACTGAACTTTTTCCAATATTCAAATTCTGACCTTTGATTCTTCAGCTCAGTAAGACCTTCTGCAGGAGCTCCAATTTCCTTGAGCCACACTGACTAGAAGTACCCTCAAGGGACAAGTCAGACAAATGTGATTTTCTTCTTTCAATGATCCTATTCCCTCTGATTTTTGCCTGCTTTTGTTGTTTTCCACTGTCTTCAAATAATTGTTTTTTATATTCTGTCCAGGGTTTATCATTGTAATTAGCACAGGGTTATTCTGATGTTACTCCACCATTACCAGAACTGAAACTCAATTTTATCAAATTTTAAAGAGGAGCCATTTCCTTCCAACCCTGTGTTCATTTCTTTCTTCCCCCAGAAAATGTATGGCAGGTTAGAATGAGATTTGATTTGGAAGGTGAACGCCTGCTTCATCCTGCGTTTCAGATCCACCTAAAAAAATCTAAACACAGCCCAGAACTCCCATAGGAATTAAGCACATGGCTCAATACTAGACTGCCTGAGTTTAAATCCTAGGTCTGTCACTTTATTAGCTGTGTAACCTTTGGCAAATTATTTAATCTCTCTTGGCCTCGGCTTCTGAGCTGTAAATAGGGAAAATAATAATTGTACCTATTTCATAGGGCTTTAAGGGGGATTAAACAAGTTAGTGGCCTATGCTTTGTAAGTACTCAATAAACGTTAGCCATTATATGATGATGATGATGATGATGACGGTGATGGTGCTGACAGCTGCCAGTGCCAGCAAACTTCTGTAACAACACTTCCTCTCCCTAACCCCCGCTCCTTCAGTAGTCATGAGCCTGGCCATTAACTGTTTAAATATGGAAACTCCAACATCTGCAACTATCTCAAGAGTAAGTAACTCCTTAACTTCTGGCAAGTAATCAATCTGTTCAGGTAGCGATAAACTCACCTTTCTGGCCGGTTTATGGAGAGTTGGAAGTAGTTCTTTGCCATTTCTAGCCTTTCCTGGTACTGAGCAGAACCTTTCATCAGTCCCTAAAAAAATAATAATGCCCATCAGAACATTATATATATGGTATCATTAAAATAACCTGCTCACCAGCAACTTTCAGGGAGGCAGTGTACGATATAATATATTGTTCAAAAATCATGAGGCCTGAGTCCTAGTCCCTGTTTTGTCACTGATGTACCTGTTTGGGCTCCAGTTTCTTCAGAAAAGGGACTAGGTTAAATGTAGTGGTCCCTCATCCTTTTCACCATTAAGGGCCTCTTTCCAATTTGGAAGGTTTTCTATTATTTAACTCATTATTAAGAAATAATTGATTAACTAGTAATTAATTTATAAAGCAAAGTACAAATTGAGCCAAAAAGTAGCATAATCCCACCTTAACTACCATTTCTATCTTTCACATGCATGTTTATGGTGGCATTCATACTTAATATTTTATATTCTTTAAAAAATATACTATAATATAAGCAGTTTTCCATACCACTACACAGTCTTTAAAATCATCATATTCTTAAGGACTTTTCTACTTCTTGGATGTTTCCTTAAAGTAGATGATTTTTTTTTAAATTAATTAATTAATCAATTAATTATTTTTGGTTGCATTGGGTCTTTGTTGCTGCGCGGGCTTCTCATTGTGGTGGCTTCTCTTGTGGAGCATGGGCTCTAGGTGCGTGGGCTTGGTAGTTGTGGCTCGTGGGATCTAGCGCGCAGACTCAGTAGTTGTGGCACACCGGCTTAGTTGCTCTGCGGCATGTGGGATCCTCCCGGACCAGGACTCAAACCCGTGTCCTCTGCATTGGTAGGTGGATTCTGAACCACTGTACCACCAGGGAAGCCCAAAGTAGATGATTTAAATTGAAGGTTCCAAGTTTGAACCTTTCTATAGTTCTTGGAATACACTATCAAATTACTTCCCAGTTAAGGTTCTAACTATTACGATGTTATCAGCAATGTATAGGTGTATTATTTTCACTATATTCTCAACAGCACTGAATATCATTCATATCCTTTTTACATATGTGAAAAACAGTCTTTATTATTATGTTAATATGGTTATCTTTACTACTTGTGAGAGTGAATTTTTTTTTTTTCTTTTTTTTCTTTCAGTACGCGGGCCTCTCACTGTTGTGGCCTCTCCCGTTGCGGAGCACAGGCTCCGGACGCGCAGGCTCAGCGGCCATGGCTCACGGGTCCAGCCGCTCCGCGGCATGTGGGATCTTCCCGGACCGGGGCACAAACCCATGTCCCCTGCATCGGCAGGCGGACTCTCAACCACTGTGCCACCAGGGAAGCCCGAGAGCGAATATTTTAAGAGAAATTTAGTAGTTGTCTTTTTGCAATTTTTTTTTTTTTTTTTTGGAGTATAGCTGCTTTACACTGCTGTGTCAGTTTCTGCTGTACAGCAAAGTGAATCAGCCATACGTATACACATATCCCCTCTTTTTTGGATTTCCTTCCCATTTAGGTCAGGTAAATTTTTAATCCATGTCTCTGCTAACTTTTCTATTTGGTGTCTTCATGTTTGCTTTACAGATTTGTGCAAGTTGTTCATCTGATAAAAATAATAACTTTTATCACTTTATATAGATGTTATTATTTTTTCTAAAATATCAGAAACAGTTTATAGACACTCCCTCACTACCACCAAGCTAGAATGGTGCCTTTCAACTCTAGTTCCTACAATTATGTCACACATTAAATATGGACATAGAACTTTAATTCACTGGCTTGACTTACCCTGGATTGTCCAATTTAAAAAATGCATTGCAAGTCCTACCTTAAAGTAATCATTCTTTTTCAGACTTTCAAGGAAGCCAGCCCAGAGCGGTGAGGTAGTCACAAGAGATTTCTTGGCATCAGAAAAATGTGGGCTACATTTGGAGCATAAGATCTCAAATCCATGAGCCTAGATGGAAAAGATAGAATTTTTATTATTAGGTTAATTTCTTTCCATTTAACCACACTCAAGAACTAGGTGATTGGACACATGGGTATGTGGACATTTAAAACACTTTCTGAATTTTAGGAAGAAAAAATCTCTACAGATTAAAAATTATAAAGGGGAAGCAAATAATACAAAACAAAGATTCTTGTTCTCCTCAAAGAGATTTCTTTTCTCACTAATTAAAAAACTAGAAATTTAAACTTATTTCTTGTTTGCTTAAAAAAGGCTTGCAAGGCAGAAATAGAGACACAGCTGTAGAGAAGAAACGTATGGACACCAAGGGGGGAAAGTGGGGGGCGGGGGGTAAGTGGGGGGTGGTGGTGGGATGAACTGGGAGATTGGGATTGACATGTATACACTAATATGTTTAAAACAGATAACTAATAAGAACCTGCTGTATAAAAATAAAATAAAATTCACAGAAAAAAGGCTTGCAAAAGGTTTCTTGTCTAACAGAATTATAAATGAATTAAACATAGTCTCAGGCATAGTAAACGGAGGGAATCACTTCATTTTAAGAGTCCTTTGGCTAAAAAATATAATAAATGCACATGGCAAAATAATTCTAATAGGGGGCTTCCCTGATCACTCTAGAGAAAATTGTCACCAATTCCTTACATATCCTTTCAGAAGTAATCTATGCACTCAAGCAGATATGTGTGTGTCTGCATATGTCCATCCTCCTACTCCATCCCTTTTATCACTAAATGGCAACATACACACTGCTCTGAACCATGCTTTTCACTTAGTGATATACCTTGGAGATCATTTCATATGAGCATATATAAATTTATCCATCCCACTTCATGGACAGACCATAATTTATCCAACTACTCCTCTACTAACAGACATTTCGGTAGTTTCCAATCTTCTGCTACTATAAACAATGCTTTCATGAGTATCCTCGTACGTCTTTGTGCACAAGTAAAATATATGGAGGATAGATTTCTGGAAGTGAAAATGCTGAGAAGGGTTTGTGCATTTTAAATGTTATGGAAAGTGACAAACTGTTCTAAGAGACTGATTCAACTTATATTCCTATCGATAATGTTTGAGGGTACCTCTTTATGTATTTTTACAAACCCAGTATGTATTATCAAACTTATGGGTACCTGCCAATCAAATGGTGAAAAATACTATTTTGTAGCTTTAAACTGCATTTGTTTTATTATGAGCAAGTGTCAACATTTTTCATAAAAATCATTTGTATTTCCTTTTCTGTGGACTGTTAATGGTTTCTGATGATTTTTTGACTGATTAGTACTATTTTTTTATATTGAATTGTGGGAATGCTATATATTAGATAAATCAACTTTTGTCATTTACTAGTTTTTTTCCTCTTTGTCATTTAAACTGCAAATATAGGGCTTCCCTGGTGGTGCAGTGGTTAAGAATCTGTCTGCCAATGCAGGAGACACGGGTTCGAGCCCTGGTCCAGGAAGATCCCACATGCTGCAGAGCAAATAACACCGTGAGCCACGACTACTAAGCCTGGCTCTAGAGCCCGCAAGCCACAACTACTGAAGCCCACGTGCCACAACTACTGAAGCCCGTATGCCACAACTACTGAAGCCCGTGTGCCACAACCACTGAAGCCTGCACACCTACAGCCTGCGCTCTGCAACAAGAGAAGCCACCACGATGAGAAGTCCATGCACTGCAATGAACAGTAGCCCCTGCTCGCCACAACTAGAGAAAGCCCGCACACAGCAATGAAGACCCAATGCAGCCAAAAATAAAATAAATTTAAATAAATAGCAAATATATTTTAAACTTTCACCAAGTTTACTATCTTTTGACTATATTTATGTTTTTTTCATACAGAAATGCTTTTTTTTTTTTGCGGTACATGGGCCTCTCACTGTTGTGGCCTCTCCCGTTGTGGAGCACAGGCTCCAGATGCGCAGGCTCAGCGGCCGTAGCTCACGGGCCCAGTCACTCCGCAGCATGTGGGATCTTCCCGGACCGGGGCACGAACCCGTGTTCCCTATATCGGCAGGCAGACTCTCAACCACTGCGCCACCAGGGAAGCCCGCTTAATTTTTATATTATCCAATTTATCAATCTTTTCTTTCACAGTTTCTAGTTTCAAGTCGTGCTTAGAAAGGCCTTTCCTACTCATATTTTCAAAGTTTTCCTATGTTTTCTTTCAAATTTTATGGTTTCATTTTTTTCATTTAAATATTTGGTCCAACTGGAATTTATTTTGGCATAGGTGTGAGGTAATCAACTTTAATTTTTCAGATGGCTTCACAGTTTTATCATCACTGAATAATCCACTTTTCGTTCTTATTTGAAATGCTACATTTTACTACATTCTCACATTAATAGGGTATATATCTAGATTTCTAAGCTCTGTCATTATTCTCTTAAGAGCCCTTTGACATAAAGGAAGAAAATAAAATTTTCTAGTTTAACATTACCAACTTCATGCCCAATTCGTGGGCTCGGTATTGGGGATGAGATGGAGGAGGCAGCCTGTATCCACTCCGCAGGTCTGGCACAAACCTTTGTTGCACCAACTGTGCATACAGACATTTAGTGAAAGTGACCTGGACATTGGGGCACAAAATATGTGAGTCTTTTCCTGAAATTAAAAATTTGAATATAATTTCATAGTTAATAATTTCATAGTAACTTCATTTATGAGCTTCATATTCATATAAATGCAAAGAAGATCCAACCTATTTACTGCCTACATTTTTTAGTAACAGCTTTATGGAGATATAATTCATATACCCATAAAATTTACCTTCACTTGTCTATATTTAGTTATCACTAAGGTAATTCAAATCATTAGTTACATTACACAGCAATTTTGGTGGGTGGATGATATAGAATAATTCTTAATTCTCTGGAAGAAATGAAATGCTTTATTGTTAAGAGGATATAACTACTCAAATAGGGAAAATATGGTCAGAAATAGCTAGGGAACATTGAAATACAAAATAAGGAGTCAGGTCTCTTACAATCTTCCTCCCCCGGATAGGAGAAAAGAAAAAATTTAAAAATGTATATTAACTTGCTATGAGGAAACAGAATGTTTCCAATTTTTTTCTAGTGAACAATTAAATAATGTTCCATTTTATTTCCAGTGAGAGAAACTAAATGACCAAGAGAACTAGCTTACCGAAGTCAATATTCGTGTTTCAGGCAAGAATGTCTTGAATATACGACAGGCTCGCAGGTCAATGGGGTCCCGCAGGTAAAATGCCTGGACTCCTGCAGCCACCAATCTGGGGCGCTGCTTTAGCACTGCTACAATGCCAGCTGGAAGGAAGCAGTGTGCTTGATGAAGGGAGGCTTTAATTTTTTCTGGGTATCTGTGACAGGTAACATAATTATTTTTATTTTATGACATGTAAACATCCAGGATTCTTATACCACTTACTTCCCCCTTAACATTTTATCTTGTCTTGGTTCACCAAGAGTGAGATGGAAAAAGTGACAAGAGAGGTGAAGATAAAGATACTGTATGGAATTCCCTGGCAGTCCAGTGGTTAGGATTTGGCACTTTCACTGCCAGCGGCCCAGGATCAATCCCTAGTCATGGAACTAAGATCCTGCAAGCTGCGCAGCCAAAAAAATTAATTAATTAAAAAAAAAGATACTGTATATACTAAAGACTACAAGAAGGAAGAGAGACAGAAAAAGCGGGAAGAAATGGAAAATAAAGAAAAGGGATTAAGGTGGCCCAATAAAAAATAAAATCAGAATTTATTCTCCTAAAAAATGGTACAAAGTGTACTGAAGCGAAGCTAAAAGAAATGTTTAATACTGTTAAGACCTGAATGGTGCTAAACATTTAATAGGCACTCACATTTGAATGGCTGAATTAGTATGTTATTAGACTAAGGTATTCTCTTCTGAATAGAGCCTAAGGTGCTCCACCTAGGTCAAAGAATCCCATATATACTCCAAGAACCACAGAAAAAGCCTGAACACAATTGTGCTCACTTAGGTTTCCATTTCTAAAGGTCTGAAAATTTCTATCTATGGATCTACATAATACTTAGCCATAATATCTAAGGTAAATAAATGCAAAACTATTGGGCCTATGACACTATTAAATGGAAATTAAAAGATACATCTGTTTCCTGATTTTAAAACACGTAAGTTTAATTTGTTGGTCAATTTCACAAAGGATGAAGACAGCATGAAAATTAGCATTAATTTAGGTGAAAGAAATTCCAGATTCAACAGAAGACTTGAGCGACATGAAATCAAAAGGCTCCTTGACTAGCAGTGAAAGTGTTATTTTTCTTACCCTCTGATGCGTCTATTCACAGCAGCTCGTATAGATTCTGAAGCCAAAATTTTTTCTGGGTGTGTTGAGATTATATTCAGTGCTTGTGAGATTGTTTGGAGTGTGGTCGGTAACCAGGATACTGCTCCAGGTTTCTTTGGTGCAGGAATAATGCACAACTCCCCATGATGGAAAAACACCTGCAAAATGATGTTTTAATTTTCATACCAGGCAGTGACAAACTCTCGGTGCATATGAAAATGTTGCAACATGATTTCACCTCTGTAGATTTTCCAAACTTGGATATACTTACCCTATTGGCACTATTATCAGGATCCAACCATTTAGGGAGAAAGTCAGCAGCTTCTATTAACAAGAATTCACCGTCATTGTCCTCAATCCTAATGCAAAAGAATTTCTAACTTTATATTCAAAAAAGCACATATTTGCTAATAATCAAACAAATTTGTTCTAATACATTTTCTCCTTCATCTTAGTAAATATATGAGTATGTACCATGTGTAGATGTCTATAATTAAGCAAAATGTTTAAGATACCACTAAGCACTGAAGGAGACTCTAAGATTGTAAGGAGGAATTCCTTAGGTGAGGGTGACAAGGAGAGAAAAATAAGTACATAAATAAATAACAATAGAAAAAAATATGGAAAATATATAAAGTACTATGGGGTTTCAAAAGAAAAAAAATCACGTATAGCCAAGATTAGGAAAACCTTTATGGAGGAGGTATTACTGGACCTTGAAAGATAATTTTGTTTTGCCTCATTTGCATGACTTTTAAAAAATTTAAATTTCTGAATAGATAATACAGTCACATGGTTAAAACTTTAAAAAAATACATAAAAAGTTATACCATGAAAAAGTCTCCTTCCTGCTTTTGTATCTATATGTACAACCCCTCCACCATTGTTATTTCTTGTTTATCCTTCTAGAGTTTGCTTATGTGTAATCCAGCCAATAGGAATATAAATTCTTTCTTCTCTTGTTGCACAAAAGGTAGCATATCATATATACTGTTCTAGATTTTTTTTAACTTTTAATGGGTGGAGATAACAATATACGGAGAAAAGGAGAGATGTTCTTGGGAGAGAGAAGAGCATAAGCAAAATCATGGAGGTAGCAAAGTTAAGGTAGATATTTGAAGAATGACAACGAGTAAAGAACAAGACTAGAAAAGCACAGTTATATAATTTTGTGAAGAGCTTTAAATGTTGGCAGAATCAATGAGAATGAGTTGAATTTTATAGACAAAATGAATGAAAGGTTTTAGAGTAGCGTAGTAAAATGGTTCGAGCTCTACTTTAGGAATATTAATCTGGCAGAGACATACAGGAAAAACTTCTTCCTTTTTCTAATTTTTAAAAAAACCCCGACAAGACAGTAGATGCCTATTAAAGAGCTTTAGGGGCCTAGTGTGTAGGTATGAACCATCATTACATGTATAAAAATCAGAATCAGCACATGAAAGGTATTGCCCCCTTCTTATTATCCTAGTAAAGATAGAAACTACTATTTTTGTGTCTGTTCATTTAAAATTCTATCATTCATTAAAAAATTATTGCTATGTTATTTGTAGGTATGGTAACAGTAGTGTGTGTTATCTCTTAGATTTACATCCTGAAGTATTTAAAAATCAAATGGCATAATACTGGAGATCTGCTTTAAAATAATCTTGCTATGTGATGGGGGAGTGGGGAAGGAAGTAAATGAAATAAGAATCACCAGGAGTTGATAATTACTGAAGCTGGGTGATGGGTACATGAAGGTACCCATCTCTCTACTTTTATGTATGCCCGAAATTTTGATATAATAACAAGTTTCCAAAATTGTTGTTCTTTTTTTCTTCTTGTTCTGCTGGGGAAAAGACTGGGTGGATAGAAGACCAGAATTTGGGGGCCGATGAGGAAAACTAGGACATATGTTAAATGGGTGGAGCGCCCTCTGCTGGCAAAACTTGGGAATTACAGATAATTATCCATTCCTATTTTTAAAACTGAATTAGAATGCACTATCGTCTACTTTGCTTCCTGTCCATAAAATTGCACACTGATTTGTCTTTAAATTTCTTCTGTATATGATTTCTCATAAAATATAGCTATAGTCTAATAAAGGAAGACACAGTAAAGAAATCTGTGAAATATGCATATCTGAGATGAATTTCTTTTTTTAAAGACACAAGAAATTTGACGGTGATTACTTTTGGGAAGTCAGAGCAGTACACCCTTTTGTATTGTTTGAATTTTATTTACCATGTGTATTTGTTCTTTCATAACAAGAAGAAAAAGAGAAAATCTAAAATAAGCAGGTTTTGTTTGAAATTTTTTTGAAGTTGAACTCTCAAATGATTCTTTAATTCTTCTTCAAGAAAAGGAAGTCACAAGAGAAAAGGAAGAAAATACAGAAGTCACGTTTAAAATCTACATCCCAAGTTTGTACAATTTCCACCAGACTACAGAAAAAAATACTACTAAATGGATAAAAATGTAGTCATTTTCAATAATAGAATTCCTTTAGAATTATTAATAAAGCTATAATACCTTGCTACTAACTCTGGAAATTCCTTTGTAATTTGCTTTACTATATAAACAATAAACCATTCATCCTCAATGTTATCTCCAAACTTTGTCATGCCAAATATATGAGCAGGAACACCTCCTAAAAACAAGAGAAAAGCAATCATATAACCAAATAAATATACCAGTGCAAATAAAAGTACAAGTAATCATTCAATTAAACAAACATTTATTGACTGGCTATGCTCCAGGTACTATACTGGGAGCTGGGGTTGCAATCCTGAACAAGATACAAGAAGCTTATTCTTGAGGAGCTTAGGGTCTAGACAACAGGAGATAGACAACCAAGCATCACAAAACAAGATGATGAACAGAGGTATACACTGAGGGCTATGTGAGCATAAAGTATGTGATATCGGAGCTACACTCATCTGGAGGAATGACCAGAAGTAGGCTTTCCAGAAAGAGAGAACATGTGCATGTGCAAAAACACAGAGGCATGACAGACAATAGCGTGGTTCTGGGAATGTCAGCAGAAATTTTCAAACAAGTGCATTATCCAAAAATATGTAGAACTTAAACAAGACACTCAGACAGCCAATGGGTCAAAGAAGAAATCACAAGGGAAATTAGACAATATCTTGAGACAAATGAAAACAAAAACACAACATGCCACAAAGATGCGATGCAGTGAAAGCAGTGCTAAGAGGAAGTTTATAGTTATAAAAGATGTCAAATCAACAACCTAACTTTATACCTTAAGAAACTAGAAAAAGAAGAAAAAACTAAACTCAAAGCTAAAGGAAGGAAATAATGAAGATTAGAGCAGAGATAAATGAAATAGAGAATAGAAAAACAATATTTAAAAAATCAACTAAACAGAGTTGGTTTGTTTAAAAGATCAACAAAATTAACAAAACTTTAGTTAGATTAACTAAGAAAAAAGAGAAAAGACTCAAATAACTAAAATCAGAAATGAAAGAGGGGATATTACAACCTATGCCACAGAAATAAAGAGGACTGTAAGAGAATACCATGAACAATTGTACATCAGCAAACTGGATAACTTAGAAGAAATGCATAAATTCCTGGAAACACACAAATTATCAAGACTGGATTGTGCAGAAATAGAAAATCTGAACAGATCTATAACTAGTAAGGAAATTGAATTAGTAATCAGAAACTTCTGCACAAAGAAAAGCCCAGGACTAGATGACTTCACTGGAGAATTCTACCACACATTTAAAGAAGAATTAACATCAATCCTCCTCAAACTCTTACCAAAAAACTGAAGAGGAGGAAACATTCCCAAACTCATTTTATGAGGCCAGCGTTACCCTAATACTAAAGTCAGACAAAGGCAATACAAGAAAACTACAGACCAATACCCCTGATGAATAATGATGCAGAAATCCTCAACAAAACACTAGCAAACTGAATTCAACAACACATTGAAAGGATTGTACACCATGACCCAGTGGGATTTATTCCTGGAATGTAAGGATGATTTGACACAAGAAAACCAACTAATGTAATATACCATATTAACAGAATGAAGGTCAAACAAGTGTAGTGCGGAGTGTCTCAAGAGCTACCACGGCAAAAAGAATCCCCAAACAGGTGGGAAGAACTGCCCAACCAACTCTTCTCCCTACTCCAGATTTCCCAAGTTTCATCAAGTATAGAAGCTCCAGTTAGGGTGTCTATTTTTATCTACCTTACATATTAAACTTCAATTTGAATTTCATCCAGAAGCAATGAGGAACTCCTGAAGGATGTTAGGCAGGAGAGTGACATGATCAAATTTGTGTTTTACAAAGGTAACTGGCAACAGGGTCAGGAACTGCAGACACTGGAACCAGAGAGGTTAGTTAGGTGGCTACTGTAGTCTTCCAGATAAAGAGATCAAGGGGGCCTAGACTGTAGCTAAACAGATGTAGAGAGGGGTCATATTTTAGGAGTAATCACACTAAGATTTAGTGCCTGACTGAACATGGTGAAGTGAGGAGTTGAGGATGATTCTGATACTAACAAGCTTGATAACTAGGTGGCTAGCAATCCCATTAAGCAAGACAAGAAAACACTGTGTAAAAATGATTGATTTACTAGAAAAAAGGTAGGGAATTGGTTTTGGCTGTGCTAATGGGACAGTGTTCTTGCCAATAAATATCACGTGTTTCAGTGAATAGGTGTTTAATAAAATTAACGTTTTGCATTTGGCAACTGCTAGCCAAAAGGAAACAGATAAGCACTAAATTGAGCACCAGAATGATGGTATCACAAGATGCCACGCTCCTGATCTGAAATAAGACCCCACAGAAGTCACTGCATGAGTAGAGCCTTGGTCACCTATCCATGATTCATTTTAGTAAAGTTATAAGAAATGACAGGACAAAGTACCATATTTGGCCAGAGGTCAGATCTCAAGCACTGACAATACAGGGAAGCAGTGAAGGAACCTCAAAATGCTTCCAAGTGGCAAATAATGGTCATTTAGCTCAATTATTTCTCTTCATAAGCCAAGCAGAGCCACTCTTAGATCCTTACCAAAACAACTATGTGAAAGGCAGCCTAGTAAACATACTATCAAGACTGAGGAATACAGAATAACAGCTAAAAGAACTATGGTTAAGGAAGCCAGATGCCTGAACCTGTTTAGTATAGGTACCTAGATACATTATGGCATAGTAATTAAAGTTCAAAAGAAGAGCCATGGCTTAATAATGTTGAATATATATTAGTTCCTAAGATAATGAGTATTAGAAAGCATCCATCAACATGAATTAAAAAATTTTTTTTTTTAAGTTCAAGGGCTTAACTGAATACAGGCAAACACCATAAAAAGCTCAGGATATAAATCTCCTGACAGGGTTTCCCTGGTGGCGCAGTGGTTAAGAATCCGTCTGCCAATGCAGGGGACACGGGTTCAATTCCTGATCTGGGAAGATCCCACATGCTGTGGAGCAACTAACCCTGTGCGCCACAACTACTGAGCTTGCACTCCAGAGCCCACAAGCCACAACTACTGAGCCCACATGCCACAGCTACCGAAGCCCACGCACCTAGAGCCCGTGCTCCCCAATGAGAAGCCACCGCAATGAGAAGCCCGCACACCTCAATGAACAGTAGCTCCCGCTCGCTGCAACTAGAGAAAGCCCACACACAGCAACAAAGACCCAACACAGCCAAAAATAAATTAATTAATTAATTTAAAAAAATCTCCTAACACTGAATGAACTATGGACTATTACACATCACTGTTGTCAGAATGACATTAAAAGTCACACATATCAAAGCAAAATAAGCAAAAGAGCCTTACCTTTCCCAGGTTTATATTTGAGATTGAAAGGCTGATTCTGCCAGATATAGGGGACCAGCATAGGTGCAAACTGGGTCATTATCTTCTCAATGTACTTTTGAAGAATCTCTCTGTGTTCTTCTGGGTCCCTTGGTTCATCTGGTATCAGGAACAGGTGGTATTCTACAGTGTCTTCCACTGTAGCAAACTTCATATTTTCCTCCATTCTTCTTTGAAAGCTACATTTAAAGTTTCAATAATATAAACCATATAGAATAATGTAGAAGTAATATCCCATTCCCTGAACTATGCTAGGCAATTCCATTAATGTTGTTTTCCAAAATTCAGTTATCCACATACCATCATCATGATTTTTGCCTATACCAACTATAATAACATTTATTTAACATACTTTTAATGACATTGTTATACTTACGATTACATTAAAGGAACTTTTGATATAATACAATAAATGGAAATCCAATACCACATTCCCAAATTAATAAGTATGTAAGAATAAAATAACAACTGTTTGCCCTTACACTAGCAGTGGTGTGTATAACACACTTTTAGAAACACTGAAATAACATCTTTTGAAACACTATCACAAGTCCCAGTTCTACCAGTAGTCCCAGTTGTGTTATTCTGGGCATTTCACTTTCTTCCTGGGGCTTTTTCCTTAATTGTAGAATAAGGCTGTTACTGTATCGTCTCTATAATCCGTACCTCGTTTAAATTTCTATTATTTAAATTTTCTGAAAAGCAATCTCCCTTACTCTGCAGAATTAAATCTCTCCCGTTGTATGGCATAGAGGAATTCAAAACTACAAAACATTCATGCCCTATCATTTCACCCCCAAATAATCTGCCCATGGCTCTTGATCCTACAACTATCTATCCTAAATTTTCCCCCTTCTCAGGTCTCAAAGGGTATAGCTCTGGTATATTAGGAGGTGGTAAATAACTATTTTCTAAGGGTTCCCCTTACAAACAAAAGTACTAGCTCACTATTGCTTCCAGGTGAGGCTTGGTAAAGGAAGACACTGTTTTGGATTATCTACTTTACGGCTGCAATTCGATTTTTAGACTTGTTTTTCTAAAGGAGTAGTAAAACGAGGTCGAGAGGAACTTGCATCTTCTATCCAGACACTCATTCGCTACTTTCTGTTCAAATCATCATTTGGCCTTTTAACCCTGGTAGACAGATGCTAACTACCCACCCGAGGACTTTAAGGGGCTTTGAGATCACTCAGGCTGACTCCACACTGTACATATGAGAAAACACTAGAAGGGTCTTTGAGATCACTCAGGCTAATTCCACACTGTACATATGAAAAAACCGGGAGCACAGCAAGAGAAGCAACCAAGCAGCAGAGGCCTGACTTGGGAGTCTAGAGCTTTTTACTCAGACTAGGCGCTCTCCTTCATCCAACAAAATGAAGCCAATTCCGCTTACGGTTCTAGGGCCTGGGCCTCTCCGGCAAGTCTCTGCTGTGGCACCTTTCCTCAGCCGCCTCTCCTATCACGTGAGCTGGTCGGGAGCTGCCAGTAGCAGCCAAAGCCTGGCTCAGACTGGGTCCACACGCTCGTCTGGGACCAGAAGACAGCAGAAACTCTGAAAGTCAGAAACCGGCTCAGCCTCGGAACCCCGGGCGTCGCCCCTGTTGCGCGTCGGCGAGAGCATTAGGTGGGTGTCCGTGTGCCTTCGTCACTTCCGGCTCCACGGGGAAGCAAGGAGGGCGGAAGACTAGGGAGGTGGGGATCCTGTGGGAGTGACGGCCCGGAGTCTAAGAGACGGGGCGTGACGGGGCCGGAAGGTGGCGGGAGGGAGCCGAACCGGAGCCGGCGGGAGGGCCCCGCCAGAGGCCCCCAACCTGGCTTGCCCGCCCCGGCCGCGGCTGAGGAGGAAGAGGAGGATGATCTCCAGATACACTCGGAAGGCGGTGCCACAGAACTTGGAGCTGTGAGTGGACTGCTCAGCCACCCCCGCCCGGCCCAGACCGAGGCGGGCCGCAGGCGCTTTGCGGACCCTCCCTGACCAGTCCCTTGCTCCTTTTTCCTTTCCCAGGGCGAGGGAAAGAAAATTTTCTTCGGAATTCTCTCCTCCCAGCCTTGCCGGACGTTGCCCCTTCTACCTCCATCTCCAGCTAAGGGCGTGTTACCTGTGCTGTCCCAGGACTTGGCCCTCTTGGGTTGCACTTCTTGAGCTCGGGGACTGGGTTTCCTAAGGCATTTTGTAGTTTCCGCAGTGCTTCGTGCCCCAGTGTCAATGACCATTGACAACTCGTGAAGCTATTAATAGCTGAGTGCTACAATGAAGTTGAATACGTCTAGTGCCAAGCACAGTGCAAAGCTGCTTACATGCATGCATTAGCTCACTTAATCGTGTCAGTAAGGAGACCAGATAGGAACTATTATTTTGCCCTTTCTACAGATAAAGATCCCAGACTTAAAGACTGTAGCATGCCAAAGATCACACAGCTAGAGGGTGGTGGTGGAGCTGAAGTACGAACCTGTTGTCAATCTGTTTTTGAAGTTTGTGGTCATAACCATTACACATACTGCCTCTGCACCTCTGCAATTTAGTGTCAGAATCCTTAAGGATCAGTTTTGCTTTTGAGACTTTAGACAGCAAATATTTCCCGCTTGAAGACCCACCTCCCACCCCTAGTGAAGTGTTATAATGTAGGAAGTAATGATAATGTCATTCATTTATTAATGCTTTACACTTTCAAAAAGATTTTCACATTTTGATTCTCTTAACAACTCTGTAAGATGGGTATGATTATCTTTAGTTTTTCAGCAGATGAAAATATCAGAAAGCTACACATCTTAAGATTATATAACCAATAGGTTTTGAGCTTGGGTTTTTCAACCCCAAATACCAATATTTTTCCTCCACTAAACTATGTAATTTTAGCAACCATACATTTATTAATTAAATATTAACTATACAGGGCAATTAACAGGCATGGTATCTTCAGTCACATCTGGGTTTCTGTTTAGACTCTTCTGTAGCCTTGTTAATTTTAGGCAAATTACTAAATCTTTGAGCCTTCATTTCTGTAATATAGGAATAAGACCTTATCTAAAAGCATATCTAAAGTGATGGCATAGGGCTTGACACATAGTAGGTCCTCGGTAAATGGTAATTTCCTTGTCCCTTCCCATCTTTGCTTGGTACAATAGCCATACAAACAAAATCAGTCTATGATCTTTCCTTGCCTTTCAGAAGCTTATTATCTACTAAAAGGATAGGACACAGAAGCAGTTCAGTTAATAGGCTTTTTTAGCAAATAGGAAGAAGAAAGTCATTTACCAATAAAGGGAACAGGGCTTATGCAAAAATCTGCTTTTATAATTAATTCTGACCATTCTGAGAGTGAAAAAAATATCATTTATGGAAAAAATTGTTGATAGCACTTATTAGGCCAGAATTATTGACCCAGTATGGTTATGTTACTTGTTCTCTATTGTTGACTTGATACTCCCTAAAGATAACTCTCCCAAAAGATGATTCTCTAGAAGTGTCAGAATAATGTGAATAATGATGATAATGAAGATTATATGCATCTAAATAACAGTGTATATATATATATATATATATATATATATTTTTTTTTTTTTTTTTTCTCAATACACGGGCCTCTCACTGTTGTGGCCTCTCCTGTTGCGGAGCACAGGCTCCGGACACGCAGGCTCAGCGGCCATGGCTCACGGGCCCAGCCGCTTCGCGGCATGTGGGATCTTCCCTGACCGGGGCACGAACCCGTGTCCCCTGCATCGGCAGGCGGACTCTCAACTACTGCGCCACCAGGGAAGCCCTAACTAACAGTATATTAAAAGTAATTTTTACTTTAGGTGTTATAATGATAATTTGCTTTGAAGAAGTAATTTTAGTTTTCTCCCTAATAGTTCCAAATTATAGATACTGAAAAGAGGTTGGGATAAAATATACAGCTTAACATTTTAAAAATGGTAAATCTCAAGCATAAATGTATAGTGAATAATATAATGACCTACCCATCACCTACATTAAACAGTTATCAAAATTTTAATATATTTGCTTCATCTTTCATCTATATATTTTTTTCAGCCTCTCTGTCATCTGTGAAATAAGGAAGGAAAACCCCAGACACTATCATTTCACCCCATATACTTCAATATGCATTTCTAAAAATTATACACATTTTCGTATGTAACCACAAAGCTATGATCAAATTTAATATTTCTTTGGTATTATCTAATTGTCACTTGATAACCAAATTTCTCTGACAGACTAAAATATGTTTTAAGTTTCTATTTCATAGCTGGAATCCACATTTCTGATCCCCGCCACTGTCTCAAAGACAAGCTTTTGGTTGTAAAATCATTGAATGAGAGAAGTACAAATAGCTCTACACAAATCCATGCCCACCATTTGAGAAATAGTTTAAAGTACAAGCTCTGCTGACTAGGTCTTTATATACAAAAATGGTACAATTTACTAAAATCTCAAACTATTCATTTGCTCTGAGAAGCCTCAAACAAACTACTTGGATTTGAATCCTGGCTCCATTACTTACTAGCCATATGACCTTAAGCAGGTTACTTAATCCCTCTGTGCCTCACTTTCCTTTCCTGTGAAACAAGAGTATTAGATTTATAATATACATTTGCATATTAAAAGCCCTGGGAAGACCTCTTGTAAAGAAACCTGTGTAACTTTGTTTAACCTATCATGTTATTTGACTACAGAATTTTGTGGGGAAGGAAAGTCTATTGTGGATGATTAGGACTGGAACATATAATAATTGACCCCATAGTTTATTCTAATGCACATGTTGAACTCTCTAGAACAGTACTGTCCTATAGAAATATAATACAAAACACATATATAATTTAAATTTTTCAGGTAGTCACATTAAAAAAATAGTAGAAACAGGTGAAATTAACTTTTTTACCTTTTTATTTTGAAATAATTATGGACTCACAGGAAGTTACAAAAATAGTACAAAGTCCCATGAACCCTTCACCCAGATTCCCCCAATGATGACAATTTACGTAACTATCATATAATTTCAAAGCCAGGAAACTGACATTGGTACAGTACTGTTAACTAGACTATAAACCTTATTCAGTTTTCATCAGTTTTTATATCCACTCCTTTGTATATATGTATATATAGTTCTATGCAATTTGGTCTCATTTATTGATATATGTAACTACCAATACAATAGAGATACAGAGCTGTTCCATCACCACCAGGAAACATCCTTATATATGCCTTTACAGTCACATCCATTCCTTTCTTCACACCCTGGAACCACTAATCTTTTCTCCACCTCTATAGTTTTGTCATTTGTGAATGTAATATAAATGGAATCATATAGTATATGTAACCTTTTGAGATTGGCTTTTTTCACAAAGTATGATGCCCTTGAAATCCATCCAAGTTGTTGCATGTATCAGTTCACTCCTTTTTTATGCTAAATCATATTCCATTGTGTAGATATACCAAAGTTTAACTATTCAGCTGTCAAAGAACATTTCAGTTGTTCCAACCTTTTTCAATTATAAATAAAGCTGCTGTGAACGTTTGTGTACAGATTTTTGTGTGAACATAAATTTTCATTTCTCTGGGATCAATGCCCAAGAGTGCAATGGCTAGGTCTCATGATAAACACATGTGTTTAGTTTTATAAGAAACTGAAATTATTCCAGAGTGGCTGCACCATTTTACATTCCTACCAGCAATGTATGAGAAATCCAGTTTCTCCATATCCTTATCTGCGTTTAGTGTTATCACCATATTTTATCTTAGCTGTTCTAATAGGTGTGTGGTTATACCTTATTATATTTTCAATTTGCAGTGAAATTAATTTTAAGAATATATTTTGTTTAACCCAAATATATCCAGAATATTATCATTTTAACATGTAATCAAGATAAAATAATTAATGATACATTGTACATTCTTGTTGTACTAAGACTTCGAAATCCTATGTGTTTTACACTTAAAGTGCATCTCATTTCCAACTGACCACATTTTAACTGCTAGTGATTAATGGCTACTGTATTGTACAGTGCAGTTCCAGAACAGCAAGAAGTAGGTGACGAACTTGTAGATCAAGTTACTGAAAAGTATATATTTTTTCTTTACAGGAAATATAACTTTGTTTTTCTCTTTCACAGGAAAGGAATAACAAAACATCCTCTTAATCATCATCCCCTTCCAGAGCAGCTGGATGCAATTTCCTCTACCAATGACAGCCATGAAAACGACATAAGTTCCCAAAGGTAATAACAAAAATTGTACTTGTTTGCTTATTGCACTTGATAATGGCAAAAGTTTTGTTTTTTTGCCTTAGGATTGGTATCAAGCCTTGTACTAATGAAAGAAAACAAGAATTTTTATCACACTTTTTCAATACCATTCAACTTTCATTCTGGAACAACTAATGGAAACACACTTATTTTTATAACCTTTGAAAAGCAGTATTATGAAGTAGTTAAAAACAGAGACTCAGGAGGAACCCAAACAGATCTGATTTTTAATCCTGGTTTTGTCATCTATTAGCTGAATAATAGTGGGCAAGTTACTTACCTGGTAATAGTATCTCTTAAAGGGTGTTCTGAATATAAATGAGATAAAATACAGTAAATGCTGAGTAAATATTAGCTGCAGTTATTATTTTAAGAAATAGAGGATACGGTAACTTCACAGAGGGTTCTGAGAAGCAATGTGGTATCATAGAATAATTACAGTCATAAAACCTAGTTTCAACACCTAGTACTAAATCTCAGATTCTTTGTCTTAAAAAAGGGGTTGAGTTCTGCATCACCAGGTTGTTGTGAGGATAAAATGGGGTTAATATCTGTGAAAGTGCTTGGTAAACTAAAAGTGCCATACAAGTTCACATACTATTCTATGTGAATTCCTAGACGTTTCTGAAATGTCTTTAGTTCTCAAGGGTAGATATTATAAGTGGAATGTTAAAGTATTCATTGTAAACTAAGACTAGAATTATTTAGAATGGCTGCCATCAATTCTGTAGGAATTAGATCCGATTTTACTATGATGCTTACATTTCAAGTCCTTCATTTATTTTTACCTCTGTGGATATATTTCTACACATGCTTATCACCTAATAGATTGCTGAGTAGTTAATGCTGCAGAAACTTGAGGAAATATAAGAATTTTTCTGTTTTCTCTTCTCCTTCCAAATTGTGCATTTAGTGAGTCTGACATCACACAAGAATCACCTTTTACATCAGCTGACACTGGGAATTCAAGGTCTGCTTTTCCAAGTTATACAGGCACAGGGATCTCTACTGAAGGCAGCTCGGACTTCTCCTGGGGATATGGTGTGAGTTTTATGTTATTGGTCTGATGGATTGCTTGGGAGACTGTTCTGGGAGTTAGCATTTGTCAGTTTGGTCAGTATATTTCATGCCTTCCCTCTCCTACAGTGTTTATTTTTAACTTTATTTTATTTTATTTGGCCGTGCCGCGCGGCGTGCGGGACCTTAGTTCCCTAACCAGGGATCGAACCTGTGCCCCCTGCAGTGGAAGCCCGAAGTCTTAACCACTGGACCACCAGGGAAGTCCCTCCTACATTGTTTATTTACTCTTTAAAATAGCTGTAAAGAAGCATCAGCTTCACCCTCTTTCAGTATTGCTCTGTTTTATGGATGTAGTAGTTGATCCTTAGAGATGCTTAGTGTTTGGCTTAAACACTTGCACGTTGGTATGGATCTGAGCTGTGGATCTACTCCTTCTGCTGTGCTCAGTCCACTAGTGTGTCTCTCCACTACTAATATTACCTTGTTGTTTAAAATGTTTTTGAAAGTTTATTACCAAGCCATATAGACTGGGAAAATGTTTATATTACTAAATGAGAAAAAGCACGTTAAAAATAAATGTATAGGGCTTCCCTGGTGGCGCAGTGGTTGAGAGTCCGCCTGCCGAGGCAGGGGACACGGGTTCGTGCCCCGGTCTGGGAAGATCCCACATGCCCTGGAGCGGCTAGGCCCGTGAGCCATGGCCGCTGAGCCTGCGCGGCCGGAGCCTGTGCTCTGCAACGGGAGAGGCCACAACAGTGAGAGGCCCGCTTACCACAAAAAATAAATAAATAAATAAATAAATGTATAGTGTAGTTCTAATTTTATTTTACAGATATTTTTGCTTATATATACTAGAAAAAAAGACTAAAGATATTTACCTAAAATGTTACTCCTTTATTAATTGGGTGTTGAGATGATGAGATTTATTTATTTATTCATTCATGACTATCTGCCATTATAAGTATTATTTTTAAAAGACCAACAACCTTAAAAGAAAATTTGAAAAACAAATTTTATGCATGTTTCTCACCTTGATGCAATAGGTATTTTTATTTCTGTATCCTCTTTCAATCTATATTTAATTTGGCCTAGCTATAGTCATGGTGTACATACAATACTATGCTCTGTTTTCTCACTTACTGTTATTTTGTAAGCACTCTTCCACAATACTGACTTTATACAATATTATTGTTAGCAACCTGCTTTCTTTACAAAAAGCCTGCTAATTGTTACAACCTTTTTGTCACTATGAGTTATTTTCTAGTCATTTTAAGTTGGATGTATATATAGTTGCCTTACATAGTTGTATGATATATGTGCATCCTGATCTGCTTCTTCATTCACCATTATTTCATATAGACATTTTCTTTTACTACTTCCATACTTGTCAATTTGAATAGTTATATAGCATTTCCTTGTTTTAATATATTATATCATAATTTAGTAATTTCATTATTATCTGATACTTGGGTTTTCAGTTTTTATTTATTCAACAAATATTTATTGAACGCATTTGTTGTCAGACACTGTATTTGGGAATATGGGGTGAATGAGATTTACATGATTCAATAGTCTAATGAGGGAGATTGACAAAAGCAAATGAATAACTACAAAAGGTCATAAGTACTCTAAGGAAGACAACAGGGAGCTGAAATAGAACACTATAAGGGGGATTCACTTTAGGTAGGGTATCATGTAGGGTAGATCTGAGACTTGAAGACTGAAGAGTTAACCACGTGAAGAATGAGGAAAAGAGCTTCCAGCAGGTAACCAGCAGCATCTGCAAAGGCCCTAAGGAGGAAGAGATCTTCATGTTTCCAAGGGAAAGTGTTTGGTATGTTCTTGGAACTGGAAAAAGGTCAGGGTGGTTGAAGGATGGTGTACCAGGGGAGAAAGCGCTAATGAGACTGGAGAGGTAGGCAGCACTAGATCTTGTAAGGCATTGTAGGCCATGGTAAAGAATTTAAATTTTATCCTTACGTAATGATTTAATTAATTTGATGACTTATTTTGAGGTTTTAGTGTACTGACTATATATTTCAATCAGTTATCTCTATATTTTAATTAGTATCTCTTTATAAGTTATGAATGTCATACAAATGTTTCCCATTTCCCTTCTTTCCTTTTGGTATTTATTGTGTAACAGATTTTTTTAAAAAAATTCAAATATAACCATTTTACTTTTGACCTTAATTTCTTTGCTAGTCAGGATTTTATCTTTAGAAAGATGGAATATTATAATATTCTTCTTCATAGCTTTTTAATAGAATTTTGCGTGTTTAACTTTTTAACTCACCAGACTTTTAAAATAGTATCTGGTGTGAGGATAATTAAGTTCTTTTACTGTTGAACCTACTTTGTTTGAACAATTTTTCTACATTTGACTTAATATCTTAGGGTTTTCATGATATTTTAAAAATCTTGGAAAATCTATTAGTGTTCATTAAAAAACATGTATTATTTAGTATTTGTGTCCTCTTTGCTCTTTCAGATAAATTTTATTTTCCCTTGTATGAAATTTTATAAAATATTCATGAGGGATTTAATTGATATTGTATTACAACATTATATTAAATTAGGTGCAGGGAGAACTAAAATTTATTGAATATTTAATAGGTGCTAGGCTCTGTACTAATCGCTTTATAAACACATTTCAGTCATTTTGTACCTTAACTGAACTTAGTATTCTACCTAGAAATATAGTTTACTTAGATCTTCCTTTAATTTAATCCGCTTTATCATTTCATTATTTATTTTGAGTAAATCTCTTGTTGTAAGATACAACTGATATTAAAATTGAACTTAGTATTTAATTATACATTTTCCTTGCTTTTGAACTTAGGTGTTTTTGAGTTATCACTGGTATATAGGAATACAGTTTTCCCCCCAATTTAACTAATGGCCTACTACTTTGCCAAATATATTTATAATCATGCTGGCGTTTATATTCTTAGGTTTATTTCTTTTAAAATATTGTTTTAAAATTAACAAAGTTGGGGACTTCCCTGGTGGTCCAGTGGTTGAGACTTCGCCTTCCAATGTAGGGGGTGTGGGTTCGATCCCTGGTCAGGGAACTAGGATCCCACATGCCTCGGGGCCAAAAAACCAAAACATAAAACAGAGACAGTGTTGTAAGAAGTTCAATAAAGACTTTAAAAATGGTCCACATTAAAAAAAAAAAAAGTCTTAAAAAAATTAACAAAGTTATTATAATGATGTGAAGGAAGACTTTCCTTTTTTATTCTAATTATATCTATTATTTAAAGTTTTATAGTCAACAATCATAAAAATATCTAACCCAGTTCTATTCTATTTTAGTTTTATCTACTTCAGATTGATTTTTTTTTAAATAATCAAATAAGGTTTATTCTAGGAATACAAAGATGGGTCAATATCTATAAATGTATTAATATGTTTAACATCAGTGAATTAAAGGAAAAAATATGATCAAGCCAATAGATGTTAAAAAGATACTTGATAAAATTCAAAAACCATTCCTTATAAAAATTTTCAATTAGATAGGGAAGGAAACCCTTGAAACTTGATAATGACTATTTGTCAGTTAAATATCAGTTTAAATGGCAAAACACTAAAGCTGTTTCAGTTACAGCAAGGAACCAGACAGGGATTCTCTATTTACAAATTTAATTGATTCCTTTGCTAACTTTGTACATTTTAATTTTTACATAAAGCTTGTCATCATACACTCTATCCAGGGCTATTTGTTTTTCCACTTAACACTATCAATATATTTTGAAGAATATATTACATTATAGTATATTATAGTATATTCAAATATATATATTATTAAAAAATTAACTGTTCTTTGATGGCTGCATAGCCATTGCTATTACAAAAAAGTACTGCATTTATGACTCTGTACATATATTATTTTACATATATATGAACATATCTGAGGATAAGTTTCTAGAGGTTGAATGCTGCTCAAAAGATACATGCTTTTGTAATTTTGAAAGTTGTTACCAAATTGACCTCTGTAAAAGTTATGACAATCTGCAATCTCACCAGGAACATATGAAAGGGCCTATTTTCTTACACTCTTGACCAAAACAGTGAATTATCAAACTTTTTCATCTTTGCCAGAGTTTTAGTTTTTTTTATTTAAAGGTATCTGATGCAATGGGGTTGATTAGAAAAGAAAAGTTGCACACCTTACAGAAAACTGCATAACTTACATATTGGGTGTGCATGTGTGTGTGTGTGTGTGTATGTGTGTATGTGTGAAAACAGTATACAGATCAAGATATAGACAATCAGCATCCCACAAGGCTCCTAGATGCCCTCTCCCAACCCCAAAGATAACTACTGTTCTGACCTCTATCATCAGGTTTACTTGTTCTTGCCCTTCATATAAATGGAATCCTACAGTATGTATTTTTTATATCTGGCTTCTTTTGCCTAGAACTGTTTGAAAAGTTCATACATGATGTTGCACATATTTGTAGTCTGTGAATTGCCTATTAATATTTTCATACTCATTTATTATTTTATTTATCATTTTCATATTAGTAGGAGTTCTTTGTCTTTATTTTTAAATTTATTTTAACTTATTTTTTATTTATTTACATTTTGGCTGTGTTGGGTCTTCGTTGCTGTGCGCGAGCTTTCTCTAGTTGCAGTGAGTGGGGGCTACTCGTTGTTGTGGTGCGCGGGCTTCTCATTGCAGTGGCTTCTGTTGTGGAGCACGGCCTCTAGGCGTGCAGCCTTCAGTAGTTGTGGCATGAGGGCTCAGTAGTTGTGGCAAGGACACACTACATTACTAGAGGGCAAGAATCAAATTCAGGAAATTAACACTGATATATTGCTACCACCTAATCCATAGATCCCATTAAAGTTTCACTAGTTGTCCCAATGATATCCTTTATAGCAAAAGTTTATATCACATTGTCAAGTCTCTTTAGTCTCCCTCAATCTGGAACAGTTCTTGAGTCTATGATACGACAGAAATGAGCTTGTTTTTCTCATTGCATTCTATTAGGTGGCACATAATTCCATTTGTCCCATTATTAATGTTGTTCACTTTGATCACTTAATTAAGGTGATTTTCCTTTGCATTTGAAAGTATTTTATTGGGGATATATGTATACGTATAGCTGATTCACTTTGTTATAAAGCAGAAACTAAAACACCATTGTAAAGCAATTATACTCCAATAAAGATATTAAAAAAAAGTATTTTACGGGGCGGTACATTGAAATTATGTACCTACTATCCTGTTCCTCCTCAGACTTTCAATTTATGATTTACATCAGTGTAGACTCAAGGATTCCTATTTTGTTCTGTTAGTTATAATATATAATACATCATTATTTATCTTGAAGTTCCAATTGTCCCAGATTTGGCCCACAGAATTCCCTGCAAGCTGCTTCTGTGCCATTTTGACATGTTCCCATCCTTCTTTAAATATTTCCTTACTTTCTGGCACAAGATATCCAGGCTTATTTTGTACTTTCTTTGCCCCAACCCTGGAATCAGCCAATTCTTTAAGAAGCCCTGGTTCCTTTTATGCCATGTTTAGAAACAAAGATTTGGGTGCTAAGCGTGCTCATTGCTTTTTAGGTGTCACTTATTCCCAAACCCTCCCAGTGGACAGAACTAGGGAATATAAGTACTCCTCCTATCCCACTGTGAAATGACAAGGTTCATTCTAGTTTTTTCCTTTTCTAATTTGTAACTTCTTTCTCTGACAGTGATAAACGTGGCTTCCGTTATTCTTAATATATTTACTTATTTGATTAGTCCCCCTGAACATAACCAGTTCCCCACTAATCCACTGCCTCTTAACCTCTGCAAATGCTCTTCTCACTCCACATATGTTTCAACACCCTGTGCTGAGTCACTGACCCTTGCATTCTCACACCCAATGAATGATCTCCTCATCCCACTCAGAGTCAGACACCCAATGTTGTCCTTGCCTCCGAATAGGCACCTTCCTCAGGCTGCTTGGGCTATCACCCTGTGTGGGGCTGCCGACTCCCCACATGGTAACTTTCTTCTCCATTGTTGTTCCAACATTATAAGCTGGCTGCTCTCCCGCAAGGACATCCTCCTCATCTCACTTGTGCTCCATCACCCTGCAACAACCTGCTCCCCATGCAAACACCCACCGTGGCAGATTATATTTTCAAAAGTCATGCCAATATACATCCATCTGACATGCCCTTATTACAAGATACTGATATTCCTCCACTGAAGAGATAGGCTCTATGTTCTTTCCCTTTGAACCTGAATGGACTATTTAACTGCCTTAATCAGTAGAATGCAGTGAAAGTGATGCTGCATGATTTTTTAGGTTAGAAAGCAACACAGCTTCTGCCTGCCTCTTTCTGTTTCTCTCTCTCTGGATGCTTGACCTTGGAATTCAGCCACTATGTTGTGAGGAAGTTCAAACCACATGGAAAAGCCCATATAGAGAGAAACTGAAGCCCCCAGCTGAAAGCCAGCATCAATTGCTAGATATTTGAGTGAATGAACACTCAGATGCTTTCAGCTCTAAGCCTTTGAGCTTTTCAACTGATATCCCAGATGCTGTGGAGAAGAGACAAACCATTCCTGCTGTGAGCTATGTAAATTCCAGACACATGTAAACCTGCAAAGATAATACATAATTATTGCTATTTTGAGCCATTCAGTTTTGGAGTAATCTGGTACACTGCCAAAGTAATTAGAACACCCCTCTCACACTGCTCAGGGTCAGAAAAACTGCTTAGATGTTCTCTTTACCTCTCTTAGGCTCCTATCATACAACAGGCTGTCTTCCTACACAGACGCCGTCATTACTGTGCTTAGGTTCCAATATCTTATAACAGGCTGCCTTCCCAGGTTGATGCCTTCCTTATTCTGTTTTGGCTCTGAAACTCCATGTTGACTGTCTCTTGAGGCATTGGTTAACAGGCAGCCCATATCGATAATCCCTAAGAGAAAAGAAACTCATAAGGTAGGCAGGCCCCTGTTTACCCTGGCTCCCTGCCTGGGAATAATTTTCTGACTATGGAATTGTAAGATAGAGTCCAAACAAAGCACAGTGGTCCCATTTTGCTGAGTAACAGAGATCAGAGTTCAGGGCAGATGAAGCAGTTGGAATCTTTAGGACACAGGGAGATAAAGAACACCAGAAACTAAATAGGTGGGTAAATACAAAGTCTATATTTTTTAGTGATTTCTCTAAAGGATAACTGAATAAAGCAAAACATGTGCAAGATGGAGTTTATATTTGTAGAAGTAAAAGCTGAGACAAACATAGCTCAAAGGATGGGTGAATATAAATGGAATTATACTGTTATACGATTATTACATTTGTGAAGTGTCACGTATCAAGACAAGTGGGAAGTATGAAGAGGGAGGTGTGAAGTGGTAAAATATTGACTAACTAGACTTTGATAGGTTAAGAATGCACATTATTAGCCCTAGAGCAAGCATTAAAAAATTATAAGAAGAATAAGCTAAGATGCCAATAGGGGAAATAAAATGGAATACTAACAAATATTTGATTAACCTAGAATAAGACAGGAAAGGAAAAGAACAAGAAAGGCTCCCCCCCCCTGCAAAAAAAGGGACAAATGGAAAAGAAACAGCAAGATGGTAGACTACAACCCAACCATGTCAATAATTAAAACAAAAAAAATGGAATGGATAAAAAATGGATAAAACACAGAATGGATTAAAAAAAAAAACAAGACTCAACTATATACTATATGGAAGAGACGAACTCTAAATATAAAGACACAGATTGAAATTAAAAGGACAGAGAAAGTTATACTGTGCACACAATAGGCTTATATTAATATGAGACAAAATAAACTTCAAGACACAGAGTTGATTACTAGGAAAGAGGAATATTTTTTACAGATAAAAAGGCAGTTTGGGGGCTTCCCTGGTGGCACAGTGGTTAAGAATCCTCCTGTCAATGCAGGGGACATAGGTTCGAGCCCTGGTCTGGGAAGATCCCACATGCTGTGGAGCAACTAAGCCCATGTGCCACAACTACTGAGCCTGCGCTCTAGAGCTGCTACCCATAACTACTGAGCCCGCGTGCTGAAACTACTGAAGCCTGTGCACCTAGAGCCCATGCTCTGCAACAAAAGAAGCCACCGCAACAAGAAGACCGCACACCACAAGGAAGAGTAGCCCCCGCTCGCCACAACTAGAGAAAAGCCTGCACGCAGCAATGAAGACCCAGCGCAGCCAAAAAAAAAAAAAGGCAGTTTGGGGACATCCCTGGCAGTCCAGTGGTTAACGCTCCACACTTCTACTGCAGGAGGCACGGGTTCGACCCCTGGTCAGGGAACTAAGATCCTATATGCCATGCAGCCAAAAAAAAAAACTTTAAGAAAAAATGCTTGCATTCCTATACACTAATGACGAAAAATCAGCAAGAGAAACTAAGGAAACAATCCCATTTACCATTGCAACAAAAAGAATAAGATACCTAGGAATAAACATACCTAAGGAGGCAAAAGACTTGTACTCAGAAAACTATAAAACACTGATGAAAGAAATCAAAGATGATGTAAACAGATGGAGAAATATACCATGTTCTTGGATTGGAAGAATCAACACTGTGAAAATGACTATACTACCCAAAGCAATCTACAGATTCAATGCAATCCCTATCAAACTACCAATGGCATTTTTCACAGAAGTAGAACAAAAACTTTCACAATTTGTATGGAAACACAAAAGACCCCGAATAGCCAAAGCAATCTTGAGAAAGAAAAACGGAGCTGGAGGAATCAGGCTTCCTGACTTCAGACTATACTACAAAGCTACAGTAATCAAGACAGTATGGTACTGGCACAAATACAGAAATATAGATCAATGGAACAGGATAGAAAGCCCAGAGATAAACCCACGCACATATGGTCACCTTATTTTTGATAAAGGAGGCAAGAGTATACAATGGAGAAAAGACAGCCTCTTGAATAAGTGGTGCTGGGAAAACTGTACAGCTACATGTAAAAGAATGAAATTAGAACACTCCCTAACACCATACACAAAAATAAACTCAAAATGGATTAAAGACCTAAATGTAAGGCCAGACACTATAAAACTCTTAGAGGAAAACTTGGGCAGAACACTCTATAACATACATCACAGAAAGATCCTTTTTGACCCAACTCCTAGAGAAATGGAAATAAAAACAAAAATAAACAAGTGGGACCTAATGAAACTTAAAAGCTTTTGCATAGCAAGGAAACCATAAACAAGACCAAAAGACAACTCTCAGAATGGCAGAAACTATTTGCAAATGAAGCAACTGACGAAGGATTAATCTCCAAAATTTACAAGCAGCTCATGCAGCTCAATATCAAAAAAACAAACAACCCAATTAAAAAATGGGCAGAAGACCTAAATAGACATTTCTCCAAAGAAGATATACAGATTGCCAACAAACACATGAAAGGATGCTGAACATCACTAATCATTAGAGAAATGCAAATCAAAACCACAACGAGGTATCACCTCACACCAGTCAGAATGGCCGTCATCAAAAAATCTATAAACAATTAAATGCTGGAGAGGGTGTGGAGAAAAGGGAACCCTCTTGCAGTGTTGGTGGGAATGTAAACTGATACAGCCACTATGGAGAACAGTATGGAGGTTCCTTAAAAAAACTAAAAATAGAATTACCATATGACCCAGCAATCCCACTACCAGGCATATACCCTGAGCAAACCATAATTCAAATAGAGACATGTACTACAATGTTCATTGCAGCACTATTTACAATAGCCAGGACATGGAAGCAACGTAAGTGTCCATCGACAGATTGAGGCCGCTCTTCCTGGCTTACTGTCTCCTCACATGACCTTTCTCCTGGGCACAGGCACAGGTAGAGAGATCTCTGGTGTCTCTTCCTCTTCTTACAGGAACACTAATCCTATCAGATTAGTGCTCCACCCTTATGACCTCATTTTACCTTAATTTCCGACTTAAAGGCTTTATCTCCAAATAGAATCATGTTGCAGATTAGGGCTTCAGCATATGAATTTGAGGAGGACACAATTCAGTCCATAACAACGTATACCAGGAAGATGTAACAATTCTAAATAAGTAAGCATCTAAGTGAGTTCAAAATGTATGAAGAAACACTGATGAAACTAAAGAGAGGACTAGGTGAATCCACAATTATTGTTAGAGATTTTAGTTATTAATAAAACAATTAGAAAATCAGTAAAAACATAAAAGATCTTATGCTATACTGAACAAATGCAGAGTACATATCCTTCTCAAGAACATATGGAACGTTGACAAGGACAGACTGTATGGTGGGCCATAAAATATATCAGTATTGTTCAAAAGATTAAATCTGGGCTTCCCTGGTGGCGCAGTGGTTGAGAGTCCGCCTGCTGATGCAGGGGACACGGGTTTGTGCCCCAGTCCGGGAAGATCCCACATGCCACGGAGCGGCTGCGTCCGTGAGCCATGGCCGCTGAGCCTGCGTGTCCAGAGCCTGTGCTCTGCAATGGGAGAGGCCACAACAGTGAGAGGCCCGTGTACCGCAAAAAAAAAAAAAAAAATTCAAATTTACGGATGCAGCTAAAGTAGTTCTTATAAAGACATTTATACCTTTAAATACCTATTTTAGAAAAAGAAGAGAGCTTTAAAATGAGTAACCTAAGTTTCTACCTTAAGATGCTAGGAAAGAAGAGTAAATTAAATCCAAAGTAGAATGAAAGAATTAAAAGCATAATTAATCAAATAGAAAATAGGTAAATAAAAGAGAAAATGAACAAGTCCAAGAGTTGATTCTTTGGAAAGATTAATAATTAATAAGCCCTCTAGTGATACTAGTCAAGGAAAAGCAATAAAATGCAAATTACAAATATCAGGAATGAAAGAGATGTCACTACAAATTCTACAGACATTAAAAGAATATTAACAGAATAATATATATAATTTTATGCCAATAAATTCCATAACTCAGATGAAATGGACAAATTCCTCAAAAATCTGAATAGTTGTAAAACTTTTAAACTAAATCAAGCAACTCTCACAGAGAAAGCTCTAGGCTTAGGTGGAAGAACATACATTTGTGGAAGAAATAACAGTCACACAAACTTTTCCCCAAAACAGGAGCATTTTCAATTCACTTTATGGGTCAGCATAATATTGATGCCAAAACCTGACAAAGACAATATAATAAAAGAAAATTATGAGATGGGACTTCTAAATAGTGTGGCAGAGTGAGTAGCTTGACAAATCTTCCCCAAAAGCAACAATAAACTGGATATAATTGTCTAAAGCAATCATTTCAGGATTCTGAAAATTGACTAAAGGTACACAGCAAATGGAGTAGCAGTTATTCATGAAAATCAATAGAACTTTGAGTTAGGAACAATAAGAGTCTGTTCAACTTTAAAGGGACAAACTATGAAAACTAGCAGCTTCACCACCAGAGAGGGCTCAATAGATTTGGAATGGAACTTGGATGAACTCTAAGTTCAATAGCATTGTCAACAACAGTAGCACATTCGGTAGCATATGAACAAGGAAAAACAATGGCTCAGATAGTCTGAGGTTTCAATACTAGCTAGGGCAAAAAATGGATTGGCAGACTATCCAGAAATTTATTAAGGAGGTCTGGGAAATAAGTCGTAGGAGGCCCTAATAAACTCTCCACATATCCATGCAGGAGAGACCAGAGAGGGCCCAAACTATGCACACACAAATGGCTGACTATGAGTCAGCACACAAATGCAAAGGAGATGCGACGGCACAGAAATTAAGAGCCAAGGCAGCCATTAAAAACTGCTTGAATTTGAACACAAAGTAAACTTTAAGACATAAAATACTACTAGAAACAAAAGGACATCTCCATAATGATAAAAAGGCCAATTCTTTAGGAAAATAAAGTAGTTATAAATGTATACACATCTAACAACGAAGCCTTAAAGCATATGAAGCAAACTACAGAATTTAAAAGAGAAATGGGAAACATAACAGTTGTAGC
The DNA here is from genome assembly GCF_964270905.1 of Leucopleurus acutus. NCBI lineage: Eukaryota > Metazoa > Chordata > Mammalia > Artiodactyla > Delphinidae > Leucopleurus > Leucopleurus acutus. The sequence continues at coordinate 59,410,555 of NC_139156.1, read as the reverse complement.
TGGAGACTTCAATACCCCACTCTCAATACTTGATAGAACAACTAAACAGAAGACCAGCAAGGATATTGAAGACTTGAACGGTGCTATCAACCAACTTGACCTAATTGATTCTATCCAATGACAGCAGAATATATAATCTTCAAGCATACAAAAAACAAGTTTCATAAATCTAAAAGGATTGAAATTGTACTAGGTATGTTCTCCAACCATGTTGGAATTAAGTTAGAAATCAACAATGGATATAAATTTGGGATATCCCCAAGTATTTGAAAATTAAACACTGTTCTTTTAAATAACTGATGGGTTAAAGAACAATCTACAAGGGAAGTTAGAAAATATTTTCAATTGAATGAAAATGGAAAAGCAGAATATCAAAATTTATAAGACATAACTAAAGTGGTGCTTAGAGGGAAACTTACAGCTTTAAATACCTATAGAAAAAGAAATCAAGCTTATAGACACGGAACAGATTGGTGATGACGGAGGTGGGGTTGCGGGGTTGGGTGAAATGGGTGAAGCATGTCAAAAGGTACAAACTTCCAGTTATAAAATAAATAAATCATGGGGATGTAATGTACAGCATGGTGACTATAGTTAATAATACTGTATTACATATTTGAGAGTTGCTAAGAGAAAAGATCTTAAAAATTCTCATCATAAGGAAAAAACTTCTGTAACTATGTATGGTGATGTGCTATGGAGATCAATTCACCAAATATACAAATATTGAATCATTATGTTATGAAACTAACATAATGTTGTATGTCAATTATACCTCAACAGAACAAAAGTGCCTACAGAAAAATGGAGCATACTGAATCAATAACATAAGCTTCCACCTTAAGAAACTAAAATAGACCAAATTAAATCCAAAGGAAGCAGAAGGAAGGAAATAAAATAATACAGATGAGAGTAGAAATTAATGAAACAAGAAACAGAAAAACAATAGAGAAACTCAATAAAGTCAAAGTTCTTTGAAGAGTCAACAAAATTGATAAGTCTTTAGCTACTTTGACCAAGAAAAAAGATGACATAAATGAACAAGATTAGAAATAAAAGTGAGGACATAACTGTTGACCTTACAGAAAGTAAAAGGACTAGGGAAATATAATAAGCAGCTTCATGTCAAGAAATTAGATAACTTAGATATAACAGGTAAATTTCTAGGAAGACACAATTACCAAACTGACTCAAAAAGACATTAATAATCCATACAGATATATATTAATTAAAGAAATTAAATAAGTAATTTAAAATCTTCCTACAAAGAAAAGCCCAGGCACAGATGGCTTTACTGGTAAATTCTACCAAATATTCAAAGAATAAATAATAACCATCTTTCATAAACCCTTTCAGAAAATAGAGGAAGAGACACTTCCCAACTCATTCAGTGAAGCTAATATTACCCTGATACCAAAGCCAGACAAAGACACCAGAAGAAAAGAATTCTGTATGTAAAAAATTCTCAGGAATTCACAAAATGAACAAACAGAACTGCTTAGCACCAATACATGAGTTTAACAAGGCCACAAGATACAAGGTCAGTATAAAAACGTCAACTGTATTTCTATATATGCTTAAATATTTAAAGAAGAAATAATACCAATCTTTCAGAAAAGAGGGAATGGTTCCTAAATCATCCTATGAGGCCATCCTATAACACCATAGTCAGACAAAGGCATCACATGAAGAGAAAACTGCACATTAATATTCCTCTTGAAATTATACAAAAAACTTTAAATTATTAGCAAACCTAATTTAGCAACATAAAGGGATTATTTACCCTGAGTGGGATTTATCCACGAATGCACAGCTGGTTCAACATCAGAAAATTAAATTAATACATGATAGTAATGTGAAAAACTGACATGATTATCTCAATAGACACTTTGAAAAAGCATATGATAAAATCCAACACCCACTCATGATAAAAACTCTCACAAAACTAGAAAATAAAAGGGAACTTCATCAACCTGACAAAAGGCACCTAAAGCTAATAGTGTATGTAATGGGAAAAGACTGAATATTTTCCTCTTCAGATCAGAACAAGATAAAGATGTCCATTCTTGCCACCTTTATTCAGCTGTATTGGAGGTTCTAGTCAGTGCAATAGACCAAAATAAGGAAGTAAAAGCCATCCACAGTGGAAAGGAATAAGTTAAACTATCTTCATTCACAGATGACATGATGTAGAAAATCCTAAAACTTTCCCTCCGCCCCCACCCCAACTCCATCTACTAGAACTAAGAAATGAGTTCAGGATGGTCACAGTATATCAGATCAATTTACAAAAATCAATTGTAAATGTGGTATATTTATGTAATGTAATATTATTTAGCTATAAAAAGGAAAGAAATACTAATACATGCTACACTATGGATGAACCTTGAAAACATGCTAAGTAAAAGAAGCCAGATACAAAAGGCCACATGTTACATGGTTTCATACATATGAAATATCCAGAGGAGCAAATCTAAAGAGACAGAAAGTAGATCAGTAGTGGGCAGGGGCTGGGCAGAGAGAGGAATGGAGAGTGATGGCTAATGGAGCCAGGGTTTCTTTTGGGGTGAAAATGTTCTAGAATTAGATAGTTGTGATGGTTGCACAACTGTGCATATGCTACAAACCACTGGGAATACACTAAAACCACTAAATTTTACACTTTCAAAGGATGAATTTCATCGTATGGGAATTGTATCTAAATTTTTAAAACCTATTGTATTTCTACACATTAGTAATGTATAATCTAAAAGTGAAAATTAAATTCAATTCACAAAGAACAAAAAATTGTTAGGGATAAACTTAATGAAAGGAGAACAAGACTTATACACTGAAAAATTTAAAACATTGCTGAGAAGAAGGAAATATAAACAAATAAGAGACATTCCATGTTCATGGATTGGACGACTAAATACTGAGATGGCATTTCTCCCCAAATTGATCTATATATCCAATGCATTCCCTATTCAAATCCCATCAGGCTTTTTGTAGAAACTGATAAGCTGATCCATATTGACATGGAATTGCAAAAGACCCAGATTAGTCAAAACAATTTTGAAAAAGAAGACATGGACTTCCCTGGTGGTGCAGTGGTTAAGAATCCGCCTGCCAATGCAGGGGACACGGGCTCGAGCCCTGGTCTGGGAAGATCCCACATGCCACAGAGCAACTAAGCCCGTGCGCCACAACTACTGAGCCCGCGAGCCACAACTACTGAAGCCCACGTGCCTAGAGCCCATGCTCTGAAACGAGAAGCCACCACAATGAGAAGCCTGCGCACCACAATGAAGAGTAGCCCCCGCTCGCCACAACTAGAGAAACCCTGCACACAGCAACAAAGACCCAACTCAGCCAAAAATAAATAATAAAGTAAATTAATTAATTTATAAAAGAAGACAGAGAACTTACTCTATCACATTTCAAACTTAATGGTACAGTAATCAAAACAGTATGGTAATGGCATAAGGATAGGCCTATAATTCAATGGCACAGAATAGAGAATCTAGAAATAAACTCATATTTATGGTCAATTGACTTTTAGTGATGACAATTCAACAGGGAAAGGATATTTTTTCCAATAAATGTTGCTGGGACAATTGGATATCCATATGCAAATTGGATGAATTCAGACCCTTACCTTACATCATACAGAAAACTTACTCAAATTAATTATAAATTTAAATGTAAGTGCAAAAACTGTCATTCTATTTTTTTTTAATTAATTAATTTATTTTTGGCTGTGTTGGGTCTTTGTTGCTGCGCGTGGGCTTTCTTTTTTAGTTGCGGTGAACAGGGGCTACTCTTCATTGCCGTGTGCGGGCCTCTCATTGCGGTGGCCTCTCTCGTCACGGAGCACCGGCTCTAGGCGCGCGGGCTCTAGAGCGCAGGCTCAGTAGTTGTGGTGCAGGGGCCTAGCTGCTCTGCAGCATGTGGGATCTTCCCAAACCAGGGCTCGAACCCGTGTCCCCTGCATTGGCAGGCGGATTCCTAACCATTGCGCCACCAGGGAAGCCCCCGTCATTCTTTTAGAAGAAAACGTATGAGAAAACCTGCAAGACTCTGGATTAGGCAATGAATTCATAGATATGACACAACAAAAGCACAAGCCTAAAAAAATGGATAAATTTGACTCCATCAAAATTAAAATCTTTTGTGCTCCCAAATACACTATCAAGAAAATGAAAGAACAAGCCACAGACTGGGAGAGAATATTTGCAATACATATATCTGACAAAGGTCTTGCATCCAAAACTTAAAACTCCATATGAAGGAGATAAATAGACCAGTTGAAAACAAATGAGCAAAAAGCTTGGACACTCTGTAAAAGAAAACATATGAATGGCCAAGTAGCATATAGAAAGATGCTCAATATCATTATCATCAAGGAAATGCAAATTTAAAACGGTCATGATACACACTCACTAAAATAGCTAAAACTAAAAAGACTGACAATACCTAGTATTAGCCAGGATGTGGAGCATATTTAATGCTCACACATTTCTTGTGGGAGTGCTAACCTGTACATTTATTCTGTGATACAGTTTTAGTAGTTTATTTTAACATTAAACATCCACTCATTATAAGACCAGTAATTCTACTGCTAGGTATTTATCTGAGAGAAATAAAAATATATGTCCAGAAAAAGATTTGTGCATGAATGTTCATATATTTACTCATAATAAAAAATATTGTAAATAATGCAAATGTCCCTCAACAGAGAATGGATAAACAAATCGTGGCATATTCTTACAACGCAATACTATGTAGTGAATGTAATGTAATGAATACTAACACATGCAACAACATCGGTGAACCTCAAAAACATTCTGCTGAAAAACATTCCACCTCTCTCACTGAATCCGTCATCAAGTTTTGTGTATTTTATCCTCACAATGTATCTCATGTCTTTTTTTCTCCTTTTCTTTTTTCTTTTTAAAAATTGAGATATAGTTGACATATAACATTGCATTACTTTTAGGTATACAGAGTAATAATTTGATATATGTATATAATGCAAAACACAAAAAAGTACATCCTGCATGATCCTGGTTATATGAAGTTCTGTAACAGACAAAACTAATTTATAGTGCTATAAATCAGATCAATGGTTTCATGACATGGGGAACAGGAAACTTCAGTTGCACAGGAGTATGAGGGAACATTCTGGGGTATCAGAAATGTTCTTCTACATCTGGAAAACAATGGTGGTTACTTGGGTGAATACCTTTGTCAAATGTCATTGTGCTGTAGATACTTGAAATGTTATTGTATGTAAACTATTCCTCAATAAGGTTTATTAAACTTTCTAAATACTCAAAGAGTTAAGGGATAAGATAGCATCCATTAAAATTATTGGAGGTTTTAAAACAAAGCAGGTAGAGATTTTAATTTAAGAAAAGACAGATATGAAAATTCAGTTTAAAATCTTAGACATGAATAGCATTTGAAATATCTGAGTAGATAACTGGACATAACTACTATATGTAAACTGGACCCAGTGAAACAGAATAGTAGTGAATTGAATGAGAGAACTAAGAAAATCACCTAGGGGCTTCCCCGGTGGCGCAGTGGTTGAGAGTCCGCCTGCCGATGCAGGGAACATGGGTTCGTGCCTCGGTCTGGGAAGATCCCACATGCTGCGGAGCGGCTGGGCCCGTGAGCCATGGCCGCTGAGCCTGCACGTCCGGAGCCTGTGTTCCGCAATGGGAGAGGCTACAACAGTGAGAGGCCCGCGTACCGCAAAAAGAAAAAAAGGTGTAACTTTTCTTCCATCAGAATGTAAAAGGGAACATAAAAACAGATGAAGTAGAGAGTAAGCAGAGAATCAGATAACATGATCAGATTCACATTTTATAGCCATCCTTTTGGCTGCTACAAAAGGATAAATTATAGGGCAAAGATTTAATGTAAACTGTCAGGTGAAAAATGCAGACTACAAAGTAATATATATATGGGATTGACTGTCTACCTTACGCTCTAAAAAGAATACTGGAACCAAGCAACTATAATAAAATTAACAATCATTATCTTTGAGTGGTAGAATTATTGGTAATTTTTATCTTTCTTTATACTTTTCTGGATATTTTTGATGAAGAAAATGTTACTTTAAAAACGTAGATATTTCCACAAATTTTCTTTAAATAGGAATAGGGAGGCCATCTGAATATTGTAAGATCCCAAAACTCACTAACTTAACTTTTCTTTCACACAAGTGGACTAAATATTGAAAATAAAACAGAATCTGATTGCTTTCAACCTTTATGATTATTAACAGAGATTGAAGCTCATCTAAATATTTTGGGGTGATAATTTCTTTTAGGAACTTGATCAAAATGCCACTGAAAAAGTCCACGCAATGTTCACAGCCATTGACGAGCTCTTGTATGAGCAGAAGTTGAGTGTACATATTAAAAGTCTACAAGAAGAGTGCCAACAGTGGACATGTAGCTTTCCTCACCTCAGGTATTGGAGCCCTTGTATATTCATGGCTAATACTAAAATTTGAAGAGCAGATTTCCAAGAAAGCTTGTATTCTGAAATCTCTATGGGCATAGATTTATATAAATGAGGCAATGTGGTATAAAGCCTCAGATGACAGAAAACTCATGTTGATGGAAGTTTCTCAGAGTTTTCATAACTACCTATATTGTCCTAATCAAGTAAAAACAGCTTCTATACCAGTAACTGTGATCTGTGTACTATGGCTGTCCAAACAGCCTTGCTTTTGAACAAGAGGGTCAGAAAATGTATTTGATTACACTGTTGTCTATAAGTAAATTCTTATGCATGTATACTTGAAAGCAAACATAGGCTATTAGGAAGCTTTCCTTAGAAACCGCATTAGTGCACTTACTACACATACTTAAAATTTATAAAGCTTCATGTTCTTAAGAATATAATTCAGTTTTCACTAATTTGGCCTGGCTTTCACCCACTTTGGCAAATTTAATGAAGATTGCTATAGGGGATGGAGGGAAAATTACAAATGTTTGCCCAGTTCCCTTGGATTTTTTTCAGTGGGGTGGAAAAGCTTTATCCTTTCTATCTCCATTGTATAGGAGAGAGATATACCTTTAAAAAGGCTCTGGATTCACATTTCTCTCAAGAATCATTCTAAATCAGTAACGGACTAAGTATGTACTAGACTTCTATGTAGAGCCATCAAATTTGTTCCAAAAATACCTACATTTTGTATGTATGCCAGGTGAAGGTGCTTAATTATCTCTTTATGTTCTTCACTTTGAAGGATTCTGGGTAGGCAGATAATCACTCCAAGTGAAGGTTATGGACTGTATCCTAGATCCCCTTCTGCTGTTTCAGCTTCACATGAGGCAACAATGTCTCAAGAAAGAGATTCTACTATGTAAGTATTCTAATATGTAAGTACTTATGTATTCTAATGTGCAAGTATTATATTCTACCAGTTATACTAAGGGATTAAAATACTTCTTCCTATTTATTGGTATTTAGTAAAGCACAGCAAATTCTGTAAGATTGACCATAGTCTTTATGCATATTAGAATTCTGTTACTTAGTTTTTTGTTCAAAAGTAAGACATTCTCTAGGATTTAAGGGTTATTCAGATTCATATATATCTACGTCCATCTATAAATCTAGGCACTTCCCTCTTGGAATAAATGTGTAGATAGACTGGTTTAAAGAAATTCAGGGATCTAAGAAACAGACTTTAAAATTTTTTGAAAAAAATTCTGAAAAGTCATTTTCTTAAACATATAATACTAATTAAAACTTAATTTCTTTATAGAAGTTAAACTGGTATTAGTTTATCAGCTTAAAATGGGTAATTAGTACACTAGCTAAAATGGCTAATTCTTTAACACCTCAAACTCTTTATTTTTATTTTTACTTTTTAAAAATATTGGGAATTCCCTGGTGGTCCAGTGGATAAGACTCTGTGCTCCCAATACAGGGGGCCTGGGTTCAATCCCTGGTTGGGGAACTAGATCCTGCATGCATGCTGCAACTAAGAGTCCGCATGCTGCAACTAAGAAGCCCGCATGCCGCAACTAAAGATCCCATGTGCCACAACTAAGACCCAGCACAGCCAAATAAATAAATAAGTAAATAAATAAATTCCTTTACTTTTTCCTAAGACTGTAATTTTACTTATACTGATACCTTCTAAGAGTTGTAGTAATACTTTCTTTTGATGCCTTTTGGGGCTTGTAGTAATTTCATCAGACCACAAAGTAAAACATTATTGTCTTAGGCCAGTTAAGGTTATGAGATCTGGGTTATCAACTAACTGATTTTTGGTCAGAGAATGGGATTTGTTTACTTCTTTCAAAGTGATTTAAGCTCAAGCTTCTGGTCACTAGGCTGAGCTTTCTTTCTAAATTTAAACCTCATGTATTACATCAATAAGCCTTTTTAAGTTTACTCCTTTTATATAAAGGTCAGACTTTTACAAACTAATGTCTCCCACAGAAATGATGTATCCTTTAATTCTCACTGACCAAAATTACATAACTTATGTCCTGCTATTAAGATATATTTACCTGATCTATTAGTATAAACTTTATATATGCCTTATTATTTTATAACTATAAATAGCAGTTCCATTTAGAGATTCCAAAGAAATAAGGAACAAATCTGAGCAGTTAGCTCCTCCTTTTTTAGAACATCTGGCTAAATCATCATTCTGCAACTTAGTACAGGCAACCTTTCTTTCCTTTTTACTTGCTACCACCACTGCTGCTTGGTGCTTCTTATTTTTCGTTCTGCTTTTCTGGATTATTTGACTTACAGTTTTCAATAATTACCTTTCTTTACTATACAGATGAAACAATTACCTATCTATACTTTATATACAGACATATATTTAAATGAAACAAGTTATTCAGCTATATTAGCACGTCACTACTTATTGAAAATAATAACAAATTAAATATAATCCATATTTATTTTCCTATCACTACCACTTTGTCCATACTTGATACTTTCTATCTTGAGTACCATTAATGAACTCATTGCGTTTCAAAATATTTATATATTTTAATTAACCATAATTATTATTGATGCTCAAATTGTTACAACTTGGCCATGTCAAGCTAGTTCCTTTGTTTTTGTCTTGAATGTTTCCTTGTTTTCTGGTTACAATAGGATGCCCCAGGCCCATCCTGGAAAAAAATTGTTTCTTCCTTTAAGGCATGGTATCAGCTGAAATTCAAGGAAATCTGATTCCTTTGAGAGGCTACTAGTATTTGAGAACAAAATTTGGGTAGTGAGGGTATGTAAGTTGGTGATGATGCTGCAATTCTGCCACTTTTTGTAATAAGTGGTGTGAAAAAATGTGTCAAGAATTCATTTTGATATTTTTCAGTTTAACAAATCAGTTTTCCATAAAATATGAGGTTGATCATCTACTTTCTACAAAAATAACATTTCAAATTATATCCATTCTTGCCCCTCCACATTACCTCAGATTCTCCTTTTAAAGTTCAGCGTTAATCCTTTCTGTCCCCACTTAAAAATCTTCAATAGCTTCCCAGTGAATTTAAGATACAAATCTAAAATTATATCATAAGCTGGCCCCAGCCTACATCTCTACCTTTATCTTCTGTCACTCTCTCTCTCATTCATTAATCCTCCCACACTGGATTTCTTTCAAATCTCAAATGTACTAAACAAGGTATTCGGTCCAGCTTCCATTCTTGAGGAGTTCTTGGGCCAGAGGAGAGTAGTATAATAAACAACACAAAAATACAGTCTCTTCCTTTTTGTATCTCTAACACCTTGTACAATGCGTAGAACATGGTTAGCATCAACTTATTTTTTTTTTTACTAAATCATATTTATATGAAAACAAACTCCATGAAAATGAATTAATTGATATTATGGTAGCAAAACAATGTTATCAATCAAGACGAATTAGTGTCTAGGTCAAAATGGAATTCCAGGAACTTTATAACAATAGAAGATGGTGGCAGCATAAGGAGAAAACACAGCCCAGAAAAGGACCATGAAGAAGATGAGTCTGAGGACATTTCCATTTGAAAAGAAACTATGCAGTCATCTGCTTCAAGTTAGCTTAAGGGGCTTACCTACCCTTACTTTAAATACATACCTCAACAAAAATTAACTATAATATCTAATAAGTTGCTAAAGTATATGACTATATGCAGAATTATAACCCTTAAAAAATCATTAAAGAATGGAGAGCTCAGAAATAAACCTCTGCGTATATGAGTAAATAATTTTCAGCAAGGGCGCCAAGACTACACAATGCGAAAGGACAGTCTCTTCAACAAATGGTGCTGGGGAAAGAATGCAAAAGAATGAAGTGGGACCCTTATACCATATACAGAAATTAACTCAAAATGGATTTTATAGACCTAAATGGAAGACCTAAAACTATTAAAACTCCTAGAATAAAACACAGGGGAAAAGCTTCAGGATATTGGATTTGGCAATGATTTATTGGATAGAACACCAAAAGCTTAGGCAACAAAAAGCAAAAATAGACAGATGGGACTACATCAAACTCTAAATTTTCTGTGCGTCAACAGAAACAATCATCAGAGTGAAAAGGCAACTTATGGCATGGGGGAGAATATTTGCAAATTGCATGTCTGATAAGGAGCTAGTATCTAGAATATATGAGGAACTTCTACAATTCAACAACAACAACAAAAATAACCCAATTAATAAATGGACAAAGGGGGGCTTCCCTGGTGGCACAGTGGTTAAGAATCTGCCTGCCAATGCAGGGGACACGTGCTGTGGAGCAACTAAGTCCGTGCGCCACAACTACTGAGCCTGCACTCTAGAGCCAACGAGCCACAACTACTGAGCCTACATGCTACAACTACTGAGGCCCATGCGCCTAGAGCCTGTGTTCTGCAACAAGAGAAGCCACTGCAATGAGAAGCCCATGCACCGCGATGAAGAGTAGCCCTGGCTCGCCACAACTAGAGAAAGCCTGTGCACAGAACAAAGACCCAACGCAACCAAAAATAAATAAATAAAATACAATAAAAAGAAAGAAAATGTGGTATATACATACGATGGAATATTACAGAAGGAAATCCTGTCACATGCTACAATAGGGATGAACCTCAAAGATATTATGCTAAGTGAAATAAGCCCGTCACAAAAGGACAAATACAATATGATTCCAGCCATCTTTAGTATCTAAAGTAGTCAAATCATAGAAACAGAAAGTACAAGCGGAGTTGCCAAAGGGAGGGGAGGAAGGGGAAGGGGCAATGAGTGTTTAATGGATATCAGAGTTTCAGTTTTGCAATGTAAGAAAGTTCAAGAGATCTGTTGAACAATAATGTGAACATACTTAACACTGTTGAACTGTATGGTTTTAAATGCTTATGATGGTGTATTTAATCTTATATTGTTCACCACAGTTTTTAAAAAATCATTAAAGTGACATGGTATGGTTTCTCCTAAGCCCACCTCCCTCATGTCACTCATTACAAATTATAGCTTTTGCTTTCATTTTCTTTGATTTTTTTTTTTTACAACTGTCCTAAATGCAAAAGCCCAGTCAAGCTAATTACAAATCAGACTTTTTCAGACATAAGGAGCTTTCTGAAGCTCTCCAAAACCATGGAGATGTTCTCTTTCCGTTTTTCTACTGGTAGGGCCATCCACAATCATATTTCCTTTCCTAGTGTACTAAGTTATATTTTCTTCCTTTTGGCATCATGAGATCACAACTTCATGTAACTTTCCTCTATTTTGATCATCGCTAGAGGTCCACTGGAAGATAAGTTGGTCTGAAATGGAGTTGAGAGTGGTTAATTGTACTTTTCAGATCCTAGTCAGGAAGGAGAGAGCTCTTGGCCACTTGTTCCTCCTAGCCAACCTGGAGGGCCTTGCAGTGATCACCTCCATGAAGGCTGCAGAATTCTGCCTCCTAAGGCCTACACCTGAGGGCTGGCTCCAAATTAAACTCTTTGTTTAAATAAGAAACCCAGCAAAGTCATTTTATCCTCCATGCATGTGGGAGAAGAATAAAGTGGCAATGATTTCTTTCCGCTCACAAGAAAACAGATCTGAACTTAAATATTACTATCAGGGCAATACATTATTAGATAAGACCACTGTTATTTTTTTAGTAAGTAAGAGAATTACAAACATTTTAGAAGTTAAAGGTTATTTTCCAGACATGGTAATCTCTGAAGTCTGATGATTTAAAAGATCCCTTTGTTAGAAACAACATTTGCAAAGACAGCTTTATGATGTAGAATACTATCTGTTCTTTGCTGCAGCTTTAGGGGAAATGGGAACACTTTTCCTTCTCATCTAACTGAAAATTTTTTTAACTGACAAAAAGGCCTATACTTTGTTAGAAAAGCCTATTTTTTTTTCAGAGCAAGTAATTCCATTAGTTACCACTGACTAAAAAATGATTGGTTAGTAATACAAATGGAACGATACAGTAGCACAATAACATAAGGAATGCTGGGAGTGCAGTGTTTGACATGGATTTGACAGCTTTTAATTTTGTCATGTTATCATGTTGAAAAAAAATACTAACACCACTGTTTTATAAAAGAAATGACATATTAACACAAAAAAGCATGTCTCAAAATAAGGACAGTCCTTTTCAAGAAAGGGCATTTTTTTGTCTTACTGAGCATTGTTCTTATTTTGCTCATTTTGATGTGGATCCGTAAAAATTTTGTCATGGATTGCCATAAATCTGTTGACTAGATTTTGGGTATCACTGTTTAGAATTTCAGAACAGAGACTTAAAAAACCTAAAGTCTCAAGTTTAGAGACTTTTATAAACGATAATACCAGCTGGTTTTGATATATTTGTTCTTCAAACTGTTTTCCCATTTCTTATTGTCTCTCTGTCCCCCATGCCTCCTGCCATGGTCCAGGCTCTCATCAGCTTACCAGCTCTTGTTTCATCTTTTGCACTAGCCTCCTAACCACATTATCCTCTTCATCACCACCATAGTGATCTTTTAAAGCAAGGATGCTGTCATTCCCCTTCTTAAAAACTTCAATTCCATTGCTATCAATTAGCCAAAGTTAACAAAGTACTTCACAGTCTGGCCTAATACCCTTCCAACCACTTCCTATGAACAATACACCTTATTTAACGGCTTACATAACAGAGAAATTTCTCTTTTAAAAGAAGTCTGGAGGAAGGGTATCTAAAGATAGTACAGTGGTAGTATGGTGTTTTCAGGGTCCTAGACTCATTTCATCTTTCTGCTACATTGTGCTAGCCCAGGATACTTTTCCTGAGTTTTGGGTTTTTTCTTGGTGGTCCAAGACAGCTGATAGAGTTCCAAACATGACATTCACTTTCCAGGTAGCAGGAAGCAGGAAAGGCAGAAGGGCAAAAGGGCACCCCTTAAAGCTAACCCAGTTCTCTTTAAACAGCCTCCCCAGAGTCCCACATAACAATTCTGCTCATATCTCATTGGTCACATCTGGCTGCAAGGTGGTGGGAAATGTCATCTTTGAGGTGCGTGTATTGCTCTCCTGAATTAAATTGGCATGATGTATTAGGAGAGGCAGGGAGAATCGATATTGGGGGCACCTAGTGTTCTCTGCCACATATGTATAGAGTTTTTTGAAATTACTGTACATATTTTATAATCTTTTTATAATTACCATTTTATTATGGGAATCTTCCATTTTGTCCCCCAACATTAATTTAGTAACCTCATAGAATTCCACTGCATGAATATACCATTATTTAAACAACCAATCCCCTATCCTATATTTTGAAACAGTTGGGCCAGTTTTGAATTTTAGCAATTATAAGCAGTTCTGTGATGATAATTTTTATAGCTAAATCTTATAGGTCATATCCTCGAAGGAAATCCCCTACAAATGAAACCACTGAATCAAAGTGTATTTCTGTTTTAAGGTTTCTAATACATATTTCCAAAATGTCTTCCAAAAAGATTTTCCCACTAGCCTTGCTGAAAAGTGCCATAGGTTTATTCTTTTTTCATTGTTTAAAAGATACTTAAGGTACAAAAAGGTATAAAGAATAACACAAAGCATACATTGGTTATATTTAATATTTGGTTAAACTGAGAGCCATTTAAAAAATTGTACTGCTCAGATTTGACTGACTTTCTCCAAAGTAAACCTGCTGAAGTGAAGGCGTCATCATATATTCGTTGAATACCTGGGTAGGATGAGAAATTTAAATAGAAGTAAGGGAAGATACTTGCCCTTTAGGAGTATACATTTTGAACAATGATGGAGTTATTGAAATAAGCATATAACCTCCTGAGGTACTTTAAAGAGCTAATTATGAATGTAAATATTATTAGATTTTTAAAAATATTTTATAGCCATAGCTGTTGCATCTGAAAAGATAGCAAGCAGTATTCAATAGTGCATAATATACCTAAGCAGAGTGGGTCTATAGCTAGTATTTATTTATTCCTGTTCTGAGAAATAACAGGTATTAAGGTTTAGAGTAGCCCAGGAAGGTGTCACTAGGGCAAGGGACCTTGAGCTGAAACTTGTGCGAATGAGTTCCTTTGAGAACTGTTTATGTTGAACATAATTAATATTTTTCCTCTTCCAGATTTGGTATTAGGGGAAAGAAGTTACATTTTTCATCTTCATATGCTCCTAAAGCATCTTCCATTGCCAAATCCCCTAGCTTGTGTTCTATGGAAAGAGAAGAGGAAGACTGTATAATCTTCTCGGAAGGAATAATAGAGGAATACCTAGCATTCGACCACACAGATATGTGAGTATTATGTCTTTTAAACTTTTTACTCCCCTGCTATTTTGTTGTTAATATCTATTTTTTCTAAAGTATACTACCAATACTACCTATAATTAAGTTGATGTCTGTTTATTTCTTTTCTATTAGTTCTCAGTTATCCAGTGTCATGTACTTAGTTGATATAAATTCCTATTGCTTTCACATACCAGTCTTCCTTGTATATTTTCTTCCTACACACGTCATTTGCCTCTTCCTGAGATTAAACATTTTTTAAATGAATTTTTTTCTCCACATAATCTGATTTTCCTCTTTGTAAAGTATCACCAGTCACTCATGAAAACTTTATTCATCTGATTCTAAATCCAGTGCTCTCCTCACTATTCCATGCTACTTTTCTGATATATTAAACTCTTAAATTATTCCTCTAAGCCTTTAAAAGCTCAGAATTGATAGTCACAGTAGTACATCTAGAAGTGAGAATTTCATTTTAGGCTGTGAGGCTGTGGTTAGGTCTAGTTAGTGTCACATGATTCTGTACTTCTTCCCATATTTCCTACTGAGCCATGCTTACTACATGCTCAAGGTACACAGTCCTAGGGTCAGGTAAACACAACCCAGATTTCCAAACATAACACCGTTGAGCTAGCTCATTGTTCCAAGGGAATCATAAGTATGCTGTTTTGGTTTTGCAGAGATTGCCCCCTTCCCTTTCACTTCATCTGGCCTGAGTCAAATTATCCATATTTTCTCTTCCTTTTTCCTCAAAGGTCTTTTCCCTTCATTTTAGCTTATAAAAAATACAGCAGATTTAACTAATTTAAAATGTGATGTTCATGGCTCATAGGTGTCCCTGGGGCATCTCTTCCCCTTTCCTGATAGTAAACCGAAATGAATTTTCAGGTAAAATGGAAGATTTTTAGAAAGGCAGTCTTCTCTTTAGAGATATCACTGAGATATTGAGATGTGATGAATGAAATCATGTAAGTTTGGAAGAAAATGAGATATGAAAGATTTTTTTTTAAATAACTTGGGAATAGGGAAGGTCTTTCTAACCATAGCACAAAATCTACAAGTCATTTAAGAAATTCTTTAAAAAACTACATAAAATAGTATTTCTGCATAGAAAAAATTCAGAGTCAAAAGACAAATGACAAACTGGCAAAAATATTTGCAGTTCATGCATAGACAGAGGCTTAATTTCCTTAATATGTATATCAGTAAGGAAAAGATTAAAGATGAAACAAAGAACATGAATAGTTCACATTATAAGAAGATGGATTTTAAATATATGAAATGGAATTCATTCACAATTAGAGATACAAATTAAAACTATAATGAGTATTCTTTTACATGTCAGACTATCAAAGAACAAAAGATAAAGGAGGTTAATAATTCCTTGAATGAGAAAAGAGGCATATTCTTTCACTACTGGAGAATTATACCACCTATTTATTTATTTATTTATTTACTTAGGTTTATCAAAAATTTATTCTTCTTTATTGTCAGCACGTTCCATGGTATGGATGTACCACAGTTTGTGCACCTGTGGAAGGACACCTGGGCTATTTCTAGCTTTTGGCTATTATTAATAAAGCTGCTATGAACATTCACGCACAGATTTTTATATGAACAAAAATTTTTATGTCTCTGGGATAAATGCCCGAGAGTATACTTTCTGGATCCTATGTATACCACCTCTTTAAATTGAAATGCACATACCCTTTGACTCAATAATTCTATTTATAGGAATTTATCCTACAGATATAATATCCATGTAGCCAAAGAAGTACATACATATTGTTCCCAACTTAAGATGAGTTGACTTATGATTCCTTGATTTTGCGATGGTACAAAAGTGATACATATTCAGTAGCAACTGTACTTTGAATTTTGATTTTTTTTCCCTTGGCTGGCGATATGCAGTATGATACTCTCTCGGGATGCTGGGCAGCGGCAGCAAGCTGTGGCTCCCAGTCAGCCACACAATCATGAGGGTAAACAACCAATATACTTAAAACCATACAACCATTGCTTTTCGCTTTCAGTAGAGTATACAATAAATTACATGAGATATTCAACACTTTATTATAAAATAGTTTTTGCGTTAGATAATTTTGCTTAGCTGTAGGCTAATGTAAGTGTTATGAGCACATTTAAGGTGGGCTACGCTAAGCTATAATGTTCAATAGGTTAGGCCTATTAAATGCATTCTTGACATGATATTTTCATAAGTTCATTGGGCTGTAACCCAATATGTAAGTTGAGGAATATCTGTAGAAGGGTATTAATTGCAGTATTGATTATAAAAGCAAAGGTTAGTTGATCAATAACTGTCTCGTTAGATATATTATGGTATATCCAATGGAATACTCTGCAGTTATTTTTGTTTGTTTGTTTGTTGCAGTTATTTTTTAAAAGAGGCAGATTTATATACATTGATAGGGATCATGGACAAGATACACTGACAGAAGAGTGAGGTGCAGTACAGTGTATAATGTAACTATCTCTCTGGACCTACGTGTTTGCTTCTGAGAATGGGGACTGGGGGACAGAGATGTAGGAGACTTATTTTTCACTACATACATATATTTCCTTCTATACAATATGAATTTTTATCATATGACTATGTTATCTCCTCTAAAAAGAAATATAAATTGAAATACATTTAATGCTAATCAGCCTCCTCTGCCACTTAATGCCAGGCTAGCTCTTCCTTGGGAAAGGAGAAGCAAAGGGAGTCTGGCTGCCCTGCTTAAATCTCTTAGCATCCTGCTTACCTGCCTACAGTTTCCTATTTCATTCTTGAGCACTTTGTTGCCCCAGGAGTAACTTTCACTGTAAAGGTACTTCTCTCCACCCAAGCCAGTTCCAGAATTTGCTTTGTCTTAGTTTATAATACATCTGTCATAGATAAGCACATCCATCAGCCAAATTTTCTTCCCCCAGAAATCTGGGGCTACTGGCACTCATTGCCAGAGAAGAGACAGACTTGCCTAACTGGAAGTTTCTGGATTATAGATACACAGTCTCCAGAAGAGTCTCAGAGTAGTTTCCTGTGCTGTTGGGCTTCCCTCTTTTTCCTTTACAGCCAATTACCAAATGTTTATTTGGATTAGTAAAAGTATACTAATTTTAATAATCTATGTGGACTACTTCCTTAATGAATCATTGCCTCAAATAATTATGCAGCATAATCACAGTTATATGCGCATTGTTAAATGTGTCAAGTTAATATTAATCTAAATGTTACCCAGTTACAACAAAAAGAGTATTTTTGTGTGCTTAATTGTCATAGGTTGCTTGTTGATCAATTTTAAATGCCCATCTATTTAAAGCTTAAAAAAGTACAATGATTCTGTCTTCTTTTTCTTGTTCTATTTTTTTGGCAGAGTAGGGGGGTGGGGTGGGATGGATGTAAAAAGGGAAATGCAGAGTCTCCTCTGTTGAAAACTCCCTTAGTTCACAAGCCTATTTAATACCTGTGCTATATATGCGGGGAGGAAGGGGGGGTGGTGGCGGGGAGGAGCATAAATCACACTCCTAAGCAGCCAAAAGACAGTGGTGAACACCCAGTGAAGAATAACCATGAAGTCTTTCCTTCTTGCTTCTGTTAACAGGGAAGAGGGGTTTCATGGAGAGAAATCAGAAGCAGCTACAGAGAAACAGAAATTAGGGTACCCACCTATTGCTCCATTTTACTGCATGAAAGAGGATGTCCTTGCTTATGTGTTTGACGATGTGTGGAGCAAGGTCCTAAGCTGTATGGAGCAGCTGACACGTAGTCACTGGGAGGGATTTGCTTCTGGTAAGGCTCTTTGTGAAAACAATATAAAAAAATAATTGTTTATGCTTTCCAAACCGTAACCAGTCTATTAAATTATATGTTCATTAGTACTAAAGAATCATATTTGTATTTCTCATAGAAACTAACAGATATTTGGAAAGTATCTGGGAATGAGTGCATAAGTAACAAGGCCTACTCTATGATGACTAGATAGAGATTGTGCTTTCTCTTTGAATATAATTATTTGTGAGAAAAAACATGTGCAAATACATTTAAAAAACTGCTTTATTGAAGAATTGATATACAATAAACCAATCATATTTCAAGTGTATTATGTGATAAATTGACCTATGTATACAGCCATGAAACCATGAGACAATCAATACAGTGAATATATCCATTACCCTCAAAGTTAATAACCTTGTAATCCCTCCCTCCTGCCCCTACCTGACCCACCATCCCCAAATGACAAGTTATCTGCTTAAATGGTATCATGTAGTATTTACTCTTCTTTTGTCAGCTTCTTTCCCTCAGTGTGATCATTTTGACAGTCATCCATGTCACTGTGTGTGTCAGTAATTTATTCCTTTTATTGTTGAGTTGTATTCCATTGTTCCACAACTTGTTTATCCATTTATCTGTTGATGGACATTTGGATTGTTTTCATTTTTGGACTGTTAATGCTGTTATGAACACTAATGTACAAGAATTTTGACACATATTTCCTTTTCTCTTGGGTAGATTTCTTCAAGTGAAATCGTTGAATTATATGGTTAAATGTATATTTAACTTCTTAAGAACTGTCTGTATTGATTTTCTATGTTGCACAAAAATTATCACAAACTTAGCAGCTTCAAACAACACACATTTATTATCTCACAGACTTGTGGGTCAGAAGTCCAGGAACAGCCAGCTAGTCATTTACTTAAGATCACACAAGGCTGCAATCAAGGTGTTGGCTAAGGCTGGGTTCTCATGTAGAGGCTCAACTAGGAAAGGATCCACTTCCCCTTTTGTGTGTTTTTGGAAGCATCCAGTTTCTTGTAGCTGTAGCAGTCATGGCAGCTTATTTCTCCAAAGCCAGCAAGAAAGACTGAGAGCTAATCTGCTAGCAAGACAGAAACTTACATAACATAATCATGGGGGTGACATCCCATCACTTTTACCCATCATCTTTTGATCTGAAGCAAGTCACAGGTCCTGCCCATGCTCAAAGGGAGGGGTTTAAACGAAGGTGTGAACATCAACAGCTGAGAATCATGGTGGGGGGGTGGGGGGTGCACCTTGGAATTTGTCCACTAGTCTTCCCACTGGCCCTTAGTGATTCATGTGCTCCCACAGGCAAAGTACATTCAACTCCCTTCAAAGGTTTCCAAGAGAATCATCTATTACAGCATCAGCTCCAAAGACTTTGAATCAGGTCCTGGTATGAATGAAGTTCCTGGATGTAATACAGGAAGTGAAATTACTGGGGCACAATTCCTTTCCATCTATAAACCTATGAAACTAAAGCTTATATACACAGGTATATAAACATCTAACTATATAATCCAGCCATTCTACTCCTAGAGACAAGTTATTTGACCCCAACACACCCAACATACAATAGTGGGCCAGGAAAAAGATAACCATTATAGACACTCCAGTTAAAAGGCTGGGGTCAGGGAGGTGAGAGTAAAAAAGGGTCCACAGCAATTCTGAAATCCAGCTGTGAAAATACTGGGAGTTCCTTCATTAAGTTTTAATTAAGGCCTGGAAATAATCCTCTCAGCTTTCTGCTCTACCCTCTGAGCTCTTGGTTTTGACCTCTGAGTCATCCTTCCTTTTTCATGAAACATAGCACATGTTTGTAGCTAAGTAATTTTATTAGGCTGCTTCCTGCCAGTAGAATTTTGGGGGTCTGATAGCCTTCCTTTATTTAGAATCTTTTGCCATCTAGAGAGATTAAGAATTTTCAAAATCATCAAGTCCTGGTTTCTTTATGTTTAATAGTTTTTCCCTCAATTTATCTCTCTCATCTCGTGTTTGATTATAAGCAGCAAGAAAAAAATCAGGCCTCACCTTCAACACTTTGACTGGAAATCTCCTTAGCTATACAACCAAGATCATCACTTAAAAGTTCTGCTTTCCATGTGACCACAGGAGACCATTTCACTAAGCTCTCTGCCACAAAATAACAAGCATCTCCCTACTTCCAGTTTCTAATAACATGTTCCTCATTTCCTTCTGAGCCCTCCCCTACAGCTTCCTCCAAATCCAGATTCCTACTAAGTCTGTTCAAGGTAATTTATGTCTTCTCTATCATGCTTCTCAAAGTTCTTCTAGCTTCTACCCATGAACAATCAAAAATGAAATTAAGGAAACAACTCATTTATAATAGCATCAAAAAGAATAAAATACTTAGGAATAAACTGAACCAAGGAAGTGTAAGACTTGTATGCTGAATACTACAAAATATTATTGAAAGAAAATAGAGAAGACCTAAAGAAATAGAAAGACACCCTCTGTTTATGGATTGGAAGACTAAATATCGTTAAGATGGCAATACTCCCTAAATACATCTACAGATTGAGTATAACCTTATCATAATTCTAACTGCCTTTTTTGTAGAAATGATCCTGAAATTCATACAGAAATGCAAGGTATCCTGAATATCCAAAACAATATTGAAAAAGAACAAATTTGGAGGATTCATACTTCTTGGTTTTAAAACATAATACAAAGCTACAGTAATCAAAACAGTGTGGTACTGGCATAAGAACACATACTGATCCAAGGAATAGAATCAAAAGTCCAGAAATAAATCCACACATCTATGGCCAACTGATTTTCAACAGGGGTGCCAAGACCATTCAATGGGGGAAGAATAGTCTCTTTAAGAAATGGTACTGGCAGGGAATATAGCCAATATTTTATAATAACTGTAAATGGGGTATAACCTTTTAAAATTGTGAATCACTATGTTGTACAACTGAAACTTACAGAATATTGTAAATCAACTATATGTCAATCAAAAACAAATTCAGATAGGAAAAAAAAAAGAAATTGTGCTGGCACAACTGGATAGCCACATGGTAAAGAATGAAGTTAGACTCTTACTTCACACCATATACAAAATATCAACTTGAAGTGGATTGAAGGTACACATTTAAGAGCTAAAACTATAAAACTTAGAAGAAAACATTGGAGTAAATCTTCATGAGCTTGGATTTGGCAGTGGATTCTGAGATATGACACCAAGACCACAAACAACAAAAGAAAAAATAAATAAACTGGACTCCATCAAAATAAAAAACTTTAGGGTGTATCAAAGGACATTATCAAGAAACTGAAAAGACCGCCTACAGAATGGGAGGAAGTGTACGTAAATCATACACCTGATAAGAATCTAGTACTCACAGTCTATAAAGATCTACAACTCAAAAACAAAAGAAAAAACAACCCAATTTAAAAATGGGAAAATAGGGCTTCCCTGGTGGCACAGTTAAGGATCCGCCTACCAAAGCAGGGGACACGGGTTCAAGCCC
Organism: Leucopleurus acutus; assembly: GCF_964270905.1. Classification (NCBI taxonomy): domain Eukaryota; kingdom Metazoa; phylum Chordata; class Mammalia; order Artiodactyla; family Delphinidae; genus Leucopleurus; species Leucopleurus acutus. Next base: position 59,388,552 of record NC_139156.1, on the reverse strand, counting down.
CAGTCCAGGAAGATCCCAGATACCGCAAAGCAACTAAACCCATGCGCCACAACAGCCTGCGCTCTAGAGCCCACGAGCCACAGCTACTGAAGCCCACATGCCTAGAGCCCATGCTCTGCAACAAGAGAAGCCACCACAATGAGAAGCCCACACACCACAACAAAGAGTAGCCCCCACTTGTCGCAACTAGAGAAAGCCTGTGCGTAGCAACGAAGACCCAATGCAGCCAAAAATAAATAAATAAATTTATTTTTTTTTAAATGGGCAAATAACTCAAACAGACATTTCTCCAAAGAAGATATACAAATAGCCAATAAGCACATGAAAAGATGTTCAACATCATTATTCATTAGGGAAATCAAATCAAAACGAAAACCACAATGAGACACCACTTCAAACCCACTAGGATGGCTGTATTTTTTTTAAAAAAAGAAAAGGACAATAACAACTGTTCATGAGGTTGTGAAACTGGAACCCTCATAAATTGCTGGTGGGAAGGTAAAGTGGTACAGCCACTGTGGAAACAGTTTGGCAGTTCCTCAAAAAGTTAAACATAAAATTACCATATGACCTAGCAATTCCACTCAAAGTTATATAATCAAGAGCAATGAAATATATCCACACAAAACCCTGGCATGAATGTTCATAGCAGCATTAGTCATAATAGTCAAAAAGTGGAACCAGGACTTCCCTGGTGGCGCAGTGGTTAAGAATCTGCCTGCCAATGCAGGGGACACGGATTTGAGCCCTGGTCTGGGAAGATCCCACGTGCCGCAGAGCAACTAAGCCCAGGCACCACAACTACTGAGCCTGAGCCTTAGAGCCTGCAAGCCACAACTACTGAGGCCGCATGCCACAACTACTGAAGCCCATGTACCTAGAGCCTGTGCTCCACGACAAGAGAAGCCACCGCAATGAGAAGCCTGCGCACTGCAACGAAGAGTAGCCCTGCTCGCCACAACTAGAGAAAGCCCACTCACAGCAATGAAGACCCAATGCAGCCAAAAATAAATAAGTAAAAAAATTTATTTTTTAAAAAAAGTGGAACCAACCTAGACATCCATCAACTGATGAACGGATAAACAAAATTTGGTATTCAAAACAAAATTTGGTATATCCATGTGTTATGGACTGAATTGTGTCCCCCTCAAAATCCATATGTGGAAGCCCTAACCCCCAATGTGAGTAGGTTTGGAAATAGGGCCTTTAGGGAGGTAATTAATGTTAATTGAGTCAGAAGGATGGGACCCTAATCCTATAGGGTTGGTATCCTTGTAAGAAGAGGAAGAGACATCACAGCTCTCTATTTCTGTGTGTGTAAAGAGAAGAAGTCAGGCAAGGACAGAGGGAAAAGGCAGCTGCATAGGAGCCAGGAAGAGAGATCACACTATAAACCAACCCTGACAGCACCTTGATCATGGACTTCCAGCCTCCAGAACTGTGAGAAAATAGAATTCTGTTATTTAAGCCATCCAGTCTGTCATATTTTATGGCAGCTTGAGTAACTAATACATCATGCAATGGAGTATTATTCATATATTAGAAGGAATTAAGGGACTTCCCTGGTGGCACAGTGGTTAAGAATCTGCCTGCCAATGCAGGGGACATGGGTTCGATCCCTGGTCTGGGAAGATCCCACATGCCACGGAGCAACTAAGCCCCTGCGCCACAACTACTGAGCCTGCGCTCTAGAGCCCTTGAGCCACAGCTACTGAAGCCCACATGCCACAACTACTGAAGCCCATGTGCCTAGAGCCCGTGCTCTGCAACAAGAAGCCACTGCAATGAGAAGCCTGCTCACCACAACTAGAGAAAGGCCGCGCACAGCAACGAAGACCCAACGCAGCCAAAAATAAATAAATTATTTTTTAAAGAAAGGAATTAAGTAATGAAGCATCTTAAAACATGGGTGAACCTTGAAAATATTACGTTAAACGAAAGAAGACATACATAAAGGGCCACATATTGTATGATTCCATTAAGGTGAAATTTCCAGAACAGGCAGGTCCATAGAGAAAGTAGTTTAATGATTGCCAGGGGACGGAGGAAGAGGTGCATTGGGAGGTATGGGGTTTCTTTTTGGAGTGATGGAAATTTTCTGAAATTAGATAGTGGTGGTGGTTACAGAAAATCATGAATATACTAAAAACCACTTAATTGTATACTGTAAAATGGTTAAAAATGGTGACTCATGTTATGCAAATTTTATCTCATTAAAAAATTTTTTTTAATTCTTGCAACCTGAGAGATGTCCTCTAAAACTTTTTGTATGTGAGTCTGTTGGTGAGAAATGCTTTCTTTTGATATATGAAAATTTCCTTATTTTTCTTTCATTTCTGCAAGATAGTTGTGTGGTGTACTGAATTTTAGGTGGACACTTTTTCTCTTGGTACTTTTTTTTTTTTAACATTCAGTGTATCTCGTTTATTTTTTAAAAAAATTTTTATCATATTGGAGTATAGTTGGTTAACAATGTTGTGTTAGTTTCAGGTGTACAGCATAGTGATTCAGTTATACATATACATGTATTTCCTTTTTTTCAAATTCTTTTCCCATTTAGGTTATTAGAGTATTGAGCAGAGTTCCCTGTGCTATACAGTAGGTCCTTGTTGGTTACCTATTTTATTTTATTGGAGTATAGTTGCTTTACAATATTGTGTTAGTTTCTACTGTACATACAGCAAAGTGAATCAGCTATACATATACATATATCCCCTCTTTTGGATTTCCTTCTTCATACTTTAAAGATGTTGTCCACCGTCTTCTCACTTGCACAAGAAATCTGATGTCATCCTTTTCTTTGTTCCTGCGTTCATATATTTTTTCTTTGGCTGCTTTTAAGATTTTTCTCATTTTCACTGGTTTTGAGCAATTTGATTATGATGTGCCTTGATGTAACTTTCTTCATGTTACTTCTGCATGGAGTTTGTTGAGCTTCTTGGATCTGTGGGTTTATTGTCTTCATTGTTTGGAAAGTTTTCAGCCATTATTTCTTCAGATATTTCTTCTGGTGCCCACCATCCCTTAGGACACCAGTTACTCATATATATTAGTCCATTTGCTTACTGATCCCTCAAATGTGATGCTTTAATTAAAGAATTTTCTTCTCTGTGTATTTCAATTTGGATGTTTCCTATTGTGCCTTCAAGTTCATTAATATTTTCTTTTACAATGGTGAATCTGCTGTTAAGCTCATCCAGTGTATTTTTCTACTCATTGTTTTCTGTGAAGTATGATTTAGGTGAATTTTATATCTTCCATGTCTCTTTTTGAAAAAGTGGGATAACTCAAACATATGTGTGAATTCTGGGTTGGTTTCAATGATTGATATTCTTCTCATTGTGAGTTGTATTTTCCTGCATGGTATTCTTTGGGTGCCAGACATGGTGAATTTTATCTTATTGGGAGTTTTTTTTTTTTTTTTGTATGTATCTTCTTCAGTTTTTCCTGGGATGCACTTAAGTTACTTGGAAAAAATTTGATCTCTTCTGGTCTTGCTTTTATGATTTGTTATAGACAGGTCATCCAGTCCAACTAATTATCCCCCAGATACTGAGGCAAGATTGTCCTAAGTACTCTGCCCAATGCCCCATTAATTATGAGTTTTTCTAGTATGGCTGGAAGAACCAGGCACTGTTCCTGGTCCCATGTGAGCAGCAGGCACTATTCCCTCTAATTCTTTCAGTTGGTTCTCTTTCCTAGCCTCAGGTGGTTTTTTCTCATACATGCAGTGTTCAATACTCCTTTGAGTACTCAAAGGACACCCCACACTCTACAGATATCCTGGGTTCCCTTTCTGTGCATTTTTCTTCTCTGATACTCTGTCCTATGAACCCTAGCAGTCTTGGTCTCTCTGGACTTTCAAATCAGGGAGTCCACCAGGATCCGCCTTTGTTCTCCCTCTTTGTGTCATGTCTTGGAAACTCTTTCAAGGCAGTTGCAGAGTTAGCATCATTTGTTTACTATCTCATGGTTCACTGTCTTTCATTACCTGATGCCCAGTGTCTTAAAAGCTGTTGTTTCACGGATTTATTGGTTGTTTTAAGCAGGAGGGTAAAGCCAGTCCCTGTTGCTCCATCTTGGCTGGAAGCACAAGTCCAGGAAATACATTAAAAAAAACACTTCTATTAAAGTGTATCTAGGGGAGAGACTTCCCTGGTGATCCAGAGGGTAAGATTCCATGCTCCCAATGCAGGGGACCCAGGTTCGATACTTGGTCAGGGAACTAGAACCCGCATACATGCCGCAACTAAGAGTCCACATGCCACAACCAAGAAGTCCGCATGTCGCAACTAAGATCCCATGTGCCACAACTAAGACCTGGTGCAGCCAAAATAAATTTTAAAAATATATTTAAAAAATATAAAGCATATCTATATAGAATATTGCAAAATAAATTTACATCAAGCTTGATTAATTTTTTTTTTTTTTTTTTTTGCGGTACGCGGGCCTCTCACTGTTGTGGCCTCTCCCGTTGCGGAGCACAGGCTCCGGACGCGTAGGCTCAGCGGCCATGGCTCACAGGCCTAGCCACTCCGCGGTACGTGGGATCTTCCCAGACTGGGGCACGAACCCATGTCCCCTGCATCGGCAGGCAGACTCTCAACCACTGCGCCACCAGGGAAGCCCTTGATTAATTTTTAAAAACTGAGTCGACTTGTATGACCAATGCTCATATCAAGAACAGAACATTACCAACACTTCAGAAGCCCCTTTCATGTTACTAAACTCCTACCCCCCAAAAGTAAACCTATCCTGAGTTACAGCACCACAGATTAGTTTTGCCTGTTTTAAAACTTTTAAGAATGTATGTGCCCTTCTGCATTTGGCTTCTTAAACTCAACACTGTTAGATTCAACTGTTTTGAGTGTAACAATAGTTCATTTTCATTGTTATATAGTATTTTATTGTATGAATATATCACATTGTACTGTTGATGGACATTTAGGTAGTTTCCAGTTTATGTCTGCTGGCATATAGTGCTGTTATAAACATTCTTGTATATGTCTTTTGGTGAACATATGTAGTGGGTACATAACAGTGGCACTGCTAGGTCATAGGATATGCTATTCCCACTTCAGTGGATACTGCCAAATTTTTTTCCAAAGTGGATGCATCTATTTACACTTTCTCCAGTATTGTATGAGCATTCCAGTTGCTCCACATGTTTGCCACAGTTGATACTGTCCATGTGAGTTTTTTTTTTTTTAAAAGCCACTCTGTTGTATGCATGTTTAAGTTCCCTTTTAAAGCTGGTATTGGAGAAGAGTAGGTCTAAGACCCTTTCAAAACAAACTGCTTTATATTATGTGAGGTTAAGTTTTGGGAGATACAGGACAGATAAAGTCCAGAGACATATCCAAACCCCAATAATAATAAATCCTGGTAATAAAGGAATTACTTCAGTTTTCAGTATCAACCACTGAAAGTTTTCAGAGAAAACTTTCATTTTACCTTTCACAATTTTACCAATGTTAGGCTATGAATTAATATCCTTTTAGTTTATTTTTCCATGCATCCATAAATTTAGGTTATTTCATTGTATAACTATTGTGATTTTGAAACTTAAAGTTTGAAAAAAAGACAATGATCTTTAATGATCTATAATGGAGCTGGAAGGTCTCTGACTGGTTTAGTGGGTTGATTGACCTAAAATAGGGATCAGCAAACTTTGTGTATAAAGAGCCAGATGGTAAATGTTTTAGTCTTTGCCAGCCATCCAGTCTCTGTTGCAACTACTCAACTCTGCCCTTGAAAGCAGCAATAAACAATGTGTATATGAGTGGATGTGGCTGCGTATACTACTATATACTCAGTATACATCTTCCCCAAGGACATATGTAAGAATATCCATGACAGCATTATATACTGGAAAACATAAACTGGAAACTACCCAAACATCCCTCAACAGCAGAACGTGATATATTCATATGATGGAGTACTATACAGTAATGAGAATAAGCAAATTACTCTTACAGCTTTATTTACAAAAACTGGCAGTGGTAATGGGCATGAGGTTTCACTAGTTGTGTGTGGTTATTTAAATTTTAATTAATTACAATTAGGTAAAATTTAAATTGTTCTCAATCACACCAGCCAAATTTTATTTTTTTTTACTTAAGTATAGTTGATTTACAATGTTGTGTTAATTTCTGCTGTACAGCAGTGATTCAGTTATATACATATGTACATTCTTTTTTAAATATTCTTTTCCATTGTGATTTATCATAGGATATTGAATATAGTTCTTCTGTGCTATACAGTAGGACCTTGTTGTTTATCCATTCTATATATAAAAGCTTACATCTGCTCACCCCAACCTCTCACTCCATCCCTCCCCCAGTGCCCTCCCCCCGGTGACCACCAGTCTGTTCTCTATGTCCATGATTCTGTTTCACAGAATCACAAAGGTTCATTTGTGTCACATTTTTAGATTCCACGAATAAGTGATATCATATGGTATTTGTCTTTCTCTGACTTACTTCACTTGGTATGATAATCTCTAGTTGCACCCGTGTTGCTGCAAATGGCATTATTTCGTTCTTTTTTACAGAGGAGTAGTATTCCGTTGTATATATAATATATACCATGTTTTCTTTATCCATTCATCTGTTAATGGACATTTCGGTTGTTTCTGTGTCTTGGCCATTGTGAATAGTGCTGCTATGAACATAGGGGCATCTTTTTCAATTATAGTTTTGTCCAGATATATGCCCAGGAGTGGGACTGCTGGATCATATGGTAATTCTGTTTTTAGTTTTCTGAGGAACCTTGATACTGTTTTCCAGTGGCCACACCAACTTACATTCCCACCAACAGTGTAGGAGGGTTCTCTTTTCTCCACATCCTCTCCAGCATTTGTTATTTGTAGTCTTTTTTAAAAAAATAAATTTATTTTATTTTATTTTTGGCTGCATTGGGTCTTTGTTGCTGCACGCGGGCTTTCTCTACTTGCGGCAAGCGGGGGCTACTCTTCATTGTGGTGCGCGGGCTTCTCATTGCAGTGGCTTCTCTTGTTGCAGAGCACAGGCTCTAGGTGCGTGGATTTCAGTAGTTGTGGCATGTGGGCTCAGTAGTTGTGGTGCACAGGCTCAGTAGTTGTGGTGCATGGGCTTAGTTGCTCCGCATGTGGGATCTTCCCAGAACAGCGCTCAAACCCATGTCCCCTGCATTGGCAGACAGATTCTTACCCACTGCACTACCAGCGAAGCCCCCTGTAGACTTTTTAATGATGGCCATTCTGACTGGTGTGAGGTGGTACCTCATTGTAGTTTTGATTTGCATTTCTCTAATAATTAGCAGTGTTGGGCATCTTTTCACATCTTTTTCATGGCCATCTGTATGTCTTCTTCGGTAAATGTCTGTTTAGGTCTTCTGCCCATTTTTGGATAGGGTTTTGTTGTTGAGTTGTATGAGCTGTTTGTATATTTTGGAAACTAAGCCCTTTTTGGTTGCATCATTTGCAAATATTTTCTCCCATTCTGTAGGTTGTCTTTTCGTTTTGTTTATGGTTTCCTTTGCTGTGCAAAAGCTTGTAAGTTTGATTAGATCCCACACTAGCCATATTTTAAATGCTCTATAGCCACATGTGGCTAGAGGCCACTATACTGGACAGTGCATATGTAGAACATTTCCTTCAATCTCCAAATGTTCTATTAGACAGCTTTGCTCTAGTAATCTTTGCTTTTCCTTATGCCAGGTACAAACAGGAATCACCAGCCTGGGAAACACTTTAAAATAAATTCATGGTTTAAAGCGTTTTTTTGAACTGTGCAGGTGGTATGAAACTGGGCTGCAAAGCTGTGAAGCCTATTTTGAGATTATGAATTCTCATGAAAGATTTTTTTTCACAGTACTGTTGTTGTGGGTCTGAAGATATTCATGGATAATAGATTCTATTCCTTTGCTCAGATGATGACAGTAATGTTGCAATCACCAGACCAGCTTCAGAAAGCCCCTGTGTGCTGAATGCACCACAACCTTTGGTCTTACCTCGAGTGCCACAGTCTAAGGTGCTGTCCATCACCTCAAATCCGGTAAGTCGCACAGGGGAATGTACTGGAGAACCTAGGACTGTTCTTGTAGACGAAGTTTGCTCAGTTATTTGCCTTAATTGTATCACTATGACTCTTTTCCAGTAAAGTTATGTGTTTATCACAGTAATCCAGTGACTCTTTGCAAAGATAAGTTTAATTTCAGTTTAAAAAATAGCAGCGAATGCACTCATGTCAATGAATTGTACATGTGAAAATGGTTAACACAGTAATATTATGCTATGTATATTCTACCACAATTAAAAAAAATTTAACCTGTTAAAAAATTAATAGAAAATTAGAGTTGATAAGTAATTCTCAATCAGCTCTTTTGAAAAGGCATCTATAAGCTGTGCAATCTAGACTCAACTATATGGTCAACTTAAGTCTGCTTTGGAAAAAATGAAAAATATGAAAAGAGGGACCAATATCAGATCTTCTATGGCCTTAACATTCTGTCCTTTGAATTTCTTTTTGACTTCTTCCCTCTTTATTCTCTTATCTCAGACTACCTGGTTTTTGTTTTATTTTTAATATTTGAATCTGTTGACATTTTTGCTTTTTGGATGTTTACTAATCATAACCAGATGTAAAAGGCAAATCAAAGGGAGGAGAAAATGGTTTCAAATAAGTCTGTAGACAAGCATATAAAAATGGCCATTTCTTGCAGAAGGTTGATAAGCCTGGTCTCATCCACGTGTAATGATTTATGTAATCCCAGTTCTTACAATGATAGCTTCCCAGTGTTACTTGTAGCAAAAAAAGTGTGGGAGCAGGGGAGGGATAAAAAGAAAAAGGATTCTCATCCTTGGCCCATGCTCATCGAGCCTGGGTTTAGTACCACATCTAGTATTTGCTTTGTTGGTGTACTGGCCAGATATTGTGCAGCTATATTTTAAAAAGGGTTATTTAAAAGTAAACTCAGCTTGTGAATCACTATACTGTACACACCTGTAACTTATATAATATGTACATCAACTCTACTTCAATAAAAAAAAGTAAATAAAAATAAACTCAGTAAGGCCCATACCTTATCACACTGGAGTATGACCTAGGTAATAATCTAATATTCCTATGATGGTAATAAAATACTTCTACATGTTGAACTGGCCTGGTTATGACCTAGGTAGCCTAAGCCCTGAAAAGTTAACGTACACAGTTCTGGTTGTTAATGACCAAAGGAAGGAGAAGCAATAATCCAAACATTCTTAAGACAAAGTAGGAGGAAAATGCATACTGTGGCAGAGAAGGAGCTGGCCAGAAAGGGCACTTAACTGACTAACTGAGAGAGAAAATAAACAGGACACTAAGGTGGCGGTGGCAGTTAAGATTAAATCCTGCTAACATTAAAATACAATTAACTCCTTCTAATAAAGTCTTCAGAATTTACGTTATTTTTGAGAGCTGACTGCTCCAGGTGTAGTGAAGGAGAAAGCATTAGTTGGTGCAGAGCATAGGATTATGTGATGGTAAAAGAGATAGCGTTTACCCCTATTCTCCCCATTTTTGTTCCATATTTTGTTTTCTAGTATAATGTAAATAATAATAATAAAGGTCCTCTCTCCCCTATGAGAGTGACTATTAATTGCTTTCATCTAAGTTGACCAGGCTTCCCCATTTAGAAATGGAGAGGAAAGCACTCTGATCTTGTCATCTTGACAGTGGACTTGGGGCTCCAGCTGGGGTACTGACCAAGATTTACAAAAGTTAAGGCATAGGAGAAAAATGTATAAATGACCTAATTTGGAAATACTAACTTCTGGCAAAGTTGGGAAACCAAGCTGCTATCTTCACCAACCAATGAGTAACACCTTCTTTTGATATGTAGATGAGTCTCTGTCAAGCAGCAAGTGGTCATCAGCCAAATGTGAATGGTCTCTTGGTTCATGGGATGCCTCTACAGCCAAGAAATCTCTCCCTAATGGACAAGCTCCTGTAAGAAGTATAAAACTTTAAGACTATAGAGTTTAAGTAGATCACTGAGAAATAAAAGGAAAGCAAAGTCAGTCAATCAACATGCATGTATTGAGTACGTACCAAGCAACCAGAGACATCTGGGGAGTAAAAACATATAAGGAAAATGGTCTCCACCTTCAAGGAGCTGATAAAATAACTGTTGAGAAGGCACAAAGGTAAAAAGAGACCTAACCATACAGGGCATTCCTGTGACTGAGGGCGAAGTTTGTGTACTCAGTGTGAGCACTATGGTAGTCCCAAAGAAGGGAAGCATTTTGGTGGGTAAGTGTAGGTTTTGAACGTGTCCTTGAAAGACAGAAGTTTGGATAAGCAGAGAAGAGCAGCAAGGCTATTCTAGGTAGGAGGAATGGTGTGGAAAAAGGTTTGGAAACAGGAAAATACAAATATTTAGAAGAGAAAGCCAACCATTTTTGCTGTAGTAGGATAGGAAGCAATAGGTTAGAATTTTAATGTTCTGATCAAAGACCGCTGACAATCTTCTACAACTAAAATAGACCATGGTGTGATTAGTGGGAAAGAAGACACTATGAAATTAAAGAACTTTGGGACCAGACTATGGAGGGTTTTGAATGTCATGTTTTTGAGATCCATCCATGTTGTTGCATGTGATTCTCTTTTATTGCCAAGTAGTATTCTATTGTAATAGTACACCACAATTTGTTCATCCATTCTTCCGTTAATGAACACTTGGGCTATTTTCCAGGTTGGGGCTGTTATGTATAAAAGGCACTATAAATATTCTTACACATGTCTTTTTTGTGGACCTATGGTCTCATTTTTCAGCATCTAGAAGTGAAAGTGTTACAGAATAGGTTAAGTGTATGCTTAACTTTATAATAAACTGCCATACAATTTTCCAAAGGAATTGTACCATTTTACATTCCCACGTGAGCAATGTGTGAGTCCAGCTGGGGAGCACATATATTTAAAACAGGAATCTGAAAGATAGATTTCACAGCAGTAGGACACAGATTGGATTGATGCAGGAGGAAATGAAAGTAAGGAGTCTAATGCAGGAGTTCAGGCTGCTATGGGTCTGTTCTCAAGTTGTAGCAAGACTAAAAAAAGGAATGAAATATTTTAGGAGATATTGCAAAAGAAATCACATTCTATAAAAATACAGGAATCAAAGTCAACTCAGATTTCAAGCTCAAGGAAAGCTTGTTTGGCAGGGGGAAAATGAGCTTAGGGTGTGTTGAGTTTACAATGATGGGCCATGTAGAAGGTCAGATTTGAAGGCTGATCTAGAAGTGTGGAGGTGATAAATCCAGTTATGAATGAATAGTCCAGAGGAAGAATAAAGATGAACAAAGAGCAGCTAAGGCCTAAACCCCTGTAATTAGAAAGCAGTAGGTTGTGTAAAGAAAAGGCTTAAGTGAATGGTTAGGAAGATCAGAAAGATCTCATATGAGTAATGCTCAAGGTTTAGCCCTATTCTGTGATGGGCATTTTTCCTTCAAAGTTCTCCAAACCCTGAGGCATATTTTGCACTAGAGGACACCAAAGTGGCCTGAAAGATTGAGGAACTTGCTGAAAGCCAAGAGCACATGGCAGAGCTTTATTCTTTCACTTCCCCTCCACATCACAGTGTAAATACTATCTCTTAGGTGCCTTACAATAGAATCAAACATTCTCTCATCTGCTTAAAACACAAAAACAAAGCCGCTGAATCTACAAGGCAGAGTTTAAGCTACTGAACTGTTGAGCATGGTATTTTATCAGAGTACTTACAGGAACGTGTTATATTTCACAGTTGTTTATGCAAATGGGGATCTACTGCCCTGGGCTGTACAAAGCTCTGGACCCTTTGCCTGTTCCCAGCTTTCCAAGGAACCCCCTATCCCTGTAGGCTCCAGCTAGCTCAGCATTTTAATCTCTGCAGTGGGAGCCACACTAGTGCCACACCACTACTAAACAGCAATATTGGCCTTTCAACTAAGTCTTTCTGGTGACATTCCTTCAGCACAAAAGAATGCTTCAAACATGGTAGGAAGCACAGACCCTGAGGTAAACTTTTGGGAAGCACTTTGGAGTCGGTACCCTACAGGTTAGTCTTTATCAGTAACTGAAGAAGTGACTGTGATGGCAGGTGAAAAATGGACTTGCTTTCCCAAGTCTCCATTCTAGTAAATTATGTGTAAGATTGAAATGATGTCCTTCTTTTAGGTACACATTCTCATGCCTGAGCTAGATTATGTAACTTCTAAAACTAGGTTATTTATTGTTTTCTCTTTTCGCTTTTTTCTCCCTTGAATGTATTTTATAGTCTAAGGCTTTTTACCTTTTGAGTTCTGTCTCCCTGTACAGAGCAATCTTGATCTCACTGTGGGTTTCTGATATTTGGACACTAGAGATCTTGATGACAAGCTACTTATGAGGCCTGGGTCCAGTACCATCCTTTCAACTCGAAATTGGCCAAATCGAGCCCTGGAGCTTAGTACATCATTTCTGTCATATACAGTGCAGTCCGCCAGGAGACGCAATCCCCCACCACGTACCCTTCATCCCATCAGCACAAGCCATTCACGCGCTGGAACACCAAGACCTATGGAAGAAATACTCAGAGGATCCCGAGTGTAGGTTTCAAAAGCAGAATATCTGGAATCTATGGTAAAACTAATGAAGAATTTTACATAGAGAATGAATTTAAATCTAAGATTGAAATATATGCCTAAACAGTAATCATTACATATTCTTATGATGAACTGCACACTGGTGTAAATCTAATACAGAAAAAATGGAGTTAAATTTGAATGAAATATAGATATACTGGATCTTCCTATTGATTTAGCTAAAGATTTATATTTCTACAAATAAAATGTTGGCTAGAATACTTCAGTAGAACTCACCAAAGGAATAAAAGACATATGTATTTTATTAAAACATTTTCCTTAGTGGGAACATCCTCAGTGAAATTCTTCCCCAAATAATAGTTAATTCTCCTTTAATATTTTTCTGTACCATTAGGATCTACCTATTCCATTGACAATGAAAACTTTAAAACCTCAGATAAGTAGATGATTATACACCAGGAAATATGTCCCTTGGCACGTCTTAGGAAGTAACACTAAACATGTTCTCTTCCCTTTTCCCACCTTTCATTCACTAGACACTCTGAGCCTCACTGTGCAAAAAATACCAAGCCAAGTCTTTAAAATAAAATTCTTTCATTAGTTGTTGACTTACAAAACATCTTAGGATAGTTAATTTCTAAGACTAAGAACAAGGGTGTGAGATGACAACACCATAACTGTGTTTTGAATTCAGCCTCTAAATCCAGGACGTCACTATACTTCTCTCCCAACACTTCTTGATTTTGACTTTTCAATTTCTTGTTACAATTTATCCCAATAGACTTACTAAAAGAGGTGTCCAAAACCACCAAAAATCTTTGTTAGGACACCAGGGTTCTCAGCTGCTCTCTATTTTGTTGATATACCTATATCTATACTGATATAGCTATACATTCATTTGAGTATGAGTGGTCTTGATGTATAATTAATCTCTCATCCCTCTGACAGTGCTTTTTTCAAAGTGGAAAAGTAAGCTGCTTTGTTTTTTCTGGGACATGAAAAGTATCATTCAGCTTTTAATTACTATCTTGGGCATGAGTAATACTGCAAACTGCTCCAAATCCCATGGAAGGAAATAAGTTTAGGAACTTTACCTGGAAATTATAGTTTTTAGTGAGAAGGACAACCAGAAAGCCCAGAACTGTGAGTTCCATCAGATGTGAAATTACAAATCCATAACTGTCAGAGAAATACAACACAATATAGGGAAAATTGTTTTATTCCAGTTCTCTGTGGGAGAAAGGGTCAACTTCTGCTGTATGCTCAGGATGAAGTTTCAACAATAAGAAAATACTATGAAGGAAACCCAAAACTTTAATTCTCCAAAATCCTTTCATTGAGATCTCTTCACTTAAAAATGTAGGCAGCTTAAAGCTTTCTGTGCATGAAATTAAACTCATCTGCTCAATTTATTTGATTCTAATCAGTTTGCTTATATTGTTATAACTTTATGCTTTCATGTCTTGGTTTCTGCTGATGGGATCTGCAGCCCAGTGGCGGCCGACTCACTCTCCTCTCCCTCACCACTGCCCCTGAGTCGAAATAATCTGCTGCCACCTATTGGCACAGCTGAAGTGGAACACTTGAGTACTGTGGGGCCACAAAGGCAAACGGTATGTCTTTCCTATTGCCTTTCAATGTGCTTGTAAAACCTCAGGGTCAGTAATTCTGCAGGGTCTGTGCTCTGGTCTTGACTTAACACTATATTTTGTCAAAAGTACACACTGAATTCTGATTCATAACGATGGCATTGGAGCTGCTTGGCCTGCAGTGACCATACCTGTTAGGGTTGATAAAGGACATGCACAGCTCCACTACGAATTAACTGTTTCTGTAATTTTTATCTCTTCTGCAGAAAACCCATGGCGATTCCAGTCGAGCTCGAAGTGCAGCGGTGGATGAGCCTAACCATCAGCAGCCCCACGAGAGGCTCCTTTTACCAGACTTTTTCTCCAGGCCCAACACAACTCAGTCATTTCTGGTAGAGTGACATACTTCCTCTATGGTCTTGATAGTTGAGGAAAGGGGAAAAAAATAGTTTGGCAGACTTAAGGCTTTACATGGTGGCTTAATCAAACTCTAAGAATAAAAGATGAGGTTCTAATAAAAATAATATTTTTAAGTTTTAAGTATATTTTGTTGAAACTCTAACTGGTCTCTGTCACTCATTCTTTTAACTTATACATAAATTGCAAATTCTAAGCAATTTAAAGTTTAGCTATTTCTGAGACTAAGCAAAATGTTAAACCCCAGTGTGTATCAGATTAGCATTAACTTCATTCTCTAACACTGCTCTTAGGGAATTACACAAAAAATGGTATCAGATTATGTATGTGGACTGGTGGATGTGCGAGTTAAGACTTTTGGGGGTTCTTAGTTAATTGGTGTTTGAAATGCTGACAATGCCTTACCACTTAATGTACATTTACTAGCCCTTTTACTTTTAAACAATAGAAAAAAACCTGATTGGGAGACTGGAGATCATGCACTGACCTTGCCCAAAATTGTAAGCCAGGAGCTCAGCCCCACCTCGTTTGCTTTGTGCAAGAGGGCTTGGAGAGCCTAGGAAGTGACTGGGGCTACACTTATGGCCCAGGAACCAGGCACCAGGAACCCACATCCTATACCAGTTTTCAAGACAGTGGTATTTGCAACACACTTATCTCAACTCATAACCCTTAAAACTGTATCAGCCTAAAGCACTGTACGATTCTTCCTCCATTAGAAGAGTGGTGAGAGTAGTAAATGAATGGGACATTGTACTAGTTTCCTAGGGCTGCTATAACAAATTACCACAAACTGGGTGGCTTAAAACAATAGAAATTTATTCTCTCAATTCCAGAGCCTATTAAGTCCAAAATCAAGGTGTCAGCAGAGCCATGTTCCCTCTGCAGGTCCTAGGGAAGAATCTTTTCTTTCCTCTGTCCTAGTTCCTGGGCTGTTCGGCTTACTGCCTGTTTTTGTAAATAAAGTTTTCTTAGAGCAGAGCCACCACGCCGCTCATTCACTGTCTGTGGCTGCTCTCCTACTGTAACAGCAGAACTGAGGAGTTCCACTGACAGTATGTACCACAAAACATAAAACGTTTACTATCTTGCCCTCTACACAAAAAAAAGTTTGCTGATCCCTGATAGAAAACATGGGGCTTCATCAGGAAAGAAAAAAAAAAATCTCACATCTCTTAATACCAGTGCTGACAGGAAACTGAGAGGGACGTTTTTATTCTAGAAGTACCAGTGGGATGGTATTGATAGCTTTTATTATATCTGCATTTAGGTATTTTAGTTGTATCTTAAAATCTTTAAATCCCTTGAGATAATTTTGAAATGTTTGAGTTCCATATTGAGAGTCACATTTCAAGCATGGAAGTAGTCATGGGTGTTTCAATGTTGCTGAAAAGGTTCTGGTTCTGTTGTTTTAAACAGTCAGCAGGCAATGGAAATCAGATAAAAATTCCCTTCACAGCCAATTTTAAGTATTTAGAAATATTAAACCATACGGATTATTTATAAATGCTAAGATTTTCTTAAAGACATATTAATAAAGTTGTAGAACTTGAAATTTTTACAAGTTAACAATGGCTCTGTGGGCTTCTGGCTTGGGATTTTTCTTACTTGGAATGTAAGAGTACACTTAGCCAACTTGTCCCTCAGAATGTCAGATGATGTCGATTACACTGCTGTCCAACTTCAAGGTTTTCCCTCCTACGAAGTAACACATTATCCTCTGGGAGAAGTCACATCGTAAGAAGTGTCTCATCTTCTCTCTTTTTCAGCCGGACACACAGTATCGTCGTTCATGTGCTACTGAGCATCCTCATCAGGCCCGACCTGGTAGGGGATCTGCAGGAACAGGTCGGGCCATGGCTTTTATTTTACTACTATGTGGTTAAGACCCTGCTGTTTTCCATGTTTATTTTTCCTTCCTCCAGATTTTATTACATTTTGTTTTCCTACATCTTTGTAAATTACCTCAAATTCATTTTGGAATATGGGATATAATAAAAAAATTACAGAACTCCACTGCTCAAAGCCAGAAAGTTCCAGATTTGTTTTCTCATATAAAAATTAACCTCTTGCCATTCCGGCAAACTACTTTTTTTTTTAATCTAAAAAATTTAAGCCAAATAAGTCATTTTCGTAACATTCAAACACTGCATGGATTTTATTACTTGGCAAACCCCATATTGCTATGGATTAAACTGATCTGGTCAGTTAAGCTGCTAGGCCAAGGTAAGAAAAGAAATTCACAATGTCAAGACACAAGGAGTCTGATTCTATCCCATTAACTTTTTTGTCTTCTAAGTTATATTCTATAGTTTCTATTTTCATGTGAGTGATGAGAGAAAAGGATGTCTTAATTCTTCCTATAATGGTCTCACCATCAGGGTCATTTTCTCCTTATGTTATAGGTGAAATTTAGAACTATTGGGCAGTTGAAATGTTTCCTGTTAATAATCAGATTAATCAGCAAGTACATTAAAAAGTAATCTGCCTCAAACCTTCTCTGTAATCCAAGTGAATTCTTTTAGTTCAGTTCCTAGTAGCATCATTTGGTAGTCTTTGAATGCTTTCAGTGGATTCGGTTCTTGGATCAGTTCTCAGAGAAGCACTGCTGCCTCTGAGCTAGTTATTACATTTGGCCATGCTGCCGGTCAAGTATAACTAGTATAATATTTAGGTAAGTCCTTTTAAATTAGTGGCTATTTTCTAAAATTAGGTTACTGCTTTCATATCTAAATATAGATTTTGTTTCTTTATTTTTACATTATAAAATACACAAACATGATTTTTATTGCCTTGGTAAATATATACTTTACTATTTAGTCACAGGCTCCAAATTTAAAGTCTAACTGATAACTGGAGCAAAAAAGCCCATACATGAACTTGAGACAATCAAATCTAGAATGTCTACTAATGTTACTCTATGATGTCATCTTTGTCTGACAGGTCCTCAGTTACATGGATCTACAAAATCTCAAAACAGAGGTGGACCTATCACTAGAACCAGGCAGGGACCATAGGGCAAGTGAGAAGAACCTGCCTCATGCTGCAGGGAACATGTGGGAAGATTTCACAAATCAGTGTTCAGTCATCTCGTGATGCAGAGCTTGTAAACAGGAGACAACTTGAAACTATCTTCATGAAGAGTTATTTTGGTACAACAGACTGAGAACAGTATCAGCCAAAGATTACATGGGTACTGCTTCTATCTCCAGTTACTGTCTTCTTTCAGCATAAGTTAACCATTTCACTGGACAGTAAAATTTGTACCCAAAGATGTAACAAAAGAGTAATATCCTCCAAATCACTGTTCATATTGTCTGTTAACAATGATCAGTTCAATTATTACAGGATTCTATCAGACTGTACATACACAAAAAGTAGGAAATTGTTTGATAACATTATCACTGGCTTCGGAATACTTCTGCTTGTGTTAATTTTTGGACAGGTGTACTCACTTTTACGTCATTTTTAGGAGACAGTGCTGTCAAAAATCTGAGCTACTCATCAAACAGGTGAGTCGTTCCTAAAGTTTTCTCTTTAGATGTCCAATTCCATAGGCAGACAGATATGGCAGGGGTGAGTAACTAAAGACATAAATGTTGAGCACTAGTGTAAAGTAACCTATGTAATAAACCATAATGGATTTTTTTTTCACATAGGACGACTCAACCTCACAACACCTGCTTGACATCAGGTTATGCTTCTTTTCTTCTTAAAATACTTTAGTGGTCGTATTTATTTCCAAATATTAAACTCACCTTGCCGATTTTCTCCTGCAGATCTAAGAAAGGCAATTTAAAAATTTATAGAATATTTCTATTAGTGAGCCAGCAAGACACAACTTCTTAAAATTTCAGAAACCCTGCAAATTAGTCCAGTATAAACATATCCTAAGAGCAAAGGAAGAGAACTTGGACATTCTTCCAATTTTCACATGGACCTTTCCTGAGTGCACTCATTAACAATGGTTTTAACTATGGCTTACATTTATTTTATTTAAATTTCACTGAATTTTAATTTTGATGATCATACTGGTTTTAGATCTTACTGTTAATCTTCAGAGTTGATCAATTCAATTGGGGTAATTTTATTATTTCGCACTTATCTAATGCTATCACATGAAGACGGATGCTTCAAACAACCTGCATTAAAATTGTATTTTTGATGCAATTAAAGAGTATTTTTTAACCTGTTTATAATCACAAACTGAAAACGTGTCATGGGCTTACCCCAGATAAATCATGATACATAAATCTCAGTAACAGAAGGCTTGTTTTATGTATATGGTATTGAATATATTAGCTTACAAATCAGAGATTGTAAGTTGAACGGTCCCTAAAAATTTTCCATATATTCTAATGAGTTCATACCAATTCAACTAAATATAAGTGAAAATCTCTGTACCATTCTCACAAATCAATACCAGGAGTACATAATAACAAGCCACTGGATCAAGACGGCTTGCCTTTCAAGGTTAAAGTTAAGAGTCAGAAGGAGCCTCTAACAAGTCATTTAGCCCAGCTCCCTTACTCTTTTATAGAGGAAAGAAGTTCAGACAAGCTCAGTGACTTAAGGACATTCAGCAGTTACAGGCAGGACTACAACATCTCTTGAGGCAACTTAAACCAGGCTATCTACTACAATGCTGACTATGACTACTTTTCTTCTCTCTTCTTTATCCTAAGCACCATTCATATCGTTTCTAGATCATCTTTTAAATGATCACACTGGGATCATTTAAAAAGCTCCTGGAACTTAACAGTCATTTTTTTACTTGTTTATTTAATCATGTAAGATGCTTGAAGTTATCTGAACACCTGTTTCTCCTATAAACCTCAAGCAAAGAGTGCAAAACTTAGTTGTAAAACAAAAAGGAGAGGGTCTATGCAAGAACATTAAGAAAGCAGGGGTTTCCCTGGGGGCGCAGTGGTTGAGAGTCCACCTGCCAATGCAGGGGACACAGGTTCGTGCCCCGGTCCAGGAAGATCCCACATGCCGTGGAGTGGCTGGGCCCGTGAGCCATGGCCACTGAGCCTGCGTGTCCGGAGCCTGTGCTCTGCAACGGGAAAGGCCACAACAGTGAGAGGCCCGCATACCACAAAAAAAAAAAAAAAAAAAAAGACTGAAAGTAAATTGGCAAGTATTTGGAAGACAGATGTCCAGCAAGTGTGTTGAAGGCTAGGTAAAGTACC
The DNA here is from genome assembly GCF_964270905.1 of Leucopleurus acutus. NCBI lineage: Eukaryota > Metazoa > Chordata > Mammalia > Artiodactyla > Delphinidae > Leucopleurus > Leucopleurus acutus. The sequence continues at coordinate 59,368,771 of NC_139156.1, read as the reverse complement.
TGTTCTAATAAACACACACCACTAAATACCCTGCAGCTCACTCCTCTGTGGCAAAATGACAACTGCTAAATGTGGTAGGGATAGATCTGCATTATAGGTACAGTTCCTTGTACAGAAGACCCATAGAAGAGTGCTGTCAGGAAGCATATACCCTTCCGCTCCCTCAATGATCACCACCAAATTCCTTCATAGGAGGACCTCACAGAATGTCATGGTGTTTCCAGGATATACTAACATCAGGTTGAGAGATTCTGTTTGGTTTATGTAGTTGATCTGAATCATTTAGGCTTGAAAGATAACTTTTCTCAAGGGTTAACTTTTGTCTTCAAATCTTGACGGCACCTTGCCTACGATGGCATCAATTAACACCTAAGGAGTTTTGAAGAGAAAATTCCATTATTTCTTTTCTTTCTTGAGAGTTGTTTTTTTCCCCCCTCGTTTGGAAGGTTTGCAGTACTTTGCTTCCATCTGAGCCAGAAAATTGTCCATTTCCTTTTGCCGATCCTTTTGTCTGCTCTGTTTGAGAAGTTAAAACACAAGCTTTCAAAACACAAGACTGTCCACAGAGATAAAAGTACTTAGCAGCTTCCAGGGGCTGGTGGAAAGGGAGAATGGGGAGTGACTGCTAATGGATAAGGGGTTTCTGTTTAGGGTGATGAAAATGTTCTGGAATTACTGCTGATGATTGTAAAACCTAATAAATATACTAAAAACCATTGAACTGTACAATTTAAAAGGATGACTGTATGGTACCTGAATGTCTTAAAAGAAGAAAACAAAATGCCCACAATACTGTACATACACTCCAAAGAAAATATTAGCAGTAAGAATCAGAACATGAAAGAAGTGGTGGCAACCTTCACAGACAACCTGCCAGGTTTACCTGAATGAGTGCTTTCAAGTTATCCACTCCTTCATCAAGCCCCAACTCCTTCCTGCTCATTTCTGCTTCTTTAGCCTCTTCCTGAGCCTAAAACAGAAACTCATGTGAGACGCTATGGCAATCTAGCAAATACTAAAAATACACCCTCTTTCCCCAAAGCAAATTTAAGACTCCTTCAATTTGAAGATTATATAAATTAAAAGGATAAAATTGCATAAATATGACACTCACTAAAAGGCAGCATTGCTGACATCAAGCAGTAGATCCTCTGATTCCAATAAGCATTTCTGACTGCTCCCCATTTGTATTTGCTAGGGGTAAGCAGGTAATTTGGTTTCATAAACCACATGGTGACAGGAAGGAAACCAAAATGCTAGAAGAGCTAAGAAAGGTCACTTAGCCAAGGATGCCCTCAAAATTCTGCCAGGATATAGGCACCTCAGATTCCTCCTCTGGAAACCCAATTTACTACATGTGACTTGGGGCAGCCTTGAGAGCAACCCTGGTTTAAAATTTCCCCTGAGTAGTTAGGATAAACTCTAACAAATTCAGTTTTAACCTTTCTTTACCGGATTTCAAAGCCACCTCCTCTTGCCAAATGTTACTAGGGCACTGATTCCAAAATACCACAAGAATACCTTGGGAAAGTAAGTTCATAAGTTCATTCTTTCCTTCAGGGCAACAAGTAAGACTATAAGAGGCCCCAACCCCCAGTGAATTTTCTAAGTAGCAATGAATACTATTAATACTGAGAGTTATGATACATTAGGACCCTGTTATTCCAATAAAGAGACACAGTTTCCATTGTCTACTTTCAGTCCCTGTATTCAATTTATTTCTTTTAATACTGTATTCCCCTCTCCAAGTTTGTGGGAGTCTCACTCAAAAGTATTCCAGCCTCCCGCCCCGCTCCCCCAAACTCTAGGGAAGTTTCTCAAGCTAATAGCCTATTACTGAATACAGCTGTGCTCAGTTTCACCTAAAAAATGATTACCAACTTAAGATAAACTGTCAGCTTGAATCTAGACAGATGTAGCCTATGAGCCAAAATGATGATCTTGATACACATTCCACTTCTCCCAACTCAGCACAGGTGTCAGGTTTCTCCTGTCTCTTTACCTAAAAGCTGCAGACCTACCTCCACCCCCATTTCAGCCATACAAAGTAAAGTACCCACCAAAGAGCTACAGTCTTACACTGTTTGCTCTCCGTGGAGCTCCCATTATGAAAGCCAGGTTGAGGCAATGGTGCCTTTTAATACCAAAAGACCAGAGGCACAGATGTTTGTTACCTTGTATCCACTCCCTCCCTGAACCCCAGATATCCTTAAGCTCCTTTCCCCTGCCATCATCCTTACCCTCACCAACTCCACAGTTTAATATGGGTATAAAGGACACACAAGCCACAGTCCTTGATACTCCACAAAAGTGTACCTCAGAGTGTGTTTGGAAAGACACTGTTATCAAAATAAACTAAATTGTTTGTTTAAAAAAATGTATATTCTGGGTCCAACTCAAGAATCAATCTGGCAAGAACAAAGGAATCTGAATTAACAAAACACAGTTCTAAAGGGACAGCCTCTGTCACCCTCCCCGCCACGCCTTAACCAAGTGAGAATCACTGTCTAGCCTGTGTATCTGGACTCCATTATTTTATCTCCTCAGGAATGCCTCAGCAAGGTTACAAGAATTGGCCCATATGAAGAATATTTCAGTGGTACTTTAAAATGATATTATCTAAATAATCCATGCAGTAAAATCCTCTTGAGCACAACACAGTAGAAAAAAAGGTTCTCTTAATGAGCTGATCTGCTCATTTTATTAGATGAAAACTACAAATCAAGTTAAACCTAGTCTTTATTTCAGCAGTCTTGTATATATTTTCATTATTGTAAATATCCTCAAATTCTTTTTGGAAGCAGTCAAGATATAAACAGCATTCAAAATCTTACCCTCCTTTTCCTTGCATTCATCTTTTGCTTTGCTTCTTTGACAAAGGCATTATAGGACGGGACCTCTCTGGCATCAATGGCTTGTTGAATAATGTTCCTTATCCTGGGTTCCTCTGTGTACTGCACACACAGCACAGACTCCATGATCTGATCCATGTCACCCTTGAAGTCCAGATAGGCCTGTTTAATATCAGCCAGCTCTTCTTCTGAACCTTTGTATGTCTTCTCAAAAGCTTGAATGTCTTCTAGAGATATCTGAACAAATGAGAGGCATATGCTTTAACTTTGAGAATTTTATTTTAAATAAAAGAAATACTAGTAAAAAGTATATTTAGGTGTTGAAATGTTTCTCCTCAACTCAGTTACTTGAGTTGAAATTGTTGCAAGGAACCAAAGTTTCTATGCCAAAGATTTTCCAGAGTTCTCCCTAATCCAACCTTTACAACTGCTAAGCTACAGACCAGGAAAATTTAAGTGAAGTTTCCAAGCTAGGAAAAGTTTCAGGACTTACATCGGAATATGTAAAATAAAGCACATCTTGTAAAAAATCAAATGCCCCCATTTCACTACAAGCACTTTACATCAACGGAAAATTAAAGACCCATTTCAGTAAGAGTGTGTGTGTGTGTGTGTGTGTGTGTGTGTGTATGTAGGTGCATGTGTTATGGATACACACACACGGTTCAAACTAACAGTGAGATATGTCTTCCCTTCTTCAAAGATCGATAAGTAGATAGGTATCTCCTGAGGAACGCCGGTGTGTATGTGTGTGTTTATTGATATTTCGAGGCCAAATAAAATTCCTCATTCTTACACAACACAAAATGCAAGGCCTTAGAGGCATTCAATAAACGTTTGTTGAATGAATGATGAAAACAGTCACAAGGAAATCTCCAGAGTTCTTTACCTTTTTAAACAGTAATCTCCAATAGGCCTCCCAGTCCCGATCTTGGCTGAGCACATCAGAATCCTCGTCCACTGTTCCCTGCTCATCGTACACTGCTCTCTGATCTTTGTCACTCAGAACGGAATAGACCTTCCCAAGGATCTGCGGGAAAGAGCATCCAAAAATCAACCCTGCGCCTCTCACTGAAACCGCGCCGCGAGAAATAAAGATTAGAAAACGCCAGGCCGGGTTCGGCTCACTCCACCTGGGCGGGGTCGGGCGGCCAGAAGACGGAGAAAAGCCCGGGCAACCGGCGGACCGGGGTCTAGCGCACCTGGAAGCGGCGGGTGGCGTCCTCCTTGTCGCCCTCGCCCACCCGGTCCGGGTGCACCTGGAGGGACACCTTGTGATAGCCGCGTCGGACCTCGCCGTCTGAGGCCTCGCGCCGCACGCCCAACACTTGGTAAAGGTCGGCGGTGCCGAACACTTCCTCGCACAGCTCCAGAAGCCCCATGGCCGGCAGCGGCGCGGAGCCGGCGGCGACCTCAGCGAAATAAGCCTGACTCCAGTGACGCTGAGCAGACGTGGGCGACACCCTTTTCCCGCGCAAAAAGCCCAGGGCGCCGGCGCCACAAGAGGCGCCGAAATGGGCGGGGCCCCGACACCACACTTTACGGCGGTTGCAAAGGGAGGTGTGGCCAAGCTTGCGTCGGCCAGAATTGAGGCGGAGAGTGGAGCCGGCGTCCCTGGTTTCCTCTAGCGCCAGGACCTCCTTCCACCACGCCCTCTCCTCCGCGGCCCTCCTCCCGATGCTCTGGAAATCTCGCATCTACCTTTTCCCCAACGTCCTAGCTCAGTTTATGCAATATAAGGAACGTTTATATTAGGCTGAACCTATGCACTGTTTTCTTTTTGCTTTTACAGGGTATCATCGGCATTTGGCAATTTCACATGGTTTAAATTTAACCTGAAGATTAAACAGATTTGTTCTTTTCCAAAGATGATCTGACAAGAGTACATAGAGCTCTGAGGCCCAAATAATTTTGCAACCTACAGGTTGGTACCGCTGGGTAGGGACTTTCCCTTGAGCCCTGCAATTTAAAAACCCTACATTAAACAAAAAGACAAAATACTGGTCTTTTAAAAATTCTTTGTCTGATAGAACTTCTAGATTTGACATTTATTACAGAATCATTTCCATTCACCTTCCAGCTCCTAAATCACCTTCCACTTTGCTGGAGATAACATGGTCCAAATGCTCATCTTATTAAAACCTAAACTTTGGAAGCAAAAGCTTTCTCAAGTGCAGTCCTGGGTTTGAGCATGCTGGACTTGAGTGGGTAGCAAGACAGGCTGATGCAATCATTCAAGACTTGGTGAAAAATCTGGGCCTGGAAATCCAAAGCAAGGCTAGGGTAGAGAAAACTTTGGAAATCAGGGAGAGGATGAGCTCACATAGGAAGTTTGCGTATATAGATCTTAGACAAAAGATAGACCAGGGCACAAAGTGAATACGTGAGCTGGAAGAAACTCAGTGGCTCAAAATACCCATTTCACATCAGTTCCCCTCACTGGACAATACTTTCCAGAATTACATTCTCCTCTGCTCCACCAATTAAAGCTTCCCCAAAGACCTCAAACTCTCCAGGGTAGATTATTATCTTTTAAACTTTGAAATGGTTTTCAAAACATTTCTCTTTCCTAGTTCCAAGATCAAACCCAGGTAAAGTCAGTTGCTCTCTGCCTGCTGTGCCTTTAAAGTCGCCCCAAAGTAAGTGGAAGCCAACCAGTGACAACCCTGGGAGAGCCTTGATGACCTCAGATTTTGAGATGGCTGGTAACTGTTCTCAGAATATAAAACCCAGAGAATAAAATAGTTTGGTACATTGATAGGGCTATAGAATCTCCTCTATAAATCTCCTATGTTTTAGTTTTATGTCAGATTATGAAATCTGTATTATCCAATGTGCACTAAAACCATGTAATCCTGCTGCACTTCTGGTGGAACAGAGTATGTGCTATTTGGGTTTTGGGGGACACAACCAGTCATCTGTATTACAAAATCATGATACCTAAACCTGTTTCTGTCACTGACTTTTTAAATGGATTTTTGTAAAGCCCCTCATCTTAGCTCATTTCCCCAGCTACAGACAATACGACATGTTGGAAAAGGCTCTCCAGGTAGGAACATTGGGGTCTGACTCTTAGCTCTGCCCAATATTAAAATTACGTGGCCTTGGGCAAGTTTCTACTGCTGAACTTCAGCTTCCACTCCTATAAACGAGATAATCCTACTTAATTTCATGATATCTTATAATTCTCACAAATAACCTTGCACGGAAAAGGCCTAAAATGTATGTGGGTACTTTACAATATTATCTTTCTTCCAGTTATTCCTAAAAAGCAGGTTGTTAGAGCCTAAAAGCTCATAACAAACCTACCTTTGTAAATCTGAAATTTTGTATTTACAAGACAATGTAAATCTGCAATTACAAAAACAGTAAGTGAAATAACTGTGTTCCTGAGCTGGTGGGATGACCATAAATGACTAAAGTAGGAATTAGTTGGATAGGACACAGACATGCTGGTTGGGGACTTTGAAACACAGGGAAGTCCTGGAAGGTAGCAGGCTGTAAAGTTGTCCAAGAGACCCAGAGGCCAATCCACCCCACAGCCACTGTCTTTCCCCAGATGAAGGCTGAAAAAGCTAATTAGTACCTATACCCAGCTTTATGTCAGTCAAGAACAAACCTCTCCCTGGGCCCTGTTCAGGTCAGGCCAGAATACCATGGATGACTTAAAAAATTCCATTTATTGACCTCTAAATATAATAAAACTAAGAGATCTGCACAAATATTTTAAGAGGACTTCGACCTTGTTCCCAGTGCTATGATCACTGAAGTCAGTTTGCTTTTGTTTCTGTAGCCTCTGTATCTGTTTTCTGAGCCGCTAAGAGGACTTCTCGTGCCCGTTTCCGTCGCAGCCTCTCAGCATTTGTGATCACCATCGGATGCAGAGGGAAAAAGCCAGAAAGACCTAAAAGTAACAGTATTTTCATTCATTATAACAATACAAGCTAATGTTTCCCTGGGAACTCAGCATCACTGAACTGAGGTCTAACAGAGACCTGATCTAGAACATAGATTCAAATCAAGTTCCTCACTCAACAAAATGTTTTACCTCTTCCCCCAACTCACTTCCTTCCGTTTACTGCAAGGTCACAGTGGATGTTCTCTACTTCCTAACACTATTTTCCTTACTTGGAAACAAAAAAGAACTGACAGATAGCCATTCAAGACACACCGTTCCCATTTTTTAGCATAAAATCTCAGTCATCCAGAAAGTCTCATAAAGGAGTCTACAAAAGGAATCTCCAGATTCAAAATGGCAATCAGATCAATTTCAGTTCTCACTCCAGTCCTGATTAGCCTGGAGATAATGAAAATCGTTCTTAATTCCCATCATCTTGGAGCTGATTTCAATTTAAAATCCCCTCAGAGAGGTAAGGCTAGAGCTGAGTTACCGAGAAGCTTTTCCACAGGCTTAGAGAGGTGGGCTCCACAGCCAATCCAATGCCGGATCCGGTCCAGGTTGAGAGCAACGATTTTCTCTCCATGACTGTTGGGCAGTGGATCATAGGAGCCCAGCTGCTCCACGAAACGGCCATCCCTGGGGCACTTGTTGTGAGCAGCCACGATGCGGTAGAAAGGCCGGTTGGTACAGCCACCCAGGGTAAGGCGGATAGTTAAGTGGCCTCCATGGTAGGCCTTGCAGAGCAGAGTACCTGTAGACAAATAAGTGGTTAAGACACAAGAATCGAGGGCACAAAACCGACAAAATGAGATAGATGAAATGAGTCCCCTTCCTCCACTGAAAGGTCCTTACTTCCAACCAATTCTTGTCAATCTGACTTAGATACCGTTTCTTTGTGAAACTCCTCTTATGCACTCCAGCCATCCCCCAACGCACTCAACACTGGCTCTGGACCATGTCGGAGTCCAGCTGCCTCATTTATAAAATTGATGCCGTTTATCTCATAGGGTTTCCGCGAAAACTTAAAAACAAAACAAGAAAACCACTGAGGAGAGGGTCAAAAGTGTACAGTTTCAGGTACTGGTTGCCTCTAGCTCGTCTACGAGAGCGCCGCTCCACCCAGTCCCGCACGCCCCCTACCCCCGGCGACCGCCTTTAAGGTCTCCCGGGGCCCCCATCACTCACTGAGCTGGACCATAGCGCAGCCGGCAGGCGCCGGGGCCTGTGCACCAGCTGCGACGCCTCGGAGCTTCTCGCCTTCCACGCGGATCCGTTCTACCGCCTCGGTGGCGCGGAGGACAGCCGGGAAAGGTCAGCGTTGAGGAACGGCCGGCCTCCAAGCTCCGCGACCCCAGGCCGGGCGCCTCGGTGCCGGAAGCGAACGGCCCACTCGCCCCGCCTCTTCCGCTTTTCGCCCCTACACTTCCCGTAACGCAACACAGTGGAACCTAACGTACCTCAACTGCCGCAAAGGAGGGGAGCTACAGTTTGGGGCCGGATAAGTGCAAGAAGAGCCCTGTGGGGTCTCCCGGCCCTCACTGGCCTTTGGGTTCCTGCCAGAGGGAGGAGTAGTGGACAGTCCTGGGAGCGGCTAAGAAGTGCTAAAGTGCTCCACAAATCCATCCTTCCAGCAAACTTTCCTAGCACCAGTTAGGGCCAAGGCGAGCTGCCGAGAACGCAAAAATGCGCTGTCCCTGCTCCCAGGAAGCTTGACAGTCTGGTAGGGGAGATGGTGAGGTTACACCAGAGTAACTAGGGGTGGTCAGTACACAGTCCTGGAGTGAGCGGAAGAGAAGGTGAACCTGATAATTCCTTTGTGCCTCAGGAAGACTTCATAAAGGAGGTAGTGTTAGGACTGAGAGTAGAAGGACTATAAATGAATGTAGAGTTGATTTTACCGTTCTGTGTTTACTAATATGCCTCTCACCTTCCCTCCTGCTCTACCTCCCTCCTATTCTCTCAACCGCCTCCTTTAAAAAATGAAGGAGGGGAGCCTTTATTTCTGGTTTTGCTGTAAACTGATCCGGAGGACAGGGGTGAGGTATGGTTCCTTTGTCATCTCTAGCCCTAGAATAAATGGCCTCCGTTGTGAGGAGTTTTGCATCTGTTATAGGGTAATGGACTCTTCATGGAGCCCTTGTGATTTAGATCCATGAAGATACCTTCAGCAAAGACCAGTCTATTAAGCTTCTCTGTTCACTGTTGGATCCAAAGGATCTGGCCAACTCATATGCTCTTTGCTCTAATGCAGTGACCCAGCACAGCATTCTTCCTTTCCGCCCACCTTAGAAATGATGCCTTAATTCCCAAGTTCCAGTAAGTGAACCTGGCCAACGACCTTAGCAGTTGACCTCTTTCAGGAGTGATCCTGATAAGCTTTCACCGGAAACCCTAATAATGAAGCTACTATACCTTACTTATACACACACACACACACACACACACACACACACACACACACAGAGTTATATTCTTATATATACCTCAGTATACCTTAACTGATGAATTCTGAATCTCTTATTTAGATTTTTTTATTGCCATCCAGTTTACTGTCAACCACTAAAACATCCAGTAACATAGACATCCAGTAAGATAGCCAATGGAAATAAGTGAATGGGTTTCAGTTTGTGCTGAAGATCCTTTTTTCTTTATCCCAAGCCCTCATATGGTGAAACATCCAGGGTATAATTTCTCTGGGAAGGAAAGGAGCTCAGTGTCCCATACAGAAAATTCTTCAGGTGGAAGGATGTCAGAAAGATGGATTTCCAAAGCCAACTGTCTCCTGTACCATGTGGATCTCTGCAAGCAGACTCTCATCTTTCAATTTCAGCTGCATGAGAGGAGGAAGGGAAGGACACATGTCATACCTGATATACCTATGTGGAGACCCCTCTTTTGCGGAACCACAGCTAAAGAACATAGTTCCTCAGGATGGAATTGACTCTTCCTATATTCTCTATTTCACAATAACTCCATTAAAAAGACCTCAAAACATCGTGCTGGTTACATGGATGTGTTCACTTTATGAAAATTCATCACGTGGTATGAACACTCACAATTTGTGTATGTTTTTGTAAAATAACTTAAAGTTTATTTTTAAAACTGTTTACCTTATCACCCAATATATCTTAACTAATGAATAATGTTCCTATTTGGCAAGTGAGAGAAAGGAATGAAAGACACAGGAATCAAAGACATTAGACTTTAATTTTAAAATCTAGATGTGTAGTAGACACATCTAGTTGCCTACTGAAAACCTACTCTCTCCCTTCTTTTACTAACAAAATCATTTCTTTACAGGGCAGCAATGTAACCAACTAAAAAGCCACATTTCTTGCTTCCCTTGCAGCTAGGGGTAATTTCAGTTGTTGCCAATGAAATGTAAGGTAAAGTCATATCTCTTTAAAGGGAGGTGAAATAGCTAGCATGGTCCCTTTGTCCTTTCCCTGCCTTGTTCTTTATTGTGCCTGAAACATGGATATGATAGCTGTACCTACAATGGCTATCTTGCAATTATGAGGGATGGAAACTGCATGCTATGATTGGTGAAGCAGAAAGAAAGAGGTTGGGTCTCTGATGACACTGTGGTACCAATTCTGGACTTTTCATTAGATGAGAAAAATAAAACTCCTAATTTGTTTAAGCCACTGTCTTCCAAGTCAAATTACTTGCAATCATAACTGATAGACTAGACCAGGGGTTGGCAAGCAATTGCTCATGAGCCAAATCCAGCCTGCTGCCTATTTTGTAAGTAAAATTTTATTTGAAATGCAGCCATGCTCATTAGTTGGTGTATTGTCTATAGCTGTTTTTGCACTACAAGGGCAGACTAGTAGTTACAATAGAAACCATGTAGCCCACAAAGCCTAAAATAATTCCTGTTTTGCCCTTTACAGAAAAAGTTTGCTGACTCCTGGACTAGAGCAACATCTTCATTTTATATGTGAGGAAAATGAGGCCCAGGGAGGTTAACAAAAGATCCCGCATGGTAATATGCGGGTTTTTATTCCAAACCCAGCAGCCCCATGATAATGGCCAAAGATGGTAAGAAAATCCTCTAGAAAAATATTCATATCATGAAATGCTGTAAATGCTGTAAAGTCCTGAATTAAGCCAGCACCTTCCCTCCAGTTTACCAACCTCAGTACAGTATGAACAGCAGAGGTATCTGCATCATACCTTCATCGTGTACTTGTAGGCCTGCTCAGCTTCCAGTTGCCGTCCAGCCTGAAAAAAAGAGCACCACCTGGTGATGAGGACATATCATAAATATTATGAAGGGAAAGTACATAAGCAGTGGATTTATACCTTCTTAGTTAAGAACCTCTGAATTCAAAGGGGGAAGCAGGAAAATGAAAGATGGTAGGGAAAAGCAGATGCTCATATATATATAATATATATACCCCTCCTTCATTTCAAAAAGCTTAAAGACAACTTGGCCTCTCTTTTTTTTTTTCCTGAAAGCACCATGAGTCATTTGTTACTCTCAGGATTGAAGCTATTCTGTTAATAACAGCTAACACTTACATAGTGCTTGCTTTGTAGTTTACATTTTTTAAGTGCTTTACTTTCATACATAACACTATTATTTATATTTATATTGTATCAATATACTATTGATATTTACATGCCACTAGTATCTATAGTTCCCAGTTTACAGATAGAGAAACCTGGGCACAGAGAGGATAAATAACTTGCCAGGGTTATGAAGCTAATAAGTGGAAGAGCCAGGTTTTAGAACAATGCAGCTTGGCTCCAGAGTCCAGGTTTTTAACTACTACAATTCATCCTGTCTGTATGCATTAGAAAAAGCAGATACTGCAATTACTTCCATGAAGATCTGGATATGAGGTGAGAACACTACTTCTCCTAGTTATTTCTTGTATGAAGTAATCATGTAGGACTTAAATGAGAATAATATGATTTCACTAGTATATTTCATAAGCTTGTGCATAACAAATTAGCTGCAGTATTAAGAGTCACTTCAGAAATTTTAAATACATAAATATGAGAACCACAGACTGTTCAGGTTAGAAGGGAATTTAGAGAATATCAAGTCCAATTCTCTGATTAGTGCTAGTCCATGGTAAATTTTTACTAGTTCACAGAAGACTTCATTACCGTAAAGACTTTCCTAAAATATTTAAACTTTCAAGTGTTCCTACCTGAAGTTCACTGAATTCCAGGGGCATTTTCCAGTACATCTTCCTTTCCTATCATTATTACTTTTGTTTCACTTCTGTCATAGGGAGGCAGAGACCCAAAGGATGGAAGGATCCAGAACAGGCAAAATTTTGAAAAAGAATTTTTTTGTTTTGTTATTATGTAAAATGCTGCAGTAAACATCCTTGTTCATGTTTTCTGCTATTTTCCTTAGTAATGTATCTATATATAAAATTGCTAAGTTGTAGATATGAATGTGACTAAATAACGCCATATTGCACTTCAAAGTAGTTGTACCACTTAACATCCACTAGCAATTAGGACAATCCTTATCAATGTTGGTAATATCAAACTAATTTTTCCCAATCTTATGGGTGTGAATTTCTGTCACATAATTATAAATTGCATTTTCATGGTTACTAGTGAAGCAGAACTTCTTTTCATATATTTATTGACTTTTACAATTTCCACTTCAGCAAATTATATATTCCTATCCTGTGACCATTTTTCAATCAGATTGTGTGTAGGGTTTTTTTCTTATTGTAGGAAATATTTATATATTCTGGATATTAATCCTTTATTAGTTATAAATGCTGCAAGTATTTATAATAAAGTCCTTAAGCTTTATTTTAGTGCCTTTTGTTGTACATGAATTTCCAATTTAAAAGCTGTTAATTTATTGATATTTTTATCTTTGTCTTGTGCTTTTATAGTCATAAGGAAACCATGCACACCCAAGGGCAAAGAGGTATCCTCCATATTTTCTTCTAAAGAGTCTAAAGTTTTAGGATTTAGACCTTTAAACCAGCTGGAATAGTGTGTGTGTGGGGGTGGGGTGGGGGAGTGAAGTAATGACTTTTTTTTTCATATGGATAGCCAATGACTCCACCACTATTTATTGAACAGTCACTCCATTTATTCCTCATTTTGGTGGATGTTTAATTTTTTTTTTTTTTGTGGTATGCGGGCCTCTCCCGTTGCAGAGCACAGGCTCCGGACACGCAGGCTCAGCGGCCATGGCTCATGGGCCCAGCCGCTCCGCGGCATGTGGGATCTTCCCGGACCGGGGCACGAACCTGTGTCCCCTGCATCGGCAGGTGGACTCTCAACCACTGCGCCACCAGGGACACCCTGTTTAATCTTTTAAAAATAGATTTATTGAGGTATAATATATGTACCATAAAATTCACTAATTTTAAGGTTCAACTGTGCAACCATCACCACAATCCAGTTTTAGAAGGTTTCTATTACTCCCCAAAAGTTTCTTCGTGCCTGTTTTCAGTCAATCCCATTCCAACCCTTGGCCCTAGAATCACTGATCTATTTTCATCTCTATAATTTTCCTAATTTCATATAAATGGTATCATATAATATACAGTCTTTTGTGCCTTCTCTTAATTAGCATAATATTTTTGAGGTTCATCCATATTGTTGCATGAATCAGAATTTCATTTTTATTGCTTAATAGTATTCCATTGTATAAATATACCATATTTTGTTTATCCATTCACTGATGTGTCATTTGGAATGTTTCCAGTCTTTACCGATTATTAAATGCTGTAATGAAATAGAGAAATCTTTGTGTAGACATATGTTTTCACTTTTCTTGACTAGATACCAAGAAGTGGAATTGCTGGGATATATGGTAAGTATGTATTTAACTTTTCAAGAATCTGCGAAACTGTTTTCCAAAGTGGTGTACTAATTTGCAATCCCGCCAGCAATGTATAAGGATTCCGGTTTCTCCACATCCCTGTCAATAATTGCCAGTCTTGGGCTTCCCTGGTGACACAGTGGTTGGGAGTCTGCCTGCCGGTGCGGGGGACACGGGTTCGAGCCCTGGTCTGGGAGGATCCCATATGCCGCGGAGCGACTGGGCCCATGCACCACAACTACTGAGCCTATGGGCCACAATTACTGAGGCCTGTGCGCCTGGAGCCCGTGCTCCGCAGCAGGAGAGGCCACCGCAGTGGGGGGCCCACGCACCGCAGCGAAGAGTGGCCCCTGCTCACTGCAACTAGAGAAAGCTCACGCGCAGCAACAAGGACCCAATGAAGCCAAAAATAAATAAAATTAAATTTAAAAAATTAAAAAAAAAATTGCCAGTCTTTTCGATTTAAGCCATTCTAATGGGTGTGTAGCGTGGTATTAATTTATGTTATCTTAATGAATTATCTTTTAAATTTTGACATAATTTCAGATTAAAGTTACAAGAATAGTTCTCTCCTCTCTGTATATACACACATGCACACATATATACATGTGTACATGATACATAAGTATATATTTTAACTTTTCCTGAACCATTTGAGAGTAAATTGCAAACATGATGCAATTTTAGACTTTAGTATGTGTTTCCTAAAACCAAGGACATTCTCTTACATAAGCACAGTGCAATTAACAAAATCATGAGATTAGTACAAATATAATACTATTATCTAATCTGTAGACTTCATTCAGATTTTTCCAAATGCCCCAGTAATATCTTTTGTAGCAAAAGAAAATCCAGGATCATGCCTTTTACTCAGTATTCATGTCTTCAGTTTCTTTTAATTGGGAGTAGTTCTTGATTCTTCTTGTTTCATGATATTGGAATTCCTCAACATTATAGGGCAGTAATTTTGTAAAATATTCCTCAATTAGTGTTTGATGTATCTTTATGATTATATCAGGTTATGAACTTTTAGCAGGAATACCTCAAAAACACTGTTGTGTTGCCCTCAGTGCGTTCTATATTAGGAGGCACATGCTGTTTATTCCAATAATGGTGATGGTAACCTTGATTATTTGTTTAGATTGTTATCTGCCAGGTTTTTCTACTATGGCATTACTGTGTTCCCCCTTGTAATTAATAAATATCTTGTTGTGAAATACTTGAGACTATGTAAATATCTTCTTCCTCCTTAAGCATTCATCAGTAGTTTCAGCATACCTTGTTACCATATGACCCAGCAATCCGACTTCTGGGCATATATCTGGAGAATATTCTAATTTGAAAAGATACATGCACCCCAATGTTCATAGCAGTACTATTTATAGTAGCCAAGACACAGAAGCAACCTAAATGTCTGTCAACAGATGAATGGATAAAGAAGATGTGATATCTATCTATCTATCTATCTATCTATCTATCTATCTATCTATCTCCAATGGAATATTACTCAGCCATAAAAAATGAAATGATGCCATTTGCAGCAACATGGATGAACCCCAAGGTTATCATATTAAGTGAAGTAAATCAGACAGAAAGACAAATATCATATGATATCGCTTATATGTGGAATCTAAAAAACTGTAGAAATGAGCTTATTTACAAAACAGACTCACCGACATAGAAAACAAACTTATGGTTACCAAAAGGAAAGGTGTGGGTGAGGGATTAGCAGATACACACTACTACATATAAAATAGATAAACAACAATGTCCTCCTGTATAACACAGGGAACTATATTCAATATTTTGTAATAAAGTACAATGGAAAAGATTATGAAAAAGAATCACTTTGCTGTACACCAGAAAACAACGCAACACTGTAAATCAACTATACGTCAATTAAAAAAAAAAAAGTGGCAAGAGTGAGAATCCTTGCCTTATTCCTGAATTTAGCAGGAAGACTTTTAGCTTTTCACCAATGAGTATGATGTTGGCTGTGGGTTTGTCATAAATGGCCTTTATTATGTTGAGATATAGTCCCTCTATACCCACTTTGATGAGAGTTTTTATCATGAATGGATGTTTACTTTTGTCAAATGATTTTTCTGCAACTATTGAGATTATCATGGGAGTTTTAACCTTCCTTTTGTTAATTTGGTATATTACATTGATTGATTTGCAAAAGTTGAATCATCCTTGTGACCTTGGAATAAATCCAACTTGATGGTGGTATATGATCCTTTTTATACATTGGTGGATTTGGTTTGCTAATATTTTGTTGATGACATTTCCACCTATATTCATCAAAGATACTGGCCTGTAATTTCTTTTTTTGTAATGTCTTTGTCTGGTTTTGATCTCGGGTAAATGGTGGCCTCACAGAATGAATTTGGGAGTGTTCTGATCTCTTAAATTTTTTGGAATAGTTTGAGAAGGATAGGTATTAGTTCTTCTTTATTTATTTTGTAGAATTCCCTTGTGAAGCTGTCTGGTCCTGGACTTTTATTTGCTGGGAGTTTTTTTTTTTAATTTTTGAATTTTATTTTATTTTTTATACAGCAGGTTCTTATTAGTTATCTATTTTATACATATTAGTGTATATATGTCAATCCCAATCTCCCAATTCATTGCTGGGAGATTTTTAAATTACAAATTCAATTTCAATTCTAGTTATCAGTCTGTTCCAATTGTCTATTCCATCTGGACTCAGTGTTGGCAGGTTGTATGTTTCTAGAAATTTGCCCATTTCTTCTAGTTTGTCCAGTTTGTTGGCATATAACTGTCCATACTATCCTCTTATAATTTTTTGTATCTCTGTGGTATCAGTTGTTATTTCTCCTTTTTCATTCTTATTTTGTTTATTTGGGTCCTCTCTCTTTTCTTCTTGGTAAGCCTGGCTAAAGGTTTGTCAATTTTGTTTATCTTTTCAAAAAACCAACTCTAGGTTTCATTGATTTTTTCTATTATTTTTTATCTCTATTTTATTTACTTCATCTCTGATCTTTTTTTTTGCATTTGGTGTTGCTTTTATTTTATGAAAAAGCTCATTTCAAATCTACATTAAAACTAAGCTGAATACAAAGTCTTAGCGAACGGGGTCTGGTGGTTCTTTTTACAAAAACATGGCCGCTGTCCTTTGGCCTTAAAACTTCAGGAAGGGCACTTCAAATGGCTTCATCTTTGCACGTTTCAATGCCAGAGCATAGGAATAGACCTAGCGTCTACTCTCAGATGTTCATCAGCTACCAGAGCATCAAGTCTCTTCAGCAGGTCATTCTTTGGTAAGGAAATTACTTCCACAAATTCTCCAACTCCTGGCTTTGGCTCAGGCCTTAGGTTTTCAGCATCATCTCCATTGATAGTTATGGTCATGATGTGTGTGGTACAATTTGACAAACCTGGATCCATACATACAGCTGGAGAACATTCAGCAACATCTCCTTTATAGCCAGTTTCTTCCTCTAGCTCCCAAAGAGCAGCTGCTTCTAGGCTTTCGCTGTCATCAATGAGACCACAGGGAATTCTAAGCAGTAGCCTCCCAGTGGTGGTCAGAACTGCTTTACCAGAATGATACATTCATAATGAAGGGTTCTTTGAAGCACTGGGATAACCGGCCACACCATCAGCAGACTGTCCTTTCCTAGTTGTCCACCTCACAGTTTCCCAAGTTCTTGTTTTACCAGTAAGATCCCTGTCAGTTGTTTTATCAAGCCTGACCCAGGTTCCTTCTGAAATTAACTCTTCTGAAATAATAGACTGGTGTTTTGAGAAGAATCTGCTGGTTCTAGTTTTCCCATTTTCAAACTAGTTAGTCTTTATAGTCCGCAGGCAAGAAGTTCACGCTACTCCCAGGCATGGGACAAAGGGATAAGTACTCCTTTGGGCGGGGGGGGGGGGGGGGGGGGGGCGGGTGGTGCGGGGGGGCGGGAGGTGAAAGCACGGGTCTGAGGCCGTAGTCTGAGGAGATGTGGTGCTACTGCTCTCTCTAATCTTTATTAATTCCTTCCTTCCACTGACTTTGGGCTTTGTTTGTTCTTCTCTTTCTAATTCTTTTAGGTGGTAGGTTTGGTTGTTTATTTGAGACTTTTCTTGTTTCTTGAGGAAGGCCTATATTGCTATGAAATTCCCCCTTAGAACTGCTTTTGCTTCGTCCCATAGATTTTGGAAAGTTGTGTTTCCATTTTCATTTATCTCGAGGTATTTTCTGAATTCCTCTTTGATTTCATCATTGACCCATTGCTTTTTTAGTAGCATGCTGTTTAGTCTACACGTGTTTGTTCTTTTTCCCATTTTTCTTTCTATAGTTGATTTCTAGTTCCATACCACTGTGGTTGGAAAAAATGTTTGATATAATTTCTATCCTCTTAAATTTGCTGGGGCTTGTTTTGTGGTATATTAGTGTTTCAGGAAATAATCTTGGGGGAGGTCATCTTTAGAACTCTACCTACCAAAAGAAATTGTATATGATTTTCTTTTTGATCTATGAATTAATTAGAAACATCTTTTTAAGTTTACAAATGTATGTGAGTCTTTTGGCCTATCTTTTAGTTGTTGATTTATAATTTTACTGAAGTGTGATCTACATGTATTCATTGAAGCTCTCTTCGTGGTCTAGCAT
Organism: Leucopleurus acutus; assembly: GCF_964270905.1. Lineage (NCBI taxonomy): Eukaryota > Metazoa > Chordata > Mammalia > Artiodactyla > Delphinidae > Leucopleurus > Leucopleurus acutus. The sequence goes on along the minus strand of NC_139156.1, from coordinate 59,350,583 downwards.
ATGGTCAACCTTTATGAATAATTCACTTGTGCTTCAAAAGAATATGTATTCTATGATTAAGTACAGGGCTATATAATTAGTGTTTGAGCTCAACCTTGTTGTTTTATTCAAATCTTACACATCCTTAATTTTTTCCCTATTTGATCTAGCAGTTTCTGAGAGAAGTGTATTAAAATCTTCCATTTTGACCCTTTTAGTTTAAAGATGAAGAAACTGAGGCCCAGCAAGTTTAAGTAACTTCCCCAGTATCCCACAGCTAGTTGTGGCACAGCTGGGGTAAGAACTAAGGTATTTCTCATATTGATATTTACTCCAAAGAGAAAGTCCAGTAATTTTTACTCTGTTAGTTTCTCTTATAATCACAATATTCCCTGTCAGTTCTGTGTTGTATTGGCCAATGGAAAACTGAGGGCCACTCTCTTTATTCCCAATTTGAATCTTAGGCTAATGTGCAAGTTATTGAAACAAGTTATTTTAATTATGGGAGGGTTACTTTCTATAGGTAAAGCAGCTATCACAAATTCCCACAATTAGACACACACACACAATTTCCCATCTATTTCAAGGATAAGCACCCTCAGCCAGCAGTTCAACAGGATGGAATGATTCAGAAACACTAGTAGAGTATCTCCTTTGCTGGTCTTTGACCTTGTTACATTCTGATACAATATCACTCCCATTTTAAATTTTTTTAAAAGGAAAACAACTTTAATGAAAAAGGAACTCAGGTCATTAAATATAATTAAATACATTTTAAATATAAATACCATGTCTTTCCTGATTAGTATCAGGTAAATATCTAAACTATGTGTCTGAATAGCTAAACCATCTGTCTGAATTTTGGTCTCAAAGAAAAATCTTAGAGACAATTACAAAGAAGATGCTTCATAGCATCAGGTGCATTTTTTAAATGATGGGATCTTTTGGGAAAATAACTTCAGTCTATCAGATTTCTGTTGTTCCTATTGTTGGTAATTCATTTATGGCTACATCCTTATAGTCTACTTTGCCTTTCTTTTTATCATTAGATTCTTATATAGTTTTCTAGACCATATATGACATTTTTGTAGATCCAGAGCATAAATAGGATGACTATACAATCCCAGACTTGAGGTCCTAAACATGAGAGTGAAGGCAGGCAGAGTGGTGCTGAGGAGGGCAGAAGGAGAATCTCTCACCTTCCCCAAGTCTAATCTGCCATCCCACTGCACAGCCCTTGCACATCTCCTAACTGCAACCCCAGACCAAGATCTGATCTGTACATGCTCCTTCATCTTGAGTCAGGGCACACACTGGGCTGGGCTTAGTTTGTGTGGTCTGGGCTGAGGCCTGCTGAGCAGCTCAAAAGTGCCACAGGGAGCCCACCCCATCTGAAACCCCCACTGACGGTCAACCCCAATCCACCCCATTACCACTCACCTGAGACCACCAAACCCAAATGCCTCATTCCCATTTTTAGAATCTCCTTTCCAGACAAACACACCTAAGTATATGATTTTCAAGCACATCCTAAGTAGAGGCTTCCCAGACATGAACTCTCCTTCATCATCAGTATAATGACCACATCTGAAGCTCATCAAACCTCAACTATCATGCATTGGTGGCCTTCCCGCTATCTCTTTCTTTACTTGGTCCCTCACCCCTCTGCTCTACAAGGGCATTGTGTAAGGATAATAATCACTCACTTTCAGGCAGACCAGGGCCAGATATGCCCATACTTCAGCATTGTAGTTGTTCAGTGCATTGGCTTCAGAGAGAGCATCCTCAGCCTCTGTGAGCTCATCCAGCTTGATAGAAAAAGAAGATAATGTGATTTGTTAAGTCAAAGTAGTTTTCACTTAAGCCAGCTGGAATCTGTTTAGCTGAAAATGCTATGTCCAAATAATATTGATATATGTGACCCATACTAATAATTTTCAACTTAAAAAATTTTTAGCAACAGAAAAAAAATTTTTAGCAACAGAACTCTTTCTTCAAACAAAATCATATGTGGTGGTGTTCCAATATATGAATGAGTTAAAAGTAGAACTGCTCTGATTAGAAAGTCAGGTACAGGAATCTGGAGCCCTGCCTGCTGGGCTCTCGAGTTACACCCCTCTCTTCTTCCTTCTCTCTATAGCAGGCCCATCAGGGCATCCATGAACCATAGAACTTCAGGTGCCAGGGTTGGAAAACCAGAAGTATTCACTATCATGTGTGCCTCATTCAGTGATTTCCCCATACACAGTGGGCTGTCAGATACATTTGTAGTTTTACATTGTACATCCCTTTCTTAAGTTAAAGTCCTATTAGCCCATCAAAATACTATTGTTTAGAAAGCTTCTCTTTCCCCTAATATTAGTTATTGACAGCACAATCTTGAGCAATCAATACAACATTCAGAGATTCTAGGGCATTCCCTGAGCTCTGGGCACACGGATATCATTGCTGCTCCCTAATACTGTGAGTCTGTTTTGTAAAATCTTCCAAAAGGCCACCTAAGGAAAGGATAAGATACCTCTCTCTCCCCAGTAAAATCGTTCTTCATTTTTCATGTTTTAGAAAATAAAATAACTGGTTTCTAGGCCCAAGACAATATGAAGAATGGCCTTTCGGCAATGCCCATACCTTGGTCCACACTTTAAATGTCTCAGAGATATTGATTCATAATTTAATCAACCTATATTTGCTAAGGATTTATTTTACTCTGTGTCAGGCAGTATGCTAGATACTTAGAATAAAAAGAAAAAATACAACTTTTGCCCAAAGAATTCACTGACAGATACGTAAAAAATTAAGACAAAATGAAAACTCAAACACATAAAGAGTTCTGATAGAAAATAAGCATTTCTATAATAAAAGCATATATATATACATATATATACATGTATATATATATATACACATATATATACATGTATATATATATATATATATATATATATATATATACATAAATAATCTAGTGGAGGGACAAAGGAAAAGAGGAATAATTGTACCCCAAGACTAAGGGATGGCTTCAGAGAAGAAACACTGCTGAAGTCAATCCTGAAGGATAAATAGGAGTTTGTTAGCTATACTTCAAGGCATTCCAGGTAAGAGGAACTTCATATACAGAGGCACAAAGGCTTCAGAGAGCATGGCATGCTCAGGAAACTCTTAATATACTTGTGTGGCTGGAGAAGGGAGGGAAGGGAGAGACAGAGAGAAAGCGAGAGAGAGAAGAGAGAAAAGAGAGAAAACAAAGGAAGTGATAAGACCAAGGAGTTAGGAAGAGACCAGATCATTCAAAAAAAATCTGAATATTATTCTGAAATAAGGGGTAGTCACTGAGGAGTTTAAATAGGGAAGTAACCTTGTATTTGCATACTTTAAAGACCACTTTGGTAACAATGCAGGAGATGAATTGAGGGAGGACAGGAGAACACCCTAGCAGGTAAAGAAGGGATGAGGCTTGAATTAGAGCAGTAAAAACACAGATGGAGAGGAGACAGTAGACTCAACAGACATTTAGGAGAAAAATCAATAGGATATTTGATGCCTAATTAAAAGTAATAGAATTAGACTAGGATAGTTATTAAGTTTCTGGCTTGGTTGACTGGATTCATTATAGTCCCATTTACTAAGACAGGGAATACAGGAGAAGGTACAGGCTTAAGGAATGTGAGAATCCTTCTGAGATAAGTCAGGTTATATTTTGGATATGTACATTTTGAGGTGTCTGGGGGACCATTAAATAGAGCTGTCTACTACATTGTTTGATATAAGGGTCAGAACATGAAAAGTGTTATGAACTGAAGCTTTAGGATTCATTGGGGCACAATTGGTAGTTAAGACCACTGGGGTAGATGATATTTCTTAGGGAGAAGAAGTAAGGTGACAGGAGAAGAGCTGGCTATAGAACCCAGGAGGACCCAACAATTATGATGGGCAAAAGACTAGGAGCCAGCAAAAAAAGGCTGAGAAGGACACCAGAGAGGAAGGCGTGGAACTGGAAGGATGTGAATGCAATATTGTGGAAGTCAAGGGAAGAGAGGGTTTCAAGAAGGAGGCAGTCAGCAGGGTTAAGTGCCACAGAGACTTCATCAGAGGGTCTATTGCATTTGGCAATTAGGATGTTATAGGGGGCCCCCATCAGAGAAGTTTCAGCAAAGCGTTAAGGGGTATACACCTAATTGCAAGGAATTGAAGGATAAATGGTACCTGGGAAAGGAACAGATAATTCACATGATTTCAACTTCATTAGTGATGAAAATGTAAATTAGGATATATATCAAATTGGAAAATGATAGTGCCCATTGTTGATGACTTAACAGTAAAATGGACTCTCACACCTGGCAGAATATACATCAGTTTACAGCCTTTCTAGAAAGTGAGTTGACACTATACTTAAAAATTTTTCTACATTCTTTATGAATGTATCCTAAGGAAATAACAGAATTAAGCACAGAGATTTATGTCTTAAGAATGTTTATTTCTGCTTTATTTATAATATATAGATGTAGAAACTAATGACATGTCCAATAAGTGGTTGGTCAAATAGATATGGTATATCCACACATAGGTATAGCATGACTAAAACATTGACTGAGGGGCAGAGATTACTTGGATACCTTAGCAGTGGGACTTAACCCAAGTTTTTTTGAGTTTCTATATCAATGAAAATATTTTTTATGCTACTTAAAACAAATAGAAGCATGATTTATGCTGAGTAGTTTGTACTGTTGGTTTCTTGTTCTTTTGAAAGTGCTGTTAGGTTTCTAACAGCTACGGATGTTTTACATCCTTTCTGGGAAGGTGGAGTGGGGGCATATGGCTTCTATATAAGTGATCATGTGTCCTGGTTGGCCTGGGACACTACCTGTGTCCCAGTGTAATTATTAATATCACCCTTTTCATTCTCAGAAGTGTCCTGGTTTGTATGATAAATTACATGATAACCTTACTTATGCATCCAAACCAGGGAATACCATGCAGTTATCAAAATTTATGTTTTAGACTATTTGATTATGTGAGAAGGTACCAATGCTATACTGTTAAGTAGAAAAAAAGATTCCAAAGAAGTAAATATATTATTTACAATTTTATACATTAAAATTACTTTCAGGGCTTCTCTGGTGACGCAGTAGCTGGGAATCCGCCTGCCAATGCAGGGGACGCGGGTTCAAGCCCTGGTCCGGGAAGATCTCACATGCCGCAGAGCAACTAAGCCCATGCGCCACAACTACTGAGCCTGCATTCTAGAGCCCATAAGCCACAACTACAGAGCCCGAGTCCCACAAGTACTGAAGCCCACGTGCCCAGAGCCCGTGCTCCACAATAAGAGAAGCCACTGCAATGAGAAGCCCGCGCACTGCAACGAAGAGTAGCCCCCGCTCGCCACAACTAGAGAAAGCCCGCATGCATTAACGAAGACCCAATGCAGCCAAAAATAATAAATAAATAAACAAAAGAACTTTAAAAAAAATTACTTTCATATACGTACGAAAAAAGACTGGAGGAAAATGCATTCAAATGTTAATAGTGGTTATCACTTAGTGGTGGGGATTATGGATACTTTTATGTTTTCTTCATATTTTGTATCATCCAAATTTCTATAACTATCATATTTTACCTTTATGGTTAAAAAAACAGCAATGAGGAATAAGAGACAAGGAATGTAAACAATTCTTTTGGTTAAGGGTAACAACCAGGGAGGTTGTTACTGTTGTTATTGTTTAATAAGAAGGGGAAAAGTACAGGGAAAGAGCTGATTGGGAAGGAAAGCTTAAAAATGTAAATCAAAGAGAAAGAAAATATTAAGAAAGTGAGGGATTAGGAGAAAAGGAGAGGGATAGAATCAAGAATACACATGAAGAAGTTAGACAAGAACAGAAGAATGCATGCGTCTTTCAAAGATTAGAGGAAAGGAGGGAAGGGTGACTAAAGAGTTTATAGGGGCAGTGGAACAAAAGATCTACCAGAAGCTGTAGCAACTCCTCCTGAATATAGAAGGGACACAGAGCCTAATAAGTATCAATTAGTTTCTTTAATTTAATTGAGTAGATTCTTTATATCTCATATCACTTTTCTCTTCCAGATAACATAATAAAATTACAAGCTTATGTACCAAATAACATGAAATTTTTTATTATATAGCTTCATGCTTCAGTTTTTGTGGGATTTTTAAAGAATGTTTTATTTTTGTAGTTCAGATTGACCTTCAGTTTACTGAACAGCTTTGAAGAGCAACTTTTCATTAGAGAAGACTGCCCTGATAGCCTTCCTACCACCATCCAAACTCCCAGGATGCCTGGAAGGCCAAGGAGTCAAGGTCAGCTGTATGCACAGGCTAGTCTCAAGACCTGATCCTCTTACCTTATAACAGGCGATTCCCAGTCCTAGCCAGGTAAGGCATGAAGGCGATCTCTTACAGACTTGCAGGTAGGTTTTCTTCGCCTTTTCGTACTGTAGAAAGAAAGCACCACTAAGCTATTGATCTGGAAGCTTCAAACACTGCATTTCTAGGATAACCATGAGGCTTCTGTAATTGTACTCCACACCAATCTAAGTTAGATGAGTTCTTGGATTATGTATATATATGTTTATATATATATATATTTAAATATATTTTATATATATATATTTAAAATATATATATATATTTTTAAGACAACTTTTTAAGAGAAGTTTTATGTTCACAGCAAAATTGAGAGGAAAGAACAGAGATTTTCCATTTACCCACTGTCCCCACACATGCATAGCCTCTCCCATTATCAACATCCCCGACCAGAGTGGTACCTTTCTGTTAGTTAAGTCAAGCTAAGAATGCTTCTACTACTTTTAATAAAAGAAAGCTAAAATAATAGCTAAAATAACACTTACTGAGTTCTTAACAACTTTTTTAGTATCATAATGGTTAAAACCACAGACTCTAGTATTAGACTGCCTGGATTTGAATCCTGCTTCTATTAATTACTGGTTATCTGATGTTGGGCAAGTCACTTTACCTTTGGATGTAAAAGTGTCATCATCATATTACTATTCTTACTCCACAAAGATGGATGTTAATGCTTGAACTGTAATCAGGTCCCAGACAATGACCTGATTTACATAGTTACTCCCTATCTCTATTCCTCACCTCTTTCTCTTCCAGATATATCTGCCCCAGTCGCAGGAAGATGAAGTGCATCTCAGAAGCATCCACTACAAAACTAATGGTTCGCTCATAGCATGCCCTGGCCTCAGCATGATTTCCACTCAGAAAATAGAGATGGCCTTTCACGCCCCAGACGTTAGGGTTCTAAGAAAGTGAAGAACAAGTAGTACATGGGATGAGGTGGTATTTAAAAGTACATTAATGATCTTTGTTTAACATTTAAAGTTAGATGAAGTCCATGTTCTTTTGCAAATTAGAAAGAGGGCCATTCAGTTGCACTGGGAGATACTGTTCTAGGACTGCCCTCTCATTTTTTTCTTGCATTCTTCAAAGCCATTTTGTCTTTGGGGAAAATATTAAGAAAAATATTCATGCATAACCATGATGATGTTCACAATGAGAAAGTAGAAGTTCAGGAAACTTGAAATAGATAAAGTGTCTGCTAAAGAGCTGTCCTTATCCTTTCTCTGTCCTTTGTAAAAGTCATGATTGATTAAGAAAAACAAATGGAAGGAAATTAGATAAATGAGTTTACTGACAGCTGATGACCCCCACCTCTGGTAACCAGAAATCTACCTGTGATATGGCATCACCACCTTCAAGAAGGCCTACTTGTCCCTTCTCCAAACTAAACTTAAGACACTCTAGCAAAAGTTATTACCAGGTAGTCCATCTGAGCTGCTTGCTGAAGGTATTCCTCTGCTTTAGCAAAATCCTTCTTGAGTAGGTGTGTCTGGGCCAGCACCAAGTAATACTCACAGCTGGGGCCTCCATGAGGGCATAATAACTCATGTGCAAGCACTCTGTGTACATACTGCAAGGAAAACTCAGATTATAAGAAACATGTAAATGACTGTATGGTGTCAATTCCATAGCTCTCATGGTTGAAGATTATGTCTCTGATAATAAATGATAAGAAACATATTATAGAATGAAATGATTATCAATTTCAAAAGGTTAGAGGTGAATTATAAACATTCAGTATATCATGGTTCCATTACCAGCTATTCATGTAGTAACAAGTGAATTATCTACAGTACTGTATAATTCTGGTCTTGCTGGTCATACTAGATGAGTTTTAGCCTATTGTGTAGCAGACAAAAGCATTTCATCAACCACCCCATTTTCATACGAGGTAACATTTTCAGGCATTTGTATTTATACGGAAACTTAGAGTGAGGCAAAACCTCCCTTTCTAAAATTCTAGACTCAGGATCTTAGAAACATAAATGTCTGTTTCTGACACACTCTCAAGCATTTGTTATGTTCACCAGTTTTATACTTTGGGCTATACTTTGTTTTTAATATGATATAAGGCCTGCAAATTTGACAAAGTCATATGTACTTGCTAAGAAGAGGGGAAACCCTTCTTCTCCCTTTGTTCTCATCTCAGCCTATAATATAGAAACTTCCACTAATAATGAAACCTTCTTAAGAAAATACTGACGGGGAGGCTCTGCAGCTGTTCCCTCTACCTGCATACTGACTCTTGGACATGGGGGAAAAGTGATTTATTTAATTAGGGAGACAGAGAGACTATTTCTCTATTGTGAAAGGTTAGTATATTAAAGCCTCCTGTTTAACGTGGCCCACTCCCACCTAGTTCATAATTCTTGCCCTGTCTTGAGTTGCCCACCCTCAAGTGGCACATGCACTCTATAGGTTGAGGGCCAAATCTCTTGCCTCCTGGATCTTGCTCTCTCTCTTACTGCTCACTTCATGGATATGTTTCTCATTTCCTATGTGGTACGTAGACCTTACAGGATGCTCTTCTTCTCTGAGAGGAGACTGCAATTCTCCAGCTGTTCCACCTGTGACTGCATGGGTAAATCAAATCTGGGACCAGTCACATATCCAGCCCAGTTATATCAATAAAAAATTAGTATTTTTATCCCCCCATATAGCACTGTGTATCTGTTTCCAATTGGTTCAGAACCTGGAAGGGAAGAAGGGTGTGCTTAGGCTCCTGTGAACCCCCAACACTCACATAACATGAGTTCCCACAATAAAGTAACATCAGGCTACATATGACTCAGAGTCTGATTTTGCTTTGCTGGTATTCTATAGGGAGCAGACTTGCAGTGAGGTCTCCTGATGCTCTCTGCAGAGAGTAGTTCATGTTTGAATGTTTATTCCATTGTGTCTATAGTGTGCTCTCAAAGCATGTTTGATTTCTGCGTCATACACAGTTAAGCTTGCGAAGACATCACTATGACAGAATAAGTAGTTCATTAAAATCTTTCCCTCTACTTGCCCTTTTTCAAATATTCTGACCTGCACAGCATTGACCTTCATCAAGAAGCGTATGGTCTCCATGAAGATGGTGGCAGGAGTTTGGGAAACACTATAAAGGGTGGGATGCAGACAAGTAGATGACTCTTGACATTCTGATGCTTCTGAAAATATGATATTAAAATAATAGACAATTAGATATAAAGGAAAAATTCAGAAGCTCAGACACATAGCAGGGAGAGTATTCTACTCTAATATATGAGAGAAATTATAATCTTGAAAGCAATAGATTATTCTACAGCAATGGCCCCCAAGGAGATCTTAAAGGTTCTTGAGGTTATTCTACTGGTGGTTCCAAATGCAAGCTGAATGAATAAAAGCTTTTTTTAAAAAAAAAGTATTCAGATCTTCCTGAATGTGAAACAGATTTGTAGATACTTTGAATCTTTAGATACTGTAAAAATGAAAATTCATTGCCAGAAAATCATAGGTCTATAGTTGGCTACTTCTCTGAGCTAAATGTAAATCCTCACTACAGAAAGAGTTGCATTACTGAGACTGGATTTCAGAGTCTAGCCTCACATGAAGGAATTTAGACAATATTACAGATAAACTAATCAACTTCAAACAAGTTAAGATTGCCATTTTGGTCAGCAAAAGAGTTTTCAACATTGTCTAGTTTGTTTATCCCCTTCGTCCAAGTGGAAATCTTTATTCTAATTACCTTTTTTTGATGGTATCTCCTTCATAAATATGTTGGATGGTTTTTGGCTGGTAGTTGGATCCTGAGACTGTACAGACAAAATGGGTTCATGTGACTCAGACTGCAGGTTAGAGGATTCATCAAGAAATTCATCTAGAATGGATAATGGAGCTCCTAGTCCTAAAAAGATTAAATTTTAATGAGATAAAAACCTACCTTCCTACATTGTATATTAAAAGGTTATTACAGGAGATAAATACAATTAATTTCCAAAGCATAGGAAACATAACCCCTAAATATTGCATGGAAAGACTTGTTTTGCAGATTTTTTATATTTCTGAATAATTTAAAGAGTGCAAGCTAAACAGACAGCACAGCTCCTGCCACTATGACCCCCAGTCGAACCCTTCTGCCAGCCCAAGTCATGATAGTGTCAAACAAATACAAAAGCTATATGCTAAGCCTAGAATCTCAAGAATCCAGAGGAGAAGATTAATATTTAGATAATATTAAAACCCTTTAAGAACAGGAATTCTATTTTATTTCACTGTTCAAAAATCACATCATCGGGCTTCCCTGGTGGTGCAGTGGTTGAGAGTCCGCCTGCCGATGCAGGGGACACGGGTTCGTGCCCCGGTCCGGGAAGATCCCACATGCTGCAGAGCAGCTGGGCCCGTGAGCCGTGGCCGCTGAGCCTGCGCGTCCGGAGCCTGTGCTCCGCAATGGGAGAGGCCACGGCAGTGAGAGGCCCGCGTACCGAAAAAAAAAAAATCACCATCATCATAAGTAGTTATATATGAACATGGCTATATGCCAGGTATTATATTAAGGATTGTAATGTACAATCTTATTTATTTTTCACAACACTATGAGATATACTTATTATGCTCCATTAAACAAAGTGAACCACAGAAAAGTTTAAAAATTTGCTGAAGCTCTTAAACATTCCAAGCTGCCTCTCACATAAACAAATGTTTTAGGAATAAAAATAAAAAGCAATGCTGGTTAGGAAATGATCAGTGCCAGCTGGTTCTGAATCAGAAGAGGTCACTCTCAGCTAGCGAAAAAGATATGGCTTTGAAAAATAGGCAGAAGTTGGATAGGTAGAGAGGTAGGGGCTAAAGCATGGAAGTAGCAAGGTAATTATTTTTATGGGTATTGAGGATTGCATAGTAAAAATTAAGGAAAGGTAGGTTGGGGGCTAGACTGTATTGATATTTGAACGCTAGGAGTTTTCTTCTGTAGGAAAAAGAAGAGGTTTACAATGAAGAGTTTTGAGCAGAAAAATCAGAGGATGAAAGTGGGATTTTATGAAGATTACTCTAGCAGTACTATGCAGCAAGGAGAAAAAAAATGTTGATGGAGACAAAGAAGTCTGTAATAAGGCTGTTATAACATTCTGGATATTGGTAATGGAGAGTAGTTTAAATATAAAAGGAAGATGTAGGGAGCATTTTGAAAGAAAACCAAATGGTCTGGGAAATCAACTTGATATTGGGATCGGGGGAAGCGCAAGCAAGCAAGCAAGAAGAAGCAGGGATGACTCTGAGATCATGAGCTTGGGTGCGTAATATAATGATGTAGAGTCAGTTTGAGATATGAGGAGATGAGTTAACTAGTGGAAAAATCCAACTGCTGGATTCTGGAGGGATGTCAAGGTTAAAGATAGAAATCTGGGGCTTCCCTGGTGGTGCAGTGGTTGAGAATCTGCCTGCCAATGCAGGGGACACGGGTTCCAACCCTGGTCTGGGAAGATCCCACATGCCGTGGAGCAACTAGGCCCGTGAGCCACAACTACTGAGCCTGCGCATCTGGAGCTTGTGCTCCGCAATAAGAGAGGCCGCGACAGTAAGAGGCCCACGCACCGCGATGAAGAGTGGCCCCCGCTCGCCGCAACTGGAGAAAGACCCAACACAGCCAAAAATAAATAAATAAATAAAAATTATATTAAAAAAAAGACAGAAATCTGACAGTTATCAGAAGTGAAAATAGAAACTGTGAGGGTAGGTGAGCTCCTAGAAAGTACGACAGTATTACTGGGAAATGATTACATCTAATGGGTATGACAAGAAAGTGAAGCAATCAAAGGAAACCCAAACTATTGGAGATGGAGTTAATCCAACATGTATTTCAAGAAACGAGAATGGTTAAATATGCAGACTGATCATTGAGAAGTGATGATCTTAATGAAAAAAATGAAACTGGAGAGGTGGCCAAAATGGCAGAGTAGGAAGACCCTGAACTCACTGCTTCCCATGGACACACCAAAATTACAACCACTTACAGAACAACTATCTACGAAAATGACACGGAGACTAGAAGAAAATATTTTCCACACCAAAGACTTAAAAAAGGAACCACAGTGAGATGGTAGGGGGGACAGGGACATGGTATAGTCAGGACCCACACCCTCAGGTTGGTGACCGACATACAAGAGGAATATCACAATCATAGAGGTCCTCCCCAAGGAGTGAGGGGTCATAGTCCTATATCAGGCTCCTCAAACTAGGGATCCTGAACCAGGAAGACAAGCCCCCAGAACATCTGGCTCTGAAAACCACTGGCACTTAGGATCAGGAGAGCTGAAGGACTACAGGAAATAGAGACTCCAATTTTAAAGGGAGCGCACAAAATCTCTCATGCTCCCAGTCCCAGTGCAGAGGCAGTAGTTTGAAAGAAGCCTGGGTCAGACCCACTTGCTGATCTTGGAGAGCCTATTGGATGGCAGGAGGCAACTGGTACTCCTTCTGGGGATGGAGACACTGTTGACAGCCATTTGGGGATCATTCTACCATGATAACACTGGTACTGGCAAGTGCCATTTTAGAATCCTCCCGCTAGCTTACTACCACTGGGGACTGAACCCACCCACCAGGGGGTTGGCACAAGCCATGAGCCCTCCTGGAGCTCACAGACAGCTGCACAGGGATACAGCCTAGCCCACCAGTGGGCCAGCACCAGCCCCAATTCCCACCAGGGCTTCACAGCCAACCACACAGGAAGCCTACTGTGCCCTCCATTGGGCCCTCAGCCACCACATGAGGCACTGCCTCACAGACAACTGGGCCAGGGCCCAGCTCCGCCTACCAGCATGCCCACATTAGTTCACCTTGCCACAAAAGAAGAATGCATGTAGCCTACATACAGGATACCTCTAGAGCACGTAGCTCTGGTGACGAGAATCGAGTGCCCTGCTGGGCCCCATTGGACATCTCCTACATAAGGCCATTTCTTCAAGATTGGGAAGTGTAACCAACTTACCTCCCTACCACACAGAAATAAACAGAGAATTGGGCAAAATGAAGAGACAGATGAATATGTTACCAATGAAAGAACAAGACATAACCTCAGTAAAAGAACTAAAAAAAGTGGAGATAAGCAATCTTTCCACTTCTTTGAATCATCTTCAGTTGCCTTTATCAGTTTTTTATAGTTCTCAGCAGATAAGTCTCTCACCTCCTTGGTCAGGTTTATTCCTATGTATTTTGTTTTGTTTTCTTTTTTGGATACGATTTTAAAAGGATTGTTTTTTGTTTTGTTTTGTTTTGACTTTCCCTTTCTGATATTTCATTGCTAGTGTAAAGAAATGCAACAGATTTCTGTATGTCAATCTTGTATCCTGCTACCTTGCTGAATTTGTTTATCAGTTCTAGAAGTTTTTGTGTGAAATCTTTAGGGTTTTCTCCATATAGTATCATGTCATGTGCATATAATGACAATTATACCTCTTCCCTTACAATCTGGATACCTTTTATTTCTTTTTCTTGTCTGATTGCTGTGGCTAGGACTTCCAATACCATGTTGAATAGAAGGGGTAAGAGTGGGCATCCTTGTCTTGTTCCAGATTTTAGTGGGAAGGCTTTTAGCTTTTCACCGTTGAGTATTATATTAGCTGTGCGTTTGTTATAAATAGCTTTTATTATGTTGAGATATGTTCCCTGTATACCTACTTTGGTAAGACTTTTTATCATGAATGGATGTTGAATTTTGTCAAATGCTTTTTCTGCATCTATTGAGATGATCATGTAGTTTTTGTCTTTTCTTTTTTTGATGTGGTGTATCACATTGATTGATTTGCATATGTTGAACCGTCCTTGTGAACTTGGGATAAACTTGGTCATACTGTATGATCTTTTTTTACGTGTTGTTGGATTTGGTTTGCTAATATTTTGTTGAGAATTTTTCATTAAATACAAAGTTAAAAGAAAAGCTATGATAACTATATAAGCAGAAATCAATAAAATTAAAAATTAATAGAGAAGATTAATGAAACCAAAAGTTGGCTCTTTGAAAAGATCAATAAAATCAATAAGTCGTTAGCCAGGCTAACTAAAAAAAAAAAAAGAAAGAAAGAAAAAGAGGACATATTACTAATATCAGAAATGAAAGAAGAGACATCACTACAGATCCCATGGACATTAAAAAGACAGTAAAGGGCTTCCCTGGTGGTGCAGTGGTTAAGAATCCACCTGCCAATGCAGGGGACACGGGTTCGAGCCCTGGTCCAGGAAGATCCCACATGCTGTGGAACAACTAAGCCTGTATGCCACAACTACTGATCCTGCACTCTACAGCCCACGAGCCAAAACTACTGAACCCTCGTGCCACACTACTGAAGTGCACGCACCTAGCGCCCATGCTCTGCAACAAGAGAAGCCACTTCAATGAGAAGCCCACACACAGCAACAAAGAGTAGCGCCCACTCGCCGCAACTAGAGAAAGCCCACGTGCAGCAATGAAGACCCAATGCAGCCAAATAAATAAATAAATTTTTTAAAAAGATAGTAAAGGAATATTATGAACACTTATGTGCCCACAAATTTAATAACCTAGATGAAATGGACCAACTTCCTAAAAAACATAATCTTCCAAAACTTACACAAGGAGAAACAGACAATCTGAATAGGACTATATCTGTTAAATATACTGAATCAGTAATTAATAACCTTCCAATACAGAAAATACAAGGGTCAGATGGGTTCACTGGTGAATTCTCCCAAACATTTAAATAAGAGATTATACCATTTCTATACAATATCTTTAAGAGGACAGAAGCAGAAGGAATACTTCCTAAGTCATTCTATGAGGCCAAAATTTTCCTAATACCAAAACCAGACAAAGACTTTACAAGACAAGAAAACTACAGACTATTATCTCTCATGAACATAGACTCAAAAATTGTCAACAAAATATTAGCAAATCAAATTCAACAATATATAAAAGAATTATACACCATGGCCAAATAGGATTTAACGTAGGTATGCAAGGCTGGTTGAACTTTCAAAGATTGACTAATGTAATCCAGAATATCAACAGGCTAAAGAAGAAAATCATATGATCATATCAATAGATGCAGAAAAAGCATTTGACAAAATCTAACGCCTCTTCAAGATAAAAACTCTCAGTAAACTAGGAATTGAGGGAAACTTCCTGGACTTGATTAAGAATATCTACAAAAAACTATAGCTATCATCATACTTAGTGGTAAGAAACTTGAAGTTTTCCCACAAGGTCAGAAACAAGGGAAGGATGTCCCTTCTCACCACTGCTTTTCAACATCATACATTATACTGTAAGTCCTGGCTATGCAACAAGACAAGAAAAAGAAATAAAAGAAATACAAATTGGGAAGGAAGGAATACAAATTGAGAAGGAATAAATACAACTGTCTTTGTTTGCAAAAGATATGATTGTCTATGTAGAAAGTCCAAAAGAAGTGACCAAAAATACTCCTGGAACTAATAAGCAATTATAGCAAAATTGCAGGATACAAGGTTAATATATAAAAGTTAATCTATATACCAGCAACAAATAAGTGCAATTTGAAATTTAAGCACAACACTATCTATATTGGCATCCAAAAAATGAAAAACTTAGGTATAAATCTGACAAAATATATACAAGTTCTGTATAAGGAAAACTACAATCTATGATGAACTAAATCAAAAAAGAACTAAATAAATGGAAAGATAGTTCATGTTAATGGATAGGAAGATTCACTATCATCAGGATGTCAGTTCTTCCCAATTTGATCTATGGATTCAATGCAATCCCAATCAAAGTCCCAGAAAGTTATTCTGTGGATATCAAAAAACTGATTCTAAAGTTTATATGGAGAGGCAAAAGACACAGAACAGCTAACATAATATTTAAGGAGAACAAAGTTGGAGAACTGACCCTACCTGACTTCAAGACACACTATAAAGCTTCAATAATCAAGACAGTGTGGTACTGGCAAAAGAATAGACAAATAGATTGGTGGAACAGAATAGGGAGCCCAGAAATAGACCCACATTAATATAAACTAATCTTTGACAAAAAAACAAAGGTAATACAATTGAGCAAAGATAGACTTTTCAGCAAATAGCAGTGGAACAATTGGACATCTACATGCAAAAAAATGAATCTAAACACAGACATCATAACATCACAAAAATTAACTCAAAATGGATCACAGGGCTTCCCTGGTGGTGCAGTGGTTGAGAGTCCGCTTGCAGATGCAGGGGACACGGGTTCGTGCCCCGGTCCGGGAGGATCCCACATGCCGCAGAGCGGCTGGGCCCGTGAGCCATGGCCGCTGAGCCTGCGCGTCCGGAGCCTGTGCTCCACAACGGGAGAGGCCACAACAGTGAGAGGCCTGCATACCTCAAAAAAAAAAAAAAGGATCACAGAACTAAGTGTAAAATGCAAAAACTATAAAACTCCTAGAAGATAACATAAGAGAAAACCTAGATGACATTGAGTATGGCTATTTAGATAGAACACCAAAGGCATGACCCATGAAAGAAGGAATTGACAAGCTGGACTTCACTGAAACTAAAAACTCAGGCTCTGCAAAGAACAATGTGAAGAGAATGAGAAGACAAGCCATAGGACTGGGAGAAAATGTTTGCAAAAGACACATCTGATAAAAGACTTAGTCAAAATATACAAAGAACTCTTAAAACTAACAATAAGAATATAAAGGACTTGATTAAAAAGTGGCCAAAGACCTTAACATACATCTCACCAAAGAAGATATACAGATGGCACATAAGCTTTTAAGATACAGCATATCATATGTCACCAGGCATGGTGATAATGGGGCAGAAAGACTATGCATGTGTGGAGGCAAGAAGTATATGTGAAATCTCTATACTTTCCTTTTAATCTTGCTGTGAACCTAAAACTGCTCTAAAAAATGAAGTGTATTTAAAAATAAAAGATTAATATGAAAAATCATATTTTAATAAATTTTTAAAACTAGATGAAATTGATGAACTCTAAAAAGTATAAAATACCATGAATAACACAATAAGAAATACAGAATGCAAATTCTTAAAGATTAAGAAAATGAAATGATAGTCAATACCTCCTTTGCCAAAAACCCCAGGTCCCAGTTGTTTTATGGTTGAGTTCTGCCAAATGTTTAAGTCAAAATCAACTGTATCATATATAAGTTGATACAGAAGAGCAAAGGAAAGGTGCCAAATAATCTTGATTATAAAAATAGACGACAGGGGGCTTCCCTGGTGGCGCAGTGGTTTAGAGTCCGCCTGCCAGTGCAGGGGACATGGGTTCGTGCCCCGGTCCGGGAAGATCCCACATGCCGCGGAGCGGCTGGGCCCGTGAGCCATGGCTGCTGAGCCTGTGCGTCTGGAGCCTGTGCTCCGCAACGGGACAGGCCACAACAGTGAGAGGCCCACGTACCGCAAAAAAAAAAAAAAAAAAAAAGTAGACGACAAAAGAAAATTACCGTCTATTTCATTTATGAACATAGATGCAAAGATCCAAAATAAAGCATTAGCTATTCAAATCCAAAGGTATATTAAAAACTAATACATTATGATCAAGTAGGATTTCCAATTATTGCAAGAATTGTTCAATATAAAAGAAATCTGTCAATGTTGTTCACTGTATTAATAGATAAAAGGAGAAAATTATTTTTTTCAACTGATGCAGAAAAAGAATTTGATAAAGATCAACACCTATTAATGAAAAAAACTCTTTGGAAATTAAGAATAGAAGAGATCCTCCTTAATTCTGTAAAGGTTTTTCAGAAAAAGCTTACAGCATATTTTACATTTAATAGACAAACTTTAAACTCATTCCCCTTAAGACAGGAAAGAAGACAATGCTGAACAACACAACTAATATACAACATATTATTGTAGATAATAAAAAGACATGAGTAGTATGAGGATTGGGAGGAAAACGTAACACTGTCATTATTGGCAGATGATATGATAATCATATTCTGGAAAAAAATAACAGAATTAATAATCTATTTGAATCAATAAGAGTCAAATAAGATTGTCATATACAAGTTCAATCTAAAAAACAACAGTATACACTAAAATCTAAAATGTAGAAAATCAACAGCATACACTAAAAAATACAGCAATAACCAACTAGAAAACATAATTAAAATAAGATACTATTATGATAGCAATGGAATCTATAAAATATCTATGAATTACTTAAACAGGGCCTCACTGGAAAAAAATGTTATAACTTTAAGAAAGAACCCAGAAGATGACCAGAGTAAATGGAGAGATCCTCCACACACTTGGATGGAATGGTTTAATAATATGTAGATGTTAATTAGCCCTAAATTTATCTATAAATTCAATACAGTCCAAATAAAATTTCCAACTGGATTTTTAATGTACTTGATAAACTCACTATAAAATTCATACAGATGAATAAACATTCATGAATAGGTAAGTCAGGTATAAAAAAGGCAAGTAAATGGGAGAACCTCATATGTCAGATACGAAGGCATACTATAACACCACAGCAATAAAAAGAGTGTGATATTGTTTTAAGATCAGACAAATGAGACAGAACAGAGAGCTCAGAGACACATATACCTTAAATCAAAGGATAAAAGATGATGGTTTAATAGATGGTTTTGAGAAAACTAGATCTATATGTGGAGAAAAATAAAATTTGATGCCTACCTTGCATCACAGTCAAAGATGGAATCCTGATAGATTAAAGATCTAAGTAGGGACTTCCCTGGTGGCGTAGTGGTTAAGAACCCGCCTGCCAATGCAGGGAACACAGGTTTGAGACCTGGTCTGGGAAGATCCCACATGCCGCGGAGCAACTAAGCCTGTGCGCCACAACTACTGAGCCTGCGCTCTAGAGCCCGTGAGCCATAACTACTGAGGCCGCGTGCCACAACTACTGAAGCCCACACACCTACAGCCCGTGCTCCGCAACAAGAGAAGCCACCACAATGAGAAGCCCGCATGCTGCAATGAAGAGTAGCCCCCGCTCACTGCTACTAGAGAAAGCCCACGTACAGCAACGAGGACCCAAGGCGGCCAAAAATAAATAAATAAAATAATAAAAATAAATTTTTAAAATGATCTAAATGTAAAACTAATATTATAAAGTTAATTGAAGAAAATGTGACTTGAGGCAAGAACTATTTAAACAAAACTTCAAAGGCACAAAACTACAAAGCATTTGGAGAGTTGAACAACACAATCAACTAATTAAACCTACTTATAGAGCACTCCACTCAATGACAGCAGAATACACACTCTTTTCAAGTGTATATGGGATCAAGACAGATCAAAAACTAGACCATAAAACAAGTCCAAATAAATTTAAAAGGATTCAAATTATGCAAAGCACATTTTCTAATCACAATGAAATTAAATTAGAAATAAAAAACAAAGACATCTGGAAAAATCCCCAAATATTTAGAAAATAAAAAACATACTGTTAGATAACCAAGGGTCCCAGCTATTCAACTTCTAAATATTTACCCAAGATAATGAAAGTATATGTCTATACAAAGACTTGTACACAAATATCCATAGCAGCTTTATTTTAATAGTCCCAAACTAGAAACAACCCAAATATATATCAACAGGTGACTAAATAAACATACTGTGGTATCTCTGTACATCAGGATACTATTTAGAAATAAAAAATGACAAACTACTGATATGGGCAACAACATGTTTGAAACTCAAAATAATTAGGCTTAATGGAAGAAGACAAAAAAGAGTATATACTGTGTGATTCTGTTTAATTCTAAAATTCTAGAATATGCAAACTCATTTATAGTGATAGAATATGCAAACTCATCTATAGTGATAGAAAGTTGATTGGTGGTTATCTGGAAATAGGAGCAAGAGAAAGAGATTACAAATGGGCACAAGGGAAGTTTGGGGGATTTGGGATATGTTCATTATCTTGATTGTGGTGATGTTTCCATGGGTGTGTTCATATGTCAAAACATCAAATTGTACATTAAATATGTGCAGTTTATGAAATGTCCATTATACCTCAAACTGTTGAAAATACATGTTCACAAAATAACAATGTACAATAACTTATAAACAAAATAACATATGGAAGAAACACATAAACAAAAATACACACATTAAATACATTAGAATGACTGATTTCCTAAAGTGGAGGAAAGGAGAATGTCAATGAAGAACAGGAAAAAAATACAGTGTATAAATAAACAAATAAATTTAACAATCACAAGAATGGGACCTTACATACTGGGGAAGAGAGTGAGGGGAAAAAGAATGAAATTTACTCAGCTAAAATGATACCCCTTTTAGGGATACACAGAGACAGTAAATTCTCTAAGTCTCAAAAAACTGAATAGCAACAAGTAGAAGCTTCCAACTTTCTGTCACATGAATGAGGAAACACGTAGAAGGACTCTTTCCTGGTATCCCTGGAACAACTCAAAACTCCACCTTCTCATTCATTTAACAGCTATTTACTGAGTACCTACTATGTGCCAGGTCCTACTCATAAGGCCAGTAATATTTTTCCAATAGCCACTCATCATCTCCCTGGTCCTACCTGCTGGGACTTCCACCTTGACTGCTGCTGTAGAAGAACCACTGGTTATTCCCCAAGGGCCTAAACAGGAGTCGTCTTTCCCTCCTTCTTCAACATACTCCACAGTACCGGTGCTCCTCTGCTTTGTAACTTGTGCCTGAAGCACTCGTGCCTGAAGCTGTTTGAAGGCTTCATGAAATGCCATTTCCATTCGAATATCATTGTTTTGAATTTCATAGTACAAGCCTGAAGAAAAAAAGATGTTGAAATAAATGTGACTAATTTCCCACCATCATATACTGAAGAATGACAACATTTCACTTAAATTTCCCACACTTTTACTAAAGTTTAAGAACTACACAATGAGCCATTTAAGAGTGGAAAGAGAAAGGGAAAATCTTCTAATGAAAGAAAACACATTCATATCACAGGAAAATATCAAACCAAGTAAAGTCCAGGCTACAACATTAGTTGGCTCCAAGCAAGTAGCATCTTCAAAGAAAATTTCTGCCTGTTCATAGTTCTCCATCAGGACAGCCAGGACACCACACAGCAACAAGCTGAGAAGAGACCACCAACATGATTAACAACATGGTCCCATGTCACAGTCGTGGAACCAAGACAATTTCATATAGAAGCTTATCTGCTCCTACTCATTCCTTATCTCCCTTCCAACCATACCTGTGGATATGATTCTGGTTCAGGGAAAGGGCTTTCCGAAAACACTCTTGTGCTTTGATATTGTCTTCAGTTAGGAGGCAGAAGGCACCGTAGTCCAGCCAGTGCTCCAGGTTCTGGGGCTCACGAACCAACCTCTATCACATGAAACATCAGGAGGACCAAGGTTATTGTGACGCTATGTCATATTCTTTATGCACACAACATCACACAGTAAGCACTCCATAAATACTATAAGCTCTATGAAAGTAGAAACTATGACTAAGAAGTCATAGAACAGTCTGAATGCCTAGAACAGTCACTTCTCTGGCTTATAGTATGTGGTCAATAAATATTTGATGAAATAATGTAAAAAATGAATCCTCAACTCATTGCTTCCTAGTGTCAGTGTTCTGGTCATCATACGCTCATCCAATTACTTGGGAACCAAAAGGTTCATTTTATATTTCATTTTAAAGATTTACATATAATCATTTCTGTCACAGTCTTGAGAATGCAAACATAAGCTTATCCACAAATATGTAATAATAAAAGCAACTCATAATGAGTTAAAACTATAAAACATTGCTGAAAGAAATTAAAGAAGACATAAACAAATGGAAATACATTCCATGTTCACAGATTGCAAGACTTAATATTGGTAAGATATCATATAGTCCAAAGCAATTTACAGATTCAATGCAATATCTATCAAAATTCCAATGCTGTGTTTTGCAGAAATATAAAAGTCCATTCTAAAGTTCATATGGAATCTTAAGGGACCCTGAATATCCAAAGCAATCTTAAAAAAGAGCAAAACTGGAAGACCCACACTTCCTGATTTCAAAACTTATAAAGCTATAGTAATTAGCCTGATACTGGTATAAAGACAGACATAGAGACCAAGGGAATAGAACAGAGAGCCCAGAAATAAATCGTAGCATATATGGTCAAATCACTTTTGACAAAGGTGACAAGACCATTCAATAGGGAAAGGACAGTCTTTTAAGCAAACTGTGCTAAAAAACTGGATATCCACATGCAAAGATTGAAGTTGGACCCTTACCTAATACCATATACCAAAAATAACTCAAATGAATCAAAAACCTAAATGTAAGACCTAAAACTATAAAACTCTGAGAAGAAAACAGGGCAATAGCTTCACAACATTGGATTTGATTTTTCCTCCAGCTGGCTATGTTCCCATTAAGTACACATTTTCCCCTCTCCCCACACCAAAACCTTTGCACCAGAGGAGGGGTGTCCTGAAGCAACTGGGGCTCATGTACATACAGAGGTCCAATGCACTGCCTGTGTAGGCATCAGTGGCTCTTCTCAGATGCAACCCAGGGTCGAGTCTTTTCCCTGGTTGTGGTCCCCAGATCCAATGCTGCTGTGGCATGGTCTAAGTGGGGCTGGAACATTGGCTTGGCCTGGGCCCAGGTGCATGGTGAGGCAGCCATGGGAAACCTGGCAGCCAGTAGGGCAGACCTATCTCTGCCTTGCCTCAAGGGCAAGCCAGGACGCTTGCACCCCTCAGGAGCGGAGTCCAGGCTTCTCCAGCCTTTTTATCCGTCCCAGCAGTCCTCCAACCAGCCAAGGTGGCTTGTCTCCTCTGCATAGGAACCCAGGACTGGGATACCCAGTCTGTGGCTTGACCTACTTACTCCCCAGTGTGGGTATACACCAGTGCAATCTCCCCTTTCCTCTGAGTCCCCTCTGAGGGGCACAGATCCTAACCAGATCTCCCCTTCTACTTTTCTTCCCCTTCTACTCAATTGTGTGTGTATCTTTCTTAGAGCCTTGGTTGTACAGGAGTCCTTCTGCCAGTTTCCAGTTAGTTTTCACTGAGAATTGTTCTACATGTAGATGTATTTTTAATGTGTTCGTGGTGGGGAGGTGAGTTCCATGCCCTCTTACTTTGTCATCTTGATCTCTGCCTCTCGAGGTTCATTTTCTGCATATGGATAACCAACTGTTCTAACACAATTTTTTGAAAAGACTATCCTTTCTGCATTGAATTTGTAAACAACTTTGTTGAAAATATAATGGCCTTATTTGTGTGCACCTATATTTGGACTCTGTTTTATTGATCTATGTGTCTATCCTTTTACCAATAAGGTTGGATTTTAAACAATCAGAAACTACTATTTATTATACCCATATTGTACAAATAGCAGTAATGACAACCACCAGAAAGATGTTTAATTACCTCTTCATAGTACACTGTTGCCATTTCATAGTTCTCATTGACTTCTGCTTCAAATGCAAAGAGTCGAAGCTGTTCACTGCTGGTATAAATGGTTGAAGGAGTGCCTTGGACATCATCTGGCATGGCCTTGTCATCATCAAGATGTTAGGCAGACAAAATGAAGCAATTACAAGTAGAGAAGTTTTATAAGAATAAACCAAATGTGAGACTCTAGTCATGATGTCAAAAATGATATTGAGGTTTCGTACAGTCTTGCCAATACACTAAGAGAGTGAGAGTGAACCAAAGGATGAATATCAAGGGTGAAATAGAATCTCAGGTATCTGAGTACCAACAGTCTAAGCTCATGGAAGTGAGTAAAAAATTATTCAGGGCACAACTGCTCTCTTCAACCCTTAGGGCAGCCAGAATCCCTAAGTCACTTCTAAGCTCAAACAGCTTCTTTCACTTTCTCTAGTGTACAGACAAATATTATCATTTTTTAGGTGTCATGACATGAAAAGGGTTGGCAAGAACTAGCTAGAGTCTTTAAACATCAAGAAAACACGAGCCCAGGGTAAATCTTTGGCAGCTACATCTACGTTTTCCGTGGGATATAGAGACAGATAGATTCTACAAAGGAGACATTTTAGAAATAGCCAGAAAGGTAGAAGGAAAAATAATATATCCTATATACCCAGATAGGAAAGCAAGTCTGGTAATAACAAGTAATCTCTTGGGCCAGACGCTATGGCCAGGGAAGACCCCCACCCCACCCCACCAAATTCTTTAACTACAAATAAAAATAATACCACTGACTTGAACAAGCAGAGTTACTAAGGAATGTGAAGAGTAAAGCTAAATTTGAGATGGGCCAAAGTAAGCTTTTGATCATTGATCAATGCCTCTGTTTTTTGTTCTTTTTAATTTTGGTGACTTTGACCTCCAAATCCCAACAGCAACACACTGCCATGCCCAAACCAGAAATATTATACCTCTAATATCCACTCCCCAAACCCACATTACAAGCCTTCTCCCTTCTTGTCATTTAGTCCCCTTAAAACTCCTCTCTGACTTCCAATATGCTGATCATTTCCCAAATGGATAAGCCTGGACCTCATGATTTCTACTCATACTACTCTCTCACCAGCACACTCAAGTTCTGGGCATCCTTGTCCTTTTCCTGCACTTGCCCGGAAAACTCCCAAATTAAAACAATCCTACAATCGGATTTCTTCATTCTTAGACAGGAGCTGCTAACTGATCCTGAAGAAAACCGCATGCAGCTTTAGCTGAAGGCCTTTAATGCTCTCAGCAATCTATGTATTTGTCCTTGTTCAGCAACATTTTTCATAATGCTGTGCAGTATCTAAATTTTCTTCAAGCTTTTCATTCAACTCTTACCCCTTCACTTTCAGTAAAGGTGTTACTTCACAGAAGAAATAGAAATCATTAGGCAAAAAACCCCTCAGCTTTTGAATCCTACACCTGAATTGTTTCTTTTCAACTTCTCCCAGTCTGCTGACTCTTCCTAAACCTGTGGATGTTCTAAAGACTTTTCCATCTTAAAAAGAAAGTCTCGGGCTTCCCTGGTTGCGCATTGGTTGAGAGTCCGCCTGCCGATGCAGGGGACACAGGTTCGTGCCCCGGTCTGGGAAGATCCCACATGCCGCGGAGCGGCTGGGCCCGTGAGCCATGGCCGCTGAGCCTGCGCGTCTGGAGCCTGTGCTCCGCAACGGGAGAGGCCACAACAGTGAGAGGCCCGCGTACGGCAAAAAAAAAAAGAAAGAAAATCTCTAATTTCTAGCTACTGCTTTCCTACTTCTTCCCTTCATCTTCCAACTTCCTGAATTAATATTCCACCTGCTTCCTAATCACTCATTTACTCTTCAATTCATTATCATTTGAATCCACATCATTAGCCCAATGACACTGCTCTGTAAAGGTAACAACAACCTCCTTATTGCCAAATCCAATAAAAACCTTTCAGATTTTTTTCTTTTTTCCCCAGCTTTATCAAGATATAACTGACATATATCACTGTATACGCATATATTGACTTAACATATATTGTGAAATTACTACTGCAGAAAGTTTAGTTAGCGTTCATCATCTCATATAGATACAATAAAAAGAGAAAGCAAAAAAAGAAAAAAAAAATTGTCCTTGTAATGAGAACTCAGGATTTACTCTCAACAGTTTTCATATATACCACACAGCAGTGTTAACTATAGTCCTCATACTGTACATTACCTCCCTAGTACTTATTTATCTTGTAATTGGAAATTTGTACCTTTTGACCTCCTTTCTCCAATCTCCCCTCCCCCTACCCCAGATCTTGTTTTTCTTGAACTCCTCAGAGTATTTGACAATGGTGACCATTTTTTCTTCTTAAAATTTTCTTCCCTTAGATCCTGAAATACCACTGTCTTCTGGGTCTTTTGCCTTTTCAACAATTTACTTGCCTCCTTTATTAATTCTTTTACTCATCCATCCCTTAAATGTTGGTGTTTCCTAGGGTTTTGCTACCAGCTTGCTTTTCTCTCTACTCGTGCTTTTCTTGGCAGCTTCATCTATGACCACAGTTTGACTAGCATCTATATACTCAAGGCTCCCAAATCTAATCTCTAGCCCAGATCTCTCTCTTGAGCAAAACCCCACAAGAGTCAATGTTTAAAACTGAATTCAACATCACTTGCCTTCCACCAAATTTGCTTATGTTGTATTTCTTGTCCTAGTCAATGGTATTGCCAACTACCCAGTCACTGAGACTTAAACTTAAGAATCTTTGCTCTCTGTTCCTCCTTAGTATGTAATAACCAGTTAACATCACCAGTTCACCACCTCTAACTGCTATCAGAGTGCTTTTTGTAAAATGTAAATCTAATCATATTATTTCCCAGTATAAAATAATTAAATTTATTGCATCTAACTGCTAATAAGGGAAAAAGCCAAAACTTCTTTGTGTGGCATATAAGGCCTCCATCCACGCTCCTAGCTCCCCTACCAGGAACTGATCCCTGGCTTCATCGCCATTTTCTCTGTCACTCAACCACTTCAACCTCTGCTCCTGAACTATATGCAGTTTCTGTACATGCCATATTCTTCCAAGCTTCTAAGCCTTTATGATGTTCTCTATGACTCAAATGCTCTAAAACATCTACCTGGTGAGCTTCTTTTTAGCCTTCAAGGCCCAGGTCGAGTCACAGCTCCTCTGTGGATCTCAGGGTGAAGTTGATACTTTCTTTAGGCATCCCCTAACCTGCTCTACCACGGACACACCTTTGTCACAGCACTTACCTCACTCTACTGCAGTTATTTGTATTTTGTGCCTCTCTCCTCTACTAGACAGGGGCTCCTTGGGGACATAAGGCAACAGTAATTACCATCTCATGCTCAGTTCTCAATTGCTTTCCAAATCAAATCATCCAAATCATCTGTGCAGGATTGTTCTCTTAACCCTAGGATACTGGACACTCCTACCTCTTTCAGGAAGGCTGAACAGGTAAAAGAAAAAGTGACGGTGGCCGAGAAGAAAAAAACAGTGAAGGAAAGAACAAATAGAATAGAGACTTTGAGGGACTTCCCTGGTGGCACAGTGCGGTTAAGAATCCGCCTGCCAATGCAGGGGACACAGATTCGATCCCTGGTCCAGGAAGATCCTACATGCCGCAGATCAACTAAGCCTGTGCACCACAACTACTGAGCCTGTGCTCTAGAGCCGGCGAGCCACAATTACTGAGCCCATGCGCCCTAGAGCCTGCATGTCACGACTACTGGGCCCACGCGCCGCAACTACTGAAGCATGTGCACTCGAAGGCCCGCATGACGCAACTACTGAGCCCATGTGCTGCAACTACTGAAGCCCACATGCCTAGAGCCCGTGCTCCACAGCAAGAGAAGCCACTGCAATGAAAAGCCCGCGCACTGCAATGAAGAGTAGCCCCCACTCACTGCAACTAGAGAAAGCCCTTGCGCATCAACGAAGCCCCAACGAGGCCAAAAAAAAAAAAAATCCACACTTTCCTTTAACAAAAAAAAAGAATAGAGGCTTTGAGGATGCACAGCTGGTTACAGACTACCAGGGGGACAAAAACACTTTGATTTTGTCTTTGTTTTCAAACAAACCACAACTGCATACATAAAAAATGAGCAAATGAAGGCAAGATGTACGATGTACAAATATAAACAGACAAGTGGGAGGAGACCAGTCAGATAGAAAAGGCATATATGAAGTGTCATTGTCATTCAAGTATAATATCTGAAAACTCATAGTTTTTCTTTGTTTTGATTGTCAGTCTTGAAGAAAAAGTTGAGAACTGCACACATTCACAGAATAAATAGAATGATAATTTTTTTCCACAATTTACATAGCTGATTTTATTTATTTTTTATCCATCAAATTTATGAGTTATGAAATTAATATTTCTATGAAGTTAAAAGAGGATATCCCCTTATTTTCCCTAAAATTAGTCTTATAACTTAGGCAGTTTCTTATTCATCTTTGTGTTTTCAATGCCTAGCACAGAGCAGACACCCCAAAAAATGTTTGTGGAATTAAGGAAGAAAAGAAGCAAGAAAGGAAGGAATCATTGAGAGGAGACCCTGAGGACCTACAGAGAAAAGGAAGGGTTTTTAGCTCTGAAGCACCTACTTGATTTAAGGCCACATGCATCTGATCCACCAAGAAAACGTAGAGCTCACTAATAAATTTCTGCAGCTCCTCTTGGCTTTCAAATGCTGTTGTCTTCAAGTACTTCTCTCTCACAATCTTTACCACAGCATGCTGCAAGAGACACATATCACCACTTGATAACGCAGTCTAGCACCATGCTAACAGCACAGACCTCCCTTGAGTTTCTGATCTAAGGCTCATCAGAACTCCAGGAGGTGATTGATTTTCCCTGGTGACTGCTAGACTATTGGTTCTCTGATTTTCCCCCAATCAACATACTCCACATGGCTTTTCTTTTTTGTGTGTGTGTGTGCATTTTTTTTTAACATCTTTATTGGGGTATAATTGCTTTACAATGGTGTGTTAGTTTCTGCTTTATAACAAAGTGAATCAGTTATACATATACATATGTTCTCATATCTCTTCCCTCTTGTATCTCCCTCCCTCCCACCCTCCCTATCCCACCCCTCCAGGCGGTCACAAAGCACCGAGCTGATGTCTCTGTGCTATGCGGCTGCTTCCCATTAGATTTCTACTTTATGTTTGGTAGTGTATATATGTCCATGCCTCTCTCTCGCTTTGTCACAGCTCACCCTTCCCCCTCCCCATATCCTCCAGTCCATTCTCCAGTAGGTCTGTGTCTTTATTCCTGTCTTACCCCTAGGTTCTTCATGACATTTTTTTTTCTTAAATTCCATATGTATGTGTTAGCATACGGTATTTGTCTTTCTCTTTCTGACTTACTTCACTCTGTATGACAGACTCATCACCATCATCACCAATATGGTCAATGCAGGATTCATACTTTGTGAAGAGAGCCATAAAGCAAAAAAAACTTAGCATTATGTTTATGCATTACATTTCTCATGGTGGCCACATGATTCAAGGGAGAAAAGGAGAAAGGCCTGATTTGAGAGTTTGGAGAATGGAATCCTGGTTCTAATCCTGCCACTGTGCAACCTCATAAATTATTTTACACTTGGTACTTCAGTTTCCTCATTTGTTAAATGGATATGTACTCCTGGTATTCCTATCTTACTTCAGAAGATGATTGAGAAGCCAAAGAGAAATAACAGGCGATGAAATTTAAAATGTTGTACAAATAACATTGCTATAGCCAGGACAGCATCTTCTTTTTTCTCCCCTAAGTTAACATTATTGCCAGGCTTTGTACTAAGCACTTTCCATGCATTATCTTATTTAATTCTAATAATGACCCCATGTGATCATATTAATATCTTCCCTCATTGTTAGGCAAAGAATTGAGGCTCAGAGTGGTAAGGTCACTTGAGACACAACTGAGATGTGACTATGCCACCTGAGAATAGCCTCTTGCCTCCATGGATATCAGCTGTTTTTCCCTTTGTTACTTCCACGTGCTTTCTTCGTATCTGTTTGGTATAGTATAGGGCACATAGTAAATGTACATAGAGAGGCAGTGCAGTGTAGCAGATGAGAATGTGAGTCTGGAGCCAGACTGCCTGAATTTGACCTTTGACCTTTGACGGGGTGACCAAAGACACCCCGTCTTTGACCTTTACTAGCTCTGTGATCTTGGGCAAATTATTTAACCAACTAATGTTGCAATTCTCCATCTGTAAAATGGGGGTACCCATCTCATAGGGTTGTTGTGAGGATTAAATTAGTAAAGTATGAAGCATTTAAAAATTTGTCTGGTATACAACAAATACTCAATAAATGTTAGCCATTATTATTTGGGAAATTATTATTAAGTAAATATTTCTCAAATCTTAGTGATTCTATGGACTAGGAAAAGGTTTGTAATGGGAGACAGAGATAATTAGTCATGGAATCAATACCAGGTACAGAGTTTCTGCCTGCTAGTGCAACACGAAATCTGGCCCCAAATCTGGCCTACTTCAAGTGAAGAATTAGTTTCTTAAAAGCTTACACTCAGGGTGGCGCAGTGGTTAAGAATCCGCCTGCCAATGCAGGGGACCCGGGTTCAAACCCTGGTCCGGGAAGATCCCACACGCCGCAGAGCAACTAAGCCCGTGTGCCACAACTACTGGGCCTGTGCGCCTAGAGCCCGTGCTCTGCAACAAGAGAAGCCAGCGCAGGCAGAAGGCAGCACACCGCAACAAAGAGTAGCCCCCCGCTCCCCGCAACTAGAGAAAGACAGCGGGCAGCAACGAAGACCCAATGCAGCCAAAAATAAATAAATAAAATAAATAAATTTATAAAAAAAAAAAAAAAAAAAAGCTTACACTCAGGACAGATACTGAACCATTCCAAGCCTCTACAGGAGTGGAAGGATGTCTCCAGACATTCTATCCTAGAGAACATAGCTCTTTGCACCAACAGCAAGAAAGGTAGAGCACAGCTGAACATAACCAGAGAAAAAATAACTAGGTATGTAGAGAAGATGCTTCATAAAAATCCATGGAATCATTAAATAAATTAATATTTACCTTGAGTTGTTCTTTGAAAGCAAAGTATTTTCCAGAGCAATTAAGTTCATAGTTGAGCTGGCACTTCTGCTCCTCCAGGGTTTCACTATCCAGATCACTCCCCACTTTGACTGCCTGTTTTCCAAACATCCTGTGATACTCATTCAGAATGGCTCTAGAAATGTTCTTGATCTGCATGTGGTAGTCACTCACCGCCTAGAAAAATACAAAATGTCTGGTAAAGAGGCCTCAAAGAGGTCAAGACGTGGAATGGAAGTCTGAAACTGGATTGGGCTTTACATTCAATAATACTTTAGGTATAAATTGCCCTTTTCTTCCCAGCTCAGAAACCATCAGCCAAAGATTAAACACTGTATACTCTTCACTGAATGCCACTGGTCACAAATAGAAGCAGGAAGGAAAATATGTGAAGCTACAATTTCTCACCCCTTCTGGAAAACATACTGAAGAGCCCATGCATTATTTTCACATGGGTGTACTCAACATCTTAGAGTTTCACCTTGGCTTTTGTACTTGCCTTCTGAGCTCCTCCCGTCCGACGGGTAAGAGGCGGCCTTGGAGGTATCATTTCCTTGACCCTGTATCAGAAAAAAACAAAACAAAACTTTATTATATTCAGATTTATGTTCTTTTATTTCCCACCTCTTAAGGTCTAGGTGAGGGAGATCTAAGGTCAGTTGCCCATCACACTTGAGCACTGAGCTATTCTTTCATGTAAGAACCTCGACGTGAACCTCAGAACAGTGTATGGCTGTGGACTAGACAAGAAGAAAGCCACTAAGCAGCTAGCTGGAAAGTAGCTAAGTTGCACTTCTGGCTAATTTGAGCCCTGGCTTTACCCTTACACATTTTTTTAAACTGTTGTACACAAGCTGCTGGACTCAGGGGTTAGAAAGAGATGGGTGTTAACGACTTTATATGTACTCAGTAGAGTCTCTGAAAGCACAAAGTTTTGGAAATGTAAATGGTACAGGCAAGTGAAAGCTTTTCTTTCCTTTCCAACAGGACAAAATGTGTACTCTTGGTCATAATTTATAAGACTGCATTAAACTACAGTAATGATATCAAACTTTATGGTGAATAAGAAAATATATTTTATCACAGTCGAACTACTTATGCCAAAACCTCTACCTTCCATTTTCATGAGCTCTTACAAGAACCTAAAGGAAATTAAGTTATAGCTCTTTCTTCTTACAGTTTCACATTCCTACTGAGGTATACTACACTGCCTTGAAGTTTACAAAAAAATTCACAAATTCAATTTTTCTTTAATAGGTCCTGTGTATGGGGGAATCCCCTGGCAGTCCAGTGCTTAAGACTTGGGGCTTTCGCTGCAGTGGCATGGGTTCAATCCCTGGTTGGGGAACTAAGACACTGCAAGCTGCATGGAACGGCTAGAAAAAAAAAAGTGAGAATAGGTCCTATGTAATTTTATACCTTGCTCATAATTCCTAATTTTAATTTTATTTATTTTAATAGATAATATATCCACATGATTCAAAACTTAAGACGTATGAACAATATACAGTAAATTGTCTCCTTCCAACCTTGTTGTCCAGCCACCCAGTTTCCTCTCCAGAGACAACGTTATTCACTTATTCAAAATATATACTGAGTGCCTATTACCCATCAGGCACTTTTCTAGGTGCTGGGGATAGAGCATTAAACAGAGCAGACACAAATTCTTGCCCTCATGGTGCTTACATTTTAGTCGGGAAAATAGACAATAAATAACATAAATTGGTTAGTGATATGTGCCATAGAGAAAAATAGTGCAAGAAGGCAGATAGACTATGTTGGGGGCTGGGGGTGGTGGAGTTGGGGAGCATATTTCACCAGGGAAAGACTCAGTGAGATGACAGTACTTGAGTATGACCTGATGGAAGTGAGGAAACAAGTCATGTAGGTACCTGGGGTAAGGAAATTATAGGCAAAGCAAGCAACAAGTGTAAAAGCCTTGGTGCAAGAGTGTGTCTGGCATGTGTGAGGAATAGTGAGAGGTCAGTTTGGCTGGACCAAAAAAAATGAGGACAAAATATATGCAGAATATGTAGGCCCTTGTAGGCCACTGTAAAGCCTTTGACTTTTACTCAGAATGTGATGGGGAGTTGCTGGTAGTTTCTGAACAGAGGAGTCACATGAATTGACTTCCATTTTAATACAATCATTATAGAACTCTATAATAAGAATAAGTTGCCCAAATGTCCATCAACTGAAGACTAGAAAAACAAAATGTGGTATATTCATAGAATAAAATACCACTCAACAATAAGGAAATGAAGTACTGATACATGCTACAGTTTGGATGAATCTTGACAGCACTATGTTAGATAAAAGAAGTCAGTCAACGAAGACCACATATGGTATGATTCCATTTATATGAAATGTCTCAGAGTTGGCAAATCCATACAGACAAAAAAGTAGATAAGTGATTGCTTAGGACTGGGGTGCAGGGTGTTGGTGGGGAAATGGCATGAGAGTTGGAGGAAATGCAGAGGGATTGAGAATGTATATGGAGACATTACTCCCCATTTTATAGAGATAAAAAGGATATAAAGGAATGCTATGAATAATTACACATCAACAAACTGGATAATCTTGATGAAATGGATAACTTCCTAGAAACACAATCAAAGCACTGTGGTACAATATAAAAATAGTTCTAAAAAATTACATATATTTACATGTGACAAGGGTGCGTGTGTGTGTGTGTGTGTGTGTGTGTGTGTGTGTATAATATAGGGACTTTACAATAACTCCAGAAGGATAAGTACCAAGGTGTTAAAAGTGGTTATCACTGGGTGAGTAGAAAGAAATCTGGGTATTTTTAGATACTTTCTTGTTGATTTTTTTTTTCCTTGCCTATCTTGAAATTCTCAATTTTTTTGTAATTGGCAACATACTGCTTTTATAACAAGAAAACAAAAGAAACTTATCTGAAAAAATAAAAACAGAAAACTGTCTGCTGCTTAGCCCAAGAAAAATTACATTTATGTGGACAAAATGACTTACTTTTATTTATACCTAAACTGTCTTGCAAAGCAAGTATGAGAACCATTGCTACACACCTTCTGGCTAGTTCCTCCGGCATTCGCTTTGGAACCAAGGCTTTGTCCAGCTCAATCTCCAACACAATGTATGTCCCTGCTTCTACATATTGCTGTAAAGACATTTTTCTCTAATTTATTCTTTCCAGAAAAACAGATATTTATGAAAAAATTTTAGTAACATAAGATAATGCTCACAATATAATAAGTGAGAAAATTGTGTATATAACTATATATAGTGTGATTCTGACTTAAAACATTTTTTACATAGAAAAATAACTGGAAAGAGAAATAGTAACACTGGTTATCTCTTGCAGAAAAAGGTTTTCAATTTTAATCTTGGAACCTTCTACCCCAGCTGAAGTCTTATTTAATTTGCTCGATACTGTTCTTGGAATTGTTTCAAGTGAATGCAATTCTTTCTTCTACCAAACCTTTCAGGAGTCATGAAGAAATAACCTCATAACGGTCTGACATTCCCACCCACACCCTCTTAAGTGCCATCGATCAACTTCAACCTCATGGACATTTCTACCCAGATTCTTGCCAGCATCCTAACTATCAATACAACATGTCCAAAACTGAACTTATCATTTCCCCTATATCCATCTCTATTTTTACTTTTCTCTTAATGATTCTGTGATCTTTCCAGAAAGTGAGGCTTGAAACCTGAGTTATCTTTAACTTTTCTTCCTCAAGACCCCAAAACTTTCAAATTCCACACCCTGCCTCCACAGGTTTTTTACTTTCTTTACTACAATCCCTTCCCTAGATTAAACTGTCATCAACACTCATCTGTACTGTAAATAAAACCTATAAACTGACATCTGAAGATCCTACCACAACTTCAACCTCTTTCTTCCATATCCTGGCAAGAGTACTGCTCTGAAACACTCATGAGGTATTTTTTCTACGTGACTTAAAAAACTTCAGTGTGAGTCTCTATGATAAGGCTTAACAGTCTCTCATCATCTATACAATGAAGCCCAAACTTTCTAGCAAGCCTTTCAAAGTCTTTCTAAAACTCAACTCAGTCTCTGTCCTCTTTATCACCTCCTTCTAGAACCATTACTTTCATTTCTCTATACCATACACTGAATTAATTGATGTACCCTGAATTCTGCTACCTTCTTCGTGCCTTGACTCAAGCTGTTCTCTGGCCCTGAAATTCTTCTCCTGAAATTCATTTGGCAAAGGGCTCTCTTTATCTTTCACTACTTAGCTTCGATACCACCTCTTCCTGAAGTCTTCTGAGACTGCCCCATCTGACTCCTCTGAGGCCACATAGCACTTTCATTTGTACCTCTACTACAGCATTCATCAAGATTCTTACAGTTAGTTATGTACCAGTCTGTTTTGCCCACCAGAGTGTTGAGTGTCCTGAGGGCAAACAAATAAATGCTGCAGATGATGCATCTTTGCATCTCTCATAGTGCTTAATATAGCATAATTAATAAAAGACATAAATTTTTAGTGCTAGAAAGGACCTTGAAATTAATCTGGTATCCACTCCTTTTAGAGAGTCTCAACAAGACAAAGAATTTTACCCAAGGTCATAAACTAGTCGTTGCAAATATGGGATGGTTACTCAGATAACGAGCATTTTCCTGAGCATTTTCCACTATATCATACTATCTTGCTCAGTAAAGGACTGATGAATTTAAATTTAATTTTCAAACTCTTCATGCATAGTTACCTGTCCTTCTGGATTGTTGCAAAAAGAGGGTTCAACTTCCAAAGGAGTATCTGAGCTCTGAGATTTTATACTAGGTGCTTGCTGAAAGAAAATAAGCACACCTCAAAAATTCAATTCTTGGGACTTCCCTGGTGGCTCAGTGGTTAAGAATCTGCCTGCCAATGCAGGGGACATGGGTTCGAGCCCTGGTCTGGGAAGATAACACATGCCGTGGAGCAACTTAGCCCGTGTGCCACAACTACTGACCCTACCTTTTAGAGCCCACGAGCCACAATTACCGAAGCCTGCGTGCCTAGAGCCTATGCTCCACAACAAGAGAAGCCACCACGATGAGAAGCCCACGCAACACAACAAAGAGTAGCCCCCGCTCGCTGCAATTAGAGAACGCCCAGGTGCAGCAACGAAGACCCAACGCAGCCAAAATAAATAAATAAATTAATTAATTTTAAAAAATTAAATTCAATTCTTGGAACTTCCCTGGTGATCCAGTGGCTAAGGCTCTGCGCTCCCTATGCAGGGGTCCCGGGTTTGATCCCTGGTCAGGGAACTAGATCCCACATGCCGCAACTATGAGTTCATGTGCTGCAACTAAAGATCCTGTATGCTGCAACTGAAAGATCCCACATGCCGCAACTAAAAATTCCACATGCTGCAACTAAAGAAAAAAAAAAAGATCCCACATGCTGCAATGAAGACCTGACACAGCCAAATAAATAAATATTTTTTTAAATAATAATTTTTTTTAATTATTAAAAAAATTCATCTAGCCCTCTCAAGTCCTCCACTTTGGGGAGCTTGTCCAGAAATTAATAAAGCTGGTTCTTTGACTTCTAAAAAAAAAAAATTCAATTCTTACATGGTCTCCACAATAGCAGAAGCAAGGACCATTATGTTGCATCAAAACGCAAGCTAAACTGAGGCAATTCACCAAATGAGAAATCAGTGCAAGCCTCTGGAATGTAACAAAACCAGCAAAATCATCACCTTCTCAACAACCTACCACATCCCCAGGCCTAGACCTTGCTTCCATATCCTTTTCTTTGACTGTTTTCTCTTCTTTCAGGTTCTTA
This sequence comes from Leucopleurus acutus, assembly GCF_964270905.1. Taxonomy (NCBI): domain Eukaryota; kingdom Metazoa; phylum Chordata; class Mammalia; order Artiodactyla; family Delphinidae; genus Leucopleurus; species Leucopleurus acutus. The sequence continues at coordinate 59,313,960 of NC_139156.1, read as the reverse complement.
GAAATAACTGGTTTGGACACTGGAGAATTAATTCCTCCTATTTTATTATTCTGGATCAAATGATGGCCAGTATCCCGGAACAAGCTAAATGAACACTTGGTCTGAAAAGAAAGAAAGAAACAAAAAAATGTAATGACTCACAGGCAAATGAAACAAACTCAGTAAAAACCCACATTATTCATTAATATCATTTAGTTTTCTAGACAATTTCAATATGGTACAATCAGAGATGGATAGGAGAAGCAAAAAACAATTGCCTTGTCGTACTTGTTGAACAGGTGAAACCATCACAGAAACATAGCTGCCTACCCTGTTTTTTAAATTAATAAGAGAACTTTCAACCTGGCTTGATTTGGTGTCTCATAACTTATTACCAGAAAGCTTTTAAACTTTGACACATAATTTCAGATTAACTTTAAGTGGTAGAATTTATTTCTGTACAGGAAATATCATCTGTCTAAATACTACTGGCCTATCAATTATAATTTGAAGAATAGTGCAAGTTTAAAGTAAAAATTTGTATGGGAATATTCAAACTATAGATAAATAACTGGAAAAGAATCTTAAAATAATTTTTAAATTAAACAACATGGATGAATCTAAATGTAATTTATGCTAAGTGAAAGAAACAAGACCAAAAAAAAACAAAAAACAAAAGAGGGGAGGAGTGGACAGAGGTGGGAGAGAAGGTTAACAGATGAGGATAATGGATATTTTCATTATCTTGATGGTGGTGATAGTTTCACAGATGCAAACGTACGTCAAAAGTTTTAAATTGTACACTGTACATATATGCAATTTATTGTATGTCAATTATACCTCAATAAACCTAAAAGACAGTCCAACAATATTAAAGAAAAATTATAAATAGTAAATATCACTCACAATCTTACCACCTCTACAGTAATTGCTGTATTTCATATATTCTAAGATGCAAACTTTTTCAAATTTTAACATCTCTGGAAGAGAGAACTTTACATGTAAGTGGTATTATACAATATGTAGTCATTTGTGTCTCCCTTTCATTCAGCGTGTTTTTGAGGTTCATCCATATTATAGCATGTATCAGTAGTTCACTTTTTTTTTCTTAATAAATTTATTCACAAAATATAGTGAGACTGTAGAGAGTCTGGGGGCTGTACACGGGCAGGGCCCTGGGGAGCTCTGTATATGGGGCCGGGAGACAAGGGAGCCTCCAGGTGGAAGGGTATTTTTTAATAAAAAAAATAATGGGAGGTACAACCACCCCTCCCCCCTCCCTGATTAAAAAGACACAAAAATAGACATCTCTGAGGTAAATGGGGAGCCTGGGGGCTTAAGGGTGCTGAAAGGGTACTTCGTGTTTTCTGCCGACACCGGTCACACACTGGAGCATTCTCCAATTCTAGCTCTTCTTCCCTGGTGAAAAGGCTGAAGCTATCCCGCAGAGACACCTTGCCCCCAGCAAATCCTTTCTTGGGGATGGGCAGGAACAGGTCACAAAAAACCTCGGAGGTCGTGGAGTGATACCCACCGGCCTGGCACTTGAGACAACTTTTCAACTGGCCCACAAACAAGTCCACAATCTTGCTGTCCTCTCGCTCAAGGTAAGCTTCCCATTAGGTTGGCTCGGTTGTCACCGCTTAACTCAGGTTCTAGCAGAGCCCCTCCGCAGCAGGGTGGGTAGGGAGCTGGACTATTGGCCAGAACTGGTGGAGCCCGGCGGCCTCGTCAGTTGATTTCGAAGTGTAGCAGCTCCATGAGGAGCTTCAGAAACTCTTGGGCATCCTGCTGGCTGTATCCAGAGAAGGAGGGAACATATTTCTGGAAGACACCTCGGAATCGAGTAGGATTCACAGCTTCGCAGGAGTCAGGGTGCCACAGGGCACCAATCACATCTGCAAAGCCTTCAGAGTTCACTTTTTTTTTTTTTTTTTTTCAGTACGCGGGCCTCTCACTGTTGTGGCCTCTCCCGTTGCGGAGCACAGGCTCCGGACGCGCAGGCTCAGCGGCCATGGCTCACGGGCCCAGCTGCTCTGTGGCATGTGGGATGTTCCCGGACCGGGGCACGAACCCATGTCCCTTGCATCCGCAGGCGGACTCTCAACTACTGTGACACCAGGGAAGCCCAGTTCACTCTTTTTTTAAAACAGCTTTACTGAGATAAAATTAACATTCCATACAATTCACCCGTTTAAAGTGTAGTCAAAATTCAGTGACTTGGGAAAAAAAAATCTGATTTACAGGCCTAGGCAGCACCTTCCTGAGGATGTTTTTCTGCTTGGTTGAAACACAATGAAATATTTATAATTTTGGATATTCTCTGTTTAGGCTAGGGGTACTATAGACTGCTAGCCCATGAAGATTAAAATGGAATTCACTGGGCAATATCTAACCAAGTATCAGAATGGAACAGGCCACCAACAAGGGTGAAAGCAGGTTCTGTTTCAGCAGCAAGTCCAACGGAGACAAGGAAGTAAATTATTCCAGTTTTGCTCCAGGAAAAAAAAAAATTCAATGATTTTGGCATATTACATTAATTGTAGTTCATTCCTTTTTTACTGCTAAATAGTATTCCCTAATATAGATATGCCACAATTTGTTTATTGATTCACCAGTTGTGGGCATTTGGACTGTTGTGAGTTTTTAGCTATTATGAATAATGCTGCTATGAACATTCATGTACATGTCTTCATGTAAATGCAGGTTTTCAGTTCTCTTGGGTAGGTTCCTAGGAATGATTTTCTGGGTTGTATGGTAAGTTTATGTTTAACAGAGATTTTCTATATAGTTGTTCTGCCAAGTATTGAGAGTGGAATATTGAAATTTCTAAATGTTACTGTCAAATTGTCTATTACCCCTTTCAATTCTGTTGGGTTTGGCTTCATGTATTTTGAGATTCTGTTGTGTGTACTCACTTATAATTTACACATTATATATAATAATTTATAAATCCTATCTTTCTGATTAATTGACCCTTTAATTATTATGACATGCCACTCTATGTCTTTAGTAATATTACTCATCTTGAAGTCTATTTTGTCTGATATAAATATAGCTACTCAGCTCCATCATGCTTTCTATTTGCATAGTATATCTTTTCCATCCTTTTACTTCAACTTATGTGTGTCTGAAGCAAAATGTATTTGTTATAGACAGCATATCATTGAATCTTGATTTTTTTTAATTGAAGTATTAGTTCAATTACCATATTGTATCAGTTTCAGGTGTACAGAAAAGTGACTCAGTTATATATGTTTTTCAGATTATTTTCTATTAGAGGTTATTACAAGATATTGAAAACAATTCCCTGTGTTCTGAAGTAAATCCTTGTTGCTCATCTATTTTATGTATAGTAGTTCATGTCAGTTAATCCCATACTCCTAATTTATCCCTCCCCCCACTTTTTTCCCCTTTGGTAACCGTAAGTTATTTTCTATGTCTGTGAGTCTGTTTCTGTTTTGTATATAGATTCATTTGTATTATTTTTTAGATTCTACATAAGTGATATAATATTTATCTTTCTCAAATCTTGATATTTTTAAAATGCAGTCTCATAATCTCTTTCATTGGGGTGCTTAGACTACTCACATATAATGTTATTGTTGAAATATTTACATTTATTATTTGACATTTTGCTATTTCTTTTCTATTTATCTTGTCTTTTTTGTTCCTCTCTTCCTTCTTTAAGTGCCTTGTTTTAATGTTAAATATATATATACTTGAGTATATGCATATGGTATATGTACACAAACACAAACACACACATACACACACACACGCTTTTCTTAGTGGTTGCTTTAGAGATTACAATATGCATCTGAACTAATCACAATCTATTTCACACTGAGACTAATTTAATTCTGATAAAATATATAAACTTTACTGTGCTATAGCTCCATTCTATCCTCTTTCCTTTATGCTACTATTATCATATAAATTACATCTATGTATGTTACAAACCCAATAATAAAACTAATGCTTTATATAATCACATCTTTCAAAGAAATTAAGAGCAAATATGAGAAAAACATATATTTCTAAAATCTTTTATACTTACTTACATTTAACCATTTCTAGTGTTCATTTCTTCTTGTGGATTCAATTTATCATTTGGTTTATATTCTTTCAAGCTGAAGGACATACTTTAGTAATCCTGGCAAGACAGGTTTATTAGCAACAGATTCTTTCAATACTTGTTTATCCATGGATGTGTTTATTTCACCTTCATTTTTGGTTGATAGCATTTTCATTCAACACTTTGAATCTGTGTTTCCATTGCCTTCAGGATTCCATTGTTTTGGATGAAAAATCAACTGTTAACCATGTTGGTGCTCCCCTGTAAGTGATGAATCATTTTTCTCCTGTTGAATTCACAATTTTCTTTTTCTTTCAATAGTTCACTATAATGTGTATACTATAGACCTCCATATGCTTTTCCTACCTGGAATTCTCTGAACTTCTTAGGCATGTAGATTAATGTTTTTATCAAACAGGGGACATTTTCAGACATTATTTTTATATACATAACTTCTGCCTCTTTCTCTTTTCTCCTAGGACTCTCATTACAATATGTTGGTTGCTCTCCACCAAGATCTCCATTTCAACCAACGACATTGTCAGCCATGGGTCCTTCACCCAGTGCTCCAAATTTTGTGAGCCCTCTCTGTGGCAGCAAAGTTGCTGGCCCTCACAGCCCATCCTGCCCTAGAAGAACCACCTCACTGATTAAGCTAAATTAGAGAAGAGGTAGGGGGAGGTGGTTTAGGAGCAGATCTAGGCAAGAATGCCTCAAACTCCATTGTTTTTCATGCATGAATACTTCTCAGTTTGTTGATGCCTTTGGTCAATCTCCAGAGCACTGAAATGGCATTTTGTCAATTTGTCCAGCTTTACAGTTGCTTTTAGGGGGAGAAAATTTGACAACCTCCTCACTCAGACATACCCAGAAATGTTTCCTCCCCAGTATTTTTCATATATTTAAAAAATTATGATTATATATTTTTAAAAAGTTGTGATCATAGTGGATGTAGTTTTATATCCTTTTTCATTTAACAGACTATCACATGCATCATCTGTTTTTAAAGTTTTCATGAGAATAATTTTTAATATATACACAATATTCTCCTTCATATGGGTATAATAAAAGTAACAGGCAAAAATGTTTGTGTGTCAACTATATCCCTAGTTCTTTACATATTTTATCTCATTTAATACGTAAAACAATTCTAGGAAACAAGCAGTGTCTCCATTTTACTGATGAATAAAGTTAAGAGAAATTTAGTCACTTGCCCAAAGTCAGTAAATGGCAGCGTGTCTGGCAGTTCCAGAATTCAGTCTAGAAACTGGCCTAACATCAAAGCCTATAACCTTTCAGTTAATATATTGTTTCCCTCAGATTCACCAAAAATATCTTGATATGATTGATACAATAAAGTGCTTTATATTTTAGAAATAGTAGCCATCTTCTGATATGTATTCAAATATTTTTCCCAATTTTTTAGTTACATTATAATTTTGTTAATGATGGTTTCTTCTATGTATAGAAGATTTTTATTTTTTGGCAATCTAAATCTTTTATATCTTTCATTTGTTTTCAAGCACAGGAAGTCTTCCCTTAATTCATATCTTTAATTAATAGACACTTCTATTTTTATAGACTTCACATTTAACTTATTTTAATAAACTCACTTGGAATTTATCATGATCTATGCTATATGTAAAATTTTTGCTTTCTTTTTTTCATTTAACTATCTACAAAACATTAATGATTATCTTTTTAATGGATGCATATTCCACCATTTTTATTTACAATAATTTATTAATCCTTTCTCTATTATTAGACATTTAATCTTAATTTTAGTCTTGCTATTATTGATCCCCAAAAGTTTTCATGAATAGGAGGGTTTTGATCCTATTAAATGATTTATTTCAGACAAATCCCTATAAGTTTGATTTCTGATTCAAAGGATACTTATATAGAGTTTATGACTCAGTTGGTTTTCAAACAGCTGATGGATCTTTCATGACTCTGTTATTGAGAAATACTTGTCCTAATAATGATAAAATAGTAATACGTTTTTGTTGTTATTACTGTTGTGTTTTACAAAGCCTCACTTTCTCCTAAGAAGAAACATGATAAAGTTGATTTTTTGCTTAAATAAATAAATAAATAATGTGTATTTTAACACCTGAAAATTACAAGAACTATATTATAGCTCATTAATCAGTACATATATTTAAGTTTTTGCATACTTAACACACAATACTTCATTATTTGGAAGATTTTCTTTCCAACTTTATTGAGGTAAAGTTGAAATACAGGCTTACTCTGGAGTTATTACAAGTTTGGTTCCAGACCACCTCAATAAAGCAAATAACTTCAATAAAGCAAATAATGGTTATCTTGGTTTCCCAGTACACATAAAAGTTATGCTTACACTATACTGTAATCTATTAAGTGTACAATAGCAGTGTCTTAAAAAACAATGTACAGGGACTTCCCTGGTGGCACGGTGGTTAAGAATCCACCTGCCAATGCAGGGGACATGGGTTTGAGCCCTGGCCCGGGAAGATCCCACATGCCATGAACAACTAAGCCCATGTACCACAACTACTAAGGCTGTGCTCTAGAGCCTGCGAGCCACAAATATTGAGCCCACGTGCCACAACTACTGAAGCCCACGCGCCTAGAGCCTGTGCTCCACAACAAGAGAAGTCACCGCCGCAACGAACAGTAGTCCCCGCTCGCCACAACTAGAGAAAGCCGGCACACAGCAGTGAAGACTCAATGCAGCCAAAAATTAAAAAAAAAAAGTAAAGATCTTAATTTAAAAATACTTTATTGTTAAAAAAGGCCAAAATGATTACACTAGTGACAACACAGATCCCAGATCACAATAACAAATATAACAATAATGATAATGTTTGAAATAGTGTGAGAATTAATAACATGCGACACAGAGACACAAAGTGAGCAGATGCTGTTGGAAAAATATCACCCATAGACTCGCTCATCATCTCAGGGTTGCTGCAAACCTTCAATTTGTAAAAAAAAAAATGCAATATCTGTGAAGAGTAATAAAGCAAAGGGCAATAAAATGAGGTATGCCTGTATAATAAATTACATATTTAAAGTATACAATTTGATCAATTTTGACATGTGTATACACATGTGAAGCCATTACTGCAATTAGAATAACCAGTATTTCCATCATCCTTAAAACTTACCTCATATTTCTTTTGTAGTCCATTCTTCCCTCTATCCCTGTTCCCAAGCAACCACTGATCTGCTTTCTGCCACTACTTTCTGATAATTGTATTTCATTGGCAGTATACAGCATGTACTCTCTTTCGTCTGGTTTCTTTCATTTATCATAATGCATTTGAGATCCATCCATGTTGCACGTGTTAATAGCTCATTCCTTTTTATTGCTGAGTAGTAGTCCATTGTATGGCTATACCATATAATTTGTTTTTCTGTTCACCTATTGATGGAGATTTGGGTTGTTTCCAGTTTTTGGATTTCATTATCCTAAAGTTTTTAAGGTTCAAGGGCAGAAGACTTCAAGGTTCCATATTTAACATCCCAGTATACCAGCTGGTTCCAAATATCAATTGCAAAGCTATGTGTGCTAAAGATGTAGGTAAACACATACATAAGAATAAATTAGGATGATACCCTCTCTTCAAATTTTTCTTACCTTTTCATAGACTGTGCTACCTAAGTAAGGGTAAACATGAAAAGCTCCCCGAATCCTCTTCACACCTGGATACAGCAATGGCACCATATTAACATAAGCCACACCATGAAATGAAAGCCGACCTTCATCATCAGTCTAAAGGAATAAAAACAGAGAGCTGTTAGTGCTACAGAGTAATGTAGCTAAAGTATGGAACTCTGACTTAGCAGTTCAAAGACCTGACTTTAGGACTAGCTGAGCTACTTGATTTGGGTCAGTTACGTAGACATTTTGGGTCTCTGCTCATTTATCTATTTATTTATAATTGGGTTTAAAAACACCATGATCTCTGAGATAACGTATACTAACACTATGAACAGTAAAGATAATAGTTGGATCAACACATATGCAAACTAATTAATAATATATATTCAACCAAAATGTCAATTTCACCATGTTGCTTCTTAGAAAAAAGTGAAGCTTTGCAAAAATCAGTAATAACAACAAAAGCTTAAAAGAAAACAGATTGTGGCCTTAGCTTTAGTTTACAGATTCATATGAATGAGAGGGGCCTTACAAATCATCTGCATCATTGACGACAAATAGGATTTATGTTTAAGTTCTAACCAATTAGTGGAGGTGTTTTAGAATACTGTGTTGAGAAAGATTCTGTGTCCTTATTTGGGTTCAAAAGAAAAGAATGCTTTGATTGATCAGTAATATCTGCCATGGATGAAGGAGGATGACTGACAGTCTGCTGTCATGTATTTGCCAACCCTAATCTCATCTAAATTCTCATTACAAAGATGAAGAACATGTCAGTAAATATATTTTAACATAATTTTTAATGGTTGTATGGTTTGCCATAGAAAACTTTTATAAGGAAAAAAATCAGTGAAAGAAAGTTTAGTGAAAGAAAAAAATCAGTTTAGTGAAAGAAAACACATTTAATTTCTACAAGGTTAAAAGTAATCTCTTTGAGGGACTTCCCTGGTGGTCCAGTGGTTAAGACTTCACCTTCCAATGCAGGGGGTGAGGGTTCGATCCCTGGTTGGGGAGCTATGATCCCACATGCCTAGTGGCCAAAAAACCAAAACAGAAAAAAAGAAGCAATATTGTAACAAATTCAATAAAGATGTTAAAAATGGTCCACATCAAAAAAATCTTTAAAAAAAAAAGTAATCTCTTTGATTTAGCTGATTATAACAATAATTAGAAATTAGATTAAAAGCCCTATCTTCATGTGATAACATTATATTGCTTTAGAAATCTAAGGAATGTTAGCCAATACATTTTATATATTACAAAGATACCAAAACCAGACAAAGATATCACAAGAAAAGAGAATTACAGGCCAATATCCCTGATGAGCATAAATGCCAAAATCCTCAACAAAATATTAGCAAACTGAATTCAACAATACATTAAAAGAATCGTACACCATGATCAAGTGGGATTTATCTCAGGGAGGCAAGGATGGGTTAATATCCACAAATCAATCAATGTGATATACCACATTAACAAAACTGAAGAATAACAATTATATGATCACCTCAATAGATGCATAAAAAGCATTTGACAAAATTCACCATCCATTTATGATAAACACTCTCAAAAAACTGGGTATAGAGAGAACATACCTCAACATAATATAGGCCATATATGACAAATCTAAAGCCAACATCATACTCAAAGGTGAAAAGCTGAAAGCATTTCCTCTGAGATTGGGAACAAGACAAGGATGCCCACTCTTTTTTTTTTTAACATTTATTTTTATTTATTTGTTGATTTATTTATTTATTTTTGGCTGCATTGAGTCTTCGTTGCTCTGCACGGGCTTTTCTCTAGTTGCAGCGAGTAGGGGCTACTCTTTGTTGTGGTGCGCCAGCTTCTCATTGCAGTGGCTTCTCTTATTGCAGAGCACGGGCTCTAGGCATTTGGGCTTCAGTAGTTGTGGCACGCAGGCTCAGTAGTTGTGGTTAGCAGGCTCTAGAGCACAGGTTCAGGAGTTGTGGCGCATGGGCTTAGTTGCTCTGTGGCATGTGGGATTTTCCCAGACCAGGGCTCAAACCCGCGTCCCCTGCATTGGCAGACGGATTCTTAACCACTGCATCACCAGGGAAGTCCCAAGGATGCCCACTCTTACCACTTTTATTCAACATAGTATTAGAAGTCCTAGCCACAGCAATCAGACAACAAAAAGAAATAAAAGGAAAACTGGAAAGGAGGAAGTAAAACTGTCACTGCAGACAACATGATATTGTATATAGAAAATCCTAAAGACACCATCCAAAAACTACTAGAATAAATGAATTCAATAAATTTGCAGGATACAAAATTAACATACAGAAGTAAGTTGCATTTATATATACTAACAACAAATTAGCAGAAAGAGAAATTAAGAAAACATTCCCATTTTAAAATGCATCATTGGGATTTCCCTGGTGGCGCAATGGTTAAGAATCCACCTGCCAATTCAGGGGACACGGGTTCAATCCCTGGTCCGGGAAGATCCCACATGCCACGGAGCAACTAAGCCCATGTGCCACAACTAAAAATCCTGCATAAAGAAACTAAAACATGCCGCAATGAAGATCCCATGTGCTGCAACTAAGACCCGGTGCAGCCTCAATAAATAAATAAATATTTTAAAAAATAATAAATGTTTTTGCACAGTGAAAGAAACTACGAACAAAATGAAAAGGCCGCATACTGAATGGGAAAAAATATTTGCAAACTATATTTCTAAAAAGGGGTTAATATCCAAAGAACTCATACAACATCAAAAAAAACAAACAACTTTATTTAAAAACGGGCAGAAGACCTTAATAGACATTTTTCCAAAGAAGGCATACAGATAACCAACAGACACATGAAAAGATGCCCAACATCACTAACAATCAGGGAAATGCAAATCAAAACCACAATGAAATACCGCCTCACACCTGTCAGAATAGCTACCATCAAAAGACAACAGATAAGCACTGGCGAGGATGTGGAGAAAAAGGAAGCCTCATGTACTGTTGGTAGGATTGTAAATTGGTAAGATCCTATGGAAAACACTACAGAGGTTCCACAGAAAATTATAAATAGACCTGCCATATAATCTAGCAATTTCACCTTGGGGCATTTACCCAAAGAAAACAAAAACATGAACTTGAAAAGATATATGCACTCCAATGTTCACTGGAGCATTACTTAAAATAGATATGGAAGCAACCTAGTTGTCCATCAAACGATAAATGAAGATGTGGTGTGTGTGTATATATATATATATATATATATATATATATATATATATATATATATACACATACACACACACACACAATGGAATATTACTTAGCCATAAAAATTGAAATCTTGCCATTTGTGACAACATGGATAGATCTAGACAGTATTATGTTAAGTGAAATAAGTCAGACAGAGAAAGATAAATACCATGTCATCTCACTTATACATGGAATCAAAAAAAAAAGAATAAAACAAAACAAAAACAGACTCAGAGATACAGAGAAAAATGGGTGGTTGCTGGAAGGGGTGGGAGAAACAGGTGAAGCAGCTTAAGAGGTACAAACCACCAGTTATATAACAAATAAGTGACAGAGATATAATATACAGCATAAAGAACGTGGTCAATAATATTGTAATAACTTTGGGGACAGAGGTTACTAGACTTATCATGGTGAACACTTCATAATGTTTGCAAGTGTCAAATCATTATGTAGTACACCTGAAACTAATAATATTGTGCAACAACTATATTTCAAGTTTTAAAAAAGATTTTTTGCAGGGGACATTTCTTAGGCTATTTCCCATGGTTTTCTTCTTCAGCATGATAGGAAGCAACTGTTGGCATAGTAAGTGGGATGAACTGGAAACACAGTCATTTGGACAAATGCATTTATTTTTATCATAAACAAACAAACAAAATACAGTAGAGAACTTTTCTAGGCTCATCAAAGCTGTATCTTTTCAGAATAGTAGTACACCTATGAATCCTATTACTCTAATTAGTGGGCTAAAACAATTTAAGTAGGTAAGTCTAAAATAAATTTAGAAAGATGTAGTAGGTTGAACCATATTGCCAATATTTAACTACTTTTGATGTATTAAAAGGCTATTTGGGGGCTTCCCTGGTGGTGCAGTGGTTAAGAATCTGCCTGCCAATGCAGGGGACACAGGTTCGAGCCCTGGTCTGGGAAGATCCCACATGCCGTGGAGCAACTAAGCCCGTGCGCCACAACTACTGAGCCTGAGCTCTAGAGCCCACGAGCCACAGCTACTGAGCCCATGCTCTGCAACAAAAGAAGCCACCGCAATGAGAAGTCTGCACACTGCAACAAACAGTAGCCCCCACTTTCCGCAACTAGAGAAAGCCCGCACACAGCAATGAAGACCCAATGCAGCCAAAAATAAATAAATTAAATTAATAAATTTTTTAAAAAAAGAAAAGAAAAGCATTAAAAAAAGCTATTTTTCATGGTTTTACCCATGTTAAAACTATAATAAAGAGCTAGAGGAAAACAGGATAACTGAGAATAAAGCCTAAATAATTGTTAGTGGACAATAGGGAACTAGGGTTACCAGTCATCCTGATTTGCCAGGAACAAGGGAGTTTCCTGGGATATGAGACTTTCAGCACTAAAACCGAGAAACTATTAAGCAAATCAGGATGAGCTGGTCACCCTAGGGAGCAGCCACACAGTTCATACTTTCCTTTGGTATCAGAATTAGAAGCAGAAAAATAGGTTGGGTCTGACCCAGCATTTCTTATATAAATATTTTTAAGTAAACTAATTTACCTTCTCAAATTTAGCAGATTTCCCTTTGGGTACAGTAACCAGAGGAACCCTTGTGATCTCTACAGGCCAAAATCGGCAATCAGCAATTCGCTTCTGAAAACTGCAGATCAAAAATCAGCCCATTAGCATTACATGCAAAAATGGGGTTAGTATAATTTAGGTCAAAAGGAAGTATTCCTCACTTAAAAAGTAATGGAATGCACATATGTAAAAATTCTTATTAGGCGTGTGGGCTTTTAAAATCTTCTCATAGGGCTTCCCTGGTGGCGCAGTGGTTGAGAGTCCGCCTGCCGATGCAGGGGACACGGGTTCGTGCCTCGGTCCGGGAAGATCCCACATGCCACGAAGCAGCTGGGCCCATGAGCCATGGCCGCTGAGCCTGTGCGTCTGGAGCCTGTGCTCCGTAATGGCAGGGGCCATGACGGTGAGAGGCCCGCGTACGGCAAAAACAAAACAAAACAAAAAAACCTTCTCATAGCAATAAAATTCCAAAAATAGTTATACTATACTGCTAGCAGAAGCAAATTGTATATTTTTGAGAGCAGTCTGACAACATGAATCAAAAGTCTTTAAAATGTTCATAGCCTTTGACCCACAAATTCCACTTCTAGTGATTTATTCTAAAGAAATAATCAGACAAGTATCCAAATAGTATAAAGTACATTTATTTCTACTGTGAAAATAATCATAGTAAGACTTCCATTGTCAGCTCAAACACATAAAGAGCTTGGAAGCTATCGCTCCTGTCCTCACAACAAGAAAAGAGCTGGTCAGGGACTTCCCTGGTGGTCCAGTGGTTAAGAATTCACCTTCCAATGCAGGTGATGAGGGTTCGATCCCTGGTGGAAGAACTAAGATCCCACATGCCACAGGGCAACTAAGCCCGTGCACCACAACTACTGAGCCTGCGCACTCTGGAGTCCTAGCGCCACAACTAGAGACACTGTGCGCAGCAACTACTGAGCCCGCGCACCACAACTAGAGAGAAGCCCACACGCCGCAACAAAGAGCCTGCGTGCCTCAACTAAGACCCAATGCAGCCAAACAAATAAATTAATTAAAAAAATAAAGGCATATGTAAGAAAAAAGCTGGTCAAACTGAAAATCAATGACTTTTCTTAGATCCATCTAAGAATTAAGTTCACAGGGCAAATTGCCACCTGGAAGTTTAGAGAAACAGGCAAGTACAGAGAATCACAGCTGAGATCAGCTTACAGGCATCAGAAGCCATTAGAGCCAGTAACTGGTAGAAACACTTTAATGATAATTTTGAAAGATTGTTGGAGGCTGAGAGTGAACTAACCAGAGAGTTAAAAACTCCTGGGTGCCCAGTCTTAGGGGGTCCCCACACGTTCTTGGGTTTTAAATCAAGGAGCTCCATCAGACTCTCATTGTGAAAGCAAGAGAATAGCCTTAGGCAGGGAGAAAGGAAAGGTAACCATATTAAAATATGTCCAGAGTATTCTCCATAACAAAGGCCTGCTCTGTAAGGGAAACTACTTCACCAGAGTTTTATCTGACCCAGGGAAAGGGCAATTAGACAACTCCAGTTCTACTTAGCCTTCCTGTCTCACACGAAGAGAGGAAGAAAAAAAGACTATTACACACTTATGAAGTCACAACCTATGGGCTCAAACCCATTAAAATACTGAGATTTAATCACAGGATTATAGAACACTTCCCTTCCCCCACACCTTACCGCCACACATCAACAGGATCCAGTATAATAACAGTGAATTATAACTGAGAATCTGCAAAACACAAACCCTGTTTAGGAAAGAGCTCTTAGCAAACCCAAAGACAACAGGGAAGGAGCAAAAGGACACTGAAGCCTCTAGCATCTACAGCTACAGCAAGTGTTAAACACAGCCTACCTCCTAGCCAGGTTAACATAAAAACTCACAGTAAAAAACCTAATTACCACATTTCTTACTACCCAAAACATAATGTCCAGTTTTCAATAAAAAACTACAAGGAATGGTAAAAGGCAAGAAAAAATACAGTCTGAAGAGACAAGGCTAGCATATGAACTAGACTCAGATATGACACAGATTTTGAAATTACCAGATAGAAAATTTTAAATAACTATGATTAGTATGTTAAGAACTCTAATGGATTAAGCAGACAAAATGCAAGAACAGATGGGTAATGTAAGCAAAGAGATGGAAATTCTAAGAAAGAATCAAAAGGAAATGTTAGAAATCAAAAACACTAAAAAAAAGGAACAATTCTTCTGATGGGCTTATCAACAGACTGGACATAGCTGAGGAAAGACTCAGTGATCTTGAAGCCACTGAGCCAATAAAAACTTCCCAAACTGAAATGGAAAGGGGAAAAAAATTTAAAAATCACAGCAGAATATCTAAGAACTGTGGGACAATTACAAAAGGTGTAACAGGAATACCAGAAGGTGAAGAAAGGGAGAAAGAAGCAAGAGAAATATCTTAAGTCATAATGGCTACAAATCTTACCAAATTAATGGCAGATACCACAGATCTAGGAAGCTCAGAGAACACCAAGCACAATAAATACAAAAAAAAAATCTACACCTAGGTATATCATATTCAAACTGCAGAAAACCAAAGAGAAAGAGAAAATCTTGGAAGAAGTCAGAGGGAAAAACACCTCACCTATGGAGGAATAAGGATAAGAATTACATTGGGCTTCCTTTCAGAAATCATGCAAGCAAGAAGAGAGTGGTGTAGAAACAAACCACCAACCTAGAATTCTGTATCTAGTGGAATTATCCTTCAAAGGTGAAGGAAAAATACTTTCTTAGTCAAACAAAAATGGAAGGAATTTGTGGCCAGTAGACCTGCCATGCAAGAAATGCTAAAAGTTGGGGGCTTCCCTGGTGGCGCAGTGGTTGGAAGTCCGCCTGCCGATGCAGGGGACACGGGTTTGAGCCCTGGTCTGGGAAGATCCCACATGCCACAGAGCAACTAAGCCCGTGAGCCACAACTATTGAGCCACGTGCCACAACTACTGAAGCCCGCATGCCTAGAGCCCGTGCTCCCCAGCAAGAGAAGCCACGACAATGAGAAGCCCACGCACTGCAATGAAGAGTAGCCCCCGCTCGCCGCAACTAGAGAAAGCCTGCACACACAACAAAGACCCAACACAGCCAAAAATGAAAACAAATAAATTTAATTTTTTAAAATGCCTATTAAAAAAAAAAAGAAATGCTAAAAGTCTTCAGAGAAAAGGAAATGATGTGGGCCAGAAATGTGGATCTACATAAAGAAAGGAAGAAAATCAGAGAATGAAACAGATTAAAGTAAAATAAATTAAAATTTTTTTCTTATTTTTAATTAGTCAAATAGATAACTGTTCAAAGTAATAATAGTAACAATGTGTCCTTAATAACATATCAGCAAATCAAATCCAACAATGTACATTAATATTATATACTACTGTCAAATTGGGTATATAGGAACTCTGAAATATCTGATCAATTTTTCTGTAATCCTAAAACTGTTCTAAAAAATAGTCTATTATTTGAAAAAAACAGAGATTTTCATTCAGATTATACATATATTGATAATCCTCTATTTCTCACCTCTCCCTAATCTCCAGGTCACTGTGACAGAGACCGATAGTTACCCACACAAAACTGTGTCATGTTCTGCTTTAGTATATAAATCCTGATCTAGTCTGGGTGACAATGTGTCCAACAAAACCATTATTTCCTAAGCCTCTTTTGCATCGAGAGATGGCCAATGAGATGTAAACAGGGGTTGTCAGATTCCAGGAAGGTTCTATAAGAGGGGCTAATACAGCCAGCATGTGTCCTTTTTTAATCCATAAGCACTCCCCTCTTCCAACATTCTGACAGGAATGTGAAAGTGCAGGCTGGAGCTCCAATAGCCATCTTGAACCATGAGACAACCTTGTGGATGGAACGTACATGTTAAAGAAGGTAGAGCAAAGAGGAAGATTGAGCCTGGATATCTAATAATACTGTAGAGCCACCACACATACCAGCTCTGAAGGAAACAAGAATCCCCCATGGTTAAGCTACCATCACTAGAAGCCTGCTATTAGCAGATGTGGTGGAAGAGAACCTCAGGATCACCTTAACTCAAATATAAATAAACAAAAGTAACATTTCTTCCCACCTACATCTCTGTTGGTTAGACATATTCCCTCCCTCTTCCTACCTGATCACTGCAGGAGGATCAAGGTAGCAGCGACTTTCCAAGTCCCAAGTAATCCTTTTCTTTATGCACTCTGCTTGGTTCCTAAATTCCCTGTCCTATAAAATCATAAGACAGAGACTTTTACTCTCTCAGTATGCCATGGTTGTCTCCTGCTCCATCTGTGGGGCATTCTTTTAATGGATTTGGCCACAATACTTTTATTACTGCTACTAATACTACTATAAGTATGACTACTACTGAAAATACTACCACATCTTAAATTTTAGGGTACTTTACTATTAATACAGTATATAAAATAAAATACTTATATTATCCTTATATCAATCTAATACTAACTGCCAAATATTCACTCACATAACCTTAATCAGTGATTCTCAACCGTGGATGCATATTAGAATTATCTGGGAGCTGATAAAAAAAAAATCAAAAACTGGGCATTGGTATTATTTTAAAAGTAAATTCTTATGTAATTGATCTGGGTTAGAGCTTGGCCATGGTTACTATTTTAAAAGCTTTCCAGGTGACTGTGATGAGCAACCAGGGTTGAGAACTAGTTATCTA
Source organism: Leucopleurus acutus (assembly GCF_964270905.1). NCBI lineage: Eukaryota > Metazoa > Chordata > Mammalia > Artiodactyla > Delphinidae > Leucopleurus > Leucopleurus acutus. The sequence goes on along the minus strand of NC_139156.1, from coordinate 59,296,773 downwards.
AATTAAAATGCAATATAAAATCTAAATATCTAAAATAAAATATCTGATCTAAATGAAAACATTAATGTAAGAAGAGCATGAATTTTTAGTAATCACAATGATGAGAAAAGACACTGCACAATGTTTTTAAAATATTGCTAGCCTTATCCCTATTTAAAATATTTAGAATCAGATACTGAAAGTAATTCAACCACTCATTGTAAAATTACTTTATTGAATGTTTCCACTAATGATTATCAGCTCATTCAAAATACATTTGCAAATGTGTTTACAGCATTTTCTATGCTCTTGACAAACATAGGTTGTAGAAAAATGTGAAGTAAGAGTGAAAGAGAAAGAAAGAAAGAAAGAAAGAGGAAGGGAAGGAACAAGAAGAAAATAATTTCAACAACTGAAATGTTCACTAACAGGAGACTGGTTAAGCAAGTTAAAGTATGTCTATACTTTAAAAAAAGTATATCATAAAGCAAGTGTTAGCGCGAGTTCGTGTGCCGAATGCACAGCGAGGCCAAACAAACCAAAACGTTGGAGTTTGGAGCAGAGATAAAAAGGTTTATTTCAGGGCCATGCAAGGATACGGGTGGCTCATGCCATAAAAACCCCAAGCTTTCTGAAGAGTTTCAGCAAAAATTTTTAAAAGCCCGGTGTGGGGGGGGCAGGGGGGTCGCAAGGTATGTGATCAGCTCATGCACAATTCTCTAATTGGCTGATGGTGAGGGAACAGGGTGGTGTCACAGGGGTTAACATTTTCAGTACTTAGGCTCCAGGAGGCCTGGGCCTATGTGCTTATGGTCATCTTCCATTTGGTGGGGGGTTTTCACATCTGTAAAACAGCTCAGGAAATGTGCCTCAAATATTATTATCTAGGTACTTCAGAGAGGAGCTAAAGCAGAGGATTTGGGGGAAAGGCCTGTCCCCAGAAGGTCCCATAGGGTCCTGCTCTGTTATACAAGTACAAATAAAGAAAGAAAAAGAATGTGGAAGAAATCTCCAAGATACACTATAAAGCGAAAAAAGCAAGTTGCAGAAGTGTGTGAGTATGCCACCATTTGTGAAAAAAAAAAATGACAGGGAAAGAATACGTGTAGGTATACGTGTGTATGGGTATGTGAAGAAAAAACACATTTTCCCTACTTCCAATATGATTAAGCACTTATATATACTCAATTAAAAAGAAATAAATAAACATTTCACACTTGAGATAAAGCAAAAATAGCAGAGTCTTCTTGACAGGTTCTAGATCTCAAAACAGCAAGACTTTGAATACTTCCTATAAATCTGGACTCCCTAAAGAAAAACAATTTGATCCCTGACTTTTACTACACTGATGTCTTTGAGCCAGTCTTTCTGAAATCTGACTCCCTTGCATCCTTTTCGAGGAAACTTTACTTTTCTAAATGTTTTTGCTTCTGAGTCTTCTTTTGACTATTTACTTTTGCTTTTATATGCATAAAAATGTAACCAGAAGGAAACACAAGAAACTATAACAAAGGTTAACTACCAGGGTGATGATCTGGGAAGGAATTAGGAAGAAGAGACATGGAGGAGGGGGGAGACTTTAACTGCATATCTCTTAATGTTTTATTTTGACCTGTAACTGTATTATAACCTACTCATAAATAAATAAATTTCAAATAAAATAAAGAATAAATATGAATTAAATCAATGATTTTGTTTGTTGGACTTAAGAAGTCAGGAAATATTTTAATCAGAACTTTATAGATAATTGTTTTATTTTGACATACACCTGTTTTATTTTAAGAGGTGATGGATGTATATGAATTACAGTGATTTACAAACTGTAAACATATGTTTTATCATATGTCAGTGCACTGAGATTATCACCAAACCCGCCTAATTCTCTCACCTCAGGATGGTTGAGTTCCCCTTCTTCTTCCTCATAGGGCCCACCAACAATGAAAGCATCAGGAATGTTATTAGCTCCTGGAGCCAGAATGTTGGCAATAGGCCATTTTTTGGGCCGAGGAACAGGTTCTCTTTCCCCTCCAAGCTTCAGAGTTCCATTCTTGAAGAAAATGGGATAGTCTTTCTACAGAAATAAATACCATGTATCAGGAAATTTTGTGAAAGACTTTGAAGTGGACAAAAAAAGATTACTGAAGTGTCTTTTCAATGGAATGCCAGGTGTTGTCTAACAGATCCTTCTGTGATTATCTGTTTCTAAAGAGGGGACTGTGTCCTTCATTGTCTTGCTATTTTATAATTCCATAATTTATAGAAAATTGATAATAATGCAAATTATTCTTGTCCATAGATATGGACATGTATTTTGTCCAGTGGAGATATAATTGATCATTGCACTATGGCTGATAAGTTTTGAATTATTAGCAAATATATTTCAAGATTCCTAGTTGTTTGTATATATGGGTCATTTGTTCAGATTCTCCTTTTTCAAAAATATTTCTTTATTTCTTTATTTGGCTGGGTTGAGTCTTAGTTGCAGCATGTGGGATCTTCACTGTGGCATGTGGGATCTTTAGTTGTGGCATGAAAACTCTTAGTTGCCACATGTGGGATCTTTAGTGTGGCATGAAAACTCTTAGTTGCCACATATGGGATCTACTTTCCTGACCAGAAATAGAACCCGGGTCCCCTGCACTGGGAGCACAGAGTCTTTAGCCACTGGACCACCAGGGAAGTCCCCAGATTCTCCTCTGAACTGGTTTAAACACTTTATGTCATTTTATATTTATATGAGAGTCATGATGTACCTTTTTAAAACTTATCTTTTAAAAAATAAACAAATCTGACAAAGGGCTAAAAATATAGGCATTTTCATATCTGTAATTTATCTAAAATATACTTGCAATAGAAAATTGATAAAGTTATAAACAGACAATTTATAGAAAGAGAAATTCAAAAATCCAACATTTAAATAAAAACATGCTAAAAATCATTAATAATAAGTGAAATGCACATTAAAACAATGAGATACTATTTTAAACTGTAGATGGGCAAAGTCAAAGTCTGAAAATATTGTGTTGACAGCATTGTGAAGAGAATGGTATGCTTATACATAGTTGATGGAAGTGTAAATTTGTACAACTATGGAAAGCAATTCTGTAGCCTCTTATAAAAAGTAAAATTGGCATAACCTGTAACTCAACTATTCTAGTTCTTTGGGTTAAGTTTTAAAACTTCTGTGAAGGAGGGGTATTTCTAGAATAGCAGAGTAAGAATCTTTGAAAATCTGCTCCTCAAAAAAAACCCAAAAAAACCAATGCCAGCAAAAATTGTCAAAATTAAGGATGCCAAGACCACTCAGGGCTTCCCTGGTGGCGCAGCAGTTAAGAATCTGCCTGCCAATGCAGGGGACACAAGTTAGAGCCCTGGTCCGGGAAGATCCCACATGCTGCAGAGCAACTAAGCCCGTGTGCCACAACTACTGAGCCTGCGCTCTAGAGACCATGAGCCACAACTACTGAGCCCACGTGCCACAACTACTGAGCCCACATGCCACAATACTGAAGCCTGCACACCTAGAGCCCATGCTCGCAACAAGAGAAGCCACTGCAATGAGAAGCTCGCTTACCACAATGAAGAGTAGCCCCCACTCACCGCAACTAGAGAAAGCCCACGTGCAGCAACAAAGACCCAATGCAGTCAAAAATAAATAAATAAATAAAATAAATTTATTTAAAACAAAAGACCATTCAATAGGGACAGGACAGTCTTTTCAACAAATGGTGCTAAGCAGGTGCTAGTTATTCACGTGCAAAAGAATGTAGTTGGTTCTTACCTAACACCATATACAAAAATTAACTCAAAATGGAGCAAAGGCCTAAACATAAGAGCTAAAACTATAAAACTCTTACACACAAACACAGGGGGAAAAGCCTTGTGACATCAGATTTGGCAATGATTTCTTGGTTACAACAACAAAAGAAAAAAATGGACAAATTGAACTTCATCAGAATTTAAAATTTTGGGGTATCAAGAGACAATAACCAGGGACTTCCCTGGTGGTCCAGTGGCTAAGACTCCATGCTCCCAATGCAGGGGGCTGGGGTTCGATCCCTGGCCAGGGAACTAGATTCCACATGCTGCAACTAAAGATCCCACACGCCACAACTAAAAGATCTCACATGTGGCAACCTAACGAAGAATTTATGTGCCACAACTAAGATGCGGCACGGCCAAATAAATAAATTAATTATTTTAAAAAGACACTAAACTTGGGCTTCCCTGGTGGCACAGTGGTTGAGAGTCTGCCTGCCGATGCAGGGGACACGGGTTTGTGCCCCGGTCCGGAAAGATCCCACATGCTGCGGATCGGCTGGGCCCGTGCGCCATGGCTGCTGAGCCTGCGCGTCTGGAGCCTGTGCTCCGCAACGGGAGAGGCCACAACAGTGAGAGGCCCGCGTACAGCAAAAAAAAAAAAAAAAAAAAAAAGATACTAACCAGAGTAAAAACGGCAACCAATAGAATGGGAGAAAATATTTGCAAATCACATATCTAATAAGGGAGTAATAGCTAAAATATAGAGAGAACTCCTAAAACTCCAACAACACAATGACAAACAACCCAATTCAGAAATGGGCGAAGGACTTGAATAGACATTTCCCCAAAGAAGATATACAAATGGCCAATAAGCACATGAAAAGATGCTCAACATCATTAGTCACCAGGGGGATGCAAATCAAAAACACAAGGAGATGCTACTTCACATCTATTAGGATAGCTATTATCAAAAAACAGAAAATAACAAGTGTTGGTATATGTGGAGAAATTGGAACCCTTGTGTACTGCAGGTGGGAATGTTAAATGGTGAAGGAGAATTGGAGATTTCTATACGAAAAATGTAAAATGGCAATAAAGCAGGTAAGAGTATTAACTAATTACATTTTTTTAGCAAGCAATTTGGAAATCTCAAGAGCCTCAAAAGACCCATACACAAGCATTCTATAGAAATCTGGACTAAGAAAATAACCTGGAATTAAAAGAAAGTTTTGTATAATAAAGTACATTATATAAAATATATGCATAAAAGTAATCTGTGTAGAAATACTACATCCAGGGCTTCCCTGGTAGTGCAGTGGTTGACTGCAGGGGACACGGGTTCGTGCCCTGGTCCGGGAAGATCCCACATGCCGAGGAGCGGCTGAGCCCGTGAGCCATGGCCGCTGAGCCTGCGCGTCCGGAGCCTGTGCTCCGCACTGGGAGGGGCCACAACAGTGAGAGGCCCGCGTACCGCAAAAAAAAAAAAAGAAATACTACATCTAAAATTGTCAGATTTTAAATGTTTTATATATTTTCCATCATAAATATGTATGTATTGATATAAATTATATGTAGTATATATATATATACATGTATATAACATGTAAACTATAAATATTAACATGCATGTATAAAACAGAAGTAAACTTTATGTTTTTGAGCCTAAAATAAATCTCAGCCATTAACAGAGCCTGCTTTGAATGAAATCTTAGAAGGTGAGGAAGAGATGACCATATGAGTGTTTAAATCTCTATAAATATCTTGCTGTAAGTCTTTACCTCTCCAGCTGATGGAACTTGCAGACCAACCATGAAGTTCTGCAGCAGCCCCATTGGAATGAAGGATTCAGGCACAGAGTAGGCAGCCTCCAATGTGACCTTCAGGAGATTGCCTCCTGAGATCTGGGCTGTGGTCAATAAGGGCTCCGCCACAAATACTTTAACTTCAAGACTGCACTGCTGTATAAGAATAAAATTACGCAGACATTTGAAAATGCTAGAGGCCTCCCTTTTTTCACATTATCTCATTTGAACCTCATATCATTGCTCAAGGTAAGAAGGTCAGGTTTAATTATTTCCATACAGAGGATTCAAATAGCTTTTTTAAGGTCCCATGAGTTAGAGATAAATCCAAGAAGAGAACCTTATCCCTAAGCTAGAGCCCTTCCCTTCTCTTCTTCTATAAGATCTAAGGGAAATCAACAGTACATAGACTGGGACACTGGACCAAGGAAGGCAGATAGAGCCCAGATATCTACCTCTTTCCAGCACAAATCACATGGAATGACAGAAGGATATTAAATGATTATCTTTATATCCAATAAAACAATAATGCTACAATAGCCCTGGAAAACAAGAAATGCCATCACTGGACTACACATTTTTAGGAATCATTGAAAGACAGAAAGCAAATTAAATCAGATCTACCAAAAAAACCTAGAAGAAACCAATCACATCCTAAAATAAGAGGAGAGAATCACAGCAGATGTAGGAGTGGATTGTGGCAGCTCGAAGGTCAGAATCAACAAGAATCAGGAAGGGGCTTACATCAACAGTTAAGTAAGGAACTGCATTCAGAATAGTTGGGGCAGTTGGGTCTTACTTGTGCAAAACTGAAGACAGCTGTGGTATCTGCTGAGAGTGAGTGTACTTGCACAAGAGTGGCAAAAGCAGTGCCCCAAGAAGCTACTGATCCCAGGAGGAACTGGGAAACAAAGTCCAGAACACAAACCAGTAACACAGCCTACCAATTCATGCTTCCCCTCCTCCAATGACCAGAGGCAGGCTACCATGCCAGAAAGTGTGTTAGATGCATTCATATACTATTTAATTTAATTCAACAGGTCATAGTTAAAGAGGCATTTCCATGGTTAAGCCTTCCCTGCATCTACCCCTGGGCAAAGTAACAGATACCTACTCTGTGTCCATATGCCCCAACCCACCATTTAATCACATTGGTCATAACCTCTGATGTGTAGATTATGAACTCCTAAAGTAGGAGTTTCCTTATTCATCTTTGTTTCCCAGAACCTAGCACTATGTGTGCCTGTGAAAAGAAGGTGCCTGATGAATTGGACTCAACTAAATTTAACCTTAAGAGCAGACAGGCTTGACTGAATATCAGGCTGATATGTTAAGAGTTAAAACTCTAATTACCTTAATACCTGATCGAAGAGCTTCCAAGGGCGAGCCTGGCACAGGGTGCAATGGGACCATCGTTTCAAACGAACCCTCTCCTGCGAAAAGAAGGCCAAGTCAAGCCAAAGAAGGAAGGGTTAGGCAGAAATAACTGTGCTCATCTTTCAGTGAATCCCTCAAACTCACTGAGGCTGATTTTTGCACTTCTCTGGAACTAAGTTTTATGAGAAATAAGTTTATTTCTGCTTTTGAGCAAATCACACATCTGACCTTCCAGTAAAGGAAGAAGGTCCACCACAGCTTGACCAAGAATCATGGTCTTCTCCTCTTTCTGTTTCTTTTCCTTTGGTAAAACTTCAGTCATCGTTACTAGAAAAATCAAAACAAAGAAAATGAGAACATGTCTAGCTCACACATCAGATAACCAAGGTGCAACAAACAAATCATTGTCAGAGAAATTCAAGTTAAGAGAAATGAACTTGAAACTTGAGAAGGCACCATTATTAGTGACTTCCAGTGGAAGATACTGGACCTCCTCAGTGACTTATTAATCTTTTTGCATGCAAATTATTTTTAAAAAGGATTTTTACATCATAATCATGTACACACATATGTATAAACTTACTGATACATATGATTATAACAAAGTTTCATGTAATATTCATCCTTAGCTCAAAATCCTTAGGTATTTTCTATTCTATTTCATGTATAAGAAATTACTGGTCATGACTCCCTCAATCAATTTTAGGAAAGACTAAAAATCATCATCTGGGACTTCCCTGGTGGTGCAGTGGTTAAGAATCCGCATGCCAATGCAGGGACACGGGTTCGAGCTCTGGTCCGGGAAGATCCCATATGCCGCAGAGCAACTAAGCCCATGTGCCACAACCACTGAGGCTGCACTCTAGAGCCTGTGAGCCACAACTACTGAGCCCGCATGACACAACTACCGAAGCCTGAGCGTCTAGAGCCTGTACTCTCCAACAAGAGAAGCCACCACAACACGAAGCCCGTGCACCACAACTAAGAGTAGCCCCCGCTCGTCACAACTAGGGAAAGCCCACGTGCAGCAATGAAGACTTAGTGCAGCCAAAAATAAATAAATAAATAAATTTTAAAAATAAAATAAAATAAAGAAGGAACCTGAAAGTCCCTTTTTCCTTTTTTTAAAAAATATTTATTTATTTGGATGCATTGGGTCTTCGTTGCGGCATGCAATATCTTCATTGTGGCGTGGGGGCTTCTCTCTAGCTGTGGCACGTGGTCTCTAGAGTGTGTGGACTCAGTTGTTGCAGCACACGGGCTTAGCTGCCCCGTGGCATGTGGGATCTTAGTTCCCGACCAGGGAATAAACCCATGTTCCCTGCATTGGAAGGATTCTTAACCACTGGACCACCAGGGAAGTCCCCAGTCCCTATGTTTATTTGTTTTAATTCCATGATTTCTTATGGTACCTACTTACATGGTTTAACTTTGTACACATTTTTATCCACATAGAATTTATTTTGGTGTAATTCTGAGATATTAGTTACATCTTTTTCCAGAGAGCTACCCAGGTGTCCTTACACCATTGATTACATAGACCACCTTTTCCCCTACTGATGTGAAATGTCATCTTAATCAGATGCTAACTTACCAGAAGTACTGGTGACGATCTCTGGACCTGCTAGTCTGTCCTAATAATCTGTAAGTCTCTGCATGCACAAACACCTCATTGTTTTATTATGGTCTTACACTATGTTTTACTCTCGTGTAGGATTAATAATCCCTCATTAACTTTTTCAGAAATTCCTGATTATTCTTACTTTAAAAACTTTTTTCTGGGCACTTCCCTGGTGGTGCAGTGGTTAAGAATCCTCCTGCCAGTGCAGGGGACATGGGTTCGATCCCTGGTCCGGGAAGATACCACATGCCACGGAGCAACTAAGCCTGTGTGCCACAACTACTGAGCCTGCGCTCTACAGCCTGTGTGCCACAACTACTGAAACCCGTTTGCCTAGAGCCCATGCCCCGCAACAAGAGAAGCCACTGCAATGAGAAGGACGCACACCGCAGCAAAGACTAGCCCCCACTCGCAGCAATTAGAGAAAGCCCATGTGCAGCAATGAGAACCCAATGCAGCCAAAAATAAATAAAATATAAATTTTTTAAAAAAAACTTCTTTCTGTAAGCATTCTACAATTAAAAAAATAATGTTGGCAGATTTATAGAGATCATGTTAAACTTATAGGTAAACTGAGGGAGAATGACATCTTTGTTATGTTGAGCATTCCTGTTTAATATGGTATGCCTTTCCTTTTGTTCCACCTCATACCTCTCAACAGCATTTTCTTTGAATCAGGATCCAAATAAGGTCCACACATTGTGATTAGCTGGTGTCTCTTAAGTCTCCTTCACTCTACTGATGTGTTTTCCATTTCTTTAGGTTTTCTAAATTGTCCATTTTATCAAAGTTTTCATGAGTAATGGCAGAATATTCTTTTTTATGTCTTTTTAAAATTGTTTTAAAATACACATTACATAAAGTTGATCATCCTAACCATTTTTAAGTATCAGTCCAGTGGTACTAAGTATATTCACATTTTTGTGCCACCATCACAGCTATCCATCTCCATAACTCTTCACCTTCTAAAACAGAAATTTTATACCTGTTCAACAATAACTCCCCATTTTCCCCTCCCCCTGGAAATCACCAGGATACTTTCTATCCCTATGCATTTGACTACTCTAGGTACCTCATATAAGTGAAATCATACAGTACTTGTCTTTTCATGACTGGCTTATTTCACTTAACATAATGTTCTCAAAGTTCATCCACGGTATAGCATATGTCACACTTTCCTTCCTTTCACAGCTGAACAATATTCTACTGTACGTATATACCACATTTTGCTTATCCATTCATCTGTCAATGGACATGTGGATTGCTTCCACATTTTACCTTTTGTGAATAATGCTCCTATGAACATAAGTGTACATATATCTCTTTGAGACCCTTTCAATTCTTTTGTATATATTGCCAGAAGTGAAATCGCTGGATCATACGGTCATTCTATTCTTAATTTTTTGAGGAACCACCAGTTCCTACAGTAACCACACCATTTTACAGTCCCACCAAAAGTACACAATGGTTCCGATGTGTCTACATCCTTGCCAACACTTGTTTTCTGTTTCTTTGACAGAAGCCATCTTAATGGGTATGAGATTGTATCTCGTATTTTTGGTTAGCATTTCCCTAATTAGTGATGTTGACTATTTTTTCATGTGTTTACTGGCCATTTGTAGATCATCTTTGGAAAAAAGTCTATTCAAATCCTTTTCCCATTTTTGAATTAGGTTGTTTGGGGTATTTTTGGTATTGAATTTTAGGAGTTCTCTATATATTCTAGATATTAACCCCCTATCAGATATATGATTTGTAAATATTTTCTCACATTCTGTGGGTTGTCTTTATACTCTGTGGATAGTGTCTTTTGATGCCCCAAAGTTTTAAATTTTGATGAAGTTCAATTTGTCCATTTTTGTATTTTGTTACCTGTGCCTTTGCTATCCTATCCAAGAGTCAATGAGAAATCTAATATGATGAAGTTTTGACCTATGTTTTTTTCTAAGTGCTTTATTGTTTTAGAACTTACATTTAGGTCCTTGATCCATTTTTGCATTAAGTTTTGAATGTGGTGTTAGGTAAGAGTCCAACTTCATTCTTTTGCATGTGGATATCCAGTTTTCCTAGCACTACTAGTTGAAAAGACTTACCCTCCCTATTGAATGGTCTTGGCATCCTTGTCAAAAATCATTTGACCATATATGTTAGGGTTTATTCCTCAGCTCTCTATTCTATTCCACTGTTCTGTATGTCTCTGTTTCTGTAAATATCACCCTGTTTTGATTACTGTAGCTTTGTAGTAGGTTTTGAAAACAAAGTATGAGACCCCCAACTTTGTTCTTTTTTAAGACTGTTTTGGATATTTGGGGTCTCTTAAGATTTCATATGAATTATAGAAAGGGTTTTTTTTTATTTCTGCAAAAAAATGTCTTTGGAATTTTTATAGGGATTGCACTGAATCTGTAGATTACTTGGAGAAGTGCTAATATTGTAACAATATTAAATCTTCTGATCCATGAACATGTGATATGTTTCAATTTATTTGTGTCATCTTTAATTTCCTTCAGCAATGTTTTGTAGTTTTATATTTATGTAGATATATCTTTCTCTATTCTTTTACTTTTTACCTTACCATATGGTTATATTTTGAGTTTCTTGTATATAGTGTATTTCTTTATCGAATTTGTAATCTCTGTGTCTTGATATATTTAATGTAATTATTAATATATTAGGGCTTAAGTCTGCTGGGTTTTGTTTGGCCCCTCTTTTTCATTTCTCTGTTTTCTTTTCTCAGCCTTTCTCTGGATTACCTGAGCATTCTTTAGAATTCCATTTTTATTTATCTATAATACTTTTGAATATATCTCTTTGTATAGATGTTCTAGTCATTGCTATAGGTATTGCATTATATATATACTATTTATTACAATCTACTGATGTCATCATTTCACTAGTTTGAATGAAGTATAGAAACCTTACCTCCCTTTATGTCCCCTTGCCCTCCCTGTTTATAATTGCCAAAAATACTTTCTCAATATACAGAACCACATCAGATAGTGTTATACTTTGTTTCAAGTGTGAAACACAATTTAGAAAACTCAAGGAGAAGGAAAGCTTATTTTATCTGTCCAAATTTTTGCTTACCATATTCTTTCTTCTTTCCTGATGTTTCTAGGTTCTTTCTTTTATCATTCCCTTTCTGTTCAGAGAACTTCCTTCAACCATTCTTTTAGGGTAGGTCTTCTGGTGACAAATTCTTAGTTTTCTTTCATTTGAGAATATCTTGATTTCCACTTCATATCTTTTATTTAGGTATTCCATTCTAGGTGAGCAGATCTTTTACCACTTTGTAAATATTGTTCCATTTCCTTTGGGCCTCCATGTTTTCTGATGAGAAACTGATACCATTGTAGTTGTTTTCTCCTGCTTTCAATTTTTTTTTTCTGTGTCTTCAGTTTTCAGAAGTTTTACTATGGTGTTCCTTAGTACAGATTTCTTTTGGGTTTATCCTGTTGGGACTTTGCTCAGCTTCCTGAATCTGTAGGTTTATGTCTCTAGCCAAATTTGGGGAGTTTTCAGGCTTAACTTCTTTGAATACTTTTCCAGCCTCACTCTCTTTCTTCTCTCCTTCTGATACTCCAATAACACTGTTAAATCTTTTGGCATAGTCCCACAGGACTCTGAAGTTCTGTTCATATTCTTTTAGTCTATTTCTTCTACATTACTCAGATTGAGTAATTTCTATTGTTCTATCTTCCAGTTCACTGATTCTTTCCCCTTTTTCCTCCATTCTGCTGTTGAGCCCATTCACTGAGCTTTTCATAGCAGTTAATATATTTTTCAGTTCTAAAATTTCTACTAGATTCTTCTTTATATCTTCTATTTCTTACTGAGACTTTCTATTTCCCCTATGAGTCTATCTATTGTTTTTTCATTTGTTTCCAACATGTTTACAATTGCTCATTGAAGCATTTTTATCATGGCTTCTTTAAAATCTTTGTCTAATAATGCTAACATATCTATCATCTTGGTGTTACCATCTACTGATTATTTGTTTAATTCAGTTTGAGATCTTCTAGTTCTTAGTATAATGAGTGATTTTCAAATGAAACCTGGAATTTTTATATTATGCTATGAAACTCTGAATCATACTTAAACCTTCTTTTTTGCTGGCATTTTTTGACACCGCTCCTACACAGGAAGGGGAGAGGCAATGCCTCATTATTTTCAGGTGGAGATAGAAGTCTAGGTTCCCCACTCAATCTCCATTAATACCTGAGTGGGGCAGCTCCTCCATACTGCTGAGGGAAAATGGGGGTTCTGATTCCTTACTTGTTCTCTACTGATACTATAGTGGGTGTAGATGCATTACCACTAGGTGATGGTGAGTTTTGATTTTACACTAGACCCCGTTTGACACACGCCAGTGGGGAGTGGAGGAGCACCTCATTACTGCCAGATTGGGGCAGAAGCCCTGGCTCCCTGTGTGGTCTCCATTAAAACCACATGTTAAAAAAAAAAAAAAAAAGAAAAAAAAACCACATGTTGAGGGAATTCCTTGGCAGTCCAGTGGTTAGGACTTGGTGCTTTCACTGCCTGGGCACAGGTTCAATCCCCGGTCAGGGAACTAAGATCCCACAAGCTGCGTGGCATGGCCAAAGGGAAAATAACAAAAAACAAAAAACACATGTTGAGAGAGGGGGGTCATTACCATAGAGCACAAAAGTCCTGGCTTCCTACTTGGTCTTCTCTGACACCACTCAAGTAGGGTGTTGAGGCATGTTATTTCAGCTTTGTGCGTGTGTAAGCCTAGGTTCCCCACTTGGCTTGGGTATGGGTGGGGCCACAGTTTTTTTTTCTGGGCATTTGACTGGAGTAGAGCAGTTTCTGTCTAAATGTTTTCTGTCATGCTAGGCTGCCCCCTTTCCTGGTCTTTTGATTAGAGAGAGCACTTTTGTTGGTGGTTGGTTGGTTTGATCTGTACCCATTTTTGTTTCCAGGCTGCTGGCTTCTTCAGCATACAGTTTGGGATAGATGAGGCGAAAAGAAAACCCAAGGAACTCATACTGTCTTTCCTCAAGTCTCATTTCTTTCTTCTCTCTACCTTTCAGAGTCTGTTATATAAATAATGTCCAGGGTTTATAGCTCTGAGAGGAATAGAGGAAAGTATATCTAGTCCATCTTCTTGGAGGCAGAAGTTCTGTTTAAAATTCTTCTTGATGGGCTTCCCTGGTGGCACAGTGGTTGAGAGTCCACCTGACGATGCAGGGGACACGGGTTTGTGCCCCAGTCCGGGAAGATCCCACATGCCCCGGAGCGGCTAGACCCATGAGCCATGACCACTGAGCCTGCGCGTCCGGAGCCTGTGCTCAGCAATGGGAGAGGCCACAACAGTGAGAGGCCCGCGTACAGCAAAAAAAAAAAAAAAATTCTTCTTGATTTCTAATGACTGTACTTAAGATTACAAATGTATCTCTAAGCACTACGTTAGCTATATCCCACAGTTTTGGTATTTGGTGTTTTACTGTTGACTTGATTCTAACTGCTTTGCAGTTTTTATTATGATTTCTTCTTTGTCTCATGAATTATTCATAATAATTTTTGCTATATATTTATTATTTCTTATTTTTTTGACTGTTGTATTTTGGTCAGAAAGCTTTGTCTGTATGCTATTGATTCTTTGGTATATGGCAGGACTTGCTTTGTGGCCTGGTAAGTGGACAGCTTTTATTATACAAATGTTCCTTGCATGTTTTAAGAAAATACATATTATTTAATGATCAACATAACTCTATGATTACTAATTCTTAGAGAAATTTTTTTTGTCTACCCAGCACCTAGACAGATATGATGGTGAGTGAACTTTTTTTCTAGTCCAATCTTTTTGAGAGTCTCGGCTTACGACGAGGTAGGTGGTCTCACTCTCAACTTCCCATCTACAGCAGCCCAAGACTCTGTCTCTGTAAGAGCATTAAAATCCAAGCCCCTGGGTTTTAGAATACTGCCCTCTCCCTCCACACCACCACACACCAACGGCAGCTGTTCAAGAGTTCCAGGTTTCAGTTTCTGTTTTGTTTCTGGAACAAAGGAACTACCATTTCTTTCTCACGAGTTCAGTGACATGCTTAAAATAAGGGTCCAGTATTGCCTTTCCTATCCAGTATGCTAGGGAAGAAGGCAATTGAGATACAACTATTACTTGGGGTGACAGAGAAGCACAGAAGAAAGAAGAAAGAAGTAGAAGAGAGTGGGTGGGATAAAAGAGTGCAGGTCAGATGGATGCCTCCGTGGTTGACTGATTCCCACCTATGCCAGAGCTAGGAATCACTGCTCTTGAACAGTGTTTCCCAGTAATCACCTGAGACATTTTTTTCCCAAGGTACAGCTACCTAGGCTCTTCCCATGGCAATTGTGAATTTAGTGGTATGGGGTTGGACCCTGAAGATTATTTTCTCCCAGATTACTTTCTCTCAGGTGACTGTTATGGAAAGAAAGGTCTGGAAAGCATTGCTCTAGAATACTGTATAGATTCTCAGGTCCACCTCTCCGGGTTTGGGATCTTGGAATCTGTGGGTTTTCGCACGCACCTTAGGAGATGTGCCACTAAAAAATAACAAAAACAAAAAATAACAAGTATGGGTCATCAATCGGATCAAGATTGCAGAGGAATAGGATGGGGAGCTCACCTTCTGCCACAAATACATCAAAAATACATCTACATGTGGAATGATTCTCACAGAACATCTACTGAATGCTGGCAGAAGACCTCAGACTTCCAAAAGGGCAAGAAAATCTCCACATAACTTGGAGAACAAAAGAAAAGAGAAAAAAAAAGAGAGAAAGGAATCAGGATGGGACCTGCGCCCCCAGGAGGGAGCTGTGAAAGAGGTAAAGTTTCCACACGTTGGGAAGTCACCTCACTGGTGGGGAGATCAGCCAGAACAGAGGGGGAGCTTTAGAGCCTCAGAGGAGAGTGCAGCAACCGGATTTGCAGAGGGCAAAGCAGAGAGAAACCTGCACAGATGGTTGGTGTCACCACCCGGCACTCGCCAGCCTGATACGCTTGTCCACTGAGGTGAGCGGGGGCTGGGTGCTGGGGCTCAGGCTTTGGAGGTCGGACCAGGGGAGAGGACTGGGGTTGGCTGCGTGCAGACAGCCTGAGGGGGCTAGGGTGTGGTGTGCCTCAATCAAGGGAGTACAGGAAGAAGCTTGGGCCCATGAGAGAGGCAAGACGCCATTGTTGGGGGTGCGAGAGGAGAGAGGCGGGACCTCCATAAGAGTTTCTTTCTCCACACACACTCTCAGGTGGCAAGGCACTGCCTACCTGAGCTCCAGGGGCAGGTACGAGCCGCCACTGCCATCTCGGACTCCAGAGGTGGGCGCAGACTGCTGCCACTACCAAGGGTCCCACAACTGGGCATCAACCGCTGCCCCAACCGCTGCCTTCCTGGGAGTGTGCTCGGGCTGCGCACACCCACTATCAAGGGGATAACGGCCAGCACAAACTGTGGAAAGAGACAGCAAGCATCCAAACCAAAAACAGCCCTCGTGCCAAAAATATATTTAACCCACACAAGCTATGCAGGGACATTCCCACATATAAATAGCCCTCCAAGACGAGAGTAGATAACCATTTCTCCTAAACTCACAGAGTAAGAGAAATATAAGCAAAATGAAGAAGCAGTTAAATTGCTTCTTTGACTCCCAGTTAAAAGACCAAGAGAATTCCCCAGAAGAAACAAACAAGGAAACAGACCTCTTCAGTCTAAGACACCGAGTTCAAAAAGGTAATGAAAATACTGAAAGTATTAAGAAAGGCTATTGGCAGAAACGCAGATTACGGTAAAAAGGAACTAGAAATTATGAGGAGGAGCCAAGAAAAATTAGAAAATTCATTTGCCAAGACAAAAGCTGAGCTAAAGGCAATGAATAGCAGAATGAATAATGCAGAAGAAAGAATAAGGGATCTGGAAGATAGAATAATGGAAATTACCCAATCAAAACAGCAGAGAGAAAACCAAATGAAAAAAAAAGAAAGCAATATAAGAGACCTATGGGATAATATAAAGAATGCCTATCTATGCATAATAGGTATTCCAGAAGGAGAAGAAAGAGAAAAGGGTATTGAAAATGTATTTGAAGAAATTATGGCTGAAAAAATCCCAAATCTAAAGAAGGAAACAGATATCTAGATACAAGAAGCACAGAGGGTCCGAAACAAGATGAACCCAAACCGACCTACACCAAGACATATTCTAATAAAAATGGCAAAAGTTAAAGATAAAGAGAGCATTCTAAAGGCAGCAAGAGAAAAACAAATAGTTAATTACAAGGGAACTCCCATAAGGCTATCAGCTGATTTCTCTACAGAAACGCTGCAGGTCAGAAGAGAGTGGCAAAATACATTCAAAGTTTTGAAAGGGAAAAATCTGCAACCTAGAATACTCTACCCAGCAAGATTATCATTCAGAATAGGAGGGGAAATAAAGAATTTCTCAGACAAGCAAAAACTAAAAGAATACAGCAATACTAAACCTATCCTAAAAGAAATATTGAAAGGTCTTCCCTAAATAGAAAAGAAACAAGAAGATATAGGAAGGAGGAAATCACAGTTTACAATTGGAAAGTAAATCACTTAAATTAGTCAGTATACAGATCAAAAAGAAAAAAAAAACTTATTTGTGAAAGTGATGATAAACACAAGGAACAGAAAAAGGATAAACATGAAGATGTAAAAAAGGACATCAAAATCCTAAAATGTGGGAAAGGAGGGTAAGAAAATGTAGATTCTTTTTTTTAGAATGTGTTTGAACCTATATGACTATCAGTCTAAAGCAAGCAGATATAGGAAGAGGTTACCATACTTGAAAAGCAGGGCAACCACAAATCAAAAATATACAATAGATTACTAAACCCAAAAAGAAGAGAACACAAGCATAAAATAAAAGGAAATCATCAAACCACAAAAAGAAAAACTAAAAGAAAAAGGAACATAAAAGAAACATAGAATCAACTGGAAAACAAGGTTTAAAATGGCAATAAAGGACTTCCCTGGTGGCACGGTGGTTAAGAATCCGCATGCCAATGCAGGGGACATGGGTTCGAGCCCTGGTCCAGGAAGATCCCACATGCCGCGGAGCAACTAAGCCCATGCACCACAACAGCTGAGCCTGCGTTCTAGAGCCTTTAAGCCACAACTACTGAGCCGACATGCCACCACTACTGAAGCCTGCAAGCCTACAGTCTGTGCTCTGCAACAAGAGAAGGCACCGCAATGAGAAGCCTGCGCGCTGCAACAAAGAGTAGCCCCCACTCACCGCAACTAGAGAAAGCCTGTGCCCAGCAACGAAGACCCAACACAGCCAAAAATAAATAAATAAATTTATTTTTTTAAATGGCAATAAATACATATGTATCAATAATTACCTTAAATGTCAATGGACTGAATGCTCCAATCAAAAGACAAAGAGTGGCAGACTGGATTAAAAAAACAAGAGCCTACAATATGCTGCCTACAAGAGACACACCTTAGGGCAAAGGACACACACAGGTTGAAAGTGAGGGGATGGAAAAAGATGTTTCATGCAAACAGAAATGACAAGAAAGCAGGAGCTGAAATATTCATATCAGACAAAATAGATTTTCAAATAAAGGCCATAAAGAAAGATAAAGAAGGATATTATATAATGGTAAAAGGATGAATACAAGAAGAGGATTTTACACTCGTCAACATATATGCACCTAATCCATTCACGATAAAAACTCTTACCAAAGTAGGTATACAGGGAATATATCTCAACATAATAAAAGCCATTATGACAAACCCACAGCCAATATAATACTCAACGGTGAAAAGCTGAAAGACTTCCCATTAAAATTTGGAACAAGACAAGGATGCCCACTCTTACTACTTCTATTCAACATAGTATTGGAAGTCCTAGCCACAGCAATCAGACAAGAAAAAGGAATAAAAGGTATCCAAATTGAAAGGGAAGAGGTAAAACTGTCCCTATATGCAGATGACATGATACTATATATAGAAAACCCTAAGAACTCCACGCAAAAACTACTAGATCTAATAAATTCAGCAAAGCAGCAAGATACAAGATAAACATTCAGAAATCGGCTGCACTTCTTTACACTAACAATGAAATATCAGAAAGGGAATGTAAAAAAACAATACCTTTGGGAATTCCCTGGTGGTCCAGTGCTTAGGACTCCATGCTCTCACTACAGAGGGCCTGGTTTCAATCCATCCATGGTTGGGGAACTAAAATCCCACAAGCCGCTTGGTGCGGCCAAAAAAGAAAAAAAAAAAAAAAAAAAAAAAAGCTTTTTAAAATCGCACCAAAAGAAATAATACCTAGGAATAAACTGACCAAAGAGGTGAAAGACTTATGTGCTGAGAACTATAAAACATTAATAGAGGAAATTAAAGATGATTCAAAGAAATAGATATCCCATGCTCTTGGACTGGAAGAATTAATAGTTAAAATGGCAATACTACCCAAAGCAATCTACAGATTTAATGCAATCCCTATCAAATTACCCAAGACATTTTTCACAGAACTAGAAAAAATGATCCAAAAATTTATATGGAACCATAAAAGACCCAGAATTGCCAAAGCAATACTAAGGAAAAAAACAAAGTAGGAGGCATAACTCTATCAGACTTCAGACAATACCACAAAGCTACAGTAACCAAAACAGCATGGTATTGGTACAAAAAACAGACATACACATCAATGGAACAGAATAGAGAGCCCAGAAATAAATCCACACACCTATGGTCAATTAATCTTCGACAAAGGAGGCAAGAATATACAATGGGAAAAAGAAAGTCTCTTCAGCAAGTCGTGCTGGGAAAGTTAAGACAGCTGCATTAAATCAATGAAGTTATAACACATACTCACAGCAGCACAAAAATAAATTCAAAACGCCTTAAAGACTTAAACATAAGACAAGACACCATAAAACTCCTATAAGAAAGCATAGGCAAAACATTCTCTGACATAAATTGTACCAATGTTTTCTTTGGTCAGTCTCCCAAGGGAATAGAAATAAGAACAAAAATAAAGAAATGGGACCTAATCACCCTTACAAGCTTTTGCATAGCAAAGGAAACCATTAAAAAAAAAGAGAGAGAGACTTCCCTGGTGGTCCAGTGGTTAAGAATCCACCTTCCAATGCAGGGGATGTCGGTTCAATCCCTGGTTGGGGAACTAAGATCCCACATGTTGGGGGACAACTAAGCCCGTGTGTCGCAACTACTGAGCACACAAGCCACAATTAGAGAGAAGCCCGTGAACCACAACGAAAGAGCCTACATGCTGCAACAGAGATCCTGTGTACCGCAACTAAGACCTGACACAGCCAAAAATTAATTAAATAAATAAATAAAGATTGGGACTTCCCTGGTGGCACAGTGGTTAAGAATCCACCTGCCAATGCAGGGAATAAGGGTTCAAGCCCTGGTCTGGGAAGATCCCACATGCCGCGGAGCAACCGAGCCTGTGCGCCACAACTACTGAGCCTGCGCTCTAGAGCCCATGAGCCAGAACTACTGAGCCCATGCGCCTAGAGCCCATACTCTGCAACAAGAGAAGCCACAGCAATGAGAAGCCTGCGCACCGCAACAAAGAGTAGCCCCCGCTCACCACAACTAGAGAAAGCCCATGTGCAGCAACAAAGGCCCAACACAGCCAAAAATAAATAAATAAATATTTTTTTAAAAAATTAAAATAAATAAATAAATATTAAGAAAAGAAAAAGAAAAAAAAAGAAAAGACAACCTACAGAATGAGAGAAAAGATTTGCAAATGATGCAACCAACAAGGGCTTAATCTCCAAAATATACAGACAGTTCATACAACTGAACAACAAAAAAGCAAACAACCCAATAGAAAAATGGGCAGAAGACCTTAATAAACATTTCTCCAAAGACATACAGATGGTCAGTAGGCACATGAAAAGATGCTCAACATCACTAATTATTAGAGAAATACAAATCAAAACTACAATGAGGTACCACCTCACACCAGTCAAAATGGCCATCGTCAAAAGTCTACAAATAACAAATACTGGAGAGGGTGTGGAGAAAAGGGAACCTTCCCAAACTGTTGGTGGGAATGTAACTTGGTGCAGCCACTATGGAAAACAGTATGGAGATTCCTCATAAAACTAAAAATAGAACTACCATATGATCCAGCAATCCCACTCCTGGGCATATACCCGGACAAAACTATAATTCAAAAAGATACATGAACCCCTATGTTAATAGCAGCACTATTCACAATAGACAAGACATGGAAACAACCTAAATGTCCAACAACATATGAATGGATAAAGAAGATATGGTACACATATACAATGGAATACTTCTCAGACATAAAAAAGAATGAAATAATGCCATTTGCAGCAACATGGATGTAACCAGAGATTATCATACTAAGTAAAGTAAGTCAGAAAGAGAAAGACAAATACCATATGATATCACTTATATGTAGAATCTAAAATATGGCAGAAAAAAAAGTGGATATATGTGTATGTATAACTGACTCACTTTGCTGTACAGCAGAAACTAACACAAAATTGTAACCCAACCATACTCCCATAAAATAATTTTTTTAATTAAAAAAAAGTCCTCATAAGTCAAATTACAGTATATCTTAATGTGAACATTCAAAATGACAATTCTAATTTAAACATATCTCGAGGTTACTAATGTTAATAATAAAAAGACAAAACAAAACAAAAATAAATAAATAAAATATGGCACAAATGAACCTATCTACAAAACAGAAACAGATTCACAGATATAGAGAACAGACTTGTGCTTGCCAAGGTGGAGGGGTGAGGGAGAGGGATGGACTGGGAGTTTAGGGTTAGTAGGTGCAAACTATCAGATTTAAAATGGATAAACAACAAGGTTCTACTGTATAGCACAAGGAACTATATCCAATCCCCTGGGATAAACCGTAATGGAAAAGAATATTAAAAAAGAATGTATGTATGTGTATAACTGAGCCACTTTGCTGTACAGCAGAAATTAGCACAACACTGTAAATCAACTATACTTCAATAAAAAATAAATTAAATAAATAAATTTTTAAAAACCACACTATCAAAAAATAAAAAAGAGTATGGGTTAAAACAAACAAAAAAGACTTAGCCTAGAATACAGGTTTAGGAACAAAGTATTTCAGAGATAATATTATGTAGTTAGAAACTGTAAAAGTGTGAATACAGAAACTATCCATCTATTTATCCATTCATTCATTCAACAAACATTTTTTGAGCCCCTTTCTATCCCAGATATTTCTAAGCACTAGAAATTCTGAAATAAATAAGATACAGCCTTGATTTCAAAAAGTGTCTCCTCTAACAAGGGAGGCGAATTAATAATTGCTATACAGTTTGGTGAATATACAGAAATACAGATAGGGCTGCCAGGTAAAATACAAGATGCCAAATTAAATTTGAATTTCAGATAAACAACAAATCATTTTTTTAGTGTAAGTATGTCCCAAATTTGGTTTTTGGGTTTTTTGTTTCTTTGTTTTGTTTTTTTCCCCTAAATCTGGCAACCTTAAATATAGGAATACAAAGGAAAAGCTCACAAATCAGCTTAGGAGACGAAGGCTGCAAATTTCAGTTATATGTCTATTCATATACGCCCATGGATTGAATTGAGCATTATCTACATTCTTACTTGTTTGACTGTTAATAAGAATTGATTAGTTACTAAAAAGTTATTAAATAATATTTTTTAGGGAAATTAAAATGAGTTGTACACATGAATAGATCAAATTATCTATATATGATTGGTCTTGTTTCAAACTGGGGGCTGTTTTTTTCATAAAAGAGCATGTTTGCTTCATGTTATTGCTTATTGTTCTTCAAAATTGTATAAATATTCTTTTTTTTGATCATATGTATGTTTTACTATCAGCTGCTGGAAAAAATAAAGTCAATTTGGAAAATAAAAAAAAAATTTTTTTTTTAAAGTTCAGTTATGTGTCAAAAGGTCTTCAATACAAACTGATTAAAATTAGTAGGTCATGGTGACAGCTGCCAGAACCAGGTGGGACTCAAAGTATACTGTGTTATTCCCAGATTAAAAAGGTAAGGTGTGTTCATCTGTCCCTACAACAGCTACTAAATATCTCAGAATATCCTGATCACGCATGTAATTAACATATTTAGAATCCCAAGCACTTACAGAACACAGGTTTGTGGGCGAGGTCATGTAAAGTGACTCCTCCTTCAGGATTGAACTCAAAACTGCAAGTGAAGTTGTATTTTGCAGTTCCTTCTGGAGAAACAGCAATTTTTGCAGAGTCTCCCAGAACCACCTGATTGAATTCTGCACGGATAAAGGTAACTGGAGTATCTCCTTTAAAACCTTTCTGTTGACAGAAAAATACTTTACAATTATATTCAAATAGAGAATTTTCCTACATATCTGGCAACCCATTTTGACTTTATATAGCATTTTGCACGTTTTCCTAACAAGCTATGTTACAAATACAAACGGGGGAAGTAGAAAGTCATTAAAGAAATCTAGTTGTAGCTAAATGCAACATTCTATTTAAAGGCCGTTAAGTTGGAAGCTTTGAAAAGTAACAGTAATTGTGTTTATATGATTATATAATTGTGGAAGATTTGAAAAAGTGAGGAAAGCACATAGGAAGACATTACCTGTAATAATATATTTTCTAGTGTTTTGCTGTGTGTGTGTGTGTGTGTGTGTATATATATATATATATATATATATATGCACACACATTTATATATACATTTTTATATATACCCTTTAAAAGAAAGTAGAGGTCATTTATTACATCCTGTTTTGGAATAAGCTTTTTGACTTCATAGTACTGAATGAATTTTTTTTTTTTTTTTTTGCGGTACAAGGGCCTCTCACTGTTGTGGCCTCTCCCGTTGCGGAGCACAGGCTCCGGATGCGCAGGCTCAGCGACCATGGCTCACAGGCCCAGCCGCTCCGCGGCATGTGGGATCTTCCCAGACCGGGGCACAAACCCGTGTCCCCTGCATCGGCAGGCGGACTCTCAACCACTGCGCCACCAGGGAAGCCCCTGAATGAATATTTTGACGTTTCATTATTCTTGTAAATTTTAATACTTATATCATATTGTAGTTTTATTATTTAAATTCATCAAATGAAATTAATCACAAGAGAAGTTCTGGAGGAATTCAGATCCTTTTCAGGAGAAAGGAACTGCTGTCTAGGAAAATGAAAACCAGTTGTTTCACCCCCATTAAATTTAGTATTCAAATTGCCAGATATTTTACACATTAATATGACTTGCTGATTATAGACTAACAATAAGGAACACTGAGAAGGAAGTGCCATTGCTATGTAAAGCCAGGAGGTTTGGTGGTACAGAATAATGCAGAACTCCATGCCTCCTGCTAACGTTCCCAACACATCTTCCCCAAGCCACAACTGGATGACTGACAGAGAGACCTGAGCCCAAAGACAAAAGTACATTCAAGGAGAATGAATAAACTAAGGACTTCCAGGATTCCCAAAAATAACTTTACCAAGTCATATCCATCTGTCACAGTGATCTGCACGGGTCTGCCTGTTGATGACACCTGCTCCATATCAGCACATGGGCAAAGTCTCTCTGGTCTTCTTTGATCTCTGTGAACATAATGAACGAACCTGTCCCCTTATATACCATAGTTGCAAAGGTATCCACATTACATCATAACCAATACCAGGGGAGAACCTAGAGAAATGCCCTAGTCCAGCACTGTTTTGTGCACTTTCCAACCTTTGTTGCCAGATAGGCAGTGCCTTAGGGACCCGGTCACAAGGATGATTCTGCTGGTTAGTGCTAAAAAGATTCTTATACATGTAACTAACCCATTAAGCACAAATTATCACAAGGCAAAGAGGGTAGGAATGCCATCACCCCACCTCCCATTCCTCACCTCCTTCAAAGTGTTTTTTGGTAGCTTTTTTTTCTTTGTGATGTGCAAAACTCCCCTCAAGCATTACTTAACCTCTCAGTTTTAGAAAAATATATTTTGATAACAAGAAAGAGGCAGCCCCACAGAATGTTAGTCCACTGGAAAAAGTCCTGATGTATGTCTTATTTAATCAAAGGTATTTTCAAATTATTTTACAACACTAAGGATACAACTTCAAAAATAAATTGGATATATGTTAAGGAAAAAAAAAGGTCAAGTTTTCTGACTCAATTCAAAGTGGAACTTGATGCAATTCAAATATTTACATCGGCTATACTATGCTAAGTGTGTCTAGGACTGGTGGTAGAAAAAAGAAAGAGATATCTTGCTGTCTCCAAGCTTTATAAGTATTCTGCATCTTTCTAGCAACTCCCTCATTTTCCCTGTTACCTACAAGTCTCAGATCACTTGCTCAACGTTATGTCTCCAGGCTCATTCAGGGCCTAAGTGGCCCTGACAACTTTCTTATCAAGTTTACATTTGAAATGATCTTTTACATTAGTCTCCTTTCCTTTTCAATAGTAGCATGTGAATTACGCCTTCACTAGCCTGACCCTGGACAAATGCTTAACTTCTCTGAGCCTCAGTCTCACCTTCTATAAAACAGATAACATAACTTCTGACCTGTTTCACATTTGTTGCAAATATCCACTAAAACAGTAAAACTGCTTAACCTATGAAGCACCGCACAAATGGTGTTATTAATAAGCACTACGTTTCTTGAATGCTTAATTACTTCTTTAGAGACAAGTAATCTATCATACATTTCTGCAGTCCCCGAGTGTCTGGCACTATGCCTTGCCCGCAAGAGGCATTAGCAGCATATCTGTTGAACAATGAGTGCAAGAAATCTGGCTAGTTAAAAGTTATGGTCAAGGCAGTTAAGTGGGGGCTCCTGTTGCCGCTGACAAGGCACGCATTTCTTGTCATCTGCTCAGAAGAAGGGGAAAAGTCAGATTAGAAAATGGTTAGATGCACAACACTGTAAATCAACTATACTCCAATAAAATTTTTTTAATTTAAAAAATTAGAAAAACAAAAAATAGCTTAAACAAACAAACCCCAAAAAACAAAAAGAAAGAAATCGTTTAGGTGAAGGAGATGATGTGACTGGGAGTGGTCTGGGGACAGGAGCGCAGTCTGCGCTTACTATAGGGGAATCTCGGCGCAAAGTGGGAAGTGGGGTCTCAGTCTGGCTTATGGGTGGGAGGCCTGGGCTTGGCGAGAGCGTCCGCGCCTAGCGGGGTCGGTGGCGTTCGAGTCTGTACGGGAGTACAGTAGTGCAGGGATGCGGTGTGCGCGTTTCAGCCTGGCCGAAGCTTAGGGAGAAGAAACTGAGGTAACACGGTGTGGCCGCAGGACCGGGGTGGGGAGGCCGGGAAGAGACAGTTTTTTAAGGAGTAAGAGCAGACTTACCTGACTTAGCCGCAGAGGTGTGGTTTTTTTGCAACTATAGCAACCAATTACATCTCGCGAGAAATTTGTCTCCACAATCACCGCAAGTTTAACCCAAGACTCGCGATAACATTGTCCGGGAGGGAAAGGGGGACGGGGCGCAACGTGAGTTTCTGCGCCTGAGTTCCGGAAACCGTGCTCCTCAGCGACAGCCTCTGTATTTGCGGTCACTTGTGTTTTCGCCGATGCCACTTTCCCTTGGCATAAGTGTTGGTTAAGTACAAAGATTTCCACCTCTCGAGTTTGCTTTTTCGACCCCTTTCTTTCAGTATCTCTCCATAAATAGGAGAAAAACCAAAAGCAAATTTATTTAAAGATAAAATAAAAGCCTTTATTAAACGGTTTTGAAAACAGGTCATTTAAACCTTTCTCCGTGAAAAATGCAGATAAGACAATACTTTAAAAGGGAGCCTGTGTCTCACACACTGTTGGGGAGGATGCAAAACCGCACTGCTTCTAGTGCTAAATATTTATACAATAAACAGACTCAAAGTATATGATGTTAATGCAAAAATTTAATACGTTTGAAATTCAACATTACTTTAGAGTTGGAATGGCAAAATACAATGGCAAAAGCCTGGAAACAACTCAAACGGAAGAGTGGATGAATACACTGATACATATTCACAATATCACATATTACAAAGGAGTCAAAATGAATGAACTACAGCTCTTCACAACATGGATGAATCTTAGAAGTATACAACTTTAAAATGTTGCACTGCTAAGAGCCAGCTTGAAGGGGCTCCTGGCCAAATCACAGACAATTTGAGGATCAAGATAAACAATGATTATAATGGATTACAATCCATTGAATAAAATAGGAATACACAAGTTCACATTGATATAAATAAATGAAGAGAAAGGAAAGCTCTTTCTAACAGTAGAATGCCAACCCAATAATGGAGAGGAAATGATGGAAATAGAGAATTACCATTTGGCACCAACTATAGAAGTGGATGATTTAGACATGAGTCTTCAGTGGTAAGATTGCTGTGTGGAGGTTTGATGAGGAATAGGATACTGGCATGATTTTGGAATACTAATCAATTACAAAGGGAAAAACAGTGAATTTAAGAAACCAGCATGACCAAGTGATCAAGGTTAACATCACCAGTGTCGGGAGGGAGTCTACATTTTGTGCCTCCTGATGAGACTCACTGGGAAAAGCAAAGCATCATTTTGTGGTACTCCTGCAAACAAGGCACCTCGGTTGTAAGCCGTCCTGTAGAAACTAAGGTCTGTACCCTTTAATAAAACTGTCAAGGCCATGAAAGACTGGCAACTCTTGCAGATTAAAGGAGTCTGAAGATACACAACAACTAAATGCAATACTTATTCCTGTATAGCATGTTGACCCAGAAAGGAAAAGAAACATTGTTGGGATAGTGGGCGAAATTTGAATGGGCTTAGTAGATTGGGTAGTAGTGTTGTACCAATACTGATTTCCTGGTGTGGAAGATTGTTTGCTGTTATGTAGAAGAGTGTCCCTGTTTGGGGGAAAATACCAACTGGAGTGTTTAGGAGTGATGGGACATCATGACTGCAGTTTGCTCTCTCAACCCTCAAAAGTTTCAGGAAAAGACTAATAACAAAGGATATATGCGCACACACACATACTCAAGAGTGAGCAATGAACCAACAACATGTTAACTATATGAGAATCTGGGTGAAGAGGAAATAGGAGCATGGAAGTTCTTTGTACTGTTCTGGCAACTTTTCTATACATTTGAAACTATTTCAAAAGAAATTATTAAACTATACACACACCCACACACTACTCCCCATGGAAACTCTGCTTAGGATATAATTACCAGAGCTAAAATTTAAAAACAAATTGTATTTCTGCTAATAAACATATTAAAATTATAAAAATTAAGAAAAAGATTTTTTTAAGTTGCAGTGTTATGTCATAACAGTTCTCAAAATAAAACTATGCAACTGTTGAGTAAGGCATTTATCTCTGGATTTTTTCCCCAGTGAGGGTTGAGTGAATCTGCGCTGAAATAACTATCCTACCTTGTGCACACATACCTTTTTTTTTTCGCTGTAAGGCTTGCAGGATCCTAGTTCCCCGAATTTAAAAATGGGTATTTGAATAGACATTTTTCCAAAGATATGCAAATGGCTAATAAGCTCAAGAAAATATGCTCGTTAGTCATTAGGGAAATGCAAATCAAAACCGCCGTGAGATGCCACTTCACATCCACTAGGATGGCTACATTCAAATAGACAATGATAGTGTTGATAAGAATGAGGAGCAATTGGAAGCCTCATTCATTGCTGGTAGGATTGTAAAATGGTGCATACAGCTGCTGTGGAAAATAGTCTGGCAGATCTTCAAAAGGTTAAACATACTCTCTCTGTGTGTCTCTTTCTTCCCCCCAACACTTTCTTAGTCTCTTTCTCTCTCCCTTTTTTTTTTTCAGCCTCTTTGAATCTTTCAGTCTCTCTCTGAGTCTCATTTTTAAAACTGCTCTTTTAGAACGGGAAACGGTTCAGGTCCTGCTGTGGCATGGGGCTTATGTCTCAGTCACGTCTGCTGTGAAGCACACGATGCTCTATTTATTGTAGAAAGTGACTTTTTTTGCTTTCTAGAATTGTTTGTAACAGATGGTATAAGAGAGGTAATAAAGAGAAAAATCTATGCTTGTAAAGAATACAAAAGTTAGTTTTACTTACTGTAATATGACTGTCTTAAACTTATTTTCTGAGAAATAAATGTTCTAATGAGCAGCAAAAAAAAAAAGTTAAACATAAAAATACTGTATGTACCAGCAATTCCACTCATAGTACTATAGCCAAGAGAATTGAAAACATGTGTCCACA
This sequence comes from Leucopleurus acutus, assembly GCF_964270905.1. NCBI lineage: Eukaryota > Metazoa > Chordata > Mammalia > Artiodactyla > Delphinidae > Leucopleurus > Leucopleurus acutus. The sequence goes on along the minus strand of NC_139156.1, from coordinate 59,268,003 downwards.
GAAAAAACTTGTACATGAATGTTCATAGCAGCATTATTCATAATGGTCAATAGGTGAAAACAACCCAAATGTCCATCAATTGATAAATGGACAAGCAAAATGTATATCCAACAATGGATTATCCAGCCACAAATCAGAATGAAGTATTGATTCACGCTACTACACAGGTGAATCTTAAAAACAGTATGCTAATTCAAAGAAGCCAGACACAAAGGGCAACGCATTGTATGATTCCATTCATATGAAAAGCCCCAATAGGGAAATCCAGAGAGACAGAAAGTAGATTAGTGATTCCCAGGGGCTGGGCAGGAGGAGGGGAAAGGGGGAATGACTGCCAATGGGTATAAGTTTTCTTTTGGGGTGAGGAAAATGTTCAAAAATTGATTGTGGTGATTGTTGCACAAATGCATGAATATCCTAAAAACGACTGAATTGTACACTTTAAAAGGATGAATCGTATGATATATGCATTATATCTCAATTTTAAAAAATAATTAATTAGTTATGTCTGTGCTGGGTCTTCACTGCTGTGTGCGGGCTTTCTTTTTATTTGCAGCGAGCAGGGTCTACTCCTCACTGCGGTGCGCAGGCCTCCCATTAAGGTGTCCTCTACTGCTGCGGAACATGGGCTCCAGGTGTGTAGACTTCAGCAGTTGTGGCACATGGGCTCAGCATCTGTGGCTCGAGGGCTCTAGAGCACAGGCTCAGCAGCTGTGGCACACAGGCCAAGCTGCTCCACAGCACGCAGGATCCTCCCGGACCGGGGCTTGAACCTGCGTCCCCTGAATTGGCAGGCGGACTCTTAACCACTGCACCACCAGGGAAGCCCTCAATTTTTAAAAGTTTAAAAATATATAGCCCATATCTTTCCCTAGTACCTTACACCCCTCTTTCTCACCTTTACCAAATCCCATCACTGTTACTTACTTTTCCAAAACCTATATCAAAAATCTATCTTAGGGCATCCCTGGTGGCGCAGTGGTTGAGAGTCCGCCTGCTGATGCAGGGGACACGGGTTCGTGCCCCTGTCCGGGAAGATCCCACATGCCGTGGAGCGGCTAGGCCCGTGAGCCATGGCCGCTGATCCTGCGCGTCCAGAGCCTGTGCTCCGCAATGGGAGAGGCCACAACAGTGAGAGGCCCGCGTACTGCAAAAAAAAAAAAAAAAAAAAAAAAAAAATCTGTCTTAGCCAGTGATCCTTCTACCTATGTATCTTGCTTTTGCCCTGCGCTACAGTTGTACATAGGTCTATCTCTCTAAGAGTAAAGTTGTGTCTTATACCACCTTGTATGTATGTCCCTTGGTACTTACACAAAACAAATGTTTATCGAAATATAATTGATAATTACTATTCTCCCCCTCAATTTTTAGTACAATCATTCACCAGATCTGTATTAAATATCTGCTTTGTACCGGGGAGCTCAACACAAAGAACAAATAGGGTTATTACCTTCAGCAGAATTTATAATCTAACATTTACAATTTCCTTGTATCCTAATTTTTGTTTAGAACCCCCCACTAGATTACAAACCTCCTTCATTTGTATTGATACTTTCCCTAACCTACTGTAATGCTCAACATACTCGATAAGTAATTGCTCAGTACTGGGAATAAAGCCAGGTTTGAAATCACTGACTCCCTGAACTACCTCTCCAAAGAGCTAGTATTTAGTCTCCCAGGAAGATGATTTAAGCCTCGTTTATTCATTAATTCAGCACCTCTTATGTGTCAAGCTTCACTGTCTTGAATCATGATTAAATTGCAACTAAAATTAAAGTCTTTCATAAATTTTTTTAAAAAATCAAGGGCCAATAAAGATCTCTAGGCAGTCTCAGTAGACGTAAAAGTAGGCTATATATTTTATGCACATAAACACATAATCCCTCTTTTAAAAGTTATTACAGGCAATACTAAACTATTTTCTATGTGGGAAGTTTAGTGTTTATAAATATAGAATACCTATTTATGTAAAGTAAGATGCAAATTGCTCTTCTAGGTCAAAAGAGCTGAATTTTTTAAAAAAATAATACAGTTTTGACATATTACCAACTATAACTGTCCAATGGAAGGCAAGGGTTTTTTTTAAATTCAATATTTATTCAAATTTATTCAATACTGAATTTTTTATTCAATATTATTACACAGAATTACAGACTGTTGTGACTTTTATTCAGTTTGGTATCCTATTTAGAATAAGAGCAGTGAGAATTATGCTTTACAAACATTGCATTATTACTTCATCATTGTGATATGGCTTTACTTGATCGTATATAGAGAAAAAAATAACATTGGAATTAAGGCAATAACCACATGTGCAAACCAAGCACAATACCCTGACACAGTCTTTAGTACAAAGCTCTTTTGGTTAGGTGAGGATTGATGTTGCTGCATGCAGGTCAGTCATTGCTTTGAAGGATAAGCTCTGAATAGCTTCACTCATTTAAAAAAATCTCTCCTACTGGCCCACAATGGCCAGAAGAAGCCTTCGGTAATCTCCACTCGTATCACTTGCAATCCTTTTGCTCAGGGTCTTCTGATACATCTGACTGAACATCTGTTTTATTTGTACAAGATCAATCTGCATGCAAGACATGATATTTTTGATATTAGAAAACAGCTGTTAAAGAAAACTGATATTAGAATTATTCTTTAATAGTGAAAATATCCTAATTATAACCAAAGCAGAGGGGAAAAAACACCAGATGACTGGCATTTTATAGCTAGCATTCATACCAGTACTAGTGTCACCCAGTGAATGTCTGATTCACTGTTCTGTAAAGATATTGAATAAGGGTGATACTAGTTTCATCTACTATTCCAAATATATTAGTCATTTAAAAACCATTTGATAGAATGGCTATTATCAAAAACACAGAAAATAACAAGTGTTGGCAAGGATGTGGAGAAGTTGGAACTCTTGTACATTGCTGGTAGGAATGTAAACTGGTGCTGCCACGGGAAAACGGTATGGTAATTCCTCAAAAAAATAAAATAAAAACAGAATTACCATATAATACAGCCATTCCACTTCTGGGTATACACAAAAGTGAAAGCAGAGACTCAAAATTTGTACACCCATGTTCACAGCAACATTAATCATAACAGCCAAAAAGTGGAAGCAACCCAAGTGTCCATTGACGGATGAATGAATAAACAAAAAGTTGTGTATGCATACGATGGAACATTATTCAGCCTTAGAAAAGAAGGAAATCCTGACACATGCTACAATGTGGATGAACCTTGAAGATGTTAAAAAGGACAAATACTGTATGATTCCACTTATATGAAGTATCTAGAGTAGTCAAATACATAGGACAGAAAGCAGAATGGTGGTTGCCAGGAGTTGGGGAGCAAGGAGAATGGTGAATTATTGTTTAATGAGTTTTCAGTTTTGTAAGGTGAAAAAGTTTTGGTGGTGATGGTTGCACAACAATGTGAATGTACTTAATGTCACTGAACTGTACACTTAAAAATGATTATAATGGGAATCTTGTGTTACGTATATTTTATTATAATTAAAGAAAAAGGGATCCTGCTTAGAAAATTAAAGTCTAAAAACAAATACACAAGAAGGTTTTTCCAAATACTGTATTACGGTTCTCTTTTAAAAAATGATTTACCTTCTTTCATATAATTTCATAGCATATGTTTTCTTTTGATTAAAAAGAAGTCCACTAAATAAACAAAGTCAAAGAAAGGAATACATCTGAGGCTATATTTAGGTAAAAAGATAAATATAAAATTTTTTACAGTTATTTCATAATTAAGTGTATGCTAAATTTTAAGAATTTTTATGTCCAATGGGATTAATCTGCATAGGTCTTTCATACATCCCCCCCACACCTCGTGGCTTTCAGGATCTCAGTTCCCCGACCAGAGACTGAACCCAGGCCATGGCAGTGAAAGTGCCAAATCCTAACCACTAGACCACTAGGGAACTCCCTCATACAGTTTTTTACATAAGCAAAATGAAAACCAAAAAATAAACATCTGGAGTTCCCTGGCGGTCTGTTTCACTTAAGCAAGCCTGTGCTTTATACAATCGCTACCAGCCGTGAGAAAGAGAGCCCTTTCTTAATGTCAGTCCTGAGGGATTGACAACCAACTAAGGAACTTCTAAGAAATTAACATTCTAAGTCAGACAGAGAAAGACAAATACTGTACAATTTTACTTATATGTGGAATGTAAAAAAACAAATGAACGAACATAACAAAACAGAAACAGTTATAGACACAATGAACAAACAGGTAATTGCCAGAAGGGAGGGGGTTGGGGGAAGGAAAGAAATAGGTGAGGGAGAGTAAGAGGTACAAACTTCCAGTTGCAAAATAAGTAAGTCACAGGTATGAAATGTACAGTGTGGGGAATATAGTCAATAACTACGCAATATCTTTGTAAGGTGACATGTCATAACTAGACTTATCATGGGGATCCTTTTGAAATGTATAGAAATATCGAATCACTATGTTGTATAACAGAAATAAGCATAGTGTTATAGGCCAATTATACTTCAAAAATGAACAAACTCATACAAAAAGAGATCGGATTTGTGGTTACCAGAGGTGAGGGGTTGGACAGGGAAGATTGGAGAAAGACAGTCAAAAGGTATAAACTTGCAGTTATAAGATAAGTAAGTACTAGGTATGTAATGTACAACGAGATAAATATAATTAACACTGCTTTACATTACATATGAAAGTTGTTGAGAGTACATCCTAAAAGTTCTCTTCACAAGGGAAAACATCTTCCTTTAATCTTGTATCTATATGAGATGATGGATGTTCACTAAACTTACTGTGAAAATATTCATGATGTATATAAGTCAAATCACTATGCTGTATACCTTAAACTTATACAGTGCCGATTATAAACTTATACAGTGTCAATTATATCTCAATAAAACTAGAAGAAAAAAATGTGTTTAATATTGCTAAGAAAAAAGGATCAACATTCAAAATCAAGTAAGATCAGACAAACAGAGAAAGCCTCACCTCACTTCGAGTGACCACAATCCTGACCAGGGTGGAGTCATCTGTGCCGGCACCTTTCATAGAATGGTACAGCCTCTCAGCGAAGAAGGCAGGGCGGTTCAGGGCACACTGCACTGCAAGTGAGAGACGCTTCAGACGTGAAATGACTTGAAAAAGGTGTGCACACACCATCTATCACTTCTAGATGCTTTTGATCATTTTCTATGTAATCATCTCAGAAATCTGAGGTGAGCTGAAGATATTCTCCCCTTGACTTTTCTCAGCCTCCACCTTTCTTTCCAGCAGCATCAGACAGGCTACCTTCAATTCTACAAGATTCCCTCTGGCCAAAAAATCCCATTTTCTCTCCATAGATGCAGTCATTAGCTTCTTAACATTTTCCCCCTTAAAGTGAGAAAATCTGTAGCAACTGTGCCCTGGTAATATCTTACTTAAAAGGAATAATGACTAAAATCTGAATTCTAGATGTCAAATATATCATTTGACTGAGAGAAGGATGTAAGATACACTCCAATATAAAAAAAGAAATCACAGATTTGAGCAAAGATTTGAGAATGATAATAAGAAATCTGACATGTTTTCTCTTAGGAAAATTAAATTAGCAAAGTCTCTTCCTGCAGATGGTAGAGATGTACTAACTATACATCATTACATTAGCTACAATTACTATAGTAGTATTTGTAAGATATTCAATTGCTAATATCAATGTGTTACTAATAGTCTCTTTAGTATTATATTCTCCATGAGAATGAAATTTCCATTTCATTAAACATCTGAATGTCAGGACGCCAAAAACTGGGTTTTTAATTTCCAAATGGAAAAGGGTCTCATTGGGCTAAGTACTTGAAAGGTATTTTGGAGAGCTCAAAATGACGCTTTGTGTGGTGGCACTCCGTAGTTCCTTAGGGCTTTCCTATTCACCTTAATGGAAATGCTACAATCTATCATATATTTTTGTATAGTCCTCAAGAAGGGCATAGAGAATAAAGACCAAATAATTTCAAAACAATCCTATTTGATCACACCACCAACCATTCATAGAGAATTGCATATAAAAACAGAGGGTTAGCTTGGCCTCTGCCTAAGCAGATTCCAGGGAGGCTATATTAATAATCACCACTTAATGGGAACAATTATTCAAAGCCTCACTCATTTACAAACAAAACAAAGCAAAACACTAAAGTATCTTACAGATGGTCTTCAAACCACTTTCAACACTTCCAGAAAACTCACGGCCGACACTGCTTAACAAATCTCGATTAGCCACCTGTAAACAAAAAGTGTAGTGGTTAAAATATTTTCACACCTTAAAATAGAAGCCAAATCTTCAAAAGAAAAGCTCATACCCTGCAATAGGCCTCCATGGTAGCTTTCAGCTGAGGAAAGCTTCTTGTGGCAAGAATCATGTTAAAGCAAGATTCATCTGTCCCTAATTTCCCCTCACCAGCCTGATAGAGACGCTGAGCATCTTCCTGAGCCAGCTGGTGGTTAACATTCTGGTTCTCATCGCGATTTCCCTGCAAAAGAGGAAGGCAGGAATTAGAAGAAGGTGATACAAGTTCTATTAAAAAAAAAAAATTTTTTTTCTGGGACTTCCTGGTGGTCTGGTGGTTAAGACTCTGCACTTCCACTGCAGGGGACAGGTCCCTATGACAGGGACACGGGTTCGATCCCTGCTCAGGGAACAAAGATCCTGCATGCCATGTGACAAAAAAGTAAAATAAAATTGTAACAGAAAAAAAAAAGTTTTTCCAATCTAGTCACTTCTGGATTTAAAGGAACAATTTACTAAAAATTAATGCATAAAGTTTGTCACACTTATCTTTCATTTCCAAAGAAACTATACTAGTGTAACTAGTACTTTATTACACTGCCAACTTTGGATTTTATATGACCATGGTTTAATGAGGTTATATTAAAATGAGAGGTTTTCAGGGCTTTGAGAGCTAAATTAAATCAGAAAAGGTTTCCATGAAAAATCACACACACGTTTTATTTTTGAAAGTATGGAAAATTTTATTAACATTCACTTTAAAAAGCTTTCTCTTGGTACACCAAGAGAAAGGGGTTCTTAAAAAAGTTACTCTTCAGGGTTTGGTCCTTGGTTTAGAAGTTTTGGGGGTTTTGTTTTTGTTTTTATTCAATAAACATTTATTAACAGGTATTAAGAGACTAGGCATGATAGAAACCACAAGGACTGGAAGTGACTATGGCCACTCCATTCCTCCCATTAAGGAGATAAAAGATGCCTCCACAATGAGATTAGGGTTATAACTGAGGTCTCTGGGAATTAAGTGCGGGCTCAGAGCAGGGAATGACAAATGGCCCAGGAGAGTCCAAGAATGCTTCTCTGAGGAGGTGGCTTGAAGGGTGGTAATTGGGCCAGGAGAAACAGAATGGTGTGTGTTGAGACTGCAAAGTATGACACCTCCAGAGGCTGTGGCCACACACACACACTCGTGATCTAGCAAGTCCTGAACACTAACAATGCAGCCACTTCTATCCTCCGGGAGAAAGCCTTCTGCCACCAAAGGAATTTCATTTTTCACTTCTCTTGTGATAGGGTCTACTTCTATCGGTTCATGTTCTGAGCCAATAAGCACCGTCCCCTGTTCAGTTCGGAGAGAGAAGCACTGAGGTTTCCTGGAGGCTGGATATCCCTGAACTCCAGGGTCTGAAGTAACTTTAGATTTCTCATGATGAAGCGACTACTGAGCCACGCTGAGGACCTCCTCTAATAGGAGATATAAACTACCACTCAAATAAATTATGAGTCTGCTTAGCTGGGATTTAAGATCAATATGCATTATACTGAGTTCCGCTTTGTATTCATCCATATAACTGTAAGGTATGGAGCACTTGCTTTGTACCAGGCTGTATTAGTCAGGGTTCTCCAGAGGAACAGAAACAACAGGATGTGCTAAGTGGTGGGGACACAAGAAAGACAGGGCCCCTCCCCTCAAGGAATTTAAGTCAAAGGAGGGAGTATATAATATGGAGGTTTCATGAACGTCCTTTCATTCATCCAAGTGTAATCTTAATATACAAGTATTTATTATGAATGTATACATGAAAATGACATGTGAGCCTTTTAGAAGAAGTTATAAATAACTCAAGTACTGCTAGCCTGTACCAATTTATAGACCAAACTCTTCACTGGGAAGAAGAGAGGGAGGGCCTGGGCCTGAACAAGAGTAAAGCTTAGATGGGTAGTTGGTTTCTCTCAAAAATATCAATAGAAACACAAACCCAAACAAAGGAAAGGCTGCCCTCTGGAGTCTCAGTGTCTGTCTGAGCAACAAAATGGAAAGGTGTTCCTTGAAGGTGAGAAACTGTCTCCTGAAGAGCACTGGGCACAAGGCATGTGTAGAAGCATATTCTAAATGGGCTACTGAACACAGCACAGGCAAAGGAGCTCAGGAACAACTCCCCAGATGATTGCCTTTGGATTCAAGCACACAATGCAGTCCCATTTTCCTAGGAAGCCACTCCCTGGAATAGGGACCTTTACTTTGAAAGATGGCTGGGCCTTGAACCCTGCATAAAGAAATATTCAGCACCTCATTAAAGTCTTAATAATCATTTTTTAGCATTAACTCTCTGGTCCTGATTTTCTTTTCATGCTAACCTACTCCCCTGCTCTGTTACTCTGTTGTGGGTAAATTCAATGTCCTCCCATCCATTTGCTTTCTTTTCTCATTTCCATACCCATGCACTTTGGCACACTGTCTTTTCTGCAACTACCTCCCTTTGCTGTGAAGAGCCTCTCCTCTACTTTTAGAATCTTCAAGACTGTCCAACCTGTGCACTAGCAGGATAGCCAACAACTCCTGATACTGAATCAGTGTGCTAGTATTTTGCCTCATCTCTTTCAAATATACCCTGATTATCTCATTCTAAGTGTATTTGTAGTATCATTCCAAATACCCTATTTGGAGAATTTTCTACCACTTTTCCAGCACATTTGGGGAATCAGAACAAGGAGGGTACTAAGCACAGTACCCACAGTACTAAGTACTGTGAACGCTGAAACATTTTCTGCATTTCTGGCTCTCCTCACAGTCCTCACTCTTGTAGCACTTGCACGGCGGACCTACATACCTTCAGTTGATGGTCCGACTTAACTGGCAGTACAGTGCTAAGCTCAAAAGTACAGATTCATCGCCATTCTAAGACACAGAGCCTCAAGTTGATTTCTGATTTCATACAACCTTAAAGAGGTTAATTTCTGATTCCTTACAAAGGCCAGATTTGCAGAAATAAATTTCAGTAGTGACTACAAAGAAACCTGTACAGTGGATTCTGCATTGTCCCTCTTAAAGATGTCAAGATTCCAAGGGGGCTAAATATTAAAAGGAATAAAGAATGGCCACCGGCAATAGGCAGTAAAAAATGTTCCCTCCACCAACACCCAAACTTTCATGCTATACTCACCTGGCACATGGATACAAGTAAACGTTCAAAATGCCCTGATGTATCTGACCTAATGTCCTTTTCAAGGTCTCGTCCAAATTCTGATTGATAACATCTGACAATTTCTCTGATTTCCTGATTTGTTCTTGTGCATAAAATTTCAATCAATACACGTTCCTGAGTTCCTACTCCCTATGTGAAGTGAAGAAAGGGAGAATTATACAACAAATCATGAAATTTCTGAAAGTAGTTAAATCTTACTGTTCCATCAAATATTTCTTTGGCCTCCAGACCTGAAAAGCTCTATATATTCAGATGATATAAAATAATGTACTGATTTAGCTGTCACTATAAATTCAGAACTGCCAAAATTTATGGGGCTTTACATTTGAAATAGGATAAAATACTCAAAGTAAATGCCATATAGTACCTTCATTGCATTCTGTAAACTCCAGGCATCATAATACGTAGGTGGCATGAACAGGGCAAGGATCAGTTCTTCCATATTTCCACTTAACTCTGACTTAAGATCTTTGATTAAATCCTGTTAAATTACAAATACAAACTAAGTATATGTGCTCTCCAAATTTTGTTTTGCTTAAATTTTTTAAGGACAATATGAAAAAATGGAATTGAATTGCTATATGAAAGCCTCAATTGCTGTTCTGAATATTATATACTAAGGAATAAATATTTATTTTAAGTTTATTACACTCAAGCAGATATATTTTACTCATTCTATCAATAAACACTTAATAATAAATTTATTATAGTTCCACCACCACACTAGGTACAAAATAAGAGGTATAGGAAACAAAGAATAATTCAAATTAACAAAATGATAAACAGATATTTACTTAGTATAAGAAACTGTTCTTACTCTATGAGGAAATAGAAATTGTCATCATCGTGTTCTTATTTGAAAAGATAAGATAAACATTTTTAAAAAGTTAATATAAAGCAGCCTGTACTCCAGCATGAGATGAGTAAGTAGCACAGAAATAAGCTGAAATAGGAAAAGTTAAAGTGGGCTAGAGAGCTCAGAGAAAACTTTTAGTCCAGATCTTGAAGAATATGTAAAAATTAGCAGGCAAAGAGAAAGAAGAAAGGTATTTCAGGCAAGGAGGAAGAACACAAACAAGGAACAGAAAAGTGGTTCCCAGCCTTGGCTATATGCATTAAAATCATCTGCAGAATTTTTCTAAAAAAAAAAACACAAACAACACTTATGTCAAGAATGAATACCCAGAGATTCTGCGTGTGTTTTTAAGTTTGAAAAGAGATTATGATACTCAGCTAAGATTGAGAATCAACAGTATAGAGGCAAGAATGAGCAAAGCTTGTTCAATGGAACAAGACAACCAATTTTGTTAGAGGGTAATGTTTTCAGAGATTAGTAAAACAAAGTTGTAACTACATGCTTGGATTATTACCTTGAATACCAAGCTAAAGAGTGTGGATTTGATTCTGCATGTTGGGAGGAGTTGCTGGAAACTTTTACGTAAGAAAATGGCATTGATATAGCAACAACAGGCAGTATCAACAGGCAGTACGGACTATGACGACAGAGGCTATAAATGAAATTTAGGCTACTGGAATATTTAGGTAAGAAGTAATAAAGGCTTGGACTTGAGTGGTGGAAAAAAAAAAGGAGACAGAAGACACATTTTTAAAGAGCTCTTTTACAGATTAGATCAACAAGACATAGTCAATAACCAGTTGCTAGGACAAAGCAGTGCCTGGCATACAGTAGGCACTAAAACAATATTCACTGATTAATTGACAAAGAAGAGTGTGGGATCAAAGAAGACTCCAAGGCAGGCTAGAGGAATAGTATTTTTATTAATAAGAAGTCAAGAGAAAAGGTGGCTGTGGGTAAGGAAAATAGGCTGGGAATTTAGTTTTAATTCAAAGGTGCTGTATGAGGAAATTCAGGACAACAAAGCACAGACCACATGTGAACTAAAGAAATTCATAATGTGGAAAATACTTTTGCGAGAAAAGTGAGTCTGATGTTGAACCCTAAGAGAAACTAGAGTTTGTGTCACTTAATCAGCCTTAAGACTAAGGAAGTGGATTTTGGGTTGGGCAGGGAAGGTAGAAAAGATGAGGTGGGACCAACCAGTGGAACTCTACTTCCATTCTGAGAAAAGTAAACTGGATTCAGAGGATATCGGAAAATGTTTAGGATTCCTATCTAAATGGCAAACCAATGCTACCCAGTCTTGCCCTTTATATTTAAGAAACGATGACACCTTTCAGCCACAGAATCTTGCTGGATTTAGTCACTGATCATCCACTCAACAAATATTTAAGTGGCTATCTGTTAGTGTTCCTGTACTTGGTACTATAAATACAAAGATGAATATGACATGGTTTGCCTGATGGGAGCTCACAGTTTTGGGGAGCGGGCAGTGACGTTAATTACAGCAGAGGTTTTACAAAGTGCTATGGGACCACAGTGGAAGAAGCAGCCAAATTATGCCCAGAGCAATGAGAGAAACTTCACAAAGTAGCTTAATCAAGACAAATCCTGGAGAATTTGTTTGCCATGCAGGAAAAAAGGAAAAGTTTTTCCAGGACAAGAGAACAACATATACCAAACACAGAAGTATGTGTGCAGGGAATGGCAAGAAGTTCTATAAAGTCATAATACAAGATATGTTTAGAGGGAGGGAGAGGAGTGAAAGATGATACCAGGGACCAAAAATAATCAAGGGCTACATAAGAAGTCCTTGAATCCAACTGTAAGGAGCAGATTGAGAACCAAGCTACTGATCAGGATTGTGGTCATAATCTACTTTTTACTGAACATGTGTCACCTACCAGACATAGTAAATAGGTATGACTGTGAGATCAAGGACTACTCTAGAATTGGAAAGCCTTCTAAGAGAAATAAATATTGATGGGACTTCCCTGGTGGCGCAGTGGTTAAGAATCCGCCTGCCAATGCAGAGGACACAGGTTCGAGCCCTGGTCCAGGAGGATCCCACATGCCGTGAAGCAACCAAGCCCGTGCACCACAACTACCAAGCCTGCACTCTAGAGCCCACGAGCCACAACTACTAAAGCCCGTGTACCTAAAGCCCATGCTCTGCAACACGAGAAGCCACCACAATGAAAAGCCCACGTGCCGCAACGAAGACCCAGCGCAGCCACAGATAAATAAATAAATTTATTTAAGAAAAAAGAAAGAAAGAAATATTGAATACACCTCTCCTGGGGTCTCTGAAATCTAGTTGTCTCTTCTTTGTACTCACCAGTACGAGTAAAAAGATAGAAACCAACCTGACAGAATGCAGGGCGTAAGGCCACTGTTCATGCTCACTCCTGAAAAGGAAACAAAACATACCTTGCCATACATGGTCTTAAAAGCTGCTTTAATTTTTTGCCTTTGATCATTGGAACGATTGGCCACAACGTCTACAATTGCCTGTTCGTCTGTACCTGAAAGAACCATACATGTCTAAGTAAGGATGAGGTCTGTGTGGGGTGCTCCTTGATGACATCTTTTAGATGCTTACAAGGTGTCTGGTGCCAGATTAAATTGAGGGATGTGCACACAGGCTCACATATAAACTTGGTTTATGATATAAAGCTTATTTTTACTCTACATTCAATCACTTGAATTTGATTGTAAATGAGACAAATATATGTTTTCCTCACCAAAACCCTTCATTGCTTTACGAAGAATTTCTGCATCTCTCATGGCATCGAAGTTGGCAGCAGGTTGGATTGTTCCTTGAGTTCCCTGAGTCATCGAAGCAGGCTGAGAACAAGAGGCATAAAATCCAAATCAGTTATTGTGGTAATCATTTCACAATACATACATATACCAAATCAACATGTTGTATACCTAAAACTAATACAGTGTTATATTTCAATTGGGTCTCAAAAAACTGGAAGAAAAATAATATGAAAAAATGTTCAACATCTTATTAAAAAAAATACTAACTTAAAAAAAAAAGCCAACTCCGGTTTCTCTGCTTACAGGAAGACAACTTAAGACTTCTCCAATTATGGGACTTCCCAGGTGGCGAAGTGGATAAGACTCCACACTCCCAATGCAGGGGGCCCGGGTTTGATCCCTCATCAGGGAACTAGATCCCACATGCATGCTGCAACTAAGAGTTTGAATGCCACAACTAAGGAGCCCACCTGTCGCAACTAAGGAGCCCATGTGCTACAACTAAGGAGCCAGTGAGCTGAAACTAAGAAGCCTGCCTTCTGCAACTAAGACCTGGTGTGACAAAATAAATAAATAAATATTGGGGGGAAAAAAAAGACTTCTCTGATCATCACTCTTAGGCAAGGAAGCCAGTACTTAGGTTTTAGGATAAGGATATTTATTTTCATGGCTCATTCTGGAACAGACAGAGACTATCCTTCTCCCACCAAAAGACAGCCAGACACCAAACTTTCAGGAAACAAGAGAGTCAAGCTTGTGAAGATAGTCACAATCTTTCCATGCCTTGGTTTCCTTCTTGGTAGAACAGGAGGGCAAAAAAGAGATTGATCCCTGGGTAGTGCGAGTGGCAGTGTTTTATTTAAAGAATATAATAATGGCTTTAGTGAGGTAGAGCCAGACTTGCCCAATGAGATTTCAAACAAGCAATATACTTTTGGTAATAGCTCTTCATTTCCTGTACGGGCCCTGATTATTAGACATAAAACATTTTATAATAAGAAAAGCATGAAAATGAAATTGATGACTACAGACTCTGGGAGTTACAATATTCTTCATCGATTTTATAAGGAAATAAACCAGAAAGCAAAACAAGGACTATATGTTTTTAAATACAAATCTATAAAGAAATTTAAAAATCACCATATGACAAAGACCACAGTACTAAGTGTTTCAGGCAAGAATCATCAATGGATGCTAAAATCAGTGGGTAAAAGTATAATGAGAACCAAGATATTTGCATACTTTGTAACATTACAGCAGAAAACCTAGCAGACATCATCTGAAGCAAATGATCAAAACCAATTATCACCAGGAATGGGGTAAATCAACAACTAGTGCCTCCTGATATGATTCACTAGGGACACGACATCATTTCTGTGGTATTCCTGCCAAAATGGCATAACCTAGATTTAATCAGGGGGACTTATCAGACAAACACAAATTAAGGAATATTTCACAAAATAACTGGTAGTATTCTTCCAATGTATCAAGGTGATTAACAACAAAGACTGAAGAATTATTTCATATTAAAGGAAACTTAAGAGACATGACAACAAATGCAATGTTTCATCCTGGATTTGATCCTGAACCAGAAGGACATTACTGGACAACTGATGAAGTCTAAAGGTTGGGTAATAGTATTATAAAACTGTTATTTCCTGTACTGTATTTATGTAAGAATCTGAGTAAACTGTATGTATACAGGAATTCTGTATACAATTTTTACAACTTTTTTATAAGTCTGAAATTATTACAAAATTAAGTTTAAAAAATTTTAAATACAAAGCTATGAAACAATTCATTAGTTTTCTTAAAATATTCGAATCAGGGTTTAAGAGAGATGGGATACAGCAAGATGATATCCCTTCACATTTTTTTTTTTAATTTATTTATTTTTGGCTGTTTTGGGTCTTCGTTGCTGCACACGGGCTTTCTCTAGTTGCAGCGAGCAGGGGCTACTCTTCGTTGCGGTGCGCAGGTTTCTCACTGCGGTGACTTCTATTGTTAATGGAGCATGGGCTCTAGATACGTGGGCTTCAGCAGTTGTGGCACGCGGGCTCAGAAGTAGTGGCTCACGGGCTCTAGAGCGCAGGCTCAGTAGTTGCAGCGCACAGGCTTGGTTGCTCTGTGGCATGTGGGATCCTCTCGGACCAGGGCTCAAACCCGTGTTCCCTGCATTGGCAGGTGGATTCTTAACCACTGCGCCACCAGGGAAGTCCCCCCATCACATTTTTTTAAATTTAATTTTAATAATATATTTTATTTAACCAAGTATCTCTAAAATATCATTTAAAGATGCAATCAACATCATTTCAAAACATAAAATGATTCAGCTGCTTTCTAGGCAACTGAAACGGTATTTCGAGTTATACCCATTGAATACAGCAACAGCAATATGCCAACCAATATGCCCCTTTGTAGGGGCAAAGTGATTGGGGAGAAGGAGACCAGACCCTTCGACAAACATTTTTATGGTCGGTAATTCCTCCCACTCATCTCTACTCTCACGCCAACATTTTCTTCTACCAATAAGCCCTAACAATCATCCTTCAGTAGTTTCTAAGCCAGGAATGTAAGCAGAGAACTAACAAGAAATATTTGTATATTGGTTTTAAGGAAAAACTAAAATTATTCTACTTGTAGCAAATATTCAAGCAGAAAAAATTTTTCAACATATTGCCTTTACATGAGGCTTAATGTATCAAGCACTGATGAAAGTTTTCTTTGATGTAACCACTGTCACTAAAATCCTAAGCAGGGCAGAAGCTTCTGTTTATAATACACTGAACTAGACAGTAAGAGAAACTAACCCTCATCATGCACTATTTGACGACTATCATTTTCTGTCATCCTCTTGTTTCTAAAAACGAACAACCACCAAAAGACTTATTCCATTTTTCATCTGAAGGGAAAAATGGTTTTGTTTTATTCTTTGTTGAAAGTCTAAGTTTGAAGTGAATCTTCATCAAGAATACTATCATTCTGCAGGCATTATACTGAACTCAAAGAAATCAGGGTCTATATTCTTGAGGTCAAAACTCTAACTACAGAGGATTTCTCAGTACAGCAAAGCCCATACTATCTGCCACCAAAAGTGCCACCCTTTGCCTTCCATTTCATTCCAATCTTCCTGCTGAAAAACTGCCATAGAATTAGAATTGGGTCAATCAGGAGAGGTCACCTGGCCCCAAGACAAAAACTTTCTTTACATCTTCCTATACACACACACACACACACACACATACACACACACCAACTTCTATCAGGGGATTTTCAGTGACAGGGAGCTCACCCCTCACAAGGTAGTCTATTTCACTTCCATCTATTCCACTTTCCATCTCCCAAAATCTACTGCTCTGTAACTTCCTGGTTTCAATTTAGGGTCGTAATTGTTATGCAAGATAAGCTGCATGTGTATGTGTGTTTTACTTTTAGTGTTTTTATGTTTAAAAATCTTTTATATTCAGTCATAAAATGGTGTCTTTAAAAGCAAATGCATGCTTAAACTAAACTAAAATAAAAATTCTCATAACAAATGATTAGAATAACTACAGATTTATAATATGATTAATAATCAACAATTTTTTTAAAAAAGGATTGAAAGCAATTTACTATGGGCTTTGGAGGAATATCATTTACTGTATCAGCAAAGTAGCACTGTATAACAGAGACCACTGGTCTGAGAGGCAGAAGAGCTAGGATCTAGTCTCAGCTTTGACTTTCACTAGCTGTGTGGCCTCTCTGGAGCTCAAAAATTCCTCAAATCTGGAAAGGAAGCCAGAAAATGGCTAAGTTGTTTTTCTTCCAATTCTGTAACCCCTTACCAATCCCAGCCTAAAAAAAGCTTTAAAATGCTAGATCTTTATGAATAGACAATATGAAATGAGAAAATCAAGATAAGGTAAACATAAAACTGCTTATGTTCCTAGTAACTTGCATAGGATATAAAAGAATTAACAAGTCAATTAAAGAATAAAACTTAATATTAAAATAAGGAGCTATATTGAGATAGGGCAAAGATTTGATATACGGGAGACCTTCTGAGACTCCTGAAAAATCAATTTAACAGACATTAATTGACTACTGTATTTAAAGCCCTGCCAAGCACTACAGGGACATAAAGATAAAAACAGATACAATGAGCCCTCAAAGAAGTGGTGAGAGACAAATACAGGAGAAATTAGAAACAAATGAAGGCATATATAGGAGATCTAGTGATTAGTGAACATTAAAAAACCTTACTCACTTCACTGCTATAATCCACAGAAACAGGAGAGAAAACAGGATAGGAAGGTAAGGATTCTGTATTGATCTGAAAGAAGAGTGGAAAGATATAAAGGTAAAAAAGGAAAACAAAACCATACTTCATAAAACACTGCCAGAAATATCAACCACCCAGTCACCTGAGTTCATAGTTATACTGCCAGCAAGGGAGGAGGAAAAAGAACTAAAACCAACGCCAAGAGTCCAAGTGAATCACTATGAAAAAGAGTATGGGTGTCATCACCTGTGAGAAGGGACCTATGTTTGTCTTATTAAAGTCATCAGGACAGTACTTAAAAGCAGGTGGACCAAAGAGCATGGAGTCTAACAGAAGCAAAGATTAAAGTCTTAAGTGAACTGTTTTAGACCATCTCCTCTGCTTCATGGAAACCTCTAATGTTAGCAAAGGAGTAGTGCCCTTCTTTAGCATTATCCAGTTACCCAGACTAAATTTAAATGGTAGGGAAAAAAAAAATACCTGACTAGGGTAAGGAGCTTGTCCTCCAGGGTACTGAGAAGGCATCGGTCCCCCAGGAAAACCACCTACATATTAAGAAAAAATACAGCAATCAGGTCTTAACTGATTTAATTTTTCAAAACAGCACTGATTTATTATGAATATGGAAACATATGAGAATATTCACACTATTTATTCACTAGGATAATTTTTAAGTTTTATAATTTACTGAATCAAAAACCAACTTTGGTCACAAGGACCTTTTAAAATATTCCATGTCCTAATTTCTTTAAAATAATTTAACATAATTTCTTTATAAACAATACTCTAAAGAAAGAACAAAACACTTGAACCAGATTAAATTCTGATTCCATCTGGAAAGGATGACAGGACATAGTTCTGGGGGTTGTTTTCTTTGTGCTATACTAATGAGCAGAGAAGTTCCTGAAGGTTTTGCTTTTTGGCTTCAGGACAGATAATTTTTTTTTGATTGAAAAAATAGGTCCTTATTACCATCTTGCTGATTAAACTTTTTCATCAAATTAATACACTTCATGAAACCATATACTACCTAAGAAGTATTTAGTATAAACGTTTACTAAAGACGATCCCAAACATAAACTACTAAGTTCCTTCAACAGCAACTGCAAGATTCAAAATATCAAGCTACTGTTTTTCTCTGGAGAGTTAGTACATACCAGGTAGTGGGACCTGGGATGGGCCCCCGCCATAAGACTGTGAGGGTGCCTGTGGATAGCCAGAAAAGCCTGCTCCACTTGGTGGGGCTCCAAACCCTTGGCCTGGAGGAAGAACAAGAGAAAAAAAGAAACAAACTACAGTGACAGTTCTCATGATTGAAGTGAAAACTTTAGAAACAGTAGAAGAAAATATACTATTAATGCTATAGCAGTAGTCCCTTTTGGTCTAAATTCAATTTCTCAACAAATCCTTCCCCATTAAAAAATAAATTTAAAAAAAAGGTTACTTCATTCATCTGCCTTAATAACTTATAATACAAAAGTGCTAAGATTTTTGTTCGTTTGCTTGGTTGGTTTGGTTTTTTACATACTGTGGACAAAGCTGTCCTAAGGTCACAATCATACCAAATGAAATATCTTAATCAGTTCTTAAGATTACAAATTATCAACCAAACCATTATATATTGGTCCTTTATTACCATGAGATTTATTCTAATTCTTTTCACAACAGAATTTTGGAGACTGCTCCCAGCTTTCATGCCTCCTGAGAACCTTTATCCTTCTATCTTGCCAGCTAGGTCCTTACTGTCTAAGGTAGAAAGTAGGCTAAGAGCAACTCTGACCTCGTACAAAACAAGAAGGAACCGAGAGGATTAAAGAGAGAAGAAAAAAAATGCTATACTAATTCCACAACCCAGGACTCACCTCCAGGATAGGATGGAGCTCCCCCTGGCTGTGGGGCACTAGGATAGCCTCCAGGGGCAGGGTAGCCTCCAGCTCCTGGGTAGCCTCCAGCTCCTGGGTAGCCACTACTTGGTGTTGGTGGATAGGCACCTCCTCCCACTGGAGGAAAGCCACTAGGATAAGAATACTGACCAGGAGGAGGAAAAGATGACTCCTGACCCGCAGGCTGAAAAACCAGAAAAATTTTCAAATGAATGTGATCGCCGAGAAATAGAACCTAGCTAAGGAAACAAACAAAGATAACTGTTAAGGTCTAGCTTATTCTTTTACATATTAAAAAGCCCATTAGAAGTCCTGGTATCTCATACTAGTTTATCAGTATACCAGTTTTTCAGGACACTTGTTTGTCAGAATTCAGTTATATATAAATCTACCTGTGTTAGGCAAGAAGGGTCTGTTTCTCTATTTGGGAGTAAGAACCAGGCTCTTTCCAAACCTCAAGCCTTCAGGAACAACTAGCAAAGCTCATTAGTTCCTTCATTTTCCTAGCACCTGGAAATAATAGGAAGATTTGCCTCTCTACCCTAAAGAGAAGAATTCATGGCTTTCTTGCAACACATCTGGACCTGTGCATAACAGGGGGAAAAAAAAAAAAAAAGGTGACCTGAGTCATATACTGGGTGTGACATTTTGGACCTCAGTTCAGCTCACACAATGTCTAAGTGTGGAGAGACTGTTACATGTTCACTAAACTTTTTCCCAGGCCACAAAACTAGACTACATTTCCCAGGACCCTGTTACAGTTAAATAGGACCATATGACTGAATACTGGTAAACGAATGTGGACAGAAGTAACATACACGACTTCCAGCCTGGTTCCCTTAACTTTCTGCCCAATCCTCTAAGCTCTCTCTTCCCCTCTCTTTTCCTTCATCTGCCAGCTGGAAGCAGAAGATCCAGTGGAGGACTCCAAGGCACTAGAGGATGGTAGAGCCAATATACCAAGGCACTAGAGGATGGAAGGAGCCTGGGAACCCGCAAGACGACATGGAACAAAGCCTCCTAGCTCCCCACCACACCCTTCCCCCGGCCACCCCCACCACTGACTTCCAGGAGACTGAAGTAAGCAAGTAATAAGTTTTTATTGCTTTAAGTCATTGGGATGTTAGGGTTGTCTGTTTTAACAATTAGCTGATATTGACTGAAATGGTGCTCAGAGTCTAGTTTAGTACATAGGGACCTGGGAACATATTCATAATTCTCATCTCTTCAATGATAAATTCAGGAGAGCTATATATTCACTTTACATAAGAATATACACATTATCATTAATCTGTATAGGCCCCTCTTTCTATTCTCCCAGAGTTAGAAAGAAGCCCTGCATACTTATGAGCATAAAATTGAAACACAATTCTTACTTATGCCTCAGCTATGAGGTTAGTCCTCAGAATAGTATAGACATCAACAAGGCAGAACTTGGTAGCACATTTATAACATGCATTCTAAATACTAAAAGTCTCAGAAGTACTAATCCAGGGACCTCTAATCCACTGCAATTTGTTACCTATGAGTCAAGCTCCTCTTAAGTTTTTTTTTTTTAAAGATGTTGGGGGTAGGAGTTTATTAATTAATTAATTTATTTTTGCTGTGTTGGGTCTTTGTTTCTGTGCGAGGGCTTTCTCTTAAGCCCCCTCTTAAGTTATTTTAATTCTTCTAACACAAAGATTAAAAACCAGTAACTCAGGACTTCCCTGGTGGCACAGTGGTTAAGAATCCACCTGCCAATGCAGGGGACACGGGTTCGATCCCTGGTCCGGGGAGATCCCACATGCCTCTGAGCAACTAAGCCCGTGCGCCACAACTACTGAAGTTGGCGTGCCTAGAGCCCGCACTCTGCAGCAAAAGAAGCCACCATAATGAGAAGCCCACGCACCACAACAAAGAGTAGCCCCTGATCTCTGCAACTAGAGAAAGTCCACGCACAGCAACGAAGACCCAACGCAGCCAAAAATAAATAAATACTTAAAAACAACAACAACAACAACAACAAACCCCAGTGACTCATAGGATCGATTTAGTTTACCTACATGTTGTACTGAATCATACAGCATTTAACATTTTAAAATATTCATTTCCCAATTTTAAAAATTGGGCAATTTCACATAAAATCCAGATTGTTGGCTTTACTTGAAGATATGGAATTATCCAGCAACACTGGGTCAGCCTCCCTGCATGGGCACATGCGGCTTAACCTGACTAACTGCTGCCTTTCCTCAGGTGAGCCAAGTCCCTGTAGTTCCCCACAACACCTGCCTTCACTCATGAACTCTACTCAGTACTTCTGGCCATTTGAATTTATGACCCCTGCTCTAGCATATTTGTAAGATCTGTCATGGGCTGGCTAGTTCTATACAAGATCTGTGCCAAGGACATGAGCTATTTTAGTATCATAAGTGGCAATACTTACAGGATATCCAGGGAAAGCTGGGTAGCCTGTGGGGGGATAGCCCGGGTACGACATTCTGCAACAACAATAAAAAATGTCTTCTGTAATTCCTATAAGGATTAAGGCCTTTGAAGATATATTTTGTCATAGGGTTTAATCAAAACACACCTTCTTTCAAAAGAGTCTAGCAGGCAGACTGATTCAGTAGTTCTGAGATGGGGCCCAAGATTCTGTATTCCTAACTAAGCTTCCAGGTGATGCTATTGCTGCTGGTCTGTGAATGATATTTTGATACCAGAATATTTTGGCATTTCTGAATCTACCACCTAATTTGCCAAATTTTTCAATATGTGTTTTGGCTCGTCTCCCCAATACAGCTACAAATGATTTGTATTTCTTTTTTATCAAGACCCCAAACAATGACATATACATACTATTACATATAAAACAGGTAACTAATAAGGAGCTACTTTATAACACAGGAAACTCTACTCAATACTCTGTAATGGCCTGTATGAGAAAAGAATCTAAAAAAGCGTCAACATATGTATATGTATAACTGATTCACTTTGCCATACACCTGAAATTAACACAACATTGTAAATCAACTATACTCCAATAAAAAAATTTTTTAATAAAGGACCCCAAACAAATCCAGTTCAACATTTACAAAAGCCCACTATTTAATAAGCACTGTCCTAGGTGCTGATACAGAGATGGGGGGAGGAAAATGAGAAAATAAATTTAAGTTATTATAGTGCTCCTTATGACATAAGCACAGTATAGAAGCTAAAAACTTGCTAAATTGAGAATGAATGGGCGTATATTTAGTCGAAGTTGAAAGAAAATAAGAAAACTGATCCAGTCAGTTTTAAAACAGTCATTTGGAATCCAAAGACCTGGATGCAAAGGACGTTAAATCATTTTTTGCTGTCTTCTTCCCCAAGCCCAGTTGATAAAAAAAAAAGGAGTAAAGGAGAAACAATATCATCCAAGAACAGTCAGATGGACCAAAGGTAAAAGAGGTCAGGGTCAAAATAAAGTGAAAAAGTCTGAAAATAATTTATGGGAGAAATTAATAATTATTTTATTTATTATTATTATTATTTTTTTGGTACACGGGTCTCTCACTGTTGTGGCCTCTCCCGTTGTGGAGCACAAGCTCTGGATGCACAGACTCAGCGGCCATGGCTCACGGGCCCAGCCACTCCGCGGCATGTGGGATCCTCCCGGACCGGGGCACGAACCCGTGTACCCTGCATTGGCAGGCAGACTCTCAACCACTGCACCACCAGGGAAGCCCAATAATAATTTTAAAGGCAACAAGTTTTATAGCACCAAAGACTACAAAAACAATTTAAATTTCTAAATCTCAGGAACTGTTCCAGTGACAAAGTCCTATTTCTACAGCCTTTAGCTACTATATTAAATATTAACTTTAAAGGCACTAGAGGAATTACGTCAACAAGAGTTTCCGAACAGAATGAAGATAAAGACTATCCGTACATGAGAAAACTTAAAGCAACTTTAAGAAAATGAATCTGGGTACATTTTGAAGTATAATTATATAAAAGACTAGAATGCAATTCTATTTCCAGGATGTACCTCATAAAAATACTTACACAAATGCAAAATTATATACGTTCAAAGCTATTCATTACACACTATTTGTGACAGAAAAAGGTTGGGAATTCCCTGGCAGTTCAGTGGAGAGGACTCAGTGCTTTCACTGCCATGGGCTGGGTTCAATCCCTGGTCAGGGAACTAAGATTCCGCAGGCCAAGTGGCATGGCCATAAAAAAAAAAAAAAAAAAAAAAAAAAGACGGTTAAAAACAATCTAAAAGTCCATTAATAAGGAACAGGTAAAACAGATTATGGATAGCCATACAATGAAGTGTTAGGCAACTATTAAAAATGAGCAGCTCTCTTTTTACTCATATGTGAAACCACTCTAAGTCATATTAAGTGGGAAAAAAGCAAGATGAAAAACTACATAATTTGCAACCAAATGTGTAAAAATTACATTTATTTGCTTGTATATAGAAAGAATATCCCTGAAACTATACTCAAGAAAGTAGGAAACAGTACTCCACTGCCTCTGGAGAGGAGAGCTGGGGCATAACAAGGAGATTTTTCAATGTACTAAAAAAAAGGGCTAAGTGTCCTTTTGGAATTATGCATGTATCATCTATTCAAAACGCAGATTGAAAAAGCTTTTGTAAAAAGTTGAAACAAACCCGAGTTTGGTGACTCAACAAACTACTCAACTTTGCCCAAGGAATAATCAGACTATACCAGTGAACCAGAACTTTTATTTCCTTTTCAACATCCTCCGTCAGCAACTACTTTTAAAAGACTAGAAAAGCATTCTTGGTTTTCCAAACCATCTCCACCCAGTGAGTCAACTACTAAAAGGGGTGGGTCTCACTATTCAAGTCTCAGAGATGGCATGAAGCCCAGGAACACAGGAGGCAGCTGTTGCAAATTTATGAAACAAATACAAAATAGAAAGGGTGTATGAAGATGGCCAACAGCAGATACTACAATTTTCCAAAACCTGCCTCTTGATTGGGAAAGACCATTTAAATCTGTCAGCAAGGGCCCTTCAATAAAGAATAGGAGGCACGACTAGGCTCTGCATGGACAGGGTAGGCAGTCACCACCAGTGAGGACTGAAAGGAGGCTTCACTTTGCAGTGGTCAAAATTCTCTCTTCTACCTCCCTATCTAGTACTTGAACTCCTTCCCTGCCTGATAGGTAACTCATTACACTCATTATCTAATTAGGACAGATTATCAGATCAGCTCCCCACCAGCTGGCAGAAATTAGAGAGTTTAAAGGCAGTTGGACGACTTCTTTTCACTTCTGTCACTTTATGGTAGACATCAGCCATCTTCTGTAGAATTGTTCACACAGGTTGGGCTCAAATCAGCACGTTTGCTGCTGCTAAGGTACTAGGAATCAAATCTGGAATGCCACTTCCCTGAATAGTTCCCAAGAATTATAAACCTGAACCAGTGTACAGTTTTAGGCTTCCGCATTCTGTCCTAGGTTCACTAAGCAAGTACAAACGTCCCAAGTTTCCCTAAATTTGCTGTGTCACCAGGAAGTCTAGTCACCAGCCGGACCTAGCTTTCGGTGCTGCTCACCGGTTTTCCTACTCAGCCCTCCTTGGGGTCGTTTCAGCAGGGCCATCCTCTGGCCTCAACCCCTCCACCTGTGGTCCACCTGCCTGCGCGGGAGGCCCCTCGGGCAGTGAGCTCCCTCGGACCTCCGGACAGCCAAGGGGCACAGACGACTGGCGAACAAGACTTCCCGTTGCCCGGCCGCCTCGCCGATCCCGCCCTAATGCGCTCCGCCCGAACGCCCCCACCAGGCAGCCCGGGTCCCAAAACGCGCACACCGAGTCGCCGGCCACTCCCGGGGCCCACAGGCTCCTCCAGCGCCCCCCTGCTCGGGGACACACGCGGGGCCCCGCCCTCTCCCGGCTGGCAGGCCTCAGAGCAGGCCGGGGCGAGGCGACCGAGGGGGACGAGGGGTGGCAACGGTAGGGTACGCCGTTCCTCACCTGACCCGGTGGAGCAGCGTCTCGTCCCAAACTGATCTCGGGCAAGATGGAGCCGGGGGCGGGCCCGGGAAGGGCGGGGCGCCGAGGGCCGCCGCCCGAGGCCGTTAGGATCGCAGGGGGCGGTGCCGACAGGGCCAGTCCAGGCGGCTGTCGGTGCCGCTGCTCCGGCTTTCCCTTCCGCCCCGCCTCGCCGCCCCACCTGCGAGAAGACGCTCTCTTCGGGTGCACCAGCCAGTTTTATCACAGTTCCTTCTGGGCTCTCTCAAGCCATTTGGGAAGTTGAAGCCGTCCTGAGGAATCCCGAAGCCCCTTCAGTGGTGGGCGGCAAAGAAGGGCTCGAAACTGGGAGGCCAGGGGCAGCCTCTCCGCCTGATGTGCCGTCCTCCCTATCTTCTGAGGACAAAGACGGTGTCTTTTATTAGTCCCTTGTGAATTGAATTAATATTTATGAGGCTCCTAGATAGTGGGAACAGGAGATGCACTAATCAAAACCACTCCAGAAGGAAGTTGTTAGGTGATTCCAGGCTCCCCTCACACTAGAGCCCTACCATTAAACATTTGAGGCAATTTCAAGGGCCCAGACCAGTATCTTAAACTCATTAAGAAAGTTTATATTCCAGAGCAAAGAACCAGTTGGCTATCTTTTACAGTGGTTCTCAAACTGTGGTCCCCAGACTGGCAGCCACCACATTATCTGGTAACTTGTTAGAAATGCAACTCATTGGGCTCCACCTTAGACCTAATGAATTAAATTCTAGAGATGAAGCCCAGCAATCTGTTTTAACAAGCCCTCCACGTGGTTCTATGCACACTAAAGTTTGAGAACTATTAACCTATTACTCCACATGCTTTTCTACCCAAAACCTTCCTCATGGGGGTGGGATAGGGTGGATTAAATTTTTAAGTGGCAAAAGCAAGATATACATGGCCCTAAAACAGGGGTGAAGTGGAAGGTACTTGAGAAAGGTCACTGCCAAATTTAAACAAAACTGCACAACACTCTGGATACCCAGCATTACTTCCCCAGCTCCCACCAATCGGTCTGGAAAATATTGGGCCTTTCTGTCCAATCTGCCTGGAGACCTCTGGAATTTAAGCATTCCCTAAGAAGCCTGTCCTTACTCCTTTGCTCTATATCACTACCTAGGTGATCTCATCCCCACCCTTCCCTCTGCCTTAACTATCAGCTTGAGAGGTTATTTTCCAAACCTCCTATTTCCCGCCCACTTTCCTGAGCTATAGGCCCAAATACCCGATAGTCTATTCAGGTAGATACCACTAGATTTCCCACTTCATCCTTTCAATTTGTCCTTCTTTCTTGACATACAAGGACCTCCAGGGCCAGAGACCCTTTCCTCATGCTGCCTCTGCCTAGAAAGCACTGCCTGCCTTTTAACAATTATGAATCTATTAAGACTCAATTCAAAGATCACCCATCTCCTTCCTGCCTCAAGAAGCTTTTCCTGACCTTCTTTTCTTTACCTTCCCTTGGGTAGACTCCCTTTTTTGCACCCAAGAAAACCTTTTATAGATGTCTGCTGTAACACATTTAACAGTAGTCATGGGCTTCCCTGGTGGCGCAGTGGTTAAGAATCTGCCTGTCAATGCAGGGGACATGGGTTCGATCCCTGATCCGGGAAGATTCCACATGCCACGTAACAACTAAGCCCGTGTGCCACAACTACTGAGCCTGCACTCTAGAGCCTGCAAGTCACAACTACTGAGCCCACGAGCCTAGAGCCCGTGCTCCGCAACAAGAGAAGCCACTGCAATGAGAAATCTGCGCACTGCAACAGAGTAGCCCCCACTCACGGCAACCAGTGAAAGCCTGCGCGCAGCAACAAAGACCCAACACAGCCAAAAAAAAAAAAACAAAACCCAGTAGTCATAGCACATGAGTATTTAACTTGCCTGTATTCAACCACATGAACTTAGCAAAAACAAAACACCTCTGAAGGTCATCATATGCTCCAGAGTTCACATAAAATAGGAGACATTATGCTTCTCCTAATGTGAATATTGCACTGTGTTTAAATACACATACCGGACTTCCCTGGTGGTCCAGTGATTGAGACTGTGCTTCCAATGCAGGGGAGCGTGGGTTCAATCCCTGGTCAGGGAAGTTCTGCATGCCAAGCAGTGTGGCAGCAAAAAAAATAAAAATAAAATAAAATAAAAAAATATATATATATACATACATATATATATATATATATATACACACACATAAAATTAAAATAAACACACCTATGTTTTGTACAGACAGAGCAGTAATTTTGTCCCCAAAGGGACATTTGGCAATATCTGGAGACGTTTTTGGTTGTCACAACTAGGGAGGAGGGTTTTACTAGTATCAATGGGGAGAGGCCAGGGATGTTACTAAACATTCTACAATGCACTGGACATCCCCCTACAACAAAGAATTATTCAGCCTGAAATGTCAGTAGTACTGAGGTTAAGAAACTCTGAGTTAGACTAATCTTCCTAAATAACGGATTTGGTCATATAATTCCCTTGATTAAACTCCTCCACTAGCTTCCCACTGGAACCAGAATAAAATCCAAACTCCTAGCCATGGTCTATTAAGTCCCATATAATCTGGCTACTGCCTACCTCTCTGATCTCATCCCTCTTCACCTTCCTTCTCAAGGACCAAACTCTGGTCAAAATGGCCTTCTGTCTAAACATACCAAGCTTGTGACCAAACACACCAGAGATTCCCAGGATCTTTACACTTGTTATTGCTCCTATTTGCAACGTTCTCTATTGCATGTTACATCTCAAATGTCATCCATCTCCTCAGAGAGGTATGTATTCCCTGAACATTGTAGCATTAGTAGCCCCACTGTCACTAACACCACTACCAGTTATACACACTAATTACCCTATTTAATTTTCTTTGTAGCACTTAAAAGCATATAAAATTCTGTATTTACTGTTTGTCATCTTCCCCTGCTGCCCTCGGAATGTACACTCCTTGAGAACAGGGATATCTCTAGAGTCTAGAAATAAAATGTTCAGTAAATACTTGGTTGACTACAACAGGGCCTCCCAGACTCAAGCCAATTATTTCATCCAGTGATCAACTAAATAAACAGAGGTCTGTTTCCAATAGTGGAGGAAATAACTGGCTCTGATAGACTTGTTGAGATAAGGATATGTTGGAATCCACAATGGAGTGTTATCCTAAGGGAATTTCAATGTAGTTTTGAAAATACAGCTTTTTCACTTCATATGCTGACTTTAGAAAATGTAACTCATTATATTGCCCCTGCTTAACATCAGTCTTTTATTAAACTGTAAACACTCTAAGGGTAAAAGCCATTTGGAATCCTCAGCATCTAGCATGAAGCTAAGGCACTTTTATGTACTGTCACCACCACTCTAAGCTGGAAATTTTTGTGTCACCTGTTACTGTGTGGTTTCTGTCTCCTGATTAGACTCTGATAGATGTATCACATTTCACCCAAAACAATCAGTAATTAAGCCCTATAGATTTTACTTTCACATTCTAGCTACAAAATATTATCTACCTGTTTACTTTCCTTGTTATAGCTAGACCTCTTCTTTTCCCTAACTACTACCATTGGTCACTTTAGCTGATACATGTATTACATCATCTGAACCACAAAAATGGCATTCTGACTGGTTTTTCCATTGTCGAACCATCTTGCTCAGTAAGTTCAATCTATTTATGTTACTGAATAATATTCAAAGTGGTATGTATTCAATAATAGCTACCATTTATTAAATACATACTATATGCTAGACACTGTTAAGCACTTAACAAATATTCTCATTTTTTACACTCTGATTTAAAAAACTGTTTTTGGTAACAGCTTTATTGAGATATAATTCACTGATGTAAAGTATACAATTCAATGGTTTTTAATATATTCAGAGTTGTACCATCACAATTTTAGAACATTTATATCACCCCAAAAATAAAGCCCATACACTTTAGCCATCATCCCCAATATGCTCACCATCCTCATCTCTATGCTGCCACTCATCTACTTTCTGTCTCCATAGATTTGCCAACTCTAGACATTTTATATAAATGCACTCAGACAATATGTGGTCTTTTATGACTGGATTTTCACTTAACATGAACATGGATGAGCGTATTTTCAAAGTTCATCCATGTTGTAGCATGAATCAGTACTTCATTCTTTTCTATGGCCAAATATTTCATTATATGTATATGCCACATTTTGTTTATCTATTCACAAGTTGATGGACACTTGGGTTATTTTTATCTTTTGGCTATTATGAATAATGCTGCTGTGAACATTTGTGCACAAATATTTTCATTTCTCATGAGTACACACCTAGGAGCAGAATAACTGGATCAAATGGTAACTTAATGTTTAACTTCTTGAGAAACTGCCAGACTGTTTTCCAAAATAGCTGCACCATTTTACATCCCTACTAGCAGTGTACGAGGGCTGCAATTTCTCTACATCCTCGTTAACACTTGTTATTATCTGTCTTTTTTATTGTTGTCATCCTAGCAAAAGAAGCACTTTCTTTCATTGTGGTTTTGATTTGTATTTCCAGATGACTAACGATGTTGAGCATCTTTTCATGTGCTGATCGATCATTCGTATATCTTCTTTGGAGAAACATCTGTTCAGATCATTTGCCCACTTTTAAATTGAGTTATTTGTCCTTTTATTATCGAGTTGTAAGAGTTCTATATATATATTCTGGATGTAAGTGGAGAGGCTGAGGTCACAGCAAGTTGT
Organism: Leucopleurus acutus; assembly: GCF_964270905.1. Lineage (NCBI taxonomy): Eukaryota > Metazoa > Chordata > Mammalia > Artiodactyla > Delphinidae > Leucopleurus > Leucopleurus acutus. Next base: position 59,238,045 of record NC_139156.1, on the reverse strand, counting down.
AGAAATGAATATCCAGGGAATATCCTAATCCTGAGAGTGTGATAAGAGAAGGATGACAATAGACAGGGTGTGGTAGAATGGCAGACCCAAAAAGAGAGCTGATGTTAATCACTCCTTTGGCAAGAGAGAAACCTCCAGTCTTGAGATGTTCTGTGTAGACAAGTAACACTTGGCAGTGAACAGGAAATAAGATAAAACAAGTGACTTAAGAAGCCCCAAACTGAGTTTATTGTGGTATAGACCAGGTGATAACAAACTCCAGTGTATTCAAGTAACCCTGATACACCCTGGGATACCTAAAATACAACACAAGGGCAAAAAGCTGCTCTAAAATTAGAAGTCCCCAAGAGAAAATAGGAAAATGAGACATGTATCTCGAAAAAGCCAGGAAGTAGAACAGTGTGCCAATCCTCACAACCTCCCCCACGTTCCCAACCACTTCTCTGACTTCCTCATTTTTCCACTACTTCAAGTCATTAAGACTTCTGCATTTTTTAGCCCAAATTGCTGTATAAGAAGAAAGTCTTTTTCAGAAGAATAAGGTGCCATTCTTCTCCTTGGTGCCATCCGGTTAAAGTCAAAACGTATAACTTTCTCATGAAGGAAACTCTTAGGAACTTAAGGCTCTACAAAGACTGATATAAGGGCCTTTTGTCACACACTAAATCTAGAATCCTGTCTCCACACACTAAATCTAGAATCCTGTCTCTAGAAGCTACATGTGGCTAACCTCTTGGAAATGAGTCACATCATACAGGAGCTCCCATTCAGCTTAGAATCTACCAGGACAAGTGAATTAAGTTTACGATATAGTGGATTTGAAAGTTGGCAATAATCTGGCATCAGCAGGTAATTTCATCACAATCTCTGCATTTTCTAGACATCCAGTCAGGATCTGGCTCAGCTATTTATACCCTGCCATTTACTTTCTCTTCCAATTGCCTCTTATCCAGCTGGCAGGAGCTTCCAAGAAACGTGATATAGTAGGCACTGCAGTATACTGGCTGCTTGTTGGGGTTGGAGTAGACCTGTTCAGGTTTGAGGGACGTAAAAGGATTAGCTCCACAGGCTGTGATGTGTGTATCCATGTCCACCAGAATCTGCAAAGAGGCTGCCAACTCCTGCTGGCTATGGGAGACAGATAAGAAAAATTGCCCTGCTGATTATGAAAGAGATAGGAGAGGAACTGCTCATCAATCCCAAAAATTACCTAAGGCTGGACTAACGCAACAGCTATCCCTCCCTCCCAAATGTCTAGACTAACTACTCAATTAACTAGCATAGCACTTTGAAGGGATGAGAAAGCCAAGCATGGGAAGGAAGAAAATCCTCACCAGAAGGCAGAAGATGAGCAAGGGGGAGAGAAATGAGCTCATCTACATAGAGGTGTGAGTGAATTAGGGAGGTATCACAAATAGGAGGAGGTCAAAACCTGTAAACAGTAATCATTGTAGGGATCTCATAATCACGAAGTAGCAAGAGGGTGGGCAGCCAAGCCTCCATCAGGTCCAGGGAAGCATGGAAACCTATGGAACAAAAATGGAGATGGAAATAGAAAGGGGAAACGCTAAGGCAGACCCTAACAAACATACTTCTTTGACTGCGTCCACCCCTTACCTTGCTCACCTCCAATGCTCATTTACCACCATCACCCGCCCCAGATTCTTTAATGGAAAATTATGGACCCAGGTGTAGCACATATGGCTAATGATCAACCAAGGTCTTCATTATATTACGCTCAACCTGACCAAATGAATGGGGTTCCAAAGGTACAAGAGCCAGGATGGAAAACTCCCAGAGGACCGACCCTGTATTCCCCCAAACAAATGACTCTTACCTGGATGGAATGCCACCACCAAATCTGGATGGGCTATCTGCCCAGACTCTACCTGCTCCTCCCAGAAGTCATGATAGAGGCCCCTATGGCTACTAAGCTGAACTGTGCCAGGTTCCAGGAGTGAAGGTGAGGCACTCTGTGAAAAGCCAGCAGCTACATCTACACCAACCATGATTACATGGAGGCCAAGGTGCCCAGGAAACATGTAGCCAAGTTCATCATAGTCCCAGGGTGAGTGAGGAATGTCTCTGCATGAGAAGCACCAACCACGTGCACTGTGCTTCCCCCGACCTTCCCAACATTTATCCCCAAGGCCCGAAGCCCAAAGCCCAGTGTCAAGGGCCGTGACAGGGCATCTGTCAGCAACCGCTTCAAAGAGCCCTGCAGGACATCTGGATCTGGCCTTGGCCATCCTACACTGGCCCACAGGGTGGTCATGGCCTGACTACCAAGCATAGCATCCAGAGTAGCCTCTAGCTGTAAACGTCACATAGAAAACCAGGTGTCCCAGCCCTGTGCGCCTTCAGTCAGCCAAGACCAAGGTCCTGAGGGAAGGACAAAACCACCTGCAGGAAAGAAGGAATAAGAAATGACCTAATCCTTCCCTGGCTTCAATATTCCCTCCATGTTCATTCTCCCAACCTGTCCCCAAGACTGCCCTGTCCCACTCAGTTCCTCATTTTTTCCTCAAAACAACACGCTTTCATATATTTCTCCAAGTACCATCAACTATGACCATTATGGCAAAATTCCCCAATACTGTCACTCCACCTGTGACCAGAGGCCATTCCATGAGACGGTCCACAGCTACAAGACGCAGCTCTTGACAAACCCTCCTATGTGCTGGCCAGTCTGACCTCTGGCACTCTGGACCACAGTAATAGACACTTCTGCACCTGAGAGAATGAGGCCCAGAAACAGATGTTCCTATACCTCAAAGGTGAATGGGGGACTCCTGGGGAAGGGAACTGATATTCCTGCACCTGGGAAGAAAGATCACCGGGTGAGGAAAGTAGGGAGAGGAATGACAGCTGCTGCAACAAATTTGGGGACTATGTTTGGCACAGGAGGCAGGAGGGAGTGGGAACGTAATTTTTCTCTTGGGTTACAGTGACACCTCAGCCTCTGTCTAGAACTAACTTTTTACATCCCTTACAGAAACAAAAAAACAGCAGGAGTTTGTGGCTGCCCTGTTATCACAGGTGTGGCTTGACCCCAACCTCCCCAGACAGATACGGTCTTACCACTTAAGTGCTCAAGAGAAGAGAGGTAGGGCTTCCCTGGTGGCGCAGTGGTTAAGAGTCCGCCTGCCGATGCAGGGGACACGGGTTTGTGCCCTGGTCCAGGAAGATCCTACATGCCGCGGAACGGCTAGGCCCGCGAGCCATGGCCGCTGAGCCTGCGCGTCCGGAGCTTGTGCTCCGCAACGGGAGAGGCCACAACAGTGAGAGGCCCGCGTACTGCAAAAAAAAAGAAAAAAAAAAAAAACAAGGAGGAGAGAGGTAGAAAGGATTATACTCTGGTCTCTGTCTAACCTCCCCATAATACCAAAATAATCAGGAGTCTTATAAGCAACCCTTTTCTAATTTCTCTGTGGCCTAGATCACACAAAATGAGGAGCAAGCCTGAAGTTATTCTGAAAATTCTCAGACCTTTCCTCCTGCAATGAGGTCTTAGAATAGGATCATTCCGGATGTCTCCCCTATTAGCCCCCAACTAATCACCTCTTGCCGGAGGACCCTGGAGTTTGAAAGGCCACTAGGGAGTACTTTACAGTGAGCACAGAATCGGAATGTGTCCTCCATCTTCTGGAACATTTCTTGAAGGCATCGATATCCAAAGCCTGATACAGGAGTATCCCCATCTAGCACCAACCTGCAGAAAGAGCATGAAGAAGGAGTGGCAATAGGAAAAACACCTCCAAAATTTCTCATGACTCTTACCTTGTCTCCTATATATTTGCACCTCTCCTACTCCCATTGTTTCTCTTTTAAGCAAATTATATTTCTTCTATAGTAATAAAACTGGCAAAAGTCAGGATGAGAAAATCCCTCATTGCAAATACCCCATATTCCCCAAGCTATACTCCCTCTCCACCTTATGAATCACTTCTACCAGTGACAATATATCACTCTTCCATAGAGTTAGTCACTCACTTGTATTCTTCATAGCTTTTCATGTTCAGCTTTGAAGGATCAGCTGGGATAGGCCAGGAACATTATTCTCCAAGGAGAAGAAGCCAAGTGTATCAATGCTAGGTCCAGGTTTTGAGAGGGTCAGAGGCACAGGAGTCACAACTGTGGGTGGGGTCACAACCACGGGAGCCACTGATGAGGGGAGTTTCTTGTGCCTTCGTCATCGGGACCGTGGAGCCATGGCCTGTCCAGTGATACCTGGGGACTATACGTAGAACAGATATGGAATGGAATTTTGTAAGTTGGACACATATGATGCTTTTTCATATGTTTGACCTTTCACTTGTCATTCCAGTCTCTCAGGCCCAGGTATCAGTAAGATTCATTTCATATCTACAGATTATTGATCACCACAGGCAGTTGTGAAAAAGAGAAATAATTATATGTGACTATAATTATACATATATGTATTATACATGAAGTTCTATATACAATATAGATGCCTAGAAAAGTCTGGCAGGGCTCATATAAAATTAATAACAGTGATTAACTCTGAGGAAGGGAAAAGGCACTAGGATGGGAATTGGATCGATAAAAGGGAACTTTAGACTTGTTTGTAATGTGTGACTTTTTATACAAAGAATATATTCGTATACTATTTGTGTATTTTAAAACATCAACTTAGAGGAAAAAGCAACAAAAGTTTTGGTTGGGCTTCCCTGGTGGCGCAGTTGTTGAGAGTCCAACTGCCGATGCAGGGGACATGGATTCGTGCCCCGGTCCGGGAAGATCCCACATGCCGCGGAGCGGCTGGGCCCGTGAGCCATGGCCGCTGAGCCTGCGCGTCCGGAGCCTGTGCTCCGCTACGGGAGAGGCCACAACAGTGAGAGGCCCGCGTACTGCAAAAAAAAAAAAAAGTTTTGGTTGTCCGAAACTACCATCTAACTAGAGAAACAGTCAATCTAATCTAGTTGGGGAAGGAAAACATTCATTTTAAAAGACCTATCATCACATTTATAAGCAATAAACCAAAAAGTAGAAATCAAATGCAATACCAAATTAGCACTACAATGCCAAGTTATGCACATTATTAGGAAAATTTTCTAAAAAGGTGAGTTCTGAAGTAGAACTAAACCCACACCCACTCACTACCTAGAGAGAACTCTTGTGGTGTCCTCCTTCCCTGGCCTGTCTTTTCCCATTCCTTCCACGAGGGTTGAGTAAACAAAAGGGACTATACTGGAAAAAATAAAACATAAATATTTATTGATAAACAGATAAAATCATTTGCAAAATACTATAACAGAAACAAATTTGAAAAAACATACTTAACATCTATATGTCTTAGACGTTAGATATAAACTATAATATAAGGCAGTGTATAAATCCTACAAGAAAAGTGAAACTAGAGCACTAATGGGAGATCAGAAGAAGAGAGTCTCTCAGTTGGTGAGCTACAGACAGACTTCATGAAGCAGCAGTTGGAACAGACCATGAAATATGGCAATACTGTGAATACACAAAGATAGGGAAACAGGAACTCTAAACACAAAGAAGAGTGTGACCATAACAAATGTAGATGGGAAAATTCTGGGAACTAAGGAACTAGAATGGTTTGAGCTGGATTATTAAGTCTAAAGACCTAAGTGTAAGAGAGAAAACTATAAAGTCTTAGGGGCTTCCCTGGTGGCACAGTGGTTAAGAATCCACCTGCCAATGCAGGGGACACGGGCTCAATCCCTGCTCCGGGAAGCTCCCACATGCCGCGGAGCAACTAAGGCCGCGCACCACAACTACTGAGCCTGCACTCTAGTGCCCATGAGCCACAACTACTGAAGCCTGCGTGCAGCAACAAAGACCCAACACAGCCGAAAATAAATTAACTAATGAAAAAAAAATTTTTTTAATGGTAACTTTCATGTTAAAAAAAAAACCACTATAAAGTCTTAGAAGAACACAGGGGAAAAGCTTCATGATACTGTATTTGCCAAGTTCTTGAATACGACACCAAAAGCACAAGCAATAAAAGAAAAAAATAGATAAAATGGACTATATCAAAATTTTAAAACTTTTGTGCATCAAAGGACAAAGTGAAATGGCAACCCATAGAATAGGAGAAAATACTTGTAAATCATATATCTGATAAGAGATTAATATCCTGAATATGTAAAGAACACCTGAAACTCAACAACAACAAACAGCCCAATTACAAAATGGGCAAAAGACTTGAATAGACATTTCTCCAAAGAAAATATACAAATTTCCAAGAAGCACATGATACTCAACACAACTAATCAAAGGCAAATCAAAACCACGGACACCACTTTACTCCCATTAGGATGGCTATCATCAAAAAACTAGAAAACAACAAGTGTTGGTGAGGATGCAGAAAAACCGGAACCTTCCTACACTGATGGTAGGAATGTAAAATGGTGCAGCTGCTGTGCAAAACAGTATGGCAGCTCTGCAAAAAGTTAAATAGAGAATTATCATAAGACCCAGCAATTTCACTCTTAGGTATACACCCAAAATAACTGAAAACAGGTATGCAAACAAATGCTTATACACAAATGTCCATAGCAGCACTATTCACAGTAGCCAAAAGGTAGAAACAAACTAAAGGTTATCAAAAGATAAATGAATAAACAAATTGGGATATATATATATATATATATATACACACACACACACACACACATATGTACACATATATATGTGTGTGTATATATATATATATGTATATATATATAAATTCAGCCATAAAAAGAAATGTACTGATACATGGTACAATGTGGATGAACCTCAAAAACATTATGCTAAGTTAAAGAAGCCAGACACAAAATGACACATTATATGATTGCATTTATATGAAATATCAAGAATAGGTAAATTCAGAGACAAAGCAGATCCGTGGTTGCCAAGGGCTGGGTGGAAGGGGGAATGAGGAGTAACTGATTAATGGTTATAGGCTTTTTGGGGGGGGTGATGAAAACGTTTTAGAACTAGATAGAGGTAATGGGTGCACAACAATGTGAATGTACTCAATGTCATTTAATTGCTCACTTTAAAAGGATTAATTTTATGTTATGTGAATTTCACCTCAATTTAAAAAAGAAGAAAGGTATCTATAGAGATTTTGAAGCTAAAAAATTGTTTTATTCCCCAGATAAACTGCCTTCAGGGACAGGGAAATGAAGAGGATAATGCTGACAGTGGTTGTTTTTTATTGTGAATGAGGTAAAAGTTCAAATCAAGAATTGTGTTTTGTTACAAAAATAGTCTGACATTTAATCCTTCTGAACTAGATCTGTTAGGAAAAAACTCCAGAATCATCATTCAGCTGAGATGTAGGTGGCAGAACAATCAAACAAAAACCCTCCCCAAATCATCCAGCTAATATCCATTATCTTACAACATGGCTCTTGCAAACCACAGTCCTCAGGTTAATGGAGGAACTAATTTGATTTTCCTTTGTAGTTTCTTTCTCCTCGTCCTTTCATTCCACCCCTATTCTCCCCCCTCATCCCACAGATGAACGGCCAGTTTCAGAGTCCACAAAACAGAGATAACTAAGTTCATCTGCGTATCATATCTTCTACATTCCCACCAATAAAGAAGAAATTAGACCTAAAGATAGTACATTATTTTAGGATTTAAGGGTTATCTCTCTTTCCTAAAGGGCAGATGGAATTGCCTTCAAACCTTAGGACACCATTTCCAAAAACTGACCTGGCTCTTCCCTCCACTTTTTTTTTAAAAAATTTATTTATTTTTGGCTGCATTGGGTCTTTGTTGTTGCGCACAGGCTTTCTCTAGTTGCAGGGAGTGGGGGCTACTCTTCGTTGCGGTGCGCAGGCTTCCCATTGCGGTGGCTTCTCTTGTTGTGGAGCACGGGATCTAGGCATGCAGGCGTCAGTAGTTGTGGCTTGCGGGCACTACAGTGCAGCCTCAGTAGTTGTGACACACGGGCTTAGTTGCTCTGCATCATGTGGGATCTTCCCGAACCAGGGCTCAAACCTGTGTCTCCTGCATTGGCAGGTGGATTCTTAACCACTGTGCCACCAGGGAAGCCCTTTCCTCCACTTTTAATCACCAAACATTCTCATCACATTCCCAGAACCACTGCAATTCTAAAATAAGTACTCATATGCTGTATCTACCCAGCCCCCTCTGGCAAGACACCACCTTCTTAAACCTTGAAAGAATGGACTCATCTTTTCTTTACAGGTATGGAGGAAAAGTATCTTTGAGATAAATCAATAGTCTTAAATTCCAGAAGTAATAATAAATATCTTCCTGATATTCAACCAAAGGCCTTTATTCTGCAATGGAAGCCAATTAAGACCATAAAGGTACTTATCCACCTTTCCAATGAGCGATCTTCCTCCAATGGGAGATTAAGTCCACTGGAAGACTGGATGAACTGGCTGGAAGTCAAGGGATCGATCACACAGCTTGGCGAGGCATGAAGTTGGTGAAATCCCTGATGCCATATTTTCCTCTGTGTCTACAGTTGGTTCCTGATACAAATGGATAGTTTTCTGGCAGGAAGGTAAGAAGGTGGGAATGAGGAGCCAGGTCTTTGCATTTGCATCTGTATATATCATCAGGCTCATGTCTGAGTTTGTGTATCCAGCCCCCCTAGTTCTAACTTTCCTGCAATGAGGCCTAGTATCCTCCAAGTTCGGGGGTGGGGAGTTGACCTGAGAGAAACAAAGGCAGTGACTTGGGGTCTAATTTATTCCCAGTATATAAGAGAGAGAACACCAACACCAAGGACTGGAGAGGAGACATGAACTGGATGGCCTACAAAAACTCTTATCCTTCATCTCTAAATTCTCTAAAATATTAGCTAGCTTATCCCCACACCTAGGTCTCCCATATTCACCCCTCCTTACCACCAACAGCCTCAAATTTCACCTAAATCATAGTCATCTTCTCACCATCTCCAGACCAGTGAGGCCCATCTAATTTTCTCAAGTTCACCAGCAAACAAAAAATGTCTTTAGGGAGTAGGGAAGAGAAGGGTGAGTGAAGCTCATCATTGGGGATCCTCAAAAGGGGTTAGGAAAGAGAAAAAGAAAAGGAGAAACACATTAGAAACATTGCTATTAGGACAACATTCAGCTGCTTTATCAGTGATTAACACTCCCTGGAGTGATAAATACTTTACTCAACTATAAACTAAGCAAGCAGAGGAGTTGATGGAAAAGTAACTTACCCTGCTAAGCCCTCAGCTTCATTCCTTCTCTCTTCCTTCCAAGTGAAGTAAATGCTTGATCTCCTCAGATCTACGTTGTGGCTGATTTGCAGCTGTCCCTTCATATCACTTTCCTTTGCAAACTGCTGAAATGCTGAGTCTCTGTGATAAGGTATGCCCTGCCAACCAGACAGACAACACTGAATTCTCCCTAAAGAGGCAAATAAGGACCTGGCCCCCTGCCCTTGGACTTCTCTCTTTCTGACCTTCCTTCTCTGCCAGGAAGGCTCAGAACTCTGTCAACATTCCCAAACTCACCAAAGGCCAGGCAGGCTGAGGAAAGATGAAGCTTACTGCTTCCTGGACCTCTCTTACTAAGGCAGCATTTCTGCTCCCAGTCCACAGCGTCAGGAAAAAGCCCTTGGGATTAGTTCAGAAGTCAGTATTTGATTGGAAAAGGTAAACACTAGCCCAGAGGAACAGGAACCCCTAGAGTTCTAGATGTCAATCTAGACACAGGATGAGTTCTCCCAAGCCCCAAGTCCTTTTTAACGTAACAAACACTGCTCAAACACAACTCAACAGTGACCAATGTAGGTTTAAGTACAAATATGATACCCAGAAAAGGAGAATACAAATGGTCATTTAATGGTACAGAAAGAAATCAATTGGAGGGGAAACGTCCAGAATTAATTTGTAAAATTCAATTTCCCTGAAAGGAGAGCAAGGCACTTTCTGAGTGAATGTCATCAGGGGCATTCCACCTGTTTATTTTAAAAGAGGAATAAAATTTTCTGGAATATTAAAGTAAGCAAGACCAAAAACACACACTATTTCTAGGAAGAGAAAATAGAAAAGAACTCAAACATCTCATTCCTTCCTGTAATGGATGCTGATCCAGGGAATTTAATTCCACATTTCTAGCTCCTTTTCACTTAGAGCTATCAAGCTCCAGAACCTATCAGAGTTGTTAGTGCAGTGGTCCTATATGACTCTACAACCTGACGCTGCTTATATGTGGGCCCAGCTATGTCACTTACCTGCCTCTGTGAACATCAGCAAATTGGGGAACAGAACCACTTGCAATAAGGTCCTGGACCGTGGCAAATAAATCTATGCATGAACAGATGCAGAGAATGGATTCCAAAGGAACCCCAAAATGTAGAAAGCACAAACTACAAGCAGGGAAGGTGGAAGAAAAGTGTTAAGGATGCAAAAAAACCATTACATAACATTATGTAGAATAGCTGTGGACAAAGGAAAATCAGTTGCAACAGGCAAAAATCCTGAATAAAATAGGGGTAATTCATTTTAAGCAAAGGTTTCAGGCCAATTTCAAGTTTAACTGGCAGAAAATTGAAAGGTTTTGAGGTTTGTTAATGGCTGAACTGCAAAAGGTAAAAGAACTCAGATTGTCTTTTCTAACTCAGAAGTGTCATCTTTGAATATAAAGGGAGATGATATATAGAAAAAAACTGACATTGAATAGTTTACATTTCACCATCATTACTACTGTTCTGGTAGACATTTAAATTTACAATTTAGAAAGATCTGAACTTTTCACAATTTGCATTCATCATGAGTTACATTAAAAAAAAAAACCTTTAAAAGTACTTCTATGGTTCGTTGTGAAACTAGTTAGAAGACAGACTAGAAAGAGCTTCCTATTCAACAAGTACAAAGGGGGATTCCCTGGTGGCGCAGTGGTGAAGAATCCTCCTGCCAATGCAGGGGACACAGGTTCAAGCCCTGGTCTGGGAAGATCCCACATGCTGCGGAGCAACTAAGCCTGTGAGCCACAGCTACTGAGCCTGTGCTCTAGAGCCCGCGAGCCTAGAGCCCATGCTCCGCAAGAAGAGAAGCCACCGCAATGAGAAGCCCGCACACCGCAACGAGAAGCCCCCGCTCTCTGCAACTAGAGAAAGCCCGTGCACAGCAACAAAGACCCAACTCAGCCAAAAAATAAGTAAAATAAATTAAAAAAAAAAAAAAGTAGGAAGGGATCTATGAGGCACTGGGTGATATTCTACCACTCTTCATGTATACCACTTTTTCTGAGTTCCATTCCTTCCTCTTATTTTCTTCTTAATTTTTGCCATTAACCCTAATTCTTCTGATTTGCTAATGATATTTTATGTTTACCCATGATTCCCATAAACACTATATAACCCTAGTAATGGACCTAAGGAACTAAAGAAGTTCCTGCTACCTGATATATTAGTTAAGCTCTTAATTTAGAGATGCATAGTTTTCACAGACCAATAACATCAAGAGAATATTTAAGGTATACAGTACATAATAACTGTAAAGGCAGCTCATGGACTGGGATGCAAGTTAATATTACAGCAAGCAGAAGCTGTAATGATCAACAATTGGAGTTCTGCTTGCTACCTTGAATTAGGCATGTATATATACTTCAAGTTAAATTAATGCTTTTTTTTTAAGTCTTTATTGAATTTGTTACAGTATTGCTTCTGTTTCATGTTTTGGTTATTTTTTGGGCCGCGAGGCATGTGGGATCTTAACTCCCTGACCAGGGATCGAACCCACACCCTATGCATTGGAAGGCAAAGTCTTAACCACTGGACCACCAGGGAAGTCCCTAAATTAATGCTTTATAATGTGTATCATTATAATTATTGTTGAAAAATGTAATTAAAGTTGTCATACAATTATATTATTATAAAATGTTGAACAATATGCAAATTTCGCTCAATTTGCAAAATTCTATACTTATTTTGATTGTGACAAAGAACGAAAATGCAGTATTATTCTTTTCTTATTGTTAAAACTTAATAAATTCGAAATACTACTGTAACAAAATTCTAGACAATAACATTTTCTTTCAGTTAAAAGTTAAGTAAAACACTGATTTTAAATAACAGATTCAGGCCTATAATAGGCACCCAGAGTGCTCAGTTACTAATGCTCATGTAAAACAAGTATAAGCAAAGTAAAAAAAAAGAAAAAAAAGGAAAAATTTATGAAGACAAGAATTTAATTCATCATATTACCATGAACTACCCATTAGATAATTTTCTCTGAATATCCCAATTCTACTAACAGGATTTTCTGATTTGCATGAGGTCAAATCAGACTACATCTTCCAAATAAAACCCAACACAGAGATAGGAGCAGCGGCCCATGCATGGAATTTATTGTGTGCTACTGTTTATAAAATACTCAAATAGTCCTGCACATGCATAATATTTCCAACTTAGAAAGGAGACCATACAGGGTGCACTTTCTGGCAAACAAACAATAGATGGTTCCGCTGCCTGGAGCTCTGAGTTGTATTCCAGGGCATGAGGGAAGCAGGCCACCAAAGTAAAGGGAAATACCAAACTACTGTGGCAATCAATACAGGTCAGTAATTGTGAAAAATTAGCACATGGTTCCATTTAGTCTAACCAAGCAGTTCTGTAACTATCGAAAGAAAATGTTCAACATGCAGTCTTGACTTTTATGCTTCCACTAACATCTGAATGACTGAACAGAACTGTTGCTTCTATGCTGCACTGCTTAATCAAAAACACTTCCAGAACATTTTAAAATTTCCTTTGCATCAAAACATAAAATGATAGGAAGCCAGCAGTAAATCACCCTGGTGGCTATTTAAGCAACTTGAGTACTCACAGTAAACTAAAATTTCTCATAACATCTAGGTAACCTATACATGTCGTACCTGTACATCATAGGTCTATATATTAAATATTTGCAAAATGAAAACATGCATACACAAAATACGTCAAGTTTTACAGACATGATTTGAATTAAAATTTACTTTGACAATGTACAAACTTCTTTTAAAGTACCTTAAATGAGTAATTCTGTAATTCTTCATAATTCTGAAATTTAGAGATTTTCTTCTTAAATCTCTGGGGTGTAAATCTCAAAAGATCTGGGCAAGAAAGATTCTAAATTAGTTTTTGGATTTGTGTACAAGTAAGAGAGTCTGCCTAGAAATAGGTTATGCATTCATAATTGAAAAATACCAAGACTATATTACAGAATTAGCCACATTTAGGAACTACAGACCTGAGGTCAGCATTTTGTATAAATGCCAACTGGGTTTCTCAGCATTTTGCCCATAATTCAAAACACAGCTTAGTAACCTCGGAAATGTATTTTAAGACCATGCTAACTCATCCTTTAAAGACATTTCATGGGGGAAAAAAAAAGTCCACATTATCTCTTAGGATTGTATTTGAAGTTATGGTTGAAAAACAAAATCTAATTCTACTGAGGGGAAAAAGAAATCTCATTTGTAAACTTAAACGTGTGAACCACAAGCATAAATGGAGGTGTAGTTGCCCTCCACTGGAAATTGCCCCAAGCCCCTTGCTCACTGCTCTCCACCTTGGCAGCGATGACCCAATCTTATCAGATAGCACAACATGTCCCAGGGCCCTCAAGCCTCCATCCAGGAAGGGGGCTGGGGTCTCAAAAGCACAATGGTTTCTCCAGAGGGACTGTGACATTTACAGTCAGCTTGACCGACCCCTCCAGCTCCTCGGGTGATCTGTCCATTTGGGGCCCGAGCTGTGAGAGTCCCTGGGAAGCCGTGGGTCACTGGGCACCATGGTTGCCAGTCCCGTGGTTCTCAGTGGCATGTGCGGTGTTCAGAGAATTGAAACCATCTTGCTGTACAGCATCTTTCCGGGGTGGCATTCTCTCATTGATCCTATCCAAACCCTTTGCCTCTTCAAAACTGCAGATTCTATGTGGTGGAGAGAATCCTCGTATTGCTTAACAAAATGCAAATTTGATACGTCAGTAATTGAAAAACATTTCTGAGATTTCAAAAACATAATTAATGATTTTTAAGAAGAAAGAAATTAGTTGTACATAGCAACATTTAAATCTTACTTTAACTGAAGCCTATCCCCATTCTAGATTTCCCCTTAAAAATGTGAAATGTTTAAACCTAAATATAAACATGACAGCTTCATAGATGACAAGTGTTACATCGCCTTAAAAAAAACACACACACAAAAATAATCCTCCCCTGCCCCCAAGACCTCCAGGCAATGGTCTCAGGGTCTCAACCTGACTTCTACTACATCAATTATCTCCTACCTCAGGCCCTAAGATCACCAGTGACTATCACAGTAAGGCAGCAACAAGAGTAGGGGCAAATGAGGAGGCTAAACAAGGTTAATCCTCAACATACAAATCTGTACCAAGAGCGTGGGAGAAGAAAAGAAAGTTAAAATTTAGCAGATCAGAACTACCTTGGAGGTCAAGGTATTATCGCCCCATTACCACCAATATGAAATGAAAAAGGTAGGAAATGCCTCCAGGAGTTAGATCTGTGTTTGGCAGATTGTAAAACGTATTTATAGTTCCATATTTTAGGAGATGTTTTCCTTAATTCACTGGCCATTCACTGCCTGTTCTTTGGAAACCCAAATCAAAATAAACGGCAATCCTCCTCCAATTGTTATGGTTTCTCATTCACTTCATCTGGAGTGATGTATCCTCTATTATTAAAATGTACATTAAAAAAATTTCCATACTATTGGTTATAATTTGGTTGCTTTAATATGCAATCCCTGGGACTCAGAGTCTGTGCATGTGAACCAAGTAAGGGGTTGGGGCAGCAAAGCTTTCAGCAACGTGGAATACCAACCCAATACATGATATACGCGATGTAATATTATCAGCAAACACTAGCCCAGACTGCAGCACAAAATCACAGTGACAACTCTGCACTCTCAGGTGAATTACTGAAAATGAGTATGTCATTTTTATATCATGAGTATACCAAACCTACATCTAGAGAGGATTGCACTTCAGAATTTAAAAATCTGAGTAGCACAGAATCATGCAAAATATGGAACAGATCTTTATTTGCAACTGTAAATGCTATAATATTATACCATAACATGCTGTACTCTAAAGAATTCTGGAACATTAAATGCTGGTCGCATTACTATACTAGAAAAGGGAAAAAACCAAATTGTCACTATGGAACTCAGTCCTTGTGATTCAAAAAGAAGAAGAAGAAAAAGATATGACTGTTAAACTTGATGAGTCAGTTGAGTCTGATTCATCTTGGACTGTGCAAGCTAGAAGTAAGACACACCCACAGGACATTCACTGATGCCCACCCACACACCACAGATCTCTGCCCAGTGCAAGGACTCTGATCGTACCTTTTTCAGCCTCAATAGCCTCAACTGTGGCTGTACAGAAGTGAGCAGAGGCATGCAAAATGAATGAGAGAGATGAGAAGGGTCATATCGTACAGCAGAAAAGGCAATGATTACTTAAAATATAACAGTACCCCATACTACATTATCATTTACAATTTAACATATATAGTACCCGTATTAGAGAGCCCCATCCAATCCCCCAATTCCTGACACAGCACAGTTTACACACAGCACTAAGACACCATCGCTCAGAGCACAGAACACATAGACCTATTGTAAACACAGACACCTCAGCATCCATGCAAATGCACACTAGTATTAATTACCCATCTTGAATTCAGTATTTTGATGACGTTAGAATTTTCCAACATGTTTATTATGTCACATCCATCACAATCACAAGGAAATTCTCTAGAGTGAAATTATGATGGTAGAATTGCAGTAGAGCAAACAGAATGAGATTCTTTTCTTTCATGTCTAACTTATCACCAGTTGGCCCCCTAAGATATAAACTAGAAGGGGTCAGCAATGCTTTTCCTGTCACTTCTAATTCATAGGGCAAAGCATAAGCTGCAAAAGTTGGTATGGCTACAATGAAATTTATGGTCAGTAAACTTGGTGAATTACTCTAATTAGAACAGTTCCATAGTGCTGTCCTCTGTGGGTAATCTAAAAGGACTCCTCTTATCTACTAGAAACGTCCTTTCTATTATAACTGGTGTTCCAAATATCTAAAGATATCTAAAGATATCAACATGTAACATATATAAAAATCCATTTATGTTCAGTGTATCACGAACTCAAATCTACCTCAGTTACTAACAGCCTCAAGTGACAATAAGAAGGCTACTGAGCATGTTTTCAAGCCCATCTACCAACTAGAGAGGAATCAAGAGATAGAACTGAGGTCTTACAGGCAATAAATCCTGTTCATTTCATGATATGGACATACATATAGGTCATATAAATGAGAAATACATTCTTGGTATAGCTTGTCTCTGGCCCATTTAGAGAATTGCAACATATTTAGTCATACATATTTTTGTAGTCAAAGATTCTTTTGGTTCATTTCTGGGTTCAAACTGTATAAAGCACTCACACTGAGGACCAGGACCAAAGATTGCAGAGGACATTATTGCCTGATAATACTGCCAAGTCTCAATTCTTACTTTACCCAAAGTGCACAAATTCATACTATTGATAATGTTCCATCCCTTCTACTTTGCTTCTTCAATGATAAGGCCAATTAGAATAATTATTCCTAAAATGAACTTTTAGCAGTACACATGATTTAGAAATAATAAAATTTATCCAAAGCAGTTATTAATGTGAAAGGACACTGATGAATCTAAGGAATTAAAGAAGGCTAAATTAGATGTTTGTAATCTCAATCAGATAGTAAAGTGGGGACCCCCAAAAAAGGAGCATAAACACTGAATAAAGGAAGAATTAATTTTTCTCAACTGTTAAATCATATTACAAATTAAAGCAGATATACTTATTGTATACCCACTGTACTTATTTAAATCACCATTTAAAAAATCTAGCCCTGTACACTTGGAAAATACTCTTGGAATTTGTCCAGACAGAAAACTGGGATAAATGACCCACCTCTACTGGATCAGCCCTGGAATTCCTATTCTTCAAAACATGGACTATTTTCTTTATAATTTAGAAATTAAATAGGGAAAAATAAAATGCCTATCAGAATCTATGTTTTAAAGAGCTTGTGGTAACAGAAGTGATTTTATATGAGATATTTCATAATTTGTATTTTATATATAGTAATAAATTAAAAATAAAAAACTGATTATCACTGTAAGAATTAGTATCTATTTTAGTATGTCAATAGTTTTAAAGTCTATAAAAATTTTTTTCAAATTATGAAAATGACAATACACTTTTGGGGGCTTTTAATTTTATATGCATTTTCTAGGTCAATTTATATTCTCTGCTCTTTCCCAAGGCCTCTAAATGCTCCTAAATGCTTTTTAGGACACAAAATGTACATCACACTCAAAATTGCATACCATGTTAAGTTTGAATGCTTAGAATTCAAAGAAGATCATTTGAAGCTTACATATTAAGCTGGAAAGAAAGAGATCTGATAATTGCAAAATTCTATCTGAAGAGCAATATTTTTCCTCAATTTTTTTCAGTTTTATGGGGCATCTTGACATGACCTTACTAAGTTTGAGTGTAATGCTGTTTCAAACTGTGTTCCTCAATACTACACAGGATAAGTGATCAAGAGGAATTGACCTTACTATAATATAGATGGCCACATATTTTCTCATATAGGTCCTCATGAAGGTAGCATTATAACGGCTAGCTCCCAATCAAACTTCCAAGAAGAAAATGCACATAAAATATGATTATCAAATCCTACTCCAACAGAGTTATACAGTTTGTAAAAACACTTGAGAAATATCATAAATTAACTGTAAAGTTATTGATGAGACAATTTCTATTTTCTGACAACAGGACAGAGGTCTTAGAATTTTAAAACTTTCTTTTTGCAATACTTAGCTCTCAGGTATTCACGTCAGGGGTCATGTCTACTAAAATTTTAAATGTTACATAAATTTTTAAAAATCACATGGGTGATCATACTTCTGTATGAGTTTTGTTATTTGTTTCAAAATGGGTTTGTCTTATGATAGAGAAATCACTTCAACCAAATGTAAACCACACGATCAAGATCCATTGCTGGCAGAGCTAGGGAGCTATCTAGTTTCCCAAATCGGACCCCTTAAGCTCAGCACCATCCAGTAACTCACTCTACGCCGGGAATAGACAGTCCCTTCAGTAAAGCTGTCTTTCAATCCTTCCCTGCAGTTGGGGGTGATTTCAAAGTTGGAAGACTGAGCTTCAGGCTGCATGCAAATTAAGAATAAATAGATGTGCTGAGCTCTCAACAAAGCATGTAATTAGCAGGCACTAACTGCGAAATCTGAAAGAAAGGTTCGCTGTGGATACAACATAAAAGTAACAAAATATCCAAGGATAACTGAAAGATGACCGTAGTTTAGATTTACTTAAGTGTGAGACCCTTTAGGTTTTCTTTTCCTTTTCTGAACAAACAGGAGGAAGGATATGGCATTTTTCAAGTTATTAAAATTCATCCTTTTCTATTAACATTCTTGCTAGTTTTATTGAATGTTTAAGGTCTTCTTAATTTGTTTTAATGAAATTATTTTTTGCTCATTTTCCTAATGTTTACAAGATAATAAGAAAAATGAAGGGCAAGAAATATAAAGAAAATCAGAGCAGATTTTTTTTAAATCAATAAAAGAAACCTCATTCAAAATGAAAATTTGAAGATATAATTTCAAAACATACTTATATATCTCACATATACCAGTAGTGGTAGCAGACAACACAATAACATATAAATAGAACATGTATAGGCTACAAGTAGAAATTATTTATCTAGAGAAAAATTCTTTTTATTTATTTAAGCATTTATTATGAGACCGAGTGAAATGAAATTGTGAAAAGTCAATCTAATTTAAATTTATTCAAAATTTAAAATTAAAATTTCCTATTTTTTTGCCTTAAAAATTTGACTAATTACAACACCAAACATGACTGAGAAGACATCAGATCTGTTGCTTCCTGTTTTAATACAACAATGACCCTTGGAGGGCTGTCAAAAGTGACTACAATAAAACATAAATTAAGGCTTTACATATCACATTTTCTGCTTTCCAACCACAAGGGAAAGAAATCTAGACTTTCAGTTATTGGGTATAGTCTATAACATTCACATCACTTTCTTCTATTTAATCTATAATGGGCTTTCAAAAAGTTAACCCAGTATTTACACAAATACTCCAAAAAAACTTAAGATTTTTTTTTAAATATAAAATATTCAATGAGCCAGATTACAGGAATGCTTTACGTATAATTCTTTTTATTTTCATGCAAAATAAAGGCACACTTAATAACACCCTTTCAATTTTGACTTACAGGATTTAAATTCCACCCCTTATAACAATGACTTAATATCTAACGTTACATTCATGTTGAGAATGCACAAAGTACAGCAACAATGCAGCAAACCTCAAAACAAGGTGCTACAAAGTTGCTTCTACATCAAGACAGACAAGTGTCTGATAGAGTAATTTAACTTAACATACTTTTACAGACATACAGCTAACCTAAAGAGAGACAGACAGATTTAGGAAAGCAGCTACATCTGCAGAGGAAGGAAACAGCGTGTTACAGACAGTCAATTATACATAGAACATTTGACAAACACCACAGAAAACAAACTTTGGCATCATTTACCAGGGTACAAAACCTTGCACAAATGTTTTGGCAAGTGAAGTGCATAAGTAATGTTCTGGGGCTCAAGCAGATTGTTAATTCTAAAATTAACATCTGAAAATGTAAGCACAGTCTAATACAATTACATAAATTAGAAAGATAAAAAAATAAGAAACTTGGAATTACATTTCCATTTAAGTAATATGGATATCCTTGATTCACATTCTGAAACTGAAGCTTTAAAAAGAAAATGGTGCATTAGACAAACGAATAAATATTTCAGACATTATGATATGAGTTATTCCCATATCATTTCATGAAAAGCTGAGAGACCGATCATTATTTTCAATTGAAAGGAATACCCATTTTATCATTTTCTGGCCTGGTCAGGTTATTAATCAGACACTACCTATCATATAGTATTCTGCTTGTATCAGCTGCTGAGACAAGAACTAAAAAGCAGAAAGAATTCCCTGCATGCATTATGTGTATTGTTAGCAAAAGAGTGAGGTGTGCCCCAGTCCATGTGAGGCACAGCAAGTTGCATAACATCATTACCACTTTGCAGGGTCTGCCGTCCTCCAGCTAACACTCCACTAGGCAACATCCCTGTGGGAGTCAGGCCCTTGAGTGTCAGCACACTTTCACTCTCCTCCCTATAGCAGAGAGATATAACAAAGATCAGAGACTTCCAACAAGTACTTAGGTTAAAAGAGGAGATGGGGCCCAGATGTAGGCCATGTATGTAACTTATGACATTCATTGCTATTACCATATTTTCCTCAATTCCAAGATATACATTTTTCCACGTTCTAAATGTTTCAGATATGAGGGTATGCCGTACAACTGAGACATATATTGTTCTTCCTGAAAAGCTTTATTAAATATGTGGTGAGATTCATCACCAATGGGTATCATAATATTGATAAAATATGGTATTTCATGTCTGATATAAGCAGTTTTGCAAACAAATTTTTAAGGACTAACCCATTCATGTGCACCCTTAAACCTGGTCTTCCTGAATTAACCCCAGGAAGACAATTTGTGACTCCAGCAAAAAGGACTTCCTTTATAGATGAGCAAGTTCATCAGGAACACTCTAAAATGTGCCCCCTCCTCCTTATTATGCTCTAATTTTAAGGTGTAGATCTAATACTTTCATCACAGAAGGACAAGAGATGCCAAAGGTGAACAATAATAATCACAAGGGTCAAAAATACTAGTTTCAAAGGGACCTGCGTTCCCCTCTTCAACATGTAAGTATACAACTTCTTTATAGAAAGAATGCTACTATATTGCTTTTAGATATCAAACAGGACACCGCTTATAATAAAGTATAATAAAAGTGATTTCTGTAAAACAAATCATTGGGAAAATATATCATTACCTGAGAACAGAGAAGACCCTTGCCATCTTGCCAATTGCTCGAATTTTGTTTCTTATGATTTCTTTCCGGGCTGCAGCTGAACCTACTTTCAATGGAATAAATAGAAAGAAAGACTCAAGTTTAGGGCATCCATACTTGTACCATTCTATTAGCCTGCTTCACTCTCATCTGAACCAACACCAAGCCCCTCGCCACCAGCTCACATGGAAGAAACTAGATGAACTCATGCCAAAAAGCTTCTCGTTCAATGTTTAGCTCAGCACTGATCTAATACTGGGATCTGACACAGATACAACTGAAAAGTAATCAGCCAACTTTATCACTCTCACACTACCGACTAACCAGTAAAACAGCAATGGGAAAGAAACTAGAGTCCAACCTGTATCACAAACCAGAGGACAAAAAAATGGTAACAATGCTACAGTCATTGTTTAATTCTCATGAGAGCCTATGGCATGCAGACTAACAGACTAGAACTGGTCATAACCTTTAGACTTCTGTTTGATTATCATAAAAGCCTTTGACATGCAGGCTGGAAATATCCCATCATACTATGACAAAAGAAGCTTCCTTGCTCAAAGTTGGTCTGAAAACAGTGATATGAAGCGACTACTGGGCAGGTGACCCAGAACGAGGGACCATAGCAGCATTTCAACAATGTACATCTCAACCTCATGGACTAAGTGTCCTCTAAGGTCATGCAAATATATACAAGCTTTTACATCCCTAGGTGAGTATGACACAAGGAGAGTGAGCAATGAGAAAAGACTCCCCAAAAAACATGGCTAAAGAATCACTAATGCTTCATCTCCAAATGGTTAGCTGCACTGCCTATCACTGATACAGAAGAGAATATATCAAAATAACTGAATCTTTGCCTGAATAAAGACTCAGAGGTTGTTATCTTCCTTCCCTTGGCCTCCAGAAAGAACAACAACAATCTCAGTCCTGTTATCTCATATACAGCAACTAGAATCACTCTGGACCCAAGAGTGTGGTTCCTTAGAACTGTGCTTCAACATGATGAAAACAAACATATGGAAGCACCGTGGTTGAGGAGAAGGTTAAGGAAAGGCTAATAAAGACACTAGACCAAAAGGGGCCTTAGGTACACAGAGGTCTGAACAACCAAAAGTCTTTTGGGCTAGAGCATCTTATTTAAAATTCAAGCAGTCCACAAATACATATAATTAAAAACTAAGATGATGACTGGACCTTACTGCAAGGAAACAGAAAAAGAGATCCAATTTCAAAGATGAAAACAAAAGACATATTTTAGAGAAAATAGGCTCCACAACCATGTTTATGATGCTCTAAGTGTAATATTATGAGTGCTGAAGCTATAGCTTTTACAAATCCAAAACTGTGTAGGTCCATGGTACTACACAGGTATTTCTAAGATGCCAAAAAAATTACTTAAAATCTCAAAATCATAGAATATTGGAATCTGAAGACATTAGAGATACTGCAAAGTTCAATTTCCTCATTTTATAGACAAAGAAACTAACTTTACTAAGTGTCTTGTCCAAGGACATAGGGTAAGTCTGATTCTCTTCAAATAAATTAATATATTTTGTTTTAAAATTGACAGAATTTTTGAAATAGCCAGACTGGGGGAGAGGAGTACAGAGATGGGGGAGGATGGCTGTAATGAGATACATTCACATTTTCAGCCTTAATTTATATATCTATAAAACTGAATGATATGTAAACTATACTGATTTCAAATTAAAAATTCACTGGAATATAAAAACACTTTACAAATCAGGATTTTAAATCAGTCTACAAACACATCATGCATAATATTAAAGTAAATGTCCACAGTAAAATTACTTTGGGGAATCAGACAGACAATCAAACACCCCTAGTCATGCAGGGAAAAGTACAAAACATTACAAATAAGCAAAAGAATGAAATTTTAAAACAAGAGGAATGAAAAAGAGGGAAAAATATTTCCATGCACAGAAAGACAGATATCTTGGAATATGACTTCTAAAAACATCAAATTCTAACTTAGATAAAACTTAAACTAAATTTGCACAAGGCCCAAGAGGACTCTGCATAAGTATACTTAATGAATACACAAACTTACATGGACATGAGAATAACTTATGAAGTCATATTTCAAAACAATGTTACTCTGTCTGGTCTGTACCTTTTTTATTGCCATATATGAGCCGTTCTTCAGATGGAGAGTCCAGAAAAAAGGAAGTGAATGATGGAGAAAAGGTGGTTGAGACAAATAAAAAGATAGAGATTTAACTTGGCAGTGGTACTGAAGAATGAATGTAGAAAGAAAGGGAGAAAAATGAAGGTCCTCATATTTGAAATTTGAAAAATGTAGTACTGTAAGATCTGGCAAATAAAGGAGGGATGCCACTGGGTAGAGCTCTAAAGGAAAGATTTCTTAAAAGATATGTGTTCAGAAGAAATTATGGACAGAATGACTATAATATTTGATGAAAGTAGACAAATTAGGGACAGAAAAAAACACGTGAAAACACATAAGACTGATAAAAGACTGTGCTAACAACAATCGCACATTTATATTAATACCCTTAAGGAAATGTGTCACCCATGGAAGTATGTTAAGTGAAAGGTAATGACACAAATGAGATACAAACTCATGTGGTTCTTCAAGGACACCAACATCTGCAAAATCTGTAGCATACACAGAGAAATGTAGGTAACTTTATAAACTACCTCAGTGGAAAACCTTACCCACTCCCAATAAAGGAAAGGCTAAGCCTCCCACACTCCATAATAACAAGAGCACACAATTTCTTGAATCAGAATTGTGGAACTTTTGCACATACTCAGGATCAACAGTATGTGCTGTCTGTTCCCAGTCCAATCTGGGAGTTTTAGGGACATCTTTTTGCACAAATAGCAACAGATTGTTTCAAAGCAAGTAATAGCTCTTAGAGTAGGCAGCAGAGATGTCTCATTTGAGCTTTCCATTCTAATGCTGAGATACATGATTCCATTATAGGAAATGCAAAGTTTTAGTTTAGTAAAACTATAACACATATGGATTATGTATTTCCTTTACCAAACTCAAGACAAAAGATAAATAACTGAAAGAAACAGTATGCATTCTAAATATCATAGAAATCAGTGTTCAGAAATTCCCTTTAATGATTACATAACACCTCTAAAAGGAACACTATGTGCATTTACACATGCAATATGTTTATGCAAATTTTTGCCTTTAAAAATAAACCCACATGTACTTTAAACAATACAGAATACCAAAGGCCATCACTTAAGAAGAAAGAGAGTCTTATTCCTTTAGCCAATTTCAGCCTTGAATATGCAAAATCTACTCTTTCCTTCCTCCCAGTGGGAAATGTCCAATCCTGTTCTTTCCCTTCCCCCACAGAAAAGCTAAACCCTTATTGTGTCTCCACAGCAATCCCCAACCCAACAAGTTTTCTTTCTAAGTCAGATTTCTTCCCAGGCCCAGTCCATAACATGGTTCCACTGCTGAGTAGGAAAAGGGGAAGGAGAGGAGAGAAGGTATGCTATCATGCTCAAAGGAAAGAAGAAAAGACAGGGTTAAGGGGAAGAAATAAGGGAATATGTGTAAGAAAGGGAAACAAATGTAGTTCTAGTAGCTCTTTTCCCTATCCCATCCTAGTATCTATCCTAAACTCCTCCCCTTTCCTCCATTCCTCAAGGTTCTTTCTCCCCCAAGCCACTCTCATTCCTTGATGCAAACTCCCATACCCATATTCAAAAAATTTTCTTGGGCTTCCCTGGTGGCGCAGTGGTCGAGAGTCCGTCTGCCGATGCAGGGGACACGGGTTCGTGCCACGGTCCAGGAAGATCCCACATGCCGCGGAGAGGCTGGGCCCATGAGCCATGGCCACTGAGCCTGCGCGTCCGGAGCCTGTGCTCCGCAACGGGAGAGGCCACAACAGTGAGAGGTCCGCGTACCGCAAAAAAAAAAAAAAAAAAAAAAATTTCTTGGCGTCCCTGCTCTTAATACTTGGTAGTGTAAGGGTGAATAAATGTGGAGTAATTGCACCTGCCGTGTTGGCAGTGAAGGGAGATCTATTTCTAGTATTTAAAGATGGAACTCAGTGTATTTTCCCGTAGAAACATTGTCATAATTTTTTAAATTACTTAAAGAGTGGGAAAGAATTTTCATCCTCTCTATTCCCTCAATCTATGGAAGAGAAGATTTTGAGAAGTTGGGTGACTTTCCCAAGATTACACAGCTAGTATAATGGTAGCACCAAGACACCTGAACCACTGATCCTTTTCACTAAACTACAGTGCCTCTTTAATGATCAAATTTGATTCATCTCTGGAGTGTAAGAATGATATAACAAGTTGATAAATAAGCATAATTTATCATTAATAGGAAAAATGTTGATAAGATACATAAAATCTCATTAGAAGGAATATAATAAAATTTTATATTTACTTCTGGTTGAATTCCCAAAAATGATTCAGTATCTATCTTCTTATAAATCATCAGTATCTAAACCAAGTACTATATTAGACTTAACAAGGAAACTTTTTTCCCTTTTTACTATGGAAAGAGGACTAAAGCATCACCTATCACTACTCCTATTTAACACTATTAACAATATTGATACAATTTTTTCTTTTTTTTCGGTATGCGGGCCTCTCTCACGTTGTGGCCTCTCCTGTTGCGGAGCACAGGCTCCGGACGCTCAGGCTCAGCAGCCATGGCTCACGGGCCCAGCCGCTCCGCGGCATGTGGGATCTTCCTGGACCGGGGCACGAACCCGTGTCCCCTGCATCAGCAGGCGGACTCTCAACCACTGCGTCACCAGGGAAGCCCAGATACAAAATTTTTGAAGAAAAAGAAATAAAAGGTAAAAATGTAGAAAATAAACAATATCAGCCTTATGCAAATGACATATTTTTTAAAGTGAAGGAAAACAAAAATTACCGTAGGAAGTAATTCTGCTGATCCAACTTGTTGAACATAAGATAAACCCACAAACATATAATTCCTTTATACAGTCAGAAAATATAAGAGAGATACCAGTTGCAATAGTAATAAGAACATAAAACACTGAAATATTAATTTAACTTGGTAATAACAGATTTTTCCCAAAGAAAAACTATATAATTTTAAATAATTATATATTAAATATATTAAAAGGAGTAATTATAGTAAATGAACTAATTATATAGAGCAAGAGATTTTGATCTTAGTTTAGAAAATTAAATATTATTTTTTAAAAACTTCCTAGATTCAGATATAGATTTAATGTAACACCAATTAAAATTCCTACTAGATAGTTCACAGAATTTGACAAATTAACAGAAAACTCTATTGAAAAAATTAGTGGAACATGTACAAAAATGATTTCATTATATTATTGATCATTACATCAGTACCTATAACATTATGAAGTAGGAACTATTATCTTCATTTTGAAGATAAAAAAACTGAGGCTCAGAAAGGTTAAGTAACTTGCCCGAGGTCACATAGCCATTATGAGGAACTAGAATCTGAACCCAGAACTAGTCTTACAACAGTGATTGCAGAACATGGAAAATAAATATTTAGTTAAAACTATTTAAAAATTTTATGGAAAAGACAGATATGATGAAATATGTTAGAACTAAAAGCGTCTACAAAATATCATAGAGAATTAAAATAAGGAAAAATTAATATTATTCATTAAATCTTATTATCCAAACAAAAAAAGAACTGATATAATTTATTTCAATGAACAAAACTATAAACCAGAGTAAAAGCACATCCCTGCCTGCCACCAACAGATGGCACTAGCAGACACTTGTATATAGTCACTTTGTGCTTTCAACAAATGGACTTAAAATTGTGGTTAAGAATCAAACCTGTTGGTAAGTAGGGAAATTTCTAAACAGTTTTTACTCAGATTTTACTTGTTAAATGGTCACTTGATAGGGACAGTTTACATAGTTGGGAAAGCAGATAGTAATTTCTCCCTTAGCATCATGAGAATTCAAAGAAATGTAAATTAAACCAACTGTAATTTATAGCCACCAAGCAAAATAAGTAAAAACAACCAAAACCCAATTAGGTGGGCCTGTGAAGAAATACAGGTCTATAGATTCATTGCTAGAAACACTTCATATTGGTCCAATTTTTATGCAAAGTAATCTGGCAGTTCATAGCTAAAATAATGAAGCTAAAACTCTTCATTCTCTTTAACTCTGTAATTCTCTTCAAGAAATTTATTCCAAGAAAGAAAATTAAAACTATTGTATGAATGTTTATTGCATGCTATTCATAATAAAGATAATTTAAAGCAACCCAAATGCCAAACAATATAATACTAACTACAAAGATTATGGTATATTGATATACTTAGAAATATGTAGGTATCGAATTTTACCAATATGTAGACCATGTTTAATACATGGAAACATTTATATGCGAATTAAAACTATGAAAAGTATGCTGCAACAAAGATGTGAGGGGCATATGGAAGGGAATAAAGAGTTTTCAGCTTACAAACTGTTTATGTTTTTGTTCATTCAGTTAATTAATATAAATATTTAAATTTAAGTTCTAAATAAAAACTTCAGAACATAAAAATAAAAGTAACTTTGTTTCTATTGTATTAGTTTATACTATAAACTAGGTACATAGGCTGGTTGGCTTACATAAGAACTAACAACCATGTATAACTTTGTATGAAAAAAATGCTTGCTGAATTTTAAACTAAACTAACAAGTGGTCTCTTAGAACATAACCACTCATAAATTGAGAACAGCTTACTTTGAGTTTTCAAAGGAAGAAGTGACAACGGCATTGGGTATTCAGGTATGTTTCTGATGCACTAAGAATACAGTACCAAGGAAAAAAAAGCATTTTTATCCTCCCTTCTCTAAGTAGTGTCCATATTCATGAAGAACCACATTCTATTAGCACTTCAATTTTCCTTTCCTTCTGTTCTTTCTTCCAGATTTCCCCTTTCCCTAAATTCATTTTCTTCCCCATACCAACAGAAAAAAAAAATTACTAAAATGATTTTAAAATCTTAAAATAAATAATATCTGAAAAACTGACTTGTCACTTATCAAATAGCATAGCCATTTGAGAGCAATGACTATATTTTACAAGAGTATATTAAAGCTGGGCAGTTAAAAGATTCTATTTCACAATAAAAAACAGTAAAATGAATAGTCATACCATCAAACTGGTCTTCTCCTTCAGTCATAAGTTCATCATCAGAGCAAATACTCAGAACATTTACCAACATTTCTGTCACTATTAAAAAAAAAAGTTACACATTAGTTTATCATATTCAACTATCTATATGTATACAGGGCAACTATTTATACAAATGATCCAAGAAGACGAACATATTCTGATAGCAGAAATGATGGAATTAAAAGCTATGAGGGCTTTTAAAATGAAAGAAATTAAGTGGCTAACGAGCCTGAGAGATTCTTTATGGAATAAGTTTTCAGGTCTCTCAGGAAAAAAAAAAAAAAAAAATGAAGCCCCCACAGGGCTAAGAACAGGGATGAATAACATCTAAATACATACATTTAAATTCTTCATTTATGGATACAGCATTAAGGAGTAAGAAAGGGACCTCTCTGGTGGTCCAGCGGTTAAGACTCCGTGCTCCCAATGCAGGGGGCCTGGGTTCGATCCCCAGTCAGGGAACTAGATCCCGCATGCTGCAACTAAGACCCGGCACGGCCAAGTAAATAAATACATATTTTTTTAAAAAAAAAAAAGGAGTAAGAAAAAACCATGGCACAGTTCCACTGTTTCAAAAAGTTTCAGGATTCAATCTTTTAAAAACTGGCTCCAGCAATTCCCCTGAAACTTAATTCCTAAGACTACTAATGACTATCTAACAACTGGAACCCATGGTTCTTTCTTAGGTTTAATTCTCCTTCACCGTTCTATATATTTTTTTGCCTTCTCTTTTCCCTTGGTTTCCAGGATTCTACTCTTCTGTTTTTTCTACCTTTCAGACTATTTTTCCCACAAATTTGGACATTCTCAAGATTCTCTCTGCAGTCCTGTTGTTTTTATATGTTCAATCTCTTGGTGATTCCATCCATTATTATATATTTTCAACTACCACCTTTTGAAGATGATTCCAAACTCTTTATTGCCAGTCTCGACCTCTCCTTCAATCTCTAGATTTCCCTGCTGCTTTTACTGCCAACTGTCTCAGACTATTTGTATATCGTCTGTTTCCCCTACTAAAATGAAAGCTTCATGAGTGCAGGGTGCTGTTCTGTTTACTACTGCATCCCCAGAGCCTGGTACTATGCCAGGCACATGAGAGGCATACAGTAAATATTTGACAAATGAGTAAATAAAAAAATTAAAGGTATAAGCAAATTTCAATTAATCATAAAAACGCCTATTGAATATTAGCCCCTGGATGTCCTGATGGCACCTTGAAATGAACACATTCAAACAAAATTCAATACTGCCCCTATTATTTCCCCTATAGTATATTAATAGCACACCACATGTCAGGCACTGTGCTCAAGTTCTGGGATTCAGATATAAAAGGTCCAGTCTCTACCCTGTAAAAGCTTACTAACTACTAAGGATAAATAGTTATATATATACATATTATATCACAAAAAAGTGATGAGCACTATGCTGAAAGTACGCAGAGTTATGCACAAGATCTGCTGAAGAAAAGAAGGCTTTTGGGACTTCCCTGGTGGAGCAGCAGTTAAGAATCCGCCTGCCAATGCAGGGGACACAATTTTGATCCCTGGTCCAGGAAGATCCCACATGTCACAGAGCAATTAAGCCTGTGTGCCACAACTACTGAGCCTGCACTCTAGAGCCCGCAAGCCACAACTACTGAGCCCGCATGCCATGACTACTGAAGTTCACGCACCTAGAGCCCGTGCTGTGCAACAAGAGAAACCACCACAATGAGAAGCCCGCACACCGCAACGAAGAGTAGCCCTCGCTCACTGCAACCAGAGAAAGCCCACGTGCAGCAAAGAAGACCCAACGCAGCCAAAAATAAATAAATAAATTTATTTAAAAAAAAGAAAAGAAGGCTTTTGGTAGAGGAATCATGAAGTAGAAATTTGCCAGGTGGAGAGGGTAGATAAAGCACTCTAAACAGAAGTTAGAAAAACTATGAAGAAGTCATATAGATCAGTGGAATAAAATTGAGTCCAGAAATAAAACCTCACATTTAAGGTCAACTGATTTTCAACAAGGGTGCCAAAAACAATTCACTGGGGAAAGAATAGTCTTTTCAACAAATGGTGCTAGGACAACTGGATATCCACATACAAAAGAATGAAGTTGGACCCCCACTTCACACCACACACACACACACACACACACACACACACACACACACACATATTAAGTCAAAAAGGATCAAAGACCTAAAAGTAAGAGCTAAAACTATAAAGTTTTTAGAAGAAAACATAGGAGTAAATCTTCATGAGCTTGGCAATGGTTTCTTAAATGTGACACCAAAGCACAAGCAACAAAAGAAAAAATAAAGAGGACTTCATCAAAATTAAAAACTCTTGTGCTTCAAAGAATATCACCAAGAAAGTGAAAAGACAATGTCACAGAACAGGAGAAAACATTTGCAAATCGTATATCTGATAAGGGACTTGCCTCTATAATATACAAATAACTCTTACAACTCAATAGTAAAAAGACAAATAATCCTT
Organism: Leucopleurus acutus; assembly: GCF_964270905.1. Classification (NCBI taxonomy): domain Eukaryota; kingdom Metazoa; phylum Chordata; class Mammalia; order Artiodactyla; family Delphinidae; genus Leucopleurus; species Leucopleurus acutus. The sequence goes on along the minus strand of NC_139156.1, from coordinate 59,207,390 downwards.
TTAAAAATGAATCCATTTAGAAATAAACATTTCTTCAAATAAGATATGCAAATGTCGAATAAGCACATAAAAATATACTCAACATCATTATTCATTAGGGAAATGAGATACAATTTCATATCCAATATGATGGCTATAATAAAAAAAGATACATAATAACAAGTGTTGGCGAGGATATGGAAAAACTGGAAACATTATACACTGCTGGTAGGATTGTAAAATGGTATAGCTCCTTTGGAAAACAGTTTGACAGATCCTCAAAAGGTTAAACATAGAGTTATATGACCCAGCAATGCTTACTCCCAGTTACATACCTAAGAAAAATGAAACCATATTGTACAGGAATGTTCATCGCAGCATTATTCATAGTAGTCAAAAAGTGGAAACAACCAAATGTCCATGAGCTGATGAACGGATAAATAAAATGTATATCCACACAATAGAATATTATTTGATCATAAAAAGGAATAAAGTACTGATTCATGCTACAACATGGATAAACCTTGAAAACATTATGGAAAGAAGCCAGTCACAAAAGACTACATATTGCATGATTCCATTTACATGAAATACCCAGAATAGGAAAATCTATGGAAATAGTGAGTAGATTAGTGGTTGCACAGGGCTGGAAAGAAGATGTGGGGGGAACTGGGGAGTGAATGCTAATGGAGCCAAGGTTTCTTTGGGAGGATGGTGAAAATGTTTCAAAACTGATTGTGGTGACAGATGCACATCTCTGAATATACTAAAAACCACTGAATTACACAGTGTAAATAGGTTAAGTGTATGGTATTTGAATTATACCTCACTAAAGCTGTTATGAAAAAATAAAGAAAAAGTAAGAAGGCATGAAACTTAAACAGCATATAGTACATTAAGGAAGTTGGCTGGGCTGTTTCATACCTGGAACATAGAGAACGTGAAAGAAAAAGACAAAAAGTGAGGCTGAAGAGAAAGTAGGGAAGGTCCACATGTGACAGGCTAAGGTTTATCCTGAAAGTTACCAGAGTCATTTATGGATACTAAATAGTAGCTTTTAAGTGTGTAGTGCTTTCCATCTAGAAGCTTAGCTGTGAAGGAAAGGCAAGAGAATCATAGCACAGTAGTAGTCAATGAAAGATATCAGAAAAAGGAAATGTTATTTATTTTTTATTTAAAGATCATATAGATTTGAACAATTTACAAAACAGCTTAGAAGAGAGAGTTTGAAGATATAGAAGATGTAAATAATACAGTAACTTTCCTGAAAAAGCAGAAGGGTAATGAAATATAAGGACAAGTTAGAAAGGCTAGCCCTGGATAGTAGGGTCACATCTTCAGCAGGATAAGAATTCAAGATGAGTGCAGTTTATTGGGAATTCCCTGGTAGTCCATTGGTTAGGACTCCACACTTTCACTGTCAAGGGTCCGGGCTCAATCCCTGGTTGGGGAACTAAGATCCCTGCAAGCGGTGTGGCATGGACAAAAAAAAAAAGACTGCAATTTATAAAGCAGGGGAACAGTCAGTACAGAAAGCTCCCTTTAATGGTACGTGTTCTCTCTGAGAGTAACGGAAGTGGCTAGAAAAAGAAAATGTTTAAGTAAAAAAGATAAAATTTTAGAATATATCCTAACGGAAATGAGTGAGGAAGCAGACTAGTGATATAAAGGATGTTTGGGTACTACTGAGAGCCTAGCTAATGCTAGAAATCAAAGGGTGGTACCAAATCATAAGGCTGTATAAATATCTCCAACAGTGCTTTATATGTTGACTGTAAGAATGGAAAAAATGGATAGTTAGACTTTACTGGGGCTAACATTTATAGAACAAAGTAGAAAAACGAGAGAAAGGAGTTTGGAGGTGTGTTAAGAAGAAAGAGAGGCAAGGGGGGATCTGACTAAAAAAGAAAACAACACGTTCAAAGGCCTAGCAATCCCAATGAAGATGAAGAGAAGCTATAACTGAAGTAAGCGGTTGCTAGAATAACAGAAGTTTCATCAGAGTGTGTTAATAGCACTATCATTACCAGACTCAACACATCCAAGCCATTTTCAACCATTCCCTCCTCTTAAACATGCAATCTTGTTAAGTCTCACTGATTCTTTTACAGTTCTTGCAGTTCTCCCATGCTCTCCATTCCTAATGCTAACAGGGTTTCATTATGTTTCCATTTTGACTCCTGATGAAGCTTCACAACAGGTCTCCCAATCTCTAGTCTTCCTTGCAGTTCACTTCACCAGAGTAATTTTTCTAAATGACTATCATGATTATATTCTGTTGCAGTTGCTTCTCACCATTTATCAAAGTTCCAGATTCTCTGTTTAAGTGATTAAGATCCTCCTGATCTAACCCTGACTTAACTTTTCATTCTTTTTCTACTACTGTCCTTCATACATCTTACTTGCTAATCTAATTGAACCCCTCAACATTTGTCAGTGATGTTATGCTTTCTTCCTTTCAGACTCAGGATTGGGAAGTTCTCTCACCTAGAATTCTCTTGCCCAGATCTACCAGCACAATTCCACCATTCTTTAAGCCCCAGTTCAAATGCTACTTTAATCCCTCTGACAGATATAATCTCCTCTCTCTTGTTAATTCCTATAAAACTATGCTTGTCTTGGAGCGCTTACCATATTACATTTTATCATTACTTATGTATCTTTAGTCCCCTATTAATCTGCAGAGACCCAATATCTTACTTGTATTTGTGTATCCTTAGTACCTTGAATAAAACAGACTTTCCAAAAAAATCTAGCAAATGAACAAATCCTACATGTATGACCTTCTACAGAAGATCACACTACGCTGGACTCTCTGAAACAGAGGTTCTTAAATTGGGGCCAATAAGCCTGAGTGGGGTTACCAATCCACTTCAGATCTGTAAACATCCTCAAAATGTTACATACGTACAGATGGTACATATATTTCGTACATGAAATTTTCTGGAGGAAAAGTCTGTAACTTTCACGAGATTCTCAAAAGGGTTTTGTATTAAGAAATTAATAAATGTATTTGTGTACTTTAATTTTTTTAAGAGTCCTTATCTTTGAGATTCATTCTAAAATATTTATAGATACAAAAAATAACAGCTGAGATTTGATTCAAAATAATTGAGGTGTGGCATGGGAAGTAGTGGATGGCGATATAAATGACACAGTATTGGCCATGATTTGATAACTGTCGAAGCTGAGTAATTCGTACATAGGAATTCATCATATTATTCGCTCTACCTTTGTATCGTGCCGGAAATTTTACAACATAACATTTTTCAAAAACAAAATAAAAAGCCCCCAAAAGGCTAAAAAACACTACTTTCATCTAACTTTGGGATTAAACCAGCCTCCAAGGAAGCCTCTGGCTTAGTTAGGTTAGTTGCTTCCCAGGGACTAGATCAGAGTCAAACTGGCTTTTTCGATGCGGAATCAAATGAAGTGCCATTTGCTGCTTTTCACACCAAAAGAACATTTTCATTAGAATGAAGAAGTAGTTAGGCTATTTAAACAGCTAACATGTATTAAAATGGAAAACTAGGCAAAGAGTTTGAGAAAATTTTCTTACTGTGCTCAACATTGGTTAGGATTCTATTTGCATATAATGTTCAAATCTGAGATTCCCATTTTTAGAAAGATATGAATAATTTAGAGAAGATCCACAGAAAAACAACAAAAATGGTCAAAGGGTTTGAATACATCCTCACAATAGCTAAGATGATTTAGAGTGGCAAAAAAGAACAGACGATCACTTAGTAGCAGACTTCAAATGTAGGATCACTGAATTCCACTGTTCTTCACTTATGAGAGAGCCACAGAAACTAGATTAAATTTTCTCATTTCTCAAAAGGAGTTAGACTACATGATTGTTAAGTATACTATGAGATCTAAAATTCTATGATGTCCTGGTTTTTGATAGGTGCATTCGTTGAGAAAACCTATTATCTTCTCTCTCCTTGTTTGAATACTCATAGCATAAACATTTAGATTAGATATAATGAAATATTTCCTTTTTTGTGGAGGCATAAGAAAATCAAATTAGAAACATCCATTCTCCTCCTACCTTATCTTCCCTGCTCTCCCCACCCCCCACCCCACTCATTCTTCATTAAAATATTTGTGTTGCAGTCTAGCCTGGAGGCAGGAGAATGAGCAAGATGAATTCTTAAATTTCCTTTAGCCTGATGATGCTATCATTGAACTATTTCTCATATACCAAAGATAGAAGGTTATAAGTGTAATGCATCCCTTGCACCTAAGCCCTTTACTGGCCCCCTTCTCAAATGCTAAAGTGGGTAATTCTATCCCCATATTAATGTTGACCTACGGAATAACTGACAAAGACCAAAGGCAATCTGCAAAAAAACTGTTTAACATACACAGTTTAAGTATTAACTCTGAAATGCAGAACGAAAAATTGCCTTGGCAGAAGTAACATATCTCAGACAGAAAGGAACATTTTGTAACACAGAAGAGGTGAGAAAAAATAGAGAGGGATATAGAACAAAATGTTTTACAATCATGTCTGTACTCTAATATTCTTATATTCCACGTATGGAAACTGAGGTATTGCTTTGTGGGAAAATTAACACTAAAATGGAAAAAGAAGAATGTGATAAGGTAAGGAAATCTTAGGAACTCTAAAGAACTAGAATAAAATACAAAAACAAAATCTCTTAAATAGCATTTATTTTTTTAAAAAAGCCTATTAAATACATAGTAATAGGAATCTCTAAATTATCAGAAAAGCATTACCACTAAAATTGTATACATATTTTTTTATATAAGAGAAGAAATATCAGGTCAGAATCTGAATTTCTCTTTATCATTTTTGAGAGTACAGAACTGCTACAAAATGACTAATATTGCCTCAAATGAGGGCAATTAAATTCTCCCATGAATTGCCATGACATCCCCAAAAGTGGTGTTAAAATATGTAAAAGTGTCCATTCCAAAGCAAAGCTATTCCTCTATTCCTTCATAAAATATTTAAGCTAAAGAAAAAAAGAAAGAAAACCCAACAGCTGAAGACAACATCAGGCTATTTATAAGTCTTCTCCCAGTCCTCCAGACACCCTCAGATGGGGGCTGTAAACAGCTAACTAAAATATCTTTGAGGCTCTCATATCCACACCCACTGACACAAGTAGAGCTGTAGCCACAGTGAAATTAGCCTTCAGCTTCCTTTAGCAAGTAGTATATGCCTGCAATAGTACACTGGAGCAAATATAACAGTAATAAAACAATTTTTTAAAATAAAAATCATACCTTTTTCTCCAACAAATGGTAAAGACCATGTGAAGACATCCATAAAATTGGGCAACCAGTAAGGATGTGGAGAACAGTTAAATTGTCGAATATTCATCACATTATTTTCATACTTTAATACAGCAGCTGCAAGATAAGTCTGAATGTCAATGTAACAATTTGCCTTTAGCTCTAAAAGTCTAAAAACACATAAGCAGAAAAATATCTTTTTAAGGGGGTGGGGAATCAAGGGGTGAGTAGAATGAGGGCTAGTAGCGGGAGGTAGAAATTTTTAGTAGTAACACACTTTTGCTTTTAACACACTCTTATGTAGAGCATAGTCAGATCTTCACTTGTCATTATTAATGAAATTCCCAGTCTTTCTCGAATGTTTATTTTACTTTATAATCCAATGATAAACATGCACTTTTACTAAATCCAAAATTGTGAAAACTCAGTTTTTAGAAGAAACACAGAATGACAATGAGCAATTTTCTAGGTTTAAAATTTCATACAAGTTGGAAGAATTTAAGAGTGTGTTTTTAGTTGCAGGCAACCTGAAAAGGACAGCTAAATGGAAATAAAGCAAGGAAAAAAAAAAAACAAAAGAAAAAAATTTGGAACATTTTATTTATGAATGTAGAAATGTACTTATTTCATGTATTATAAGAAATCAAATGAAACTACTACAAAAAATATTTTACTTCGTATAGAAAAAAATTCCATTAAAATACCGAAAGAGAAAATATTATACAGGTAACATACTCTTCTCAATTTCAGGTATCTTTTTAATGTTTCATAAGTTGATATAAACAATACCTTAAATTAATCTGACATAGATTTCAGTCACTAGTTATATTATTTTATGGGACACTGGACTAGATGGGCTAGATTCTAATCTAAGCTACAGCATATACTAGCTGTGCAATAGTTAGCAAATTAACTAATCTGTTTCTCATTTATAAAATAAGACTAATATGTTCACCCTGCCTACCTCAGAAGTTTAAGGTCAGAGAATGTATTTCACATGAAAGTACATAAAAGTATAAAATGCTTTGTAGATACTATAATAATTATGTGGTTACTTTTCTTTTTTTCATTTTAATGTAAAGCACTGAAATGTAGATGTTAAATTCCAAGATTTGGGATTCTAGCTCGTATAGAGTCAAAAGTAATATGTTTGTTTCCCTTATGAAATTCCCATGAACTAAACATATTTTAAATTTAGCCTCAGAAATTAAGGGCTGATACAAAGCATTCGGCTTTAAAAAAGAGAGAGAAAGAATCTAGAAAATTGCCTTACAGATGGCATGAAACATTACAAACATATCCCATACCATGTAAGCACTCAAGTCATTAACACTATGTACAGAATCAGAACTACCAAGAGACATTTGATTCTGACAAGACAGATTCAATGGTTTGAGTTTCTTTTCTGAGTACTAAGAAAAGTGATCCCTTAACCTCCTGAGTTAAACTGACGAAGGACAACCAGTAAGTCAGTAATCAACAGAGCACTGAACACTATCTCCTTTAGTACTGACAAGGGGAGGTTACAGGTAGAAAGTTAAATGTAACAAATCAATTCTGAGGATGGCATCCAAACTTAGATATGTTCCTCTTCAAAAATGAAGCCATGGGGGCTTCCCTGGTGGCGCAGTGGTTGAGAGTCCGCCTGCCGATGCAGGGGACGCGGGTTCGCGCCCCGGTCCGGGAGGATCCCACATGCCGCGGAGCGGCTGGGCCCGTGAGCCATGGCCACTGAGCCTGCGCGTCCGGAGCCTGTGCTCCGCAAAGGGAGAGGCCACGACAGTGAGAGGCCCGCATACCGCAAAAAAAAAAAAAAAAAAAAAATGAAGCCATGCTTCATTAGGTATCTTTATAGAAGCGTCAAAATTTATAAACCAAAATATAATTTAAAAGACTATTTTAGCACTGGCATAATCCTTGGAGGCTACAATGATACTAGCTTCTAAAGATTACCAACTCAGTTAATGTCAATGGTATGGTTGTTTTGGTAATTAATACAGTATGGAGTTCTTGTAGCATACTCTGTATCCAAGTTATTATACAGCTTGCTACTGTCTGATCTCTGGCAAATGTTTTAATCTTTTAACTATGATCTATACTCTTCCAAAAACTCTTATTCCACTCCTCTTTTGAACTCACACCACAACCCATATTTAGCAACGACCTCATTATTTCTCTAAACGTACTTTTAAAAGTCTTTAACCTTCTGTTCTTTCCTCCTGGTACAACCACTCCAGTGTGACCCTGGAAACTATGGCATAGTCAACTGAATTCCAGACATGTCAAGACAGAATAGAAGCTGGCTTCTTAATTTCCTCTTCTGAAAATGTGAACTACGTAAACATACTCAAGCTCATCTTCAGTGTCCCTGGCACACACTTAAGATCCTTTGGTATTATCTCTCAATAAACTGTGTTCAAAGTTAAAGTAAACCCAGTTATTACAGACAGAGCAAATTTGGAGGGAAGAAGGGGGAACAGGAACCACTAGAAAGAAGGGAAATTAAAAAGACGTAAGAAAGGGCTTCCCTGGTGGCGCAGTGGTTGAGAGTCCGCCTGCCGATGCAGGGGACATGGGTTCGTGCCCTGGTCCGGGAGTATCCCACATGCCGCGGAGCGGCTGGGCCCGTGAGCCACAGCCGCTGAGCCTGCGCGTCCGGAGCCTGTGCTCCGCAACGGGAGAGGCCACAAAAGTGAGAGGCCCACGTACCGAAAAAAAAAAAAAAAAGACGTAAGAAAAAAGGAAGAAAGATCAGTAAAAAGAAAGGAAAGGGAAGAATGTATCCCAGAAAGGAGGTCAGATTGACTTAATCAAAGCCTCAACTACAAATCATCATGGGGCAGTAGAGATAAAAGTAGGGAATAAGAAAGGGAAAGCAAACCTAGATAAGTGAACATAAAACAAGAGACATGATAAACAACTATGCGGTACAAATACATGAAATGGTCAAAGCAGCAACAGCAGCTTTATGCAAACAAGAAAACATTCTCTTGACTATAAGGGGGAAGATTTAAGAAAGGGGAGTTTGAGAAAATCATGTTTATTTTTGCTTGACGTAGTTACCTCAGAACATTCTTTCACAAGGCAGCTTTTGTGAATGACAAGTTGTGGACTGGTTACATATGACTTAAGTTTCACATTTTGGATTTTTATTTCTTGCCCTCTCCCCTCCCTTATATCTTATACTTTTTTATAATAAGATTTGGATAGTTACAGTTTCAAACAATACCCCTTTTCTATTATATTTTCAAAAAAAAGTCAATTTATATATTAAGTTGTTTAACAATTTTTTTATCAACAACATCTTACCTTTATTATTGTAGACATCTAAGTAATTAGGTGCCGAAAAAATTGTTATTAATGAAGGGAACCCTGTAGTTTGACTTTTTCTGTACATTCTATAGCTGCAAAACAAATAGCTTAATATGCATCGTAAAGCATCAATCATGGTTACTAAGTTTGATTTGTATATAAGGTGTTAATTTGGGTCAGGGAAACAGAATTCTTACCCTGCATCTTGAGCTTCATGAGCTCTAATAATCGATAACAAATTATTGTTTTGCAAAAATTCACACACTGCTGGATAGCTGTGGGGAAAAAGAGTAAATTAAGTAAAATAATGACTTTCTATATGAAGCATATGCTATTTTAACAACTACAATGTGATTAAACTTGGATTTTTTTCCTTACTTATAAAAATAAGAACATCCTCGAACTGTATTGTGACTAAAATGTTCCTGTGATTTTTCATTTCCAAAATCTTCAGAAGGATCAGACCATAGCAAGTCACACATTGGTCCAAATGCAGGTGGCTCTTTGAATCTATCTAACTGTGAAAGAAGAAAAGAAATAAAGAACAGAAATAACTTGTCAAAAAGTGAGAATGGAATTGGACATAGGAAAGTGGTACCAACTTTAAATATTGTCCATACTACATTGTTCTGAATGGTTAGAAGATATTTCCATAAAATATCAGTATATTAATTTTTACCATTACCTAATCTTGGCAGTGAAGAGAGGTTTGAAGCTTCTAGTCTCTATCCAACAAAATACTATAAATAGGAATCAACTCTTGGAACTAAAATATATACTCACTCTCCTAATATCATCCAGTGTGTGTATTTCTGGTGAAAGTCCACCATGAACACAAAGAAATTGTTGGTTTAAAAGTGCAGCAAGAGGCAGGCTATCAAAAGCTTCCATACAAGCTTCATAGACTCTTTCTGAATATTTAATTTTACCTAGAAAAAGAAAAAAATTCAATAATTGAAAACTGCATAACTTGTTGATCATTTTGAAAACATGTGTGTGTGTATACACACGACTATTAAAACCAAGGTAAGAAAATTAAAGATACGGGAAACAGCCAAGTGGCAGCCAGGGGTTCCGACTGGGTAAGGGGGTGAGTTTAAAAAGGCAGCAAGGAGAAATTTAAGGGACAATAAAACTTTTCTGTATCATGACTGTAGTGGTAGGCAGCTCTATTCATTTGTCAAAACTCAGAACTAAACACCACAAAGAGTAAATTTTACTGCGTAAAAAAATTTTTTTAAAAAGGCCAGCATCTTGCCCCATTGAATCAAGAAGGATAAGCAATGTTATTGATCTTGTGAAGACAAAATATGTGCTCTCTCTAAATTTATTTTGTGTATGCAGCAGATAGTCATAAAATGTTACTAAAAATAAATAAGTCAAATCTCTAAAAATAGTTAAACTCTTCACCTTTATAGGCCAAGAAAGGCAAAATTAGAACTAAAAGTTAAAACAGTGTTAATACTTTATTTTATTCTAAGAGTCAGTGACTACTTTGTTGTTATAGGCAAGACTACTATATCACCACAACAAAACTCAAGGTCCATCCAATTAAAAAAAAGATTTTATTCATATGTTGCAGGAGCAGAGGCTTTCCTTTAGCCTACAATGAACACTTAAAATGGGCAGTGAAGCAAGAAGCCAATATAACACAAGAAAGACTACCAAACTAAACTCTCATCTACTTTTAAGTAGATATCATACACATTCTCTTGCTCCTTTAAACTTTTAAATTCCTGGATATTTTATGTTTTGGGTGGGATTTTGGCGGACCGCTTGTTCCTTATCTAAGGGAAAAAAAGAACTTAGTTCCTACTTCACTTTTTAATATTGTAACATTCAAATACGAGAAAATCTATATCCAGCAAGCAGAGGTTATAAACTGATAGTCTGCTGACAGATCTGTTTTCCAACACTGTGGTTTAATAAAAATTTTAATTTGATTGCTTTTAGGTCAAGCATGCACTTCCCAGGTCTCATCTTATATTCTTTAGGTTACCCACCTGATCCTTGAAGTTATATGAGCTTGCCACCTCTGCCATTATCCATCACTATATCGATCTTTATTGAATCATGTTTTGAGCCTCAATAATTCTGAAGTTATTTCTAATTTTAAATCTTAACTCTAAGACTTAATACAGCCATGAATATTAACAAGTACACAGCTATGAGGTGTGAAAAAAGGTCAAACACTGCTCCATACCATATGGTTGCTTATAGCTATTAGATTACCACAGCCATAATAATTTAAGAGAGAAATGGGGTAAACTTTGTAGGTTATGACCTTCCATTCATTAATAGTGTGTTTAAAACAATCTGCATAATTAAAAAATAAGTAAAACAATCTGCAATGATGATTAATCTGCTAAGAATTTTCATGGGAACGCCTCAATATTGATGGAGAGAAATCTCCAACGCAACATTTCTTTTCTTTTGGTTTATATTCATCCTGTTAGAAAAAATAATTCTAACGTTAACACTACATACAGAGCTCAAAACTGTTCCTAGGTACATATGTAAAAATCAAACTTAATAGGAAATACTGAAATGAAAACATCTGAATAAAATTAAACACTAGAGATCACTAGACAATCTTCCTCAAAGCTTGACACATTCGGACACAAAATCTGTTCTTACATGTTGCACTGTAAAAATCGTCAAACTCTTACTACCGACATCACTCCAAAAGAATACTGAGGAAGTGAAAATATTTCTCATGGCAGTACTCACATTCCTGCTTAAAGGTAAAATATTCAGTAAGGTGTCTGCATTCATGGTTGCCTCTCAGAAGAAATAATGTGCTTGGGTATAGAATCTTCAGGACCCATAAATATAAGACACACTACAAAAGAAAATGTTTCCAGTGAATTAATCTTATATTTTTGTTTAACTAAGCTGTTTGATCTTTGCTTCTTTTCTTCTAACCCTATTACCCTTACAATCTCTATCACTCTTCATTATCTTTTTATTATCTTTTTCTCTTTGTCCCTTAATAAAACATAAGCTCCATGAAATTAGGGACTTTGTCATCTTATTCACTTCTGATTCTCCACTCTTAGAAAAGCACCTAGCAAATAGTAGAAGAGCAATAAATATCTGTTGAATGAATGAGTCAAATAATTTAATTACTTTAGATTTACAAATTGTTTGCTGTAAAAACAATTAGCAGATTGGGCTCCTCCTTAGGTATACCAATAAATAAAACAATAACAATGTCAAAAATAATAGCAGCTAACATTTATTGAGTACTTATAATGTGCCAAGCACTATATAATTAATTCCCCTCCTTTATTCCTCAAACAACCCTACGAAGTATATAATATTATCTCTATTTACAAATGAGGAAACTGAAGCAAAGAGCTTAAGTAACTTGTCCGAAATCACAAAACCTCTAAGTAATGGAGATAGGATTCTGATCCTCTGATCTTAAACATTATGCCATGCTGCCTAATGAAGAGAATAACCATGCTTTATGTTTACATTGTTGGTTATGAATGTTGCCTTATATAATGTAGGTGCTTATTATGTGAAATGATTCAAAGATAATTCAATTTCTTAATAAAAAGAATATTAAAACAGTACAGCAACTATTTTTCCCTAAATACACCTAACATAAGAAACAAACTCAATCCCACTACTGGGCATATACCCTGAGAAAACCATAATTCAAAAAGAGTCATGCACCACAATGTTCACTGCAGCTCTGTTTACAATAGAAAGGACATGGAAGCAACTTAAGTGTCCACCAACAGATGAATGGATAAAGAAGATACGGCACATATATACAATGGAATATTACTCAGCCATAAAAAGAAACGAAATTGAGTTATTTGTAGTGAGGTGGATGGACCCAGAGTCTGTCATACACAGTGAAGTAAGTCAGAAAGAGAAAAACAAATACCGTATGCTAACCCATATATATGGAATCTAAAAAAAAAAAATGTTTCTGAAGAACCTAGAGGCAGGAATAAAGGAACCTAGAGACAGGAATAAAGATGCAGACATAGAGAATGGACTTAAGAACACAGGGAGGGGGAAGGGTAAGCTGGGACGAAGTGAGAGAGTGGCATGGACTTATATATACTACCAAATGTAGAATAGCTAGCTAGTGGGAAGCAGCTGCATAGCACAAGGAGCTCAGTGCTTTGTGACCACCTAGAGGGGTGAGATAGGGAGGGTGGGAGGGAGACGCAAGAGGGAGGAGATATGGGGTTATATGTCTAAGTATAGCTGATTCACTTTGTTATAAAGCAGAAACTAACACACCGTTGTATTATACTCCAATAAAGATGTTAAAAAAATAAAATTTAAAAAAATAAAAAAAGAAACAGACTCACATTTTACTTATTTGGTTAAAAAAAAAAAGGAAAGACTATTTCATATGTAAATAAGCTTGGTTTACATAATCATATACAAAAAGAAAAAACAAACTTCATTTATTTATTTTTTTGGCCGTGCTGCTTACGGAATCTTATTTCCCTAACTAGGGATAGAGCCCGGGCCCTTGGCAGTGAAATCGCAGAGTCCTAACCACTGGACTACCAGGGAATTCCCACAAACTTTATTTTAAACAAGTTAAGGTATATGAAATGTGTAACTATTCACATCTTCATTTTATTCACAAGAAAAAAATAATTAAACTGGGGAAATACTTATTAAACACCTGTCCTTTTTCCTTATTCTGATTCTTTATTATTTTCCTTTTATAACAATAAAATATATTAACAGTCAGCTACTAAACCCTCTAATACAAAGACATACATACCAACATGCTCAGGTACCAAGTAATCTTCCTAAAATTTTTTATTTTATTGTTTTTGTCAAAGCCCCCAATCAGAATAGAATTTTTTAAAAAAAGCCCCCAATCTTTATATTAAGGAGGGCAATTTTCTAGTTTTCTTGAAGGCTCCAGGGAAGTTTGAGGAGGCTGATAATGAAATTATGAATGGAAAGAGGAACAACTAAGGATAATAAAATTCCCAAGGGAATTTGGGTGGACAGAGCCCTGAGCTCTCTTCCCCACTAAGGATCCTAGCATACCTCAGAAAGGAGGTTGAAAACACTGGAGGAGAATTAAACAACAGTAATCGGCATGGAAATTCACCAGGTAAAGCTTCAGTATCTAGTGGGGGAGATGGTTAAGAGCACAGGCTTAGAGTCAAACTGCCTAGCTCCACCATTTACTAACAATATGACCATGGGCAAGTTATTTAACCTCTCCAAGCCTCAGACTCCTCTATAAAATGGATAAAATAATAGTACTTACCTCATAACTTTGTTGTAAAGATTAATCAATGTGTATTAAGTGCTTAGAATATGCTTGAAACACATTAATGCTAACACACCTATCTATTTGTAGAGCTTCTACCCAACAATTTTACCTGTAAGAATCTGTCCTGTAGAAATAATTGGGCAAGTATATAAAGATGTATAAATATATATATATAAAGTATATAAAGATGTATAAATAATATGGCTCACAGAAGCATCACCTATAATGGCAAAAAACTGGGAACACCTTATATGCCTAATAATAAGTTGATTAAATTGACTGTGACTTGTTTAGTCGATGGAATACAATGCAGCTATTAAAAATGATGCTATAAATTTATAATTATTTACCTGGAATGACATCACAGCATAGGGATTTATGAAAAAAGGAAGTTACAGAACCTTATAATAGGGTTCCATTTTCATTTCAAAAAAGGAAAGAAAGAGATGCATATATTAGAAAATACAAATTGTTCTATATTTATATCTTATTTTAATTTATATAATTAGAAAAGTAAAAGGAGCAAAAAGAACCATCTACTGCTAAGTGATAATCAACAGGTCACTTTAATGTCTCAAGCTTTTTAAAACAAATACTTTCAGAATGCATAAAGATTCTATATGATATATTTGGGTTTTAATTGCTATGGAAGGAGGGATAGAAGTACTAGAGTTTGAGCAATAAACGCACTGTAATATATTTTATTTAATCGGAAAAAATACAATTAATCTTTTTTTGCATGGGTGAATGCCTTTAAGGGCAAGAGAGATAAACAGCATTAGCTCCTTAGGGCCACTAGATAACAGGGCAATAAAGACCCCTTAGTTTGCTTACAATTTCCACTGGGAAAAATGGCAATTATAATTACATTAAGAGTGGCACAAAGAAAATTAAAAGAATAGTTTGAAAGACAGAAGAGTAATAAATAGTAGCTTTACTAAAAACTTTAGAATATGCAGAGGTATTAAAAAGAACCCAATACAGGTAATTTAAGGAACTTATTTTATTAGGAATTAATGGAAATCATCTATGATAACACTTAAAAGCAAATCAAATGACAGTATATGATTATTACCTCTATACTAAAATAACCTCTGTCCACATAATCACCAAGAAAAAGGTATCGTGTATTAGCAGGTGATCCTCCTACTTCAAAAAGTTTCATCAGATCAAAAAATTGGCCATGGATGTCACCACACACTGAAACAAGAAGATTATTAGATATGAAAAAAAAACTCTGAAATAACAAATTTTACTTAAATTCTAATTTATTTTACATAAGAGATAGTGTAAAATTATATCAAGAAAGGTCTAAGAAGGAAGTAATCTATGAGGAGTCATGATAGGGATGATGTGTATACAAGTGTTCATGTGCTCAAGATCTAGAACGAGATATAACAAAAGTAATGAAATTTGTAGTCAGTGACAAAATTTTCATCTAACTTTATAAAGCTCCTCTTTAGGAAGCCAAGCATGCATGTCCTAGGATGACAAAATTATAATGGTGGCAGTAAAATCTCCATTCTAACTCCATACTTTCTGTTGACCTGTAAATGATCACTTTTGGTATCTGATACAGCATTGAGGTATTTGCCCCTAATGACTGAAAACAAAGTAAATAAGTATTTGTTGAATCAAATTCAGTGATGGCCAACACAACTAATGAAACCTTCACAAAAGCATACTAGACTAACTTCTGCACTCAGATTATTTAGGATCATGTTTATTCATTGAAAACAGGCAAAAACTTTAAAAAGAAAATAATCTGGAAATTCAAGATAATGTCCATGTAATATTAATTTAGTATACAATATGAATGAAGAAGAAACAGCTTTATATTTAGGTAAGTAAATAATGGTGCAGTAAAAAAAATAATATCCAAAACATAAATAAGTGTACCTGTAATTGGAGCCTCTACTTCTATCATGGTTTTCTCTCTCCGAAGAATGGCAGCACCCTCATTGATAATTCTAAGTGCAATTTCTTCATCTACCCGACCTTCTTTTACTAAGTGGTTCTTCAAAACATCAACCCTGGGTATCCCATCCATATCAAAAACTTCTTCAGATGTCAAGCGATGCGTTGGGGGGAAAGGGACAGCTGCAATTTTTTTTAATTAATAAAAAATAAATCACTATTAATATATTAACATAAAAACTAATCAATGGATCTAGGTAAATAAGAGTAAAAACTGAAAAGCTGAAGTTTTGCTTCTTCATTTACTGGATGGGGTATTAATTTTTTAAAAAAAGAGTAATCAAACTATACTTCCTTATTAATAATCTATATATAATAACAGAAGAATTATTAGAGAAATAAACTGTCTCACAAAATTAAAAGTTCTTTCAGGATAACTAAAGCTTTTTTCTTTAAGCAAAAACATTTTTTTGGTAGAATTCTCAAAACATACATTCTTCATCTTAAATGAAGTACAATAAATATAATTTAATACCACATAGGCATGAATAGAAAGAAATCCCAAATATAAGGTGATCTACCAACTTCCTATTAAAAATATATAAAACAATGCCTGCTAGCCAACTTGAATAGAAACTTCTAGGGATATAGATTAAAACAGCCAAATGCTTATTGATGGAATTTAAACTAATTCAGATGCACATATAGATTTAAAATAACATTAATAAATCACGATAATTTTGAAATACTGCTTTTTCTCTTACCTTCATGTTTCATAAAATACTTTCATTCAAAATCTTAACACAAATTTTTGACATCAGTGTATTCCTTATCACTGGATTCATTTTTTGAGTCATCTAACATACTTTTCAAAAGCAAATCATCCTCACTCCCATTTAAGTTGTTTGAGATACAGCACTTTTTAAATACATATTCAATGCTATCACTGCAAATTTATCCTAAGCCACAATTTCCATTTGTCTAACTACTGAAAGAGTTGGCCTTTTTACTCCTGTAGCATATATTTACGATTTCCACAAGTAATTACCAACTGTATTGTTTTAAACTGATATTTGCTTTTTTCTATTCGTAAGAATTTAATCATAATAAGAAACGCCAGATGAAAAAACAAAAGACAAACTGATTTCAACCTAAAGCTCTAAATCCATTGTCATTGAATAATCCAGTCACTTATTCTTACTTATAATGTTAAAATCAATATTTTTCTCTCACGCCTGTGATTCATTTCTCATGACTGTATTACCATTCTCTTTAAACATTATTGTCTTTAAACATTATTATCTTCTTCATATACTGGGAATTTTCAACAAAAAATAGTACAATGATTTTTGTCTTCACTATAATTGAAAATACTTTGCTCCTGTTCAAATGAAATGAGATTTAAAATACTGAATTTAAACTGATATTTGTTAAATGGAATGGAAAACGTGAAGGTCCATTTTCAATGGTATCTACCACAATTTTGAGGTCATATACCTAGGAAAAGTTACTACATATCTGTTAAAATTTTTTATTCCTTCTTTACTGAATCCAACAAATGACCTCTTTATGCATTCAAAATCAGCTTGGATTGAAGTAGTTTTAGGCCCTTTACCAAACAGTACTTTGCTTTTCAAAATAAAGAAAGCAAGAGGGCTTCCCTAGTGGCGCAGTGGTTAAGAATCTCCCTGCCAATGAAGGGGACACGGGTTCGAGCCCTGGTCCGGGAAGATCCCACATGCCCCAGAGCAGCTAAGCCTGTGAGCCACAACTACTGAGCCTGCGCTCTAGAGCCTGTGAGCAACAGCTACTGAAGCCTGAACGCCTAGAGCCCGTGCTCCGCAACAAGAAGCCCACGCACCGTAACAAAAGAGTAGCCCCCACTCGCTGCAACTAGAGAAAGCCGGTGCCCAGCAACAAAGACCCAACTCGGCCAAATAAATAAATAAATAAATAAATATATATATATATATTTTAAAAAAAAGAAAGCAAGAGAGAAATTTATAGTAAGAATTTAGTCTACCTATAGACTCAAATGTAAGGCAGATCTCTCTTTTCTGAAATAAAATTTTTAAAGAAAAAAGTCACTTTATATTTGGGCATACAGTACATACTATTTTCTTGATGTTTCAGGGCCATCACTGGGATCATCAATTATTATGCAGAAGACTGGAAAAGTATAGGACAAACTGTTTCTTCACAGTACAACTTAAAAAAAACTAAAAGCAGGGGGGCTGGATTAGAATTACATCAATTACCTAAGAAGAGTAAATAACCACATTCTCATAGGAGGAAAAAAAGTTAGGAAGAACTCAGTTCTTATAAGTGAGATAAGAACTAAGGCAGAGGGATATCAACCATTTCGAAAAGACTTTGAAATCATCAATCCCTGTTGCTTTCATCTTTTTTGATACTTAGTAAAACAAAACTTGAACTTGCATTTTCCCCCCCTTCTTTAGAACACATCTATTCCCATTACTTTTTACTGCATCTAGAATAAGACATTAAAATACATTTTGTTCCCCCAAATATAGTATGTCAGATTCCAAAAAAATAAAAACCTTTCTTAACGTACGTTCTTCTCCAACCAAAGATTAAACAAACCATCATACTATATGCTATAACCAAATTTGCCCCTAACAGTAAACCAATTGTTTAAAAACTACAAAATTTAGGTTGAGAGTCCGCCTGCCCATGCAGGGGACACGGGTTCGTGCCCCGGTCCGGGAAGATCCCACATGCCGTGGAGTGGCTAGGCCCGTGAGCCATGGCTGCTGAGCCTGCGCGTCCGGCCCGTGAGCCATGGCTGCTGAGCCTGCGCGTCCGGAGCCTGCGCGTCCGGAGCCTGTGCTCCACAACGGGAGAAGTCCGCGTACCGCAAAAAAAAAAAAAAAAAAAAACCTACAAAATTTAACAATTACTAAATAAAAGTTACTTCTGGGACATCATGAAAATGAAAAGTTTAAATATCTCTTAAATACAAATTTCTGAGATCAAGATGGGGTCATATTTTTCTCATCAGGCCAAGAGAATTTTTCCTCTACTTAGGAAAAAAGATACTGTTTAAAATGTTGCATTCTAGATTATGCATACTTCCTAATAATCAACAACATAAGTCAACTAACAGGTGAATTCTGTTCAAAATACAGAACTTCCTAAAAACCGATCTGGGAGACAATCTCTCTCTGCCCCACTCAGCCAGTCGCCTGTGGTACTGCATGTTTTCATGCACATTGCGAATGCCCCACTGCAAGTCACACTGAGCTATTATTGCTCCTCTTTAACGAAGAGTCAGAATGTCTTTATTCATCTGGGGAAAAAAAGTATAAACTGCCTCCAGACCTATGTTTTCTACTTCTTTTTCAATTCAAGGCATACTTTTAAATTTCAACACCAGTTGGTATACTTTTTAAGGAATGGGTACAGGTTGAGGGGTGAAGAAATGCCACCATAGGTAAAAGTAGATGAAAACTGTTGTTCTAACAACACAACACTGATAATGGAGAATAGAGAGTTTCAAAAGAATGTTTTAATATGTCAGTAAATAAGAAAATAAGAGGCAAAGGCATTGTGCTCTTTGGCAGCTGGAGAAAGGAGCCATAGCAGGTGATCTAACTAAGCAAAAGAAAACTAACCAAATAGAATTTGGCCTAATAGGAAATTAATTA
Source organism: Leucopleurus acutus (assembly GCF_964270905.1). Classification (NCBI taxonomy): domain Eukaryota; kingdom Metazoa; phylum Chordata; class Mammalia; order Artiodactyla; family Delphinidae; genus Leucopleurus; species Leucopleurus acutus. The sequence goes on along the minus strand of NC_139156.1, from coordinate 59,187,974 downwards.
CTGACCCTGTTGGTCAATAGAGGATTAAATTTTTTTCATCAAAAATTAATATTCTCAACTACTACCATCAACTCCTAAGGTACTTTAAAGCATTTCCATTTAAGTTCAGGTTTTAAATGATTGGGTTTTGGGGGGGTTTTTTTTGCGGTACGCGGGCCTCTCACTGTTGTGGCCTCTCCTGTTGCAGAGCACAGGCTCTGGACACGCAGGCTCAGTGGCTATGGCTCACAGGCTCGGCCGCTCCGCGGCATGTGGGATCTTCCCGGACCGGGGCATGAACCCGTGTTCCCTGCATCAGCAGGCGGACTCTCAACCACTGCACCACCAGGGAAGCCCTAAATGGTTTTGTACATTTCTAATTCATCTTCAGCCAACTATTCCTGTTTTTCTAGGGTTTTCATCCTATATATTTTTTTCTCCTTATTTTCAGAGTATTTTTCCAACTCTTCTATGTTTGAGATAGGGAAAAACCAGTACATAAAATGTATGTAAATATAATGTGAATGGTCAATAACTGAAATGGGTAAAATGGAGGATTAGCTTGAACAACCTAAAGAGCTATAAAATCATAAAATCACCAAGTTTCCAACACTAGAAAACTTGATTTGGTAATATTCACTTTAACCAAACTGTTCTGTTGAAAAATTTCCTTTAACACAAATTTTGGCATAAGGGTCATATCTGTATAGTAATCAATAACCTTCACAAGCTATTTTAATTCAGATTTAATATATGGTGGCTGATAGACAAGGCCTCAAAAAATTTAATGTAGGAAGTTGGAAAAATAAACCAGGGACACAGACTGATCAAGGATGGGGGAAGAGCAGAGATCTTATATTTTCTACTAATGGTAAGAAATCCTGGGACTTAACTAATCCTGTTGCCCAACTCTAAGCAAAGGCTGCAGACTATTAGCCCCGTGAGGCCTCCAACACCAACTGGGGTGCAGCCTGTGCCACCTAAAAACTACTCCAAAATATCATTCAGATGTCTGTGCTGCTCACCATTGCCATTACTGGCAACTGTCCAAAATAAAGTTCCTCCTGATTTTTTTCTCTGTGTTTCTTTTGTTCACACCATACCATCCTCAGGCTGTTCTCCTCCCTCCCAATCCTCTTCATTGAGGCCTGCAGAATTCCCATTATAAAAAATTTTTTAAAAATTCACCCTTCTTTCCTGTGTGCACATGTGTGGGCACGCACACACACACATTTTAGCTCTTCACAGAATGCTGTCTTCATCTCTCTAGCTTAATTAAATCTTAGTCCTCCTGAAGGACAACACTTCTGAAACACTTTTTCCAAAGTTGACGATGCTCATTTTTCCACACTCCACTATTTGAGCAAAAAAGGCTACAGTCTTCTTTCAGCTCCCCACTACCACTTCCAACATCATCACTCCCGTGAAGAAGAAAATGCTTCCTCGTTTGAGGTTCATGACTTCTGGCTAGTTTATTCTTGTCCCAGCCATCTACTAAATTTCTGGTCATCTCTCACATGAAACTCAGTTTCCTGGTTCGAAAGCTTTCTCCACTCTAAGCACCACCATCATCAATGTCCATGTGGATGACCTATGTAAACCCAAGAACTGAGAGGTTGGAGCTCCATTCTACTTCAACTCCCCTAGCCTTAGCCATAATTTCTGCTCCAGCTCTGAAATCCTGAATTCTAACCTCTTACTCCATGATCAAAATCTCTAATCCTTTCAGATTCACTCCCTTTTCTTCATCTGTTCTCCAATTATATCAAGAACGTGGACAGCCTCTCCTAATCAACCCCCTTCTGGATACCTTTGCTTGCTGCAATTCTGAAGCTATTCCATCACCCACCCACTTTTTAAACAACATCCTGAATTGTTTAAAGTCCTTTTGTCCTTTTACCCTACTTACAAAACTCCGATTCTTGGATGAGTTAAGTTTCTAAACTTGGATGCTAAGTATAAAATCATCAAAACAGGGCTTCCCTGGTGGCGCAGTGGTTGAGAGTCCGCCTGCCAATGCAGGGGGCACGGGTTCGTGCCCCGGTCCGGGAAGATCCCACATGCCATGGAGAGGCTGGGCCCATGAGCCATGGCCACTGAGCCTGCGCATCCGGAGCCTGTGCTCCACAACAGGAGAGGCCACAACAGTGAGAGGCCCGCGTACCGCAAAAAAAAAAAATCATCAAAACAGCTCAGTGCTACTACAAATTCATGGTCTCCAACTTAGTTGGTCACTAGCACTTGCCATCAATCTATTCAACGTTCTAGTCTGTGCTCTCTCCCATTCTCCTCAGTGGAGATTTCAAATGATCACCTCTTCCTTGAACCCTACACTTAATTTCTCTCTTACTCAGTAGTCAACTTGAATCTTTTTCAGAGAAAATTGAGACCTTCAGACCAAATGTCACTTTTCTGTCCCTCTCCATCCACATCTATGCCAGTATCCACTTTACATTTCTTCCTATCAAGGAAGAGGTATTCCATCCATCCAATACTAAACATTCTACTGTGCTCTGAATCCCACTATCCCAACCTCTTCACTTCAGTTCACCCTTCCCACCCACCCATGCCCCTATTCTGTTTCTTCTGCCTCTGACTCTCCATTGGTTCTTCCCTTTGAGCAGATAAACATACAGCCAGCCCTCCACAACCACAGGCTTTCCTGTGCAGATTCAACCAACCACGGATAGAAAATATTTAAAAAATAAAGTTCCAGAAAGTTCCAAAAAGCAAAACTTGCATTTGCCTCTCCGGCAACTATTCACATGGCATTTACATTGTATTAGGTATTATAAGTAATTTAGAGATGATTTAAAGTAAATGTGAGGATATAGGTAGGTTATATGCAAATACTAAAACATTTTACATAAAGGACTTGAGCATCCACAGATTTTGGAATGGGGAGGGGTATCCTGGAACCAAATACCCACAGATACCAAGGGGAGACTGTACTAAAGTCTCTATGATCTTAAAAACAACCCCAACAAGTAATTCTCCCTTACTTCTCATCCCTGTTTTTACCATATATATCCCTTATTTTACAACTAAGCTTCTTGAAAGAGTAATCTACAGGGTATAGCTTCATTTTATCACTTTTTTGTCTACTTTCCTCAATCCACATTTATCTGGCTTCTGCTCTATTCCTTCACCTTATATCTCTCTCCTCTCTTGGGTTCTTGAACTCACTCACCTGGTTTTTCTCTTAATTCTCTGGTCATACCTGATCAGCCTATTTCATGAACTTCTAGTCCTTTTTCTGGTCCTAGGACAGTGTGACCTAGGATTCTGTCCTTGGCCCTCATATCACACTCCTCTCATTCATAACTATGGCTTCAACTAAAATCTATATTTTGTGGACTCCCAAATATATTATTCAGTCCAGACCCTGCCCCTAACTAAACTCCAAATCCTTATTAAACTATCAAATATCTTCATTTGGATGTTCCATAAGTATCTTAAACTTAATATGTCCAAAACTTAATGTCCTCTGAACTATCACCAATACAGCTACTCATCTGGAAATTATCCTAGAAGTCTTTTTCTCCCTCGCCCTAACATGGTCAATAGGTCCTAAATAATTCTCTGATCTGGTTTTGTCTCTTTGATCCTGGGACACTGAATAAGGACTTTTTTTTTTCTAAAATTACTAAAATCTTTTCAATTTTGCCCATGCTTCACAATAACTCAGAATACTTTTTAAAATTCAAATCTCAACATCCTCCTGTTTCAAGACTGGTTTCATCATATAAAATCCAAATTGTGTCTCTTAACATACCATATGAGATCCCTTGTAATCTGACCCTTCCCTACATTTCCAACCCTCATCTTTTGCCACTAACTCACATTCCGGACACATCCTATACTTCAGATATTTAATCTTCATTTTTAAAGTTACATCACTTAAAAAAAATCTCTGTACTTTGCACGCCCTATTATTTGGGGGTACACTAGTCCCACCTTTTGCCTAACTTCTCCTTGTCCTTAAACCTCATTTCAGTGTTCCAATTCTTGAAAACATTTCCTGTTCCCAGGCTAGGTTAATGGTGCCCCCTCCTTGTGGTCCCATAGCAAAGCATTTGATGCACACCTACATCATGGCACTTATCAATTGTACTGTAAGTATCTTGTCTCCCCCTCAAGTTTATGAGCTCCTTGAAGGCGAGGGAGCTGTCTTTCATCTCTACATACCTAGTGATTTGAACATGTATACTAATGTCTACTGAATTAATAATACATTAGTTACAGTTTCTAAATTACTTATCTTACACTAATTTATGTAGCAATGACAATATATTTATAGTGCTTTATTTACAGTTTACAAACTGCTTTCACATACATAACGCTATGATTCTCAGAGACATCCTGTGAGTTCAGTAGGGCAAGTTTTATCTCAATTGCACAAATAGGATAACACGTTCAGATAAGTTAATGGCTCTCTCAAGGTGTTTCAACTAGTAAGGGGTAGAGCCATGATTGAAGCTGAGTTCTTCAGAATGCTACTCCAGTACTACCTGTCTTATACCAACACAATGACAATGCTCTTCTGACTAAAAGAGTCATCAAAACTCTCCTCTTCACCAAGAACAGTGTAACCCCTTCAGATGCCACAGGTAGAAGCATGCTCTAAAGAAAGATTTCAGCAGATCCTACAACACTGTCTTCAAAATTTCCAGGTATCCCTTGGATTCCTTTTAATGTGTGGTGGTTCTTTGAACACAATAACCTTCCCTCAAAAACTGGTTCCCCTTCCTGGCTTATTTTTGTTATGGTATCATCATTCTCTGTTACTCTGACTTAAAATTTTGGTGTCATTGTTCTCTTTCTGGACTCCAAGTCCTACTGATTCTTCAAATTCTCTCTTTTTTTTTTAACACCTCCATTGCTGCAATGTTAGTTCAAGTTCTTATTACTTTGTGTACGAGAAAACTCTAACTAAAATCTCTACTTTCCCTCCCCTTTTTTGTACAAAGCATAGGTAGATAAATCTACCCCAAAATTTGGGGTGGTTTCTTAAGGACTAAAGAATAAAGGGAACAACAGCCTGAAACTTATTTTCAAAGTCTTTCTTAACCATTCCCAGTATCTTCCATGTCACTCCAATCTCTTCTGCTTTCAACTACCAATGCTCAAACAATCACTAAAGCAAAATTAGTCTGATTACTGTTTTCTCAAAAAGGTTTGCTCTTCCACCTGTTTCACTCCCACACCCAGTCACTGATCCAATATATCTATTTTCTAATATTACTCAGAATTTGTGTCATATCTGGTTTTTCTCCTTCTCTTAATTCATACTGTGGTCATTCTGCACTTGGACTACTCCATTAATCTTCTGACATCCTGATTTAAGCCTCTCCCATTATAATATTTCATTCTACACAATATCACGTTAGCTTTCAAAAACCAAAATACTGGGTCATTCCTTTACTTTAAAACCTTCAATAATAATAATGGTGATGGCTATCATTAGTTGAGTACTTACCATGTGTCAGGCCAGGCACTGCGGTACAAATTTTACATGAATTGTCTCTATTAATCCTTCAAAAATCCCATATTATTAACTCTATTTTGCAGATGAGAAAATTGAGGGTTGGTGATATTAAGTATCTTGTCCTCAGTGAAAAGGTTAAAGTAGAACTAGGTTCAAACCCAGGCAGTCTGACTCCAGAGGTTTAATCATCCAGTGTTCTTAATCATCCAGAGGCTATACTGCTTAGCTTAAGTTTCAGATCCTCAACTTGGTGTACAAAAAATCCTTTCCAACTTCATCTCCTGCTTGCCAAGAACTTCACACAATACTGTCACATATTTCATGCTTTTTTCAAACTCCATGCCTTTCTGCTGCTGTTTTCTCTACCAGAAAATATTTTCTCTATCCCAGCCCTACCTTATATCTGAAGAAATTCTACTCATCCTTTAAGGCTCCGCTCAAAACATAATCCTTTCAGTAAAGTTTCCAATTAAGACAGTTAATTCCTTTTTTACAGCTCCAACAGCACTTTGTATCTAATTCATTATATTATTTATTTGCAATAATGTCTCCCCCACCAGACTGCCTCCAAGAGAATCTATCTTACTTATTTCAATTCTGTATCCCTAATGCCTAGTATTATGTCTGGTACAAAGCACATACTCGATAAATGTTGCACAAATAAATGGTCCCAATCTTTTGCTTATTTGAATCTTACCCATTCTTCAAGACCTCTTTCCTCCTATACAAACCCTTGCTAGACCACTCCAGTCCAGAATCATCACTACCTTCTTTGAACTCAGCTTGCTGGGTCTGCCACTTATCTGGCAATTATTAATCACACCCAGCCTTATGACATAAATGATTAACTTTTTATGAGTACTTATTTCCCCAAGGACCAAGACTGTAGTTTATCTTTCACACTTCTGTTGTTTCCCTACAGTTTTTAGCTATACAGCAGGCATTAAAAAATTTTTGCTATTTGATTACTCTGAATTTCCAAAATAAATTTTACATACCATACAAGGATGCCAATTAGCTTTAGCTTATTTCATCTCTGTGTATAAATAAACATTTTAATAATGAAATGAAGTCATATGATTGGCACTAAAACACACCTCATCTAATAAATCAAAATTCTTTCACCAAACTTTTCCTTATAACTCTTGCCAATTCATTCAATAGCTCCGAACCTAAAACTTTTGCCTCACCACTGAACAGCTTTCCTCCTTGGCATTTTCCTTCTAAGATGACCTGTTGCCAGTGTTCTCTTTCCTTCTTTCTCTCTCTCTCTCTCTCTCTCCCCCTTTCTCTCTCCCTCTCTCTCTCTCTCTCCCTCTCTCTCTCTCTCTCTCTCCCCCTTTCTCTCTCCCTCTCTCTCTCTCTCCCTCTCTCTCTCTCTCTCTCTCACACACACACACACAGACACACACACACACACAATATTCTCTGTTCCTTTGCTTTCTATAGGACACATGGTACTGAAGATTTATTTTAGTATGCTGAACAGTTTAACAAAGGTGGAAAGAAAAAGAAATATCATTTTCAAGAGTTATATTTTTTAGATAGGTAAGTCCACAAAATAGCTTTTGTAAACAAAAATTAAAATGCAAGTTGCTTTAAAATATAATGAAATAGAACTAGTAAAAAACATTGAAGTAGCTATGTGACCCCGAGACCTTTGTGGGTCATCTAAAAATCTGTAATGAAAATAAGCAATCCTAATAAAGCTAAGGTACTGGAAAACACGTTAGCCTCAGATTTATAAGCAGGGCAGCTGGCAAGAGAACCTAAATGAATCATAAGGCTGCCCATCAGATATATAATAGCTAAAAAACTTACAACACACACTCTTTAGCATTTTGGTTCAATCTGAAAGTCTGATAATTTAAGAGATAAGGATAATATAACCTATGAAATAAAGAAAACATGTTGAATGCAAAAGAGAGTCACATTGTGGGTGCTAAAATGAACATATACACAATATAGACAATGCATTCTAAGTGATAAAGGTGAATTTTTGTATCAGGAGTAATAGATTTAATAATCTCAAGGGATAATCTAGTTTTACAAATCTGGGACCTGATCTATACGGCAAAAAGTACATTTTAAAAGTATCTGGAAAGAAAAGGAAGTACCTGAACAATTCAGGTCAAGCAAATTTCCGGGCGAGGAGGGAGAGCAATATACATAAATTCAGGGTTTTATGCTTAAATTACACACACCAATTTTGCTGATGTGTCAATAAGGCATTCACGCCAATACAATCAGCTGTTTTTCCTAGTTTGTTTCTATTTTCTTATTTTCAACTTCCTATCTTAGCTAAAGATAGAAAAATGCTTAACAGAAAATTGTCAAGAGGGCATACTATCTCACCTAAACCACTTGGGCTACACCAACTTTCCAACAGAATTTGACCAGAGCCACCAGCTGGAGCAGGCTCAGAACTGAACTTCTTTAACTAACCAGGAAACGTAATCACCCATAATCAGTGATATGGAATTACCACTAATAATTTCAGTGAATAGATAATTTATACATGAATCACCTATAGTATCCCAAGATCTCAAACTTCACATGATGTGAATTTCAGGCATTTGATATTAAATACAGAAAGACCTATTTCCCCTTCAAAACCTATGTGACCATAAAATATAGGCCTCCTGACTAGAAGTGTAAGAGTATAAAATTTAGAGACAACAAGGAAAAGTTTCAGGGAGTAAAAAGACTACTTGTATTCAACGTCAACGATGGTCTCCATAACATTACTACTATGAAATGGTACTGATGCAAAACTAGCACATACTGGACTTAAAAGAAATCTGGATTTTTAACAAGTTAAACCTAAGTTGAACTAGCACTGTGGTCATATATCTTCAGGAAACTGGTGTTCTTTGTCATCAAATGCAACATGAGAGTACAATTATTGACTGAGAAAGACAAGAAAAGCTTGAAGATGAAATCTAAAAGGAGATTTGTATACGAAAGGTAAGTTTCCCAGTAACTTCCAAGGAAGCCAGAGACTCCATGAGCAGCACAAACCAGTCTGTTGCACACTATATCTAAAGCATGTGATCCATATCAGTCATTCCAACTAGCTAACAAATTCCATGAAGAAAATTGTCTTGAAGAATATACTACAAAGCACATGAGATCTTATATCCATGAGCTCTACTAAACTATAATTTTCTTACCAACAAACTCCTATTTACCTAAATCAAGTGACTTTTATTTCATACCAATAAACTGCAAACATGACTGTGTCTTGCATTCAAATCTCACCCCTAAGGAATATGCCTTATGTCTGGAATCTTATTTTTACTGTATTAAAGCAGTACAAGGGAAATATTACCACATATTTGACAAGGAACAAGAAGATTCACAAGCATAAGGAGAGCATAAACTCACTGTTCAGCAATGTGACTGGTTGTCCCATCTAATAGTAGGGTGAAAAGTACCCAGGGAAATTAACAGACAGCACAAGTATACTGTCAGCAAATTAACAGGCAGCCCATGTCTCCTATTCCCACCCCCACAGAACTTCAGGATTTCACAATAGGATGAATGCCTGAACTACCAATCATTTTTCTTTCTCTTTTTTAAAAGATTTCTCAGGACAAGGATTCCATAAACTCTTTAGTTCATTCCAATAACTGGCCTGAAAAGATATACTATTAAGTTTTTAAAATTATCTACATAGCCTAGATACAAATTAGTGTTATTATTATTAAAGGAGACTCGAATTGACAAATTAAAATTAAAAAAACACAAAGGAAAAAGTTTTTCTTGTTTTTAAATATTTTAATGGAAACATGTCTAGTCAGATTTCCAAAACTGGGCTAACAGTGTTTACATTGTGCCAGTATACTTAAGAAGCTGAATTAAATAAATAAATAAAACAAATAAAAGTATCTATCTTTCAAAAATAAATGTGATACAATAAGGAAACCTTTATTCTAAAATGATTTCAATTTACTGACCAAGCTACAGGATAAAGAAAAATCATTTCAAATTATGTTTTTCACCTCCGCAGCAGTGCTTCAAGTTGATGGGCTCTCCCAGAAAGCGTGGAAATCTTAAGCAACTCTCAATTAGCCCTCAATTTCTCTATTTTAAATTAATCTGCTGACCTGTGGTCGTTAAACAACCATAAATTCTGCACCAGCTGAGAAATATTTAATTTTTTCTTCTAGGGGGAGTGTGTGGGTGTCTGCCTGCAAAGGAGGGCTAACCCCTCTTGGCCTTTGACCAAAAAGTGTTGACGGTTTTCTATGTAAATGCTTCTTCCTATCCCTGAAGCTTTTTTCTCTTTTATGCTGTCTTTTTTCCATCTATTCTGCACTTAAAGCCGGGGCCCCCAAATTCTGGCTCGTCCCTTCACCCTTGTCCGATCCCATACAGTTCCCCCAATTTCCGCGCGGGGTGACACCTGAGGGCCGAACCCCTGCGGCTGGCGCTAACTAGGCGCGAATAGGGCAGACGGCTGTCATTGGGGAGCAGACGTGGGCCAAAGCCGAGGTGATTTCTGACTGCTCATCGCCCGGCGCCGCGTGGCTGAAGGTCTCCGAGCCCCTCGGTCCGCCCAGGCAAGCCAGGCGTGCAGCTGTCGCGGTGCAGGAAGCTAATCGCGGCCTTTGGGCCGCTTTTGACAGACCGGGCAGGAAAAGAAAGGGGCTCTGCGACTAGTAGCCTCACCCCTTCGGCTAGGAGACCCCCCAGGGCGAAACCCCCGCCACGGCCAGAAGGCAAGCGAGAGACCGCGGAGCCGCCGCCACCGACTCAGCCCAGCCCAGCAGGGGCCCGCCCAGGGGCCACTCCCCAAGGGAGGCAGCCAGTCATTCGCCCGCCCTTCCGGGCCCGCTCCGGAGGGGACGGTCTCCCGCCCGCCCTCACACAGCTACCTCCTCAGGCCAGGCCCTCAGGGCTTCGTCCACCTCTCACCTTTGACGACTCGGTCAGCCCCGGGAGGGGGCGGCGGGGGCGGGGGTGGGGGCGGTGCAGCCCGGGCCGGCTCCGGGGCGGCCATGCTGGGCCCGGGGCTCGGCTAGGCGCTGGGCCGGGCGGGGTTGGGGGCGGGGGCGGCGGCTACCAGAGCCAAGCGGCGGCGCCGCCGGGGAACATGGCGGACCCTCTTTCCCTACAGAGGGGCTAAGACCGGCATGCACCGCGCGTGCGGGGGCGGGGGCGGAGCAGGCTCTAGGGACTTGGGCAAAATTACTGAGGCTAGGAGAGAAACGGGACGAGCCAAGGGATCAGGTGAAAATTCTGGGCAGGCAGAAACAAAAGAGTGAGAAGAGATGGCTGTCTGCATCTAGTTGCTGCGGTGAATGAGTGCTAGGGAAAACGACACCGGCTTTTATGGAGCTCCCAGTAAGATGGGGTGACGATCAAACCTAAGAATCTTCTACTAATAGAGAAAAAATATATAACAATTTGACTACCGAATCCGGGTACTTTGGTTGGTAACTGAAAGGAGAAATAGAGGAAGCATTCTAGATTCTAGAGCAAAGCAACAGTTCAGAATGGAGTCTGAGAGAGAACCTGACTGACCCTTGTGTTTAGAGCCTGGAACTGTCAAGAGTCTGGAGGCACAGAGTAACAATGCAGGTAGAGCAGACTAGGCTCCAAGGGTTAAGAATCAAAACACGTAAGAGGAAAGAAAGGGATGACACCAAGAGACGTTCAAAGAGTACAGAATTCACCTGAAAAGGACACAGCCTCCCTCCTGATTCATTCAGAAAACAGAGATTCCGAAGGCAGAGGAGTAAGTAGGGAACTGGAAATTAGTTCCTCATAAGAAATACCTCACAGGATATTTCTCTGCGTATACAGAAATGTGGGCCCAGGTTTTCTATGGAAACTTTATAGAGACGGACATTCATGGGGAACGGAGTAGTGGGACAAGAACTGACTGTTCGGGACTTCCCTGCTGGCACAATGGTTAAGAATCTGCCTGCTAATGCAGGGGACACAGGTTCGAGCCCTGGTCCGGGAAGATCCTACGTGCTGTGGAGCAATTAAGCCTGTGTGCCACAACTACTGAGCCTGTGCTCTAGAGCCTGCATGCCGCAACTACTGAGCCCGAGAGCCACAACTACTGAAGCCCACGCACCTAGAGCCTGTGCTCCGCAACAAGAGAGAAGCCACCGCAATGAGAAGCCCGTGCACCACAACGAAGAGTAGCCCCCGCTCGCCACAACTAGAGTAAGCCCATGCGCAGCAAAGACCCAGTGCAGCCAAAAATAAATTAATTTTAAAAAAAAAGAACTGACTGTTCAATCAATAATTATTAGAAGTGTGTATGACACCAGGAAAGGTACTGGATCATGAACAGAGACCAGCATATCCACTAAGATCTATATATCTTGATGGCATAGGATTCAAGTAGCATAGGGTGAGAAATGCCTGCACATCCTCCTGCTCAATACTACATGTGCTCAGAATCTGTTCATAATAGATGGAGATAATTAGATAAGCAGTTGTTCAAAGGTCTCAAAGAGCACCTCTCTACCTCTTCATTTCGTCAATCTCAGTGATCATGAGAGCTGGGGTAAAACAGAAGAGAAATGCCCAATGGGTATTCTTTGCAAAGGGAACTCACAAAATATTTTTTAGAGGGAGGTGAATTTGGGAGTGAGGCAGGGGTGAAAATGGATCTTTCTGGCATGGAAGTGCAATAATTCCACAGGGGAAGGGGAGGGGCAGCCATGGGAAGAGAGCAAGGAAAGGATACGAGGCGCATCACAAACTTGCAGAGGGAGGGCACCAAGAGTACCTAGATCAGGAGTGAGTTTGTAAGAGGAGTTTGAATCCCCAGAAAATCTCCCTAAGGAGGGAAGGAGAAAGTGTGTAATGTGTTGAGTGCCTCTTGGCAGGAAAGGGATAGAAAATATACTAGTGGCAATAATAACAAGGAAAGTCACTCCATATTAGGACCCATTGACTCCTACCTTGAATATATACCCTTCAACTATCCTTCAATTCCTCTTTGGCTGCTCACTTTCACTCAGTCAAAAGCCATATACAGAGCCCCAGGCCTCTGGGAATTGGTATTTCTTGCTTCTCCAGGCTTCCCCACCCCAATACAAAAGAGCAAGAGCATACAAAAGGGATTAAATAGACAATTAAGTGACAAGGAATTAAATAGAACTATCTTATAGATTTATTAATGAAAAATACTTTACAAAAACAGTATGTTTGGCCCTAAAATAGTTCAGCTGACTCTCAGGGTTTACAACGGCGACTGAGCGAGTGGCAGTAATGGCTCTGCTGCTGAGGACAGGAGGGTATGTTAGTGTGCCTGACTCCATCTGTTCAGAAGAGCAATTGTTATGTTGGCAGCCTCGCATTCTAGGCCAAAAGTTTGAGGGCAGAGGGACAATCTGGGCAGGTGGGTTAGCCTGAATGTTGTGGTCAAGACCAACACTACAGGGCTACATGTCCCTCCAAGGATGGGGGATTGGGAAGACAGAAGGTCAGGTAATAGGGACAGGTGGATAAAACAAAGAAGTTGGTAATATAATAAAGAACAGAATACGAGGGCTCAGGTGGAGGTGGGGGCATAGAGTATTCAGGAATAAAACGGTGACCCTAAGATCCTAAGGAATGGCTAGTGTCCAGAGTAATATGGATTCATCTTTAAGGTGGGTCAAATAAAGCCCTAAACAGCAGCTGCTTCCTTTTGCTAGGTGAATGGAAATTGGAATTTCAAATATTCCCTCTCAAAGAGCCAGGTCTCTTTAGCGGTTCCTGGCACCCCTAGGAGAAGGTGCCAACTCTATGCTGAGATGAGACTAGCACAGCCCCAGCAGGGATGCAGGGTACCAACTCTATAGAGAAAGCTGTGGCTCCAGGAGAGGAAAGGGGTGACCTTTACCACCTGCTGTGCTGCATGGCTCTAGCCCTGATCTGCTCTCTTCCGGGGGCATCTGCTAGAACAAACAGAAACTCCTCTCTCCCTGTCCTCCTGTGCCCAGATTGCAGGGTATAACTGCTTTGCCTCCAGTCATCATCTGGGGGCATATCTACTCTTCGAGGACCAGGGGCTCGAAACCCTGGAACAGGACCTGAATTCCAAGCTGACCTCAGGGGTACACGAAGACTGCTTGACGGCAGAGACACAGGGTAAACAATGGGAACGTGGGAGGGTGAATGGAAAAGATCCTCCGAGGACTGAGCATGAGGAACCTGAAGGCCCTGGTGTCTCTCTGGTAGTGTGGCAGTGTGAGTTAGCTGAGGCTTGCACCCTGGAGTAGTCAGGAATCTGGCGCCAATATGCTGGTTGGTCTCTGACCATGCTCCCCAGGAGGCATCTGTTCTGGTTCGATGGGGGAGACTCCGGTAGTTCAAAGTCCTTCCTGTGTGCTTGACCGCTTCGGAAGTTTCACCCCTGTCACACATAGCCAGAAACTGCTGGACACTCCTCGAAGTTCCTGGGAAGAGAAAAGAAACCCAACGATTGAGCATCTTCAGTAAAACCATTCTCCTTTCCTGAGGACCATTTCTGGCTGTTCCTTCCAACTCCCCACCTCTCCAAGAACATACACATAAGGGAAAGAAGGAACCTAGTTTTGCTTTTAATTTCATTTTTAAAAATTCTTAATAAACATTAAAATCAAGTCTCTTACCTCCAACCTGTGCAAATGAAACAGTCTCCTGGATGTTGCCATACTTCTGTCTCACTGCACTATAATCCTTCCTCCAAAAGACACACACACACACACACACAGTCACACACAAATGGCTCTCTAATATTGCAAATGTATGTTCTCACTGTGACAACTTTACTCCTTAAGAGCCACCACTCCAAAACATCACTCAGTTTTTCTGAACATGGTACCTTCACTGAAGTTAAGCTGTGTCTGCTTACATTCTTGCTCATTCTCCAAGATCTCTGCTTTTGTTTGCACCACTCCCACATACATAATGTGAAATGCCTTTTCTATACATTGATTCCCCTTTACTTAAAAGAAACAAAATAACTAATTTTCAAAAAATCACTTGTAAACAATATTTTTCATTCTTTATTTTAAAATTCCATCAACACCTGTACTATACTTACACATATGTATATCTGACTATTGAAACTCTGAGCTCTTTGAGAGCAGAGAGCTGCCTTCTTTCTCCCCTGTATTCACTGTAGCATTTGGTGCAGAACAAGCTGCAATAAATGCTGCCTGACTAATCAGATACCCCTAATAACTGTCAAAGGAGGCTGGCTACCTGGCTGTTCCACTGAGTAATATGAAGTCCATTTGTCCAGAAGGCCTGCGTATCCAAAGCTCCCTAAAATTTGGACACAAATATCAACAATACTACTCTATCTTCTGTTCTAAGAATGACAACCATCCCTCCTTGCCCTGGGGATTTACATATCCACAGACAGGTTTCTCAACCTCGGCACTACTGATATTTTGGGCTGACAGTTCTTTGTTTTGGGGGTGGGATGGGGTGTGCAAGGAAACTGCTTGTGCATTGCTGGATGTTTAGCAGCATCCCTGGCCCCTCTACCCACTATATGCCAGTAGCACCTCCGTTTCCCGTTGAGAATCACTGCCTTAAACTGTAGATTCAGCCCATAAGGAGGAAAAGGAACAAATCTAGCTGTGGAGGGTCAAAGCCAAAAGGATACTGTCAACCTTCCCCAGGATTGTCTGGGTCTCTATACATGGCATGGATATTCCAAGGGTCTTTCCAAGTCTCCCATTCACACCTCGTCCTCCTAGATCAGGGGTCCCCAACCCCGGAGCCACGGTCTGCTATCTGTCCATGGCCTGTTAGGAACCAGGCCACACAGCAGGAGGTGAGCAGCAGGGGAGCAAGCGAAGCTTCAGCAGTATTTACAGCCGCTCCCCATCACTCGCATTACCGCTGGAGCTCTGCCTCCTGTCAGCATTATGGCGAGTTGTATAATTATTTCATTATATATTACAATGTAATAGTAATAGAAGTAAAATGCACAATAAATGTAATGCGCTTGAATCATCCCCAAACCATCCCCCCTGCCCCTCCCATCTGTGGAAAAATTGTCTTCCACGAAACTGGTCCCTGGTGCCAAAAAGGTTGGGGACCGCTGTCCTAGACCATCGCTCAACTGAGACTCGGGATAGAAGGAGAGGAAACTAGCTGATAGAGATGACACTTCCTGTTTTGGGGGATCTTAAAGACTGGGTATTAACTCCCCTTGGTCACTTAAAAGCATATCCTATCATGACTGAAGCAATTCATTTTCATGGGTAGTTAGATTCTGGGAGCTCTGGTCTAGACCATGTTGCCCAAGAAATGATTCAATCATAATTCATCTTTAAAGCAGTCATTCATATCCCTTTACAACCCCACCTGTGACCCCTCTTCCCCCACCCCCCAACAGGTGTACTGATTTGATTCTTCCAAGTCCCTGGAAATGTACCACATTCCAGCACATAATAGTAGATTGTGGGGAGAGTTACCTGGGGGTCTATGGGGCTCCCCTGCCACGCTGGGCATCAAGACATCTGGGGACAGGAACTGTGGTTGGGATGGGTAGAGTTGGGGACCAAGGAGAAACACAGGAGGGTCATGGATGACAGGGAGGGAAGAGGAGCTGGAACAACGGTGCCCGGTTTCCAAAGGCTTTTTCCTCGCGTTTGATGAATCCTTATAATGAGACAAGACAAAAAAACATAGAGATGAGGATTAACACAGAGCAGGATATGGTTGGGTAAACAGTGAGGAAAGCAGGGGGAGATGGAAGGAACTAGAGTACAAGCATTCCTTAATCTAGAGAGGGACCCAATTTACTTGTCACTCTCCCTATCAGCCCCTCTAGGAAACATCCTGACCACTATGAACTGGAGACACCAAACTACAGATTCTCTTCCCTTAATCTATCTTCCTCATAACCCTCACCTTCCCAAACCTAACATCAAGGTCTTTAGCAAACTCCTTAATGCTAATAGTAGAATTAGAGAGATTGTGATAGAAATTTAAAAATAGAGAAGAGGGGAATTCCCTGGCGGTCCAGGACTATGCACTTTCATTGCTAAGGGAACAGGTTCAATCCCTGGTCAGGGAACGAAGATCCCACAAGCTGCTCAGCATGGCCAAAAAAAAAAAAAAAAAAAAAAAAAGTAACAAAAGCCTCTAAAAAATACATATTTAAAAATTAAGAAATTAAAAATAGAGAAGAAATGAGAGAAATTCAGAAAGCCTGAGAGATTGAAAAAGAAAATTCTACACTCTCTCTAAATATTGGGAACTAATATATATCTCCCTAAATGTACAATCAAAAACTCTCTATTCCATCTTTCCCATTACTGCTACACTCTACAGTCTCCACTTTGGTGCTGTCTGTCAAGTTTGTACCCATTGATGCTTATGACCTGCTCTATGCTCCATTCAACATTCACTTCTGTGGCAAAATCTCTGAAATATCCCCTTTAACATATGAAACACTAATATGTCCAAAATTGAACCAACATTCTTCCAAACTCCTCCTCCTGGTACCGTATTTTCTTGTCACCTAGACTCAAATGTTGACATTGCCCTTGATTTTGCACTTTTCTTCCACAATTCCATTAGTTACCTATGCCATGTAATGTCATTTCTACCTATAGGTTTTTTTTTTTTTTTTTGCAGTATGCGGGCCTCTCACTGTTGTGGCCTCTCCCGTTGCGGAGCACAGGCTCCGGACTCGCAGGCTCAGCAGCCATGGCTCACGGGCCCAGCCACTTAGCGGCATGTGGGATCTTCCCGGACCGGGGCATGAACCCGTGTCCCCTGCATCGGCAGGCGGACTCTCAACCACTGCGCCACCAGGGAAGCCCTCTACCTATAGGTTTTATATTTAAACTCAATTGGACCACTGCAGCAGCCTCCAATTTAGTCTTCCTATCTCCAGCCCTCTACCTCCTTAGTGTGGCCTGCAAGTTCCTATGTGATATGGCAATGCTGATCTTTCTCTTTATCTCCTACCATTCCTGTGCCTTTTACACTCTAACCTTCTTAACATTCCTCAAACACACCAAGCTCATTCCACCTCAGGGCCTTTACACTCTGCGTTTCTGTTACCGGGAATGTTCTTCCCGTGGCTTACACCTTCATGTCACTGAGGTCTCTGATCAAATGTTACTTTCTTAGAGCTGATTTCCCTCACTACTCTATCAAAAATAGCCCTGAGAATAACCACTATTACCTCTTTACTCCTCATCCTCTTCCTTTGCTTTATTCTTCTTTATCACACATTGTCTGGGGTTTACTTGTTTATTGTCTTTCTCTCCTAGTAGAATACATTTATTTTCACTCCAGTATCCCCAGCACCTTGAACAGCTCCTGGAACATTATAGGCACTTAATCAATAATATATTAAATAAAATAATCTATATTCCAGTATATCTTATTTCCTTTACTAGATTGTAAGATATTTTGTGTTGTTCCATCAGTGTGGGCTCATAGCACCTAACAACAGCATGGCACATGGTAGGCATTTACCATATAGCATAAGGACCAGGTGCTAGTCCTCTCGGCATGTGACACAGCCATAGAAGAAAGAGACACCACTCTTCACTGGTTTCCTTTCTATCTCTCTGGTCTCTTTTACCAAGTCTCCTTTTGGGGTTCTTCAGAAGAACCACCTCAAATCTGATACTCTTCAGGGATATGTCCTGGTTCCTCGCCTCTTTTTGTAATACTCTTCCTCTTTTTAGTGGCTATGATTCTCGAATCTCAATTTCAAGTTTATATGTCTCACAACCAAAGGCTACCAGATACCTGTCTCCACTCAAGCTTAATATATCCAAAATTGCAGATATCTCTCCCCCCAAATATATTCCTGCTTCTCCTCCCTCAAATATTATCATTATCAACCTACAATTCCTAGATATTATCCTTGATTCTCCTTTCTCCATATCCAGGCAAGTAGGTACCAAACACATTAATTTTTACTTCCTAATTGGCTCTCCAGTATGTCCACTTCTATCCTCCTGAACTCCTTACTGTGGTTCATGATATGACCCTTGTTTATAGTGTTTCCAGTCTCACTTGTCAATACTCTCCATCCTTCCCTCACCAGACTCTAATCATGCCATACCAATGAGCTTCTTTTAACTCAGTTAATGTCTGCTTCAGGTCCCTTTATCTGCTACATTCTTTTTACTTCCTGTAGGAAGACTTCCCTGATTCTTCAAGCCTGGTTTAGATGTCCCCTCTATTATGCTTCCATAGCATTAAATCCTATCATATTATATTACAATTGTTTATTTATCTGTCTCCCCCAGTAGACTGTAAAGTCATGAGAGCAGGGACTGTATCTAGCTCACTCACCACCACTTCCCCAGCATCTGGCACAATACCTAGAACATAAGCTCAAAAAGCATTTGTTTAAAAGAATGAATCGGGACTTCCCTGGCAGTCCAGTGGTTAAGACTTCGGCTTCCAATGCAGGGGTTGTGGGTTCGATCCCTGGCAGGGAGCTAAGATCCCACAGGCTTCGTGACCAAAAAACCACAACATAAAACAGAAGCAATTTTGTAACAAATTCAATAAAGACTTTAAAAAAATGGTCCACATCAAAAAAAAAAAGAACGAATCAATGAATAAATGAATGATACAGAAGTCAGGACAAAGGAAGCCAACTCTCCTAGGAAAATAACAATTCGCCATTAAAGGTATATGAGAACAAATATTGGGAAGAAAAGGCCACCTTTTCCAAAAAGAATGGCCAACTGTTCAGAGCTCTTTAGAAACTTATGAGCAATAAACTGGAAAAAATGACTACCTCTAGGGAAAGAAGTTGGATCTGAAGAAGTGGTGGAAGAGACAGTTTTCTTTTTGTACATTTTTATATCACATATTTAAGACCTGTTTTTTAGTATTTATCAAACTGACCTGGTGAGCATGCTTCAATATACTGGTGCTTTGTATCCTGACCCCTACTGAAATAAAAATTCAACTTGCTTTGGGCAAGTGTGTGAAATTCTCAAAAGGCACGTTTTAGAAACCCAACCACTGAAACTATTTGAATTAGCTGATCTCTGCTGACTTGGGTGTCCCTGTCCCTTTCACATATAGACTACTGCATTAATGCCATATGAAAAGCCCCAAGGATGAGGATTTTAAATCATTTTCCTTCTCTTGCTAATGTACATGCTTCATTTCAGCTTGAAAGCACACTGGACCCTACTCAGTCATGTACTAGGATGGGGAAGAAAAGGCAAAAAAATACTCCAACCCATCTCTTATCTTCTTCCTTTGATTAGTACAGTGGGTTCTAACCCAGTCAGCAGCAGTGGCTTCTCCAAGACTCCTCTTGAGGCTGCTAGTACTCTTCTCATCCTGGGGAAGCCTATAATACACCTTCCAGAACTGCTACAGAGAAGGGACATTCTTCTAGGCTCCAAGTAAATGTGTGTCAAGAAAATAATGACTATGTGTCCTCATTTTTGCTGAGTGCATATGGCTTTCCCCCAGATTACAACTTTCAGCTTCTCCTGCCCCTTCACCTGCAGTATATTTTTACCTAGCAAGAGAAAGAGGATGCTCTGAATAGATAGACCCTGATTCTACTTACAAAACTGTGGGAAGAGACTGGGATGTCCTCCCTCTCTGAGACAACGGTGCCACTGAGACTGCGTGAGATGCGCCGAAAGTTCTCTGCACCATACTGATCATCCTCCCCACACTCCCTGCTGGGGCCTCGGCCAGGTGCAGCCTTCAAACACACAGACACACACAGGCAGACACAGAACACCAGACATGTGGTTTTCCCACAGACCCTGTCCCGAGGGATATGGGAGAGAATAGGGTAAGACTCACTAGTAGATATCTGAATTAGACGTATTTAAAAGGTAGTGGCCATGTGGCAATCTCCTCTCACTCAAAAGAAGCCCAATCTGGGACGAAGTGAGAGAGTAGCATTGACATATGTACACTACCAAATGTAAAATAGATAGCTAGTGGGAAGCAGCCGCATAGCACAGGGAGATCAGCTTGGTGCTTTGTGACCACCTAGAGGGGTGGGATAGGGAGGGTGGGAAGGAGATGCAAGAGGGAGGGGATATGGGGATATAGGTATATGTATAGCTGATTCACTGTTATACAGCAGAAACTAACACAACATTGTAAAGCAATTATACTCCAATAAAGATGTTTAAAAAAAGAAAAAAAAAAGAAGCCGCCCAATCATAGACCTTCTTCTCTTCCAACAGCCCCACATTACCATGCCGCTGCTTTACCACCAACCCTACCACTCATCTCTCTCCATAATTCTTTCCCAACACATCACCCCATGCCCAAAACTTTAGCACCTGAGGTGGCTACCTGAGAAGTAGACACTGTATTGGCTTCATGGAGACTGTGCTCTATTTCTGCTGTTGGGGTCTTTGAGAGATCAAGGCCAGGGGCTGAGCGCAACCTCCTTCCTACACCATCTGTAGAGCCTGAGGAGGAAAACATAAATACAAGTTGAAGCCATCTCTTCTCCTGGAGTCTAAACTCAGCCTGGCAGCACAAAACTCAGGAATTCTTGTTTCATTAAATAACAAATATGCATCTCTGAATCCACTGGAGGATGGGCTCCTGGAATGTAGAAACAGGAGTTTCAGAATATGGATAGCTTCCTATAAGACCATAAGGATCTCAGAACACAGGCCTTGAAGAACCTTGTTGAGAAAGGGCTCTGTGGACAGATAGCTGAATAGTAAATATAATCAGCTTTGCTTCTGTCAGCCTTGGGCCCAAGACTTATAATACATACAGAGGAAATTATCTGATATAGTGATTCTCTAGAGTGTCTGTGATGACAAAGGAACTATTATCTCCAGTCTGGTTAGGAATTGAAAATTATCATAGTAATCACATATTAAACCGACTCATTTTACAAAGCAGGAAAATGAGTTCCAGGATCTGACAAGTAGTAAGTAGCTTAACCAGGATTAAAACTCAAGTCTCTGCACTTACACTTCCAGTTATATACTATGAGCAGGAGCTCTTCAGCAACATTTTGTATGTGCAGTGCTCTTTTACTTCCCCCATTAGCTTCTCTCTCTTTTTTTTTTTTTCCTGTACACGGGCCTCTCACTGTTGTGGCCTCTCCCGTTGCAGAGCACAGGCTCCGGACACGCAGGTTCAGTGGCCATGGCTCACGGGCCTAGCCGCTCCGCGGCATGTGGGATCTTCCCGGACCGGGGCATGAACCCGTGTTCCCTGCATCGGCAGGTGGACTCCCAAGCACTGCGCCAGCAGGGAAGCCCCAGCTTCTCTCTTTTCTTCACTTAAATTCTAAACAAATTCTAAATGTTTATCTCTTCCTCAAAATCTTGCGAGACTATTAAGAGATGAGCTGTTCCAAACTGGATATGTGACTCCCAAGGCGCTCACCCCAATACAACTAATTAAGCCTTCCATTCTGAAAATGCACACATCCTTGACCTACATTTGATATATATGTCTATTGCCAATTCATGTCTTGATTTGTTATTTTGATTCTGATATTGCTGATATACTAAGCTAGAAGGCCAGTTATTTTCAATATTTCCTTGTGCTTAAATGCAGTGGTTCCAATACTACCTCAGATTCATCTAGAACTTTTAAAAAATACAGCTTTGTGTACCTCTCTGCAGACCTACTGAATCAGAATCTTTCTGGCTGGAGCCTGGGAATATTTATTTTTAAAAGGTTTCCACAAAAAGTGTGGGAGAATATCCTCAAACATTGTTGGAAGAAATGTGAAATGTTATAGTTTTCCTAAAAAGCCATCTAGAGATAACCATTAAGACTGAAAATATATTTATCCTCTTAACCAATAGTTCTACTCCTGGGAATAAGAAGCAAAACTATCTGTTTATTGCAGCCTTGTTTGTAGTGGCCAAGAACTAGAAATAAAGTAATGCCCATCTATAGCAGAATGGCTAAATACATTACAGTATCCTCAATATCAAATATTGTCCAGCCACTAAAAAGAATGAATTGAGTTAAACTAGATGACTTAGAGGAATTTTCATCAAGTATTGTTGAGTTAAAGGAAAAAAATCTGTAATATTATCCCCAAACAAAAAAAACACTATATATGTAGGTCTATATAGGATTATATGAACAGAGAAATACAGAAATATGCACATTAGACTACTGTCTGAGAAGGTGGTGGGGGATAAATGGTAGGGATTGATTTGAGGGAAGGAGAGAGAAACAAAAATTGTCTGTAGTAAAAACATCATAGGAACTTCCCTGGCTGTCTAGTGGTTAAGAATCTGCCTTACAATGAAGGGGACATGGGTTCGATCCCTGGTCAGGGAACTAAGATCCCACATGCCATGGGGCAAGTAAGCCCATGCCCCGTAACTACTGAACATGCAGGCCACAACTAGAGAGCCCACGTGCCACAACTACTGAGCCCATGTGCTCTGGAGCCTGCACGCTCTGGAGCCCGTGCACCACAACTACAGAGAAGCCTGCCCAGCGCCGCAAGGGGCACATATGCCACAACGGAAGATCCTGCATGCCACAACTAAGACCCGACGCAGTCAAAAATAAAATAAAATAAAATAAATAAATAAATATAAAACAACAACAACAACAACAACAATCATGTGTGCTATGATCCCATTTATATAAAATTATTCTGGGCTTCCCTGGTAGTGCAGTGGTTAAGAATCTGCCTGCCAATGCAGGGGACACAGGTTCGAGCCCTGGTCCAGGAAGATCCCACATGCCACGGAACAACTAAGCCCTTGCACCACAACTACTGAGCCTGTGCTCTAGAGCCCGTGAGCCACAACTAGTGAGCCTACGTGCCACAACTACTGAAGCCCATGTGCCTAGAGCCTATGCTCTGCAACAAGAGAAGTCATCGCAATGAGAAGCCCGCGCACTGCAACAAAGAATAGCCCCTGCTCGCTGCAACTAGAGAAAGCCCGCGCACAGCAACGAAGACCCAACGCAGCCAAAAATAAATAAATTTATTTTAAAAATAATAATAATAAAATTTTTCTTCCTTTTTTAAAAAAACCCATTCTTCAGGTGACTATGATGGACAGCCAGATTTAAGAATTACAGCTGTAATGGTTAGAATTTGGTGCTCCTCTAATCAAGTCAAGTGTGATTCCTACCTAGACAAGAAGGTAGCCATTGGAACCTCCTGAAGAGAGTAGACACTGATTCCTTTAAAGATACTTAAACAGAGGTGGAGGTGGCCTTCTGTAAGGAGTACTGTTGAGGGGACTTCTCGATTTGATAGAATTAAGGTGACATCTACTCACTGATCAATAGTAACAAGAAGAAAGACTACCAGACATTATGTACTTCTTGATATGATATAAGAAGTCTAAGTACTACCTATGAAATATTCTTATTTTTAAAAAGTAAACCTGATTTTAATCAAGAATCAAACCTTCTAGCCCTAAGTACCAAGTTATAGGGAAAAAGAGGGTCTTAGGAGAACATGTTTTAAAAACAAAATGACAACAAAAAAACCTCTCCTAGAATATAATCTAAAACGTGGAAGACAAATGACCAAATTTCTTCAGCAAATAAATGGCAAGGGGAAAAAAGAGACAGGAATCTTACAGGCTTAAAAGAAGCCTTGAGACACATCAACAAAATGCAATGTGTGGATCTTGTTTGGATTCTGATTCGAAATAAACCAACTGTGAAAAGACACCTGTGGGACAATTGAAAAAAATTGAATACTGGCTAGTTACTGTATTATATTAAGAAATTATTGCTAATTTTTTAGGTATAATAATATTATAGTTCTGCGTTTTAAAAAAGAGTATTTCTTAGAGATACATTCCAAACTATTTATGGAGGAAATGATATAATGTCTGGGATTTGCTTTAAAATAATCCAGTGGGGAGGGAAAGTGGCAGGGGTGGGGGAGGGGTCCCTAAATCAAAATCAGCCATCGGTTGATAATTGGGCAAGATCATCTTGGAAGTTAGTGATAAGAACAAGGGGGTGATTATAGCATTTACTCTTTACTTTAGAATATATTTGAAGTTTTCCATAACAAAACATTATTTTTAAGATGATGTGTGAGCAACTTCAAAATACTATGAAATTTAGAATATAGGTCAAGGGCAGTGTTCACATCACCCTTTAGGAACTATAGTCATGTCAAAACTAATCTGGTTGCAAAATACCACATTCTATATGATTCTATTTATATGAAATGTCCAAAATAGGTCATCTATAGGCAGAAAATAGATTAGAGGTTTACTGGGGAGTGAATACTAATGGGTACAGGATTTCTTTTGGGGGTGATGAAAAAATACTTTAACTGATTGTGGTAATGGATGGACAACTCTGTCAATATCCTAAAAAACCACTAAATTGTACACTTTAAATAGGTGAATTGTCCAGTACATAAATTATATATCAATAAAGCTTTCTTTTTTTTTAAAGCAATAAGTCATACAGAGAAAGACAAATACTATATGATCACACTTATATGTGGAATCTTTAAAAAAGCCAAACTCATAGAAACAGAGAATGGAATGGTAGCTGCCAGGAGCCAGGGGGTGGGGGGAATATAGAGGTGCTGATCAAAGGGTACACATCATTTCCACTTATAAGATGAATAAGTTCTGAGGATCTAATGTATAGCATGGTGACTATGGTTAACAATATTGTATTACTATATACCTGAAAGTTGCTAAGACAGTAAATCTTAAATGTTCTCACCACAAAAAAAAGAAAGAAAGATATTGTAATTAGGTATGGTGATGGCTGTGTTAACTAACTTTGCTGTGGTAATCATTTTGCAATATATACATGTATCAAAGCATCACACTGTAGACCTTAAACTTATACAGTGTTATTTGTCAACTATATCAATAAAATTGGAGAAAAAAAGTAATTTGGTGCTTAATAAATGCTTTACAATAAGATAAAGCAAGACTCCCCTAAAGATATATTCTGTCATATATGGATCCTAATTGGCATTTTCCTTCATCGTCTACTTCTTGATTTATTCCACTGATCTCTTCTTTATTCTGCCACGTCAGTTCTGAAAGACTCAATTTAAAAAAGAGACTCTAAAAAAAATAAAAATAAAATAAAAATAAAAAAGAGACTCTAACCAAAATAAAACCTAGTTTGGTTTCACAAGTTATTTTGAGGACTGATTCATTAACTGGATTTTTTAAATTAGTTTTTGTTCACTATTAAGTAAAAATTAATGGTTGCTAGGTACGCTTTCATACTGTTTTCAGAAGTATAGGGCTTCCCTGGTGGTGCAGTGGTTAAGAGTCCGCCTGCCGATGCAAGGGACACGGGTTCGTGCCCCGGTCCGGGAAGATCCCCCATGACGCGGAGAGGCTGGGCCGGTGAGCCATGGCCGCTGAGCCTGCGCGTCCGGAGCCTGTGCTCCGCAATGGGAGGGGCCACAACAGTGAGAGGCCCGCTTACCGCAAAAAACAAACAAACAAACAAAAAAAACCAGAAGTATAATCTTCCTGAGTTTGCCAGTATGTATCAAGAGATTTTTTAAAGTTTATAACCTTCAACTAGTTATTACCCTTCAAAAAGTTTATCCTAAGGAGTTTATCAGAAATGTGGCCAAACTCTTAAGTATAAGGATATTCATCACAATGCTGTATTATCAAAAAATTTTAAGTAACCTAAATATTCAACCACAGTAGAATGGTTGAATATATTATGGTATATTTATATGCAGCATATTATAGTCATTAAAAGTAGTTTTTTCCAAAGGGAAAATGCTTATGGATATAATGTAAGAAATCATGGGACTAAACTATATACATATATTATAATCCAGCTTTTTGTAAAAACAAAACAAATAAATATATAGTATATATGCATAAAAAACAAAACCAGAAGCAACATAGATGGAGATGATTATTATTATTATTTTTTTTTTTTTTTTTGCGGTACGCGGGCCTCTCACTGCTGTGGCCTCTCCCGTTGCGGAGCACAGGCTCCGGACGTGCAGGCTCAGCGGCCATGGCTCACGGGCCCAGCCGCTCCGCGGCATGTGGGATCTTCGCGGACCGGGGCACGAACCCGTGTCCCCTGCATCGGCAGGCGGACTCTCAACCACTGCGCCACCAGGGAAGCCCGATGGAGATTATTATATTAAGTGAAGTAAGTCAGAGAAAGACAAATATAATACGATATCACTTATACGTGGAATCTAAAAAAATGACACAAATGAACTTATTTACAAAACAGAAATACTACAGACTCACAGACATAGAAAACAAACTTATGGTTACCAAAGGGGAAAGAGGGGGAGGGATAAAATGGGTGTTTGGGATTAACATATACACACTACTATATATAAAATAGATAAACAACAAGGACCTTCTGCATGGCACAGGGAACTATATTCAATATTTTGTAATACCTATAATGGAAAAAATCTGAAAAAGAATATATATATATATACACACACATATATATATGTATATATATATATATGAACTAAATCACTTTGCTGTACACCTGAAACTAACACAACTTTGTAAATCAACTATACTTCAATTTAGAAAAAAGTATGTCACGACACTATTGATACTATGTATAAAATAGATAACTAATGAGAACATATTGTATAACACAGGGAATTCTACTTAGTGCACTGTGATGACCTGAATGGGAGGGAAGTCCGGAAGGGAGGGGATATATGTATATGTATGGCTGATTAATTTTGCTGTACAGTAGAAACTAATACAACATTGTAAAGCAACTATACTCCAATAAAAATTAATTAGAAAAAAAAAGTAAACTAGGGGAAATTTGGAAAAAAAAAAAGTATGTCAACCAGAGGTGGGGGGCAGCAACCCAAAGCCAGAAGTAAACTCATGAAACTACTGCCAGGGTTATCAATGATTTTTGTTACTTTATATATTTTCAAAACCATCTACAATAAAAAATGTTGCTATCTGGGGTAACGTAAGGTTTGTTTTGTTTTGTTTGTAATATAATGTTTGACATTCAATTGGTTAGTTCAGTTTTAATTGCAATATATTTTTATATGTGTTTATGATTCTTAAAATACTTGACATTCGTATATTCTTTCTCCCTTATATTAGAGAGGAAGCTAATTGAGGCAAACTCCAACTTTTCCTCATTCTTTGTAATCTTCCCATACTGCCCTGTCCTATGTATTAATACCTAAGGAGCACTTAATAAATGTTATTGCAAAGTTTACACTAGAGTGGAGATGCTAAAAAACATATCTTAATATTAAATCTTATATTTATATGATATCCCCCACTCTGATGCTCCTGGGAATATAGCAGATTTTCAATAACCACTTGTTTGGCTATAATTAAATATTGGTTGGCTGCATGCAAAGAACTATACCACCTAAACTGAAGATAAATTTCTGAGTTTAATTTTACAGAATCATACATATCATTTAAAGAGTTGGAAGGTATCTTTAAAAAATAAAATCATTGGGGCTTCCCCGGTGGCACAGTGGTTGAGAATCTGCCTGCCAATGCAGAGGACACGGTCTGGGAAGAGCCCTGGTCCAGGAAGATGCCACATGCCGCGGAGCAGCTGGGCCATTGCACCACAACTACTGAGCCTGCGCTCTAGAGCCCGCGAGCCACATCTACTGAGCCCACATGCCCCAAATACTGAAGCCCACGCGCCTAGAGCCCGTGCTCCACAACAGGAGAAGGTACCGCAATGAGAAGCTTGCGCACCGCAACAAAGAGTAGCCCCCGCTCTCCACAATCAGAGAAAAGCCCACGCGCAGCAACGAAAACCCAATGCAGCCAAAAACAATAAATAAATAAATAAATTTTAAAAATAATAATAATAAAATAAAATCATTGAACCAATTCTCTCATCTTATAAGTAAAAACTTGGATATTAAATGACTT
Organism: Leucopleurus acutus; assembly: GCF_964270905.1. Lineage (NCBI taxonomy): Eukaryota > Metazoa > Chordata > Mammalia > Artiodactyla > Delphinidae > Leucopleurus > Leucopleurus acutus. The sequence goes on along the minus strand of NC_139156.1, from coordinate 59,159,702 downwards.
GTCCAAATTTTTACTGACAGTTAATGATGGAGACAGAACAATAGTTCAGGCTTTGGAGTTCTTAAGTACATCAATCTTAAGTTATAAATATCCTTCATGTCTTCAGTTTACAGAACTAATTCTGTGCTGTGCATTTAACATTAGACTTCACTCTTCACACAACATAATCTCACAAAGAGTTGGTGAACAGGTACCCTACAAGCATACCACCTTGAAAATTCTAAACCTGGTAGTTCCTGAACGGATCAGGGAAGGTCTTGATATTGCTGGTTCAGTACGATCTGGATATGCCACACTGGAGACTTGGCTCAACGTGAACATCCTCATTGCAAGTTGGAGCTTGTTCCTAAGCCATAGAAGAATGACTTTACCTCCCAGCCTCCCATACCTCATGCTGAGTCACTCTCAAAGGCCTAGGAACCACTCCTTAGCATTCATACTCAGCAGCCCTGGGCAAATACTCACTGGTCTCTTTAGAAGGAGGGAACTAGCTTGTGAGTGATGATTCTGCCCCCATTCTCCACTCTAGCCAGAAAAATGTCTAGCCCTTGTCATGAAGTCTTTATGAATAAAGTCAGAAGTTCTACTGCTGCCTCCTAAGCTGAGGATATTATTTACATAGAACACCATCCCCCTTCTGATCTTATCTTCCTGCCTTCAGCTTTTCGATGCCCCCCACACCCCCTGCCCCTGGTTGCATTCTTACCTGTTTGGCTCAGTGGGTTCCAGGCCACTTCCTGCTGCCCCCATCCAGAAGAGCCAGATTGAGAAACCTGAAGACTGGCCTGGTAGAGAGACTCCAATTCTGAGGTCTCCTGCTCTGTGTCTTGGTTCCAATGTGGATGCAAAAGGATGTGGTTTCTTTCTGGATAAGTTACACAGGTATGGGAATCAGGAGGGGAGGACTTCATTCCTAGCCCAGGGACCCCAAGCTGAGAATCACAAAGCCTTGTAACATTCAACCAGGAATCCAAAGGCAAGGAAGTTCCCAAGTTGACACTGCTGCGCAGCTCCTTAGGCCTAGCATCTCTCACTTGAGACGGTTTCCCATGGTAAATACCTGACTTTGCCAACCTGGACTGTCCTCCCCTAGAAGTTTCACCATTAGGCAGCCCAGAGTTCATGGCAAGAGAAGGATGATCAGCAGGCTCTCCCCAGGAAGGCAGTCTGTTCCTACCATCCACAGAGGGTTGTTGTTTTGCCCAAGGCCAATGACCTTTCCCTTGACCCTGTGGGAATGGAGGCTTTGAGTCAGAAAGGGAAGAGTCCTTCCTTAGACTGTTGGGCAAACTTCTATCCTGGGAACCTGTACCATCCCTTGTGGAGGTGCCCTGCATCCTCTGGAACTGCTCTGCCAGAGAGCGGACAAGCCCCTTTGCGGTAGGAAACTCTGGCCTATAGGGCTCCTCGCTGCCTCCGTCCACTTTTGAAGTCAATGAAGTTTTGAGGCTTTGGGTTTGGAGGCATTGGTTAGTTTTCTGTAAGGTATTAGGAGAGTGAAGCACAGAAGAGGAAGGAGCAGGCATTATGGAGTGGCAGGCCCTGTACAGAGAAAGGCTGGGCTGAGCTGATGAACTTGAAGGACCACAGCCTAGACTGTGTGCATCTCCTCTCTCAGAGGTGCTTGTTCCAGTTGGCTGTAGCCAAGGCATCACCTGGGATGAGTCAGCAGGATCCCTCTTTTCTTGAAATAGCTGTTCTTGATCAGTGCCTCTTCCTCCTTGTTGGGGGAACCTTGTACAGCTGCTGTTGTCCCCCCTGTAGCTTTGCAGCTCACCCTCTGGTTCCCAACCATGATGAGAATTCTTCTCAGTTCTCCCTGGTGTTTTATGTAAGCCCTGCCTGTGGAACACAGAGGGGTCAATGCTGTCCACCTCAACAGAAGTAAGAGGGTTCGAGGCAGACCCACCAGAGGAATTGTGCTGTGGAGCAGACAGGGCAGATGACTCTGGGAATAATGGCGAGTGTGACTCATGGCAGGAAGCGGATGAGTAGATGAAAGAACTGGCCCCAAACTCTGTATTCATGTAGGGTTCCAGTTGGGCCTCCTGGCTTAACAATACTTGGAGCGGGATAGGCTGTTCACTGAAATAAACAGAGAGAGCCAGTCATAAGCTGTCTTAATTGACAAGATCACTTACAAAAATAACTGTTCATTTGGTTTCCATTTCTAGCTACTCACAGAGGTAATGGTGAAAATAAATGGAAAGACAAGCATAAGTAGAGTCAACAGATCAGAGGTTCACAAGAGAAGGCACATAGTTGGCTCACACCTAAGTAACAGGTAATATTAATTCTCTTTATTAAATACCCTCATCAAAGTTGCCCACAGTAATAGTAAATAAAGCTCTTGCTAATATTCTTCATTCCCTGTAAAGTCCCATTCCAATCATATTCTACTTACAAATTCAAAAACAAAAATTGCTCATGCCATATGCAAATGACAATAGAAGGTAAGCAAAGCCTAGAAATCACTCATCCCTAGGGTCCTGAGAGGCAGATCAGCCAAAAGAACCAGAAGGCCACATTTACAGAGTACAGGATGATTTGGGATCCTGGGATTAATATAAAAATCAACCATTTCAATTTTTTTTTTTTTTTTTTTCTTTTTGTAGTACGCGGGCCTCTCACTGTTGTGGCCTCTCCCGTTGCGGAGCAGAGGCTCCGGACGTGCAGGCTCAGCGGCCACGGCTCACGGGCCGGCATGTGGGATCTTCCCGGACCGGGGCACGAACCCGTGTCCCCTGCATCGGCAGGCGGACTCTCAACCACTGCGCCACCAGGGAAGCCCTCAAATGTATTTTTATAATCTGGATTTGGTTGTATTTGTTTACTGAGATATTTCCCCAAAGTAATGTGCTGTGACTCTCTTGAGATTTGGGAGTGGAAGTAGGGATTAACTGCAGTTAGATTTCTTACTAATTGTTTTGTATTTCTGACCTAAAGAACTCAGGGCTAGAAGCACTTAGATAAAACCTCAATCACTCACATACATCTAATGGCAGAAGTTTTCTGAAAAGAGTTTAGCTGCCTAAATTGCTTATAATCAAAACACATCTCTGATCAGATTCTCAAATTAGCATTCAGCGAATGGGGTAAACAATAGGAGAAAAGAAGAAAGAAGAAGATCCTAGCTATGAGCATTAAATTTGAATGATAATACACTATAAACTTTTGTGGGCATAGTCATTCAATCACCCTTACAACATTTTGAAGAATATGATATTACTTATAAGGAAAGCCTAATGGAGTCAAACAGACCTGGATTTGAATTCCATGCTTCTACCACTTACTAGCTGAGTAATCCTGGGTACCTTACTTATCTCATCCTCTCTGAGCCTGAGTTTTCTTATTTATAAACCATTGCTAAATAGTAATCCCTGTCTCCTAAGGTTATTGTGAGAATTAGATAAAATAAAACATAAAAGAGTTTAGCTTAGTGCCTGAGCAAATATTCAAAAAATGTTAGCTTCTTTTATAATGTTTATATTCTGAAAACTACTCAGGCTTGTTAACAGCCAAAATTAATTCTTACTTAAATCTATCTATTCTCAGTAACAGCCAATTTCAAGGGCTAAAATGGGGAAACTACACCAATGGCCATGGGGACTTTTTTCCTACTCCTGACCATAGGGAAGCAAAACAAAGGGAATCTTTGTGTCTCCTCTCAACGGATCAATCAGAGCAAGGAAGACTGCTTTCTCTACTTCCTTGAGGGACAGGAAGCACTGAAATCCCAAAATAAATCACACGGTTTCTACTGCAAAGTGAAACGTAACTCAGATTGCCATGTCTAAGACCATAATATGTACAAATTTAATAGTCATGTTATTACACAAGTCCAGAGACAAACTCACCCACAGGAAATATAGACAAGTGGTCTATTTATTATGCTATATTCTCTGCATCTTTCTAGGAACTATTAAGAAAAGGACCAGCAGTGGGATGAGCTTTTCATTGTATGTCTGACCTGAGAGAAGAAATCTTTTCAGAGGACTCTTCTCTCTCCCCTGGAGTCGCCAAGACAATGAGAGCTGGCTATGGAGCACCCATGGTCACTTCCTCCCCTGGCGTCCATAAACTACAATGGTTCCCAGGCACTACCTTGTTGGCTGAGGGAGGGCTCCCCTCTGTGAGGGGAGGCAGGCTGAGGGCTGCGACGGCGGCTGAGATGGTTGCTGCTGCTGCATGCGATCCTGCAGGCTCCGTGCTTTTCGAATAGTGATTTGCAGCTTCTTATCGACTAGGGCTCTGCTGTGCGTGCTAGAGCTGGCACCATGCAGGGCAAGTCTTAGTTTAGCTAAAATGCAAAAGAAAATATAGCAGAAACAGAACACAAAAATACAAACAAAAATAAAAAGAATAAAATTCAACCAAAAATGAGCAAAGATATGCAGTAAAACTCAAAATATGCAGCAGGAATACAAGGCGTGGACCATGCATATGTTGTCCAGGGCACAGAGCTGCCTCTGGCTATAAGGAACATTCATGGAAGCCATGGAGGCCAAACAGGTTAATTCAAATTTAAAAAACAAACAAAAAGCTAAACTAAAATGAGTCAGGAAGATAAACTGGTGCTTCCATCTTAGACGTTGCCACTCTCATTGTCCTTTGCAACTGACCTGTCCGACTCTGGTCTCCATTCTCTGCTCCCATCTCCCCCTTCCTGATGGCCAACAGCAGAAATAAGATCCAAACCTGCATCTGTCTTTATAGAACACAGTTTCTTGTGGGTCACATTAAAGAACCAGATACAAATTCTAAGCCTTAGTCCCTTGCTGTAACCTTATGGTGCAGCGTAACAGGAAGGCAGGGGAGAAACATAAAAAATCAAATATGCAATACAAAGTCACAGGCCTGGGAAGTCACAGTCAATTTATTCATTTCTTCCTGCCCTAAGCTCCACCTCGCTAGTCAGTAACTAGAGAAAGAGCAGACTAACCTCACATCTGAGATCTAACTTTATTTTGGGATTAGAAGGTAGGTCTGGCTGGATAGTTCATTTGTAGACTTCTGCTGAGGTTTTCCCAGTAAATATCCATAGGCCACAGTGACAACGCCTAGCACATTTAGAAATCTGAAGGGCAAAAGATAGCTAAAGTGCCTCAGTTTGGGGGAGTGACAGTGAGGAGACTTAAAAGCTGTTTTTATCCTATCTGAGTGACGACACTAATAATACCTATTGTGAAGTTAGTGAAAAGTGCCATAGCCATAGCGGTTAAAGTTACTTACAGATAGCTTCGTTACAGAGAGCCAAAGCGGCAGCACAGTCTCCCTTCTGTTCCAGATGCAGCGACTCTTCAAACACTGAATCTGCCTCTTGTAGGGACCTCTCAAAGCCGTCACTCCTCCCTGAAAGGGCCAGCACTTTTCATTTTCATAACAATCTGTTCCAACTTTTCCTATGTGCTGTTTTTTCCCTTCAGTGCACATAGATCATTGCTGCTGAGCCTCTGGTCCACCCTTACTCCAACTGACCATTACTATTAAGAATTCTCTGAAACACGTAGGACATCCATTTTTGCCTTAGCTGAGACTTTACCAAAGCCATGAAAGAGGGGCATGTCATTGTCCACCACATATTCCAACTCCAAGACCTCTAAGGGAGGCCCTCAAGGAAAGAACAAAGTACTGTCTATAATAGAAGGGTGGGTTCTTATGCCTGGAACTGACGTGCTTCTCTACAGTGCAACAAGATACATCTTGGCAACCTGTGTTCAACGCCCCAGATCTCCACCAAGACCTCCACTGCTGTGTTAAGGCAAAAGTGGCTTCAGTACTCTGTGAAAAGCCATCTGTAACACTTCTTTCCTACATAATTCATAGTTTTCTTTGTACCACCTGCACCTGGAAAATCAATACCCCTCTTGGGCACAGGTGTTCTACGGTTCCTAACTTCAATGTATCTACCAGGCCAGTGGAAATGCCCTTGTTCTTGGTTTGCACACACATACCTTTCATCAGCACTGCTAAGTATTTACTTCTATCATGCCCTTGCTCACCAAACCTACTGTAAAAAAGTCACCTTCCCTTGCAGTGAGCATAAGATGTTGCTTCCTCCCCTGAAAGTGAATGTGTGCCAAAGCAGGTGCAGGACAGTCTAGGGACAGTGCCACATGAAAAGCAAGAAAGTACTGTAAGGGCAACTTTTGTAAAAGAATTCTCAAGTTTATATATCCCCTTGCCTTTTACTCACTCATAACCATAAATTAGTAGTAACCTGTAACCCAAGTTCACCTACAATGGGATTAATGGTGAGTTTTCACAAGCTCACAGGAAAAAAAAAAATCATTTCTCCCATAATGCACCTATCCTCCATTACCCTCCAGCTGGACATGGTAAGAAAAGCTCTTCCATACCCCTAACATTCACTCCCTAATTCACCAATAGCTTCGGAGAACAATGAGAAGGAAGTAGAAGTAACAAGTTGGTTCTGAAGATCTTGACATTTGGGTTCTACTCCACTGCTAGAGGTATGGTCCCTGGGGTAGGGGGTACTCAGGCCTGAAGTTTTCTCACTATATCTGAAATCAATTGAATCTATACAACCTTTATAATCAGAGGTGGTGGCTAGAGCTATTAAAACAAAAAAAGTTCTCTACAGAGATATAGGCAAACTATATAGTTGGTCAATGATTGTACTAAATTTTAATTCTTATCCTCTAGAATCTTAGCACTCCATTCCTTGCTCTAAACCAAAGTGTATGGAGAACTGACAATGAAATACAGCCAGAGGGATCCACTCTCAACTCTAAGGTACTACCCAACTGACAGAGCGGGGAGAAAGGCAAGGGAGGAAGATGACAAGACCCCTCTTTCAGAAGCAATATGAACCTGAGACACCAATGTGATATAGCTTAAGGACAAAAAGGAAGAAAAAACTATTGAAACATAGGGACATCTAAGAAATTAGGAATGGTAAACTAATTTGGAGACAAAAAACAATGCCTTGGAAAGTATAAAGCAACAACTGCCTTGAATCAAAAGACAGTAGGATTAGAAGAGAAAAGTAGTCCCCAAGTAAGCCCAGGAAGTTTTCCTAAGAGTTGATAAGAAGAAAGAAGTGATCAAAAGAAAGCAGCCACCCAAAACAGCATCGGCTCCTATTCTTTACACTACTTTAGCACAATTTGTTGCATCTGGAGGTTCTGAATAATAAACTCATTTCATAGAAAAACACAGATATAGGTTTCAGGGCCTATTTAAAATAGATACCTCAGCCTTTTTGAACTCTTATTTTGAAGGCTAGTCTCTGCTGGTACAAAGTGATGTCCTAAAGCAATTGAAGGGAGAAAAAGTAACTAATGTGGGGCAGCTGGAGAAGCTGAAATAAAGTCCATGAAAATCGTGTGAGATTGGGATATGAATCATCAGAGGATCAAAAGGAAATCAGGCTCTGTGTTCTTAGAACCTGTTTGGTAGATCCACTTCCCTGAAGCTCCAGGTAGGAAATCTCAAGGGCATATTTCTGCTGAGCGAGAAGAATTCCCCTCACTGTCAGTGTGGCTCACTCACTGCCTTTTTCTGCTGTTTCTGAATTGTGAGTAGTTTAATTTACATCTTATATAGCTGTTCATCAGAAATATTTTTCATGAACAATATACTATCTCCAATCTACAAGCTTTTAATAAATGGGCCCCAAATCAGTGCCTGTCTCTAACCAATAGGCCTGTCACCTCCTACTTTAACTAGCTCTCACTGAAATGGCTGAATTAAGATAAAATATAACTTGGCTAAAGAGAAGACAGAATTTATGAGCTTGAATACTTTTTTCCTCCCAGCTTTCTCTGTCCCCATCACCCACAACCTAATGCTCACAACAATTACCCTGATTCTGCAGTTCATCTAAGTCCATGAAGCGGCTGGGATGAGGGTTAAACCCTTTAGCTGCCTCTAATTCCTTCTCTCGTTTCCTTTGAAGTTCCTGTTCCTGGGCCCTTCTGGCCACCTCTTCCTGCAATTCATCCAGTTCAGTTTTGGAAGATATCTCCCCACCTGGAATAAAAGCAAGGGAGAAGAGAAGTCGCCACATTTCCATAACCAAGACTAAGCACTTGCTGTATTTATGGCCACAGCACTGCTTTTCCTTTGGAACTCTTGGCTTCAGTCTGGAGTTCATATCTGCATAGTGCTTTCCATTTCAGATTCAGGATGATACCTAGGCCATGAATAATAATAATATTTATTGGGTGCATTATAACAACAATAACAACATGACAACTAACATTTGTTGAGTATTTACTACGTGACAGGCATAGCTGTAAGCACTTTTACATATGTTATTTAATTCTCACAATAATATGTGAGGTAGATACTATTATTGCCCACATTTTAAGAATGAAGAAACTGAGTCACAAAGATGATAAATAACTTACCCAAGGTAACAAAAATGGCAAACGGTAAAGCTGAATTAAAGTCAAATAGGTTAAATTCATAATCTGTGCTTTGAACTACTAGAGAGCATTCTCTACCATGTGCTACCAGTGACTCACCAGGAAGCTTCAAACAAGTCAATTTCTCCCTCTTAATTTCTACCACCTTTTTAATGAGTTTGGAAAATATTGATAGTAGTAAAAATTTAATTTTTTCAGTGTTCACAGATGGAACCAAACAGATCTAAAAGGATGTCCGTGATATATTAAGTGAAAAATCAAGTGACAGAATAACATCTATAGTATGACTCCCTTTTATTTATTTTTAAATGCTAGTAATAAACTTACCTATGGACAACTAGGGCAGCTGCCAGATGCTGGTGGGGGACCTCGATGCCCAAGGAGACAGGAGGAACCCCCAAGCGACCCGGTAGGACATTGGGGGACTAAGTGGGGGAGGAGAAGTGGAGGCAGGAAAGGACCTGCGCCCCCAAGGGGTAGCTGGGAGCAGGGAGGGGTTCCCATGTCTGGAGGGAGCCTCGGGGGCTCAGATCAGGGGGAGCATGCCTGGTGTTTCCCCTGCGCAATTGGCCCGGGAAACTTGCCCAGCTCTCAGGCCCGGTCCTACACCCTCAAAAGGCCCCTTCTACTACACTGGTTCTGGGGGCATATGAGGGAGGCTGGAGGAGAACAGAAGAGGCAGGCGGGATGGAGGGGCCCTCCAGGACGGAGGAACAGGAGAGTCACAGAGGGAGTGTGCCCTGCCCACTTGGGCTGGGAAGCCTGCTGGCTCCCAGGCTGGGTCCCCCACCCCCCAAAACCAGAGGCATGCCTGGACCCCTACTGTTATGTTGAGCCTAAGCCCCACCCCCCCATGGGCTTTTCCAGCCCTGTGCGTCCTAAGCACAGGCCCCGCCCACCACCTAAACCTCACCCGTGCCTAAGCCCTGCCCCCACAGCCAAGGCCTTTTCTGCCTTTTTTTTTCTTTTTTCCCCTTCTCTTTTTTTACTATTGTGGTTCTGTTTTACCTTCTGGTTGTTGTTTCATCTATATTTTTATTTTCATTTTATTTCTAACATATCTGTTAGTTTCCTAGTCTAATTTTATTTTTACTCTTTGTTATTGTTCTGTTTTATTTTTTGCCACCCCACACGGCTTGCGGCATCATGGTTCACAAACCGGGGGCTGGGCCCAAGCTCCTGTGGTGGAAACTCCAAATCCGAACCACTGGACTAACAGAGAACCTCAGACCCCAGGGAATATTCATCGGAGTGAGGTCTCCCAGAGGTCCTCAACTCAGCACCAAGACCCAGATCTACCCAAGAGCCCACAAACTTCAGTGCTGGAAGCCTCAGGCCAAAAAACCAGTAAGACAGAAACACAATCCCACTCATAAAAAAAAAAAATTAGCCAGCAAAAAAATATGTCATAGATGAAGGAGCAAGGTAAAAACCTACAAGACCAAATAAATGAAGAGGAAATAGGCAATCTATCTGAAAAAAAATTCAGAGTAATGATAGTAAAGTGATCCAGAATCTCAGAAATAGAATGGAGGTACAGATTGAGAAAATACAAGAAATATTTAACAAAGACCTAGAAGAACTAAAGAACAAACAAACAGAGGTGAACAACACAATAAGTGAAATGAAAAATACACTAGAAGGAATCAATAACAGAATAACTGAGGCAGAAGAACGAGTAAGTGAGCTGGAAGACAGAATGGTGGAAATAACTGCTGAGGAGCGGAATAAAGGAAAAAGAATGAAAAGAATTGAAGACAATCTCAGAGACATCTGGCGCAACACTTAATGTACCAACATTCAAATTGTAGGGGTCCCAGAAGAAAAAGAGAAAAAGAAGGGTCTGAGAAAATATTTTTGAAGAGATTATAGTGGAAAACTTCCCTAACATGGGAAAGGAAATAGTCACTGAAGTCCAGGAACTGCAGAGAGTCACATACAAGATAAACCCTAGGAGAACCACACCAAGACACATATTAATCAAACTAACAAAAACTAAATGCAAAGAAAAAATATTAAAAACAGAAAGGGAAAAGCAAAAAATAACATACAAAGGAATCCCCATAAGGGATTTTTCAGCTGATTTTTCAGCAGAAACTCTGCAGGCCAGAAGGGAGTGGCAGGATATACTTAAAGTGATAAAAGAGAATAACCTACAACCAAGATTACCCAGCAAGGATCTCATTCAGATTCAAGGGAGAAATCAAAAGCTTTTCAGACAACCAAAAGCCAAGAGAATTCAGCACCACCAAACCAGCTTTACAACAAATGCTAAAGGAAACTTCTCTAGGCAGGAAACACAAGAGAAGAAAAAGACCCATAAAACAAACTCAAAACAATTAAGAAAATGGTAATAGGAACATACATATCGATAATAACCTTCAATGTAAATGGATTAAATGCCCCCACCAAAAGACACAGACTGGATGAATGGATACAAAAACAAGACCCATTATGAGCTGTCTACAAGAGACCCACTTCAGACTCAGGGACACATACAGACTAAAAGTGAAGGGATGGAAAAAGATATTCCATGCAAATGGAAATCAAAAGAAAGCTAGAGTAGCAATACTTGTATCAGATAAAATAGACTTTAAAAGAAAGACTGTTACAAGAGATAAGGAAGGACACTACATAATGATCAATCCAAGAAGAAGATATAACAATTATAAATGTTTATGCACCCAACATAGGAGCACCTCAATACAAAAGGCAAATGCTAACAACCATGAATGGGGAAATCGACAGTAACACAATAATAGTAGGGGACTTTAACACCCCACTTACACCAATGGACAGATCATCCAAACAGAAAATAAATAAGGAAACACAAGCTTTAAATGACACAATAGACCAGATAGATTTAATTGATATTTATAGAAGATTCCACCTGAAAGTGGAAGAATACACTTTCTTCTCAAGTGCACACTGAACATTCTCCAGGATAGGTCACATCTTGGGTCACAAATCAAGCCTCGGAAAATTTAAGAAAACTGAAATCGTACCAAGCATCTTTTTTGACCACAATGCTATGAGATTGGAAATCAATTACAGAAAAAAACTGTAAAAAACACAAATACATGGAGGCTAAACAATGTGCTACTAAATAACCAAGAGATCACTGAAGAATCAAAGAAGAAATTAAAAATACATAGAAACAAATGACAATGAAAACACAATAACCCAAAACCTATGGGATACAGTAAAAGCAGTTCTAAGAGGGAAGTTTACAGCAATTCAATCTCACCTCACGAAACAAGAAAAATCTCAAATAAACAATCTAACCCTACACCTAAAGCAACTAGAGAAAGAAGAACAAAGAAAACCCAAAGTCAGTAGAAGGAAGGAAATCATAAAGATCAGAGAAGAAATAAATGAAATAGAGATGAAGAAAACAATAGCAAAGATCAATAAAACTAAAAGTTGGTTCTTTGAGAAGATAAAATTGATAAACCATTAGCCAGACTCATCAAGAAAAAAGGGAGAGGATGCAGATCAATAAAATTAGAAATGAAAAAGGAGAAATCACAACTTGACACCACAGAAATACTAAGGATTATAAGAGACTACTACAAACAACTATATGCCAATAAAATGGACAACCATGAAGAAATGGACAAATTCTTGGAAAGGTACAATTTTCCAGACTGAACCAAGAAGAATTAGAAAATATAAACAGACCTATCACAAGTAATGAAATTGAAACTGTAATTAAAAATCTTCCAACAAACAAAAGTCCAGGACCAGATGTCTTCACAGGTGAATTCTATCAAACATTTAGAGAAGAGCTAATACCCATCCTTCTCAAACTCTTCCAAACAACTGCAGAGGGAGGAACACTCTCAAATTCGTTCTACAAAGCCACCATCACCCTGATACCAAAACCAGAAAAAGATATCACAATAAAAGAAAATTATAGACCAATATCACTGATGAACATAGATGCAAAAATACTGAACAAAATACTAGCAAACAGAATCCAACAACATATTAAAATGATCATCAACCATGATCAAGTGGAATTTATCCCAGGAATGCAAGGATTCTTCAATATACGCAAATCATTCAATGTGATACACCATATTAACAAATTAAGGAATAAAAACCATATGATCATCTCAATAGATGCAGAAAAAGCTTTTTACAAAATTCAACACCCATTTATGATAAAAACTCCCCAGAAAATGGGCATAGAGGGAAACTACCTCAACATAATAAAGGCCATATATGACAAACCCACAGCAAACATCATACTCATTTCCACTAAGATCAGAAACAAGACAAGGATGTCCACTCTTGCCACTCTTATTCAACATAGTTTTGGAAGTCCTAGCCACAGCAATCAGAGAAGAAAAAGAAATAAAAGGAATACAAATTGGAAAAGAAGAAGTAAAACTGTCACTGTTTGCAGATGACATGATACTATACATAGAAAACCCTAAAGATGCCACCAGAAAACTACTAGAACTAATCAATGAATTTGGTAAGGTTGCAGGATACAAAATTAATGCACAGAAATCTCTGGCATTCCTATACACTAACAACGAAAAATCAGAAAGAGAAATTAAGGAAACAATCCCATTTACCATTGCAACAAAAACAATAAAATAACTAGGTATAAACCTACCTACGGAGGCAAAAGACCTGTATGCAGAAAACTATAAAACACTGATGAAAGAAATCAAAGATGACATAAACCGATGGAGAAATACACCATGTTCTTGGATTGGAAGAATCAACATAGTGAAAATGACTATACTACCCAAAGCAATCTACAGATTCAATGCAATCTCTATCAAACTACAATGGCATTTTTCACAGAACTAGAACAAAAAATTGCACAATTTGTATGGAAGCACAAAAGACCCTGAATAGATAAAGCAATCTTGAGAAAGAAAAATGGAGCTGGAGGAATCAGGCTCCTTGACTTCAAACTATTCTACAAAGCTACAGTAATCAAGATGGTATGGTACTGGCACAAAAACAGAAATACAGATCAATGGAACAGGATACAAAGCCCAGAGATAAACCCACGCACATGTGGTCACCTAATTTATGACAAAGGAGGCAAGAAAATACAATGAAGAAAAGACAGCCTCTTCAATAAGTGGTGCTGGGAAAACTGGACAGCTACATGTAAACGAATGGAATTAGAACACTACCTAACACCATACACAAAAATAAACTCCAAATGGATTAAAGACCTAAATGTAAGACCAGACACTATAAAACTCTTACAGGAAAACACAGGAAAAACACTCTTTGACATGAACCACAGCAAGATCTTTTTTGACCGACCTCCTAGAGTAATGAAACTAGAAACAAAAATAAACAAATGGGACCTAATGAAACTTAAAAGCTTTTGCACAGCAAAGGAAACCATAAACAAGATTAAGTCAACCCTCAGAATGGGAGAAAATATTTGCAAACAAAGCAACTGACAAAGGATTAATCTCCAAAATATACAAACAGCTCATGGAGCTCAATATCAAAAAAAAAAAAACAACCTAATTAAAAATGCGCAGAAGACCTAAACAGACATTTCACCAAAGGAGACATACAGATGGCTGAGAGGCACATGAAAAGATGCTCAACATCACTAATTATTAGAGAAATGCAAATCAAAACTACAATGAGATATCACCTCATACCAGTCAGAATGGCCATTATCAAAAAATATAGACGGCTTCCCTGGTGGCGCAGTGGTTGAGAGTCCGCCTGCCGAAGCAGGGGACACGGGTTCATGCCCCTGTCTGGGAAGATCCCACATGCCGCAGAGCGGCTGGGCCCGTGAGCCATGGCCGCTGAGCCTGCGCGTCCGGGGTCTGTGCTCCGCAACGGGAGAGGCCACAACAGTGAGAGGCCTGCATACCGTAAAAAAAAAAAAAAATATATATATATATATATATATAGAGAGAGAGAGAGAGAGAGAGAGAGAGAGAGAGAGAAACAATAAAGCTGGAGAGGAGGGTGTGGTGAAAAGGGAACCCTCCTGCACTGTTGGTAGAAATGCAAATTGATACAGCCACTATGGAGAACAGTATGGAGGTTCCTTAAAAAAACTAAAAATAGAACTATCATATGACCCAGCAATCCCACTACTGGGCATATACCCTGAGAAAACCATAATTCAAAAAGAGACATGTACCACAAAGTTCACTGCAGCACTATTTACTACAGTCAGGATATGGAAGCAACCTAAATGTCCATTGACAGATGAATGGATAAAGAAGATGTGACACATATATACAATGGAATATTACGCTGCCATAGAAAGAAACGAAATTGAATTATTTGTAGCGAGGTGGATGGACCTAGAGTTTGTCATACAGAGTGAAGTAAGTCAGAAAGAGAAAAACAAATACCATATGCGAACGCATGTATATGGAATCTAAAAAAATGGTACTGATGAACCTAGTAGCAGGACAGGAATAAAGACGCAGACCTACTACAGAATGGACTTGAGGATATAGGGAGGGGGAAGGGTAAGCTGGGACGAAGTGAGAGAGTGGCATGGACATATATACACTACCAAATGTAAAATAGATAGCTAGTGGGAAGCAGCAGCATAGCACAGGGAAATCAGCTCAGTGATTTGCGATGACCTAGAGAGGTAGGATAGGGAGGGTGAGAGGGAGGCTCAAAAGGGAGGGGATATGGGGATATATGTATGCCTATGGCTGATTCACTTTGTTGTACAACAGAAACTAACACAGCATTGTGAAGCAATTATACCCCAATAAAGATGTATAAATAAAAAAACTTATCTATGTACTTGTACATAGAATAGAAAGCACAGAAAGAGAGGTAGGAAGATACATGCCATAATGATAACAGTGGTTCCTTCAGTTTGAAGAGGCAATGGGCAAGTTACTGAATTGTTGGGCTAACATTTACTTCTGTAATGTTTTAAAAGGGTGGTCAGTGTCACCAGATAAAAAAAATAGGGTTTACTATACAAAGAGGATGGTGGGGTGTTTGGTGTGTGAGGAATTTATTCTAACTCCTTGCCAAATATCTTTTACCAGTTGAGGAATCCAGTTGGTGAATTCTATCCAGCTAATCTAGAATTAGGGCTATCAGTGAAATCATGAGACTCAGTCTTTAGTGTGCTAAAAAACTATTGGCTGTCGAAGGAAAGAGAAGGGGGAACAGGCTCATGGAAGAGCACAAGTTTCTCAAAGCAATGTTAGTCAATATGAGATAAATTAAAATGTGGGAAATAAACCAAACCTATAATTTCATTAGGAAGAATGAATCTCTTCCATGGATTTCTCACTATAACCTACTCTAGCCCAGGATTTCAGAGATATCTGCTTCTACAGGCATTGTTCTGCTCTGCCAGATGTTAGCAACCTATGGCACTCACACCTAAAAGTGTTCATGCCTTTTTATTTCTGCTGCATATCACCCTTCCAGCCACCTTTAAGAACTTTCAGTGGCCATTAAGAGAACTGGTGGTCAGACTAGTAATGTTCCTGGTGTCATCTCTACAGGTTGGCACATAATATTCTGTCCTCGTCTCCCTAGTGAGCTGGCCACATATCTATATTCAGAAGCTCATTAAACCAGACCATAGTTAGGTTTCTGCCCACACACCCTACTCCCAACTGATCTAACATACCAGAAAAAAAAGGGATGAAACACATCTTTCAGAGAAGGTTGATTTCTAAGTTAGATGAATGGACCCCAGAACTCCTCAGCCAACTAAACAATACTGAATACTCACCACCTTCCTTCAAGCATCACAAAAAGTCTCCATGTTCGGGAGACTACATAGTTACCACCTCAATTTTCAGCTGTGAGTAAGTAAAGGATTTATTTTACTTATTTGAATACGCACTGTAAGTATATATGTGTGCTGTGAGAAGAATGTAAAAAGGATATAAAACCTATGACTACCTCAAATGTCTATGCTTGGTGTCTCATACCTGAAATTCCAATATCCCTTTATCTTCAGGCTTTGACTTGTTAAAATGCTAGTTTCTCTTAGAGAAAGCATACTTTAAACTATTCTCAGTCACATACATCTAGTGTAAAAGAGTTAGATCATTCCTTTAAAGCTTGTTTTGAGAAGGAGGGACAGGCACATTCAAGAAGGAAAAACAAAGCAGGGATACTAGACAGGATATAGAGGCAGGGGCAAGGGGAGTTCTGACCTGCTTATTTCCCAGTTTTGCCCATAGCCTACATGTCCCCTTTGTTATCTCAATTCATAATACTAAACAATAAAAAATCCGTTCCCACAAGAATGCCTCTATACCAAGGAAAGCCCTAGGAGTTATTCTTCTGAAGAAAGCAGGTGCTACTGATACTGTTCACCATATTTCTGTTCCTTCTTGCTCCCTCCAGGGCTCTCTCCAAGGTGGAAAGGAGCAAGCAGGCAAGCCATGATAGAGAACAACAACAACAAAAAAGATAAATCCAGAGATGGAGCAGATCAAACGTCTTCACATTTACATTCTGATGGAACAAAGTACAATTGTCCTCTAATTTCAAATGTGCTCAGGTTAGGCTGTTTCCCAAATAGAACTGGCAGTAAAATCCAGTTCTCCAAATCCAACGTCCTTGCGCTTACCTGAGAGGGGCTGATTCTTTGTCCAGCCACTCCTGGATACTGTGGAGTCTGCCTCCAGGATGCTACTACTGTGAGACTTTGGGATGTGACGCCAGGAAGGGGCCAACCCAGCTGATCTCTTAGCACTTGTATCCCTTCAAAACAGAAACCAGTCTAGTGAAAGCATCAGAAGGCAGATAACTAGCAACATTCCTAGGACTAAATTCCCTCCAAAAACTACAACAAAACCCCCAAACATCGAACTAATATAATTAAAATACCTGCAAAACTACTTCTGAAAATTGAAATACCGACTCGTTCCCCCATCTTATCTCACCTCATTCACATTTTGTACATCTAGCAGTGTCTGGCACAAAACTTATTTAATGAATTAATAAACAAATGCTCTCATATGGATTGGCTTCCTCTTTCTTATACTTTTGTAGCATCTTCTCATGTGTAAAACTAAACAGGGTCTGATGTCAGGGAAGAGCAGTGGGAAAGTATGAGGATACAGTTATCACTCTTACAGAAGATATCACTCCTTTCAAAGCTATATACTGTTAGGAAACTTGTCTCTGAGGCAACTCAGTAAAAACAATATATGGAGATCTGAAAGTTATAAAGCAAATGGGCCCTATGGACAGGGTGCAATGACCACTATTAAACTGTCATCATTATCTTATGGAATTATGAATATCACTGGCTTCGTAAGACACAGAATCCCCAGTGATCTTAAATAAAAAAGCCTAATATAAAAGGCAAGAATAAATAAAAATTGGGTTTTCTCTCTGATTGTATAACTATGTAAGTTTTGGTTCATTAACTCATTCTTTCAATAAAAGTTATTTACTGGGCTTCCCTGGTGGCGCAGTGGTTGGGAGTCCGCCTGCCAATGCAGGGGATACGGGTTCGTGCCCCGGTCCAGGAAGATCCCACATGCCGCGGAGTGGCTGGGCCCGTGAGCCATGGCCGCTGAGCCTGCGCGTCCGGAGCCTGTGCTCCACAACGGGAGAGGCCACAACAGTGACAGGCCCACGTACCGCAAAAAAAAAAAAAAAAAAAAAAGTTATTTACTAAACAATTATTTTATATATAATACTTTAAAAGTTGCCTCTCCTTTCTCAAATGTCTTTGCTGCTTCTCCCAGCAGAGGGTACTGTTGCCATAGAAAGTTGATCGAGCACATTTTGCTTGCCCACAAGATGGTAATAAAGTCCATCTCTTCACTTGTCTGAGTTTAAAAGCCTCTTGGTGGCTCACATTTCTGCAAGGGACAGTGTAGCTATTCAAAGGCCAAACAATACCTGCAGACATTCGAGCTCTCAGGCAGGGCTGCATCCAGGCTGACAGGGCTGCTGCTGTTCCTCTCACTGCTCTCATAGCCAGATTCCATTCGCTGGATTAGGCGAGGGTGCTGCTCTAAAAGGTGACAGCCTGGCCGTAATGGGCCCCAGATCTTGTACTGGGGTCTTGGTCCGCCAGTCTTAATGTCGTAAGCAGGTGGCTTGCTTAATTCGTCTGGTGTAAATTCTTTAGCTATCTCAATGAAAGAACAAGTATGGAAAAGGAGGTAGATTTAGCATCTGCCTCAAATCAAGATATAACTAACCCTTCCCTCTAGCTACTCATTCACTGAACTCATATCCCCAAAAGGCGACCCATGAGGGTAAAATTTTTACCCTTCAAGGTAAAAATGCACCTTGCCAAGTCTACCAGAAAACCCAGGTTTTTTTAAAAATACAAAAATCAACTTTATTCAAAAGCTCAATTCTTCCCTAATTATCTCCTTACCTGAATCCTCAGAAAAGGGGCTAAGCTGCGTATAGCCAGCGTGCTTCCTTTTTTCCTTACTAAAGATACTGTCAATATTGAGAGACTCCCGTTTGGGTCTCCATGTTGGACGATACTTGCTAGAAGAACTGGATTTTGACTCACTGCTGGTACTCTCTACTTCCCAGTCACGAGAGTGTAAAGGCAGGTTCCGAGGAGGTTTTTTGTCAGTCTGGTCTCCTCCCCTCCCCCCACAGGGAGATCCTAGGTTGGTCTGAGAAACCAGGGATGGTCTGTTATGGATAATATTGCTGACTGTCTCTTTAAAATCCCTTAGCCTGTTGGTGCTGCTGGATGATTTGGAGGCATTCCTAGGAGCCTGCTTCTCTTTCAGTGTTTCTCCTAAAAACACAAAGGATGAAACAACTGTAAATGTTTAAAGTCATCACAGGCACCCAGACCCCAGAGTCAAAAAAGAATGAAAGGCCTTTGAGCAGACAGGAGAAGCCACAGTTGGAGTGTGAGTGTGACAGAGTGAGTAAAGAAAGAGAAACTATGCAGGGGGGCTTGCCTTCACTGTGGTACCCTGAGGCCTGAAGCTCATCGCCTTTCCTTCTGACCCGGCCAGAGCTCCTCTTGCGCTCTATCAGTGACCCTTTCTTGGATGGGAGTTTCTGATTACATTCACTATCAGTCAGGTGTCCTGAAAAAAACAAGGAAATGGGGGTAAGCTGGTATCTGAGACTGACCTCCATCCTTTAGAGAACCTACTCTCCCTTTGGGATTCATGGCAGTACCACAAACTTAGTGGATCAGAAGCTGTAGAGGCCAAGACTATGTGATTTAAGTGTAGCAGGAATCTCTCAATAGATAAAGGCAGAAAAGCTCAAGTATTTAGTGGGAACTTCCAAATTTACAATGTCTCCTGAGCAATTACCAATCTCGATCCCACTCATAATCCTTCCCAGTGACCCAGAAGGACACATTACTTGGTAGTTTTTAAAAGGCAAAAGTTTTAAAGATTATATAAGAATATCATGGTAGCAACACATACCGAGTGAAGTTTAATTTTTATTACATCTGGTATTATCCTAGGTGCCCCAGCCTTTGCCCACAAGAGCTCTGATCGTATATGGCTTTAAGACCCAGTTCTAAACATTCCTTAAATGTGAATCATTCCAAAGGACATCTGAACTTTGAATAATTCTCATTCCCAGCCATAACCCATGCTTTACCAAACTTGACTTCGCCCAGAGATTACACTTCATAGTTCCTCAATACTAATCACTGGGAAACCCAGATCTGGGCTCTTTTATGTAACTTGCCATACTTCACGCCCACAGTATGTGAATGTATAAGTGTGATCTGACAACAGCAAAGGTCAGATTCTAAAGGATATAATCATCTAAGCTGCTAGAAGCCAAAGGTGAATTAAGCAACTGAATTAAATTGGAATATAGGCTTATAGGAAATCCCCTAGGGTTCTCAAACATCTGAGAGCTAACAGAAATTTGCTTCCATATGTTAGTTATGAAAATCCTTGTACATATTCAGGTATGATATGCAATGATATGGCTACATATTTTCAATTACCAACGCAATCTCTTATTGCTTTTATCTAATCATTTGCTATCTCTGGGCCCATAAGAAAGACTTATCAGTTGGAACAACGAAATCCACTAATGTAAAATCCAATGGGCATGCTCCTCCACCCCCAGCCATTCACAAACCCTTAAAATAAACCTGACTCTCCTTATTTATCCTGTGACTTGGTTTCTCCCTGTTTCACAGTTTCAGAAATACAATCTAAAAAAATCACACTTTGCAGTAGTCACCTATGCAATAGTCATCAAAAGAAATCCAATATGAATCCAACCAAACCACTAGATCCAACTACCAATTCATAAAAAATATAGAGGAGAGAGAAACACGCTACAGTTTACCATACAGACACAATCAGCAAAACTTAAAATGTGGGAAAACTACAGCACAAACTACCTAGTTCTTCAACAATAAATAGAAAGGAAGAAACAGAGGCAAAACCTACAGATTAAAGGAAATGTAAAAGACTTATTAACCCATCACAATGTGTAGACCTCATTTGGATTCTGAGTCAAAAACAAACCAACCATTAAAAAATATGACATTTATGAGCTAATAGGATATTTGAGTGCTCATTGGTTAAGAAGTTATTAATTTAAAAAATGATTCTTTTAGAGATATATACTAAAATATTTATGGAAAAGGTGATATAATGTCTGGGATTTGCTTCAAAATAATCCATGAGTAGGGGAAGTGGGCAGAGGTACAGATAAAACTAGACTGACCATGAGTTATAATTATTGAAACTAGGTGATGGGTACATGAAGGGGCTGTATACTATTCTGTATGCTTTTGAATATGTTTGAAATTCTCTCTCTTTTTTTTTAAAGGGCATGCACAGGATGTAAACCACCAATCTGAAGCCATGGGATCACTAATTCCCAAGTCTCTAAGAGTATGGGCACTGTCCTATGCCTTAGGTGATGAACTTTTCATCTCAGCAGTCAGTCACTTACTGTTCTTACTTTTGTGCCCTGTAATGATTTCTTCCACTAACACAGGCACAATCTTCTGTAGATTAACAGAAAAATTCAAGAATGTTCTCTGCATGGAACTCACAATAACAAACAGGCTAGCTTTCCATCCTTTTATTTCTCTGTCCTTCAGGAAGCTCAGCAAGGTGATGAGCAGGTTTCCCCATCCATAAATATGCCCCTTCTCTCAAAACCCTTCAGGGCTTTGAAACAAAGCCTGGCATGAGAAGTAAATGAGGTGCAAGACCACAAGGTTTAATGGGGCACTATGAGAATGACAGGGATTAAGAGCACAGAAGGAAAAAAGCCTTCAGAAAAAGATTTCAGAATAAATAATCACATTACAATTGTCCTTACTGATAGGCTGCTGTTGACGGGGAACATCATCATTCATTAAGAAGTGAGTTGCTTTCTTTCATCCTTCTCAATTACCCAAGTTCTGTGCATTTCCCCCTGTGCATGACAAACATTTCTGACTTGCCCCAGTTTCTTTTTCTTGGGAGACCCTCTATGCAGAACTGAATCAGGCAAGCAGGGTCCACTGTATAAGTCCCTACCTGTGTCCCGACTGCTCTGAGACGTGGAATCGTTCTCCACATTATAGATGACTGTTCCCTGAGAATCAGAAGAGAAGTGACTGACCACAGACTCATGGTGGGAGTGTTTGTAGGGATAGCTCTCCGTTGAGGAATCTGTTCGAGTATCACTTGAGATGGAGGGCTCCCTCCCTGAGGGAAGGAGGAGACATGCAAAGGTGAGGAAAGAGAGGACAGTGATAGAGAGGGGGCGAAGAGCTGGATGGCAACAAAGGTTCACAAGGTAAGAACTTCCTAAATGGAAGGGTGAGAAGGATATACCAGAGCCGTTCTTCCCAACACCCAACTTCAGATAACCCAGACACACAATTCCTCCCACTCCTGCCCCCTTGCTGAAGCCCTCCCTTTGCCTGCCATTGTGAAAAACTGTGGGGCTTTTAGAAAACCTACAGGGGGAAAAGTAGAAGAAAGGAAAAAGTTGTGAAAAGTAAGATCTACTTAGATGGCAAGTCCCAGGCCAACCTGGCACACATAACCTGTTGTTTCCCTATCCCTTGTTTCCCTATCCCATAATTTTTCTCCTATACTGCCAGAAAAGTCACTTTTAAAAACTTAAAAGCATTTTTAATATCTATGAGACATTATGGGGCAGTTATTTATACTTTGGTGTGAATTAGTTCAATTAGACTACTTTCCTCTGAACACCTAGCTGAGATAAGCACAACAGTGTAAATGGGTGTTTGACTGAAGGGAGAAGCAGCAGAGCAGGTCTGGGTGGGGCACAAGGGTGGGAAGAACATACCAAACAGGAGGGAGGTACAAAAGGGAGGGGAAAAGATTCCAAGGACAAGTATCTTCTCTTTCATTATACTCAGGGCCAGCCAGCCTTAGATCCAGAAGAGGAAAAGAACATTACTTTTTCCTCCTTTTAGGAATCAAGCCAAAACCATTAGGGTTGTATTTCTATTACAGGATGAGTTTCTGAGGGATAGCCTGAGACTTTAGTAATAAAGCTGCAACTGTTTCTACAGGAAAACATGATTTAAGTTCCAAATAACTGAATTAGAAGTGAACAGCTGATTCATAAGCTAAGGAATATTGCTACCAGACTTGGCATTTTAAAACAAAAATCTCTCATCCCAAACAAAATGATGAGCTTTGTAGTAACTCATATCATTTTCTGGGTCTTAACAACTCAAGTCACTGTTAAATTGCTAGTAAGAATGAGTCATCTTAGCAATATTAGAAGGTTAAATAGTGAGGTTTCCCTCACAAACTTAATACCTCATAAGTTCCTTCTAAATGAACATAATTGAACATAATTTGAACATAATTTCCTTCTCATTTTGAGAAATGAACATAATTTCATTCTCATTTTTGAAACGGGGCCAGGTGATCTAGACAATATATTCCTAAACACTGAAGGAAACAAAGCCTGACACAACTTGGGCTTCAGCATGAGTTGGCACTTCTTTCTTATTTCTGATGAATCCTCTTTCTCCAAGCTAGGTTAAGTGCTAGGCTCATGACTGTGAGACCCTACTGTCCAGTCATCACATTGGAGTGGGGAGGGAGAAGTAAAGAGCTAGGCTGCTCACCTGAATCTTCACTATCGTAGCATGTCCCGCTGTACGACTGGAACTCAACTTGGGGGGGCAGGTCCTGGGTGGACACTGGGGTACCCTGGGGGTCTGCATAAAGCAGCAGCAAAGGCTGATAATGTCCCTTGATGCATTTGGTCACCACATCCTTCCATTTGGGCCCAATCTGAACCAGAAACAACCAGAAAAAGCATGAAAATTATACTTCATATCCATAATTCAACACATATCTTTCTACTCTATTTTTCTAAAGAAAATAAAAGAGATGAAAAGACAAGAACTGGGTAAAGAAACAACAAAAGAGATCTTGGACCTAAACTTAATGAATTTTTTTTTTTTTTAATTTTTGGCTGCGCCATGTGGCATGTAGGATCTTAGTTCCCCAACCAGGGATCAAACCCACGTCCCCTGCAGTGGAAGTGTGGAGTCTTAACCACTGGACCTTCAGGGAAGTCCCAATTAATTTTTTTTTTTTTTTTTTTTTTGCGGTACGCGGGCCTCTCACTGTTGTGGCCTCTCCCGTTGCGGAGCACAGGCTCCGGACGTGCAAGCTCAGCGGCCATGGCTCACGGGCCTAGCCACTCCGCAGCATGTGGGATCTTCCCGGACCGGGGCACGAACCCGTGTCGCCTGCATCGGCAGGCGGACTCTCAACCACTGCGCCACCAGGGAAGCCCCCAATGAATTTTTTGTTAAGTCTTTTTTAATGAAATCCTTTTAGAAAGCACTAAAACCCTATAAGAGATAGGAATGATGAATAAAATTACTTTTATTCCTGTGAAACATCAATTCAATTATGAATAAAAGTTCTCAAAGCTGAATATGCTATGTGAGGGGACTTCAGTTGACTTGGTGATCAATTTCTTTTCACAGACATCAAATAAAAGCCCTTGCTTGAAATTTGCATTTCTATAATTTTCTCCTAAATATTAAAATCACCTTCATGAAGCTAAAGAGCAGACAGAAACCCTCTCACAGACTGCCTGAAAATAAGTGACATTCCGTCTCAGAGTTCACACAAGGCAGGACATAAAATGTCAAACTGCTTAGAATATACAGCTGAACCTCTCAGCCTTAGCTTTGTGCTGGATTCAGCGCTGCCATGGCAGTGGAAAAAAGTGGCAGAAGAGCCATGGAAACAACAATCCAATCAAATCCCCAAACTCACTCTCTTTTAAGTTTGATCCAGTCACATTCTTAGATGGTGTGTTCTTGGAGTCAGACCACCGGCACAGTGTTTATTTCATAATAGACGTTCAGTAAATTTATAACTGAGTTATCATTTTAACTGAAACATTTATATGCTTTTTACATACAAATCTGATTTAATATTTTATAAGGCAGGTATTATTTTTCAAATGAAAAACCTAAAGCTCAAAGAATTCACATAAGTTGCCCAAGATTACAACAGTAAAAAAGAGATGGAGAAGAGAATCAGGGAATTAACACAGACTTTACTATTTGTAGAGGACACTACATAAGGCCCATGGGTTGGTGTAGATTATAGTCAGCAGTCTCCTAGCTGCTAATCTTATCACAAGAGGCTTCCTAACTCACACAGATCACCTAAACTACTTCAGACACACACTCTCTGGTTTAGATAGTACCAAATTTCCAGCTTTAAATATCATTATAGCCTTATTTTCTCTACACTATCCCCAAAATACGTTAATCCGTGATAGAGTACTTCAGGGAGATAACAATCAGAGAATAATTTATAGCAGCCCTGGGACAAAGTATGACCCACTGTTAATTACAAGATTTGGAATTCTGAACTCTGTGCTAAGCTTATAACCTAATTTGAGGCATTAGATTGTTCTCACTCAAATCAACGAATTAACACATCTTTTGAAAAGCCCTTTCAACTATAAATTCAGAATGGTTCTGAATGCTGGTGAGGTGATTCCGAGAAAATAACAGAAGATAAATTGATCCTGTCCTCAAGGAACTTGGTCTGTTGGGGAAGACATGACTGACACTCTCATAAATTCAATAGATAGGCAGACAGACATTAAAATTATGAAAATGAAACACTGAAGACAAGTAACTGTCCACAGTTTTTTGTTCCATTCACCAAACACGTCAAGCAGGACTTGAATATTCCTACCTCCTTGACGTGAGCATCATCAAAATACATCCATTTGCGGATCTTTGTTTGGAAAAAGAATGTAGAATAATGTTTGCCATAGTAACAGATCATTCCTACTAAGTACAGTTCAGACTGCTTGGCCCGGTCATCTGTCACTCTGAAAAACAGCTGTGGGGAAAGAGGAGAAAGGAAAGAACAGTCACATACTCAGCCCTCTCACATCATCTCTCAGCAGACTCCATCATTTCTTAATTAAGGTACTGACTTGCTTCTCCTTTTGCTAATCCATATTAATCATCAGAAATGAACCTAAAAAGGCAAAATTTTAGCGAAATGTCAGAGAGATAGTGGCCAAACTGGTAATGTGGTGATGTTTCTTCATAACTTTTATTTTATTTATTTATTCATTCATTCATTCAAATTGCAGCAAGCGGGGGCTACTCTTCGTTGCAGTGTGTGGGCTTCTCATTGCGGTGGCTTCTCTTGTTGTGGAGCATGAGCTCTAGGCGCGTGAGCTTCAGTAGTTGTGGCATGCAGGCTCCAGAGTGCAGGCTCAGTAGTTGTGGTGCACGGGCTTAGTTACTCCGCAGCATGTGGGATCTTCCTGGACCAGGGATCGAACCCGTGTCCCCTGCATTGGCAGGCGGATTCTTAACCACTGTGCCACCAGGGAAGTCCTCTTCCTACCTTTTAATAATATTTTCTTGCTGGGGCCTATTCTAATATGAGCCAGGAATGTTAAAAAAAAACATAAAAACAAAACATTCTCAAGTTTCAAAGGTTATTTATCAGCTGGTGCCACAAATATAAATTTCCTGTTGAGACACTAAGTAGAAGGTAAGAAAGCCCTTAGGGGGAGCAATCCCACCATACTGGTTACCAACATTTCAATTCCTAGATATCTAGCACTGTCCTAGGTGTTAAGAGACATATAAAATATTTGAAGGCAAGGACTCTTGCCTTGAGGAATCTGTTTGGTTGAAAAATCAATCATAAAAATAAAGCTAGAATAGAACAGAATATGTAGGCTATAGAAATTTAGAAAAATGATCTTTTATTGTGCATAGCCTACTATGTCAGAGACTCCTTGGCAAGGAGACCTAAAGTAAGATCCCAGATGGTTCACTTATTCTCAACCATGGCTTAATGACATTAAAAAACAACAAGGGATCTCCTTAGTCACAGGACCATCCCAGAGGGAAACCAGCAGAAAGGAAACCACAGACTTTCTGACTGAAGGAAAACCCTGGCTGTACCTATACTAGGGTACGCCGCTGATAAGGTAAACAGCCCGTGTCTGAAGTCTGTTTCCACTAGAATTCTCTTCCAAGCCACTTCATTACCTTCTCAGCAGATGTTGGTTCCTACCATGAATTTAATATTCTAGGACTCATGTCATCAACTTCTACCTTCTTCTCCCATAGCAGAACTAGTCAGGACTGCTCACTTCTTTGACCTTACTACCTCCCATGGTTGAATACACTTCCCTATTCTACACTGGTATTAACTAATGATAAGTAGAGCATATGATAACTCTATGAATTACTTGATTTTTAACAGTAGCTAAGCTCTGCCCATTCTGTCTTTCAAGGCCAAGATCATCCCATATCTTCCCAAAAGCCTTGCTTTTGAGTGTACAGATACACACAATATATTTTTTCAAAACTCTTTAATATTTGTCATTTAGGATATACCTTTGTGTTCAGAGTTCACTGCCCTTGAGCAATAGTAAGTTAGAAGAACTCCAAGTAAGAGATAAAGGTAACTAACACTCACGTCACCCAGCTTAAGGCAGGTGCCCAGGCTGTGAATGACATCCTCTGCCAAGTCTGAGTGGTCCGAGTCCCATACCAGCCCAATTGTGATAATCTGTGGAGCGTTCATCAACACACGGCGAATCCGAATCCTCTCTCCACAGTTGCTCTGAAATACATATATAATGCTAGTGAGAAATGTTGCCCACCGACTCTGCCTCAATTCCACTAATCTCAGGGTTTCCCTCCCCACTCTGAACCCCACCCCTCACTTAACTCACCGGGCAGTTCCGCAGATCCCCCATGGTGCTGGCATTCTGCAGCAGCTCACCAAACATGCTTGGTGAGGGTTTTTCTCGTCTTTCCAGCATACAAATAGCCTGATTGCTTCGAGATGGGGAATTGAAGGGGGATGATGTTGGGAGTTGTACAGGGTTATAGCTAAATCATTCATGCAAATTCCTAACTCACACGTTTGACTTTCTTCCTCTGCCCACTATGCCAAAGCCCCTCATCCTGACCAGCCTCAGTATCCCACAGAGTAAGTGTGCCTGCCTGTCCCTAAATCCAAAGCTCATAGAATCCCCATTCCTCCTCCCACTCTGCTGGCCAGAACCTGAGACTAAGAAAAGGGGACAGATGGGAGAGGAAAGAAGGAAAACAAGGTTATTTTTAAATTACTGTTCTGAGTTCCTACAATACAGCAAATACTCAGCAATAAGGATACAAGCTATTTGGGTACCTTCAGTTAAAACCCAGTCAACTGAAGGACTGCCTAAGTATACAAACAGAGAACCCTATAAGACTCACCAAAGGGAAGTAGTGGAGATATAATGCACCATCTGGATGAAAGGCAGCGGATCAGAAGTGGCGCCACAGCTAGTACATACACACTAAGCCCAGGGAGAAAAAAGCAAAACCAGCAGCCACAGTCATTAACTGTTTTGGCACCCATTTGACATCCTACATCCTAGGATAAAGTGTTCTTGAAGAAAAGGTCTAAGAAGTGATGGGAATAGAAATAAGGTTCACCTGCTCAAACAACGTCATTGCAAATTTCTGGTGGGAGATGCAGTGTTGGGCAGTGCATATGTCCTCTTTGGTTTCATCAGCAATGTGGAAGTGAATCCTCATCAGGAGGTTTTCCTAATAGGGAAGGACAAAAAGCAGTACGTAGACAATATTTAACAAACAAAAGTACAAATTTGTTGGCAGTTTACTCAGAGAAACAGCAATCCTCCTTGAAGGGAGGAATACTTCTGATTTTTTTTTTTAATTTTTAATTTGAAATAATTATAAGTTCACAGAAAGTTTCAAAAAAATTATACAGGAGGTCCATGTACCCTTCACCCAGTTTCCTCCACAGGTGACATGTTACTTAACTATAATACAATATCCAAACCAGCAAATGGACATCAATAAAATCCACAGAGTTTATTCAGATTTCACCAGTTTTACATACATTCATTTGTGTGTATGTGTAGCTCCATGCAATTTTATCACATGTATAGTCATGTAAACACTCCCACAATTAAGATATAAAACTCTTTCATCACCACAAAGCTCCCTTCTGCTATTCCTTTAACACTGTACCCACTCAATTCCAAACCTAACCCTTAGCAACCACTAACATGTTGTCCCATCTCTATAATTTTATTATTTCAAGAATGTTAAATAAATGAGATCATATAGTACATAACCTATTGATACTGTGTTTTTCACTCATCATTACTCCCTTTAGATCATTCAACTTGTTACATAAATCAACAGTTCATTCCTTTTTATTGCTGCACAGTATTCCCTGATATAGAAGTACCCCAGTTTGTTTCACCCATCTACCCATTAAAAGCATCTGGGCTTTTTTACTTTGGGGCTATCACAAATAAAGCTTCTCTGAACATTCATGTACAGGTTTTTGTACGAACATATGTTTTCATCTCTCTGGGATTCACGTACAGGAATCTAACTGCTGAATCATATGGCAGTTTGCAAGTTTAGTTTTTTAAGAAACTGCCAAAGTGTTTTCCAGAGTGGCTATACCATTGTTCATTCCTACCAGCAATAAATCAGTGATCCAGTTTCTCAGGGGCACCCCTGATTTTGGCCTATATTTTACCCTATAATAGGATGTATATCACTCAGATTGTTTAATGGTTGCATAGAGTCTTTTGAAGGTTGATGAATAGAACCCAGAGTTGAGAAGAGTTAGGATCCTCTACTAAAAGTCACTGGGAGCAAAGTAGCCATCTACATAGCACATCACACTTGTGCTAAGGACTCAGCTATTCTCTGTTTAATTATCTTTACTATGCAGGAGCTCTCAAACTGTGGTCCCCAGACCAGCAGCATCAGTGTTAGCATCACCTAGGAACTTGTTAAGAGATATTCTTGGGACCCATTCCAGACATACTGAAACAGAAACTCAAGGGAGTTGAGCCCAGAAATTTGTATTTGAATGGGCCTTGTCTCCTCTGAAGGTGAGAGCTACTGTTCTGTGCGATAGCAAGCACAAAACTACCCTAAGCCTGAAGGAAAAAGAATAAACCCACTAGGCAATTCATACTTTATTAGCAGAAACAACTTATAGAAACTAGGGAAATTCCTAGTTATAACTGTAGAGACCAGGAGCACAGTAAAGTAGCCAGTCCCTGATGGAGACCATCCACAGTCTCACCCCATATCAAAGAGGGCCAGAGGCCAGCACTTACAAAGCACTCCGCAGCATCGTCCATAATTCCCAGCTGGAAACGCTGTTCATCCTGAAAAGTCTTTGCCAGAGCACTGCGGAGAGTGTCAGATGGAAGCACTTTTTCAGTACTGCACTGAAACTGGTTAAAGATTCCCTGTAGGGAAGAGGTTAGACAAGGGGAAAAGCACAATGCTGTTACTGAGCTTCGAGGCATCCCAGTCTGTCATGCTAGGATCTCCATGCTTACAGCTATGGAGCCAAATGTACTTTGAATGTGTTGATATGCTTGCAGTTAGTTATAAAAAAGTAAAAAAAAATGAGACTCATAATAAAGGGCATGATATGTGCTAATAAGGATCCTTGCTCTTCCATCTGAGTGTGATACCATCAAGGACTCAATAGGAGAGACCGTTGTCATGAGTTAATGCAGTGCAGTTACCTCTGATTTCCTCTGATATAGAAAGAGGTAGATGGTCTACAATAAATAAAGATAAATTATATGTCACTGAATTGGTAAATTATTCTCTGGGGGCTCATCGTATGAAACTTGGCCCCTTCTTTTAAATTGTTTAGCTACTATAAAATTACCCAAAAGTAAAAAGAATAATATAACAAATACCTACGTGTCTAACACTAACAAATAAACATTCTATCATGTTTACTTCCAATCTACAGATAAAGCTAAAGTCCCCTTTAAGACCAGCCACTCACTATGAGTTTGTTGCACAATCTTCTGTTTATAATACTTTGACATATATTTGTATGTGTGTATATATGTGTGTGTGTACGTATATAACCCTCAATAATACATAGTATGCTTGTATGTCTTTCATGTAAAAAGTATCACACTGAATTTTACTTTTTTAAAAAATTCATTCTTTTTGAGATTAGCCATATATTTCATCCTTTTCCCCTGCTGTATAGTATTATATCATGTTACTACATCACATCTATTTATCCATTTGTATAGTATTATATCATGTTACTATATCACATCTATTTATCCATTTCTTTATTGACAGATATTTTAACAGTCTCCAATTTTTTGCTATTGTAAAGAGGCTATGACAGCTTAAACTTCTACCAGTGCATGAATATAAATAAATTTCCCCATATCCTTATCAGCAATTAATACAGTCAGACTGGTTAATTTTAGTCTTTCTAACTACATTTAGTTTTTCTGGGTCTTCTATGAGTATTACTTGCAGAAAATACCTTCTTCTAGTCTTCTGGT
This sequence comes from Leucopleurus acutus, assembly GCF_964270905.1. Classification (NCBI taxonomy): domain Eukaryota; kingdom Metazoa; phylum Chordata; class Mammalia; order Artiodactyla; family Delphinidae; genus Leucopleurus; species Leucopleurus acutus. The sequence continues at coordinate 59,128,500 of NC_139156.1, read as the reverse complement.
ATCTTTCAAGTGCAGCAGTTTTTTATTTTGGTGTAACTAAATGTATCTACCTTCTCCACCTTTACCTATATCTGAAACAATGATGAATATGATATCCAGAGAATGGAAACAAAGAGTGGCAACAAGTGGCACCTGCTTTGAGGTGTCCTTCTCAAGTGGTATTGGATCCTCTGCACAGAGATTTTAGAATGTGCTCCTTGACATCACATAGCCCAGATCCACACTAAACCACCAGATAAACAACTCACCCAACAATTAGTTACATGTCAACATGCCAAAGAATGTCACCAGCTTGAAATCCTCATTAGTAATTTATTCATATAAAAAAATTCCAGGGTTACTTTCAGACTTACTAACGAGACCAGAAATTAGATCACTTTTATAAACCTACCTATGTGAGCTAAGAATAGGAGGTCCCACCAACCTAGAATGGCTAATTATTGGTCCTCATTTTACTTGACATTTTACTTGCAGTAGCTCAGTCACTCATTCCCTTCAGATTTTTACCCAAATATTACCTTCTCAATATAGTATTTCTGGATCATTTTATTTAAAATTGCAAGCTCCACCCACTCTTTCTAAACTTCCCACCCTTACTTGTTTTATTTTTCCCTTTGGCACTTTTACCAGCAGTCATACCATGTATATTACTTATTTATTGTCTAACTGTACTCTCTAGAATATGAAGACAGAAATTTTTGCCCTTTAATTCCTTGCTACACTCCCAGCATCTATAATAGTAATGGCATGTAGGCCATCAACAACTAGTTTTGAATGAATGATTTTATATAGTTAGATCTTATTAAGGGAAAATATTAACTCCCTTCTCTCTCTCTCTCTCTCTTTTTTTTTTTTTTTTGCGGTATGCGGGCCTCTCACTGTTGTGGCCTCTCCCGTTGCAGAGCACAGGCTCCGGACGCGCAGTTTCAGCCGCCATGGCTCACGGGCCCAGCCGCTCCGCGGCATGTGGGATCTTCCCGGACCGGGGCACGAACCCGTGTCGCCTGCATCGGCAGGTGGACTCTCAACCACTGCCCCACCAGGGAAGCCCTCCCTTCTCTTTTATAAGCACATAAAGAATCACCTAGAAAAGGTGAACATTTTTCTTAAGGTAACACAACTGGTTCAAGCAAAATGGGACTAAACCTTGTTCTGCTAATTTCAAGAGACCTCTGTTCTCTTACTAGCATCATTCCACCTCATATACACTGAACATCTATCCCTATAGCAACTTGAGAACAATTTACTATGAACTCTGCTATTATTTCCCTACAAACAATTCCATATGATGTGGAGGAGGCAGCACCAGAAAAACATATTTAGTATTACTTAATAAGCATGGGGCTGGGGGGAAATCTATTATAATTACTTTATTTTGGAGTGACCTAGAAAGTTTTAACAAGTCTATTATAAGATCAGGTAAAGACAGAGCAAGACCTTCCATAATTTGTTGCTGGAAGTGGAAGAATGTCTATCAGTGACTCCTTAAACTAGACCAAAAGTAAAGGTCTGGGTCCACAGTTAAACACTCCTAGAGGGCAACTGGATATCTGCCAAGTGACCAATGGGATTTTGAAACTTGGGGAAATGTGAAGAAAAAAGGAAAAGGAAGGTAGGAAAAGAAGTAGTGGCTGCTTCTACATAAGGTGATCTGAACACTTAATGATATGCTGAAGGGAAGTCACCTCAGCTTTGCAAAACTTAGTGACCACTATCATATCCTAACCTGCCACTCTTCTCAACTGTTAATGGTAAGACATTAATGCTGACAAAGGCTCTACCTCTAGAGCAAGGGATGGATGAGGTTTGGTCCTGTGTTCAGAGTCTCAAACCGGTTCCAAGACAAACCAATGGAAAATTAGTTTCAGGATAGTTCTGTACAAACACAACAAATGCAAACTGCAGCCCCTTTAGTCTCTCTCAACTGGGTTTCCTCAAGAATTAATACTCTAAAGCAACAGTTCCTAATGAATTAACTTCTCTCCTATGCATAGTACTAGTTATGTTACCATCCTAGAGAGAATTAAGAAAATAGTCACTCAAAATACTTTCTGTGTTCTGTGGTTCAGATGACCCTGTTTGAGAAAGGACAGAGATCCACTGAGAGATGGCATAGAGTAATAGTTAAGAGTATGGACTCTGGAACCATAGTATTTGGGTTCAAAATCCCAGCCCTGTTACTTACCGTCTATATGACCTTGGACAAGTTACCTAACTTCTCTATGCTTCAGTTTCCTCTTCTAAAAGAGAATTAATAATAGTATTTACCTCCTAGGATTATTTGAGGATTAAATAATTTATCTATCTTTCTACTTATATCTTAGACTAAAGTCTGACCGTATCAAAGTGCTATCTAAGTGTTAACTGTTATTATAATCATTCTATTTGGGATTCATTTTAGGTTACTGCCTGCTACTGATGTATGAAGAAGGGCCTTGAGAGTTAGAAAGGCTTCTACCTTGAGCTACCTACCCAGTCTCTAAGGTCTAGGTACAAAGGAAGAAATTCTTCTCTATTCTGCTGCTTGTATTCAAGAGAGGCAGATTTCCCATGACCTAGATAACAAGGGTTTTAGCACAGAAAAAGAAAGACTTAAAGTCAGAGCTCTGACTGAGCCCATAGTGGATATGCAACAACAGATCTGGCTCTTGTGTTCAGTGGCATCATCTCCATGCTACTCTTTTTTTAACCTCTTAATTACGAACAGCTTTCTCCACACACACTGAGTATCTGAATGTATTCAGAATAGCCTCTGCCTGCATCTTCTTTATTTTCTTATTCAATATTTTAATTATTGTTACCGGTATTGCTCTGCCACTGTTAGGAAGAAGCAAGTGTATCAGGGATGACGCAGCCTGAGCCTGCCCAGCATGCATCTGTGAGCTGCAGCTCTGGAAGAAGCTGTAGCACAAAGCCCCTCTGTTAGGGCAGCACACTAACCCCTGTGTGTCCCTCTCACATGAGCACAAGGCAGGAATGGGCCTCCTCCTGTTCCCTTTTTCACCCTCCTCCCACCTTTCCCAGAGGGAGATCCTGTTCACACCAAAGAAAGCCAAGAACATTTAGTTCAGCAATAAGAACAGGTGGTAGCACCAATAAGGAACAAAAACTGGTATTCTTCCAATTGCTGAGTTCTATGGCAGAGAGGGAGAAAGGGCAGGAAGAACCAAAACCCAGGAATCATTTTCCCCTGTGGGGTCCCTGATGGTTTCACTTCAATAAAGAAAAAACCCACCTTTGAGGTTTCTCTCTGCCATTCTTCACAGAGTGAAACCAAAGAGGTCTTCCTTTTCACTCTCAGGAAAAGGCAAATTACTTTTTGTCTGTTAACTATTTTCTTGGATGCAGTGCAAAAGCAACAAGACTAATGACTAAAAGCAGGTGCTTCCCCATCCATCTCTCTTGGATCAAGTAGCAAACAATTCTACCCACAGGAGCATATAATTATTTGGATTAGTAAAAACCACGTAAATAAGATAAAAGTGCCATAAAGACAGAAAGTCTTTGTGCTTTGTCATCTACAAATGCAGCTGTTGCTTGTTTTTCCTTTTTTCCCCCCTAAAACACAGACTTTGTCTTTAAGGAGGGAACAGCTGTCTATTTCTCTCTCAGAATTTCCTATCTTTGCATCAAAAAGAAGTCATGAGTAGAGAAGATACAGGTCAAGAAAAAGGGCTGTCACTAAATTTGATGCTTTATGGGCCCAAGGTCTTTGAAAAGTGCCCCAGTCAGCAGTTCAACTCATCCCTGAGAGGTGTCCAGCAACACCTTCTACAAAGGCGTGACACATGTTATACACTACTACTAACTCAATTCTTAGAGTTTCTCTTCTTGATCTAAGCTTCCCAAATCTATCATTTTGGCTTTCATAACTATCCCTTTTTTTCCACACCTCCTGTAAATCATAGACCTAAATAAACCATAAACCTAGATGTGGCCAATCGAGTCTGTTTGTAAACACAACCCTTTGAAAGGAAAATAAAGGAGCTACTCCTTGAGAGTCACTGACTGCTGGAAAATAGAACTTTCACCCTAGATTTGTATGTTCAAAAGAATGTTGAACGTTTTCTTTCAAGAGGGGAAAGAATATTGAAATGTTTACCATTTTGGCATCCAAACCAGTAACACTGGATTTTTAACATTTTATTGCCAAAAAGTTCAAACAGGGCTTCCCTGGTGGCGCAGTGGTTGAGAGTCCGCCTGCCGATGCAGGGGACGCGGGTTTGTGCCCCGGTCCAGGAGGATCCCACATACCGCGGAGCGGCTGGGCCCGTGAGCCATGGCCGCTGAGCCTGCACATCCAGAGCCTGTGCTCCGCAACGGGAGAGGCCACAGCAGTGAGAGGCCCGCGTACCGCAAAAAAAGTTCAAACATACAAGGGTAGACAAAATAGCACAATAAATTCCCATGTACCTATCATCCAACCTCAACCATTACTAACCTGTGGCCAATCTCATTTCATATATACCACCCACCCTCCTCCCAGATCATTTTGAAACAAATGCCAGACATTATTCATCTGTAAATATGTCAGGATATGCCTCTAAAAAATAAGAACCCTTTTTGTTTAAAACATAACCATATAACAAACCCTTTCTCTAGTGTTCAGTGATTTTTTTGTGATATAACAGAATCAGTGATTACATCTCCCCTGACAAGTGTGAGCTGCAACTCCCAAGGTTTGTAGTCTATGAGCTGACCAAATATGTGTTCTTCAAATTAAAGTTGTTAAATATAACAACTTTAGTGACAATTCAGTGACAATTCTGAAGTGACATTTATGCAGTAAAAACAAAAGGAAAGGTACCTATGTAAAGTGATGGCTATGTTAATTAGCTTGTTGTAGTGATCATTTCACAATATACGTATATATCAAAACATCAAGTTGTGTACCTTAAATCTCATAATTTTTATTTGTGAATTATACCGCAATAAAACTGAAAAAAAACACTTAACCATAATACCACTACCACACTCAGAAAAAGGTATGCAGTCAGTTTAACAGAAATTCTTGCTCCAGGAAGAGAAAGCAGAGAACAGCTGGCCAGTTTCTCTCTTGAGATTCTTTAACCTTATGTCTTAAAATAGCTACCTTCTAGACTTCCTTATTAGAAAATTACCCACATATCCTATATCAGTCCGTTTAAATCAAATTCAGTTACCAATACCATACCTCCCCATGAGTTTAGGGCTTCATTTGCATTCAATTTATAACCCAATACCTTGGACTTACAGTGGTGAAGCAAAAGACCATCATAAACTTACCTTTCACACGCATTCCTGCTACCTATGCAAAAATGACACCCACATACACAAAGGCAGAGACACAGATAGAAACAACAAGACCTCAAGACAGTGGACAGACAGAGACAGGCCAAATTCACCAGGGAATAGTATTGCTTTTAGTGGGAAATCATAAACTAATATTGAGATTTATAAAAATGTAACAGTCATTCTGGAATTTTTGCCAAGATCAGAAATGTAGGACCTTAAAGATGACCAACAGTATTCGAATCAAATTTTAAGAATCAATATCAAAGCCACTTACCCCACAGGGGAAATAAAAAGGGGGACCCTTCTGGACATGAACAAAGATTTTGAGATTGTATAAGTTTCAGGTTCTGCCATAAACTCTGGAAAGAATCATGATGATCTGCTATATTTTTCCTTATAGTCATACCCCTCTATTTGAAATACCATGTAAAATTCTGAACTCCAGAATTTTTAAAAGGATAAGAGCCTGAGTTTTATACTATCCAAGTTATGTCAATGACTAAATTAGTCAAGAATATTTAGGTACAGGGCTTCCCTGGTGGCGCAGTGGTTAAGAATCTGCCTGCCAATGCAGGGGACAAGGGTTCAAGCCCTGGTCCAGGAAGATTCCACATGATGCAGAGCAACTAAGCCTGGGTGCCACAACTACTGAGCCTGCACTCTAGAGCCCGCGAGCCATAACTACTGAAGCCTGCACGCCTAGAGCCCGTGCTCCGCAGCAAAAGAAGCCACCGCAATGAGAAGCCCGCACACCGCAACAAAGAGTAGCCCCAACTTGCTGCAACTAGAGAAAGCCCGCACACAGCAGCAAAGACTCATGGCAGACAAAAATAAAATAAATTAATTTAAAAAAAAGAAGAATATTTAGGTACAGCCTAATACAACTTTAAGAAAGGTTAACGAGGGCTTCCCTGGTGGCGCAGTGGTTGAGAGTCCGCCTGCCGATGCAGGGGACACGGGTTCGTGCCCTGGTCTGGGAAGATCCCACATGCCGCAGAGCGGCTGGGCCCATGAGCCATGGCCGCTGAGTCTGCGTGTCCAGAGCCTGTGCTCCTCAACAGGAGAGGCCACAACAGTGAGAGGCCCGTGTACCGCAAAAAAAAAAAAAAAGAAAGGTTAACCAAAAAACTACACAAATATGTTCATATCACATAGATAAGCATAACAGGAAGGAAGTTCAATTCAAATGGATAGGTGCATTAGACATAAGGACATACCTTCCTTATGTGAAGGCTATTTATTACTAGCTAAAATTTCCAGGTAACATACTAGAAATCTAATTTCCTGGCTTAAATAAATAGCCAGTCTAGGATAATGGGTTTACTCCTCTGATAGTGGCCATGACTATAGGACAATGAAGAACCTTCCATTCCTACAGTCTACAAAAAAATGACCAGACTAATTCCTTATACCACTTTACTCGATATGTTTCTGCTTCAGTCCCCAGTAGAGGAATAGCTACATGGTACACAATAAAAAAATATCGAGAGATTTGTTCCCTGAACTCTCAAATTTCCCCCCAATTAACAAGTGAGCTATCAGCAGAACACAGACTTTCCTGCCCCTTCACAACAGTCTTACTGTTCTACAGGTACAGACTTACATTCCAGGACCCCTATATACAAAAACCTATTTCCTACCTACTTACCTCCATCACCACCACCATTCCCTGGCTTTTATTCCTTATACTAACATCCTTTAAAAAAAATCACTAATTGAGAAGGTTTGTTGGATTTAATCAATCAATGCAGCATTCTTCTTTGCCTATAACAAAAAACACTCTGTCCTACATCCTGGCACTGTAAAGCCTCTAGTACAATCCCTGGAAGGAGAACAAAATCTTTGTGGCATACTAAGTACAGAGGACGGATTTCCTCCTCTGGACAGAGATAAATAAATAAACCAATACCAAAGTCAAGTCATACCCTGGGGGCCAGGGTGTAAGAGCAGACTCAATATGAATAATAAATCAGAGCTCTGGGCTATAGGCATGACAACAGTTTAGGTCAGGAAAAATCTTTCAGTAATACTAGGTGGGAATAAATTTGGTATTTTAGAAGGGACAGGGTAATTAGCACACAAATTTCTCTTTTTTTTTTATAAATTTATGTTTTCATTTATTTATTTTTGGCTGTGCTAGGTCTTCGCTGCTGCGCAAGGGCTTTCTCTAGTTGCACGGTGAGCAGGGGCCACTCTCCATTGCGGTGTACGGGCCTCTCACTGCGGTGGCCTCTCCTGCTGCAGAGCATGGGCTCTAGGCACGCGGGCTTCAATAGTTGTGGTGCACGGGCCCAGATGCTCCGCGGCATGTGGGATCCTCCCGGACCAGGGCCCGAACCGGTGTCCCCTGCATTGGCAGGCAGACTCTTAACCACTGCGCCACCAGGGAAGTCCCCCACAAATCTCTTCTATTTGCTAAGTCAGAGTTGAAATGCATTGTGGTTCAAAGTAAGCAGAAAGACAAACTAACACAAATTCTTCATTAATAATTTGCATGCAAGATTTTGAGACTGTAATTACTTTAGGGACTTAGTGTCAAGTAACACAGAAAAAAAAGAAACAGTATATTTTACAGGACCAAAAGAAATGGATTATCATAAACATTGTGTACAAACCACCAAAAAGTACTGGATGCAACATATACTATGGTACCAATGAAGATCACTAGGCACAGGACTACTGGCAGACGTTCATAGAGCAGAAGAAAAAAACAAAAATATTGAAGAAGACATGATCCAAAAGGTATTCACATAAGGCCAGTAGTAAATGCATTTTAAGTAAACAACTGCAGAGAGAGCAGGGACACATATCTTTCAGCCAGACTTGGAAGGGCAAATCCTTCATCCAAACATCAGATTAAGGGAAAGTTAGCTAGCTTCTGACTCATCAAGGAACATGTTTGTGTTTCTTTTTGTACTTAATAGTAGGTTCTAGAGATAAGCAATTATGCTCTAACATAAAGAATTCTGACTTTATAAAGAACTGGCAAGTTTTGCAGAGTACTTCAAATTCAGGAAGTTTGGAATCTCGTTTTAAAAAAAATCTAAGAAATAAGAATTTTACAAATCAAACAGCATTAAAGAATGCAAACAGGTCATGAAGTATCAGCAAAAAGGAATACTTATTAGCCTCATCAAATATTCCTCCTTTTTAAATAGGAGGCAGAGAAAAATATATATAATTACACACATAGAGAAAAAAATATATAGAATACACCCACACTGGGACACCACAAAGTTAACATGTAACTTAACGGCAGGATACCAGATAACTGCTCTGCAGACAGAATCCCAGACTTTGACTTCTTACGTCAGCAGATCTTTCCCACCATCAACCCCCCTTCCTGCCTCCCTCCTCCCCTCCCCCACATCTCTCCCTTCCCTTACTAAATGAGGCATGAAGGCCTAGATTAGTAGACTTAGTAAAAAAAGTATGAGACCAAAAGTCACAATATGAAAATCTCTATTAAACAGGACAAGAGTGAGAGAGAATATAAAAGACAGAAAGAAAAAGAAAAGGAAAAGGCAATACCCTAAACTCCATAACTAAAATACCAAGAAGTACTAAAAGACTATATGAACCCAGAAAAGTTGTGTTTATATTATGGTCCAGGCACTGTGAGGAACACCAAAAGAGAAGAAAAGCTGGGCCACCTTCCCAAAAACCCATTCAGCCATGCTAAACACTGTTAAAATCAATTACGGATGTAGATATAGTATTTTTAAAACTTCATGAAGAAGATAAATTTCTGAAAGGCAGATGTGGTTTGGCTTAAAAGGGATGTGTTATTGTTCTGTTTATTGTTATTATTTTTGTTATTATTTTGGGTGCCAAGGGATGCAGGCAAAGTGAATGACATCTGTCTGCAATGCAATGTCTAAGAGGCAGGCATAGTAAGTGTACCATCTGCTATCATAGATGAAATGGAGTGCCTGGGGAAGGAGAGGAAGGGAAAAGGAAGTGTGAAATCAGTTTTTTAAATGTCCATAATCCTGCTTTTCTAAGTGATTTAAGAGACAACTGGGAGCCACTTCAAGATTATAAGAAGGTAGTAACTTCAAAATAGCACTCCAGGGTAGTCTTAGGTTAGAACAAATGAAATAGGAAGATACTAGAGATGAAAAGGCAATTAAGGGCCTGAAAAAAAGAAGTACTCTTTTTACTAAAACGGTGGGCAAAAAGACCTATTACTAGAAATATTATAGACCAGAGAGGAGGCATAAAGAGAAATGATAATTCCTGTGGTGGTATTCAGGCTATTTTCAGTTTTCCTCTTTACACTTTAGTATACTTTCCAGAATGATTGCAGTATTTTTCTATATTTATAATAAAAATCATCATTCAAATAAAGAACAAACATGATGTGTATACACAGCCAAAGAATAATAAATAAATGCCCATGTGCCTGCCACACAATTTAAGAATGGAAAAATTGAGTTTGAGTATCCACAAATGATTATATCCTACCCATTCCACCTTCCAGAGGTAACCATTATCCTGAATTTTGTGAAAATCATTCCTTTTTTCTCTACAATTTTATCATATGTATGTATCCCGGAACAATATGTTATTTATTCTGCCTGTTTTGGATTTGTATATAAATGGAATCATAGTTTAGCAGTCTTCTGTGACTTGCTTTTTTCATTCAATATACAAATCTTCCTTGATTTATGATGGGGTTACATCCCAATAAACCCACTGTAAATTGAAAACATGCCTAACTTATCTTCTGAACATCATAGCCTAGCCTAGCCTACCTTAAACTTGCTCAGAACATTTACATTAGCCTACAGTTGGGCAAAATCATCTAATACAAAGCCTACTTCATTATAAAGTGTTGCATATCTGATCGAATTTATTGAATACCGTACGGAAAGTTAAAACCAGAACGTTTGTATGGGTACAGAATGGTTATAAGTGTATCGGTTGTTTAACGTCATGATTGTGTGGCTGACTGGGAGCTGAGGCGTGCTACAGCTGCCTAGCATCACAAGAAAGTATCATACCATATATATCACTAGCCCAAGAAAAGATCAAAATGCAAAGTAAGGTTTCTACTGAATGCATATCGCTTTCACATTATCATAAAGTCAAAAAATCGTTAAGTCAGACCATCGTAAGTTGATGGCTGTCTGTAATGCTTGTGTGATTAACTCAAAATGATACATGTAGCTGCAGGCTATCCATTTTCACAACTATATAGAAGTGAAATAAACTACTACTCTAGGAATAAACCATAATTTTTTAATCGATTATATTAGAGTTGGAATGGGTTGTTTCATTTTTCTGTAATCACAAAAAAAATGCTACCTTAAACATCCCCAAACATATCTTCTGGTATGTATGTACAAGGAAGTTTCTTACAGCGAATATCCAGGAGTAGAATTACTGAGTAGTAGGGTACCTGCTACTTCAATTTTATTTGACAAATGTAATGACAAACTGGTTTTCTAAATAGTGGTATCAATTTATATTCCAACCAAAAATTTATGTAAATTCTCATTATTCGACCTTGTAGGTAACAATTTTATCTGACTTTTAAATTTCTACTAATCTGAAGGGTATGGTTTAATCTACATTTCTTACATTACTAAAGAGGGTAAGCCTATTTCATATGCTTAAATATCAATTGGGTTTCCCATTCCGAGAAATGCCTGTTTATGTGTTTTGTCCATTTTCCTGTTGACTCATTTTATTATTTACTTATTCTTCATGAGAATTCTTCTCTGGAGTTCTATGTTGGATACCAGTCCTCTGTTGATTATATATATTGCAGATATTTTCTCCCAATTTGTAGCCTTGTATATTTATTGTCTTTATGGAGTCTTCTGATGAACAGAAGTTCTTGAATTTTCTATAGTAAAACGTATCAAGCTTTTTAACTTTGTATTTTTCATGTCTTATTTATTAAATCCTCTCTATCTCTTAGGCCATGATATTCTCTCATAGTTTCTTCTAAAACGAAGTATATTGTCTTTCACATTTTACTCCTTAATTCATCTGAAATTCTTACTTTTGGTATAACATGAAGTAGGGATCTAATTTCCTTTTTGTCTATACAAATAAAGAGTTATCTAAGCACGTTTATTGGAAAGTCTAAGAGTATAATTTTCAAATTAAGTGCACAATAATTAAAAGAATGCAAACAATGCCATCTAAAACAAAGTATGTGCAAATTAGAGCCTAATTATTTAACATTTATTTAGCACTGAGAGATTGAAAAGCACTTTAGGGGGAAAAAAAAACAAATTTTTAATCTTCCAATACAGCAAAAGAGGCAGTGAAGGAAAAGAAATCTAATGGATAGATCAGGCAATGATGTGATGAGGAAAGCATCAGAATTTCAACACATCCTCAGCTTATAAAAAGACCCAAAACACAGCCTTTGATCCACTAAGCCCATTTACCTATCCATCATAAGCAACTGCTTCTCTGAAAAACTCCCAAGGTACAACCTCAGCCCCTTTAGCTTGAAAAACAACTTCCTTTCTGTAACTGGCTATTTCAGAAGGTGTCCCATAAGGTCTGGTGATTGGTTTCCTTTATCTTTCTGACTTATATATTGATTTATATTAAAGTAACAATTTGTCCCTGTGGAAAATGAAACATAGCAAGACTATGACAGCCAATTCTCCAGAGTCCCATCTGGGTCAGTGAAGAATATGGCACAGTCCTGACTAATCAAAGGCATGTCAGAGGGTCATGTAATTTCCATCATCCCTTCTTGTTACAGATAGGAGTTTCCAGTTTCAAGAGATTGTTCTACCAGGGATTTCTCCAGTATTCAGATCTCTAGCAAGTAACTTGCCTTGTTTTTTTGGTTTTAATGCCATGAACCAGACTCCCCTTGGACTTGCTGACCAAAGGACCACTATGTTTCTTGTTTATCTAAAGTTAGATACTTAATGCCAATGTACCTTTCAGAAAAATCAAGCCGAATGCTCTTTTGGATGGACTTCTGTCTGAATGGGCAGAGTCAGAAATGTTACAACTGTAAAAAATCTGGTTTTATTAAAATTTCATATTTAAACTCCCCAATTAACCAATAATTTTTTTTTTTTTTTTTTTTTTTTTTGCGGTACGCGGGCCTCTCACCGCTGTGGCCTCTCCCGTTGCGGAGCACAGGCTCCGGACGCGCAGGCCCAGCGGCCATGGCTCACGGGCCCAGCCGCTCCGCGGCACGTGGGATCCTCCCGGACCGGGGCACGAACCCGCGTCCCCTGCATCGGCAGGCGGACTCTCAACCACTGCACCACCAGGGAAGCCCCCAATTAACCAATAATTTTTTAAAACATCTTTATTGGAGTATAATTGCTTTACAATGTTGTGTTAGTTCCTGCTGTATAACACAGTGAATCAGCTATATATAGACATATATCCCCATATACCCTCCATCTTGCGTCTCCCTCCCATCCTCCCTATCCCACCCCTCTAGGTGGTCACAAAGCACCGAGCTGATCTCCCTGTGCTACACAGCTGCTTCCCACTAGCTATCTATTTTACATTTGGTAGTGTATACATGTCCATGCTACTCTCTCACTTCGTCCCAGTTTACCCTTCCCCCTCCCCATGTCCTCAAGTCCATTCTCTACATCTGCGTCTTTATTCCCGCCCTGCCCCTAGGTTCTTCAGAACCATGTTTTTTTTTTTTTTTTTTTTTAGATTCCATATATATGTGTTAGCATACAGTATTTGCTTTTCTCTTTCTGACTTACTTCACTCTGTGTGACAGACTCTAGGTCCAAACACCTCACTACAAATAACTCAATTTCGTTTCTTTTTTTTTTTTGTGGTATGCAGGCCTCTCACTGTTGTGGCCTCTCCCATTGCGGAGCACAGGCTCCGACACGCAGGCTCAGTGGCCATGGCTCACTGGCCTAGCCGCTCCGTGGCATGTCGGATCTTCCCGGACCAGGGCACGAACCCGTGTCCCCTGCATCGGCAGGCAGACTCTCAACCACTGTGCCACCAGGGAAGCCCAATTTCGTTTCTTTTTATGGCTGAGTAATATTCCATTGTATATATGTGCCACATCTTCTTTATCCATTCATCTGTTCATGGACACTTAGGTTGCTTCCATGTCCTGGCTACTGTAAATAGAGCTGCAAAGAACATTGTGGTACATGACTCTTTTTTAATTATTAACCAATAATTTATATTATATATTTTGCTAAAAGTTATAATGGTTCCAAACAAAGGGTGGAAGAAAAAAAGATATTTGTGACCCTAGTGGCAAAAAGTTCAGAAGACTCAGTTATCTCTTTCCAGAAATATCTGCCGACCATGGACTAAAACTTAAAACTGATGTTGGTCAAAAAACTGTTTTGAGTCAGTTGTTGCAAATTTAACTGTGAAATTCTCCTGGATTTTTTGGTCACAATTCCTGCTCTCAGGTATAAAAGCAACTAAATTAATAATGATCACAACCAAGCATCCCTGTGACAAACCAAGAATTTAGACTTCATCAGACTGAAAAATGACTCTAGAAGCTTACTCAGAACTTAGGCATACTCATCCAACCATAAATAACCCATTGTATATCAGGACCAAGAAAACAGCAAGGATAAGTGTTGGAAAAGTAATAGAGAATGGGCCCTTCCACATCCTAGTTCTTTCTCTTTAGCAACTTACCTAAAGAGAACTCCCTCGCATTAGGGCATTTTATTTGTCTCTAAATGAATCCTCAGTTTCATTTTATTCAGAAATGGAAAACTTGGAGTCAGATAATGGGGTACACAACTGATAGTAAAGAACCTATTGATTATTACATGTGATAATAGGAAATATTAGGGAATGGGAAAATGGGAAAATTTTAGTACTGGATTTTCTTTTTGTTGTTATTGTTGTTGTTTGTTTTTGGTGGTACACGGGCCTCTCACTGCTGTGGCCTCTCCCGTTGCGGAGCACAGGCTACGGACGCGTAGGCTCAGTGGCCATGGCTCACGGGCACAACCATTCCGCAGCATGTGGGATCCTCCCGGACCAGGGCACGAACCCGTGTCCCCTGCATCGACAGGCGGATTGTCAACCACTGCACCACCAGGGAAGCCCTGGATTTTCTTTTTTTAATAAATTTTTTTCTTTTTATTTTTGGCTGTGTTGGGTCTTCGTTGCTGCACGCGGGTTTTCTCTATGGCGAGCGGAGGCTACTGTTCATTCTGGTGTGCAGGCTTCTCATTGCGGTGGCTTCTCTTATTGCGGAGCACAGGATCTAGGAGCACAGGCTTCAGTAGTTGTGGCACACGGGCTCAGTAGTTGTGGCTCGGGGGCTCTACAGCGCAGTCTCAGTAGTTGTGGCACACGGATTTAGTCACTCCGTGACATGTAGGATCTTCCCAGACCAGGGCTCGAACTCATGTCTCCTGCACTGGCAGGCAGACTCTCAACCACTGTGCCTCCAGGGAAGCCCCCTGGCTTTTCTTATAGAAAGAGTTTGTTGCTAAATTTAGCTTTAATAGACAATAGTTAATTCCATGAAAAACAGTTGGTTGTTTATTCTTTCAAAACGAAAATTTAGTGTTAGCTTTTCGGATAAATACTCAAAGTCTAAGCAAGTTTGAATAGTATCCAATCACATTAAATAAGAGTGGTATGGGCAAAAGGTTCAGAGAAACAGAATACCTAAACCAAGTAGTAGTTCTTTGAAACAAGCAAAACTAATCATACTTATCCTTTGTACTAAACCACATGCAAATAATGCAGTAACAAATTCTTTAGCATCAACCTGAATAACCAAACCACCTTAATATTGATCATTAACCTAATGACAGTGAGAAGAAACAAATTTGAAGTATTTACCTTGAGAGCACAAAAGATGCAGGAATCTCCCATGCATTTGTGAGTTGTAAGCTGCCTAAAGCTACGTCTGAAGATGTCCAAGTGCCATAAAACCTGATGAAAAGGGAAAATACTTCATTACTCTACAAAAACCCCCCATTTAATTTCAAATTCAAGAAGTCAAGCAAACATAGGTAGACAATAGACATTGTTACTCCCAAGAGAAAAGCTCATTCTAGTGTATTAAAAAAAAGGTCAAAAACAGTGAGGTATCCAACCAGAGGGATAGGTGACCATATTCTGGAAAACACACTAATTCGAACATAAAGTAGGTCACACAGAGAAAATATGATACTAGATACATCAAATGTGATCCTAAAGAGGGAAGTTATGGTTTAAAAACTGCGGAATAAGGATTTATTTCAATGGTCCACACAGGAAAACCATGAATATTTTTAAAACTTATTTAGAAGCTTGAATGGTAGTGGAATTTTGTCTTTGTTAGATTTCTCAATTTTTGGACCTTTCTGAGAGAGGTGTGACCTCCTTAAGTCAACAGAATAAAAAAATAATGGTGATATCAACAGTAATAAATCGGTTCATAGGGGGCAGAGTCAAGATGGCATACTAAGAGGACGCGGAATTCGCGTCTCTGCACAACTAGGGTACCTACCAGGCACCAGTGGGGGACCACAGACACCTAAGGGGACGGGAGGAACCCCCAGCAACCAGGTAGGACGTGGGGCATTGGGGGGAGTGAAGGGGGAAGAGAAGTGGAGAAGGGAGGGGACTGGCATCCCTGAGGGGCGGCTGGGGGAAGGGATCCCATGCCTGAAGGGGGAAACTGGGTGAGCATTGGGAGGGCAGAGGATCAATAGGGATCGTGGCCAGGTTTCTCCTACCCACTTGGGCCCCCGGGAGCCTGCTGAGATGCCAGGCCTGATCCTCTGCCCACTGAGGCCCCCTACAGCTGCACGGGCCTGCAGGAGTGGGAGGGAGGGAAGGGGGAGCAAAAGTAAAGGCTGGACCTCTGGGACTGGCAACCCTGAGTGGTGGCTGAGGGAGTGCAGGAGTTGGTACACCCAGCAGGGCCCACCCATGGTTAGGGGTCCATCAGCAGCAGAGGGGACCCTGAGGGAGACAATGGGGGAGGGGCACAAAGGAACGGAAGGGAACCAGGCCAGCACCTTCTCTGTCCACTTATGCACCAGGGGGTCTATTGGGCTCCCGGGCCTAATCCTCTGCCCTCAGAGCCTCCCTCCTGCCGTGCAGAACCCAAGCCCCGCCCCCACACCCCCACCAAAGGTCCCACCTCTACACTCAGAGACACCTTCCAACACGCTGGGCCTAAACCCCACCCATACACCCTCACTAAGGGCCCTACCTCCAAACTCCAGAACTCCACACTTCAGAGGCCCTCCTTTCCACGTGCAGCCTCTCTCCTTCCCGTGCAGGTCCTAAGCAGAGGCCCCGCCCCATGTTTAAACACTGCCCCATCGAGGCCCCACCCCCAAGGCCTTTTACGGCTGAGTGGGTTCTGGAGCCTAGGCCCTGCCCCACACCCAAATGTCACTCCCCCACTCACCTATATCCTGCCCCACCCTAAACTCCACCCTGCTAAGTTCCACCACCACCTAAACTCCGCCCCCATAGCCAAGGCTTTTCTTTTTTTCCTTTCTTTCTTTTTTCCTCTTTTAGATTGGGGTTCTGTTTCACCTTGTTGATTCACTGTTGTTGATGCTTTTATATTTTTATTTTTCCTAATAAATCTTTTACTTTTTCTAATTTTACTATATTCTTTATACTTTGTTATTATTCTCTCCTTTTGGCTTGTTCACCCCACCCCTTTTTTTTCTTCTTTTTTCTGTTCTGGTTTTATTTTACCTTGTTGCAGCTGTTTAAATTATAGTTTTATTTTTCCTAATATTTTTTATCTTTCTAATTTAATTTTGTTTTTTACACTTTGATATTCTACTGCTCTTTCTTTCTTTCCTTCCTTTTCTTTTTCTTTTTTTTACCACACCACGAAGCTTGCGGGATCTTGGTTCCCAGGCCGGTGACAGGTCAGGCCCGACTTCCTGTGATGGGAGCTCCGAGTCCAAACCGCTGGACTAACGGAGAACCTCAGACCCCAGTGAATATTAATCAGAGTGAGGCCTCCTGGAGGTCCTAATCACAGCACCAAGACCCAGCTCTAATCCAACTGCCTGCAAACTCCAGTGCTGGATGTCTCAGGCCAAACAACCAGTAAGACAGGAACACAGCACCGCCCATCAAAAAAAAATCAAAGGACAAAAATATATGTTACAAACAATGGAGCAAGGTAAAAACTTACAAGACCAAATAAATGAAGATGAAATAGGCAACCTACCTGAAAAAGGATTCAGAGTAATGATAGTAAAGATAATCCAAAATCTTGGAAACAGGATGAAGAAAATACAAGAAACATTTAACAAGGATCTAGAAAAACTAAAGAGCAAACAAACAGTGATGAAAAACACAATTACTGAAATTAAATTACTCTAGAAGGAATCAATAGCAGAATAATTGAGGCAGAAGTACAGATAAGTGACCTGGAAGATAAAATGGTGAAAATAACTGCCAGGGAGCAGAATAAAGAAACAAGAATGAAAAGAATTGAGGACAGTCTCAGACATCTCTGGGACAACATTAAATGCACCAACATTTGAATTATAGGGGTTCCAGAAGAAGAAGAGAAAAAGAAAGGGTCTGAGAAAATATTTGAAAAGATTATAGTTGAAAACTTCCCTAACACGGGAAAGGAAATAGTCAATCAAGTCCAGGAAGCACAAAGAGTACCATATAGAATAAACCCAAAGAGAAACACGCAGAGACACATATTAATCAAACTGTCAAAAATTAAGTACAAAGAAAAAATATTAAAAGCAGCAAGGGAAAAACAACAAATAACATACAAGGGAATCCCCATAAGTTTAACATCTGATCTTTTAGCAGAAACTCTGCAAGCCAGAAGGGAGTGGCAGGACACGTTTAAACTGATGAAAGGGAAAAACCTACAACCAATATTATTCTACCCAGCAAGGATCTCATTCAGATTTGATGGAGAAATTAAAACCTTTACAGATAAGCAAAAGTAAGAGAATTCAGCACCATCAAACCAGCGTTACAACAAATGCTAAAGGAACTTCTCTAGGCAGGAAACACGAGAGAAGGAAAAGGCCTACAAAAACAAACACAAAACAGTTAAGAAAATGGTAATAGGAACATACATATTGATAATTACCTTAAACGTAAATGGATTAAATGCCGAAACCAAAAGACATAGAAGGGCTGAATGGATACAAAAACAAGACCCGTATATATGCTGTCTACAAGAGACCCACTTCAGACCTAGGGACACATACAAACTGAAAGTGAGGGGATGGAAAAAGATAATCCATGCAAATTGAAATCAAAAGAAAGCTGGAGTAGCAATTCTCATGAGACAAAATAGACTTCAAAATAAAGACTTACAAGAGACAAAGAAGGACACTACATAATGATCAAGGGATCAATCCAAGAAGATATAACAATTGTAAATATTTATGCACCCAACATAGCAGCACCTCAATACAAAAGGCAAACGCTAACAGCCATAAAAGGGGAAATCGACAGTAACACAATAATACTAGGGGACCTTAACACCCCACTTTCACCAATGGACAGATGATCCAAAATGAAAATAAATAAGGAAACACAAGCTTTAAATGACACATTAAACAAGATGAACTTAATTGATATTTATAGAACATTCCATCCAAAAACAACAGAATACACTTTCTTCTCAAGTGCTCATGGAACATTCTCCAGGATAGACCATATCTTGGGTCACAAATCAAGCCTAGATAAATTTAAGAAAATTGAAATTGTATCAAGTATCTTTTTCAACCACAACACTACAAGACTAGATATCAATTACAGGAAAAAAACTAAAAAATACAAACACATGGAGGCTAAACAATATCCTACTAAATAACCAAGAGATCACTGAAGAAATCAAAGAGGAAATCAAAAAATACCTAGAAACAAATGACAATGAAAACACGACAACCCAAAAGCTATGGGATGCAGCAAAAGCAGTTCTAAAGGGGAAGTTTATAGCAATACAATCCTACCTCAAGAAAAAAGAAAAATCTCAAATAAACAACCTAAGCTTATACCTAAAGCAATTAGAGAAAGAGGAACAAAAAAACCCCAAAGTTAGCAGAAGGAAAGAAATCATAACGATCAGATCAGAAATAAATGAAAAAGAAATGAAGGAAGCAATAGTAAAGATCAATAAAACTAAAAGCTGGTTCTTTGAGAAGATAAACAAAATTAATAAACCATTAGCCAGACTCATCAAGAAAAAAAGGGAGAAGACTCAAACCAACAGAATTAGAAATGAAAAAGGAGAAGCAACAACTGACACTGCAGAAATACAAAAGATCATAAGAGATTACTACAAACAACTATATGACAATAAAATGGACAACCCAGAAGAAATGGACAAATTCTTAGAAAAGCGTAACTTTCTGAGACTGACCCAGGAAGAAATAGAAAATATAAACAGACCTATCACAAGCACTGAAATTGAAACGGTAATTAAAAATCGTCCAACAAACAAAAACCCACGTCCAGATGGCTTCACAGGCAAATTCTATCAAACATTCACCTATACTTCTCAAACTCTTCCAAAATATAGCAGAGGGAGGAACATTCCCAAACTCATTCTATGAGGCCACCATCACCCTGATACCAAAACCAGACAAAGATGTCACTAAAAAAGAAAACTACAGGCCAGTATCTCTGATGAACATAGATGCAAAAAGCCTCAACAAAATACTAACAAACAGAATCCAACAGCATATTAAAAGGATCATACACCATGATCCAGTGGGGTTTATCCCAGGAATGCAAGGATTCTTCAATATATGCAAATCAATCAATGTGATATACCATATTAACAAATTGAAGGAGAAAAACCATATGATCATCTCTGTAGATGCAGAAAAAGCTTTTGACAAAATTCAACACCGATTTATGATAAAAACTCTCCAGGAAGTAGGCATAGAGAGAATTTACCTCAACATAATAAAGGCCGTATATGACAAACCCACAACCAACATCGTTCTCAATGGTGAAAAACTAAAACCATTTCTTCTAAAATCAGGAACAAGACAAGGTTGCCCACTCTCACCAGTATTATTCAACATAGTTTTGGAAGTTTTAGCCACAGCAATTAGAGAAGAAAAAGAAATAAAAGGAATCCAAATGGGAAAAGAAGAAGTAAGCTGTCACTGTTTGCAGATGACATGATACTATACATAGAGAATCCTAAAGATGCTACCAGAAAACTATTAGAGCTAATCAATGAATTTGGTAGAGTAGCAGGACACAAAATTAATGCACTGAAGTCACTTGCATTCCTATATACTAATGATGAAAAATCTGAAAGAGAAATTAAGGAAACACTCCCATTTACCATTGCAACAAAAAGAATAAAATATCTAGGAATAAACCTACCTAAGGAGGCAAAAGACCTGTATGCAGAAAACTATAAGACACTGATGAAAGAAATTAAAGACGATACAAACAGATGGAGAGATATACCATGTTCTTGGATTGGAAGAATCAACATAGTGAAAATGACTATACTACCCAAAGCAATCTACAGATTCAATGCAATCCCTATCAAACTACCAATGGTATTTTCCACAGAACTAGAACAAAAAATTGCACAATTTGTATGGAAACACAAAAGACCCTGAATAGACAAAGCAATCTTGAGAAAGAAAAATGGAGCTGGAGGAATCAGGCTTCTGAACTTCAGACTATGCTACAAAGCTACAGTAATTAAGATGGTATGGTACTGGCACAGAAACAGAAATATAGATCAATGGAACAGGATAGAAAGCCCAGAGATAAACCCATGCACATATGGTCACCTTATCTTTGATAAAGGAGGCAAGAATATACAATGGAGAAAAGACAGCCTCTTCAATAAGTGGTGCTGGGAAAACTGGACAGCTACATGTAAAAGAATGAAATTAGAACACTCCCTTACACCAAACACAAAAATAAACTCAAAATGGATTAAAGACCTAAATGTAAGGCCAGACACTATCAAACTCTTAGAGGAAAACATAGGCAGAACACTCTATGACATAAATCACAGCAAGATCCTTTTTGACTCACCTCCTAGAGAAACGGAAATAGAAACAAAAATAAACAAATGGGACCTAATGAAACTTAAAAGCTTTTGCACAGCAAAGGAAACCATAAAAAAGAAGAAAAGACAACCCTCAGAATGGGAGAAAATATTTGCAAACGAAGCAACCAACAAAGGATTAATCTCCAAAATATACAAGCAGCTCATGCAGCTCAATATCAAAAAAACAAACAACCCAATCCAAAAATGGGCAGAAGACCTAAATAGACATTTCTCCAAATAAGATATACAGATTGCCAACAAACACATGAAAAGATGCTCAACATCACTAATCATTAGAGAAATGCAAATCAAAACTGCAATGAGGTATCACCTCACACCGGTCAGAATGGCCATCATCAAAAAATCTGCGAACAATAAATGCTGGAGGGGGTGAGGAGAAAAGGGAGCCCTCTTGCACTGTTGGTGGGAACGTAAATTGATATAGCCACTATGGAGAACGCTATGAAGGTTCCTTAAAAAACTAAAAATAGAACTACCATATGACTCAGCAATCCCACTACTGGGCATATACCCTGAAAACCATAATTTAAAAAGAGTCATGTACCACAATGTTCAGTGCACCACTATTTACAATAGCCAGGACATGGAAGTAACCTAAGTGTCCATCAACAGATGAATGGATAAAGAAGATGTGTCACATATATACAATGGAATATTACTCAGCCATGAAAAGAAACGAAATTGAGTTATTTGTAGAGAGGTGGATGGACCTAGAGTCTGTCATACAGAGTGAAATAAGTCAGAAAGAGAAAAACAAATACTGTATGCTAACACATATATATGGAATCTATTAAAAAAAATTGGTTCCAACGAACCTAGGGGCAGGACAGGAATAAAGACACAGACATAGAGAATGGACTTGAGGACACATGGACGGGGAAGGGTAAGCCGGGATGAAGTGAGAGTAACACTGACATATATAGACTACCAAATGTAAAATAGATAGCTAGTGGGAAGCAGCTGCCTAGCACAGGGAGATTAGCTTGGTGCTTTGCGACCACCTAGAGGGGCGGGATAAGGAGGGTGGGAGGCAGACGCAAGAGGGAGGGGATATGGGGATATACGTATGCATATAACTGATTCACTTTGTTATACAGCAGAAACTAACACACATTGTAAAGCAATTATACTCCAATAAAGATGTTAAAAAGAAAATCTGTTCATAGTTTGTAACCTTGATACAATGTGATGAGAACAACACTTTACTTCTATGGTATTCCTCTCAAAAACCCATAACGCCAATCTAATCATGAGAAGCATATCAGACAAACTGCAATAGTGGGACATCCTACAAAATACTTGACTAGTACCCTTCAAAATTGTCAAAATCATCAAAAACAAGGAAATTGTGTGAAACTGTCACAGCCAAGAGGCGCCTAAGGAGACAGGACAAGTAAATGTAAATGTAGTATCCTGGATGGGATCCTGGAATACAAAAAGACACTTCATAAAAAAACTCACGAAATCTGAGTAAACTATGAGTTCAGTTGAAAAAGAAATGGTGTAATATATAGCATAAATGCCTTAGGAAGCTCCTCTTATCTGGAAAACATTTAAATAGCACCATATATGAAAAGGCACTACTTTTGGAGCACCAGATTATAGCACACCTCCGAGGCTTCTTCATACTTTGGTGTCTATAGATATATATTTCCAAAAGTTCTTTGAAACACGTTACACTCCCAAATAAGCAACGCCTTTTTATAATAAATGTAATGGGTTCAATACATCTGTGGTGAACACAGCTTTCATACCAAAAGTTAGAATATTAGCTCATTGAAACAATTACTTTCAGCTTGTAACATGATTATAACAGGCACTCCAAAACTATCAATGTCTTCCAAGTATAAATATAAAAATAGGTATGTGTGTGTAAGTTATATGTTCTATATGGCACTGGAAATGAGAACAGAAATTTGTAAATATTATTGCTTAGACTGACAATAAAAATAGAACATATAGAAAAAAACAGAATTATAAAAACAGGACTATGGCCTGATAGGAGGTAAACACACACACATCTATATCAACACCTTTTTTTACCTTCCTCTAAATTACAAAAGTATTATTAGTTTATGCAAAGTGACTCAAAAAGCTAATACGTGGGGGGAAAATAGCCTAACCAAACACCCACCCCCACCCCCGCCCCTGCTGCAACTGCATACAATTTGTGGTAGTAATTAGTGAAGGTACTTAAACTCTTTCTTTAGTTTGACAGCATAGAATTTTTGACTCTTGACAGCATAGAATTTTTTAATGTTTTCAAATAAAAATTTGAAAACAGAGTATGGAAGTTTCATTACATAAATAATCTTGACAATGAAACTTTGTCATTTGCAACATGGATGGACTTGGAGGTTATTATGCTAAGTGAAATAAATCAGACAGAGAAAGACAAATACTGTATGATATCACTTATATGTGGAATCTAAACAATAAAATAAACTAGTGAATACAACAAAAAAGAAACAGACTCACAGATATAGAGAACAATCTAGTGGCTACCAGTGAAGAGAGGGAAGGTGGGGGGCAAGATAGGGGTAGGAGATTAAGAGGTACAAATTATTCTGTATAAAATAAGTAAGCTACAAGGATATACCATACAACACAGGGAATACAGTCAATATTTTATAATAACTATAAATGGAGTATAACCTTTAAAAATTGTGAATCGCTATGTTGTACACCTGTAACCTATATAATATTGTACATCAACTTTACCTCAATTTTTTTAAAAGACATTTTTAATACTACTGAGAAGACTAAACATGGACTGGGTATTAGATAATATTAATAATTTTAGCTAAACTTTTTAGGTGTGATAAAGTCTTTAAGATTATGGGTTTTTTCATGTCCTTATGTACTAGAGAAATACACTGAAGTATTTAAAGATCACATAATGCTTGGGAGTAGCTTAAAATAATTCAGCAAAAAAAGGGGGCCAGTGAATGAACTAAGACTGGTAAATATTAATCATTGTTGAGCCTGGTTGATGTGTACATGAAGATTCATAATACAAAATAAATAAGTAAATAAATAAATAAGCTTGACAAGATCCTTGTACTACAAATGAGGAAATTAAAATACTATTACCTGTAAAAGGTCACAAGGCTAGTCTAAAGAAAGGCTAAAACTAGAACCCAGGTCTCCTAAGTCCAGTGCTTTTTATATCAAATATGTTGTCTTGTCTTTTTTTTTGGGGGGGGGGTATAATTGCTTTACAATTGTGTGTTAGTTTCTGCTTTATAACAAAGTGAATCAGTTATACGTATACATATGTTCTCAATTGTCTTGTCTTTTTTTCTTTCATAACAACTTATTTTCTCATACATCTGAGGTGTAAAGCTAATATTTTACCCAAGCATAATTATCTTGGGTGGCAAATTTCATTTACTTTTACTGTGAAGAGGAGAAAAAAGGGGAAAGTAATCACTTGAAAGTTAGACCAAGGGGGATGAACCGAACACGCTATGGCCCTGATTGGGCAGGGCAGGCAGACAGACAGGAAGCTTTGGGATTCTGAGACAGCTAAAGCGGAAAGCAAGACAAAAAGGGAAAATTTAGAGTAGATAATCACCTTAGAGGAATTTATTTTCTACCAGCTCTGTGCAAGCATATCTGACCAGACACTGCAGGAGAGCTCAGAGGAAGGAGATGAAGAAGTAGGCAAAGACTGGACCCCGATCAGAACGTGTGCTAAGAGCCTGAATATTATGAGACAAGAATAACATACCTGATTCATTTAAATTAAGTTCAAAAACAGGCAAAACTAATCTATGGTTGGTGGTTACCCTTCAATAGTGTTCACCCTTGGGGAGTGGTTAGTGACTGGAAGAGAGCGCAAGGGAGTCTTCTGGAAGCTGGAAATCAGCTCTTTGTTAATCTGGGTGCTGTTTACATGGTTGTGATCAGTTTTGAAAGCTGAATTTTATAATTATGATACATGCATTTTCCTGTATGTATATTATACATCAATAAAAAGTAAAAAAGAATATTAAAAAAAAGAATAACATACCTGAGAATTTTTCACTTGTGGAAAGAATTTTGCTTTCTATACTAGAGGAAAGCAACTAGGGTGATGAGACACCTTCGTCTCAAATGGAAAAAAAGGAAACAGTAGAGACTGTTCAGGAAAAAAGTCAATAAACAAGTAGTAAGATCATCTAGTCCATGTACCTCCCTTTAGACAGCTAAGTAGTAGTAGTTACAGTTATTATTTCTACTATCATTATTACTCTCCTCTTTTACAAATGAGGTAATTGAGACTCAAAGAGATAAAGTGACTTGCCTACGATCACAGAGATTAACTTAAAAAATGATCTTAGGCTGCTGACCTCAAACAGAGACTATCAAGTATTAGATTTAAAAGAGTAATCAGAAATACAGCATCAGCAAGTGAAAGTCAAAGTTCACCAAAAAGAAAGAAATTACCCTTACCTGCAAGGCACTGTTGAGGAAGCAGCTGTTTTGTCCTGGCTCATTGCTGAGGCCTTTGCTGGGGGCTATGGAGGTTGAGCTTCGAGGAGCAAACATCCCTTGCACACTACCACGGCCCCCTGAAAAATAATTTCTCTTCCAAGACATTATTGTTCACATTTAGCCTGAAAACACAGAGGAAGTTTTGTATCTTTTGGGGAGGGAGTTTCTGTCTGCTGAAGTCCTTAATATAAAGAGAATCCAGAATTTAACAAATTTATGTTGAAAGATTTTAAATTTACAACATTTCAAACATCATATATACAGCTCAAGAAACTCAGGTATCCTTAGATCCACATGACAGAGCTGTCCTCTACTTGCTCCAAGCAATGCCCAAAATGTAACATGGCACAGGATTAATTCAAACAGAGAAATCCTTCCTTCGATTTTTCTTGAACTGCCTCCATAAAACCCTGGTGAAGTGGCTGTACTCCTCAACTCCAACAGAATCCAGGATCAGGGTAGGATGTGTTCTTTAGGCTTGTTTATAATGCTTCTTGTGGATTGAAGAATTTTCCAACTGGAAGGAGAGGCAGACAGATAAGCAAGAATCCAACGCAACACTCCTCGCCTTCTATTGCCTCGTCCCATCATCCTCTGAAGTAAAAACCCAAGTTCTAAGCAACTGACATAGATTCCACAAAGCTAAGAAGCTTGTTTGAAATAAATGGAGTTTCTGTTGTTGTTGTTCTGCTGCTGTTTTTTAATATGCCCCAAACATTTTCTAGTATTCCATCCAGAACTTCAGAAAGTCTCTTCTCTTTTCCTCTGTGACTAGACTAGCCAGCTGTGCCAGAGAGCTTTAAAGAAAGAGAAAAAAAAACAATCAAAAGCTTGCGTCATTTAATGACTCTACTAGCTTTGTGCGCTTCTGCCAAGATCAGCGTTGCCTCACCTCTCGCTAAAACTTGAAACCGAGACAAACAATGCTCACCACCCCACCCCCGCAAAGAAATCCTAACAACAACAAAAAGGAGAAACACTCAAACCAAAGAGGTGGGAAGAAAAAGGTGTGCACAGCTTTAGTCTCATAGGAGCCTCCTCCCAAATTTTCTAGGAGGAGAAGAAAGTTGACCCGGACAAAAATAAGAACTGAATGCAAACTTTCCAAAATCAGGCTAAGAAAAAAGTTACCAAGTAAACACACACCAAACTAGAAATTGAAACAGTTTGTTTTGGATGTTGTGAGTACAGAAAATTTTCAAGGTATTTTAAATGCTCATGGCTATAAAAGCCTATTTAAAGGTGGGAGGGTCATGTTATCAGTCTAGGCTCTGAGTAAAGATGTCCCATCCCAGAGAAACCCTCATGGTGAGTAAACCATGTGCCCTTAACATCCAGTCCAAAAGAACTAAATCTTCTTCTGACCTGTTTGTTTGTATGTTACATTTTTTGCCAGAGGATCAGAGAGATAATTTGGGTTACAAATCACTTAATCCTCAGATTATATCCAAGGCATTCACAATCAGAGGCCATCCATTGACCAACATTAATTTTCAACTAATTAAAATGCCAGTGAGGCAACAAGGGAAAATTTCCTTGGAAGGAAATGCTTCTAATATTCACCTTTAAGTTTTCCTGTAAGGCTGCCAGGTCCACAGAAGGAAAAAATTAAGAATGTTAAATATTAAATTTGGTTTCTAACAGTTTCCCAAGCTTCTCCCTTCCTTCCCACCATCGTATGGATGACCTAAAAAAGCAAAAATGCTATAACATCTTAATCATTCTTGGTTCACCTAGCACTATCCATAGTGTGTTCAGTGGAAAAGCTGAGGCACAGGAACATTAAACGGTTGCACAGACTGTTCTTTCCCTTCTCTAAATTCCCAGACTATTTATAATCTACCAGTCACAGTTAAAGTATTAGATTATACATTATAGTGTCCTATTATTCTGTATTTGTTTTTATTAATCTCTATTTGTTTTATATGGTGTCAGTCATATATCCTGACTATGACTGTATGAAATGAAATACTAACTAGTGTCAGACATGTGCTAAACAATACCGATATTCTTTATTTTATCTTCATAACAGCCCTATCATGTAGGTATTAATAGTTCCATTTCACAGAAGAGTAAAGGGAGGCTTAAAGACATTAACTTGCCCAAATCAAAGCTGATGTCAGAGCTAGAATTGTTTGACTACTTACTGTGACTTAATTATATATTTTATTATACTATTCCAAAAGCTCCTAACACAGTGCTAGTCTAGTCATAAGCAGGCACTCAATAAACACTGCCTGATGATTAGCATATAGCACCAGGCAGGACCCCATGTCTCCTACACAGACTACATGACCCTCAACCCTCTACACACACCCCATACACACCCCACTCGAGGCCACTAAGCAACTTCCAACAAGCCATGCAGCATTCCTTCAGCTCAACTGCTGCAAAAGAATGACAAATACCAACCCTCCACTTTGCTCAAAGCCAAAAGGACTTGGCAGGCAGGTGGGGTTTCCAGTATCCACATTAGGAGCTCACTGAAACTCAGCCTGCCCTATTGATACACACCCCTGAGTTCAGGGAGCAAAGGGAAAAAAGGCAGTAGCAGAAAAAAAGATTCTCAGGCTCTGAATGGCAGCATTATGTAGGGTAAGGCAAAAAGCTCTCACACTTGAGCTAGGTGTGTCAGAAACCAGAGGTGAGAGCCAAAAAGAACAAAGCCAAGAGTGGTAATAACAAATGGTCCAAGAAATACTGATGACAAAATATTTCACTTAAATTACAGGTCTAGCACCAAACAATATAGTCCATCTACTAAAGATACATGAGAAAATAAAGAGTTCTACCAACATGGCTCTAACAACCTATTTTTAAAAAGAAAAAGAACTTCCTAGGCAATACCAGAGTATTTTAGGGGTAAAAGAGCATAATGTCTGCAACCTACTCTGAAATGGTTCAGGAAAAAAAAAAAATTTGTGTGTATGCATGTATACTTATGTATATATAGAGAGAGAAGGAGAGAGAAAATAGTAAAGCAAATATAGCAAAATGTTAACAATAAATAAATCTGGCTCAAGGGTATATGAAAATTCTTTGTTCCATTTCTTGCAACTTGTTTGTAAGTTTTAAATTATTTTTTAAGTTGAAAAGGAATTGATATCTGCAAATAATACAAGAACTTAAAATTATGTAAGAATTAGCTTGTACTGTATGAAGTATTAGTAACTCAATGCAAAATCATGACTAAAATCATTAAGCTGGTAGATAATAACCATGCCAGATGATATTGGCAATCCCAAACTGAAAATAAAAGAAAGAAAAAGAAAAATACAAAAATGTATAGATATGAGGACAAATTAAAAGGAAATAAAGCTTGAATCCTATTTCTATGACAAAGAGAGGTCGAAACACAGTGTAAGTTCAAGCTGTTGTCAGGAGTAAGTGATGTAGAGTAATTGTGATATTATTAAGAGGACTAGGACTAGACCTGGAGTTGGAAAAACATGGGTTCAAATTCTACATTTTTACTACTTTATGTAATCCCAAATAACTTAGGTGTCCTGAACTTTGTTTTCTGGGTCTATGGAACGGTGGCACAATACGTATTTCACACAGTGACTAAGATTTAACGTGATAGGTATGTGAAAGCAAGTTTTCAAAACAAAGAATTAATAATGAGTTCACTGAATGAGTGAATTGCTGAGCCTAAAAACTGAAAAGTAAATTTCTGTTTGGGGACCTCAGGATACTAGAAAGTTGTAAGCCAGCAGGAATAAGTCTTCTAATTATATAAAAAAAACAATAGGCCTCACATAGAACAAGGTACATGTCAGTATGATTTAGCTATGTGCTTGAAGAAACATTTGAATTTTACAATTATTTAAAAAATACAAAGTTTAAAAAAATAAAAAGTTTAACATAAAAAGGTAAACAACTGAGTCTATTACAAGGAATAGGGTAACATTTTAGAAGGTCTACAAACACTGACCATGTTCAACTGATCAATGATTCAAATGGAAAAGCCATGAAGAGTATCTCAGTTTCTAAGGAAGGAACAGTAGCCCCATCACTAGTGATTAAAGTCAAAAGTAACCCAAACAATAGGAAGTCAAACTGTACAACACTGAGATATCCCAACAGTTTCCAGAAAATTTGCCCACATTTCTGGTTCTGTTATTCTATGTAGCAGTTTACTTATAATTTACTGAAGAATCTATACTTGAACTGATAAATCAGCAGGCAATTACCTCAATTCCTTGGTACACTCCACATGTCAATAATTACAAACTATATCCACAGTATCTTCTCGCTTATTATGAGGATATCAATGTCTGGCATATAGTAACTGCTATATAAATTATTGTTATTGTTATTACTACCATTCAAACATTCCCTTCTCATGAGCTCTTTTCCTTTTAAAGATAACCACATAGATATCCTATATTCTTTAAAAACCCAGTAACAGCAAAGACCACCTTGAACTTATTAAATCCTTACGCCTACTGTCCTAAATTTTTTTCAACCTTTCACTGCTAAAAGTCTCTGTAAAATAATTTACAACTGCTGCTTCTCCTTGCTCATCATTAATGTCTTCAGAACATGGTACTGTTCCTTTATTCCACCATCACAGTTCTACTTCATGGAACATTTGCCTTCTAAAGAAATCTAATTTCAAAACCCACTGGCTTTTTCCATATGCCTCATTCTTCTTAACTTTTCTGCAGCACCTAACACTGGCTGCCTGATGTAACACAATCGTGAATTCATAGGGTGAATTAATAAGAAAATAAAAGAATGACAAAAATGAGAGAATGACAAACACTGGTTCTCCTACTGCTCTGACAGTCCATTTTCTCTCTCTTTTGTTGCTTTCTTAAAAGTAAGCATTCCGGGACTTTCCTGGTGGTGCAGTGGTTAAGAATCTGCCTGCCAATGCAGGGGACACGGGTTCAAGCCCTGGTCTGGGAAGAGCCTACATGCCACGGAGCAACTAAGCCCGTGAGCCACAACTACTGAGCCAACGTGCTGCAACTACTGAAGCCTGCGTGCCTAGAGCCCTTGCTCTGTGACGAGAGAAGCCACTGCAATGAGAAGGCCGTGCACTGCAACGCCACAACTAGAGAAAGCCTGTGTGTACCAATGAAACCCAACACAGCCAAAAAAAAAAAAAAAAAAAAAAACCTAAACATTCCCTAAAGTTAAAATTAGACCTTCTTGGTCTTGTCTAGAGTACTTTCCATGAGTGTTCTCATCCCCTTTTCCATCAGAACTTCAACCATAACTTCTGGTTTGATAAATCACAAATCTTATGAACTCTGAAACCAAATTACCAACTATGTGCACACTGTCCCACTTTCAAAACAAGTTTAACATGTCCAAATCTGAAGTCACCGCCTTCCCCCCCAAAATAGTCCCTCCTCTTTATCCCCATTTTTTAAAATTTATTTATTTATTTATTTATTTATTTTACTAATGGTATTGAGGCAGGAGATAGATGGGCCCCAGGCTGGGCAGCTGGAGTTGTCCCCTGTGGACAGATACTCCAAAATAGCAGGCACGAGAGAAGAGCTGAGCACTGCCCAGATAAAGATAGAGACAACATATTTCTCTTTCTTGAGGTCAAGAAGACCTTCCTGACTATACATGCACAGAAAGGCTCTTTGGAGGTCAAAAGGGAGGGGGCATC
This sequence comes from Leucopleurus acutus, assembly GCF_964270905.1. NCBI lineage: Eukaryota > Metazoa > Chordata > Mammalia > Artiodactyla > Delphinidae > Leucopleurus > Leucopleurus acutus. Next base: position 59,097,103 of record NC_139156.1, on the reverse strand, counting down.
ACCTCATAGCAAGAGATGTCAACCTACCTATAGGTCGCTTCACTAGAATCCATCTTGGCTAAGAGATGTGTGCGCACACATGGGAGGACCCTGATATATACCAAATACGGACTCAAAACCAGGCAAAGCGTGCTTCCCTGGTGGCGCACTGGTTGAGAGTCCGCCTGCCGATGCAGGGGACACGGGTTCGTGCCCCAGTGCAGGAAGATCCCACATGCCGCGGAGAGGCTGGGCCGGTGAGCCATGGCCGCTGAGCCTGCGCGTCCGGAGCCTGTGCTCCGCAACGGGAGGGGCCACAACAGTGAGAGGCCCGCTTACCGCAAAAAAAAAAAAAAAAAAGAAAGAAAATACACAGGACTTCCCTGGCGGCACAGTGGTTGAGAATCCGCCTGCCAATGCGGGGCACACAGGTTCGTGCCCTGATCCAGGAAGATCCCACATGCCATGGAGCAACTAAGCCCGTGCGCCACAACTACCAAGCCTGTGCTCTAGAGCCTGCGAGCCACTACTACTGACCCCACGAGCCACAACTACTGAAACCCACGCGCCAAGAGCCTGTGCTACACAAGAGAGCCACCCCAATGAGAAGCCCGCACATCACAACAAAGAGTAGCCCCCGCTCGCTGCAACTAGAGAAAGCCCGTGCACAGCAACAAAGACCTAACACAGCCAAAAATAAATAAATTTAAAAAAATACACAGATAGCAAATAAACATAAGAAGATATTCAATATTATTAGTCTTTAGGGAAATGGAATTAAAACCACACTACATGCCTACTAAAGTAGCTAAAAACAAAAACAAAAATATTTAAAACCTGACAATAACAAAGGCTAATGAGGAAGTATCAGAGCGACTGGAAGTCTCCTAAATTGTTGATAGAAATGCAAAATGACACTGTTGGCAATTACATATAATGTTAAATATACTTTTACCATCTGACCTAGCAATCCCATTCCTAGGTAATTTACCCAAAAGAAATGAAAGCTTATGCCACATAAAAACCTTTACACAAGTGTTTATAGTGGCTTTACACATAATCACCAAAAACTGGAAACAACCCAAATGTTCTTCAACTATTAAGTGGTACATACATACATTAAACTCAACAATAAAAAGGAAAGAATACTGACATACACAAAAAATATGGAGGAATCTCAAATGTACTATGATGAGACTCAAAAGGCTATATACTATATGATTTCACTTTTATGACATCTTGGAAAAGTCAAAATTAAAAGTCAAAATAGACCAGTGTTTCCAGAAGTTGTGGGTGACAGTAGGGGTTGATTGCAAAGGGGCAGTACCAGGCTGATGAAACTGTTAACGTATCTTGATTGTGCTGGTAGTTACACTATACTACCTCTATGCATTTAGCAAAACTCAGAACTCTATACCAAAAAGATTGTGGTATTTTAATATAAATTTTTGTAATTTTATATAGACTACCAAAGATTCTAAAAAACACTTTTTAAAGCATATTTTAAAGTGTCAATTAAAAAAACAAAAACCTTTCCCAGGTCCCTCCTGAAGAATAATGTCCAAACTTCTCAGTCTGATTCTTAATAACATAATCTGACCTTAATTTATATTTTATATTTATCTCTTTTTATCTCACTACATAAAACTTCTCCACCCAGGGCTTCCCTGGTGGCAGAGTGGTTGGTTAAGAATCCACCTGCCAATGCAGGGGGCACGGGTTTGAGCCCTGGTCCGGGAAGATCCCACATGCCGTGGAGCAACTAAGCCCGTGCGCCACAACTACTGAAGCCTGTGCGCCTAGAGCGTGTGCTCCGCAACGAGAAGCCACCGCAACAAGAAGCCCGTGCACCACAACGAAGAGTAGCCCCCGCTCGCTGCAACTAGAGAAAACCCGCGCACAGCAACAAAGACGCAATGCAGCCAAAAATAAATAATTTATAAAAAGAAAACAAAAAAACTTCTACCCAAACATTTTTCCCATTTCTGTGATCTTATTAATAGTTTTACCTACTTGGGATGCTCAGTAACCTACTTCCCCTCTATAGGTAACCCAGTCTCTTTGTAAAAACCTTTGTAAAACACTCCTTGACTACCCCAAGCCTGAAGGGATCGCCCCCATTTCTGAATTCCTATATAAATTTTCTATAATTGTAAGGGAAATTAATGTTTCTATCAGACCATTGTTTCTAGGGTCCTTCCCCTCTCCCTGTTCCCCTCCATCCCATCTGAGAATAGAGAAAGGATGGAGGTCAGAAGCCAATTGTGTTATATACAAATATCTGTTATTGGGTATATACAAATATCTGTTATTGTGGGGATACATTACATAGGAGTTCACTGTAGTTTATTTGTCATATAATCTATCTTTCTATTTATAAATTGTGATTCTAACTAAAAAGCATGATTCTAAATATATATGTGTGTGTATATATGTATGTATGTATGTGTTCACATATACATATACATAAACTTTCCATAATTACTTCATCTTATAAAGCAAGGTATTCTAATATTTATGTGATTCAGTTAAAACTTCAGGCTTTCCTCGCTGTCCATATAAACATTTTAAGGGACATCACACAGCTTTGGGCAGATGAGATCCTAGTGAGGTAGTTCTGTATAAATGCATCTGAGTCATATCCTTAGATACTTAGTTTAAAAAAACAAACAAACATAAAACCCAAAGCTAAACAAACTTGGTGAGCATTGCATTATTTGTTTAGTGGAAATCTGTTCCAAAGAAGTTGTCCATATGCAGTTTGTTTGTTGTTGTTCTTTAATTTATTTATTTTTGGCTGCTTTGGGTCTTCGCTGCTGAGCAAGGGCTTTCTCTAGTTGCAGATAGTGGGGGCTACTCTTCGTTGCGGTGTGCGGGCTTCTCATTGTCGTGGCTTCTCTTGTTGCGGAGCACAGGCTCTAGGCATGCGGGCTTCAGTAGTCGTGGCACGTGGGCTCAGTAGTTGTGGCTTGCGGGCTCTAGAGCGCATGCTCAGTAGTTGTGCCACACGGCAGCATGTGCAATCTTCCGGGACCAGGGATCGAACCCGTGTCCCCTGAATTGGCAGGTGGATTCTTAACCACTGCGCCACCAGGGAAGCCCCATATACAGTTTTCAATACGGAATCTTGCTTAGTTTTCAGGTCAGCCAATTAGATGATGATTAAAAACAACCACCACCTGATATTGGTAACTTAGTGCTAGATGCAAATTTATTCAAATTTAAATTTAAATGGCTCCATAGTCCATTATCTAATACTCCTATCTGATTGATTTTGCCTTTGTAGCAGTAGCAACCAAAGGGCACGCAGCATCCTGCAGAGAATAGTCCTAGACTACAACAAACTAACAGATAGTAGGCTATTTGTCAGCTAGTTATTCCCAAACTCTTTGCAGAAAATGTATCATTATCTTTATCCACATTTATTAGTTTCCAGCCAACTCCAAACACAATGGAATATTCAATCAAAGATCGAAGGAGGAGAAAGAGCATACAAGAATCTTATTGCCGTGTTGCTCTCAACTCTGAAGAAGATACAGCAACCTATATTTTACTATTGCTGAATAGACTCTGAATAAGCTTGTTCATAAATTCCTTTTTTCCCAACTTTATTGAGGTATAATTGATAAAACTGTAATGTATTTAAAGTGTACAATGTGATGATTTTATATATGAATACATTGTGTGAAGGGATTCCCATATCAAGTTGATTAACACATACTAGAAAGGCAACAGAAAAGACCAATGAAACTAAAAGCTGGGTTTTTGAAAATATAAATAAAATTGACAAATCTTTAACTAGACTAAGAAAAAAGAGAGAGAAAGTTCATATAGATAATATCAGAAATTAAAAAGGAGAAATTACAACTGATAACAGAGAAATACTAAGGATCATAAGAAACTACAGTGGACAATTATACACCAACAAACTGAATAATCTAGAAGAAATAAATTAAAATATAGAAATATACAACCTACCAAGTCTGAATCATGAAGAAATAAAAAATGTGAACATAAATACTTATATTTATTTAATCTTTAATCTACTTTATACTTATTTAATCATCATTATGACCTAGCTCCTGGGCTTTACTAAGTCAAAACAGCCTGCATTACCTTGTTGTCTCTAACATCAGGTAAACTTCTAGGAAGCTTAGAAGCCAGAATTGGGAAAGAAGCAGGTCATCTTATCACCTATTACCTATTTCTTTATGTAGTAGAGTTACTAAATTGTATGTCCCACATTGTTCCCAATCTGAACACACTAACTTCCTGTGAGCAGGCTAAAAAACCTTTCCCATGTGTGAAATGACAGAAAACAGTGGGTCCCAACCTTTCTGCAGACCCCCACACCCAGAGGCAAGCTTAAGAAAAAACCATGAATTGTGACAGGAAATGATATAAGTAAAAGCAATTCCTTGGGAAGGGAGAGGCACCATATGTGCAGACAACACTGAAAGGCAAGGGCAAGGTGGGGTAGAATTAAGAAAAAAAAAAGAAGAAGAAACCATGAAGATTAAGGGCCCCTCTCTTGCACAGGCCCTCAGGCCCAATATCTACTTTTCTTTTTTAAAAAAAAGTTTCCCTTAAAGTGGGCCCTCTGAATTATGTAAGCTCCAGGTCCCACAGACTCTGAATCATATTACAGAAACTGAGCTTTTATAGTATACGTTACTTGAGAAAATATATGATTCAAAAATCTACTTTCGGGCTTCCCTGGTGGCTCAGTGGTTGAGAATCCACCTGCTGATGCAGGGGACGCGGGTTCATGCCCCGGTCCGGGAAGATCCCACATGCCGCGGAGCGGCTGGGCCCGTGAGCCATGGCCGCTGAGCCTGCGCGTCCGGAGCCTGTTGCTCCGCAATGGGAGAGGCCACAACAGTGAGAGGCCCCCGTGCCACACACACACACAAAAAAAATCTACTTTAAATTCGGTAATACTAATAAATATGTATTTTACTAATCAAATCCATCTAATACATTATGCGTTATATAAATTTTGTTAGCACTAAATAGATCTAAATTGTACTCTTTGAATTTTTCATTCTTGGGCTGACTGTAAATAATTCTACTAGGGATCCACACACAGTTGACAGAGTAGAAATGGCAGGGCTAAATTTAAAAGATCATGGCTCAAGACTGCCAGTATTAGAGGTACAGCTCTAGAAAATGAAGACCTCTAGAAAATGAAGACCTCTAGAAAAAAACATTTCTCTATATTAATGAAATACAGAGAATGATTACTTCACAACGAGTATACACAATGCATCATAATGTGCTGCCATTTTTCTCAGGCCAAAGTATTAAACCAGGCTATAGACGTAGCCGCCCTAATTATCTACTACTATATTCCTCACCAACAAAGTCAGCTTCTCCTAGCCTCTGTGTCTGAAAAAACCCTAAGTAGTCATTCAAATGTTTGCAAAATGAAACTGGCTTAACCGTAAAGAGAGATGAGGCCTGGAAGGACACTGGGCCACAGGAAGAGCCTGTCACCCTAAGAGACAGTGGGGTAAAGGAGGTTCAGAGATCTATAGCTTATTAGCATTAGCATTGGAGACTTCTTTATGAATGGGATATGAGTGTAACTGAGACCAATACTGACTAGAAAGGATTTATTCCTGCATAACCTGAAGGTCCTTTGATGAAACCAGGAGTAAGGTGCAGGTATCTCAGAAAGGGATAGCTCCCTTAAGGGAATTCATTTCATAATCATTAAATGAAGTTCAATGAGGTCTCTAAGTAATACTACTAATTCTATACGTAGAGAATTCCATGACATTCATGCAAATGATAGTATCAAAGTATCTCCACCAAGACATTTATTAACCACAAAGGGAAAGATAGTAACTTTACTGTAGAGAAATGAGGCAGAAACTCCCTTAACCAAGTGATCAAGTCAAACATCACGAGCAATAATACATATTGACATCATGAATCCCATGGTAATAATGCACTGAGAACACATTTCTTGACGTTCTTGCCTAAACCATATAATCTCAGTTCAATCATGAGGAAAAAAAAAACAACAGACAAATCCAAATTGAGGAATATTTGACAAAATAACTGACTAATACCCTCCAAAAATGTCAAAGTTATAAAAGACAAAGAAAGACTGAGAAACTTTTACAGAACCTCGGAGACTAAGGAGGAGAAAAGTCTAAAATTGTGAGATCCTAGATAGGATCCTCAATAAAGAACAATGGTGAAGAAACTTGAAGTTTGACGGTCTTTACGTAACAGTATTGAACCAATGCTAATTTCCTGGTTCTGATCATTATACTATGCTTATATAAGATGATAAGATTAGAGGAAGCTGGGTTAGGGCTATATAAAAACTGTACTATTTTTGCAACTTTTCTGTAAGTCCAAAATTGGTTCAAATAAAAAACTTTTTAAATGTGCAAATAATTCATTGAGGGAGATGAAAGCTTGGGCCCAATGCGGAATAGAGGCAATTGGAGGATTAACATCTATACTTATAAAGGTAAGTGGACTAATAGTTTGTGATCATGGGAAATTTAGAGTCCAATGAAGGCTTGTGTGAAATGTCTGGGGTTATCATGTTTAACATCAAAGTTTAGCAGTTAATGGGTTATTAGTTCAGAAACCTGTTTCTCAGAGCTTGATTTACCTAGAATGAACTATTAGAAAAGTTTTTAAATCTACAAGATCAAGGATAAGTAAATGTAAAATAGCAGGGGTCTTGTTAGGGTGATGAATTATTTTTTTTCCTCTTTTCTCTATTTTCTAAATTATCTATAATTCATAGATGAATTATCTTTAATTTATAGTTTCCTTACTTAAAGTAAAACTAAAATTGGAATTTAAACTCATTTTCCCTAAAAACAGAATGAAAGGACTCTGGACCAGAGGTAACCAACCATTGAGAAAGCTGTTTAATAATTGGTAACTACTTCCTATTTAGAAACAGGGGGCCAGATGTGGATTTCTATTTCCTTTCATTCTGTTTTCATTGCTGCTGCTGCTGAGGTCCAGATCCTCTCCCCTCTGGACTACTGGACCACATTCTAACTCTTTGGCAGGTCTCCATTCCTATATATGTGACTACCAGAGGACTCCTAAAATACCATGACACTCACCTTTTCAATGGCTTCCAGAAATGGGTATTCTTTTGGCTAGAGAAAAATGGTATTTTTATAATTCACAAGGGGAGAAATTAATGGATGGAGTTTTCACAAGTTTCTCTCCCATAATTTTTTCTTGTCCACTTATTCCACTGCTTACAAGGCAAAAACATGAACAAAGAGTAAACTTAAAAAAAAAAAAAAGCAGGGACAGTTTTTTGGGGGCAGGAACCCACTGTGTCCCCCTTTGCCTGGCAAAGCAATAAAACTATTCTCTTCTACAAAACAAAAACAAAAAAAACCCCAAAGCAGTCAACAGGACCTATTTTGACAGGTTTTTTTTTCTTATTGACTCATGTTCATGATTGTGCTTTCTTTTTTTTTTAATTAATTTATTTATTTTTGGCTGTGCTGGATCTTTGTTGCTGCGCGCGGGCTTTCTCTAGTTGTGGCGAGCAGGGGCTACTCTTCATTGCGGTGCTCAGGCCTCTCATTGCATTGGCTTCTCTGGTTGCGGAGCACAGGCTCTAGGCGCACGGGCTTAGTAGTTGTGGCATGTGGGCTCAGTAGTTGTAACGCACGGGCTTAATTTCTCCACAGGATGTGCGATCTTCCCAGACCAGGGCTCAAACCCATGTCTCCTGCATTGGCAGGCGGATTCTTAACCATTGAGCCACCAGGGAAGTCCATGATTGTGTTTTTTTTATTGCATATTTTTACATTCACATAGTCCGCTAGTAAAATTAACTACTAATTTATAAGATTGAATTAAATATGTCTGGCACCTACACAAAGTTTGAGAATCATTAGACCTTACCACCATTTTCCAGCTACATCTACTCACTCATTTATTCATCAGACATTTCACTGAGCACCTATTAAGTGCCCCTCACTCATCCTCCACTCCAAGATAAGCATTCCCATCCTCCCCCATATTACAGTTATTTGTGTACATGGAGTACCTCACATATTCCTTAAAGGTATCTTTTTATTCCACACAGAAGTTGGATATAATAGGCACTGAATCACTGAAAGTTTAATTTAAAGAGAAAACTTCTCGTTTGAAGGGATAAGTACCTAGAACAGCCAATTCCAAAATTCTGATAAACTCTGACTCTCCTTAAATAAGAGTCCTCCAAATCTCCATAACTAGCTTGAGATATCACAGATGGTTTTTTCTAATGAAGACTGTATCAACTCAATCAATATTTGCTCTGATTCAAGCTTAAAAATAAAAAGAGATAGCATCTACAACCATAAAAAAGTCCACGTTATTTGTTGATTTATGGGCTGGTTATCACAAACTCCCCAGTGAATACAGTTGCTCAACTCAAACAATTTCCTGAGGGTTGGACTTTGGCAGCTTCAAATTATTACATCATGTACAACAAGAAAAACTGTATGCTGATAAAGGACAGAAAGCCTTATATTTTTTCTTTTTGTAAGAGCTTAGAAAACTGTCATTTACAATAAATTTGTCCAAAAGCAGCTGGAAAAAAAAACAAGACATGTTTCACTTTACTATTAAGTGACAAATGTAACGACTAAGAAATGACATTTGGGGACTTCCCTGGTAGTCCAGTGAGTAACACTCCGTGCTCCCAATGCAGGGGGGTCCAGTTCGATCCCTGGTGGGGGAACTAGATCCCGCATGCATGCCACAACTAAGAAGTCCGCATGCCACAACTAAGAGCCCACATGCCGCAATCAAGAGTCCACATGCCATAATTAAGAAGTCCACATGCTGCAACTAAGACCCAGCACAGCCAAAAATAAATTAATAAATTAATTTAAAAAATAAATAAAAAGAAATGACATTTGCAGGCTACTTAGCCCCTCCTTATAAAGATCCAGAGCTATATAGATAATCTACTGACTTCCAAGGGAGGCAGCATGATAGTAGAAAGAACACAGTGGTTTAAAGTGCAGCCTTTGCAGGGCCAACCACATTATATAACCTCAGGAAACACCATGATCATAGTGGAGATCCAGGAGGCACCATTCCCAGGGAACACAATGTGATTTATAAAACTTAGGGACCGGGCTTCCCTGGTGGTGCAGTGGTTAAAAATCCGCCTGCCAATGCAGGGGAAATGGGTTCGAGCCCTGGTCCGGGAAGATCCCACAGGCCGTGGAACAACTAAGTCCATGTGCCACAACTACTGAGCCTGTGCTCTAGAGCCCACAAGCCACAACCACTGAGCCCGTGAGCCACAACTACTGAAGTCCACGGCCTAGAGGCCACGCTCTGCAACAAGAGAAGCCACCACAATGAGAAGCCCGCGCACCACAATGAAGAGTAGCCCCCGCACACCACAACTAGAGAAAGCCCATGCCCAGCAACAAAGACACAACATAGCCAAATATAAATAAATAAAATAAATAAATTTTTTAAATAAATAAATAAATAAAAATAAAACTTAGGGACGTAGAGTTCGCATGGTAGAACAGGTCTGGACTCTACCACCTAACAACTGTGTTATCTTGACCAACTTATTGAATCAATTATTGAAGTCTCAGGTACCTCATCAGTAAAATGGAATTTAAAAATATATATATGTCTCTCATACAACTCTTACGAGGGTTAAATGAAATAGTGTGTGTGTATATACATACATATATGTGTATATATATTTTATATATATATATATAAAATTATCCCAGTATCTAGCAAATGAGGCATAAATGTTTTGATGATAATTATGAAGAAGCAGGATAAAATGAATCTAAATTCCAATCCTGCCACATCACTTTCAGGTCATTTACTACATGTAATAAATGTGATTTATTGAGAGTACTGCAACAAAATTATAACACTTAGGGCCAGGTACAAAATAGGAGCTCCATAAATAGTAGCTATGATTATGATAACTGCATCCCCTATACCCATCCTCTCTCTTTCCTTCTCCTTTTCTCTCTTACACACACCGCCCCCCCCCACACACACTTACTGTAAAAATTCTATGAGATTAAACTATAATTGATAGCACAAACCAAAAGCCACATCAAAATGAGGGAAAATGTATTCTAAAAATAATGCATTTTCAATACAATTCACCTCGACTACTGTGGTAACTTCCAAACTATTCTCCCCCTTCTAATTCTACCTATAAAATGGTGCCAAAAGCAATCTCTGATCAATTACTATTTAGCTCAAAAAACTTCAGTGACAAAACACTTACACTTAAAACACAAAAAAATGAGTTGTTCTATGTATACACCCGGCATTTTGCTCAATAAGGAATATGTATATTTATTGAAGAAAACCTGCATATAAGTGGACCCATGCAATTCCAGTCCCTGTTGTTCAAGGGTCATCTGTATTACCCTTCCCCCAGCCCCATCTTCCCAGTATTTCCTAATACTAATAATCCACTCCACTCAGCAAACCTGTCTGAAGAAGCCATCCTGCTGGCAATTTATAGTAATAAAGACTAATGATAGTCACACCCTATTAGGAAGGAGTAGTCATTTATATTTAATTCATTTCCCAAAAGATTTTCTAAATACTGTCCCCTACCAATTGGGATTTAATCTCTCCCTCCCAGGAACATTTTGTTAATCAGTTCTTAACCAACACCCGAGTACTTTATTAGAATAAAAAGCAGAAAGTGACATTGCCTTACACTCAGCAGATGTTCAACACTTGTTAAATAAAAGAATAAATGAAGAACTAAGTTTTTTGAAATACATTTTTCAATTTAGAGATAACTCAGTTATAAGTATAACCAGTCATCTCTTTATTTCTTCCCTGAATCTCCTGCCTAAATCATATCATACCTAAATCATACCTTCTGTTTCCCAAAGGTCTATGGAAGAAAGATACTCTACCTAATAGCCAGTAGAACAAACACAACATTCTTCCTCAAACATACTGCTAGTAAGGCTTCCCTGGTGGCGCAGTGGTTGAGAATCTGCCTGCCAATGCAGGAGACACGGGTTCGAGCCCTGGTCTGAGAAGATCCCACATGCCGCGGAGCAACTGGGCCCATAAGCCACAACTACTGAGCCAGCCCGTCTGGAGCCTGTGCTCCGCCACAAGAGAGGCCGTGACAGTGAGAGGCCCGCTCACCGCGATGAAGAGTGGTCCCCGCTCGCGGCAACTAGAGAAAGCCCTCGCACAGAAACGAAGACCCAACACAGCCAAAAATTAAATAAATAAATAAATTTAAAACAAACATACTGTTAGTAGCACCAAGCTAGTAACTGTGGTAGATAAAGGGAAAAAAGTCAATAGTGAATACATTAGGCCCCAGGATAGCAAAATGATAACTATGAGTTCCATAAAGTTGCCTTATATTATCCTCTAGTTCAGTAACTTAGAACTAGAGAGTTTTTTCCTAATTTTTTAAACCCTAAGATTTTTTTCAACTTAAATGTTCAATTGCAACCATGCAGTATTTATTAATCATTATAAACATACCACTTAAAAAAAAAGGAGCTTACAATTTAAAAAATTAAAAAAAAATAAACATACCACTGCCCAAATTATTTCAGCACAAACAATAATGAAAGCATGATGGCTCTATCAAAAGCCACTGACTACACTGGCTTGACTCGTTTCTGCTAGGAGAACACTGGCACTGAATGGCACAAGCAACTCCAGTGTGAGAGACCAAGCACATGACTGGGAAGGTGACAGAGGATACGAAGGAAAGAAAGGCATGTATCAAGAACCCCTCCTCTCTGGGGGCAGGAGTGGAGGGATGGGCAGGGATCCACTGAAATCTACTCTAAAAGCCTTCTAATACTCAAACAAAATCATGCTGCCAGACTCCTGGTTTTGAGCCAGTTCGAATCCCACCTCTACTTCTGACAACTGAGAGACCTTAAGCAAAGTACTTACCCCCCAGCTCTTTCAGCTGTAAAATTATAATAACAGTAGCCACCACTTAGTGAACACCAACTTTATGCTAGGCACCAGACACATGGTACGTCCTTTAATTCTCACAATTAATCTACCAAGTAGGGATTATTTCCCTCATTTTCCAAAAAAAGAAAAACCCATGTTCTACCTATGCATGACTGTTTCCCAAAGGGATAATACTACCTATCTGACAAGGTCATATTGGGAATTAGAAGTAAATGCAAAGCACTTAGCATAGAAACTAGCACTTGCCACATGGTAGTAGAGCTCAGGAATTCATTATTATACAAGTGCACCTATCACTTGAATAAGTGATTCAATTGAACCGCAATGAAATACCACAAACAAGTTTTCCCTCACATCATCTACCATAAAAATGACTTTTAATTAGCAGTACTTCTGAAGAACCCAAGGCTTATAACTTTTTAACTGCTTGAAATACCAGAATATCATCCATTCAATGTCAACACATACATACACACACACACACACACACACACACACACACACACACACTGTTTCTTAGTTGAAGATCAAAACGTATAATCCAAGGAAATAGAAAGCCCATTATGAAAATGATATTTGACTTAAGCTGAACACCGAATATTAAATATTTTACTTTCAAAAGGATTATAGACCTCACATCTCAAGAGAGAAGGTGCTAATGAACAAATCTAACTTCCCAAAAGTAATTCCCAGAACCATCTGTTATCCTCAGTACTCAGCAAACCATTTCCCAGAATTGACAATATATTGCCAAAATTTTAGTGAATTTTGCCAACATTTGCTGAGAAGAAAAAAGAATCATTCCAATTCTGGAAATAAATGCTACTTTCCAGCTTAGCCACAAAATAAGACCTCTTCTTATTTCTTTTATCAGTATGTTAATACTGAGAATAAGTATAAAGAAATCACAAATAACCTTCTGTCTGAAGGAAATTTAAAATACTAAACCCACAACCCTTGCCTTTAATTCTATGAGCTCAAGAAAATCTATGAGAATGGGTTTTTAAACCAATAACAAAAATCAAAGTTCCAAAGCCTTAATAATTGAATAAGAGGAGGGAAGCACAGAAACAACAGTCAGCATTAAAGAAGCCTTCTGAAAGTTAAGAAGTTAACCTCACTTTCAAGGTTTAAACTTTGCCCGTTAAAAGCAACACTTCACAAAGACTGACCAGTTCCCTACATCCCTCCACCCACCCAGTTTTACCATAAGCACGTACTTACCAGAGAGCACACTCAAACCTCCAGCAAAAGGCCACCAGAAATCACAAGGGCATTTGTGGGACCAGTGATACAGGAATGGGGAGGGGCAAGGGAAGAGCTAGAGTTCTGAGGAGGGAAGGGTACGTTGGGAGGAGACAACTGAAGCTAGCAACAATGGGAAACTGTGAATTTAAACCACAAAGGCTTCCCGCAGAACAGAGTAACAGGGAAAGGGCAATTCTTTTTACCACCTACCAGGAACTCAGCACTGACAATTCATGATAAAGCTAAAAACATGGAGCTTCCAACGAAACACAAAGTAAACTTAAGAAACTAACCAAAAGTAACTTGAAAGGACACACCACAAACTTCATAAAGGCTTAAGAAAAACATTTAGGAGTCTGTTTCCTCCCGGAGCATTCCTGATGACAGAGGTCAGCAGTATAACAATAAGGTTTGCGGAGTGGCAGCTGCTTTCAAATGGAGGGCCAGCACTAAAAAAGTCCTTTGCACTAAGTCAAAAGGAGCACTTGAAGACGCTTTCGTAGTGCTTTTGAGAAAACCAAAACAATATCATGTTTGAATCCTTAATTCATAATTCCAAGACTGTCTAGACTTAAATTGAATTAAATCATTTTAAGAGGCAAAACTCTTCCAACTATCTTAAACAAGACACACTCTTAAAGAAAATTAATGTGTAAACTGAGAGGCTGGATTCAGGAATCAATTTTTAAAAGCTTGGACTCTCAAAGATTCCCAACCTGAAAGGCGAGGACAGTGAAAAATCTCCCCCCTTCTCTCAGGGAAGAGGCCAAATTATATCACCAAGAACAAACAGCAGGCAGAGTCCTACCCCCAAACATGCGATCATTCCACCCAGAACTCACATTTGCAGGCAGGGCACAAAGGCCCCAGAGGACCAACGCACACCCTTCTATGTACTACTCTCTGTTATAAAACAGCTTTATTGAAAGGAGTTGTTTTATAAGCATACTGATGAAAAAACTGATCAGCAGAATCCTTGCCAAATAGGAAGTTCTGTTGTATTTCTATAGGTTGAGAGAAAATGTATGGGTTGATTTTTTTAAAGATTTAATTAAGATTTATTGGCAAAATTAAACAAAAGCAGGCACTACCCAAAACTAATTAAGCTCTTACATTTTAACAATATACTAGTCTAAAGTAGTCCTTTCACAAGAAGGGAAGTGCCCAAATTAAAAAAAAAGAAAGAAAGAAAGAAAGAAACTATTGCTTTTCTTTTGCTAACCATTAGCATTCTAATTCAGGTCTCCTAGTGCTTGGTGGAGGGGGTGGTGGAGATGTTAGTGTCATTTCAAAATGTGAAACACAGGATTTCTACGATCAGTGCTAAATACAAAAAAAGAGTGTACAAATATCAAGGTCAAGCTCTCCAATCAAGTCCTTAAGAGATGGTTATATATTCCTTGTGGAACTAATCAAATAAAACTAAGAATACTGGGGCAACCCTGGTTACAATGCAACTAGGTAACATGACTTCTCATCTCAGCCAGGCAAGGGAGGCGATCCACAGGGAAATCTTACCTTATGAACTGTAATCTCTTTTGAAGCCCCTCAGAAAATACTTCATGCAAAACTCTCCTACATACTCACATTCTGCCTTGTATAAGTTATTTTTGGACATTTCTTATTTCCTTTTCAAGACTGCATAGGAGATTCTGTCTCATATAAAGAGAACCCTGTGTCAACCACTAGGCATCTCAACCCAAAATAAATTGAGTAACTACAGCTTTGTGCTAGATGAGTGCCAGATTGCTTGTAGGAGTGTTTTTGTGGGCATGATTGCTAGGTCAAGATGTTGCAAGAAGGGGGACCACTTCCAGGGCTCGAGAGTGGGCTCTTGTCTAACACTCGGAAATGAATCCGAGGAGACACACATACTGACAAAAGCAAAAGACTTTACTGGGAAGGGGCGCCCGAGCAGAGAGCAACAGGGTAAGGGAAACTAGGAGAACTCCTCTGCCCCGTGGTTCACAGTCTCAGGTTTTATGGTAAGGGGATCAGTTTCCAGGTGGCCAATCATCTTGCTTGGCCCATATTCGGTCTGACTCAGGGTCCTTCCTGGTGGCACAGGCATGTCTCAGCTAAGATGGATTTCATCGTGAAGGTTTATGGGAGGTTGCCAGGACACATTGTCTCCTCCCTCCTCCTTCTGGCCCCTCCCAAATTTTTCCAGGTTAGTTTTACAAGACATACTATGGACTGGCGTGTCCTCCCTCCTTTCAGCTCCTCCCAAATTCTCCCGGTTAGTTTTCCACGGCAGAACCATGTTCTTCTTCAGGACCTCCTACTGTGAGACAATGCAGGCAAGCAGTTATCATCCTGCCTAGCCAAGGTGGGGAGTTTCAGTCAAGGGTTCCCAAACAAAGAGGGAGACTAACATATATGGGTTTAGATGTCATTTTTAAATGTTCAGGGATCCTGAAGTTGGATGACACTGGTTACAACAGTGAAGCTGAGCAGGAGCCTGCAGAGCCTTCCCAGGTACAAAAGCCGCTCCGTGTCTCAGTTTCTTGGTTGTAGAAAAAAGGCTTTAGTCTCCTAGGCCTTCCATGAGTTCCAAAGAGCAGCCTCATGCAATCAATCATTAGATTAGTCACAGGACTCCTGGTTCCTCCTGAAGGGATACTGATAACAATCTGATGCATATCTTCGAGCTGTTCTGCAGAAACTAAGACACACACACACACACACACACACACACACACACACACACACACACACACACACACACACACACACACACACACCCGACCTCCCAGGTAGAGAATGGTGACTACATCTAACCACAAGCACTAGACCCCAGACTATCTGGAACCAGAAGATTGATGACTGAGATTCCAGGAACATTACCCTGTTACCTCACCATCAACCAATCAGAAGAATGTCCATGAGTTATCAGGCACCCTGCAACCCTCACCCATAATGTTGCCTTTAAAAAACCCTTCCCTGGGACTTCCCTGGCCGTCCAGCGGTTAAGACTTCACCTTCCAATGCCGGGGGTGCGGGTTCGATCCCTGATCAGGGAGCTAAGATCCCACGTGCCTCGTAGCCAAAAAACCAAAACATAAAATAGAAGCAATATTGTAACAAATTCAATAAAGACTTTAAAAATGGTCCACATCAAAAAAACTTTAGACAAATAAAGCTTCCCTGAAAGTCACTGGGGAGTTCAGGTCTTTTGAGCACAACTGACTGTTCTCTTTGCTTGGCACCCTGCAGTAAATGCTGTGCTTTCCTTCATCACAACCTGGTATCAGCAGATTGGCTTTCCTAGGCTCCAAGCATGTGAACTCAAGTTCGGTTCAATAACAACAGTACTTTGTAAAACTGTGCTTCAACAAAACTTGTCCTATTTTTCAAGTACTTTGCAGGGAATGTTACACCATAAGAGTCCACCTTTGACTATACAGACAAAGACCTCTGAAAAAATATAAAAAATTTTAGCAGGGAGAAACTACTTCTAAGACTTGAATAAAACAATCAAGAGAAATCCTTGTGTGGGTGGGTGGGGTATGTGGGGGGGTGATATGGAACAACATAGGCCGAAAACTCCCACTTGGTCACATCCACTATCCAGAGGGGTAGGGTACAGCAGAATGTTCAATTTAATAAGAGAATATTTTGCTTCTCTTAGAGCCATAGAAGAGAAACAGAATTTCTCTAAGAAAAACCAAGGTGACTCCCTCCTGGAGTAACCCCAAAAACCATTTTTGTTGGTTTTTATTTCTGAGATGCTAATGATAATGCTGATATTTGCGGAAAGGAAGGAGTTGAGTGGCTCCAGAGTAGGAGCCAGATTGGAAAATAAAAGTGTCTTGATTCTAGCACTCTAGGGAGCAGTGAGGAAATTTGGAGACTTTTAAATAAATTATGGAGGATTGAGGTGGGGAGGGGCAGAGTAAAGACTGCTTTATATCAAGTGGAAGCCAATGGAACAGTAGCATTTGACTCCTGGCTATGTGTTCACATGGGGGAAAAAAAAGCTTAAACTGGAGTTTGGAAAATGAAACTAAAATATGGACTTGATCTTAGTTAACAAGGAACCCAAGAGAAAATATTCTAGCCTTTGACTCTAGATTGTAAAGAAGAATATACTGGAAAGTCCATAGAAAACAATAAAAACTATATAGCTAATTTGTATCTAGTTTATATTCTGAGATTTATTTAGTGTCAGTAAATAGCATATGTACCTTGAATAGCTGATTATTTTACTCAAGTACCCATTACTAAGAAGAGGTATAATGCAAAAAAGAAGAGAGAAGAAAAAAAAAACCAAACAATTATGATCCTAAGGACATACTTCGGATAAACTCTGGCTGTTAACCACAGACCTAAGCAACAAACCATCCAAAAACAGTTCTGTGTATTTCTCACATAAATGGACTCTGAAAAAAGAGGAAAGGCAGTCAGGGGCCACTTATTTGAGTTTCTAATGTCATAATATCATTATCATTTAAATTCATATATTTAATTACATCTTGCATTATCCTAAAAATTATTTGAAATAGCACTATGTCATTATGAATATAGCCAACATATCTCTAGAACAATGGTTTAAAATTTCTTCAAAGAGACTGAAAGCTTCTAGAGAGGAGTAAGGATGTCAAATATCTCTCAAGCACCACAGAATCACCTAAATGCTAGTGAAACCTAGCAGGACTCTGTGGGGCTCTTGGGCCTGGAAGCCTTTCAAACAGTTGCTAATCAGGGAAGGGAGGGGATGCAGAGACAAGGGAGGAGCAGCCAACAAACAACAGTGTAGCCTTGGGGCAGGGTCCTCAAGGGATACTCATAATGATATCTTTGAGCTCTTTTACAGAACTAAAATCCCCAACAAATGGAAGATATTAGCATTCCTTATTCCAGAGAAGGTCACAGTTTAATAACCTCCAGAAGCTCATCAGGAAACCACCTGAGGCCAGATTAAAGGAGTGCAGGCCCTGCACACACCCTGATCCTTATCAGCAACCCCACCCTTGAACCACTGCTGTAAAACTCCTCATCAGGAATTCCCTGGTGATTCAGTGGTTAGGACTCTTTGCTTTCATTGCTGAGGGCCCAGGTTCAACCCCTGGTCAGGGAACTAAGATCCCACAAGCTATGTGGCATGGTCAAAAAAAAAAAAAAAAATCCTCACCAAATCCCCCCACATTGGGACACACAGTTTTTCAGGGCACAAGTCTTCTGTGTCCCCCTTTGCCTGACAAAGCAATAAAGCTATTCTTTTCTACTTCACCCAAAACTCTGTCTCCAAGATTCAATTTGGCACCAGAGCGCAACTTCTAGAGCTCTTTCTTCTAGTGCTCTTACTCCAAATCTGAGAAGATTTAGGGCAGGCACATAATGAGAGGACTAAAGGACAGTGGTGACTGTGCCAAAATTTCAGGATGGCCACAAACTAAAATTGGGAATAAACTGAAGAGCAATTTGCTCCCAGTTCTGATAACACCTTGCTATGTCACTGAAATAATTATGCGTGTTAACTCAGAAGATTCTAAAGGCAAAAACTCTCCTTAAGAGGTTTCACAAGAACCAAATTGAGTCTACAGTTGTGCTAAGCTGTCAGCAGAGTAATTTACATTTCGGGCAATATTTATCCTAAATCGTCTCTGGTCTTCTCTAGCTGTAGTGAAAGCCTCTGAGATTTCTACCACATTTCAGCATTTTATAACTGATTTGGGGTAGAGTTACTAATAATGTATTAAGATATACATGCTAGGGGAAATTCCCTGGTGGTCCAGTGGATAGGACTCCATGCTTCCACGGCCAGGGCCTGGGTTCAATCCCTGGTCAGGGAACTAAGATACTGCAAGCCACGTGGTGCGGCCAAAAAAAAAAAAATATATATATATATACACACGTGCTAAATTTTTCCCCATGTTCAACTGAACCTTAATAACCACACCATCATTGGCACAGTGGTTAGGAATCTGCCTGCCAAAGCAGGGGACACAGATTCAAGCCCTGGTCAGGGAAAATCTCACATGCCGCAGAGCAACTGAGCCTGTGCACCACAACTACTGAGCCTGCACTCTAGAGCCCGTGAGCCACAACTGCTGAGCCCGCATGCCACAACTATTGAAGCCCACACACCTAGAGCCCGTGCTCCGCACCAAGAAAAGCCACCACAATGAGAAGCCTGTGCGCTGCAACAAAGAGTGGCCCCCACTTGCTGCAACTAGAGAAAGCCCACACACAGCAACGAAGACCCAATGCAGCCAAAAATAAATAAATAAAATTTTTTTTTAAATCCTTTAAAAAAACAAAGTCACACCATCATGCCAGGACAATTCAAGGGGGAAAGAACAATCTCTTTAACAAACAGTACTGGGGACTTCCCTGGTGGCGAACTGGATAACACTCCACGTTCGATCCCTGGTCAGGGAACTAGATCCCACATGCATGCCGCAACTAAGAGTTTGCACGTCACAACTAAGGAGCCCACCTGCCACAATTAAGGAGTCTACCTGCTGCAACTAAGGAGCCGGCGAGCCACAACTAAGGAACCTGCCTGCCTCAACTAAGACCCAGCACAACCAAATAAAGAAATTAAATAAATAAATATTTTTTAAAAAAATAGCGTTGAGGCTGTTACCCGAAAATTGGGTTCGCCTCTTGATGCATGTCCAGCCAAAAGACACAACCAAGCCAAAGACTGGGAGAAGGAAGGATTTATTACTTGCAGCAAGTAAGGAGAACACCAAGGATCTTTCCCAAAGCAGTGTCTCCCCAAATAGCAAAATTGGGAAAGTTTTAAGCTAAGAGTACATGCATATTCATGAAGGGACTTGGGCCAACGACAGAGTCCAAGCTTTAGTTGACTGAAGTCACAAGGGTCAGAAAAGGTCAACATAATCATCCCTCAAGTTCCAGCTTTTCTGGTGGTTGAGCACTTCATGCTAATCTTTACCACTGAAACAGAACTGGGAGTCTTTACAACTGATATATTATCTTTGCTATTGTTACTTCTCTTGTCTGACAACTGGTCTGCTTATTTTTGCATTCTTTTGTTCCCTTAAGATCACTATTTACTGAGACTTGTTCAAGGACTAGCACTGTGACCAGGCTTAGATCATAAAATGGCTTAGGCCAAAAATGGCTACTCTTATATCAAGAAAGCCATGCCTGGTTCTCTTTCTCTGGGGAACCCCAACCCTATCTGCTTACAAGGGAACTGGATATCCATATGCAAAAAAATGCAGCTGGACTCCTATCTCACACCATGTGAAAAAAAATTAACTAAAAACGGATCAGGGACTTCCCTGGTGGTCCAGTAGGTAAGACTCCATGCTTCCGATGCAGGGGGCCCAGGTTCGATCCCTGGTCAGGCGGGGAACTAGATCCTGCATGCATGCCACAACTAAGAGTTTGCATACCACAACTAAGAAGCCCCCATGCCGCAACTAAAGATCTGGCGTACCACAATTAAACAGGCCACAACGAAGATCCCACATGCAGCAAATAAGACCCAGCACAGCGAAAATAAATAAATAAATAATTTTAAATAAATAAATAATTTTTAATAAATAAATAAAAATGGGTCAGATATGTAAATAAATGAGCTAAAACTATTAAAACTTTTAGAAGAAAGTTTAAGCATACAACTTCATGATTTTGGGTTAGGCAAAGTCCTCTTAGATATGACACAAGCAGCAAAAGGAAAAATAGATAAATTTGACGTCATAACAATTAAAACTTTTATGTTTTAATGGACACCATCAAGAAAGTAATAAGATGGGGCTTCCCTGGTAGCACAGTGGTTAAGAATTCGCCTGCCAATGCAGAGGACACAGGTTCGAGCCCTGCTCCGGGAAGATCCCACATGTCACGGAGCAACTAAGCCCATGCACCACAACTACTGAGCCTGCGCTCTAGAGCCTGCAAGCCACAACTACTGAGCCCGTGTGCCACAACTACTGAAGCCTGCGCCTAGAGCCGTGCTCCACAACAAGGCAAGCCACCGCAATGAAAAGCCCATGCACCACAACGAAGAGTAGCCCCCGCTTGCCACAACTAGAGAAAGCCCACATGCAGCAACAAAGACCCAATGCAGCCTAAAATAAGTTAATTAAAAAAAAATTTTTTTAAGTAATAAGATAACCAAAAAAATGGGAGAAAATATTTGCAAAGTACATTTCTGATAAGAGACTTGTATCTAGAATAGATGAAGAATACTTACAACTGAATAATAAAAGCAATCCAATTTAAAAATGGGTATTTCTTAAAACCTCAATTTAAAAAAAGTTCTGAATAGACATTTCTCCAAAGAAGATACACAAATGAATAAGCACATGAAAAGCTGCTCAACAATACAGTATGGAAATAGTCAAGAGGAGTGACTTTACAGTGAAGAAACCTGACAGCCAGTGCCTCAGGCAGGTGATCACAGTCAATATCAACAATGATAAATCATGTTGACAACATTTACCCTTGATATGATGTGATGAGAATGATACTATATATCTGGATCTTCCACCCAAAACCCATAACCTCAGTCTAATCATGAGAAAAGTATCAGATGAATTCCAATGGAGGGGCATCCCACAAAATACTTGACCAGTAGTAGTCCAAACTGTCCAGGTCATCAAAAATAATCAAAGTTTGCAAAACCATTATAACCAAAAGGAGTGGTGATAAGTAATGCAATGTGGAATTTTAGATGTGGACTTAAACAGAAAAAAAACTAAGCTGGGATGAAGTGAGAGAGTAGCATTGACATATATACACTACCAAATGTAAAATAGCTAGTGGGAAGCAGCTACGTGGCAAAGGGAGATCAGCTCGGTGCTTTGTGACCACCTAGAGGGGTGGAATAAAGAGGGTGGGGAGGGAGACACAAGTCAGCGGGGATATGGGGATATACGTATGCATATAGCTGATTCACTTTGTTATACAGCAGAAACTAACACAACACTGTAAAGCAATTATACTCCAATAAAGATATTTTTTTAAAAAACTGGGCCTTCCCTGGTGGCGCAGTGGTTGAGAGTCTGCCTGCCGATGCAGGGGACACGGGTTCGTGCCCCGGTCCGGGAAGATCCCACATGCGGCGGAGCAGCTAGGCCCATGAGCCATGGCCGCTGAGCCTGCGCATCCGCCACAACGGGAGAGGCCACAACAGTGAGAGGCCCGCATACCCAAAAAAAAAAAAAAAAAAAAATGAAGACATCTTAACAAACTATGGGCTTTGGTTAATAATGTTTCAATATTGGTTTATTAACTGCAACAAATGTGCCACACTAGTGTAAGATGTTACTAATAGGGGAAACTGTGGAGAGACACAATAGGGGAACTCTCTACTACTGAAAGGAAGCGGGACCCTGTGAGGCCCACCTGGGTATAAATCCTTTCCATGTCCCCTGTTTCCTGTTTGTAGGAAATAGGCTTCATTCAGCCACCTTGACTTTCCCTGAATTCCAAAGGGCAGATTCAAACAGTTGCTTATCAGGGAAGGGAGTGAATGCAGAAACAAAGGAGGAGCAGTTAAGAAACAACAGTGCAGGGACATCCCTGGTGATCCAGTGGTTAAGAATCCGCCTTCCGATGTATGGGATGTGGGTTCAACCCCTGGTCAGGGCCACAGCTAGAGAGAAGCCCGTGCGCTGCAATGAAAGATCCCGCATGCCGCAACTAAGACCCGATGCAGCCAAATAAATAAATAAATATTGTTAAAAAAGAAAGAAACAGTGCAGCAATAAAAGCAGGGTCCTGGTTCCTCCTCAAGGAATATACGTAACAATACCTTTGAGGGCTTCTGTAGGAAATAAGGCCCCCACCTAGGTAGAGGAGGGTAACTTCAGGCTGTGCACAAGATTCTTGGAACACCACGCTGTTACTTCACTACCAACCAATCAGAAGAAAGCCTGCACACAAAATAAGGAAGACTGACCTCCTCCCCAAATGATTCTCCCTTAAAACACTTTCATGGGGCTTCCCTGGTGGCACAGTGGTTAAGAATCCACCTGCCAATGCAGAAGATACAGGTTCGAGCCCTGGTCCAGGAAGAGCCCACATGCCGTGGAGCAACTAAGCCTGTGCACCACAACTACTGAAGCCCACGCGCCTAAAGCCCGTGCTCAGCAACAAGAGAAGCCACCGCAAGGAGAAGCCTGCGCACCGCAACGAAGAGTAGCCCCTGCTCGTCGCAACTAGAGAAAGCCCACGTGCAGCAACGAAGACCCAATGCAGCCATAAATAAACAAACAAACAAGTAAATAAATAAATAGAACACTTTCATGGTTAAGCAGAATCGTCAGAGTTGGTTTTTAGGCACAGGTCTGCCATCTCCCCAGATTGCCAGCCTCCTGAATAAAGTAACCTTTCCTTTCCAACCAACATGTCTGTCAAGTATCAGCTTTTGAGCAGTGAGCGAGCAGCAGAATCTGAATTTGGTAACACTATTTGCTCAATTTTTCTATAAATCTATAACTGTTCTAAAAAATAAACTGCTTTTTATTAGCTTGTTAATAATTAAAAAAACAAACATGGTTAAATTAAACAATGAAATGAAAATCAAAACCACCTCTTCACACCAAAATGGCTAAAATAATAAGGGTTAACAAGAGTGGAAAGAAATCTGAATCTTCCTGCACTGCTGTTGGAAATGTAAAATGGTACAGCCACTTTAAAAAACAGCCTAGTAGATCCTCAAAAGAGTAAACATAGAGTTACCATATGACCCAGCAATTCTATTCCTAGAGATAGATAGGTAGGTAGGTAGGTTAGGTAGGTAGGTGGGTAGGTAGAGAGATAATCTCCAAGAGAAATTAAAACATATGTTCACTTAAAAACTTGTACATGGGGCTTCCCTGGTGGCGCAGTGGTTGAGAGTCCACCTGAGAGTCAACCTGAGAGTCCACCTGAGAGTCCACCTGAGAGTCAACATGTCACAGCAGCAAAAGTCAGAGTACAAGTGGAAAGACAAAAATAAGGCTGAAAATGACACCAACATGTCACAGCAGCAAAAGTCAGAGTACAAGTGGAAAGACGTTTGGGTGGAAAGACAGAACAGATGAACAAGGCAGCCTGAAACGATACTTGCTGGGCACACCCTTTGCTAAACAATTACAAACATTCCCCTACATGTCTGTAGAAATCCTTCCTGTTGCTTTTTGGGCAAATTTCCCCAGAGTACTCTCAGAAGCTGACTTAAAACCGTCTGAAAAACAATCTGACTGTGCTCAAGGTGCAAAGAAAGCAGAGAACTAATGAAACTTTGGTGAGTGAAAAGGGGGACAAAAGGATAGGGGGAAAAGATGGGCAAGTATTTACCTTCATTAAAGAGACTTAAACACCACTCCCGAGTTGGTGATCTGAACTGGGAACACGGGAAAAGGGAGACATGACAGCATGGTATTAATGGTTTGGGAAAGGAACTGGTCCTTTGTGCCACTTTATTTTCTTTCCTTAAACAAAGAATTTAAATGTCCAGTTCACAGAGAGAAAAAATAGATGACCAATAAAGATAAGGAAAATGTCCTATCTCATTCATATTAAAGAAATGTAAAAGAAAAGTACTATCACCTTTTGTATCTCAGAATGCCAAGTATTTAAAAGTTTGGTGAAACCAGAGCAGGTGAGGGTGAGGGGAGGGGTAAATTCTCATTCACTCCTGGTAGAAATAAAATTAATTTGGTGGTATTTCTCAATTTAAAATGCTTATACCGGGGCTTCCCTGGTGGCGCAGTGGTTGAGAGTCCGCCTGCCGATGCAGGGCACACGGGTTCGTGCCCCGGTCTGGGAAGATCCCACATGCCGCGGAGCGGCTGGGCCCGTGAGCCATGGTCGCTGAGCCTGCCCGTCCAGAGCCTGTGCTCCGCAACGGGAGAGGCCACAACAGTGAGAGACCCGCGTACCGCAAAAAAAAAAAAAAAAAAAAAAAATGCTTATACCCTTTGTTTCAGCAATTCAACTTCTAGAAATTTACCCTGCAGTTTGCAAAGATAATGTAGAAAGATATTACAGTTGCACAGTTTGTAATAAGTAAAAACTAAATGTCTGTCAATAGGAGATTGGTTAAATTATGGTAAGTCTCATTTGGGAATATTTACAGATGAAATAATATGCAAGAAATTTACTTCAAAATAATTATGGGTTGACTAAGGAGGAGTGGGGGAAGGATAGATGAAACACAACTGACCGTGTATTTAATAGTTCATGAAGCTGGTGATGGGTACAGGTGAGTTCAACACACTCTTCTCCTTACATTTGTATATGTTTGAAATTTTCCATAATAAAAACATACAAATGTATAAACAACCTCACTGAAGGGGGTAGTGGATAAAGGTACTGACCTAAGCAACTATGGAAATGACTGGAGTTTTTAAGACTAACGGCAAAGAAACTGAACGTTACCACTGCCATTCTAGCTAGTACAGATGCTTCCCACAGGTGTACAAGTTAACAATTCTGAAAAACACTATACATGTATACTGGAATTGAACAATTAAGTAAATGAATGGGAGATAGTGGAAGGTTTCTCACGTTTGGCATGGGAAGTTACAGATAAGACAGAGGAAAAGGCTAAAATTATCCATGTGGTAACAGATTAGAGTGGAGTATAAACTTGTGTTTAGCTTAATAAAGATACAGATGGGGGACCTCACTGGCAGTCCAGTGGTTAAGACTCTGCGCTTCCAATGCAGGGGGTGTGGGTTCGACCCCTGGTCAGGGAACTAAGATCCCACATGCTGCATGGCGTGGCCAAAAAATAAAACACTTTTTAAAAATAAGTAAATAAAGATGGTTACATCTAGAAATATTTACAGATGTGTATATGTATACACGCATATATTTACTTGCTGTCAGCTGAGAATGTTTAGAATCAATGACACACCAGTTGCAACAAGCACACCTAGACCTGACATCTTAGTTTCAAATACTATTCTCCAATAAAGGAATCCAAGGTTCCTTGGAGAAATGGCTAATTCTAGGCCTGGGACAGGAAATACATGAGATGTGCCTGGAGCATCTTATAATGTCAAAAAGTAAGGAAATGCTAAAAACAAAACACAACAAATGTCCTAAATTGATAGAGGTATATCAAAGGGACACAGGAGACAACCAAAGGAGTGCCCAATGGCCAAATCTGAAACAATTTGAGAAGAAAAAGAAAGTAATATTGGGTTATAGGCTAAAGAATAAGATAAATATCTATAAGTCCACACCAATATAAAGAAATGTATTCCTGGAGAATTCCCTGGTGGTTCAGTGGTTAGGACTCCACGCTTTCACTGCAGGGGGCATGGGTTCAATCCCTGGTTGGGGAACTAAGATCCCGCATGCTGCGCAGTGCAGCCAAAAAAAAAAAAAAAATGTTTTTATTGAAGTATAGTTGATTTACAATGTTGTGTTAGTTTCTGGTGTACAACAAAGTGACTCCATTTTTTATATATACATATATATATATATATATATATATATATATATTCTTTTTCATATTCTTTTCCATTATGGTTTATCCCAGGATATTGAATATAGTTCCCTGTGCTATACAGTAGGACCTTGTTTATCCATTCTAAATGTAATAGTTTGCATCTACCAACCCCATACTCCCAGTCCATCCCTCTCCCTCCCGCTTCCCTTTGGCAACCATAAGTCTGTTCTCTATAAGTCTATTTCTGTTTTACAGATAGGTTCATTTTGCCATATTTTAGATTCCACATATAAATGATATCATATGGTATTTGTTTTTCTCTTTCTGACTTGCTTCACTTAGTATCATAACCTCTAGTTCCATCCATGTTGCTGCAAATGGCATTATTTAGGTCTTTTTTATGGCTGAGCAGTATTCCATTGTGTATATGTACCATATCTTCTTTATCCATTCAACTGTCAATGGACATTTCAGTTGTTTCCATGTCCTGGCTACTGTGAATAGTGCTGCTATGAACATAGGGTTGCATGTAACTTTTTTTTTTGTTTTGCAGTACGCGGGCCTCTCACTGTTGTGGCCTCTCCTGTTGCGGAGCACAGGCTCCGGACGCGCAGGCTCAGCGGCCATGGCTCACGGGCCCAGCCACTCTGCGGCATGTGGGATCTTCCTGGACCGGGGCATGAACCCGTGTCCCCTGCATCAGCAGGCGGACTCTCAACCACTGCGCCACCAGGGAAGCCCTGCATGTAACTTTTTGAATTATAGCTTTCTCTGGATATATGCCCAGGAGTGGGATTGCTGGATCATATGGTAATTCTACTTCTAGTTTTCTGAGGAACCTCCATACTGTTTTCCATAGTGGCTGCACCAACTTACATTCCCACCAACAATGTAGGAGGGTTCCTTTTTCTCCACACCCTTTCCAGCATTTGTTATTTGTAGACATTTTAAGGATGGCCAGTGTGAGGTGGTACCTCATTGTAGTTTTGAATTGCATTTCTCTAATAATTAGTGATGTTGAGCATCGTTTCATGTGCTTACTGGCCATCTATATGTATTCTTTGGAGAAATGTCTATTAAGGTCTTCTGCCCATTTTTCAATTGGGTTATTTGTTTTTTTTATTGTTGAGCTGTAGGAGCTCTTTGTATATTGTGGAAATTAAGCCCTTGTCTGTTGTATCATTTATAAATATTTTCCCCCATTTTGTAGGTTGTCTTTTCGTAAAATAAAAATTTAAAAAATAAATAAAATTGGCAACTGCCTAGAAAACAAACTTCGGGGAAAGGAGTAGGGGAGGGATAAATTAGGAGCTTGGGATTAATAGCTATACGCCACGATATATAAAATAGATAAACAACAGGGTCCTACTGTATAGCACAGGGAACTATATTCAATATCTTATAATAACCTATAATAGAAAAGAATCTGAAAAAGAAAAAATATATAGATATATATAAAACTGAATCATTTTGCTGTACAACAGAAACTAACACAACATTGTAAATCAACTATACTTCAATAAAAATTAATTAATTAAAATGGCCAGGGCTTCCCTGGTGGCTCAATGGTGAAGAATCCGCCTGCCAATGCAAGGGACACAGGTTCGAGCCCTGGCCCGAGAAGATCCCACATGCCGCGGAGCAACTACTGAACACCACAACTACTGAGCCTGTGCTCTAGAACCCGCGAGCCACCACTACTGAAGTCTGTGCACCTACAGCCCATGCTCTGCAACAAGAGAAGCCACAGCAGTGAGCCCGTGCACAGCAATGAAGACCCAACGCAGCCAAAAATAAAATAAGTAAAATAAATAAATTTTTTAAAAAAATGGCCAATTGCGAATAAAGTCAATATTTGTTTACCTAAAAAAAGTATATTAAATTAAGATAATAGGGACTTCCCTGGTGGCGCAGTGGTTAAGAATCTGCCTGCCAATGCAGGGAACAAGGGTTCGATCCCTGGTCCGGGAAGATCCCACATGCCTTAGAGCAACTAAGCCCATGTGCCACAACTACTGAGCCCATGCGCCACAACTACTGAAGCCCACACACCTACAGCCTATGCTCCTCAACAAGAGAAGCTACCGCAGTGAGAAGCCCACACACCGCAACTAGAGAAAGCCCACACACAGCAATGAAGACCCAATGCAGCCAAAAAATAAACTTCTAAAAAAAGAAAAACAAAGTTTTTAATTAATATAATAAAATAAAATTACCAACTGCCACCCTATCTCCTTACCCTGCCTTAGTTTTTTTAATTGTACTTATCACTACCAGACATTACTCATTATCTACCTTGCCCATTAGAATGTAAGCTCCATAAGGCAAGGGCTTTGTTTATCTTATATGCTACTGTATCTCCAGAGTCTAGTACACTATGTGGACACATAGTGGGCATGCCATAAATAACTTGCTGAATGAATAAATGATTAGGGTGTTAGGTGAAAAGAGCAGATTATAACAGTATTTTCAAAAATATTTCATTTTTATAAAATCAAGCAAAATGGAAAACAAAAGCTACTATACACGCGCAGAGTCAATTCTCATTACATGGATTCCTCATATGCCAATTTTCCTACTCACTAAAATAATTTGTAACCTCAAAATCAATATTTGCAACACTACTGTGATCACTCATGGACATGTGAATGCACAGAATGGTGAAAATTTTGAGTTGCCTGAGGTGAACATTCCCAACTAGGTCAAAGCCTGAAGGCAATACTCAGCCTTCTGTTTCAGCTCTCATACTACTAACTAGTGTCCTTTTAGTGGTTTATTTAGTACAACATTTTTCACATTTTTGTGCTTTTGGTTGGTGATTTCACTGTTTAAAATAACCCCCAAGTGTAGTACTGAAGTCTATTGTTTCTAAGTGCAAGAAGGCTGTGATGTGCCTTCTGGAGAAAATATGTGTGTTAGGTAAGGTTCATTCAGGCATAAGTCACAGTGCTATTCACCATGAGTTCAATGTTAGTGAATCAATAATATGTATTAAATAATGTGCCTTTAAAAAAAA
Source organism: Leucopleurus acutus (assembly GCF_964270905.1). NCBI lineage: Eukaryota > Metazoa > Chordata > Mammalia > Artiodactyla > Delphinidae > Leucopleurus > Leucopleurus acutus. The sequence continues at coordinate 59,067,527 of NC_139156.1, read as the reverse complement.
CACACATAAAACAAGGTTACATGTTGATTAGTTAACAAAAATGGGACCAGAGACTCATAGGAACCTAATCCTGTATTTTCCCTAGGAGCAATGATTCAGTATTCATTAATTCAGTGTTTGCTGTGATGCTATAGAACATATTAGCACAAATAATAAATCTGTGCGTATTTGTACATGTAAAATTAAATTAAAAGGTCAGAGAGATTATATACCATTATACCATGAGGTTAATATAGTTATTGTTAATATAATCTTTGGGTGGGAAGATTATAAAGTATTCTTATTTTTTCCTTATTTGTATTTTCTATTTTTTCTTTTACAATGAAAATATTTTTTGTTAGAAGAAAAAACTGAGTTGCTGCTAATATTTTAAAATAAGAATTATAGTAGTAAACATTCTATGGTAGCCAAAGGAATATAAAAACAGGAAAAGAGGGCTTCCCTGGTGGCGCAGTGGTTGAGAGTCCGCCTGCTGATGCAGGGGACACGGGTTCGTGCCCCGGTCCGCGAGGATCCCACATGCCGCAGAGCAGCTGGGCCCGTGAGCCATGGCCGCTGAGCCTACACGTCCGGAGCCTTTGCTCCGCAACGGGAGAGGCCACAACAGTGAGAGGCCCACGTACCGCGAAAAAAAAAAAAAAAAGCAGGAAAAGAACAGTGATTTTAAATAATTAAAGTGTAAATTTATAGCTCTCCTCTTAACTTTTTAACCTGGATCTTCTAAATGAAACCTCGTATGTGCAAATACACATGTAAGCCTATACACTTCTCCCTGATTAGTGATTAACAGACTACTCAAATACTAACAGTTTGAAACTCACTCATTTATAATTATAAAATTTTAGAGTAGAAATAATCTTTGGAGAACTTAAAGTTTCTAACCTAATGCAAGAAAATTTTTTGTAATCTTTTTTACAAGAGGTCACCCAGCCCCTAACAGACTATGTTCAAGAACAGAAATCACATCATCTTATAAGGCCATACATTTTAATTTCCACCCACTGCTCTTAGTTCAATCTCTGATCAAAAACAGAGGAGATCTACTATTTCCTCTTTACATATGCCTTTCAAATATATAAGACAAAACTCATGTGTTCCCTAAGTCGCCCTTTCCAGGCTAAATACTCTAGTACAACCAAGACTCGGAGCAGTTCACAACTTTATTCATCCCCTCATGTAATCCCCACTCTTTTAAGTATGCACTGGATCTGCTGACTTGCTTCTAACTAAATATAGCAAACGTGATGGGATGTCATTTGCAAGATTAGATTAGACTCTGGCTTCCATCTTCTTCACTGTCATGGAAGCCAGCTGCCATGTTGTATGGAGAGTCCCAAAAGGCAAGGAATTGAAGGATGCCTCAGCCAACAAGCTAGAAAGGAACTAAGGTCCTCCGTCAGTTAACCCGTGAGAAGCGGAATCATGCCACATGAGAGGCAGAACTTGGAAGCTGATTCTCCCCCAGTTGAGTCCTCAGATGAAATCAAAGCTCCTGTTAAAAACTTGTTTACAAGGACTTCCCTGGCGGTGCAGTGGTTAAGAATCCACCTGCCAATGCAGGGGACACAGGTTCGATCCCTGGTCCCGGAAGATCCCACATGCCACGGAGCAACTAGCCCATGCACCACAACTACTAAGTCTGTGCTCTAGAGACCGCAAGCCACAACTACTGAAGCCCACACACCTAGACCCCATGCTCTGCAACAAGAGAAGCCACCACAATGAGAAGCCGGTCCACCACAACAAAGAGTAGACCCCGCTCTCCGCAACTAGAGAAAGCCCGCACACAGCAATGAAGACCCAAAGCAGCCAAATAAATAAATAAATAACTTGATTACAGCCTATGAGAGACACACTCTGATTCCTAACTCACAGAAACACAGATAACAAATATTTGCTGCTTTAAGTTGCAAAATTTTGAGGTAATTTGTTATGCAGCAATAGATGAATAATACACTAGTAATTTCACTTCTCATCATAGCCTAGAAAAATTCTCACACATGTATCTTCCTTAATTAGAGGAAAACTGAAAACAAGTTAAATGTTCATCAAAGGGGAATGAATAAATACAATGTGATACAGTCTTAAGATTTAATGCTATGTATCATTTTAAAAATGGAATATACAAGGTAGATCTCTAAGGGTGAAAAAAAGGACTGATAACTTATCTACTGCATTTGAATGAATGGAGCAGAGTTTTAGGTCCTAGCTAAGAGTCTGGGAATGATTTAATAATGATTAGAACTTTAAAAACCGAGCAAATGAAAAAAGCAAGGCAATTATGCTTAGGAAAATGAAAAGTTGTATAAGAAAAGAATTATCTGGAAAGGGCGGGCCACAGTGACCCAGGAAGCAGCGAGGCAGCGGGCTCCTGAGCGGGAGTCCATGTGGGTGCCGGCCAGCAGGGAGCAGCGCCAGGTCGCCATGGCAGAGCTGCAGCAGCTCCTGGTGCAGGAGGCGGTAGACTCTATGGTGAAGAGTCTGGAGAGACAGAACATCTGGGAAAGATGCAGGGCCTCATGTCCCGCTGCAGCGCCGTCTGTTGCGAGGACAGCCCGGTGTCCATGCAGCAAGTGCACCAGTGCATTGCGTGCTGCCATGCACCTCTGGCTCAAGCCCAGGCCCTGGTGACCAGCGAGTTGGAGAAGTTCCAGGATGGCCTGGCCCGGTGCACTATGCATTGCAACGACAAAGCCAAAGATTCAATAGATGCAGGGAGTAAAGAGCTTCAGGTGAAGCAGCAGCTGGAGAGTTACGTGAACAAGTGTGTGGATGACCACATGAACCTCACCCCAACCATGACCAAGAAGATGAAGGAGTGTCTCTCGTCCATTGGGAAATAGATGTCTGCTATTGGCCATTGGGGCTGAAGGCAGGAATCTGTTTAAAAAGAGGAATGGGGATTTGAGTTTTCTAAGGAAAGTTTATGAATGAGGAAATTAAGGATGGCTGCAAGTTTAAGGCCTATGTCACTTGCCTCTGGACACTGGTTCCCTTGTGTTTGAATCCTAGAAAGTGAAAAAAATTGGTGCTAAAATTTGGGTCAGAGATAGCACAAGATAGCACAGGAGAGTTTTTGTGAGCCTGAATTTCATGTGGCAAGTGCTTATCCTAGCACAGATACTATGAGCTGTTTACCAGAAGGATCACTACAACATTTTCCACAAACTGGAAATAAAACAAAATCCATGAGGTCACTAATTTAGAAGGGGGCTTCTGGGGATCTGTTTTGCTTGGTTTTGTTTTATATACAAGGGCATGGAGTTACTTTAAGATGTAGAGTTGGGGGAGGTAGTTTGGATAAAAACTTTGAAAGGGTCCTTGCAGGTATTCATTTCTGGCCGTCAAAATGTGGATGCGCATTTCTTAAAATTCTCACACATGACATCTTTCAGCCTGGAGACCCTGTAAAAATATAAGAAGCGCTATCACACTGGTAGGGGAAGCAAACTTTCCCTCTAACTGGCAGCCATGATGAGCCCTGAGGCTGTCTGCAGCAGAGCCAGCCGAATCACAAGACAATCTTGCAGTGACACTCACCCTTGAAGGGAAATGGGATTTTGATTGTGCTATATGCTAGTATTCAGGAATGAACAGTGAAAGATGAATTGTTAGCTGCTTAATTAAGAGAGTTATGAAGTACTGGCTTTGGAAAAATCTGGTTTTCATAAAACAAAATAGAATGAAAGCCTAAACCCAGTATTGCTTACTTTGCTCCCTGTAATAACAAAGCTCTGTTGAAACAAACCCTTGGCAACATGAAGGTCAAAGGAGAAAAAGTAAGCAACTCAGGGGCAAGCTGTGACTCTTTTAGAGCAAAAAATGGGACACAGCCCCCCGTCCCCGTTACCAAATACCACTTTTGCGACATGGGTTGTTCTTGCCCCAGTTCTGGCACCTTATCGTTTTATTAAGGACCTTGTTGTGTTTTTAGCAACTTATTACTTGATAATATAGCCTGTTTGCTGTTTCAAGACGGTGATATATTTTCCTAGTGGTTTGGTTTTAAAAATAAATAAGATGTAATTTTTCAAAACAAAACAAAACAAAAAAAGAATTATCATCATTGTACATGATGTAGCTCAGGTTCAATATTGGTATAATATAAATAATAAATAATGACCCCAAATCACATAACTATGGTGAAAATATACCGGAGAACACATATATGTATTTAAAAGCGCCAACACTTCATATTCTCTATATTGAACACTTTATATACATTTAACAGTTTTTAAAAGCAATTGATATGATTATATTATTAGAAATATTTAAGACACTTGATTATAGTTGCCTCTGTGGGGGGGGATAACTGCTATTTTTCCTTCTACACATATAAACTATTCACATTTTAAATTTTATTTATTTTTATTTATTTTATTTTTGGCTGCGCCGGGTCTTCGCTGCCACACGCAGACTTTCTCCAGCTGCAGCGATGCGGGGGGCACTCTTCATTGCGGTGCGCGGGCTTCTCATTGCGGTGGCTTATCTTGCTGAGGAGCACGGGCTCTAGGCACGCCGGCTTCCGTAGTTGTGGCTCACGGGCTCTAGAGCACTGGCTCAGTAGTTGTGGTGCACGGGCTTAGTTGCTCCGCGGAATGTGGGATCCTCCTGGACCAGGGCTCAAACCTGTGTCCCCTGCTCTGGCAGGCGGATTCTTAACCACTGTGCCACCAGAGAAGCCCCACATTTTTAAAACTATGCACATGTATTACTTTGATAAAAATAAGATAAAGTTCCTTGTAGGGAGGTAGAGGGAAGGGGCTTTGGTTTTATCTCTGTTGTTTTATTTCTAAGAGAGAAAGAAAAATTATATAACAAATACCCATGTTTCCATTTTAAATTGCATAAAATTTAAATAAATGTTTAAAATTATTTTAAAATTTCTCAATACTCCCCTCCTCAAATCCCAACAATTTCCTACATAAATGGTTTTCAGACCATTTTTGGTCCAGTCTCCCTTCCTTAGAATGCTCTCAACTTTATCAGTGTCCATTTAAACCAATATGCAAAATGTATTTCCAACCTAGCACAAAAATATATTGGAACCAAAACTTTTATGACCTGGATAAACGTAATATAGCTGAAGGTGTTTTTAGCAGCCACATTGCACAGGCAGTTGCTGCTACATTTGTGATTAACCAAAATTCCCAGATATTTTTCACATGAACTGCTGCCCAACCAGCTCTTCCTCATCCTGTTATTGTGCATTTGAAGTTTTGAATTTAAATATTCAAGGACTTACTCCTGCTAAGTATAATTTCAGTTTGAGCCCATGATGTCACCCTATGGACGTAATTTTTAAGGCTTTATTTATCATCTGTCAAATTAACTACTCCTGCATCTTTGCAATACTTACATCTCTGATTAACTTGTTTTAAAAATGTTTTAATGGGACTTCCCTGGTGGCGCAGTGGTTAAAGATCTGCCTGCCAATGCAGGGGACATGGGTTCGAGCCCTGGTCCGAGAAGGTCCCACATGCTGTGGAGGAATTAAGCCCATGCACCACAACTACTGAGCCCATGTGTCACAACTACTGAAGCCCATGCGCCTAGAGCCCCATGCTCCGCAACAATAGAAGCCACCGCAACGAGAAGCCCGCTCACCCCAACTAGAGAAAAGCCCACGTGCAGCAATGAATACCCAATGCAGCCAAAAATAAATAAATAAATAAATAAAAATAAAATTGTTTTACTCTATCCAAGGTCCAAAGAAAATCCACCAGAGGCTTTTCCTGGTGAAATCAAGAGTCTAAGTGGATACAATTATTCAATCTTCAACACATTCATTTAGTCAATCAACCAAACCATATTTTACTATATAACAGCTATAAATGTATCATGAAAGACTGGGAGAAAGAAAAGACAACCCTCAGAATGGGAGAAAATATTTGCAAATGAAGCAACTGACAAAGGATTAATCTCCAAAATATACAAGCAGCTCACGCAGCTCAATATTAAAAAAACAAACAACCCAATCCAAAAATGGGCAGAAGACCTAAATAGACATTTCTCCAAAGAAGATATACAGATTGCCAACAAACACATGAAAGGATGCTCAACATCACTAATCATTAGAGAGCTGCAAATCAAAACTACAATGAGGGGCTTCCCTGGTGGCGCAGTGGTTAAGAGTCCTCCTGCCGATGCAGGGGACATGGGTTCATGCCGCGGAGCGGCTAGGCTCCGGGAAGATCCCACATGCCGCGGAGCGGCTAGGCTCGTGAGCCATGGCTGCTGAGCCTGCGCGTCCGGAGCCTGTGCTCCGCAACGGGAGAAGCCACAACAATGAGAGGCCCGCGTACAGCAAAATCAAAAACAAAAACAAACAAACAAACAAACAAAATACAATGAGGTGGACTTCCCTGGTGGCGCAGTGGTTAAGAATCCGTTTACCAATTCAGGGGACATGGGTTTGAGCCCCGGTCCAGGAAGATTTCACATCCCGTGGAGCAGCTAAGACCATGCACCACAACTACTGAGCTTGCGCTCTAGAGCCCGTGAGCCACAACTACTGAGCCTGCGTGCCATAACTACTGAAGCTCACGTGCCTAGAGCCCATGCTCCACAACAAGAGAAGACACCACAATGAAAAGCCCGCACAACGCAACGAAAGAGTAGTCCCCGCTCTCCACAACTAGAGAAAGCCTGCACGCAGCAACGAAGACCCAACACGGACAAAAATAAATAAATTAAATTAATTTTAAAAAAAACAACTATAATGAGGTATCACCGCACACAGGCCATCATCAAAAAATCTACAAACAATAAATGCTGGACAGGGTGTGGAGAAAAAAGAAACCTCTTGCATTGTTGGTGGGAACGTAACTTGATACAGTCACTATGGAGAACAGTATGGAACAGTTTTTTTCTTAAAAACTAAAAACAGAACTACCATATGACCCAGCAATCCCACTACTGGGCATATACCCTGAGAAAACCATAATTCAAAAAGAATCATGTACCACAATGTTCACTGCAGCACTATTTACAATAGCCAGGACATGGAAGCAACCTTAGTGTCCATGAACAGATGAATGGATAAAGAAGATGTGGCACATATATACAATGGAATATTACTCAGCCATAAAAAGAAACGAAATTGAGTTATTTGTAGTGAGGTGGACAGACCTAGAGTCTGTCATACAGAGTGAAGTAAGCCAGAAAGAGAAAAACAAATACCGTATAATAATACGTATATATATGGAATCTAAAAAAAAAAAAAGGTTCTGATGAACCTAGGGGCAGGACAGGAATAAAGACACAGACGTAGAGAATGTAATTGAGGACACAGGAGCGGGAGAGGGTAAGCTGGGACGAAGTGAGAGAGTGGCATGGACATATATACACTAGCAAATGTAAAATAGATAGCTAGTGGGAAGCAGCTGCATAGCACAGGGAGCTCGGTGCTTTGTGACCACCTAGAGGGGTTGGATAGGGAGGGTGGGAGGGAGACGCAAGAGGGAGGGGATATGGAGATATATGTATACATATAGTTGATTCACTTTGTTATACAGCAGAAACTAACACAACATTGTAACACAATTATACTCAAATAAAGATGTTTAAATAAATTGCATTAATTTAAACATTAAAAAACATTAATATCGCGATGAAGAGTGGCCCCTGCTTGCCACAATTAGAGAAAGCCCTCCCACAGAAACTAAGACCCAACACAACAAAAATAAATTAATTAATTAAAAAAACAAAAACAAAAAAACCCTGACAACTGGAGCCCTTGTACAATTCTAGGAGAATGTAATGGTACATCCACTTTAAAAAAAAAAAAATGCAATAAACCAAAAGCCATTAAATTGTATACTTTAAATGTGTGAATTATATGGTATGTGCATTATATCTCAATAAAGCTGTTAAAAAAAGAAAGACTGGGGCTTCCCTGGTGGCGCAGTGGTCGAGAGTCTGCCTGCTAATGCAGGGGACATGGGCTCGAGCCCTGGTCTGGGAAGATCCCACATGCCACGGAACAACTAGGCCCGTGAGCCACAACTACTGAGCCTGCGCGTCTGGAGCCTGTGCTCCGCAACAAGAGAGGCCACAAAAGTGAGAGGCCCGCGCACTGCGATGAAGAGTGGCCCCCACTTGCCGCAACTAGAGAAAGCCCTTGCCCAGAAAGGAAGACCCAACTCAGCCAAAAATAAAAATTAATTAATTAATTAAAGTACCCTTAATTTAAAAAAAAAAAAGAAAGAAAGACTGGGAAACTGTGGGATTATGACTGTAACAAGAACAATCTCTTGATCTATTAACCTTGTAATTCTAAATAGAAGTAATAGAATTTAAGAATAGAAATAGAAGAAATTTGTTATGATAAATCAGCCTATACTAAATCTTTTGGGTTAATACTCCATATCATCTGTTTGATCACTTATAATTTAATTTTTCTGTATTTAACATTAATTTTACAGGTCTGCACTTTTCCAACTACTTTCCTCTTTTTGGATATCAGGACATTTGTCTCTCTCTGGTTTTTATGATTTCTCAAAGATTAACAACAGTGACTCTGAGATCATCAGCCAGTTAATTCAGTACTCTGAAATTCAACTGAGCCTTAAAATTTAAATTCACTTTAAAATGATCATTCTTGCCATCTGGGATAGTTTGTAGTTTACAATTTGCTATATACTTCCTAGTTTGAAAACTATTGTCCTTGCTGCTAGTAATAATCTATAGAGTGCTTATTTTTTAAAGAACTTTAGAATTTCTCAAAAATCCTATAAATAGGTTAAATAGAAATTAATATACCATTATCCTATTTTACAATAGGGAAACCGAAGAACAGAGAAATTTAAATTATTTACCCAAGGTCAAAGAGCTACAATGAACCAAAATCTCCTATTGCAGCCTAGGGCTCTTTTCATAAGGTCATATAGATCTCTAACACAAAACTACTTAAGACAGCACACAAAGCTTCTTGCTTAAAAACTGATTTTTCAGTTAGTGGTTGACAGGGGTTAAGGAGTGGGTAGATGCAAAGGAAGTGGGTATAGCTGTAAAAGGGTAATATGATGTATCCTGTGGTGATGAAAATATTCTGTACCCTCACTGTATCAATGTCAATATGCTGGTTGTGATTTGGCACTACAGTTTTACAAGATATTACCACTGGATGAAACTGGGTAAAGAGTATATCAGACCTCTATTTCTGTGTGAATTTTGAGAAGTAGCTCAAAAGAAAAAAGTTTACTAAAAAATAATTAATAATTGATATTTCTTTTTTAAGCCAACTTAATTTTAAAGAAGCTTACTTAAAGTGAATAGTTTAGGTAAATTAAAACAAAATACAATCATGCATAGGGCTCTGAAAGCCAGCACAGGGGACTTAAAAAGCGGCTAAGTCCCATTAACTGAAGCTTTAAAAAAGCCATAGAGATCCCTGGAAATTAAAAAGGAACCCCCAGGATTTTTGTTTCCCAAAGAAGCATAATAAAACAAGACAGTATAGGAAATAAACTATTAAGTCACCTCAAAACGAATCACTAGAATAAACTTAAAACCACCAAAGCTTTCCTCAACCATCGACACACTTTACTGCAAACCTCAACTTAGAGAAAAAAATGAATGTGCACATGTGTCACCTTCAACTTGATATTCACAACCACACATTTCAAAAGAGTCCCCAAATTGCTTCTCTTTATTTGCTACTCACAAAGTGCCTGAAGCTTCAACCATTTCCTGCTTCTCCCAGCTGCAGGACTTGCAATTAGGAAAACATTCACTCAGCATCTAGAGCAGGTCTGGTTAGAAGGATGAGCTCATCCCTTCAGATGTGCACCTGATCCTCAGGAAGTTGCTCCTCCTCCAGCCAGCAGGTCTTTGTATGTTTAAAGTGACACCCACAACCTGTGTAACCACTTGGACAGAGCCAGAACAAGTCCTTCTCTATACATGCCTACTGCCACGGAATCATTTCCTGCTCTGGCCACCTCACATAGCCACCAAATTCAGGCGGCAGCATAGCAGTAGCAGCTGCTGCTGCTCCCAGTATGGCCTCACTAGAGAAGGATTTCATTTTCAGCTTATAATGGAGGTCAGGTTCTTCACTTCTACCCTGTGAACATCACACTATTTGTTTCAACAGGTCCTTGCCCAGAGTCAGACCTGACGAATCACCCTTTTCAGAACTTACAACTCATTTTCTTAAACCAGGAATGTAATACTTCTCCATTCTCTTATTCTGCTTGTCTTGTCTACAAGTCTCAATTAACAGAGGCAGCTAAATGCACTATATGCATTTACAGCTAAATGCTCCAAACCCAAGTTTGCCCCTCAGTTTCACTACTTCTAAGAAAACATTTACTCTGCCATAGCTGTCCATTTATTGGTAAAACACATACTACTACTAACTCAAAAGATACGTAGAATTCACTTCAAAGTGATGTAATATTGGTACTTTAATTGTCTTCAATCAAAAGTACCTGGGTACTGGGCTTCCCTGGTGGTGCAGTGGTTAAGAATCCGCCTGCCAATGCAGGGGACATGGGTTCAAGCCCTGGTCCGGGAAGATCCCACATGCCGCGCACCAACTGAGCCCGTGTTCCGCAACAAGAGAAGCCACTGCAATGAGAAGCCAGTGCACCGCAACAAAGACAAGCCCCCACTCACCGCAACTAGAGAAAGCCCGTTCACAGCAACAAAGACCCAACGAAGTCTAAAGTAAATAATAAAATAATTTTTTTTTTTTGCAGTACACGGGCCTCTCACTGTTGTGGCCTCTCCCGTTGCGGAGCACAGGCTCTGGACGCGCAGGCTCGGCGGCCATGGCTCACAGGCCCAGCCGCTCCACGGCATGTGGGATCTTCCCAGACCGGGGCACGAACCCGTGTCCCCTGCATCGGCAGGCGGACTCTCAACCACTGCGCCACCAGGGAAGCCCTAAAATAAATTTTTTTTTAAAAAAGTACCTGGGTACCAAATAGTCATTCAACAAATATTTCTGTGCACCTATTATATAAAACTGTCTGACGGTGCTGAACTGGGCTTTCAACTTAAAAAAAAAAATCTAATAAATAGCCCTTCCCATCTCAGCCTTCCACAGGACCTTTGCAGTATTTTTACCTCTGTCATGGTAAGTTTCTAATACACTAACAGGCTGAGTTAGGAATATAAACTAGTCGGCATAACATCAAATTCATTAGTGGTTACCTTTTTTTTTTTTTTTTTTTTTGGTGGTACGCGGGCGTCTCACTGCTGTGGCCTCTCCCGTTGCGGAGCACAGGCTCTGGACGCGCAGGCTTAGCGGCCACGGCTCATGGGCCCAGCCGCTCCGCGGCATGTGGGATCTTCCCGGACCAGGGCACGAACCCGTGTCCCCTGCATCGGCAGGCGGACTTTCAACCACTGCGCCACCAGGGAAGCCAGTGGTTACCTTTGAGAGATGGCAAGGGACTTGTGATCAGGAAGGAGAAAACAAGGAGCCTTCAACTTATTTAGTAATATTTAATTTGCTGGATAGTAGACACAAGGTTCCTTATTGTATTATTCTTCTTAAATGTCTTAAATAATAAATAATAAAAATTTTTAAACAGAGAACTTCTGAGCATCAAAAGACACAGTCAACAGAGTGAAAAGACAACCCACAGAATGGGAGAAAATATTTGCAAATCATTTATCTGATATGGAGTTAATATCTAGAATATATAAAGAACTCCTACAAGTTAACAACAAGTGATTGAAAAGTGCACAAAGGACAATAGACATTTCTCCAAAGAAGATATACAGATGGCCAATAAGCATATGAAAAGATGCTCAACATCACGAGTCTTTAGGGAAATGCAAATCAAAACCAAAATGAAAATTGAAAACACCCATTAGGATGGATACTATCAAAAAAAAAAAAAAACAAAACAGAAAATAGCAGCTGTGAATGAGGATGTGAAGAAACTGGAACTCCTAGTGGGAATGTAAAATGGTACAGCCACCATAGAAAATGGTAAGGCAAGTCCTCAAAAAAATTAAAGACAGAATTATCATACGATCCAGCAATTCCACTTATGGGTATATATCCAAAAGAACTGAGAGGACTGGCCAAGATGGTGAAGTAGGAAGATCCTGAACTCACCTCCTCCCACGGGCACACCAAAATAACAACTATTTACAGAGGAAATACTGATGAGAAAAACTGGAAGACCAGGAGAAAAGATCTTCTACAACTAAAGAAATAAAGAAGGAACCACAAAAAGTTGGGTAGGAGGGCTGGTGACATGGTATAGTCAAAACCCATGTCCCCAGGTAGGCAAACCACAGGTGGGAGGACAACTACAGTTGAAGAGGTTCTTCTCAAGGAACAAGGAGTCCAAGGCCCACAACCAGCTCTCCAGGCCTGGGTCTTGCACCGGGACAACAAGCCCCACATTTGGCTTTGAAGGCCAGTGGGGCTTACTTTCAGGAGAGGCAGAGGGCTGTGGGAAATAGAGACTTCACTTTCAAAGGGTACACACAAAATCTCACACACTCCAGGACTCAGCACAGAAGCAGTAATTTGAAAAGAGCCTGGGTCAGAACCCCCTGCTGATCTTGGAGAGCCTCCTGGAGAGGCAGGAGAAAACTGGAGCTCATCCTGGGGACAAAGACACTGGCAGCAGCCATTTTGGGGAGCTCATTCTACCATGCGGACATTGGTACTGGCAAGCGCCAATTTGGAATCCACCCTTTAGCTTATTAATGCCGAGACCCAGCCCCACCTACCAGCCTCTCAGCACCAGTACTGGGACACTTCAGTCCAGCAGCTAGCCAAGCAGGAACACAGCCCCATCTACCAGTAGACTGGCCAGAGACACTGGGACACAGCCTCACCCACCAGTGGGCCAGCACTAGCCTCAGGACCAGTCTCTCCCACTAGTGGGCAGGCACCAGCAGAGGAATCCAATACCAGTAGGCTGATACCACCTTCAAGATACCCAGGACCCCACAGTCAACCATATCAGGAACCTGCCCACCCCCATGCCCCTGGGCCCTGGCCCTACCCACTAGCAAGCTGACAACAGCACTGCGACACCTTGGACCCCTCAGCTGGCTGCCTCAGGATCCAGCCCCACTCACCAGTGGGCCAATACCAGCTTGGGACACCCCAGACCCCACAGCCAGCTCTGTCAGGAACTAGCCCTACCCACAGGCAGGCCAACACTAGATCCAGGACCCCCAGCCCCACAACCACCCACCCTGGAACATAGCTCTGCCCATCAGTATGCCAGCACTAGCCCCAGGACCCCTGGAGCCCCAGAGCCAGCCTCCTCATGACCTGGCCCCATACACCAGCAGCCAGTAGCCTCTGCGCAAGTCAGGACATGGCAACCAACCAGAGAGGGGGCCAGCCACACCTACCAGACCACCCATAGTAGTCAACCCACCACAACAGAAGGACCCACGCACATAGCTCTGGTGACCAGAGGGAAGTGCACTACTGGGATGCATAGGATGTCTCCTACAAAAGGCCACTTCTCCAAGATCAGGAAACATAACCAACCTACCAAATATATAGAAATAAAAACAGCAAATTAGGCAAAATGAGGTGACAGAAGAATATGTTCCAAATGAAGGGACAAGATAAATCTCCAGAAGAACTAAGTGAGTGGAGATAAGCAATCTACCCAATAAAGAGTTCAAGGTAATGATTGTAAAAATGTTCAAAGAAAAAAAAAATGTTCAAAGAACTCAGGAGAAGATTGGATGAAAAGAGTCAGAAGTCAGAAGTTTTTAACAAAGAGTTAGAGAATATAAAGAAGAACCAAATGGAGTTGAAGAATACAATAAATAAAATAAAAAATACACTAGAAGGAATCAACAGTAGATTAGATGATACAGAGGGATGGATCAGCAAGCTGGAAGACAGAGTAGTGAAAATCACTGAAGCTGAACAGAAAAAAGAAATGAGGACAGCTTAAAAGACCTCTCAGACAACATCAAGCATTCTAACATTCACACTGTAGGGGTCCCAGAAGGAAAGGAGAAAGAAAAGGACAGAGAACATATTTTGAGATATAATACCTGAAAACTTCCCTAACCTGGAAAAGAAAACAGACATCCAGGTCCAGGGAGCACAGAGAGTCTCAAGAGGATCAATCCAAAGAGGACAACACACAGACACATTGTAATCAAAATGGCAAAAATTAAAGATAAAGACACGGGGCTTCCCTGGTGGCGCAGTGGTTGAGTGTCCGCCTGCCAATGCAGGGGACATGGGTTTGTGCCCCGGTCCGGGAGGATCCCACATGCGGAGCGGCTGGGCCGCTGGGCCTGCGCGTCTGGAGCCTGTGCTCCGCAACGGGAGAGGCCACAACAGTGAGAGGCCCGCATAACACATAAAAAAAAAAAAAAAAAAGATAAAGACAGAATATTAAAAGCAGCAATGTAAAAGCAACAAGTTACAGATGAACTCCCATAAGGCTATCAGCTGTCTTTTCAGCAGAAACTCTGCAGGCTAGAGGGAGTGGCACAATATATTTAAAGTGATGAAAAGGAAAAACCTACAACCAAGAATACTCTACCTTTCAAGGCTTTCATTCAGATTTGATAGAGAAATCTAAAGTTTACAGACAAGAAAAAGCTAGCTAAAAGAGTTCAGCACCACCAAACCAACTTTACAGAAATGTTCAGCGGACTTCTCTAAGTAAAATTTTAAAAAGTCCACAACTAGAAATATAAAAACTACAAAAAGAAAAATCTCATTGGTAAAGGTAGTAAACCAACCACATGTAAAGCTAGTAGAAGAGTTAAAAGACAAAAGTACTAAAATCATCTGTATTCACAATAAGTAGTTAAGGGATACACACAGATGTAGCATATGATGTCAAAACCAGCAAACATGGGTGGGGAGTCGGGGGGGGGAGTAAAAATGCAGGGCTGTCAAAATGCATCTGAATTTAAGAGATCAGTAACTTAAAATAATCACATACATATAGATATATAGCTATACATAAACGTCATGGTAGGGACTTCCCTGGTGGCACAGTGGTTAAGAATACGCCTGCCAATGCAGGGGGCACAGGTTCGAGCCCTGCTCTGGGAGGATCCCACATGCCGCAGAGCAACCAAGCCCGTGTGCCACAACTACTGAGCCTGCGCTCCAGAACCCACAAGCCACAACGACTGAGCCCCTGTGCCACAATTACTGAAGCCCACGTGCCCAGAGCCCGTGCTCCACAACAAGAGAAGCCACCAAAATGAAAAGCCTGCATACCACAATGAAGAGTAGCCTCCACCTGCTGCAACTAGAGAAAGCCTACGCGCAGCAACAAAGACCCAATGCAGAAAAATAAAATAAATAAATAAATAAAATGTTTTTAAAAGATATTAAAAAATAAATAAACCCCATGGTAACCACAAGCCAAAAATCTATAATAAAACCACACACAAAAAAAAGAGAAAGGAATCCAAACAGAACACTAGTCATCAAATTACAATGCAAAAGATCAAAAGAAGAATGATTTCACTTATATGTGGGATCTAAAAAACAAAACAGATGAGTAAACAAAACAAAACAGAATTATAGATACAGAGAACAAATAAGTGGTTTCCAGAGAGAATGGTGGCTGGGCGGAGAAAAGAAATAGGTGAAGGAAATTAAGAGGTACACACTTCCAGTTGCAAAATAAATGAGTATGGGTATGAAATGTACAGTCTGGGGAATATATTCAATATCTATGTAATATCTTTAGTGACATATCATAACTAGACTTAGCATGGTGATCATTTTGAAATATATAGAAATATCGAATCGCTATGCTGTGTAACAGGAACTAACATAGTGTTGTAGGTCAATTGTACTTCAAAAACAAACAAACAAACTCATAGAAAAAGAGATTAAATTTGTGGTTACCAAGGTGGGGAGGGGGAGGAGGGAGAATTGGATGAAGGCAATCAAAAGGTACAAACTTCCAGCTATAAGATAAATAAGTACTAGGGATATAATGTACAACATGATAAATATAATGAACACTGCTGTATGTTATATATGAAAGTTGTTAAGAGAGTAAATCCTAAGAGTTCTCATCACAAGGAAAAAAATTTTTTCCATTTCTTTAATTTTGTATCTACCTGAGATAATGGATGTTCACTAAACTTACTGTGATAATAATTTCATGATGTATTTAAATCAAATCACTATGCTGTACAACTTAAACGTATACAGTGCTGTATGTCAATTATATCTCAATAAGACTGGGGAAAAAAAAAAGAACTGAAAGCAGGTTCATAGCAGCATTATCCACAATAGCCAAAAAATGGAAGAAATGCAAGTGAATGGGTAAGCAAAATGTAGCATACACATACAATGGAATATTATTCAGCCTTAAAAAGGAAGGAAATTCTGACACATGCTACAACATATATGAACCTTATGCTAAGTGAAATAAGCCATGCACAAAAGGACAAATACTCTATGATTCCATCTATATTAAGTACTTAGAAGAGTCAAATTCAGAAACAGAAAATAGAACTGTGGTTGCCAAGCACTACAGGGAGGGAGGAATGGGGAGTTGTTTAATGGGTGTTGAGTTTCAATTTTGCAAGATGAGAAGAGTTCTGGAGATTGGTTGCACAACAATGTGAATATGTTTAATACACTGAATTGTACACTTATAAAAGGTTAAGGTGGTAAATTCTACATTGTGTATTTTACCACAGTTAAAAAAAAAAGAGAGAGAACTAATCAAAATAGGTCTAAACCTGCTAAATATAAATTACTGAGTGAGAAATATTTTAAATCCTAGTTCAAACAGTCTGGTGCTTTTCTCTTCTTTCAAAAATCAATTCAAGCTTGGGACTGCCCTGCTGGTCCAGTGGTTGGGACTGTGCACTTCCAATACAGGGGGCACCGGCTTGATCCCTGGTGGGGGAACTAAGATCCCACATGCTGTGCGGCCGAAGAAAAAAACAAAAATCAATTCAAGCTTTACTGGTGATATTTGTTGAAAAAAACTGATGTGCCATAGGCAATAAATGAATTTATTGCTCTGATCAATTTCATAAAACTGAAGAACCTAATATATTGGGGGTAGCTAATGTACACCTATAGAAGGAAGTCGAAAGTACAAACACACCTCACTTTATTGTGCTTCACTTTTTCATTATATTTGTTATGGTGGTCTGTGATCAGTGATCTTTGATGTTACTATTGTAATTATTTTGGGGCACCACAAACCATGCCCATATAACACGGCAAATTTGATAAATGTTGCTTTCTTCTTACCACTCCACCAACCAGCTGTCCCCCCTTCTCTTTCCCTCTTCAAGGGCTTCCCTATTCTCTGAGATACAACAATATTGAAATTAGGCCAATTAATAACCCTACACTGGCCTCTAAGTGTTCAAGTGAAAGGAAGAGTCACATGTCTCTCACTTTAAATCAGAAGCTAGAAATGATTAAGCTTAGTGAGGAAGGCATGTCAAGAGCCGAGATAAGCCAAAAGCTATGCCTTATGCATGAAACAGTTAGCCAAGTGGTGAATGCAAAGGAAAAGTTCTTGAAAGAAATTAAAAGTGCTACTCCAGTGAACACACAAATGATAAGAAAGTGAAACAGCCTTACTGCTGATATGGAGAAAGTTTAAGTGGTCTGGGTAGAAGATCAAACCAGCCACAACATTCTCTTAAGCCAAAGCCTGCTCCAGAGCAAGGCCCAAACTCTACTCAATTCTATGAAGGCTAAGAGGAGTAGGGAAGCTGCAGAAGAAAAGTTTGAAGCTACCAGAGGTTGGTTCATGAGGTTTAAGGAAAGAAGTCATTTCCATAACATAAAAGTGCAAGGTGAAGTAGCAAGTGCTGATGTAGAAGTTGCAGCAAGTTATCCAGAAGATGTGGCTAAGACAATTAATAAAGGTGGCTACACTAAACAACAGATTTTCAATGTAGACAAAATAGCCTTCTATTAGAAGAAAATGACATCTAGGACTTTCATAGCTAGAGAGAAGTCAAAGTTTGGCTTCAAATCTTCAGAGGACAGGCTGACTCTCTTGTCAGGGGTTAATGCTATTACCAAACTGAACTCAGGTCCACTTGTCCAATAGGCAGGAAAGCCAATCTACTGACACTAAGTTGTGGTGAAGAAAAGTACAGCATTTATTGCAGGGTGCCAAGCAAGGCAAACAGGTAACTCATGCTCAAAAGACCTGAATTCCCTGTTGGCTTTCAGGGAAGGGTTTTTAAAGGCAACATTAGGGGTGAGGGTTGCAGGGTGCCAAGATCAGCTCATGGACTTTCTTCTGGTTGGTTGAAGATGAGATAACAGGATGACATTTTGGAAATTTTAATCATCAACTTTCTGGTTCTAACCAGTCTGGGGTCTAGCACTTGTGGTCAGCATGCAGTCACCTCCATCTGGGTGGTGGTTTTATTTTCTGCAGAACAACTCAAAGATATGCATCAGATTGTTATGTATATCACTTGAGGAGGAACTAGGAGTCCTGTGATTCTGTTATTTATTTATTTATTTATTTATTTATTTATGGCTAAGTTGGGTCTTTGTTGCTGCATGGGCTTTCTCTAGTTGTGGTGAGCAGGGTCTACTCTTTGCTGAGGTGCGCGGGCTTCTCATTGCAGTGGCTTCTCTTGTTGTGGAGCACAGACTCTAGGCATGTGGGCTTCAGTAGTTGTGGCTCGTGTGCTCTAGAGCACTGGCTCCGTAGCTGTGGCACATGGGTTTAGTTGCTCCATGGCATGTGGGATCTTCCTGGACCAGGGCTTGAACCCGTGTCCCCTGCATTGGCAGGCAGATTCTTAACCACTGCGCCACCAGCAAAGCCCGTGATTCTGTTTTATAGCTGAACTATTGTTTAAGCTATCATTACTTTTCTTGCTTGACTGCTTTTCCTTTGTTTCTGCATTCCCTCACTTCTCTAATTACTAACTGCTTGAGTCTGCTCTGTGGAACTCAAGGAAGGCCTAGGAGACTAAAACGTTTCTCTACAAACAAGAAACAGGGGACACAGAGGGGCTTTTGTACCCAGGAAGGCCCCACAAGGTCCTGCTCGGTTTCAATGCAACTGGTGACTTTGATAGGGATAGGATAGGATAGTTATACAGGTAGTTGTAGAGGTCCCAGTATGGGATTATAGATAGAGAGGGAAACCTAGGAAACTTTGGGAGACCACTGTAAGTTAATGATCGCTCAAGAAAGCTATCGGAATGTTGTGGAACACAGCAGCCTTGCTTAACTATAAAGTGATAAATAAAAGCAGGAGATATGTCCCAGGTCATTAGGTGAAAGAAAAATGTTACCACCCTTCTACTGATTTGAATAAGCGCAATGACAGTCCTCGTTTGACCCATAGGGTCAGACACTGTCCTGCCCAATACGAAGGAGGAGCTAGTGATGTAAGCCTGAAGTCTACTTGAAGAAGGCTGTCTTTTCCCCTCCCCTACTCTCCTTTTATTATAAAATTGTAGCCCACTTAATCCTTGGGGCAGAGCCTCCTTGCCTGACCACTTGCATCTCTCACAAGCGTCCTTTATTAATAAATCTACTTCTTGCCTATTACTTTGCCTCTCACTGAATTCCTTCTGCACTGAGACACAAAGAACCTGAGCCTCAGTAAGTCCAGACACCAGGTGAGAGATTCTAATTAAAGGACCGTGGGTTCAAGTCCCAATCAGTGTTTTGGCCAGGTTCAAGTCCCGGACTCATGGGTTCAAGTCCCAATCTGGGTTTAGGCTGGGTTCAAGTCCCAGCACGTGGGTTCAAGTCCCAATCTGAGGTGCACAGTTTCAAGTTTAGGTTAAAACCAATGCTCATTTACCATTTTGAAACTCCTAGAGCCCTTAAGAATTATGCTAAGTCAGGACTTCCCTGGTGGTCCAGTGGTCAAGACTCTGTGCTCCCAATGCAGGGGGCCCGGGTTTGATCCCTGGTTGGGGAACTGGATCCCACACACGACAACTAAAGAGCCTGCGTGCTGCAGCAAAGATCCCGCATGTTGCAACTAAGACCTGGCACAGCCAAATTAATAAATAAATATTAAAAAAAAAAAAAGAATTATGCTAAGTCTACTCTGCAAATGGAAAAACAAAGCCTGGATGACAGCACATCTGTTTACAACATGGTTTACTGAATATTTTAAGTCCACTGTTGAGATAAGAAAAAAAGATTCCTCTCAAAATATTGCTGTTCACTGACAATGTACCTGGTCACCCAAGAGTCCTGATGGAGATGTACAACCAGATTAATGTTGTTTTCATGCTTGCTAACACAGCATCCATTCTGCAGCTCATGGATCAAGGAGTAATACTGACTTTCAGGTCTTATTGAAATAGAAGGGAAGGGGGCAGGGAACCTCTAAAAGAATGACATAGGGACTGCCCTGGCAGTCTAGTGGTCAAGACTCCACGCTTCCAATGCAGGGGGCGTGGATTTGATCCCTGGTCAGGGCACTATATCCCACACGCCACAGGGCGCGGCCAAAAAAAAAAAAAAAAAGGACATAGCCCTTGAGGATATGACATAAACTGGTTAGAATCAACTACATCCAAGAGAGCAGAAGATTCGACTGCCAGTGCACCTTGAGCCTCATTATATGCTCACTATAATACACTAGCATCTAAGTGCCACACCTACAGTGTCATTGGTGCCATGAGTTTGGAGGCTAACCATAAAAGGTCAAAAAGTGGGCAGTGGTCCAATTCCTGGAACTCTCCACCCCTTCCCCAAAATAGTTGGAATAATCCTCCCACTCGTTAGCCTATGAAATTATTCAGCCCATAAAAACTAACCACCCCATATTTCAGGGCCTCTTGCCTTCTGAGATGGCCCACACTCTGTCTGTGGAGTGTGTTTCTCCCAAAACCATTCTTGCCTTTTGAGATGGAGCACATTCTGTCTATGGAATGTGTCTCTCTAAATAAATCCACTCCTTATCTAACACTTTGTCTCTCACGGAATTCTTTCTGTGATGAGACATAAAGAACCTGAGCTTCGGGGCTTCCTGGTGGCGCAGTGGTTGAGAATCCGCCTGCCAATGCAGCGGACAAGGGTTCAATCCCTGGTCCGGGAAGATCCCACATGCCACGGAGCAACTAAGCCCGTGAGCCACAACTACTGACCCTGTGCTCTAGAGCCCGTGAGCCACAACTACTGAGCCCACGTGCTGCAACTACTGAAGCCCACGTGCCTAGAGCCCGTGCTCCACAACGAGAGTAGCCACTGCAATGAGAAGCCCGCGCACTGCAACGAAGAGTAGCCCCTGCTCGCCGCAACTAGAGAAAGCCCACGCGCAGCAACGAAGACCCAACACAGCCAAAAATAAATAAATAAAAATAATAAATAAATTTATTAAAAAAAAGAAAAAGAACCTGAGCTTCATTAAGTCCTGAGACCAAGTGTGTGATCACAATTAAAAGACAGTGGGTTCAAGTCCCTATCTGGGTGTGCAGCTTCATTATTATTTAAGAAATACATTTTGTAAGGCTATAGCTGCAATAGATAGTAATTCCTCTGATGGATCTGGGCAAAGTCAATTGAAAACCTTCTGGAAAGGACTCATCATTCTAGATGCCATTAAGAATATTTGTGGGTAAATCCCTGGCGGTCCAGTGGTTAGGACTCCATGCTCTCACTGCCAAGGGCCCGGGTTCGATCCCTAGTTGAACGAAAACCCCACAAGCCACGTAGCGTGGCCAAAAAAAAAAAAAAGAATATTTGTGCTTCATGGGAAGAGGTCAAATTTCAATATCAGCAGGAGTTTGGAAGAGGTTTATTCCCAACCTTCATAGATGACTTTGAGGGGTTCGTGATAAAACTTGAACAGATATGGAGTTACTCCTTATGGAGGAGCAAAGAAAGTGGTCTCTTGAGGTGGAATCTACTCCTGGTGAACATGCTGTGAAGATTGCTGAAATGACAAGAAAGGATTTAGAATATTGCATAAACTTAGTTGATAAAGCAGTGGCAGGGTTTGAGAGGATTGACGACAATTTTGAAAGAAATTCTACTGTGGGTAAAATGCTATCAAACAGCACTGCATAGTACAGAGAAGTCATTCGTAAAAGGAAGAGTCAATTGATGTGGCAAACTTCATTGTTTTCTTATTTTAAGAAACCATCACCACCACCCTAAGCTTCAGCAACTGTCACCCTGATCAGTCAGCAGCCATAAACACTGAGGTAAAACTCTCTACCAGCAAAAAGATTACAAAATCATTACAGGCTCAGATGATGGTTACCATTTTCTAACAATAAAGTATTTTTTAATTAAGATATGTACATTTTTGGGAGTTCCCTCACGGTTCAGTGGTTAGGACTCGGCGTTTTCACTGCTGTGGCCCCGGGCTCAATCCCTGGTCAGGGAACTAAGATCCTGCAGCCCTCGGAGCGTGGAAAAAAAAAAGTACATTTTTTAGACATAATGCTATTGCACACTTAGTAGACTACAGTATAAATATAATTTTTATATGCAGTGGGATATAAAAATTCAGGTGAGTCACTTTATTGCAGTATTCTCTTTATTGTGGTGGTCTGGAACCAAACCTGCAATATCTCCAATGTATGCCTATAAATATCACCACTAAGGTTTGCTGAAAAAACAAAGACTTAACCTAAAGTACACAGTCCCCAAATACTAAAATGAAAGCTTAGAAATAAAATAATTATTCTTCTTCATATTCTATACAAAGTTTGAAATCTGCATTAAAGTGTATTAGCCCCATTCCTGAGGCTTATTTAGAAAGGGTGGAAGTAAGGAAACTACAATTAAAAAACTAAGAAATAATCCTTCAGAGGAAGTATGTGCTTCATAGGTTACTGTAAAGATTAAATGGATTACTATATGTAAAGTGTTGAGCATAGTGGCTGGCACATTATATTGCTCAACAAAAGTTATTCAAACTTTCTCCATTTTCTCATGTCCCTGTTTTTTCCCCTTAAACCAACATAATCAAAATTAGTTTGACTGTTTTTTGTTGTTGTTTTTGTTGTTGTTGTTTTTGGCGGTACGCGGGCCTCTCACTGTTGTGGCCTCTCCCGTTGTGGAGCACAGGCTCCGGACGCGCAGGCTCAGCGGCCATGGCTCACGGGCCCAGCCGCTCCGCGGCATGTGGGATCTTCCCGGACCGGGGCACGAACCCGTGTCCCCTGCATCGGCAGGCGGACTCTCAACCACTACGCCACCAGGGAAGACCAGTTTGACTGTTTTTAACACAAACATGAACAGTATTTGAAATAACTTTCCACGGTTCACAAAGTGATTTTACAATCACTATCATTAAATACAGTTCAATGAAGAAAAAAAGGAAAGAAAACTAAAATTTGAGTGCCTACAACATGATAGCTACTGCACTGAGAATTAACATTTATTATTTCACTTAATTTGTTCAAGTAGGTTATTATTATACCAATTTCACAGATAAGACAGCTAAGGTTCAGAAATATTTCATAATTTGACCAACTTTGCACAGTAGTATTAAATTGAAGGGCTGAGATTTGAATTCTGTCTGGCTCCAAAGTTCATACCCTTATCACTAAAAACTATCTTAAGCCCTGTGAGAGAGAGTTTTTTATTCTCTTGTTCAATTACTCATTCATTCACTCCCTCACTCAAACAATTCAATGGTGCCAGGCACACTGTTCTAAACTAGTGATATGAAAATTAGTAAAACAGCATCTGCCCTCATAGCCTAGAGGATGTATGTGTCTGAGGGAGGGATGGATGAACACAAATCAACCAGAAAACAATTAAGAAAGAGTTCAGTAACAGTAATATAAGCAGAATGCTGTTGAAACATGGAGGGTAAATATTAGCTTGGGAGAATCTGGAGAAGCACTGCAGAAGAAATATGATTTCACCTGAAATTTTTAAAATATGTGCTTATAACTTGATAAAAAAGCATCTACACAAAAACCTACAGGGGCCTTCCCTGGTGGTCCAGTGGTTAGGAATCCACCTTCCAATGCAGGGGACGCAGGTTTAATCCCTGGTTGGGGAACTAACATCCCACATGCCACAGGGCAACTAAGCCCACAAGCCGCAACTACTGAGCCCGCACACTCTGGAGCCTGCATGCCACAACTAGAGAAGCCCGTGCACTGCAACAAAGAAGAACCCACGAACCAAAACAAAAGACCCAGCACAGCCAAAAAACAAAAAAACAAAAACAAAAACCTACAGCTAACATCACACTTAAAGGTGAAATACTAAATACTTTCCCCCTAAGGTTGGGAACAAAGCAAGGATGTCTGCTCTCACTACTCTTAATCAACATAATATTAGAAGTTCTAGGCACTGTAATAGGCAAGAAAGAGAAATAAAAGGCATACAGATTGGAAAGGGAGAAATAAAACTCTATTTGCAAATGACATGATGTCTACATAGTAAATCCCAAGGAATCTACAAAAACACTCCTAGAAGTAATAACAAGGTCACAGGATATAAGATTAACACCAAAAAAAACAAATGCATTTCTTTTTTCTTTTTTCTTTTTTTTTTGGCTGCGCTGGGTCTTCGCTGCGGGGTGTGGGCTTCTCTAGTTGTGTTGCCTGGGCTTAGTTACCCCACGGCATGTAGGATCTTAGTTCCCCGACCAGGTATCAAACCCTCATCCCCTGCATTGGAAGGCGGGTTCTTAACCACTGGACCACCAGGGAAGTTCCAATTGCATTTCTATATACAGTTGACCCTTGAACAACACAGAGGTCAGGGCGCAGAACCCCCTAAGCAAGAGGAAAATCCACTTATAACTTTACAGTCACCCTCCAGTATGGGCGGTTCCATAACCTCGGATTCAACCAACAGAGGATTATGTAGTACTACAGTATGCATTTATTTTTACAAATCCATTTATAAGTGTACCTGCATAGTTCGAACCTGTACTGTTGGAGGGTCAACTGTACTAACAACAGATGTGCACAAAACAAAATAAAAAACACATTACCATTTACAATCACTGTAAAAGAAACTAAATACTTAAGTATATACACTTTCCAAAAACATGTACAGGGTCTGTATGCTAAAAGTTTGGTGAAAGAAATCAAAGATGACATAAATAAACAGGCTTGTTCATTGATTGGAAGACTCAACATGATAAAAATGTCAATTCTCCCCAAATTAATCTATAAGTTTAATGCAATTCCTATAAAAATCCCAGAAAGGCCTTCTTTAGACCTAAACAAGCTTATTCTAAAATTTACATGGAGGTCTTCCCTGGTGGCACAGTGGTTAAGAATCCGCCTGCCAATGCAGGGGACATGGGTTCGAGCCCTGGTCCAGGAAGATCCCACATGCTGTGGAGCAACTAAGCCCGTGCACCACAACTACTGAGCCTGCGCTCTAGAGCCCACGAGCCACAACTACTGAGCCCGTGCTCCGCAACAAGAGAAGCCACCGCAATGAGAAGCCTGAACACTGCAACGAAGAGTAGCCCCGCTCGCTGCAACTAGAGAAAGCCCGCGCACAGCAACGAAGACCCAACGCAGCCAAAAATTAATTTTTTTAAAACAACGCACAAATTTTTTATCTTACACTTCTGAGGTTAAAAGTCCAACACACTCTCACTGGGCTAAAATCATGGTGGTAGTAAGGCTACTGTTCTCTTCTGGTTCTATTGCAGAATCTTTCCTTGACTTTTCCAGATGCTTAAGGGATGCCTGCATGCCTCTGCTTACGGTCCTCTTTCCTCCATATTCAAAACCAGCAACAGAGATTGAGTCCTTCTCACATAGCATCTCTTCTGCCTCCCTCTTCCACTTTTAACAATCCTTTTAATTACATTGAACCCATCTGGATAATACAGGATAATCTCCCTATTTTAAAATCAGCTGATTAGCAACCTTAATTCCTTTTTGCCATGAGGGAACATACAGGTTCTGAGGATAAGGACACAGATATATTCGAGAGGGCTATTATTCTGCTTACCACAACTAATTTAACCAAAAAAAAAAAAAAAAAAAGTGGGCTTCTCTGGTGGCGCAGTGGTAGAGAGTCCACCTGCCGATGCAGGGGAAACGGGTTCGTGCCCCAGTCCGGGAAGATCCCACATGCCGTGGAGCGGCTGGGCCCGTGAGCCATGGCCGCTGAGCCTGCGGAGCCTGTGCTCCGCAAGGGGGAGAAGCCACAACAGTGAGAGGCCTGCGTACTGCAAAAAAAAAAAATGTTATACTTACATTGGGAGAGAAAGTGTGTGTGTATGGGGGTGGAGGTAGGAAATAGCAGTTTAAGCATACTATTTAGAAATATATATGAAGGTAAATACAAAAAAGAAAAAAAAAGACAACATTTAAAAGTGCTCTGGGGCTTCCCTGGTGGCGCAGTGGTTGAGAGTCTGCCTGCCGATGCAGGGGACACGGGTTCGTGCCCCGGTCCGGGAAGATCCCACATGCCGCGGAGCGGCTGGGCCCGTGAGCCATGGCCGCTGGGCCTGTGTGTCCGGAGCCTGTGCTCCACAACGGGAGAGGCCACAACAGTGAGAGGCCCGTGTACTGCAAAAAAAAAAAAAAAAGTGCTCTGAAGAACAAGAATCAGGAGTCGGTAAGGAAGAGTAGAGCAGAAGAAAGATGTTTTTCCTTACAAGCCTTAAAGTATCATTTCACTTTTAAATAATGTACATGCATTACTATGACTTGATTTTACTTTTAATGGCCTCAAATTTGCATGGCTTTATTGGCACAGAGATTGGCACAGACAAATCAGTTGCATAACGTTAGTAATCCCCTTGGGCACTGCTCAGCAAGAACTAAGCAAAGCACTTTGAGGATACTGTAGGAAATGTAGGAAAAATAACAATTTGGGGACTTCCCTGGTGGTCCAGTGGTTAAGGGGGTACAGGTTCAATCCCTTGTCGAGGAACTAAGAACCCACATGCTGCACTGCGTGGCCAAAACAAAAAAAAGAGAAAAATTTAAACCATAACTATGGAATCTGTCCTGACTAGGGACATACATCTTTCTGCATTCTGAGTAAGAAATCTAGTCAGAAAGTTCCTAACTAGTTTCCTGAAAAATATCTGTGATCTAGAGAGGAAGGAGATTATGTCTAATACTTGGGAACTAGAATCCGAACAAGATTAGTTTCATAAGCTCAAATAGTGGTTCACCCTCATCAATGCCACCACAAATAGGTTCTGTTCAATGTATCAGTTCCAGGTGAAAAATGGCACTGGGCAAAGTCAGGATAATAGAAAAGCTTTTGACTTGTTAGGGAATAGAAAGTAGTTTACACTGGCTGAAATAAGACAGTGGAAATCTAACTAGAAATAAAACTAGAATCACAAATCACAGGTTAGTCTTTGATAGTCAATGGCAGATCACTGAACGCTACTGAACAGGAGAGTGACAAAGAGTAAAGCATACCTTCTTACTCAGTGTTTTTAGGTGGTTGATATTCAGTGAAGCTCAAGGAAAGCCAATCCACTGCCAAGACTATGGGGGACACTGGAGGCTCCCAGGTACAAAATTTAAGAAGGCATTCACTCTCAAGGTCAATCAAGTAACCCTGCACTTGCACAACCCTGAGAGTAAGTGACTGCCTCCTTAAATGCTGCACTTGCACAACCCTTAGTATCCTTATTTTGTGGGCTAAGCACCTCATTTGTCTCATTCCTAATAGCTAAAAAGTAGAAAGAACCCAAATGTCTCAACTGATGAACGGATAAAAAGAATGTGCTTTATTCATATAATGGAATATGGAATATTTTTTTGGGTCATAAAAAGAATAAAACATTGATACATGCCACAACATGGATGAACCTTGAAAATACTATGCTGAATGAAAGAAGTCAGTCACAAAAGACCACATATTGGTATTTTATGATTTCATTTATATGAAATGTCCAGAATAGGTAAATCTATACAGACAGGAATAAATTAGTAGCTGCCAAGGGAGGGAGGGGTTGGGATGGAGAATGACTGCTTATGGATATATAGTTTCCTTCTGGACTGATAAAATGTAATAAAATTGATTGAAGTGACAGTTGCACAACTCTGCACATATAGTAACTTTTGAACTATACACGTTAAATAGGTGAATTGTATGATATGTGAATTATACCTTAATAAAACTTATTTTAAAAGCAGATACTTAGGGCTTCCCTGGTGGTGCAATGGTTAAGAATCCGCCTGTCAATGCAGGGGACACGGGTTCAATCCCTGGTCCAGGAAGATCCCACATGCTGCGGAACACCTAAGCCCGTGCGCCACAACTACTGAGCCTGTACTCTAGAGCCTGCAAGCCACAACTACTGAGCCCTCATGCTGCAACTACTGAAGCCTTCACACCTAGAGCCCATGCTCCGCAACAAGAGAAGCCACCACAATGAGAATCCCGCACACCGCAACAAAGAGTAGCCCCCGCTCGCCTCAACTAGAGAAAAGCCTGCACGCAGCAACAAAGACCCAACGCAGCCAAAAATACAATAAATAATTTTTTTAAAAAACCAGGGACTTCCCTCGTGTCACAGTAGTTAAGAATCCGCCTGCCAATGCAGGGGACACGGGTTCGAGCCCTGGTCTGGGAAGATCCCACATGCCGCGGAGAAACTAAGCCCATGCACCACAACTACTGAGCCTGCACTCTAGAGCCTGCAAGCCACAGCTACCGAGCCCGCGTGCCACAACTATTGAAGTTCATGCACCTAGAGCCCGTGCTCCACAATGAGAGAAGCCACTGCAATGAGAAGCCCGCACACCACAACGAAGAGTAGCCCCCGCTCGCCGCAACTAGAGAAAGCCTGCGCACAGCAATGAAGACCCAACACAGCCAAAAATAAAATTAATTAATTTTTTAAAAATTCACTTTATACATTAAAAAAAGCAGATGCTTAGTAACTATCTATTGAAATAAGGCATAAAAAGGATGAAAGTCATTGTGAAATAAGAACAAGTGCAATTTTTAAAGGGAGTTGTTTCTTTTCATGAATTTTTAGAGGAGGCATAGGAAAAGACACCTCTAAATCAGACTTCTATACTTTGCCCAATTAAAATCATTACCAGAGTTTGGTTCATACAGATTTCCTACCCAAAATAACTTGCTATGTGGCAATTTGTGATTTAAACATTGGTGTTGACTGATAAAGCATGAATAATTTAAACGTGTATTCTCAATATCAATAAATACTCTGTAACTCTGAGGTGTCTAAAACCTACCTTTGTAATTACAAAATTTCTTATTTCAATTCTGTTAAATAACTAGAAGTTTCCTTAGACCTGGTGGGCCCGAAGAAGGGGAAAAACCCAAGATTAAAATGATATTGCCTCTCTCTGGTGTTCCCCAACACTGTAGGAACACCCATGATGTAATTCTCAATTGTTCACAAATACCTTTCTGGTCTTCAAAGACCACAAGTAAAGATAAATAAGAGGCTGAAATAGCAAAAAAGGATCAAGGAACTTGTTTTCTTTTGGCACCATACAGCTTTGACTGGGGCCAACACCCAGGACAGGATGCACCACCAAAGGAAGTGGATCTGCACAGGGAAACAAGAGCTGAGCCCAGGTCAGAAATGAGACAATGACATACAAAGAAAAAGCTCTGTTTCTATAGTAAGTGAATTTTTCTACAAACCTACTATGAAACTAATGTATTAACTAAAAAGTATTTATCCAAATTTTCTTCTCAGGAGAAAATGAACATTTTTTTCTTCTGGGAAGTCACTGACTTACCACCAGCTTTATATTAAAAGCCTACTTTTCATGTCTTAGGAAAAAATGAATCTATACACAGGTCAGAATAAGACTGACAAAAATATATTTTGCAAGAGTCCAATACAGTCTTATCCTCAGTTTCTGTTTTCATTTAAAAACTCAAATGTTATTTGAGGGAATTCCCTGGCGGTTCAGTGGTTAGGATTCAGCGCTTTCACTGCCGGGGCCTGGGTTCAATCCCTGGTGGGGGAAGTAAGATCCCGCAAGACCTGCAGTACAGCCAAATAAAAAAGAAAAAAAGAAATGTTATTTGAAAAATGTGCTTTTTGGAACATGTTTCTTCCTTTCAATGTGGTACAGAAAGGTACTGTTAAGGGAAAGTGTTAAAATACTGAAATGTCAATTTCAGAAACTTCATTAGTTGCATACCAACAATGAAAGGACTATATTTTCTATTTGCAAAACAAATGTAATAGGTTTTTCTTAAAAGCCACTGGGCTGGACTTCCCTGGTGGTCCAGTGGTTAAGATTCCGTGCTTTCACTGCAGGGGGCGCAGGTTTGATCCCTGCTCGGGAAGTTCCTCATGCTGCGCGGTGTGGCCAAAGCCACTTGCCTACATAGCCAAACTGAAATAAGGAAAACTCTGAAAGAGTAACAGAAAATTTAAAACATTTTTATACATACAACAATCCTACATTCATGTATGTGTCTGATATAAACCATCAATAAAAAAAGAGAAGTACAGGAATTCACAAATTTACTATATGGCACTGTCCCCAAAACAAAAACAAATAGAATTTTGATAGCCTTTTCTACAGGTGTATTCTCTGGGGGGAAAGACTGAAAAGTGAACCTCAAAACAAAAATAAATAGAATTTGGATAGCCTTTTCCATAGATGCATTCTCTGGGGGGAAAGACTGAAAAGTGAACCTCAAACTGAATTCTACTTTCCCACTAATTCTCATTAAACATTAAAAAAATGTTCATATTTTTAACATTGATAGACCAACTTAAAAACTTTAGTGAAGATGTGATCAAGTTGGTGACTGGTTCGGCATTAACGTGGACATTACATTAAAATTTATTTTCAGTATTATTTCTCCTAGGAACAATGGTGTTTTACTAGCAGCTAAATTATCTCTTTTAGTACTTCATATGATTTTCCTAACTCCATACCCAGCCATTCCTACTCTTCCCAATGTTCAGCAATTTCTCCAGAACATTTTCCTTGTCAGGAAAATTTTCCTTGTCAGCTTCTGCCCTCTCTTTCCTTTTAGTTGATGCTTTCACTTGCAGGCACACCCAGGCCTTAACAGGACAGGGAATTTATCAGCAGCTATCAGCAATGGAAAGGTTCTGGAATGGGATGGGGAGTTATGTGTGTGACCAGCAATTCATGGATTTTTCTCTGCCTTCTATACTTGGCCATTTTGACACAGCCTTTAAGGCAAATACCCACCCTACCTTGGTAGCTCTGCCTATTCCTCTCAAGTGCTATCCAACAGAACTTTCTGCACTAATGGAAATGCTCAATATCTGCACTGCACTGTTCAATATAGTAGACACATGTGACTACTGTGTACTTGAAATGTGGCTGGTATGACTGAGGAACTGAATTTTTATTTAATTTTAATAGCCACATGTGTCTAGTGGCTTCCATATTGAACAGCACAGATAGCCTAGATTCCTGCAGAGACTAAAGCTATTGCTCTAATGCCAAACCCCTTGGCTAGTGACCAGACACCCAACCAGGATCATGCTAGCCCTGTCTTCTAGAAGATGTTCCTTGTATCCCCCAGCTTGGTGAGAGGGTCCTGAATAAATGAATCATCTGGAACCACAGAGTGACTACCTGCCTAATCTTCTATAGCTCCTACCATCTCAACCCCTACTGCTTTGAGTTGGAGTTAGCACCTTCCTTTAGATACTGCACATTGGATCACTGCTTCTCAGACTTTAAGGTGTATATGAATCACCTGGGGATCTTGTTAAAATGCAGATTCTAATTCTGCATTTCTAACATGCTTCTAGGTGCTTGGTACCTAACCTACATGGTACTAACCCTAGGTTCTTGGTTCTCCTAACCCCTAATCTGACTGGTGTTACTGATGGTTCAGCAGCAAACATATGAATTCAGACCTCCTCAGTCATAGTATGCTTTTCATTGAACAAATATTTGCACCATGTAATGAAGCTGCACAGCAGTATCAATTTTGAGCAGTAGATGATGTTATTTGATGTGATAGACCATTTTTTAAGCATACTATTTTACAGAGGAGGCTATGACAATGAGCTAAAGATCACAGTTCTAATAAGTGAACAACTGGAATGGGAACCAAGGTTTGTTTAGTTCCAAAGCCCACATTCTTTCTGCTATGCCAACCACCCCCTCAATGCTAAACTCAGGAATGTCCACATGTCAGGATTTCCCTTCAGACGTGAGCTGTGAAGGAACATTGCTGCTAAAGAGTTATCCTTTTTCCCCAGGTATAACAGTAATCAGAAAAACCAGCTTCTTCCATATGTATGATTAAATATCAGACATGATTATTATTTATATATTCTATTGTGTATTTTCAACCTGATCAATTTTATTCAGCTATTGTCTCCCCAAATTTAAATTCAACTACTTTAACTCAGATGACACATCACTATACACAAGATTAAAAGAGTTTGACTTTTCTAATCAAATCCCACTTGAACCCAGAAGTGAGCTTTTTTCCTCTATTTTTTTTTTTATTAATTTATTTTATTTTATTTTGGTTTTGGCTGTGTTGGGTCTTCGCTGCTGTACATGGGCTTTCTCTAGTTGTGGCGAGCGGGGGCTACTCTTCGCTGTGGTGCACGGGCTTCTCATTGTGGTGGCTTCTCTTGTTGGGAGCACGGGCCCTAGGTGCACAGGCTTCAGTAGTTGTGGCACATGGGCTCAGTAGTTGTGGCACACAGGCTTAGTTGCTCCGCAGCATGTGGGATCTTCGCGGACCAGGGCTCGAATCCATGTCCCCTGCATTGGCAGGCGGATCCTTAACCACTGCACCACCAGGGAAACCCCTTTTCCTCTATTTTTAATTCATAGTTTTATTCACCAGACTTGGTTTGAATAATTCTAACCCTCTTAGAATTTTCCTATTGTCAAGATAACTTCGAACCATTGCAGTAGCCCATTCTAGTGTTTTACCCATTGATGGTCAAAAGGTTTCCATAGGGCTTCCCTGGTGGTGCAGTGGTTGAGAGTCTGCCTGCCGATGCAGGGGACATGGGTTCGTGCCCCGGTCCGGGAGGATCCCACATGCCATGGAGTGGCTGGGCCCGTGAGCCATGGCCGCTGAGCCTGTGTGTCCGGAGCCTGTGCTCCGCAACGGACGGTGAGAGGCCTGCGTACCGCAAAAAAAAAAAAAAAAGGTTTCCCATAAAAACAAAGAGCAAACTAAAAAACATTGCAAGCTATATAATAAATGATTAATATTTTTACCATAAAGAGCTATAAAACATGTCAAAATAAGAATAAAACTGCATACATCAAAATGAAAATTGGCAAAGACATGAAGAGCTGAAAAAGATAACTATCTTGAAAATCCAAAAGAATCAAATGAAAAACCATTTAAATCATTTTTAAAAAAGATTTACTATGTTATCCAATTCAAGATCAACACAGAAGTATCAATAGCTTCCCTATATGCCAGCAATAACCAAGTTTTTATGTCATGAGTAGAAGATCCCAATTGCCATATCAACTTTAAATAACCATAAAATAACTAGAAAAGTAGACATGTGCAAGACCACTATCAAGAGAACTATAAACTTTTCTAAAGGATTTTTTTAAAACCTAAATAAAGAGAATACACTGTTTCTAAATGGAAAGTCTCAACATTGTAAATTCATGGGTGTACAAATTCACCCATAAAGTAATTTATTTGTTGCAATCAATCCCAATTACATTTCCAACAGAATCTTTGTTTGTAACAAAACCTGAAAGACTGTTTCTGAAAGAAAAAAAAAAAATCTGTTTTTTGGTTTTTTTTGCGGTACGCGGGCCTCTCACTGTTGTGGCCTCTCCCGTTGCGCAGCACAGGCTCCGGATGCCCAGGCTCAGCGGCCATGGCTCACGGGCCCAGCCGCTACACGGCATGTGGGATCTTCGCGGACCGGGGCACGAACCCGTGTCCCCTGCATCGGCAGGCAGACTCTCAACCACTGCGCCACCAGGGAAACCCAAGAAAATCTGTTCTTATATATATTCTAAGACTGAGGCGGACCTGACCTTCAGCAATAATGAAAACTGGGTGGTATTGGGAATTCCCTGGTTAGGACTCTGCACTCTCACTGCCAGGGCCCAGGTTCGATCCCTGGTTGGGAAATTAGATCCTGCTAGCCTCTTGGTGCGGCCACAGAAAACCAAACCAAACCAAAAAGCCTGGGTGGGGCTTTCCTGGTGGCACAGTGGTTAAGAATCCGCCTGCCAACGCAAGGGACACGCATTTGAGCCCTGGTCCAGGAAGATCCCACGTGCCGCGGAGCAACGAAGCTCATGCGCCACAACTGCTGAGCCTGCACTCTAGAGCCCGCGAGCTACAACTACTGAGCCCGCGTGCCACACTACTGAAGCCCACATACCTACAGTCCGTGCTCTGCAACAAGAGAAGCCACCGCAATGAGAAGCCCGCGCACCGTAATGAAAAGTAGCCCCCGCTCGCCGCAACTAGAAAAAGCCCGCGCGCAGCAACGAAGACCCAACGCAGTCAAAAATAAATAAATTTTTAGAAAAAAAGAAAACAATCCAGTTAAAAAATATGCAAAGAACAGAATAAGAAATTTCACAGAAAGAAATGTAAACAGCCAATAAAGAAACAAAAAGATGCACAAACTCACAGCAATCTGGAAACTATAAATTAAAATTTACCCATTATATTAGTAAAACTGTACAAGATTGATATCAAGTATCAGAGGCAATTTCATCAACTGCTGATGGAATAAAGAATGGTACACAGACTGTAGGGCAAATTGACTGTATCTTTCAAAATTAGAAACATGTATACCTTTTAAACAACAATTCTAGGCACCTACTCTAGAGTTATTCTAGGACATTTGCACAAGAGACAAGAATAAAGGATGTTCATTTCAGTGTTGCTGATAACTGCAAAAATCTGAGAAAACTTAAATGTCCATAGATAAAGAAACAATTAAATAAATTACAGACATTCAAACTGAAATACAATCAGCTGTTAAAAAGTGTGTACTGGGGCTTCCCTGGTGGCGCAGTTGTTGGGAATCCGCCTGCCAATGCAGGGAACGCGGGTTCGTGCTCCGGTCCGGGAAGATCCCACATGCCGCGGAGCGGCTGGTCCCGTAAGCCATGGCCGCTGAGCCTGCGCTCTGCAACGGGAGAGGCCACAACAGTGAGAGGCCCGCGTACCCGAAAAAAAAAAAAAAAGAAAAGAAAAGTGTGTACTGACAGGATGAGATCTCAAAAGCATATTGCTAGGTTTTAAAAAAAAAAGAACTACAGGAAAAAAAATTATCAATCCACGGACTTAAAAAAGATATAAATAGATATAGAAATTGCATATATTGCAGGAAAAAGAACTAGAAGAAAATTCACCAAACAGGATAGTTCTAGAAGAGGAACCTTTGCTTCTTAGCCTCTACATAAAGAATTATTTTTTTAAAGAATGTACTTTTTTCTCTTTCTTCAAATTAAGTATACAATTTAAACATTCGTAAGATTTTTAAATGTTTTTAAAGATAGGGGCTTCCCTGGTGGTGCAGTGGCTAAGAATCCACCTGCCAACGCAGGAGACACGGGTTCGACCCCTGGCCCAGGAAGATCCCACACGTCACGGAGCAACGAAGCCAGTGCGCCACAACTACTGAGCCCATGTGCCACAACTACTGAAGCCCGCATGCCTAGAGCCCGTGCTCTGCAACAAGAGAAGCCACGACAATGAGAAGGCTGTACACTGCAATGAAGAGTAGCCCCTGCTCGCCACAACTAGAGAAAGCCCACGCACAGCAACGAAGACCCAACGCAGCCAAAAATAAAAACAAATAAATTAATTAATTTAAAAAATTAAAAATATTTTAAATAATAAAAAAGACAGAGAAGTCAACAAAAAATATTGTTTTAATTTGCAGTTTCCAGATTATGTGAGTTTGAGCATCTTTTTCTTTCTTTCATTTTTTAATTGAAGTAGCTATTTTACAACGTTGTGCTAGTTTCAGATATACAGCAAAGTGATTCAGAGATAGATAGATAAATAGGTAGACAGATAGATAGAACAAATTGTTTTTCAGATTCTTTTCCATTATAGGTTATTCCAAGATATTGAATATAGTTTCCTGTGCTATACAGTAGGTCCTTGTTGGTTATCTATTTTATGTATGGGGACTTCCCTGGTGGTGCAGTGGTTGAGAGTCCGCCTGCCAATGCAGGGGACACGGGTTAGAGCCCTGGCCCGGGAAGATCCCACATGCTGCAGAGCAACTAAGCCCGTGTGCCACAACTTCTGAGCCTGCGCTCTGGAGCCCGTGAGCCACAACTACGGAAGCCTGCATGCCTGGAGCCCATGCTCTGCAACAAGAGAGCCCACTGCAAGGAGAGGCCCGCGCACCGCAACGAGAAGTGGCCCCCGCTCGCCGCAACTAGAGAAATCCCATGAGCAGCAACGAAGACCCAACGCAGACAAAAATAAATAAATAAAATAAATGAAAAAGAAAAAAAAGTATTAAAAAAAAAAATCCACCTGCCAATACAGGCGACATGGGTTTGATCCCTGGTCTGGGAAGATCCCACATGCCAAGGAACAACTAAGCCCGTGTGCCACAACTACTGAGCCCACATGCCACAACTACTGAAGCCATGCGCCTAGAGCCTGTGCTCCATAACAAAGAGAAGCCACCGCAATGAGAAGTCTGCACACTGCAACAAAGAGTAGCCCCCACTCACCGCAACTAGAGAAAGCCCGCACACAGCAATGAAGACCCAACGCAGCCAAAATAATAATAATAATAATATTTTATATATAGTACTGTGTATCTGTTAATCCCAAACTTCCCCTCCCTCCCCTTTTGGTAACCATAAGTTTGTTTTCTATGCCTGTCAGTCTGTTTTTTATTTCTTTATTGGCTGTTTATATTTCTCTCTTTGAAACTGCTTATTCTATTCTTTGCCTAATAAAAAATAATAAATACGGGAAAATGTTCAACTTCACAGGTAACCAAAGAGATGGAAATCCAAAATGAGATATCACTTTTCAGCTACCATGTAAATTGTTTTTGGTTTGTTCAATGTCTATGTACTATTGCTAATATAAATGCTGAGAAAGTAATACTTTCTCCCAGTGGACAGAATCTTTCCAGAGGCTGTGTGTATCAAAGTAGAAGAAAAAGTCTCCAGGCTCTCCTGTGGTGGGTGGAGTTACAGAAAGCTTTTAGACCATTATTCTCTTTACACATCATCAACTGCTTTCAGTTTTCAACCCTTCTGGAGAAGTTCCCGTTCTCACCACTGAAGGCTCTTCCTATCGTCTCACTCTCTTGCTCTAAACCTTTCTTGGAAAAATGTCTCAATGCCTCAAAAATAACTCACATTAAAATATGGGCACACAGCCCACTTAGTTAAAAGATGTTAGAAAACATTGGAATCTCATTCACACCCCCGTGCTATTCCAGCTAAAATCTATACTGACGAGGGACTGATGCAGAAAGTCAACTCAATGAAAAAAAATCACTGACTCACTGTCAAATCTGCATGTAATTCTTAAGAATATCTGGGACACTGCATTAAATGACTTTGGGCAAGTCATTTAAAAGTTCTGTTTCCTCAATATAAAAGGAAGATATAAAATTTGAATTTCAACCAGAAAATCAGATTTTGGACTTTGGAATATAGAGTTCTAAAAACCTGAAAGTAAATATACAAAAAAATAAAAATTTTTAATAATGCAGTATACAAAAATTTTTACCTAAATCCCTTAGTCTGCTGTAATAATATTTGCCCTGTATATGAATATAGATAACCATTTCCACTGTTAAAATGATCACTTTCTGGAAGTTTACAGATGTTAACAATTGCTTATTATAACTATTTTCCCAAGCATAGCTCCCAATACAATCATATACAATATGAATATGGTAATGTACTCAATTCTCTGTACAATACAAACCTCATATTCAGCATCATGCTAATATTCAAATTAGTTCCTCATATGTAGTGTCAATATTTGAGGGAGAAAACTCTATGAATAAAGAGACACACAGATTGAATTCTGATCTTCTGACCAATTCCACGTTCAATGACTGGCCCCCTACCCCCATTCCAAGGCCCCCTTACTGCAAAAGAAAGGAATCTTGCTTAGATTACCAGCCACATATATTTCCAACTCCAGTCCCTAATCTGCCATTTACTAGCTCTATGATCTTCTGCAACTTCCTTAATTTTTTAAGCTTCAGTTTTCTTATGTTTAAAATTGAAGTATTAGTACCAGCTGACTAGCAGAGTGCTGTGAAGATAAAATGAGATAATTGGGGGTGTGGGGGGATAAATAAATAAAATGAAATAATGTGCCTAGGACATTAATAATCAATCAATGAATGTTAGCATTTATGCTTATTATTATCATTATTATTGACTTAAGAATGTTCAGGGGCTTCCCTGGTGGCGCAGTGGTTAAGAATCCGCCTGCCAATGCAGGGGACACGGGTTCGAGCCCTGGTCCGGGAAGATCCCACATGCCGCGGAGCAACTAATCCCATGCGCCAAAACTACTGAGCCTGCGCTCTAGAGCCCGCGAGCCACAACTACTGACCATGTGCCTAGAGCCCGTGCTCCGCAACAAGAGAAGCCACCGCAGTGAGAAGCCCCCGCTCACTGCAACTAGAGAAAGCCCGCGCGCAGCAACGAAGACCCAACGCAGCCAAAAATAAATAAATTAAAAAAAAAAAAGAATGTTCAGTGATATTTAAGAGTACTTTAAAAACACTATTAAATTATGAACTGATCTGTGAATTTTCTCCTCAAGCTTCCATTCTAATTTTATCTCTTCTGAAAAACGTAATGTGTTTTATTGATGCAGCATAGTTTAGAATTTGCTTAATATTTTTTAAAATAATTTCTTCCATTTTAATCTTGTCAACTATTATGTAAACTCCTCAGGGCCAGAACCTTGTTTCATAAGCCTGTGTTCACATATATATTGTGTTTACTACAATGTAATGATTTGTTACTCTATTTCTCTCCCTTCCTAGGCTCTGAGCAATTCCATGGCAAAAAGCAAGGCTTACTTATATTTGTATCCTGGAGACTTAGTAATCAGACACAAAATAGGTCTCAATAAACGTTTGTTGAAGGGATAAATGAATGAATTAATCTTTTTTCCCCCCTGCAGTGCCTTACACAGTACTCTACACATAATAGGAACTCAGTAAAGCTCCTTAATGGATTCATGGAGAAATCTTTTGGACTCAACCACATAAAGCTTTATCCTGCCTCAGAAAAGCATTTCGACTTTAAAGGTTAGCTACTAACATTACAAATTAAAAGTTTTAGTCTAACATATATCAAATGAATAGGTTGAATAACTAACCACATCAAGGCTAGCTCTAGAAGGATTAAAATCCACTATTCTAATTAATGAATTTGTGAACCTCAGCATGGAGAAAGCCAGTTACATAATCAAAAGAGAGGTTATCAAGGATGGAACCCACACCTCCTGCAATGGAAGCCTGGAGTCTTAACCACTGGACCACCAGGAAAGTCCCTGTTTTTCTTTAATTAACAATGATCTTTTGATGTTCCTACTACCTGGTTTCTTGCAAAAACTCCTATATATCCTGGCTCCTCCCTTACATCTTCAGAGCAGTCCCTCAGAGTCATCTGAGAGGCTGTCTTCCAGGCTTAAGTCCTCAGCAAGTCCATCAAATAAAACGTTCTCAAAATAAATAAATAAATAAAAAGAGAGGTTATGCCTTTGCAAATTTATACCTACAAAAGATAGTGAGAAATAATTATCAGAAAGCTTGTATCTGTATATTGAAATGAACAAATTATTTTTTATGCCTGAATTGATGCCACTGTTTTCACTAGAAATAAGAGTTAACAGCATAGTGATCCAAACCTGTCTCTAGAAAACAGTCCTTGAGACTCAGAGAGTAAATGCTTTGCCTCTCAGTGATTTTTAACTCCTGGAAGACTCCTTTTATTTCCAGACTGACGGATATTCAAAACTCTTTCTGTCTCCTAAAAATAAAACTGCATCCATTTCTTAAAAGGCAAACAACCTGAAAAGACACACTTTCGGAACACTAGGTTTTTATATTCAAGTAACTAAAACTATCCCTAGTGTTCAGCCTTCTGCTGCTGCAGTAGAAACACTTTTCTTAGTTTTTAAATTACATTCGTGGAGGATTTAAATGTCGTACTGTACATTCTTTCACTGTATGATCTAAACTGACTTTACACCTCATATATAATTTCATAAGTACACCGTAAAGGAATTCTACACTTGAATGAAACTGGAAAGAAACGTGAACTTAGCACACACCCCCTTCTTCCAACTCGATACGCACATCTTAGTGTTTTTTCTCTCAAGAATTTCTCTCTCCCGCCCCCACCCCACACTTTATTTCAGAGCAGCATCATTCATTATCCCACTCACCACTACCGAAAGAACCTTTCCAACTAATACTATTTCACCAGGACCCTCCTTTCACATCTCAGAGTCCGTGGGGGATTTCTTTGGAAGGGGGGTGGGCGGTGAAGTTCCGGGACGCCACCATTCCCGCCATGTCCTATAGGACCCAGGTCCTAGCGCGCAGTCCCCGACCAGCCTCAGGCGGACCCCAGGAAACTGCGAAGGTCTGACACCGCACCCCCCATCTCCGCCAGGGCAAAGCAAACCGGGCCCAACCTCTAGGCTCCCATTCAACGTACCCTCCTCCTCGCTGTACCCCATTTCTTCCCACTTACTTTACCCAATTCTGAGTCCCCATAACCATCTTGCTCCCAACACGAACACCCTTTTTACAGTCCGGGCCCTGCCCCTTGAACCCTTCTACACCCCGGTCCCTCCCCCTGGACCTCCCACCAGCTTCAACCCTCACAGCGTGCCCTAGTGCAGACACGCGCCCTGTCCCTATAGCTACTGGACCCGGGTCCTACCCCACACGTCACACTCGAGCCCATTTCTCCCGCGACCCGACCTTCCCCACCCCCCTCCCCAAGCGCTACCACACACACCCCCCAGCACCCTGTTACCTCCGGCCCCGCCCCCCTGAGTGTCGCACTCACCGCTTCTGCCGCCGCATCATTAACCGCCGCGGCTGCTATAGCTACAGGGAGCCAAGGCAACCAGCTCTCGCGACACTTTCCTCAGCTACGGCGAGAACGGCCGGGAAGAGTCTCTCGCAAGAAAGTAAATGAGTCAGGGTCGAGACGGCTAAGTATATCTCGCGATAGTATTGTGTAAAATGGCGGCTGCAAGGCGCTTAAGGGGTGGCCTGGAAAAGTCTGGAGGTGGGCGAGGGCGGAGAAGGATATGGAACTGGCAGGAGAGTCGGATAAGTATTGTAGGCAGGACGCAGGACGGTCTGGGATGGGGTAAGTTAGTATGACGAACCCTACACTGGAATAACTTGAGGTATGGGGCTGTCTTTTCCCAGTGCCTCAAACTTAAAGCAGTGTCGCCTTGGCTGAAGTTCAGTCTTCGTGGCATTTTCCTTATGCATGCAGAGTAGAGATGGAGGGAGCAAGCCAGAAATTGACCTTTCCATCTCCTCCTTAACCTTCCTTCAGGAAACTTTGATTCGTTCTTCCCCTACTTTGGTTTGTGAATGGTGTTTGACTTAACAGAAATATTTATGTTTATACACTCGTGCCCCGCCCCCATCAATTTGCCCAACGAAACTAGGAAATCAAAGTGTTTTGTTGTTGTTGTTGTTGTTTTTAGTCGAACATTATTACAGATGTTTGGCCTTGAATGTGGAAGGGGGCCGCATTGGTTTGTGATTTGAACTTTGCAGTTGTTGCTTGCCACCCTGTGGGCACATCCTTACTTGGTGACTCTCTCAACACTTAGTTGTAAGGGCTTTCTCTCTGCCCTCAGAAAGCTGTAAATGCAGACTGAGTAGGATCTGGAACAGACGACAGACATGTTAGGGGACACACTGACTGAAGCTGCCCACCCTGGCCAGGCAAGATAGTAGCCACTTGCATGAGTCATCTTACAACAGGAGGTCCTGGTAAGGAACGAGGAACTAACAAGCTACCACCAACCGGTAGAATTCAGGAAAGGTCAAAATGAGAGAGGAGACACCCGTCCATATGTCCTACCAACATCCCAGAATCCTCACTGGAATCTGTTTTGTCTGAGCAGTGCGCGCACCACCAGGAAGGACCCTGAGTCAGAATGATTGGCCAGAGACAACCCGGAAAGTAACCCCATTCCCATAAAACTCAAGGCTGCAAGCCACGTGGCAGAACAGTTCTCCTGGGTTCCCTTACCCTGCTGCTATCTGCCTGGGCACCTCTTCCCAACAGTCTCTTGCTTTGTCAGCACGTGTGTCTCCTCGGACAATTCATTTCTGAGTGTTAGACAGCAGCCCACCCTCAGGCCCTGGAAGGGGTACCCCTTACTGCAACAGCTATATAAAGAACGTTGTTCAGTGAGAGTAAAACAGAAGAGAACAAATAAGGGAATAAAAATAATAAATGGAGAATTCAGTTTCTTCTCTCCAATCCCCTGAATACCTCTCATAGTCTAGACCAGTGCTGTCCAGTAGAAACATACTGTGAGGCACATCATGCAATTTAAAATTTGTAGAAGCCACATTTTTTTAAAAGGTAAGAAAAATGAAATTTAGTTATTCACTTAACCCAACGTATTCAAAATATTTCAACATAATATTTTGAAATTTTTAAAAATTTTTATTGGGGGTATAGTTGATTTACAATGTGTTAGTTTCTAGTGTACAGCAATTTTTTTAACATTTTGAAATTATTAATGAGATTTTACATTCTTTTTTCATACTGAGTCTTCAAAATCCATTGTTTATTTTTACAGAGCATCTTAATTTAGCCTAGGCAAATTTTAAGAGCTTAATAGCCACATGTGGCTAGTGACTGCAGCATTAGACAGCAAAGCTCTAGACCCTATACCAGGGAATGCATTATCTGGATGACTTTAGGGGCATAGTATTATGGGCAGGTGGTTTATGTAAAAGAAAACCTTGAAGTTGCTAACTCAAACGGCTGCAGAGTCTAGGTGGGTAACAATAAAAGAGATCTGATGTAAAACAATAGGTGGTAGTGGGGACTTGTGCCCACTGAAGAGTGCAAGTGAAACAGGAGGAAAGGGGGCAGGGCACAACCTTTGAAAGAATGACACAGCCTAAGGACGGGACATAAACTGATTAGAACCAAATGGGTCCAAGATGGCAGAGAAGTCAACTTCCACTAGACCTTGAGCCTCAGTATACGCTCACTGTAACACATCAGCAAGTTAAATGACACACCCAAAGGCACCATGACAGTGGCGGTGCCCACTGTCAAAAAGTGGACGGTGGCCCAATTCCTGGAAATCCCCACCCGTTCCCGAAATAGCTGGAATACTTCTCCCACTCATTAGCCTATGAAATTACCCACCCCTGTAAAAACTAACAACCCCATACCCTGGCGGCCTTTCTTACCTTCTGAGATGGCCCACACTCTGTCTGCAGAGTGTTTCTCTATAAATAAATCCACTTCTTACCTATCACTTTGTCTCTCACTGAATTCTTTCTGCGATGAGACATCAAGAACCTGAGCTTCATTAAGTCCTGAAACCAGGTGTGTGATCTCATTTGGAAGACTGTGGGCTTTGGTGGGGTTCTGGCACGCGTGTTCAAGTCCCAATCTGAAGTGCATGGTTTCACAAGCTTCTATCTAAAAAGAGTTTTCCTGCAGCCATTATGGAAAACAGTATGGAGATTCCTCAAAAAATTAAAAATAGAATTTACGTATGATCCAGCAATTCCAATCCTGAGTATCTGAAGAAAAAAAAAATGTTAACTAGAAAAGATATATGATATGCACCACTGTGTTCCTTACAGCATTATTTACAGTAGCCAGGATGTAGAAGCAACCAAAGTGCCCATCAGTAGATAAATGATGGGTATATATTTACAAGATTTCAGATATTCTGAGGTTGGAAAAATTAAGTTGCTAGGTTTTCAGAGCTGTTGACTATTAGACCCTGAACTTTTTTTTACCCCAACTTTAAGGGTAGGCATATAATAATTATTTTATAGCTGGGAAATCTCTTTGTCACATGAATGTTGTTATTTGCTTTTGTA
Organism: Leucopleurus acutus; assembly: GCF_964270905.1. Lineage (NCBI taxonomy): Eukaryota > Metazoa > Chordata > Mammalia > Artiodactyla > Delphinidae > Leucopleurus > Leucopleurus acutus. The sequence continues at coordinate 59,023,626 of NC_139156.1, read as the reverse complement.
CATCTGATGCCTGATTTATAGTACCTAGTATATAGTAGGCACTCAACATTTGTTGAAGGAATATAGTCCTTAACTTTTGGGGAGGGCTCACAGACTTTTTTTTTTTCAATTTTTATTAATTTATTTTTGGTTGTATTGGGTTTTCATTGCTGCACGCGGGCTTTCTCTAGTTGCAGTGAGTGGGGTCTACGCTCCATTGCGGTCGGTGGGCTTCTCATTATGGTGGTTTCTCTTGTTGTGGAGCACAGGTTCTAGGTGCTTGGGCTTCAGTGGTTGTGGCGCGTGGGCTCAGTAGTTGTGGCGCACAGGCTTAGTTGCTCTGCTGCATGTGGGACCTTCCTGGACCAGGGCTCGAACCCGTGTCCCCTGCATTGGCAGGTGGAGTCTTAACCACCGTGCCACCGGGGAAGCCCGGGCTTACAGACTTTTAAACATGAGAATCTCATAAAAGCTATGAAATCTTATCCACATCCTGTCTGTGCCCTGCCCATATTCCCTCAGCCTATCCTAGAGTTCACTACAGCTTTGGTAGACAAATCCTGTACAAGCCATAGCTTCCTACCTTAAACACCTGAGTTATCTCCTTGCCTGGAAGTGCCAGCAGAGTTAACATTCCCCTTGGCAATCCGTAACCAATGAGAGGTGGGATTTGGTAGCTAAATATTCCAGTTACTACTGGAATAGTAGTAGAATTGCCTCAGTGAGGCAATTCTGAAGTATGTTTTACTATAGTGTTTCTCAAACTTTACTAACACTTAAGAATCACCTGGAAAGATTAATAAGACACAAATTCTTGAATTTGCAAAAATTTTTTTGGCCTTGCTGCGCTGTTTGCAGGATCTTAGTTCCCCCGACCAGGAATCGAACAGGGTCCCTGACAGTGAGGGCGCCAAGTCCTAACCACTGGACTGCCAGGGAATTCCCTTGAATTTGCACTTTTAACAAAGCTCCCAGGAGAAAATGTTGCTGCCAGTGCATGGACCACACTTTGAATAACATTTTTCTCAGAGAGTCTCTAGTGAGATTCAGCCCCAGTTGCTGGAAGCACCTTTTTGGCCTTCTTCTCATTCCCTTACACTGCTTGGATTCTGGGACCACCTCCCAAATTTACTACTTGCATCCAAATCTTTGTTTCAGGGTCTGTTTGGGGGGGAAGCCAAACTATGACAACTCTTCTTAGAAAAATGCACACAGAAATAGAGTTTTGTGTACTAGTTTAGAGGAAGTATGAATTCCCTGAAATTTATTTATGTCATAAAGGAAGGTGACCAGGGTAAATGTCATATGACCCAAGTTCCATGAAAATTGAATCAGTCCAGGCAGTCTAGGAACCTAATATAATCATTAATGGCTCATGGAGTTAGCTGAGTTCAGCCAGCTCTCCTCAGAAGTTATTTTTCCAGATCTGCATCAAACTCTGACTTTGTGGGACATAAGAGTAAGTCCGGGACTCTAAAGAAACCCCATGCTTGAAGTTAATAAAAAGAGTATTGTTACTCATTCCTATTGGATTCTCATGGTTTCTTCCCAATCATAGTGCTTTCTGGACACAACTGCAGTGCCCCTATGACCCTTAGATCTTTTCTTGATGTGTTCACAGATGAGCCAGGCATACTATAACTGCAGATGGTTTCTCCCACTTCCTTCTGGATTCCAACATGGCTCCCTATTCTATTTCATCCTTTTGGGAACCTGTAACCTTTGACATATATTCCTAAGCTCACTCTCGTGTCATCTGGAAACTTTATGGCATGCTCTCATTCTGTAAAAATTGGGTAATCCTGATTATCCCAGTTTCTAATCAGCTTCTTAAAGAGAGCTAACGCCAGGGTCACCAACGCCTATTTCCTAAACACAGCACACAATTGCTGCTTAGCTTTGCCCACATATGGGCCAGCACATGTGTTTGTCCATGATTATTTGTCTTATGTACTATTCAATAAGTATGTCTTTGTATACACCTATGAATGTGCTTTGGCAGGTGCGGATGTGGGTGTGGGTGTGTAAGTAATCAGGTCAGTCTTGAAGTCCGAATAATGGATGTATGGTATTTTACTTTAATTAGTCTCTGTGCATTGTTAGCCTCAGTTTTCGTCTGCCCTCAAATATCAGAGGAAGAATGAGTTCATTTCCTTGAAGTTTATTAACTGTTACCGAAGGCAGAGAAAATTCCATAAGAGAAGGTTCCATACAGTGCAAGTGGAAGGGGAGCTCTGAGTTGGTAAGAAAAGATGCTTGGAGTGGGGACTTGGAGTGAAGGATGGAAGGGCAGATCTCTCCTTTCTTTTTCCCTCCATTCCCACAAGGATACTGGATTTTCAGTGGGGGTATCCTGCTCAGCATTCCCTCTCCAAAATGGAACCAGAGAGGGGAAACTTGATACAAAGTAGAGGTAAAAACACCTCACAGCTCCTCTGTTTCTCCATCCAAGGGGATGCCAATATCCACGTTGTAGTCTACAGGCTCCCCGGAGCTCAGCCAGGGAATAGGGGTTCGATTGAAAGAAGGCCTGTTGGAGAGGTTCTGGTTGTAGAGGACTAGGGGTTCACTCAGCAAGGGCCCCAGGTCAAACTTGGGCATCTGGAAGGTCATGCGTTTGGAGGCCTTCTCATATCCACCATAAGGCATTGCTGTCCTGAAAAGGGGACACATTATTTAATTAAAAACCAGAACAAAAGAAAGAGTTTTGTCAGTGAGATGTTACACTGTTTTGAGGATAGGGAAGTCTGTGAATTCTAGTTGCAGATTGCTTCTGCACTCCTTATTCTTCTTCTCCCTAAGTACTCCATTCCCCCTTCTGGTTTGCTTGTTTCCCCAAAGCTAAAAATGAGAAAAGTAGTCTAGTGTGTACTAGATAGAGAGTCTCATGGATAGTTGTAAGCCAAACCAGTCACATTTTCAGAGAATTTTACCCCAAACACTATAGACTCAAGGGTCTGAGGTCGCCTTAAATTATAATGACCCCCCTCAAAACCCCTACCCCACCTTCAGTGGATAGTGCGTGCCCTGGATGAGAGGAATTAACATTTCCTGGAAAATCCAGGTACCTTAGGACCAAAAGCACTTCTCTAGGGCTTCCCTGTCCTGTTTTCACACAGTCTAGAGAAGCCCAGTTCCAAAAGGATAGATACTTGAACCTTACTAAAGTAGGGTATAAAGAAATAGAATCTTCAATAGTATAATAACTTGCTGTGGTGCATAATCTATAAAAATTCTGAATCACTATGTTGTACACCTGAAACTAATATAATGTTGTAAGTCAACTATACTTCAATTAAAAAAAGAAAAGAAAAGAAAAATAGAATTATACTATAAGGACAGTAATGGAATTGTAACCTTGAATGAAGGGAGCCTCAAGAAGCCTTTAAATGTGTAATATGTTATTCCCATTTCACAGTCAAGGCAACCAAGGCTCAGAAGTAGGGTGACTTTCCCACACCGCTATGAACATAACTATGAACTAAAATTCAGATCCTGCCTCCTAGCAAATTTTTCCTTCATCATACCATGCTGTTTCTCTGAGCTAGAGTGAAAAGACCAAAAGCCTTCAATTGTGGCCCCCAAATTCCTCCCATGCCTCCTCATCCCCCTGAAACATTTGAACCAGTCTCCATTCCAACTAAGGGCATGTTGCCATACACTGGAATGCATCAGGTTCCTTCCACATCCTCCTTACCTGTTGAAGGACTTATACTGAGGGAGATCAGCTTTGGCCCCGTGGGCCAGCAGGTTGATGCCAAGTTCCACTTTTTGCTGGGAGTCAACCCCCATGGCTCTCTCCCATGGGGAAATATAGGTCTTGAACACAGTGATATGTTTTCCTTCTCCACCTGCCTGGTCGTCTGGCAGCCATGGGAGAGAAATAATAATAAGTCAAATAATAGCAGTTAGTAGCCAATGGAAGTTAGTCTCAGAGCCCTGCACTAGAGAAGTTGCTGGGGCCAGGGACCAAAGGTAAAATATCTTGGTAATTGTATAAGGTTTGTGAAATAATGACAGCCTGGAGTCGGATTTGTGATACAAACTGAAAGGCTAGAAAGGTGACTGAGAGACAAGGCTTCTGGGTGGAATAGACACGTCTCTATATCCTTATGGACCCAGAAAGTCCATCAGGCTATCTCAACAGGCCTCTCCTGCTTCCTACACCCAGTCTAGGCCTCATTCCTGGGTATTTCTCTGCTTTAGAGACCAGACACATTATTCTTGGGTGAGGATACTTGCCTAGTCCTGTCTCGCCAACCCCTGCAGTGCCAGCAGCTCCTCCTTGGCCAGTCTGGCCCCCAGGACCATCTGTACCCCGATATCCAGACCCAGGGCCCTGATGATGGTGATGCTCGTCAGAGCCATACTGTCCGGCAGAGCCACTTCCCCCTGCCTGGCCTCCACTGCTGCCCTTGCTGTAGGAGAATCCCTGGCCAGCTGTACCCAGCTGTCCCCCAACTGTGGGAAGGAACTTCTGGAAGTGATCCTGAAAAGAAAGGACAAAGTAAGGGGAAGGTTAGCAATGGGTATGGGGAATACCATAGCAAGTAGGAGGTGATCAGAGACAATGGACAACCAGAAGACACTGAATCATCTGAGACTCCCCCCTCCAATAGATGGTTAGCAGATAGCCTGACTGAGAGAAATTAAACTCTCCTTAAGGGATACAACCCCTATGGCTCAGTTCGAATTACATCTAGGATGGGGGCAACTCATTCTCCAAAATCCCCTTTCCCTCCTTACCAAGGCAAAGAGGACCAAGAGTTCTGCTCAACTTAGGTTTGAGAGATTGGGGCTGGCATGGAGAACCCAGCCTCAAGTTAAAGAACTACAGAGATCTCTGCTCCTCCCCTGCATCTTGTCTAACAGATAAAAGTCTCTTCTCTCTCTTCCTCTTCCTCTCCCTTTCTCCTCTTGGTGCCTGTTGGACCAGGACTTCCTGACAGTGAAACTGTAGTGGGTAGGGGGAAGGGAAGCCCAAAGGGCAACACTGGATCCATCCCCAAAGCCTAAAAATAACCCTGCCAACTCCTTCAGGAGGCTCTCCTGGCCACCCACCGAACACACCCCCATGCTCCACCCAGTGTAACCAGACACAGTCAGGGGGGAGGGCTTTTGGCCTCCTAAAGTTAGATATGACCGGCTCAGCATTTTTATTCTGCTCCTACATACGGGCAAATGGCAGACACTCCTGCCCCTGGCCCCATGTAGGCATCTATTTTCACTCTCCCCTGGCTGCCCAGGAAAGGTGGAGGGGGAAGAAAGGAAATGGAAACAATCCCCTCCTTCTCAGCTGAAACATCTTGTGCCTGGTCCCTCTCCAATCTCTACTTCTCTTCGGAGAATGATCCTGACTAGGAGACGTAGGACCTTAAAGCATGGTTTCGGTCCCCACATCTGTGGTCCTTATACTGACCCTTTAGATAAAAGAATGGCTCAAGAAGAGATGGTTATAAAAATTCACTTACCTCTTTCTACGGTTGCCAGATTTTGCAAAAAGAAAAAATCACAGGACACCAGTTAAATTTGAATTTCAGATACACAATAATACTTTTTTAGTATAAATATGCCTAAGTATTGCATGGGACATATTTAGATATGAGAGTATTCGTCATGTACCTGAAATTCAAATTTAACTCAGTGTCCTGTATTTTTTAATTTAATTTTCATGTCCCAAATATTTCATGGGACATACTTATATTAAAAAATTATTGTGTATCTGAAATTCAAATTTAACTAAGTGTCTTCAATTTTTTTTTTTTTTTTTTTGCCATGCTGCGTGGCTTGCAGGATCTTAGTTCCCCAACCAGGGATCGAACCCAGGCCCCTGGCAGTGAGAGCACCGGACCACTGGACCACCAGGGAATTCCCTAAGTGTCTTCAATTAAAAAAAAAAAACTTATGTCCCAAATATTGCATGGGACATACTTTACTAAAAAATTATCTGTGTATATCTCAACTTTATTTTTTTAATTGAAGTAGCATTGCTTTACAATATTATATTAGTTTCAGGTATACAACATAGTGATGCAATATTCTTATAGACCATACTCCATTTAAAGGTATTATGAAATATGGGCTTTATTTACTGTGCCTACAATATATCCTCAGTAGCTTATTTAGTGTGTATCTCAACTTTAAAATATAGGACTGGGCATCCTGTGTTTTATCTGGTAATCCTATCTTTAATACTTAACCATACTGGGAAGGAGTTTTCTCCTTGAAGGTGTGGACTCCCCACCCTGCCTCATCAGCTCTAAGATACGGATTTAGTTTCAGAGGTGGGCTGTAATTCACCCTGGAGCTATTGGGGGCTCGCTGTATCTGGGGGGTTAATGAGCTTATAAATTAGCTGGGAGGGGAGGTTGGTCATATTTTAGAGACTCGGGCGGGGCCTACCAAGAAGCTGTCAAAACAGGCACGAGGCTTTGAGAGTAGTAAAGTTCTGAACTCACCATTGAGCTGTCAGAGAAGACATCAGGGTGGTTTTCATAGATAAATTTCTCCACCCGCATCTGCCGCAGTTTGAACATCTTGGAGCCCCGGTTAGTGAGTAGCGACAGCTCCTCCAACATCACATCCCTTGGGACGCTGATCTTCTTGCCCAGGTTCAGGCCTGAGCTCTCCTGTCCACCTTTCAGGGAGGTGGGGAGGCAGAGGCAAGGGAAAGAGGAAAGTAGGGTTTTCTAGCTCCCAATGAAGCCGCCATCCACAACTAATTAAGTGTGTGTGTCCCAGCAGAGATCACTGAGGGAAGCAGATGCTGTCTGTGATGTCTGATCAAATTCTATCTAGTTTATGAGGGATTTTGATTTCCTGGGTTTGGAGTTGGAGAGAATGCATGGGAAATGGGGTGCAGAGTGAGACAGTGGGGATACTAGAATGGGGTGAAGACGGTGAATGGGGTAAAAGGTATGGGGTACAGGGCAAAAGAGTAAAGAAACATCATAGATGGAGGTCATTGGGGAAACTGTAGCACGGGGGAAAGCCCAAAGCCACCTCTAAATATATACTCCTATCTTAACTCCTTTGCCTTCTCTTCCCCTCAGTAAACTGGCTGCAAACACCTTCTAGGTATTGATTGGGAGAGCTCTTCACATGCTGTACTCCTACCACCCCCAGGAAAAATGCCTGAGCAATTTTCCATTTTAAGTGCCTATACGAGGCTCCTTAGCTCTGGGGAAAGAAGTAAGGAAATTAACCATTTATTGAGACCTTACTCTGTGCCAGTCTCCATCATACATATTTTCTTCTCAAACATACCTCACTGACCTGTGGGTCCTGTTGTCTTGGACCTGTGCTGGGTAACATGGCATGGGTGTTATTGTCTCAGATTACAAGGTGAAAAGGGTGGAAGGGTGAGTAGTCAGTGTTGAATTCTTTCTTCCTTTCCCCCCTTCCCCCCACCCCTGCAAACCTCACCCCCACCCCAAATTCTTCTTGTCTCTCCTTATCTATTCGCCTTAAGACACATATAACCTTATGATACTTCTGGGGCTCATGGGCCAGAGATACTCTCAATAAGAAGTCCCACACTAGGTAGGTGCAAACATGCCATACCTCCAGTGAGTTCCATGATCAGCTTGCTGGATTTCCGCTTCTTGTTGGGGGCAGGGGTCCCTGAGAGTGGCATTGTGGAGGTGGATGGAGCCTGGATAGGGTGGGAAGGAGGAGGTGAAGGATGGACAGGGACTGCAGTGAGTGTCTACAGTAAGGCACTGCTTAAGGACTTCAGGGAGAAAAATTTCATTAGATTTTTTAAAAGAAGTACATATTTCTCTAAAAGGTGAAAAACCATTGCTTTAGGGCTTCTCTTCTTGGGAAGCAGGGCAGAAAGTATAGATGCACCCCTTGCCCCTGCCTTCTACCAACCTCTTTTCAGCTGTTTTACATAGAGCTGGTGCTGGGCTTAGGAACACAATATGTGTTAGGAGGGCCTGGGGGTAAAACAAACACATTACTTACAGGTCAGGTAATGCACCCAGGTTTCATTGGTTTGGCATGACTTGAAGCTTTTATTTGTACGGGGCTCCCAGACTGGGATTATCATTGCAAACTCTGGCCTCTCAGTCTTCCCCAAGCCCCAGAGTGGGGTTGGGGGGGGGGGTGGAGCAGAAAAAATGTTCTGCCAGGGTTGAGGAGATCCAGCCAGAAACATTCTCCATAGGATGGAGAGGTTATTGCCCCTCCACCGGGCCAGCTGGATCATGGCCTGGGAGGTGACAGCAGTGCTCCCACTCAGTTTCAGTCACTCCCCACCCCCCAGACCTGGAGTAGAGAGGGAGGTCAATCTTGATGCATGTCAATTCAGCAATATCATAGCAGTGGGGAATTCAGGGAGGACAGGAACATAATCATAGGATCTGGCAGTGGAGGGGGACAAGCTGGGAAAAGATACAGATTCCAGCCCCTCCTTAACAGAAGTTGGCACTCAGCGAAATGTCTTCTGCTGAGTCCTGTCTCACAGCACATCTGTGATTCTACTAGCTTAGTGGGGTCTGCTGAGGCCAGAGTCCAGGAACTGCTAAATAGATTCTCCCCATACCTCTCTCAGCCCAAACTAGGTTCTTGTTTTCCATCCAGCCTCTCAGACCCCCTTCTCATTCCTCCAGTGCCTCCCCCAACATCTCCAATCCCCCCACCCTCTTGGGCCCTTCTCCTTCCAACTCTCTGTGGCTCCCCTGAACTGGACAACTGGGAACTCAGTACAGATGGAGGAGGGAGGAGCTCCCCCCAGGATCAAGGGTCACTATTACAGACACAGACACAGCAGTCAGCAGAGTGGGCTCCAGCCCCTCTGACTATAAAGCTGGAGACTTACCGGCTGCTCAAGCGGTGGTCAGCTCTCCCTGGGGTCCAGCAGCTTTGGAGGACTGTGCTGCTGTGACTAGAGAACCCGAGCTGGGCAGGCGTGGGGGCAGCACTGGCAGTGGGGGAGGGAGGGTGGTTATTAATAGAGACGATGAGCGCAAGCAGCTCAAATGGCACAGGGGTACTGAGACCCTGGAACCAAGATCCCATCCTCCTTGCCCAGAGGCTCAGGAAGGGGAGGAAAGTCCTTTGGAATTCTCTCACTAAGCTGTCTGAGCGAAGGATCAGTCTACCCAGGGACTCCTCTTCTTTGGCACCTCGAGGCTGAGATCCAAAGAAGCACTCAGGGAGAAAGTGAAAACTGAGAGGGAGAGAGGAAGCCGGCAGCAAGTGGTGAATAAGAATTCGGAGTGGGAAAGTGAAAACCAGGAGAATGTGTCTGGAGAGCCATTCAGAGACAATCCAGGCTGGAGCTGGAGGGACATGTGGGTGAATTTTGGGGGTGGGAGGGTTTAAGATGCTATGTTTCGGGAAGGAATTTCTGTTCACAATGGAACTGCCCTTTGAAAGTTCCTGGATAGGCTGGTCTTTGCTTTGGGAGGGCCAGATTTTGGCAGGATAAGGGACCAAATTAACCAAATCCAGTAGTTAGGCTATCAGGGATGATGTGGGAGAAGACTTGACCAGTTTCTGCCTTTTCATCCCCATTTGCTGTTCGGGTGCTCAGTTTAGCCTGCTCTGCTAGATAGATGTCACTTTTTTTTTTTAAATTTATTAATTAATTTATTTATTTTTGGCTGCATTGGGTCTTTGTTGCTGCACGTGGGCTTTAGTTGTGGCGAGTGGGGGCTACTTTTTGTTGTGGTGCGCGGGCTTCTCATTGCGGTGGCTTCTCTTGCTGTGGAGCACAGGTTCTAGGTGCGCAGGCTTCAGTGGTTATGGATCGCGGGCTCTAGAGCACAGGCTCAGTAGTTGTGGTGCACGGGCTTAGCTGCTCCGTGGTGTGTGGGATCTTCCAGGACCAGGGATCGAACCCGTGTCCCCTGCATTGACAGGCAGATTCTTAACCACTGAGGCCGCCACCAGGGAAGTCCCAGATGTCACTTCTACCTGAAGGGGTACACGTAGGCTTCTGACCTGCCAGGGCTTTACTCTCTGAGGCTCCTACTTGGGATTTTCTTCAAAGGGAGCACACACCCCATAGGATCTGGACTGTCCCATTCACACTGGTCTAGAGAAGCCTCTGGGAAAGGGCACAAGCTTGAGAGCCCCCTCCAGGGAAACCTGTCATTTGCCCGGCACCTTCCTCGGTAGCTGCGTGAACATCCTGGATCCTTCTCCATCCTCTGCTCAGGTTTTGTAACCAGCTGCTGTACCTCTGCTGTATCCACCACCCTGTTGTGGCTGCCTTAGGAAGTGGCTTTTGTAGTCCCCAGAATACCTTTCTGTCCCTCTGTGAGCTACCCACTCTTCCTGACCATGTCCTTTTCCCATCCTGAACTTTATAGGTTCAGGTTAGGGGCTGAAAGTTCGCCCTGCTCCCCTCTACTTGGCCTCTGCCCAGACCAGTTTAGCCTCCAGATTCCTCATCTTTTGTCCTTTTTCTCCATTCTCTCCTAACCCAAAGAAGCAATTAGATGAAAAAACATAAATAGCAAAAGGTGATTTCGTCATCATTACCATCCTCCCCTCAAAAACCAACCAAAATTTTGGTCTCTTATGATTGAGTACCTAAAACTACCTAGTGAATGAAGACAGAATATTTAGCCTAGGCTCTCTGAGTCCTTCCTTTGAAATTCTGAGAGGCTGCATATTTGGGAGAATCAGGGTCAAGGGCCTGGTTATTGGCACAAATCTGCCCCCTGCTGGTAAAACTGGGGCAACAGAACTTCCTCTTCTCAGAAGTCTAATTCTAGCCGCCTTTCAGTGCCTTCTCTTTTTTATTAGTCTCAATCCACGCTGATCCACCCTCTCTCTCCTTCTTCCCTCTCTCACCCCACCTTCAACTTCAGCCATTGCTTTCCCTTCATTTCCTCCAGGGTGTTGGGAAAGCAGGGCCTTTCCAAATTGTCTAGGTTCTGTAAGCTGAGGCCTCATCTGAGAAGTATGGAGCAGGGGATGGAGAAGGGGAGAATCTGGAGAGAGAGAACTGGGGGAGTGATGGAGGTGGCTACACTGGATTAGGACAGAATTGGTAGAGAAGAGCAAAAGACCAGGGGGTGAAGGGCAAAACAGTAAAAAATAGGAGGGTAGGAACTGAGAGAGAGATCAGGAATCAGGAGATCAGGGGTATGAATTAGAGAAGATGAAGGGGAGACCAGGATTTAGGTATAAAACTAGAAGAGATGACAACAACAGAAGATATGGAGCATAAGTTTATTCTTGTGCACAAACCAAAGTACTGTGACTCACACTCAATATGCAAAGGAAATTATCAATTTCCAGATCAAGCAGCAAGCGTGACTGGTGGTGGTCATGGTGAGAGGGGAGCCCATATCCCTCTAGGATCAGAGATCAGGACCTAAGCTGGAAAGAAATAAGAACTAGGGTTTGAGGGATGGGGTAGAACTAAAAAGAGGTTTTGGCTCTGGGTGTTTCCCTGCCCTTTCTCAGGTAGTTATGACAGGCTGCAGAAGACAGAGGGACAGATTCAAAGGAGGTAGCACAGATACCTGTCTTTCAACACTCAGCACACACTCTCACATCCCTCCACCATCATCCCCCTTCACTCTAACAAATACATTCTTCTCCCTCAAATTTCTCCCCAATTCCCCTTTTGTGTACATGATTGGTTTCTTATTACCCAATTTTACTCTCTACCAACACTGTAGTCTCCCTCACCATGCTTCTCTCTGAGGCTCGATCAATTTCATTCATTTCTGTTCTGCTCCTGGTTTCTACCTCACTTTCCACATCATGGTTCTTTTCTCCTTTCTGTCTTAAGTTCATGAGACAATGAAGCCAATGATTTGTTCATTCTCAGAGGACATTTTCTTTCTTTCTTTTCACTTCTTGGATGCTTTGTTGCTCACCATGGGCCTCTCCAGTTGCTAACTTTCTGAAATCCCAAGGAACAGAATTCTTAGTTCTACTCCTGGTCTAGCCGGTATAACTCAACCCATACAAACTGCCCTGGTCCTTCAGGTCTCCTCATACTCTATGAATTTCACCAGATGCTCTACACCTGCTACAGACGATGATCTTTAACTCTAATGAGTCTCTTTCTCCCCACCAGACATTCTATGTGAGGATAACTGACTCTTCTTTCATTAGTGCAAGGGTAAGACCCAGATTGGGTCTTTATTTAGACGGCTCCTCTTACTCTTGCCTCAGACAGAAGAGCACATCTGTGTGCACGCACACACTTGCACACACACACCTAGGAAAATGCCAGACAAGCTTGGGAAAGAAGAGTGAGGAGCAGCAAATGATTTCGTGCAAATAGGGGTCAGTTCAGTCCCTTTGCTGCTTGTCTGGTGGTGAGCTTCTTGCCTGAGGTCTCAGTGGTAACTTCTCTGTCTTTCTCATTGACTGTTAAAACAAAGCCCACAGAAAAAAGCACAAATGTAGAGAAATGGAGACTAGTAGAGGAGTGTAGGTGAAGAGACAGAGTTAAAGACAGAGATCCAGGCAAGGAGCTACAAAGAGAAGCACAGACACCAAAGCAAAGATAGTATTATAGGTTGGAAAGCAGCAGGGAGGTTAGGAGTCAGGAGGAAGCTGGGAGATGGGACACCAACTCCAAAACTTTCTCTGGCAGGAGGGAATTTAGCCTGCAAAGGAGGGGTGGCGGGGGCGGGCGGGTTGGGTAGAAGCAATTTTAGGAACTAGCTGTTCCACCTCCCCTTGGTCCTGGGAGCTGTGCCCTGTTCAGTGGTGGCCCGCCCCAGGCCTCCACACATGAGCCTGCCATCCTGTTCTAGTAGCTGAGAACCGGGGCCTGGCTACCTGGAAGCCACAGGAGCTGGGGGACGTCCCAAGACCCCTGGGAGACTCTGGAGGAGGGGCTGGGCTAAGGACAGGGGCTGAGGCCAGCTCTGCCCTCCAGATGGGCTCATCCAATGTAGTGGCTGCTCGGGGGGCAAGCACAGTGGGTGCCAGGGGCTCTGCAGTGGGCTGGGGCGCTGGAGTCGAAAATCGGCGGATCTCCTGGACTCGGGCAGTTTTGGGAGGCACTGAGGAGGTGGGTCCAGGAGTCGGGGGAACCTCATCAAAACAGAACATGGCACTTTTAAGTTGGTAGGGCTGGTGCCGCATGAAATCCAAAGCCTTAATGCCCTGCTTGGGGGCTGCCCGAGGCCCTTGGGATTGGATCTTACTAGGGAGAGTTCGGGCAGCTTGGGGGAAAAACGGTGAGAGCAGTGGGTTGTAAGCAATTGGAGGTGGGGCACGGATATTGGGTGAATATTTCCAGGAAGGGGGCAGGGAGGGGGTAGGAGAAGGGCTTCTGGGCCGAGGGCCAAGGCCAGGACCAGGTGCTTCCACCACATACCTGTCCGCTCGGCTCTGACGCTTGGCAAACAGCTCCCCACCCCTGCCTTGAAGCCTTGGTGGTTCAGGGATTCCAGCTGAAGGGGCCGCCCCATTCACTAACCCATCGAGGAACCCTCGAGAAGGGGGCTTGGGAGCCACTGGGGGTGGAGTCTTAGGAGTCGTAGGGGGTGGGGTCTTGGGAGCCATTGGAGGCGGGGTTTTAGCTGTCACGTGAGGCAAAGTCTTGTAACTCCTGCCCCCCGGTGGCTGCATGAAGTTGCAGGCTTCAGCCCCGAGGCTCAGGGCATCCTCCTCTGGACAAGATTCCGCACCCCCAGCCCGGGGTTTTTCATCCAGGTTCTGCACCAACGATAGCAGCTCCGGGTTGGGCGAGTTCTTCGTCTCCTCATTTCCCGGCCGGAACATCTGCTTTCGGGTCCCCCGACGCCGGGCCTCCTGGAGGATGCCGGTGCGAGCAGCTGGCACGGAGATGCGCTTCTCCCGAGCGCTGGAGGGCTCAGGGGCTGCGGGGACAGGGGCGGGGGCCTCTGGGCGTGCAGCAGGTCGCAGAGGCGCCGATAGGAAGATAGAAGCGGTGGAGGTCATGGCAGCTCCGCTAGCGGGGGCGGGGGGCTCTGGGGCTCCGCCTGGCGTAACAGGACGATTGGGGGCTGGGATGTATAGGGAGCTGGTGGCCGTCACGGGGCCGGAGGAGCGTGGGGTGCTGGCGGAACCGGGGGTTGACACGTGGCTGGGAACCCCTGAAGAGAAGCTGGGCAGAGGAGTGGTCCCCTGCGGAGAGGACAGGAAAGGCGGTGGGACGGCGCTGAGGCCTCCCAGGCTCTCATTTGCCCTCTTGGGAGCCAGGGGCCGGAAAATAACCGAGGTGGTACCTGGCCGCTGCCCTTGTAAGCCCGGAGTAAACGGCCTGGCTGACCGGTTAAAGATGCTTGGAGCTGGGGTAGAGGCTCCACTGCTAGGGAGGAAAGGTCTGGGGCTGGCTGCAGGGGCCGGCGAAGGGCTGGATGGGAGCACAGCCGCCTCTGGCGGAGCGCTTTGTGCCCGAAGTGGTGACTGCGGGCCCTCACCGTTGAGCGTGGCGGCTGGACCATCCCCGGCCGGCTCCTGAGTGCTGGAGTCTGCGCGCTGGCGCTGCTGTTCAAAGAGTTGGGCCCCTCGCCCAGAGGCCTCACTCAGCTGCCCTCCCAGCCCCGGGCCCTGGCCCACTGCTGCGCCTGAGCTCGGCCTGGCCAGCTCCATGTCCAGGTAGGGGCTGTCCCAGTCGGACTGGTTGGTGAGGCTGCGGGCGTCGGAGAAGGCCTCTTCGTCCAGCTCAGACTCACTAGTTGGAGGGACGCCGTCCTCCTCCCCAGCGCCTGTCCCCGCGGCAGCCCCAAAGCTCACTAGGGTGTACTTCTTGGCTCTCTGCCGACGTTTCTTAAACATCAATACCCCCTTCGAGTGGGGGTTGGGGGCTGCGGTTAGCAGGGATGCAATCGTCCGGCATTTGGTCTTGGCCTCCTTCACACTTCTCTCTTGGAGGCTCTCTGCCCTTTGCAGTTCTGGGGAGAGGAGGAGGGAATGGTCAGTGAGCATCTTCTGTTCCCCAAGGCTCTCACCCGCCCCCCGCCCCCCCCCCACCAGCGAGCTCCCTCAGGCCTCCCACCTCTGGTCTTCTCACTGGCCTGACCCACAAGGTCTCTCCTGCCTTTGGCAAAGTCCTCTAACTTGGGGCCAGAGTGGAGGTGAAAGGTGAAACCAAGGACAGTTGAAGGGAAGGCAGAGGGTAGTTGGCTGCCCTGACACCACTCTGACCACAGCTCTCCTCCTATCCTCTCTTCCCTCCTATCTTTCAGGAGATTGCTCTTACCCACACCACACGCATGCCTCCCCTGCTTCCCTCCATTCCTGGCTGGCAATGTGAGGCTGCGGTAGAAGGGGGTTTACTTCCCATGGCAGGCAAGGACATGAAGCAGGTCCCACGGTAAGAAAAAAAAAGAAGGGGCACTTTTCTCCCACCAAAGAGACCCTGTTAGGGGACTTCTCAGAAAGTTTGGGACTTATCCCCTCTTCCTACCCCTTACCCTATAATAAGGACACAAAGGATCCTTAGCAATGAGGATCTTCATTCATAATTCCACTATCATCGTGTGATCCACGTCATATACATTCATAGAAATAACTCCCACCACACATCACTTCAACAAGAATATGGCTCTAGGGAGAGGTGGCTATGGGCATATTTTCTCATCTGTACTTTTCTCTCACATCCCCATATACTCTAGCTTATATACATCCTAGCTCATAGACACATGTATAAATACACGTGTCCACACAAAAACATACATGCATACTCAAGGTGGCCCTTCTTCCCAGAATTCCCCTAGCAGAGACACTGTCACTAACAGTTGGGACAAAACTTAAGTGCCTTCTAAATCCAAGGTGCTCCTCTGTGCCTCAAACCCCTGCTACTCACAGGCAGAGATGGCTTCAGATCTGAGATGCAGGAAAAGCCAGAGTGCTGCTCTCCAAGGAAAGCTTCCAGATCTTTAGGATATCTCAAAGTCACCAGTTGATACAGTCTCCTTTCCCCCAAGCTGAGGGTGGGAGTGGGGTGGGCTTCTTTGACAGAGCTGCCCCCTATTTTCCAAGCCTTCTGGGTAGAGAGCTCAGGTAGACACTACCAGGCAGGCACGCAAGCACTGTGTGCTAAGGGGAACCAGGACAGGGTTTCCCGTGCCACGTGGGGCCTGGGAGGTGGAGCCAGGAAATGGGAACGCTGCCCTGCTGCTAGGACCCTGACTCGACACAGATACTCTCCGATCCATGATCCCCAGTTCCTCCTGAAAAATTCTTGAAATTCCATCTACTTTCCACTCAAGATATCAAAGCTCCCTTCTGATTAGGGCTCTCATTCCACCCGTTCCAACGTTCATAGCACACAATAGTACTGTGGACTAGAGATAGGCAATGGAGTCATAGTTTAGTTCAGAATTTTGGTTCTTGGGAGAGTTACTTCATCTCACTGAAGTTCAGTTTCCTTATCTGTAAAGAAGGATGATAACATAACGTCTACCTCATAGGGTTGCTATGAGGTTTAAGTGAGATAATGTAGGTAAATTTAGCATTTAACCTAAGCCCCACTGTGAGTAATTATTACTATCAAAGCTTTCTTGACACTAGCTACACATGTATCCAGACACTTTCTTGTTCACTCATATCTTCTCCCACGGACTCCCACATACATGCTTTCATGTATTCATAGATTACTCACACTTCTCTCTCACACATACATCCTCTCTCCATGAGTTTTCCATAGCTCATGTGGTCACAAACCCCTTTGACATGTGACCATAGCATCAGCCCATTCTGAGAAAAGGGCAGTGAAACTCTTAAGAAAAGAAGGAAGAGGAAGGAAAAAAGGAGGAGGGGGTAAGGGAGTAAGACCTTTCCCAAAGACCTCCCTTCCCCAACTGTTGACGTAGTCCCCTCCATTCTAGATTCCAGAACTCTCTTGGCTGTGGGAGGGTAGTACCTGCATAGAACGGGTCCTGGAGCTCAGGAACTGGGCTTGGGGCTTTGTCGCAACTGGCTTGGCTGAGAGGCTCTTGGCTGATGGGCTCAAAAGTCTCCATGCCGAGAAAGGCAGTGTTGGCTGGAGCAGAACCAGTTTGAGGCACCCCCCACGCCTTTTAAAGCCCCTTTGTCTTATCCCCAGAGCTGGTAGCTGAATGAGCTCACTGTGCTATTTTTGGAGCCTGGCCCCCCTCCCTTCTCTGGGCTGCCCCACAAGCCCTGGTATGATGGACATGGGCACCTGCCTACCCTTCCCCCTACCCCACCACACTGGACAATGAGGTCTGCTTGGCTAAAAATATCCCTGAGCCACTCACTAACTACAGTCTCACCCAGCATGATGGGGAAGGGAGAGGGTGCTAAAATGAGAATTGGGGATAAGCATGAGATCGTGGGTGTGCATCTGGAATTTCTTTGTGGGACATGGGACACTCTCAGGGATGTCTGATGGTAAACTGTCACGTCCTTAGCCTCTATTCCAGACTTAGAGGCACAAAATTCTATGGATCAGGAATCAGAATAGTGGAGGGGAGGAACGAAAGATGAGAACTAGAGGGGTAACCCTGAGATTTCCAAGGTGACAAGAAAGGTCTCTAGAGGAGGGGTATGGGAGGCATAGGACAGGGAGAAAGTTCACTCTTAGACTTTGTTCTGTAGCTCACATCAAAAATAGTAAAGAGGGCTTCCCTGGTGGTGCAGTGGTGATGCAGGGGACAGGGGTTCATGCCCCGGTCTAGGAAGATCCCACATGCCGCGGAGCGGCTGGGCCCGTGAGCCATGGCCGCTGAGCCTGCGCGTCTGGAGCCTGTGCTCCGCGTCTTAGGGCCTACATTCTCGCCTAAGATAAGAAGCCAAAGATCCCTCCCACCACCACTTCCTAGAGATCTCATGACTATTCCATAGCCTCCCAGTCCCCAGGAATCCTAATGGAACTAGCAATGTCAAAGGTAGCTCTGATGCTATGCCTGCAATTAACACTGAAGAGTCCCTGTATCCCTGTCCTGCTTCCAAATACTCCCCTGACCCATGTCTGCACTCTGCCCTCACCCCGTCTGACACCTAGCAAAATCATAGCAACGACAAGCAAACCCTTCATCAATTCATGTCCCTTTCCAACTTCCCTACTTATCCTGTTCCTGGGTTGGGTTGAGCCCCCTGTACTTTTTTGTCACGCTAGTTCAAACAGCAAAACTAATGGGGATCGTGAGAATAATTATTTTCCCCTCCTATCCATTACTCTTCTCCACCTGTCCCCAAGACTGTATCCAAGGGAAGCATAAGGTAGGTGGAATGTATGGTTATGGAGTGTTAGATTTAGGGCTCAGATTGAAGAATCCTGACTAAGGAAAAGGAGTTCAGGCACTCACTGGCTTGTTTGGCCTTCTGAGTATAGGTGGTAGTCAGATCTTCTGCCACTGGGTGGGGAACAGGCCCCACCATAGGGATGAGATGAGGGCCAGGCCGGAGGGGGCCATGGGGCAACAGCAGGACCTCAGCCGGGGGTGGCTGAAGGGTTGTCCCGTCCTCCCAAGATGGGGAGCTCACGCGGCTGTCATCCTGGCTGGGAGGGCCAAGGACACCAGGTGCTGGCTCTGCGGGGCTGTCAGACAGGTAGACCTCGTCAGGTGGGGCTCCTGGAGGGGTGGGCCTTGTTGGGCCTCGGCGGCGGGGTCGGCGGGTCTTTTCATGGGTGGCTGGGCCATCAGCATCACTGTCTGTCTCTCCATAGTAAGCCTCACTGTCAGGGGGAGAGAGGAGGCTCCCAGGCAGGAGAGGCTGGGGAACTGGAGCACCAGGGGGCTCAGGACTCAGCGGAGACAAGGGTGACAGTGCCTGAAGCTCACCAGGGGATGGAGATCGCACAGGCCCCTCGTCCTCTACCCTGGATGGAAAAGATGACAGAACTTGAGAAATGAGCTGGATGACTGAGAGCTAGAGAGATCTGGAGGAGATGGGAGAAGGATGTAAGGGGAGAGAGGGGACTGGCATGTAGGTGAAATGGATGGGCTGGGAAGAGTGGAGATCTGAAAATGAACTGGTAGGCAAATCTGCTTGGCAGGCTTTGACTGGAAGTGGGTTTAAAGAGAGATGTGACGATAAATAGACAGGCAAAGGGCCTAAATAGGCCCACGCACCCACATTCAAGTGCTTTGGGAGGCATACACAAACATCTATACTCCAGCACAGATACACAAGCAGAAATGGGTACTTGTCAGTAGCTGAAGTCAGGCCAGTGAGACATAGAGCTGAGACAGGCAATGGAAGCCCTGGACTAGGGGGATGGGTGTAGGCTGGGGTGGGAGGGGTCCATACCGCCTGACGGTGAGGACAAGCTGATTCCCTGAGTCATCGATGAGGCTCATGGCTCTGGCATGAGAGAGGCTGGTGCAGGAAACCCCATTGACGGCCAAAAGCTGATCCCTTTCCCGGAGTCCTGCTCTGCCAGCCTGGCTCCGTCTTCGGATCTGAGAAGGTGTTGGAGGAGAGACTGTAGGTGAGGGAGGGCTCCAAGGGGGGAATAGAATGAAAGGAGTTAGGACAGGAGGGACCAGTGTGTGGATGGAATTTTACTTTACAGGGTAAGAAAGGATGGGGAGGGACAAGAGGTGACAGTTAAGGGGGGTCAATCTAGATGGAAGAAGGTACAGATTTGAGAGAATAACACATCCTTTAAAGGAAGGTAGGGTAATCACTGAATGAAAAAGACGGGGAAAACTGCAAGGGGGGACGGGACGTACTATTGTAGAAATGGTGGTTATCCCCTCAAGATTTTCCTCCAAAGGAAATATCTATACTAGCCAACAGTTCTCTTCTAGTCCTTGGAGTCCTAGGCACCATTATCTACACAGTCAAGATTTTAGAACAGTACTCCAGATTGGAGGGAGTCCAGCAGATTCTGAGGGATTGCGATTGTGTATGTATATGTGTGCCGGGTGTGCACACACATGTACATATGTTAAAGTAATAATAGTAATAGTGGCGATACATTTAGTGCTTACTAAATGTTAGGCACAGTGCCAAGCACTCTACGTGTTTTATTGAATTTAATCCTTAGAAGTTAGCACCTATGGAGTAGGTACTATCATTACCTACATTTTATAGTTGAGAAAATTAAACCTGTGCTATGAAACCAAAATGGTAACAACTTCATCTGACAGATCATATCTTGCCATAACCCTCCTAGCCTTAAAAAAAGTCTTGCCTAGTGAGAGAAGGGATCTGGCGTAGCGAAAGAGGAGGACTGAAGGCTGGGGCAGGGGCAGGGCAAGGCTGGGCTGGGCTGGGCTGCGTGAGAACCTCAGATCATCACATACCAATTTAGTTAGAGAGAAATGACAACCTTCCCTACATTCCTGGAGTTTGGAGTAGAGGCACAGACCCAGGAGAGCAAAGACTGGATGGCCAGCCCTGAGCCTCTGTTGCCAGCCCTGGACCTCTGCTTCTATGAAATTGAGGCACAGTCTTCCTTTTTCTCTGCTCCCAGAAACCAGGAATTCCCTTTTCTAATAGCCCCCCACAAGAAGGCTGTGCTCAGACACTGCTCCCCCCGTCAGATCTGAGCATGCTTCCTCAACCATCTACCCACCCCCACTCCACTTCTTCACAGCCTCCCACTTCTCCCCCCACAGGCCACCACATGACTCTTCCCAAGTTCCCTTGGGTTCCCCTTTCCCTGAAACCTCAATATAGGCTCCCTTACCTTGGATACCTGTAAAGGTTTCCTCTGCTCGGCCCCCCCCTGAAGTCGGAAGCCCCAGGGGGCTCCCCCAGACAGTGTGACCAGCACCTCCTCCTCAGCACCCATCTCTCAGCTTGGCCTATGGCCTTCGGAGTTTGGACAGTGTCCCAGGGAGAGAAGTCGAGGTGCTGGTACCCCGTCCGGCCTGTCTGGCTGTCCTGCTTCTGCTGCCCTAGGCCTTCCACCCCACACCACACACCACAGGCAGGCAACTTGGCCCTGAGATCAGTACAGTCCAGAACACATGTCCTGTCAATCGAAGCTGTGCTCAAAATAGTTACCGGCTGTACTCCCCTCCCTCCCCAAGCTGTATTACTCCCAGAGCTAATTATAGTGAAGACTTCTGCCCTCCCCTGTCTCCCATTCTCCTGCATGGGCTTTTTACTCAGGACTCAGAGTACTAGCTCTGTGGGCTCTATAACTAATGTACATCCTTTCAGGGACTGTGCCTTCCCTGATAGGGTCATGGACTAATCCCAACTGCTCTCCTCCAAAACTTATTCCAAAGTGGCAGCAGCAGGGGCTTCAATTCCTGAGCAAGGAATGGCTGGGTTTGTCCCACAAGATTGCAAGACCCCCAGAAAAAAGTACCCCTTTGCTGTATGAATTAACCTATTAATCAAAGTGGAGATCCATATTCCACTGCAGTGCTGGGTGCAATGTAGAGGAACTCTGTTCAGCCTGCTCCAGCTGAAGTGTTGCCTGTTCCATAAAGCTTTTCCTGCCCATCTCCTCACTCCCTACCTATAGAATTAATCCTTCCTTCCTCTGGGCAAAATATGTATCTTGTTCGTATTTCTATTATTGTAGTTTTCAGCCAATATTACTGTTTGTTTATATGCCTGTCTCTCTCCTAGATTGTGAGAAACTTGAAGGCAAGGACTGTGTGTAAAAGCCAATCAACAGCCCCCAGAGCAATGACTGATGTAACAGGTGCTCAATGTTTGGTGAAATAAATTACCTCTTACAACACATAGTTGGTCATGGAAAGGTGGGTAGAGATAGGTGTGCATAAACATGCCAACCCATGTTAATAATAAAATATTTAGTTATTTTTAGGTTTCCATTACATGAATGTGCCCTATGTTAAGAGATCTCTTTCTTTTAAAAAACATAATATTATGGTGCTGTAATTATTGAAGGCTACAGAGGTCCCTGGAATAGCTGCTCTGATAGCATGCTAAATGCTGTTTGCCTTGGTGTTTGATGTAGTCATAAAAAGCACTTGGAATTTAGAGTCAGAACTGGGCTTGGATTCTTGTTCTATCATTTATTAGCTGTATGACCTTGGGCAGTTACTTGACCTCATCAGTGAAAAGAGTATCTAAATATCCATTCATTCACTATTCAAACATTTATTGAGTGCTAGCTACATGTAAGCCATTGTGCTATACCAGTGGCTTTCAATTAACCCTGCATATTGGAATCAATTAAGTGCATGTTGGAATCACCTGGAAAACTTTTAAAGCTACTGGCTCCCTAAAATAGGACTGTGTATATGATTAGATGATGGGTAATGACATATTACATGAATTTATATATTATACAAATATTATACATTATACAAATACTTTATACACACACACACACACACACACACTCTCTCTCTCTCTCTCTCTCTCTCTCTCTCTCTCTCAGGCCCCTCAGCCTTAGGGATTCTAATTTTATTGGCCTAATAGCTGGTATGGCCATTTTATTTTTATTTATTTATTTATTTTGCTATGGCCAGTTTAAAAAGCACTGCAGGTGATTCTAATGCGCAGCCAAGATTGAGAACCAGAGTGGGGATACAGAAACCAATAAAATGCAACGTATCAGCCTCTATTCTCAAGAAACTATGAATTTAAACTCTACTACTTACTAGGAGTGCAACATTAAGCAAAACAGAGGATACCTACTTTCCTATGCTGACGTGTCAAATGGGATAAATTATGCGAAAATACTTAACAGAGACCCCAGTTTATGGCAATTGCTCAACAAATGTTAGCTGAATTTCGCAAATTACTAATCTAGACTAGTGGGTCTCAATCTTCAGCATGCAATGGAATTGTCTAGAGGGCCATAGCTTGCTGGGCCCCACCTGCAGAATTTCTGATTCAATATGCCTAGGGTGGGTCTGCAATTTGTAACAGGTTTCGCAGGTGAAACTGATACTGTTGCTCCCAGGATCACAGTTTGAGAAACACTGACCTCCACTATAAACTCCTGAGGACAGTAAAAATCTGCCTGTTCACTAAAACGTGCTCAATGCCTAATAACAGATTCCAGCAACGACTAGAAGTGCAAGTTTTTCAATGAATGAACCACTTTGTGCCTCAGAATAACTAAAATTTACTGTGCACAATATGAGAGCAAGAACTTTTCCCCACATTGGTCATAAAATTCTTCATTTAATGTTTTTTTCCCTTTAAATGCTTCCTTTACACCAGTGCTCTTTTTCCCCATTTCTTTTCTTCCTTATTAAAAAAAACTTTTATTTTGAAATGAATTGTACATAATACATATGAACTATTTGAAAATAACAATAATGTAAATATCCATGTGAATATTAAGAAATAGAACACTATTAATATTATTGATGCTCCATTATGTTCCTCCCAATTATACTTTTCTCTTTCCCTCCCCAGAGGTAACCAACAGCCTGAATTTTGTTACTTTGGGGCTTTTTTGTTTGTTTCTTGTTTTTTTGGCCCCAGGCCAGGCTGCTTGCAGGATCTTAGTTGCCAGACAGGGACAGAAACCAAGCCCTCCAGCAGTGAAAGCGTGGAGTCCTAACCGCTAGACTGCCTGGGACTTCCCACTTTGTTTTTCTTTATAGCTTTATCATACGTGTATGTAATTACAAAACCTTATTTAAATTGATGAAGAACTTTTGTTTGTTCACTACTGTATTCCTGGACCCAAGAACATGGCTTGGAACACAACAATGCTTAAAAAATAATTATTAAATGAAAGGATTATTGAAAGGATTAAATGAGGTTATGTATATTTTAAAAACTCCTACAAATATTAGCTACAATATTGTTATTATTAAATGGCGTAATAATAATTACTCCAGGAACTGTAGCTCTTCCAAAAGGCTGGGGGCATTCTAAGAGTAGAGATTATCAGGCTGTGGCAGTGCTCTGCATCTAAACCAAGGCGCTCTATAAAAACGGTTAACTAATAACGAGTGACCTTTACTGAGCACTTACTACGGTGCCAGGCAATCTTTGTGGCCTAATCCCATACTCTCAACAAGTTTTTAGAAGGGCATTCATATTCTCTTCATTTTACAAATGAAAGAAACTGAGGCCGAGATTAAGTTGCCCTAGCTAGGGAACTGTAGAGCCAGAACTTGAACACATGACCCCAGAAAGCAGAATTAGTGCCCTTTAACGTTACAGGGTTCTAAGGGAATTCCCTGGTGGTCCAATGGTTAGGGCTCTGCACTTTCACTGCCCGGTGCATGGGTTGGATCCCTGGTCAGGGAACTAAGATCCTTCAAGCCCCATGGGTCAGCCAAAATAAATAAATTTTAAAAAGATATATTACATCAGAATAATTATATTTTAAAAAAATTGTACGCCCCGCTCCGCAAATCTCAAGACCGGCAAAGGTCATGGGTGAGAACCTCCAAGACGGAAATCAATGGGGCCAGGGGTCAGCAGGAAATCGCTACAGGACTCTAAATCAGAGGTTTCTAAGATGTCATAGGAAGGAGAGTTACTAAACATAGTTCAATCACATCTCAGCTGGTGGGACCATAAGGTTACCAGGACATCTGGGCAAAACAAAAACAAAAACAAAAACGGAAATGCATAAAAAACTGCGGAGCCCCTAGGGGGCGGCCATGACGAGAGGGGAAAGTAGCGCATGTGCGGCATCCGGGTTCCTCGGCGCGTACTTACTGCCGACGTGGCAGAAGGAGTGGCCTTGGAGCGTGGGGGTGGAACTTCCGGGGGCGACGCGCCGGCCCCCCTCGGAACCGGAAGTGGAGCCTGGGAGCCTTGACGTTAGGAACGAAGTCGAACCTGGATCTGGAGCCGGGTGAGGAGTGGCTTCGGGAGGTTGGTGGGTAGGAAAGCAGAGGAGAGGCCGGGGTATCACTGGCCAGATCGGGGTCCTGTCTGAGAAGGAAGGGAGGGGCCCGGGGGCGGGGCCCGGGGAGAGACCCTCACCTCATGCATCCACAATCCAGAATCAGTCCTAGACCCTCCCTTCTCTTCTCCCGGCCCAGATTCCGGCTCCCGCTTCCTGCCCTGAGCCTGTTGAAGGGCGCAAGACGCTCCATCTCCTACTTAGTGGAAGTCTCTCTCATCGCGGCCCGAGAAGCTGGCTTGGCTTCTCGGTCTTGATCCCCAGCGCTCCCAGCCTCCACAGCTCGACTACTTTCAGAGTTCTAGGAAGCTTGCCCCGCCTCCTGGGTTGTCACCCTCGACTGTCCACCCAGAGTGGAGTTGAAACTTGAGCCTGACTCCAAACTCTTGGGTGTGTTTGAGGGGATTATTTCCTCGAGAAGAAGCTCCTTTCCTACCATCCCCACCCCCACACTGACTTTAGGAAAATAAGAGGAGGAGGACATCTGTCAAGCTTAATGTAGTGACCTGTGTGAGGTTTAGGATTTGGAAGAACAGCTCCTGAGATGGCTTTGAATTTAAAGAGTTCTAGTCCAAGAGCAGTTCAGCTTTTCTGTAGTCAAGATGGCCCTACCTAGCAAAGGGGAGAGGCCCATTGTTCCATTGCAGTAGCTGTGAGCTCTTATGCTTCCTGGGTCCCTTCTGTCTACAGGAGAGTTGGAATGATCAGGCTATGAAGAGTAGATGTGATCAGATAGTCCTGTTCTTGGAAGGACCTTGGAAAGGCTCTCCAATTTATTCCTTTGTTGCTGGGCAAGATTGTAATAATTTTGGTGGTGGCCTAGATTCATTACAAGCATACAAGAGCAGAAAAAGGAGAGTTGGAGAAGTGCATTGGGATTTGGAATACTTATAGTCCCCTCTGCTAGAAGGATAAGGTGAATGATCTTTTTCCATGAAATCTAACTTTGCCACTGATCTTTGAACTGTTTCCCTAGGTTATTGTGAGAAGTTTTTGTGCCAGGCCTGCACTCAGTTCTAATCTGATACCTTGCTAGAGTTTTGAGCTGTTCTTTACATTTAGTGATTTTAATACTTCAGTTCTAAGGTCCATACACTTTTTTGGTGGGAAGACTGGGGATGGTGTAGCACTTGATTTACTGCAGTTTAGCCAAAGAATGTCATTTTTCTAACCGGTTACTCTAAAATTTGTCTTTTGAGGGGGAGGGAATTTAGCCAATCTGTTTTAGACATGTAGTCTGGGTGATTAAAAATGACTAGCACACTAGAGGGTATTCAATTTTGTGGAATGAATGGATGCTAGAGTGAATGAATGGAAAGTGGGAGCATTGTTTCATTTACCTGTAATATCACAATAGTTTATCAGTGGCAGGACTTCTTGTATGACTAGACACTAGAAATCATACCACTGGGGAATGGAGGCTGCTGCTCCATTCCAATGGGCCTATCTGAGGTTGAAATTTATACCCTCTTGGCAGTGACAAAGCATAGGGTTCAGAGTAACAAAATCCTTACTTTGAGGAGGCAGTCTGTCTGCTGTCTGGGGAAGAAAATTACAAAGATCCTGTAGTAGTGTGAGAATGATTAGGCTGATCACTGCCTGATAAGGTCAGTCCTTTTCTATTTCTACTTCCTACTGTGAATAGTGCTCTCTCTTTAGAAAACTGATTTTGACTAATTTCTCTCTTCTCTCTCATCTAATAGGTGAGACCAAGTCGGGGATGCTCTCATAATGAACGTTAACCAGTCAGCTCCACCTGTGCCGCCGTTTGGGCAGCCCCAGCCTGTCTACCTAGGGCATCATCAATCCAGCTATGGTGGGCAACCAGGGCCCACAACCGCCCCCACTTCCTATGGAGCCTACAATGGCCCAGTACCAGGCTATCAGCAAACCCCTCCCCCAGGTATGTTTCCAAGCTTCCTTTGAGCTGAGGAGGGGAATTAGTAGTCTTCAGGTTGGGTTGTATTGCCCTACCTAAGCTGCCTAAAAGGTTGTGGTGACTGGGATTGAGGAACATGAATCTGGCTCTTGGTCACTGAGAGTCCTGTGGGCAGTCTGCCCTTCCCTGTTTTTTTTTTACCTTTTGGCCGCATCTCGCAGCTTGTAGGATCTTAACACCCTGACCAGGGATCGAAACCAGGCCCACAGCAGTGAAAGTGCCGAGTCCTAACTACTGGACTGCCAGGGAATTCCCACCTTTCCCTGTTCTTTTATAAGGCGACTGTGTCTCTGCCTTAAGACATCTAGTGGGAGCACATCTTCCAGGTTCAATGGCAGTTCACTTCCTGTGGGTGTCACCCTGTGCAGCCTCACCTGGCTGCATTGTTCACAGCTGGATGGAAGGGTTGTGGTCGCAGCTCGTCCAGAGCCTGTGACTAGGATTAATTATTTCTGTTGACCTAAAGTCTCTCTGAAATCACTTGTTTCTCATGTATATTGATAATGCCTCTCATCGGACTCATAGTTCTATCTATAAATGACTCTGGGACTTGGGGAACTAGTTCATGGATGAAAAGTGTGATGTTTGTGTGCCTGATTTTTGGTGCCTCTCATATCTTTCTGCTGATATCATTCCTTTTCCTTTGTTTGAGTTTCTTTGGCTTCTTAGATATTGTCTAATATCAGGGAAATAAGAGGAAACCAATCTGGTGCTGCCTTAGGATCAGTGTTTGGCTTTTACGTTACTTTTTCATGAAGAGCAGCTGGTAATCTACAGATTATATTATTCATAAGGGTTTTTTAGAAAATGGTTGACATTTGATCTTTGGTTAGGCTAGCTAAGGACTTAGGTATACCAAATGCTTTATGCTTTTTAAAACAGTAAATTCCATAAAGGGATATGGGAAAAAGAAGGCACCAAGGAGGCATAGGTAAGATTTGGGAAATGATTGAAGTTATGACCATTTTAATTATGACTTTGGAAAAAAAATTGCGAAGTGGTGAGATTAGGTCTCAGGGCTTTGGAGAGCCTTACTCTGGGTTGGGACTTTGGCTGGACAGAGTCCACCTCTGATCTATCAAGTCCTGGCTTATCAAGATGGAGTTTGGCATTGCCCCAAGAGGAAGCTCTGTTATTGAGAGGAAAACGTATCTGGTTCTTTGATGGCTAGTGAGCAGGTTCAGATTAATCATATTCCTGTAGGCAGGTTCTATAGTGTCTAATCTCTACTGGGGGAAGAGCAAAAGAAAAACAAAAAAACAATAGTTTGAACAGGGGTCAGCAATATTTCCAAAGTGATATGCCAAGTAAGTAATTGCTTTCTTCCTGCATCTCATGTGGGAAGGATGCTTGGGGGGAGTAGAAGTAGCTTTGATGGCAGCTCTCATGAGCAGAAAGGATGGAGTACAGCTTTTGTGATGACATAGTGACAGCAGTAATTGGAGGGCAGGTGACCTGTCCTGACTGAACAGTTGGGCAGGAACAAATTCTCCAACCCGTGGGAATACTTTCCTGAGCCATGTGCTATTGGGAGTGCCAACACTTAGAAATGGCTGAAAAGAAGATGCGTAGGATGAGTAGAATATATGAAGAAGAGGTTGGCAGAATAGTCTTCCTAATATTTATTTATTTATTTTGGCTGCACCGTGTCTTAGTTGCGGCATGCAGGATCTTCATTGTGGCATGTTTAGTTGTGGCATGCGGACTCTTAGTTGCGGCATGCATGTGGGATCTAGTTCCCCGAACAGGGCCCCTGCATTGGGAGCACAGAGTCTTACCCACTGGACCACCAGGGATGTCCTGAATAGTCTTTCTAAGAGGTGCCTTTCTTTACAACCTAGTTTAGAATGTTACTTGGTCACCTTCTGTGCCACCTTTCTCAAGTATGCTCTAAGTTTCTGAGTTCTGGAGTGGGATCCTTTCCTTTTTTAAAAAAAAATTATTTATTTATTTATTTATTTTTGGCTGTGTTGGGTCTTTGTTGCTGCACTCAGGCTTTCTCTAGTTGCGGTGAGCAGGGGCTACTCTTCATTGCAGTGCGCGGTCTTCTCATTGCGGTGGCTTCTTTTGTTGCAGAGCACGGGCTCTAGGCGCACGGGCTTCAGTAGTTGTGGCTTGACGGCTCTAGAGCACAGGCTCAGTAGTTGTGGCTCACGGGCTTAGTTGCTCCACAGCATGTGGGATCATCCTGGATCAGGGCTCGAACCTGTGTCCCCTGCATTGGCAGGCGGATTCTTAACCACTGTGCCACCAGGGAAGCCCCAGATCTTTTCCTTAAAAGAGTTGACGTTTTGTCTAGGGTAAGAACGTTAGACTGTCCTGGATTGAGTGAGAGTGTATGGTGATCATAGGAAGGCCCTACATTTTTGTGGCTCTGGCTACAGCTTCACCTGTAGTATACCTGTCTAGGAGAGTAGAGGCTCTCTGGCTGGGCATCCATGTTCAGAATCTCCTGTAGCTGGAGTTGCATGTTGATGGTGTCCTTTTCATTACCAAGCTATGGTATTATGCTTGTGATATTGCAGTAAAGGTCTGAGCTTATTGATTCTTGCTTTGCATTCCTTGCTCAGGGTGGAGGAGAAAGTTATTTCCCAATTGCTTAGTTTCTCTTCTTTACCCTCAGGTGTTTCAAGAGCCCCACCTTCTTCAGGGGCACCTCCAGCCTCGACAGCACAGGGCCCTTGTGGCCAGACTGCATATGGCCAGTTTGGACAAGGAGATGTACAGAATGGGCCAAGCTCCACTGTTCAGATGCAGAGGTACGTATTTGTTTTTTTTTTTAACATCTTTATTGGAGTATAATTGCTTTACAGTGGTGTGTTAGTTTCTGCTGTACAACAAAGTGAATCAGCTATACATATACATATATCCCCATTATCTCCTCCCTCTTGCCTCTCCCTCCCACCTTCCCTATCCCATCCCTCTAGGTGGTCACAAAGCACCGAGCTGATCTCCCTGTGCTATGCGGCTGCTTCCCACTAGCTATCTATTTTACATTTGGTAGTGTATATATGTCCATGCCACTCTCTCACTTCGTCCCAGCTTACCCTTCCTCCTCGCCGTGTCCTCAAGTCCATTCAGAGGTACGTATTTGGCTCAACCTAAAATTGGTCTGATGAGACTGGAAGAATTAGGAATGTGTGAGGGCCTGTTTACTTTTCTTTGCTTTTCTCTTACATCCCTTTTCCTCTTCCCTTCATCTTTTTGTATTTTGTTCTCATTTTTGCAGGTTACAGGTGCTGCTGATGTCCACCCTATGGATTATTGACCCATCTAAGTACCTGGGTTTTTTTCATATTCTTTCTATTTTTGTGAACTTGGGTTTTTTCCTTGACTAGACATATCTATAATCATTGTTATGGTCCTTCTGAGCTTACCCTACGGGAAAAACAGGAGAAAAGAACCTCAGGATTATTTATGTCTCTTCTGACTTCCCCTTTTCCTTTAGATCAGGCACTTAGTAGGACTTATTGGTTAAGTTTGGGTGTGACCAGTTATGAAAGGAAAGATACTCAAAGGAAAACTACGTAAATGATGAAAACTTTGGTGGTGCATGACTCAGTAAACCCTTGTCTTTGCATGGAAGTCCATTAAAGGAGGGCAGTCATCTCTGTTGGAATGCTGTTTGTTTTTTGGTAAACAAAGAATAAAGTATAACTACGCATAGGGTATGTGGTAGTGGAAGAGTCACTTAGTGACATTTTTATTAGGTGTCCAGAATATACATTTTTAACATTGAATGTAAGCCCAGAGAGAGAGGCTAGGAAACTCTCCCTAACCCTCTGTGTTGGAAAACTCTGAGAAGCAGTATAGGGAATTCATTAGTTCATTCATCCACTTAAAAATATTTATTTTGTACTACTATGTGTCAGATGTTGTTCTAGAGGTTGGAGATAAAGCATTATCAAACAGATCAAGTCTCTGCCCTCGTGAGCTTATAGTCTCATGGAGTACACAGAAGATAACAAGTAGTCAAATGTAAATAAATTAAACAGGGCTTCCCTGGTGGCGCAGTGGTTGAGAGTCCGCCTGCCGATGCAGGGGACACGGGTTCGTGCCCCGATCCGGGAAGATCCCACATGCCGCAGAGTGGCTGGGCCCGTGAGCCATGGCCGCTGAGCCTGCATGTCCGGAGCCTGTGTTCCGCAACAGGAGAGGCTACAACAGTGAGAGGCCCGCGTACCGCAAAAAAAAAAAAAAAAAAGAAATAAAACAGAATAAGGATATTGAGAATGAGTAGTGAGGAGGTAGGAAGCTGTTTTAAATACATTGGTCAAGGAAAGCCTCTCTGAAGTGATGTTTGAAACCACAGTGAAATGATGAAGGGAGGTACCCAGAGATCTGGGGGATGAGTGTCTTAGATAGACGGAACAATGGTGCAAAGGCCCTGGTAGAGAAATTAATTTGGTTGATGTGAAGAAGAGCAAGAATGCCAGTGTGTCTAGAGCAGAGTGGAGAGTGGAGGAGATAAAGTAGGTACATAGGCAGGAACCATATCATGTAATGCTTTCTAAGCCATAGTTAGAAGTTTAAATTTGATTTTAGTTGCAGTGGGAAGCCGTTGGAGAGTTTTAAGCTGGAGAGTAACATGTTCCCCATTTATTTGTTTGTTCGCTTATGTGATGGATCTTTTCATTGTAATGTAAAACACATATACAAAAACCATTCAAAACAAAGGTATGGCTTGGTAAATTTTCATAAAGTGATTACAACCCAGATCAAGAAATAGAACTCTGCCACGCACCCCTAAAACCCCTTCCATGTGTTCCAGTTCAATCATCGCTCTCTCCCTCCCCCCATAGGTAACCATTATCCTAACTTTTTTGTTTTTGGCCATGCGGGATCCTGGTTCCCCAGCCAGGATTCGAACGCATGCCCCCTGTAGTGGAAGTGCGGAGCCCTAACTACTGGACCACCAGGGAATTCCCTTCCCTATCCTAACTTTTTTTTCTTTTTTTTTTTTGCGGTGTGCAGGCCTCTCACTGTTGTGGCCTCTCCCGTTGCGGAGCACAGGCTCCGGACACGCAGGCTCAGCAGCCATAGCTCACAGGCTTAGCTGCTCCGCGGCATGTGGGATCTTCCCGGACTGGGGCACGAACCCGTGTCCCCTGCGTTGGCAGGCGGACTCTCAACCATTGCGCCACCAAGGAAGCCCTATCCTAACTTTTATAGTAGCCACTTTCTTGTGTTTTTTTAAAATAGTTTACATCCAAAGGTACATCCCTAGACACCACAGTTTAGTTTTACCTATTAAGAAAAAACAACTTGATGTGTCTTTTAAGTCCATAGGTTCCCTTTTTATCTCTTTCTTTTTCTTACTGTTTATCTGTTGAGGACTCCAAGCTAATTGACCTGAAGAGTTTCCCACAGCCTGGATTATCTGGGTTGTATATTCATGTTGCAGTTCAGTATTTTCCTTTTTCCTTTGTATTTCCTGCAAATTGGCAGCTGAATCCAAAGACTGGATCCAGATTCGATCCCTGTGGATAGGATGGAGCAAGATTTTGAAGGCACATAATATCTTTTTTTATATATAAATTTATTTATTTATTTATTTATTTTTAGCTGCATTGGGTCTTCATTGCTGTGCACGGGCCTTCTCTAGTTGCGGCGAGAGGGGGCTGCTCTTTGTTGCAGTGCGCGGGCTTCTCACTGCGGTGGCTTCTCTTGTTGTGGAGCACGGGCTCAAGGTGCGCGGGCTTCAGTAGTTGTAGCTCACGGGCTCTAGAGCGCAAGCTCAGTAGTTTTGGCACACAGGCTTAGTTGCTCTGCGGCATGTGGGATCTTCCCGGACCAGGGCTCGAACCCATGTCCCCTGCATTAGCAGGCGGATTCTTAACCACTGTGCCACCAAGGAAGCCTGGCACATAGTATCTTTTTTTTTTTTCTTTTTTTTTTTTTTTGGCGGTACGTGGGCCTCTCACTGTTGTGGCCTCTCCCGTTGCGGAGCACAGGCTCCGGATGCACAGGCTCAGCGGCCATGGCTCACAGGCCCAGCCGCTCCGCGGCATGTGGGATCTTCCTGGACCGGGGCACGAACCCACGTCCCCTGCATTGGCAGGCGGACTCACAACCACTGCGCCACCAGGGAAGCCCCACACATAGTATCTTGATGTCTCTTTTTATGATGTTACTAGTTGTTGATTCATATGTATGTTAATTCACTGGGTTTACAAAATGCTGATACTCTAATTCTTTTGTTTTCCTCATTTATTTGTTTGAATACCATTTTAGACAGTTCTTGTCATCTGTTATTTGGTTACAGGTTGTGCAATTCATGTAGAATAAATGCTTGACTCTTTACCTTTATTTCCTAGTTTATAGGGAAATGAGTTGGTTCTCAGTTATGTACAAGGTGACCAACTCTTATTTTTAATATCATTATGAATTTATAGTTTTAAACATATTTGATGGGTTTCAAATTACTGCAACTATCATCATTATTGGAGTATAAAGTGTCCTGTCTTTGACCAATGTGAGCCTCTTCAAGTTGATTCCTGAGTCCTTTTGACATGACCCTAGTAATCTTTAGGTCTAATGAGATGTTTCAGGCTTATCTTGTACTTTTTTTTTTTTTTTTTTTTTTTATTTATTTTTTTTGCAGTACGCGGGCCTCTCACTGTTGTGGCCTCTCCCGCTGTGGAGCACAGGCTCCGGACGCGCAGGCTCAGCGGCCATGGCTCACGGGCCCAGCCGCTCCGCGGCATGTGGGATCTTCCCGGACCGGGGCACGAACCCGTGTCCCCTGCATCGGCAGGCGGACTCTCAACCACTGCGCCACCAGGGAAGCCCGTATCTTGTACATTTATATTCTAGACCAGGAATTACCCATTTTTCCAAGAAATCCTTTATTTTTTTTGGTGAGAAATGTTATTTTGTGACTATAACCTGGGCACTAGGAATGTTCATTGCTGCCTGATTGGTCACTTCCTAGGCCTCTTCAGTGGACGTAGCTAAGAAATACATACCTACATATATTAAAGTTACAATACCTCATTAGTTTAAATACGTACTTTCAGTTCAAATTCAAGACTACAGAACCTTTACTTAACCTCTTCATTATATCTGTATCTCTTTTCTTCCATACCAGGAGTCTTGATTCTCAAGACTGTGGGGATGATGGAATTTGAATATTGGAATATCCCACAATTTCTCATTTATTTTATCCCTTATTATACACAACAATCTCAGTATAACAATACTAATACTATCACAAATGTGATTAGTAAAAACATTACTTTTTAAAAATTTTGCTTGTGCTCTCCTCATTCTCTAATAATTAAAACAAATATATTTATTTTAAAAAAGAGGTCACTTTGCTGAATTCAAGAGTAGAAGTAGGGAATCCTATGAGGAGGTTATTGCTGGTAGTTCAGGTAAGGGATGATCTTGGCTTGGTTTAGGACGGTAGTGGTAGAGGTGGTAAGAAGCAGTCAGATTTGGGATATATTTTGAAGGTAGAGTCGGTAGGATTAGATGTGAGTTAAGAGAGAAAGAGGAATTCTGGATGTCTTTTAACCTGTTGACTTAAGCAATTTGGTAAATAGTGCTATTTACTGGGATGAAGAATATTTGAGAAGGAGCAGATTTGGGGGGTGAAATGAAGGGTTTTATTTTGTACATTATAGGTTTAAGAAAGCTACCAGCTACCAAGTAGAGATGCTGAATAGGCAGTTGTATATGGATCTGCAGCTAAGGAATAATGTCAGGACTGGAGATACAAATTTGGGAGTCTTCAGTATAGAGACATTATTTAAAGCCATGGGACTAAATGAAATCACTTAGAAAGTGAGCATTATGAGTAAATAGTAGAGATGAGGACTGAACCTTGGAGCTTACTGACATGTAAAAGGCAGTCAGAGGGACTTCCCTGGTGGTGCAGTGGTTAAGAATCTGCCTGCCAATGCAGGGGACACAGGTTCGAGCCCTGGTCCTGGAAGATCCCACATGTCGCAGAGCATCTAAGCCCGTGTGCCACAACTACTGAGCCTGCGCTCTAGAACCTCCAAGTCACAACTACTGAGCCCAGGTGCCGCAACTACTGAAGCACGTGCTCCTAGAGTCCGTGCTCCGCAACAAAGAGAAGCCACTACAATGAGAAGCCTGCCATGAAGAGTAGCCCCTGCTCGCCCACGTACAGCAACGAAGACCCAACGCAACCAAAAAGAAATAAATGAATAAATAAATTTATTTTAAAAAAAAAAAGGCAGTCAGAGGAGGAGCTATCAAAACACAATGAAGGGGCTTCCCTGGTGGCGCAGTGGTTGAGAGTCCGCCTGCCGATGCAGGGGATGTGGGTTCGTGCCCCGGTCTGGGAGGATCCCACATGCCATGGAGCAGCTGGGCCTGTGAGCCATGGCTGCTGAGCCTGTGCGTCCAGAGCCTGTGCTCCGCGGCGGGAGAGGCCACAACAGTGAGAGGCCCACGTACCGCAAAACAAACAAGCAAACAAAAACACAATGAGGGGCTTCCCTGGTGGTCCAGCAGTTAAGACTCCATGCTCCCAATGCAGGAGCCTGGGTTCGATCCCTGGTCAGGGAACTAAGAGCCCTCATGCTGCAACTAAAGATCCCATATGCCACAACTGAAGACCTGGCACTGCCAAATAAAACAAACAAACACACTGAGAAAGAGCAGTAGTGAGGTAGGAGATTAGCCATGACAGAGTAGCATCCTGAAACTAGGTGAAGAGAGTATTTTAGGAAGTCAAGAGAATAATCAGCTGTGTCATTTGCTGCTGAAGGGTGAGATGTAGATGAAGAATTGACTGTTGGGTTTGGCAAGGTTCGACATCATTGACAGATGTAGTTTCAGTGGAGATATGAAGGCAGGTGAAAGAATTTCAGCTGGTAAGTAGATTAATGTAACCTAAAACCCTTCTGCCACAAACATCTAGAAAGGGGAGAGGAAATAGAAACAATTCTTTTTTTTCAAATATATAATCAAGCTTAAAAGAAAGAAAGTGAAATCCTCAAGTGCCAGAGACAAAGTGGGAACTGAAAATCAGAGTGGTTTTCAGTTTTCAGTGGTTTTCAGTGGTTTTCAGAGTGGCTGCCTGTGGAGAGGGTAGAAATTATTATCTTGAGAACCTGCAGGCTTAAGTTTAAGGGCAGAACAACTAAGCCTGTGCGCCACAACTACTGAGCCTGCGCTCTAGAGCCCACGAGCCACAACTACTGAAGCCTGCGCCTAGAACCCGTGCTCTGCAACAAGAGAAGCCACCGCAATGGGATGTCCGGGCACCGCAACAAAGCGTAGGCCCCGCTTGCTGCAACTAGAGAAAGCCCACGCGCAGCAACAAAGACCCAACACAGCCAAAAATGAATAAATAAATTAATTAATCAATTTATTTAAAAAAACACACAACAAGATACTCCTGTGTATCCATCAGATTGGCAAAATTAAAAAGTCTGACAGTACTAATTATTGCTGAGCATGTGGAGTATCAGGAACTCTCATCCACTGGTGGTCAGATGCAAATTAGTACAACTACTATGGGAAAATAACTTGGAATTATCTGTTAAAATTAAAGATATGCATATCATATAAACCAGTAATTTCACTCATAGCTATATGCCTTAGAAAAAACTCATGTGTGTATAAACAAGTTGAATATATGATTGAATATAGCAACATTATTGATAATATCCAAAAATTGGAAAACCCCCAATATCCATCTGTAGTAAAATGCTTAAGTAAATCATGGCATATTTATTTAGTGGAATAATATTTAGTGATGAAAGAGAATGCTAAATGCAACAGCATAGATGAATTCATAAACATCGTTGAACAAAAGAAGCAAACTCAGAGTATGTACGATGTGATTCTGTTCACAAAAGTTTAAAAACCTGACATAGCTGAATTATATTGTTTTAAAGATAAGGGAACAATTATCAAGAAGTTGGGAAAGTAGTTATCTTTGGGAGAAAGGAGAGGGCTGTGATGGAGGAGAGGCACACTGGGCCTTTGGTGTATTCTATTTCTTGAATTGCTTTTCGGTTACATGGGTTTTTGTATTATTCAGCAGTACGTATATGTTTTATGTATTTTTTTCTATTTATGTTATATTTCACAATTAAAAAGTAAAGTATTGATACATTGGACTAAGAATTGGGTCTGGGTTCTAGTTCTAGAATAGTCTGCTACTTATACCCTTAGTGTCTTAGTTTTCTATCTGCTCTGTTTCCCTCATTAATTTGCTGTGAGAATTAAATAAAGCACTTAGAGATGCTTTGTAAATTATAAAGCCATGTACAGATAAGGTGTTGGTTTATTGTTACTATGGTATGTGATAGAATACCACTGGGTAGTGGAGAGTATTATCCATGTTAATAGAGTAGTACCATGGAATATAATTATTTTGACAAGGATTTATGAGCATCTGCCATGGGGCTAACAGTATGTTTGTTGCTATGGAAGACAAAAAATGCAAAGCCCAACAAAGAGCTTAGGGAGGTAAGTTTCACTAGCATATTGCCCAGAAAATACTAGTTAAATGAACAAATGAAAAGTGTGAAACTGCAGAACTATTAGAAGCTGACCAAACATAATAAAGTTCTAGTTATTTAGTAGAGACAAAATAAGCAGGAAGGATAAATCAGAATTTCAGTTTAACAGGCTATCGTGAAGAATTTGATTCATTCTTGAAATCCCAGAAAGAGCTTGTTATGTATAATAATCTATGTTATAGATTTCTGCAGTAACATTACTGTAAAACACTGTTGGAACTGCTAGTTGGTATACAATGATATTGGAATGATTTTGAATTTATATTTTAATACGCCATCTGATACCATGGGAGTATTCAAGACAGTTATCCAAGTAACGAGGCTTTGCTAGATAGACCCAGCTAGAAGGCTACCTGGTTTATGTCCTGTTTGTCTAGTCCTTAACTCTGGTAGAGTTAGTATCATCTTTCTGCTTAGCATAGAATGCCAGACTTAGCTGACCTGCTCTTCTAATCTTAAGGATATTTCTATCATCTTTCCCAGGATTAAGTGATACTTTGGTTTAAAAGTTAAACAATCAAACTGCATTTGTTTGAGCCCACATTATTAAGCTCCTGTTGTGTTAATGCTTCTGTGCACCTTCCCTTCGACTCCTTCAGTGCTTCAGATTATAGAACTGAGGTGGTTTGTCAACAAAGGATTAAGGCAGAGGAGGTGATAATCTAACTAGCAGAGTAAATAATACTCTGATCTGAGGGTGTTCAACACATGTTTTTGGAGTGAACCTAATGGAAAACAAGGTTTGCCATGAATAATCACAGTGTAGATCATGAGGAATGTAATTTATTCACAAATATATAAAAATGTGAAGCCATATAAGAGTCCAGATGAGAATAAGATGCTGTAAAGCAATATAGTTTCCTATATGATGTGGAGCTCCTGCCAACTTTGAAGGGTATCTCAGCCCACTAGAAACCTCTGCCTTCCTTCTCTTCGCAGGCTCCCTGGGTATCAGCCATTTGGGTCAGCCATATTGGCCCCTGTGGTCAGCCAGCCAGCTGTGCTTCAGCCCTATGGCCCTCCCCCAACAAGTGCACAGGTGACGGCTCAGCTGGCCGGAATGCAGATCAGTGGTACTGTGGCCCCAGCCTCTCCACCTTCAGGGCTAGGCTATGGTGAGTAGCTGTGACCAAAGGAATACTGTCCCCTTCTTTTTAGAAGCATCAGACTCTGGGGCTATACCTGAATCCCTTTTATTTCTTGTGCTTCTGAGCCCCAGCAGATGGGAGAAGTCATTCCTGCCCCTCATGTGGAAAGGAATGTGATTTACTGAACAAGGAGGCAGAATGACTGGGGTTCTGACTCTACTTCTTCTACTTCTCAGGCCCACCAACATCGCTGGCCTCAGCCTCAGGAAGTTTCCCTAACTCTGGTCTGTATGGCTCCTATCCTCAGGGCCAAGCTCCTCCCCTTGGCCAGGCCCAGGGTCATCCTGGGACCCAGCCTCCCCAGCGATCTGTCCCACTACAGGCCTCCAGCTTCACACCCCCAGCTTCAGGGGGTCCTCGGATGCCTTCGATGACTGGTCCTCCCTTGCCTGGACAGAGTTTTGGGGGGCCCCCAGTGAGCCAGCCCAACCACGTGTCCTCACCTGCTCCTCAAGCTCTGCCCCCTGGCACCCAAATGACTGGGCCCCCAGGACCACCACTACCACCTATGCACTCCTCCCAGCAGCCAGGCTATCAGCTGCAACAAAATGGTGAGTTTTTCCCAAGGTCTACCTAGGAGCCAAAGGCTTTAGCAGTTCACGTGTTTTTGTTGTTGTTTTTATTTGCTTTTAGTATTGTTTGCTAAGTGGTGAACTAGATAGACAGCTTCAGGGTATTATTACTAGGATCTGGGGTTTATAAGATTTTTTTTTCTCTTAGTTCAGGTAGTGTGGGCTTTCTCTGAATGGTCACTACTGTACCTCTCAATTCTACATTTATAGGAGTCTAGTAATTTCCGTGAGGCCTTAAGAAGAGATAGAGAAGGAATAATTTGTTCATCAACCTTGTGTCCTTGTCTCTTAGGTTCCTTTGGACCAATCCGGGGCCCTCAGTCCAATTATGGAAGTCCCTACCCAGGAGCAGCCACTTTTGGAAGTCAGCCTGGGCCTCCTCAACCATTGCCTCCTAAGCGCCTGGACCCTGATGCCATCCCGAGCCCTGTAAGTAGATACTTATGTGGTCCTGGGGAAGGTGCTAGTGGCTGCCAGATAAGTGAGTCAACCTAGAAGAGATGTTTGCCTAGGCTTTTCTGATTTTCCTTTTCGTTCATCATCTTGTAGGTGTAGAACCTAGATGTAATTTTTGACTCTTTAACTAGAACTTGAAGTCCCAGAAATCTTTTGGGGGCACTTTTACTTCATAGCTGGGCAGGAAAGGAAGGGAAACCAGGAGTGATCAGCAGTATCAGTAGAGCTCTGGGTTGAGTGCTGCATTCTGCCACTGCTGGACAGAGCACGGTAACCTCTGCTCTTCTGTGGAGTGGTGGGTGGGGTCCAGGTCTTGTCCTCTTAGATCTAGTAGAATAGCAGTCTTCTTAACGGGTAGAGCTGGTGGAAATTCTCTGGTGTTAGGTGGTAAGAAAAGGAAAGCCTCTCTGGATTCTCTCTGCCCTTATTTGGACAGTGTTTTAGGAGGAAGCCTCCAATACTTTTGTTTGTTAGCCTGCTGCTGTGTGGATGGGGAATAGTGATCTACAATTTCAAGGACGATGTGGGGAAGTTGCTTCTCCCAGGAAGAGGGTGAATCTCACCCTTAGAGCCATCAGAATACTCAGGCCTTCCTCATCATACACAGAATAGAGGCTGGTACTGTATTCCCAAGTGGAGGCCACTTTATAGTTCTGTCTGCAACATTTGCTATGTCAATTACCTCACCATGCTTAGCCATTGTCATATTCCATTCTGTTCTCTTCCCTCTTCCTTTGGGGAACTATCATGGTGAGGGACCCAGTTGGCAAAGGGGGACTCTAGAGGATTAAGCAGTCCCTCTTTCCTTCTCCCTCCTTTAGTAAGAAGGAGAGTCTGGTTGGATGTGAGGCTTCTTTCAGCATAAGAATAGTTCTTACATGGGAGGCTTGGCCTTTTGGAGGGAACATCCCTCTTCTTCCTTCTTAAAATTTCTCCCATTCAGCCCCTCTGTATAACCCCTCTTGCCTCCTATTTGCCCCCTTCCTTATCTTTCTACATCATAGCCTGAGCCATTAAAGGCTCTTTTTTGGCCCAGAAACATTTGGAATTTCTGATCTGGGGGGGCCTGATTTCAGCAGTATGAGCTGGGCTCCATGGAGTTAGTATGAGCTAACTCCATGAGTTAGCTGTTCATGTCTAACTCATCAGGGCTGAGAGAAGTAACATCTGCTTCTTGTTCTTTTGTCTCCCTCCCTGTATTCCCCTGCTGCCTTTATTATTAAAACACTAAAAGCAACTCAATGAGCTGCCTCCTCAGCAGAAAACCAGACACAGAATAGACCCTGATGCCATTCCTAGTCCAGTAAGTGCAGGGGGTGGGTGTGTGTGTGTCATCCCTGTGTTAATGTCACCCATGCATGCCTGTGACCTCATCTTCACCTCATCCACCATGTCCATCCCTCCGCATCCTCTTCCCTTAGTCCTTCTAGACCCTTGCTTTTACAAGCTAGAAGGATGTGCATGCCTCGAGTCACCATATAATGAAGAAGTAGCAAGCTGTTAGCAGTGCCTTTAAGTATGGGATGGTAGAAGGTCAGGATCGAAGGGTGGGGTCAGATGGCATATTAAGCTTTGGTTTTAGTCCTGCTGGCGTCTCCAGGAGCCTGCATGTGACATAGGATGGAACAGGACAAAACTGAACAGTAGATCTTTCCCTTTTGGGTTTGATTTGTCTACTGCTTGTTGTAGAGAAACATGTGGGTAGGTGGCTACTAATGTACAAATTTGGGAAACTCATTTCTTACGGGGAGGGGTCAGCTGGTTTGGGAAAGTGTGGGCCACTTTCTCATCTGGAGAGTCTGTTTGACTCTGATATATTTCTAAGCTTCAACTCTTTCTGCTATGGGATACAGAGTCTTATTCTCCCTTTACTTTTTCTGGTTTCACCAAACCCATCTTGAAGTAACTGACCAAAGGTTATCAGCCTGCATGAAGGTCTGATCACCAGCTTTGCAAAATCCTTTTTTTTCCTTTGCTGGGTCTGTCAAAATGTGGGGGACTGAGGATTGGGCTATAATATCCTCTTCTTCCATATTTACACACTGATGCTTACCTGAAAATAAGGCAGCATCTGCTTCCTCACCTTACCTGATCATTTCCTGCTGTGTAATCCTCTCCTCACCCTGTCCCTTCTACTTTCATGGAGTGTAGAGTCATTCCAGGTAGATTTCATTTTTACATGTTTACCGTTGTCTGTTCCCCTGCTCTGATTCAGAATGTGTCTTGGGAAGAGAAGGGGAGGCAGAGGCTTGATGGGGGAGGGAAGTGGAATCTGATCACGTTTGAAGGCTTGTGATAAGAGCTGGAGCTTTCCTGGAGTAGGTATTATAACAGGGTGATCACCATTTATTGGGATCAGGGCGATTCATAAAGAAGCCCTTTCTCAATGTTGCCTGTCCAGCATATTGCTGCTGACTGTGGAGTGGAAGATTGGTATTACAGCATTTTATATGATCTCCTAAAGGAGAGCAGGCCTGGTGCATGAGGCGTGTTCCTTGGCAAATTATTAGTTTCTGTGCTGCAGCTCCAGTGTTTCTTTCTCCTGGCTCTCTGCGACCTGCTACTCCCTTTTCATCTGTCACTTCATTCATTTCACCTCTTCCCTACAGATTCAGGTTATTGAGGATGACAGGAACAACCGGGGTTCAGAGCCATTTGTTACTGGAGTGCGGGGCCAGGTGCCACCCTTAGTCACCACCAACTTCCTCGTGAAAGACCAAGGTGAGAAGGGCATTAATTACTCCCTGCGGGGACTTTTTCTCCAGCATTATCAGCTTATGGATGGGGCTTTGTCAGTCTTTAATCAGAGACCAGTCCCTCATTGGTCTCTAGGGGGAAAAAGCCACCATCAGCTCTAGCATTTGTTGGGATGATGGGGTGGATTGGCAATGGAGAGCCAGTGTCTGGAGTGATTCTGTGATCTGACTCAACTTTTCTACCTCCGCTTCAGGGAATGCAAGTCCCCGATACATCCGATGCACATCCTATAATATCCCTTGCACATCTGACATGGCTAAGCAGGCTCAGGTGCCCCTAGCAGCTGTCATCAAGCCGCTGGCAAGGCTGCCCCCAGAAGAGGTGAGTCAGGGAAGGGACTAGAGTATAATGAAAGGGAGGAAGGGAGGGGGATTGGGGAGTGAGACTTCTTCCTAGATGTGATTCTGGCAGTCACAATGGAAGAAGTCTTGGTTGGGTGAGAGGGGTGAATATCTTCAATAGCTTTCTATCACAGGGCCCATGCCTGAAGGGGTGGTAGGGATGAGAGTAAAAGCCCAGGAAATTGCTGGATGGGAGCAGAGTCCACAGGGGAAACACATTATGGAAAGAGTCAAGACCAACTTGTAGGGGAGAAGACAGCTGGTTGCAGGAACGTCTCATAGCATGGTCATCTCCAGATGATTAGAAGCA
Source organism: Leucopleurus acutus (assembly GCF_964270905.1). NCBI lineage: Eukaryota > Metazoa > Chordata > Mammalia > Artiodactyla > Delphinidae > Leucopleurus > Leucopleurus acutus. Next base: position 58,980,934 of record NC_139156.1, on the reverse strand, counting down.
CATCATTCTGTTTTTTCTTGTATGCTGTCCTGTCATCCCAGGTAAGTCGAGATGTTAGGACAGCATATTAAGGAAAAAGGTAGATTAAGATCCAGTAGTCCTTCTTACCTGGTTTGGGCCATGATCTGTCACCCCAATCCCTGGAATCAGCATTGAAAGAGAGAGAGCTTGGCAGCTGCTCTGCCAGGCCTTGGTAGGATACCCTCATATTCATGCCTAGCTTAATGAACTTGGGGTGGATTTCTCTGTAACTGGATACTCACGGCTCACTTTACATCCTGTTTCTCTGTCTTGTTCTGTGTTTTTCTCTTTCTTTTTTCCTGGGTCTCAGTGGGGATGGTTGGACACTTGGCTGCTGGTCTCTTATCTGTAGGGTGACATCTGCCTGGGCGTCAGTAGGCTCACAGAAATCCAGGGATTGGAGAGGACAAATGTCATAGATACTTTGTTGGGAAAGGAGGTAGGAGTCAAGATCCTAGAGCAGGAGTGAAGGGGATTGAAGATTGGGCCAGAAATGAGAATCCTGGGTAATCTCTGGTTTTCTCCTCATACATCCATGTCAGCCCCTGGCTTGTTTGGGCCAGTTCCACAGTTGCTCTTCTCTTTCCAGAAGAAGTGAAATTCTAGAGATGAGGAGTAAGGAGAGGGGACTATAGAATTTAGACTCTTAGGGACATTCCTTAGAGACATTTGACATTTGTCCTCGTTCCCCTTCTCTCTGCTCCCTCCCCAGGCAGACTATCTGAGCCATGCCCTTCTCGCTCCAGGTTGTTCCTCCTCATCTGTTGCCACATATAGCTCCCTGCTGTAGCTTCCCTCTATGTCTGAGCCCCTCCCCTTTGCTCTTTAGGCTTCACCGTATGTTGTCGACCACGGGGAATCTGGCCCTTTGCGCTGCAATCGCTGCAAAGCATACATGTGCCCTTTCATGCAGTTCGTTGAGGGAGGGAGGCGCTTCCAGTGCTGCTTTTGCAGCTGTATCAACGATGGTATGTTCACAGAGGCTGGGGTTGGGGGGGATCTGGATTGCATCTTCATTGTTCTCTTTCTAGTTAGATAGATGAGGGTCCGTTGGTTCAGGAGTTGGGGAAATAAGGCGCCTGTGGGGATGTGGGGCAATAGAGTGAGCTCAGCCAGGACCCAACTAAGATTGAGCGTGGACCTTTGAGTAACACTCTGCCCTACTCCCCACAGTTCCCCCCCAGTATTTTCAACATCTGGATCATACCGGCAAACGTGTGGATGCTTATGACCGTCCTGAGCTGTCCCTGGGTTCTTATGAATTCTTGGCCACTGTAGATTACTGCAAGGTGAGGGAAGGTAGCGTGGGGAGCAGCAGTGGGTGGACAATGAGACAGCTAAGACTTGCTGTGGTCATTTCCCTCACCCCGTCATTGTCCCCTTTGGTGTTGACTTCTCTCTAGTCAACTGACCTGCTTACTAATACCCCTCTCCCACCCCCGCCACCAACATTTCCTTTCTTTGCAGAACAATAAGTTCCCCAGCCCTCCTGCCTTCATCTTCATGATTGACGTCTCCTACAATGCCATCAGGAGTGGTCTTGTTAGGCTCCTCTGTGAGGAGCTCAAGTCATTGTTAGACTTCCTGCCTAGGTGAGAGTTAGGAGCCGAGGTGCTTCCTTTGGATAATGATGCCTGGGGAGGGGGCTTAGGGGTGGGTGGCTGGGTTAACTCAGCACATCGTGGATCCTGATGTCATGAAGTTGGGTGGTGGAGAAGTTGGCAACCGTGGGTAACAATGTCACCTTCTACAGGGAGGGCGGGGCAGAAGAGTCAGCAATCCGCGTTGGCTTTGTCACCTATAATAAGGTGCTCCACTTCTACAATGTGAAGAGCTCATTGGCCCAGCCACAAATGATGGTTGTATCTGATGTGGGTGACATGTTTGTGCCACTGCTGGATGGCTTCCTGGTCAATGTCAATGAGTCTCAAGCAGTCATCACCAGGTACGAGTTAGACTGTGGGGGTAAAGCAGGGGTGGGGTGGATACAACCACAGAAGGCCAGAGAGTTGAGCAGAGCGTTCAGCAGATGTACAGAGGCTGTGCCTCAGGAGTTCTCAGAGTCTGGGAGCCAGATGACTCTTCAGGGAATTGAGGGATTTGAAATTTGGATAGCAATTTTGATTGCCTCCTATCACCTATCTCTTCAGCTTATTGGATCAGATTCCAGAAATGTTTGCAGACACAAGGGAGACAGAGACAGTATTTGCCCCAGTTATCCAGGCTGGGATGGAGGCTCTGAAGGTAAGGCTCGAGTCCCTGGCAGCCACCTCTGCAACACTGTCTTCTGACCATCTTACCCCCTAGGATACAACCCCTGTATCTTCAGTGATTGATGGCTGTGCAGTGAGTCAGCTTGTCTGACATAGTTGGCACTGAGTAAATGACGAGGGAAGGGATGAATGAATAATGGATGAATAAAGGAAAGAATGGACAAGTAGATCTCTCTTCTTTTCTAGGCTGCTGAGTGTGCAGGGAAGCTCTTTCTGTTCCACACCTCCCTGCCCATTGCAGAGGCCCCAGGGAAACTGAAGAACAGAGACGACAGGAAGTTGATCAACACAGACAAGGAGAAGGTGTGGGATTGGGAGCTGCGGGGAGGACTTTCTATTACAGAGGAACATGCTGTCTATTCACAATGCAGTACTCTTAACTTTCTTGAGGGAGACTGGGACTGGATCCTCTGCCCTTTCACATGTCACATCCGTGACTGCCAACCTTCTCCACTGCTCCCACACCTCTACCCCATCCCAAAGCCCTTGGTAGACTTTTTTTTTTTTTTAAGAGACTGTTCTGTTACTATTGCAAACTGAGAGGTACATCTGAAGTCTTATATGTCCTTGAATATCCCATATTACATATACAGCATATACAGTTCTCAGGCAGGGTGGAACTGGGATCTTTGAACATTTTTTTCCTGTTCTTCCCCAGACTCTGTTCCAGCCTCAGACAGGTGCCTATCAGACCCTGGCCAAAGAGTGTGTGGCCCAAGGCTGCTGCGTAGACCTCTTCCTCTTCCCTAACCAGTATGTGGATGTGGCCACGCTCTCTGTTGTACCCCAGCTCACTGGTGGCTCTGTCTATAAATACGCTTGCTTTCAGGTACGGCATGGGACTCTGGGTGGCAGGTGGAAGCAGGACTGGGAATGCCTGCCTGCATGTGGAGTGGCCCCTTAGCTGCTGACTCATTAATAGGAATAGCGTTGGAGGAGAAGACTGCACAGTGTACAGAAGAGAGTGTGGCAGTCAGGAGCACGGGGCTTGGAATCAGTCCCGGGTTGATATTCTGGCCCTACTATTTACCAGCTGTGTGACCTAGGATAAATTACTTAATTATTCTCTCCTTTGTTTCTTCATCTACAAAATGGGATTTTTATAGTTATTAATTAGGATTTATCATCAGGATTAAGTAATTATATGTAAGGCACTTAATGGGATACCTGGCATGTAATATGTAATAAGTGCTTAAAAGCTATCATTATCATCAACATCATTATCTTCACTGTTACTGTCATTATGATTCTGCAGGCTTGTAGAGTGGAGGGGGTGCAGGGAGATTGTTTATATGTAGTCAGTGATGTGACTCTGAGCCTGGGGGGATGCAGGTGGAAAATGACCAGGAACGGTTCCTGAGTGACCTGCGTCGGGATGTACAGAAGGTCGTTGGCTTTGATGCTGTGATGCGGGTCCGGACAAGCACTGGTCAGTCCTAGTTGGAGAAGAGCAGGTGGGGGGGGCTCAGTCTGGAGGGAGGCACCTGTCATACCTTTAGCCCTGTCCATGTGGCCTCAGGTATCCGTGCTGTAGATTTCTTTGGGGCTTTCTACATGAACAACACAACAGATGTGGAGCTGGCTGGGCTGGATGGGGACAAGACGGTGACTGTGGAGTTCAAGCATGATGATCGGCTCAATGAAGAGAATGGAGCCCTCCTGCAGGTAGGGGACAGGAGGCAGGGGTTGGGGAAGAAGTGTCCGCGGTCATATCACTGGATATAAACAGGCTGTAGGGAAGGGGGTGAGGGGTGGGTAGAGAAGACTAGAAGAGGCTGGAGAAGGGATGGCTCATGTCTGTCTTCTAGTTTAAGAATATAGCAGAGGCAGTTTTCCAAGGGCTATGCTGAGGGAGGGGTGTGAATTCCCCCTTTCTCCCTTCCCCTAGTGTGCCCTGCTCTACACCAGCTGTGCAGGGCAGCGACGGCTCCGCATCCACAACCTGGCCCTCAACTGCTGCACTCAGCTGGCTGATCTGTATCGAAACTGTGAGACTGACACGCTCATCAACTACATGGCCAAGTTTGGTGAGGGCAGAGGCAGGGCAGGGTGGGATTGGGGCTAAGAGAAAGGTCCAGGATGGTCAACAATTCAGCATTCCTGAGTGGGTGTGATGGTGGGAAGGCGCATGTGATGGAGTGGCTGACCATTGACTGTGCTGTCTCCCTTTCCCATCCAGCATACCGGGGGGTCCTGAGCAGCCCTGTGAAGACTGTTCGTGACACTCTTATCACTCAGTGTGCCCAAATCTTGGCCTGTTACAGAAAGAACTGTGCCAGCCCCTCCTCTGCAGGACAGGTAGGGCAAGCATATTGGTGGAGGAGTTGTTGGGATACATTTTTGCATTGGGAGGGATTTCTCGTGATTATTGACTTTGTTTTGATAACCTCCTTAGTTGATCCTTCCTGAGTGCATGAAGCTACTCCCAGTTTACCTGAACTGTGTATTGAAGAGTGATGTCCTGCAGCCTGGAGCTGAAGTCACTACTGATGACCGGGCCTATGTCCGACAGCTGGTTACCTCCATGGATGTGGCTGAGACCAATGTCTTCTTCTATCCTCGGCTCCTACCGTTGGTGCGACTGAGTGCTGGAGTGTGAGACATTGTAGTGAGAAAGGGACATCATAGGAGGACGAAGGGAAGGATTAATATTATCTGTGTCTGACACTCATGAATTTTTTACCTATCTTATCTGATGTAATATTTTCATACTGAGAGTTACTCAGGTGCTTAGCTTTCTGAAATTTCGTGTGTATGGGGGTGGAGGATGGGGGTGTGGGTGGGCAAACGAGTCTTATGGTCCTTGGTAACCGTTTGCCCCCTTCCTTTTGTCTAGACAAAGTCTCCCATTGAGAATACCACTGAACCACCAGCAGTTCGAGCATCTGAAGAGCGTCTAAGCAACGGGGATATATATTTGCTGGAGAATGGGCTCAACCTCTTCCTCTGGGTGGGAGCAAGTGTCCAACAGGGTGTTGTCCAGAGCCTCTTCGGTGTCTCCTCCTTCAGTCAGATCACCAGTGGCTTGGTGAGGGCAGGGAGTCAAGGAGAATGTGGGTGTGGAAGTAGACTCTGTGATATGAGTTAGGAGCCAAGAAAAGTGTGTTCATTCCCTTAAATAGCAGGGTACAGTTAGAGAGGGAGGGTGCTGTCATTCTTCACAGGCTTCCATATTTCAGATAATGCATAAATCTGTGCTGTCCCATCTTCACTTCTGGATTCAGCATACCTTACCATAAGGATAAATGAATTTTGTGTTCCAGAGTGTTCTGCCAGTTCTGGATAATCTACTGTCCAAGAAGGTGCAAGGCCTCATTGACAGTTTGAGGGCACAGAGATCACGGTACATGAAGGTAACACTGATCCGGACCTGGATTTCTTACCTTGTCAAGTCCTCACTGGGAAGGGGGATGGGGAGTAAGTGACTAGATAATGGGATTTTAGGGCATGTTTAATTCCCTTTAGCCCTGCCTCATGACCCTGTGTTCTGGCCATAGCTTATTGTGGTGAAACAAGAGGACAAGCTGGAGACACTGTTCAAACACTTCCTGGTGGAAGACAAGAGCCTGAGCGGCGGAGCATCCTATGTGGACTTTCTCTGTCATATGCACAAGGAGATTCGGCAGCTACTGAGCTAGAGCATGTGGTAAACAGCATAGGGTCCAGGCCAGCTTCCAGAAAGTACCCCAGGACAGCAGAGAAATTGGGACAGTTCCATATATTATAAGTCATATAAGCTGACCTCAGTCTCTTTGGGGGGAGGGGGAGGTATAAGGAGACACCTTCTTTCTGGGCTCAAGTATCCTACCACTCTGTCATGTCCTGCTGTTGGAAGGTGCCCCTGTCCCCTCACTTTACCATTTTCCTGCTAATCCTGTCGTAATGAATGTAGTTTCTCAGTTCACTGTATATGATTTGGTGTTGGGGGATTTGGAGCCACCCAGACCCTGATAATATTATGTGTCCCTTTGGACCAGCCTCCAAGAAGAGAAGGGCAGACAGGAAGGAGTGAGGATCCCAGGGTATTACAGGGGGAGGGGCTGTGAAGTCAGCTCACTGTCATCAACAACTTCCTATATTAGGGATAAACATACTTACAGGTGCACAAGAGCTGGGGTATAGACCATAGATGGTAGAGAGAAAAGTGGTCAGTCTTCTTGGGCCTGGAAGTCAACAGCCAACTCAGAGTGACTGAGGGTGGTTGATTAGCTTTCTTGCTCTGCTTCCACTGATCTTTCTCTCTCCTGAAATGATTGGTGATCACTTGGTGAATAGAGGCACGTAATCAGAAATGAATGAGCCTGGGAACAGAGTTGCAAAGTATATTAAGACCTGGTAGCGGTATCAGCCTCCTTTCCAGCTGGAGAGGCCCCAACACTGGATGGTTCTGTAGGGAGCCTGGCCATCGACTTGCAATACCTCACAGAGCCAGCCCGCATCCCACTCTGAGCTCCCGCTGGAAGCACTGCTCTCCAAGCTGGAGGTTGTTGGAGAGAGAGGCAGAGGTGGCTAGTCTCTCCTGCTAGGACACCACTCAGGCTTTCGTACTGACAGAGTGGCTGACAGTTATCTTCCAACCCCACCTAGCTGGGGCAGGACAAGGGCTAGGCTTGATGGTGGCCAGGCTTGCCTGCTCCCAGCCCGGGACGCCCCTGCTCTGGACCTCTCATTTCTCTTCGTTGGTTTATTTTTCAATGCATCTTTAATTTGTAAAGAAATAAAATAAATTAAGATGTAACCAGCAGCCTCCGTTTTATCTGTGACGTATCACTTTCCTTGCAGTACTTCCTGCCAGGATTAGCGGCTCCCGCGAAGTGGCCAGCTGAGGTGGCCACTGAGCTGCGCATGCGCCATGTGCCCCTGTGGCGTAGGACCTCGTCCCATCGCGACTCACCGCGAGGTGGGGCCTGTTGCTGAGGGGCTTCGGCTGTCAGAGTAGACATGGGGGCCGGCCGCACGGGGGCTGTGCTTGCTGCCCTGGGAGTGCTTAGTGTCTGTGCGGCCAGCGGCTCAAGGCCCGTGGCGGAGGGGGAGACCGGCGGGGAGGGGGAGTGGGCGGAGCCGTGGGACGGCGCAGTTTTCCGGCCTCCCTCCGCGCTGGGCGCAGTGGGGGTGGCGCGCGGTCCAGGGACCCCGCGGCCGGGGAGGGGGGAGGCGGTGGACCTGCCGGTGCTGCTATGGTGGAGCCCAGGGCTGTTCCCTCACTTCCCGGGCGACTCGGAGCGCATCGAGTGCGCGCGCGGCGCGTGCGTGGCCTCCCGGGACCGACGGGTGCGGGGAGACTCGCGGACGCGCGCACTGCTCTTCTACGGCACCGACTTCCGCGCGTCCGAAGCGCCGCTGCCGCGCTTGGCGCACCAGAGCTGGGCGCTCCTGCACGAGGAGTCGCCCCTCAACAACTTCTTGCTGAGCCACAGTCCGGGCATCCGCCTCTTCAATCTTACCGCCACCTTCAGCCGTCACTCGGACTACCCGCTGCCGCTGCAGTGGCTGCCCGGGACCGCCTATCTGCGCCGCGCGGCGCCTCCGCTCCCGGAACGCGCGGACTGGCGCCGCCGGGGCTACGCGCCGCTGCTCTATCTGCAGTCCCACTGCGACGTGCCTGCGGACCGGGACCGCTACGTGCGCGAGCTCATGCGCTACATCCCGGTGGGTGAGGGGGGGCGGGAAGGGGAGGGTGGCGCGCCGGGCTGAGGCCGCGACCCCTGGTGTCCAGGCCGACGTGCCATATCTTTTTTTTTTTTAACATTTTTATTGGAGTATAGTTGCTTTACAATGGTGTGTTAGTTTCTGCTTTATAACAAAGTGAATCAGTTATACATATACGTATATCCCCGTATATCTCTTAAGTCTCCCTCCCTCCCACCCTCCCTATCCCACCCCTCTAGCTGGTCACAAATCACCGAGCTGATCTCCCTGTGCTATGCGACTGCTTCCCACTAGCTATCTATTTTACATTTGGTAGTGTATATATGTCCATATATACACTACCCATACCCTCTTGACGGCGTGCTGTACCCCACTCAGGTGGACTCATATGGGAAATGCCTGAAGAATCGGGAGCTGCCCACGCCGCGGCTACAGGACACAGCCACAGCCACCACTGAGGATCCAGAACTCTTGGCCTTCTTGTCCCGCTATAAGTTTCATTTGGCCCTCGAAAATGCCATCTGTGACGACTACATGACGGAAAAACTGTGGCGCCCCATGCACCTCGGTGCTGTGCCTGTGTACCGCGGCTCTCCCTCTGTGAGGGACTGGGTGCCCAACAATCACTCCATCATCCTCATTGACGACTTTGAGTCGCCGCAGAAGCTGGCAGAGTTTATTGACTTTCTGGACAAAAATGATGAGGAATATATGAAATACCTGGCATACAAGCAACCTGGGGGCATCACCAACCAGTTCCTTCTGGATAGTCTGAAGCAGCGGGAGTGGGGAGTGAATGATCCTTTACTGCCTAACTACCTTAACGGCTTCGAGTGTTTCGTCTGTGACCACGAACTGGCTCGGCTGGATGCCGAGAAGGCCCATGCAGCCTCTCCTGGGGACATCCCTGTCCCTGAGCCTCATATTGCCCAGCCCTCACACATGGACTGCCCAGTGCCCACACCTGGCTTTGGCAGTGTGGAAGAGATTCCTGAGAATGACAGGTAAGGGTAGCTGGGGTCCCCTGTGGCTGTCAAATCAAATGATATACTGACTTGCTTCCTGCAGGCAATAAATTAGCACTAGGTGCTGAGGGGATGTTGTATAAGGAAATTATGACATGGGATCACTCTGCCTTTAAGGTATCAAGAGTCTAGTTGTGGGGATAAGACAAACTGCGAAAGCTCAGTAGAAGATGTGAGATATCATTCAGGGCAACAACATACAAAAATCAGCTTTTGTAAACAATGTTTGCAGTAGTTCAAAAAAAGCTTCAACTAGAGCAGAGGGCCCGTTCAGGGAAGCAATGGGGGAGAGACAAAGCTGGGCCAGGTTGTACATATTCTGAATACTAGGCTCTGGAGCTGGACTGTCCTGAAAATCAACTCAGCTATTTATGGAGCACCTTCAGCATGGTGGGGCTGGTGATGAGAGATACAGAAGAGAGTATTCTGAGGGAGGTTTGTCTGCAACAATCAGGGTTTACACCTGTTAACCTGGTGTAACTATTAACAGCACCTCCTTTCACTCTTAAAATTACCCTGATTTGGATGATAAATTATGTTTGTCCTAGACAGAGTAGAAGGGATGCTTTCAAAGGATGATTAACAATGGTGGGCAGTGTGGATTGGAAGGGAAGTGAGGGGGCTACTGCAGTAGGTGGCAGAAGGTGGTGACATTGGGAAACAAGGTCAGCATGGGAGGTGGGGTGGGAAAATGTTGAAGCCACTTGCAGCAAACCACACCTGTTGGGGGAGGAGTGATAAAAGATTATTAGCCGTGAGAAAGAGAGGCTGCTAGAATGTCCTGCAGAGATCACCTTGGACAGTGGATGGCAGCAGAGGGCTGGCACAGTTTGTTCCTGGGAGTGGAGGTAATTTGTATCCAGTAATTTACATCAAGTAATTTGTATCTAGTTTGTGCTGAACATAATATTATGATTTATCAGAGGAAAAGTGTAACACATTAAAAAAAGAGAAACATTCAGGTTCTGTCTCATCAAGACACTGGATACTATTGCACTTTCATTTTGATTATTGAAATAGGTGTAACATAAAAGGTAACCATCTAAATATACCCCCTTGCTTTTCTTAGGGAGATTACTGTGTCCATAGTTTGGCCCCTGTCCTGCCTGCCTCTTAATTCCCTCCACATTTAGGGACCAAGAGCAGGCAAGTCAGGAAATTTAACTCATTGGGGGAGGGGGGGTGTTGTGTGATAAATTTGTGTTTGTGGCTTACTGCCTGTCACTTGGACTAGTACTGGGTTTACTTCACATTTCCTTCCCTCAAAGCGGATCCCTCGTCCTAGCCATAAACCACTGTATCTGCTTAAGATTTCTTTGGCCATTCAGAGAAAGGTAGGCCTCACAGCTGTGCTGAGGTTCCGTAATCCAATTCCCATTTTGATGTTTCAGCTGGAAGGAGATGTGGCTGCAAGATTACTGGCAAGGCCTGGACCAGGGGGAAGCTCTCACTGCCATGATCCACAACAATGAGACACTGCAGAGGAAATTTTGGGATTACCTAACTGAGATCTTCATGAAAAGGAACCAAAATCTCTAATTACTCTTGCAAGAGTCCTTAACTTGATAGAGCTAAGGAGATGGAAGTCCTTATTCTACCGTGGGACATGAAGGGTATCTGCTACGCAAGTTCATAATGAGCACTGTCTTACCATGAGTTCAAAGAATAAGTTATATCTACTGATATTTTATCCTAAAGATGTGTAGCCAGGGTCTCAGCCTATGGTAATAGGGCCTCTCCTCAAGGAGAGATGGAGGCATCCAGTTCTTGGTTTAGTGGGAACCAGAAGCCTGAAACACCCATTTGATTAAAGGTGCTGATCAACAAAAATTTTAAAGAACTGCTTATTTCTTTAGCCATATCATCCTCTCAGTCATGATTGGGACAACACGTTAGTACTTGGCTGTGAATGAGGTAAGATGGGCCAGGTTTAACATCTTTAGAAAACTACTGTGCTATTCCTCAAACCATTCATTATTCGGTACCTTTCCCAGTCTCCTTTCCTCATCTCTTGCTTTATAAACTGTTATGTTGGTGGTGAAGCAAAACTCCTGGTGGGTTATATTCTGGCTCTCTGGAGTTGTATTTTTTATACGATTTACTTTGCCTTTCATGTCAACCTTTTCATTTTGAATGGCTTTTTCTTTCCTGGTTTTCCACAATTTCTGATGGAGACGGAGTAGCCTTGCCACCATTCCCACATTCATTTTCCCCAGCATTAAACTGCCTGTAGATTTGACAGCTTTTCTTACTGCTGGTTTGCTTCTTATCTAGGGCATATCTGAAATTCCTTCTCCACTCATGAGTAGAAAGATTCAGTGGCTAATAAATGTCATGCCAATTTAATGAATTGTCCTGCTCTATTTTAGATTAGAGATGGAGACTCAGGCTGGAAATGACAGCAGAAAAAGCTATGATTTTGAAATGTTGAAATAGGCCAATGTGAATCTAAGTGCAGATTTTTATAAGTCCTTGATCTCTTCTGTTTGCCTAATGAACTCTTCTATTATTTTTATATGCTACAAAAGTCCATTTCCCCCCCAAACTCATGAAAATTATGGCAGAAAAAAGCAGCCCAGCAATATAGCTCTAGTAATTCTTTCATATTCTGTGGCACTTTTCACTTTAAGTGGGATAAATATTCCAACTTCATTCGCTCTATTACTGTTACAACGCACAACTTTATAGTACTTACTGAGACTACATTTTGATGGAGCCCACCCACCTAAGCTCAAGGGCATGAGAAGCGAAGCAAGACATTTAAGCCATCACAAGTGGCTGGCTAAATAAAAAGTTGTTAGTCAGATTTAGGGAGGTAGCCAGACCCTTCTATTGCTGTGGTTTAAACATACAGCTTAATGGACAGGGAGACCATTTGCTTTTTCTGGGGCAGTGGAACAAGAAAGAATACCTTGGATCTTAGAACTACCCTGGTTGTAATGTTGTATTAATGAGTTATCACTAGAGAAGTTCCATAGCTTATCAATATGTCTGGTTTAATTAGTGTGTGTGTATGTATGTATATATGCACACATTAATTTACAAACATATATATATATAGTTGTAAAGACTGAAGAGGAAGATGACGTTTATGACTTCAGGACAGACTATGTATAATAGAATCTTGTCCTTCTATAAGGTTTTGTTGGGTTTTAATTTTTTTTTTACATCTTTATTGGAGTATAATTGCTTTACAATGTTGTGTTAGTTTCTTTGTATAACAAAGTGAATCAGCCATACATATACACGTTCCCATATCTCTTCCCTCTTGCGTCTCCCTCCCTCCCACCCTCCCTATCCCACCCCTCCAGGCGGTCACAAAGCACCGAGCTGATCTCCCTGTGCTATGTGGCTGCTTCCCACTAGCTAGCTATCTACCTTACGTTTGGTAGTGTATATATGTCCATGCCTCTCTCTCCCTTTGTCACAGCTTACCCTTCCCCCTCCCCACATCCTCAAGTCCATTCTCTAGTAGGTCTGTGTCTTTATTCCTGTCTTATCCCTAGGTTCTTCATGACATTTTTTTTCTTAAATTTCATATATATGTGTTCGCATACGGTATTTGTCTTTCTCTTTCTGACTTACTTCACTCTGTATGACAGACTCTAGGTCTATCCACCTCATAACAAATAGCTCAATTTTGTTTCTTTTTATGGCCAAGTAATATTCCATTGTATATATGTGCCACATCTTCTTTATCCATCCATCCGATGATGGACACTTAGGTTGTTTCCATCTCCGGGCTATTGTAAATAGAGCTGCAGTGAACATTTTGGTACATGACTCTTTTTGAATTATGGTTTTCTCAGGGTATATGCCCAGTAGTGAGATTGCTGGGTCATATGGTAGTTCTATTTGTAGTTTTTTAAGGAACCTCCATACTGTTCTCCATAGTGGCTGTACCAATTCACATTCCCACCAGCAGTGCAAGAGTGTTCCCGTTTCTCCACACCCTCTCCAGCATTTATTGTTTCTAGATTTTTTGATGATGGCCATCCTGACTGGTGCGAGATGATATCTCATTGTAGTTTTGATTTGCATTTCTCTCATGATTAATGATGTTAAGCGTTTTTAATATTTTGAGCAGACTGCTAAACTGTTCTGTGTGTGATATACCAGCTTTTTAAAAAATTAATTAATTTATTTTTATTTTATTTATTTTTTTTTTTTTTTGTGGTACGCAGGCCTCTCACTGTTGTGGCCTCTCCCTTTGCGGAGCACAGGCTCCAGACGCGCAGGCTCAGCGGCCATGGCTCACAGGCCCAGTTGCTCCGCGGCATGTGGGATCTTCCCGGACCGGGGCACGAACCCGTGTTGCCTGCATTGGCAGGCGGACTCTCAGCCACTGCGCCATCAGGGAAGCCCATATTTGTTTTTATTTTTGGCTGTGTTGTTTCTTCGATGCTGTGCGCAGGCTTTCTCCAGTTGCAGCGAGCGGGGGCTACTCTTTGTTGTGACGAGCGGGCTTCTCATTGTGGTGGCTTCTTATTGGGGTGGCTTCTCTTGTTGCAGAGCATGGGCTCGGCTTCAGGAGTTGTAGTTGTGGCACGGGGGCTCTAGAGCGCAGGCTCAGTAGTTGTGGCGCACGGGCTTAGCTGCTCCGCGGCATGTGGGATCTTCCCAGGGCCAGGGATCGAACCCGTGTGCCCTGCATTGGCAGGCAGATTCTTAACCACTGTGCCACCAGAGAAGCCCACCAGCTTGTTTTTAAATTTAGGAAATCTAGCTCTTTAGAGCTAGATCAAAGCTAACATCAAGTGTTTATTTAAAAAAATAATGGCACCTGCTTGGAATGGGGTGAAGATTTACAGAGAATTTACCATTTTTGGCTGACGTGAAACTATATAATATACTGCAAAATGGAAATTCTGCAACAGACGTCGCAATAAACATTTATATATATGGGGTGCTCATATATTGTTTATATATGAGATGCTTCAACAACTAGGGTCCTAAAGATGTGGCCAAGCAAAGCTATAATTTAGGCTGGGTTTCACTGCCAGGGTGGTTCTTTTTTCTTTTCCTTTTTTTTTTGGCTGTGCCGCATGGCTTGTGGGACCTCAGTTCCTGGACCGGGGACTGAACCCGGGCCCTTGGCAGTGAAAGCACAGAGTCCCAACCACTGGGCAACTCCCCTTTTTTCATTTTATTTAATAAAAAATGCCCTTTATAACAGCATGGAAAGTTTTCTGTTTGGACTTTTGCAGAAAAGAATTAAGAGAGAAAGACAGACCTTCGAAAATAATTATGTTAAAATTTGATATAGTAAGGACTCTTACAAAAGAAGCCAAATTCAGGACTCTGATTTCTAAGCTTGCAATCTATTTAAATGCAGATGCTAGTTTATATAGTGCAAAATACATTATTACCCAAGTGCAAAATAAGGTTAGGACTCAAATTTCATTATGTGCAATGAAAAGGGTAGGTGATGGTTATGCAAGGTGTAGAATCATCCCTACCTCTCCTGTCTAATTACAACAGTTCACACTGGCATTACCTTAGCACTTTTATGTACAAAGTAGGCCAGTTTTTTATGAATGATTGTGGCTGGAGACTCATGCCTGCTTTGTGGTCAGTGCTTCCCAGACTTTCTCCTTTATTCCTCTTACCATAAAAGTATTCAAAACCAGGTGCTACATTTCTACAAGGGAAAGCAGAACCAGGAATAGCCACATGGCTATTTAACTAAAGGCTTCACTTTCTCTGTGGAGAAAGCAAGCAATGTGAATTTTCTCTGGTTTGGGGCCCAGCCTGCTCTGTATACAGTAGCAGACTTGGGGTTATTGGTGGTAGAAGTTCTGATAGGAATTAGCTTTATTTGTGTTGCTGCAGTGGGGTGGAGCATGGGGCTGATGCCTTTATTATTCCCGAGTTGCTTCTTCGATTATCACAGGTTTAATTTTGTATAATAAATGGCTTCTTTTTAAACATTGTCTTCTGCTTGGTTTTATTTCTGGGGTGAAGATGGTAAAGCTGGAGACTTGCAAAAATATTTCAAACATTTGTTCATTTAACAAGTTATTTATTGGCACTACTCTAGGCCTTGGGGATACAGCACTGAACAAGATAGACAAGGTCCCTTCTCTCATGATGCTTACATTTTAAATGGGTGTTGGGGGGTAAGGCTGTAAACAAACAATAAATGAACAAGATAATCCAGACTATGATAGGTACTCTGAAGAAAATAAAACAGGTTGGTGGTGGTTTGGATGGAAGTCAGGGAAGTCCTCTCTGACATGAACTGGGACTCAATAGAAGAAAAAGAACCAGTCATGCAGAGATAAATGGGAAGATTCCAAACATCTGTGATAAGTGATTAGCAGACACTAAATATTGCTTCTCCATAGTAGTCATCTTATGAACTACAAGCTTGTCCAAGTTATGCTTCCATTACCAGAGACACTTCTTGGAGCTCATGTGTAAATGCCTTGAGAATGAGTGGTTCATCTTTGGATTGAGTTTTGTAAACAGCTAAAAGTCACTTGGTGGGGAGGAGGGGGCGGGGGGAAAAAAGTAACTTAGAACCAAGTCTGATTAAAGCTAGGCATCATAATTGAAGGGCCAAGTGTATAAATAGGAATGGTACTGCTAAGTACCTTCAGAGGATTGGCGAGAGGATTAACTAAAACGATGAATGCGAGAAAGTGCTTAAACCTCACCCAATCCAGTGAGATCACTACAAATGAACAAACGATATCTAAGCAGCAGCAGCTGTTAAGAGTAAATGAGCCTATTTTTCTTCGCGGCTTCGGAGTGGCTCTAAAGGTAATCAAAACCAACAGTTCTTAAAGGTTTATTAAAATAAAATCATTCCCAACGTAGCATCTTAAACTCTTATATTTTGATTCGCTCCCATTCTCTCTGCCCTTGCCTGTGTCAATCACCCGCTAATCCAGACTTTACCACCAGAAACTAGAGTCCATTTATCAGGCCTCTTTCCTGAGTGTTCCCGGCCCAGTACTGCCCCAAGACTTCAGAGCCCGGAGCCTACAAGAGTCAGCGTAGATTCACAAAAGTGTCCTAAAGACTCTCCTCCTAACCTGCACACGGGTCTGCACCAGCCGTGATCCGAACCCGGCATCAAGGCGACCCCGCCAAGAAAAGAAAAAGGTGCATGCTGGGGCGGGAGCGGGGGGTGGGGGGTGGGGGGTGGGGGGTGGGAGAGGTTGTCGCCGAGTCTCGTCGAGCTCGTAGGGGTCACGCAGGGTCACGCACGGCGCCGCAGAGCCTGCCGGGAGCTCGGTGAGCAATGGCGACGCCCAGCCTCCGGGGTCGGTTAGCAAGGTTTGGAAACCCGCGGAAGCCCATACTGAAGCCTAACAAGCCCCTCATCCTAGCTAACCGTGTCGGGGAACGGCGCCGGGAGAAGGGCGGTGAGCAGTCGGAGCCGTGGAGGCCCCAGAGCGGAAGTCGGAGGAGTGCAGAGGGCTGCTGGGTGGGAGGGCCGGAAGGTAAGGGTCTCCTTGTGACTGAGGGTCCCCGCGTTCTGCTTCTCCAGAGGCGACTTGTATCACGGAGATGTCAGTAATGATGGCCTGCTGGAAGCAGAATGAATTCCGCGACGAAGCGTGCAAAAAAGAGATCCAGGACTTCTTCGATTGTGCTTCGAGGGCTGAGGTGACAGGAGACTCCTGGGGTGCCCTTTTGGGAGGAAAATGGGGGGCATACAGTAATGATTCTTACTGTCTCTTGCTAGATAAGAAAGTCCCTCTCATTCTAAAAGGGCGAGGAAGTTTTTGGAAGCTACCTGAGTCAGGCCAAAGTGGGAAAGGTTACCGTTTTGAAGGCATTGTGATCTTGAGCGTTTTGTTTCACTGGTTTTAGCTTTACCTGGTGCAAAATGAGGTTAATATTAGTATTCACCTTACAGAATTTTGTGAGTGTCAAGTGAAGAGATGAATGGGAAAACCACTTTGTAAAGTTTAAATTGCTGTTCAAATAGACATTATTTTCTGAAGTAGAACTAAAGATAGTAAAGGACAGGTTGTTTGGTTTCCAGCCTAGGCTTAATTGCCAGCTGGCATGGTAGCTTCAGACCATACAGTCATTCTTGGGTCCCAAGTTCTTTTGATGAAAGGGGACTGGGAAGATGACACCGATCTCCAGGCTGGTTAATACCTTAGGGTGATTTGGGGTGTTGTGAGAACTGTTAGCTTAGGTCAGGGCCAACTTTGGAGCTATCATTTTAATTTTTGTTCTGTGTTTTCAGGCAGCCCGAAAAGTGAGATCAATCCAGGAGGACCTGGGAGAGTTGGGGAGTTTACCCCCCAAGAAATTGAATAAGTTGTTAAATAGGTTTCCTAACAAACCTCATGTCAGCTGAAAATGGAGAAGCATTTTCAATGACTGGACTATAGCTTCTGAGAACTATGCAGAGGCATTTTAGAGATGTTTGCACTGCCATGCTGTCTTTGAAGAGTAGGAGGCAAAACACTTTCTTTTACCCTTTGGAATCATTATGTGGGTGGAAATTATGCTTTATGTTGAAATAAAATCCTCTGAAGAGAACTTGGCCTTTTGTTGTGGATTAGGTACTCCCACCATAGTTGAACCTTGTGTCCTCCCCTACACTCTGGAAGGTCTTTGCTCCCTAATTTGCACCAGGTGCAGGACAAAAACCTTTGTCTTGTCCTGCATTTGAAGTCCTGTATACCATTTAATGCCCTTGCCTTTGGATGCATTAAGGATGTTGGAGTCTGTCTATATGCAGAGTTTTTTGCCATCATCTGTAAGTATTTAGTGACTACCTATTTTGTGCATAACCCCTGCAGGGTGCTGCGGGAATAATCAGAAGTTCACAAACTGATGACCCAAAGGTACTACTGCAGATGAATTTTATTTGGCCCACACAGTTAAAATTTTGTTTTTAAATTAGCTGGCCACATTCAAAAATAGGAAAAATGTCATAAAAAGCCCACTTTTTAGCTTTTCTTAAAAAAATCAAAAGATCTGGCAACCGTAGTTTCTTATTCCCACATGGAAATAAAGATTAATCAAGTAGAGCTGATTATCGTTTGTCTCCATTCTCCAGGGATCTGGCCACAGGACTCTCCCAAATGATGAGACTGAGACTTAATTGGCAATTATCTTCTTTGTGTATCACCTGTTCACTTCTCTCATTAAGTTATCCGCCTAGCTGCTGAAGGCATTTACTTTTGTGACCTCCTGATATTAGAACAGTTGTATAGCATTTTATGTATACTCTGCCCTTCCAGGCATAACTGAGTTAACCTTTTCTATGTACTTTACAGCACATACATCCCTTTAAATGTACAAAGGGATCATTGGGGGTTTTAAAGCTCCAGTGGGATAATTATTAAGATAAAGAAGGGGCCGTGCCTCCTTGACCCCCCCACAGTTACCTCTTTCTATAGTCCACATACCCCATTGGTGGAGCACTGGGCAGTTGCCTAGTTCTGCAAGCTGTTAGGAAGAAGCTCAGTGCTTAGGCATTTTGTACTAGCCTTGGAAGTTCTTAACCTACAGTCAATAGACTCCCAGTAAGAGGTCTGTGAATATGGATGAGAAAAAAATTTTATCTTTAACCACAACTTAAATTGAGCATTTCAATTAGGGCGGTGGGAAACAAACCACAGTATTACTAGCAATACCTATGTGAAATCACAGTATCTCAATATTTAAATTCATCACTTCAATATTATGGTAGATATTACACTTGATGCTGGATCTTATTTAATGTATAAATAAAGAAGTACTATGTTACAAATTTGTTTTATTAATATTTTGATAATTGTATTTCAACATAAAAGGTTTCCTTTGTAATTCTTTTGTTTACTTATAAACGATCTGAGAAGGGGGTCTAGGGGCTTCACCAGGCTGTTAAACGGCCCATGGCACAGAAAAAGGCTAGGAACCCCTGGACTCAAAGGCCCCACTGACAAACAGTGCAACTATCTCCTGAAATCAAATGCCTTCTTTTCCTGTTGCTTCGCCAATTAAACCCCATTAAAAAGTCTTCTGGAATGCAGGCTTCTGAACTACAATTCCCAGAAGGTGATGCGGCCCCGGGGCCTATCCGGAGTTAGGACAATAACTCCACCCAATGGTTCCTGTGTTTGTCTCTTGACAGCCTACAACTCCCGACATGCGTGGCGGCTGCTTATTTCTTCGGGACATTATGGACGCCGGGTTATTGCTGGGATCTGTAGTCGTTTCATATACTTTTGGGGGTTGGCTTCCTCTTACGGTATCTGGGGGTGGGCTCGAGAAAAAAAAGCAGGAAATGTAGCAATTAAACAGGTTCCTTATATCCGCGCGTACCGGCTCGTGTTCCTGGGCGCGCGAGGGCGGAAGTGGTGGTGGCCGGCGCGGCCGGAAGTTCAGATCAGCTGATGGGGGAGGCGGCGCCGCAGCCGCCAAGAGGCCCCGGCTTCCGAGCGCTTCGTCCGGGCCTTGAATCTCGGAGACTGGCCACGATCCCCGTTCACACCTCGCAGTTGGGCAAGGCCCCGTCCCGTGTCTCTCCCAGGACTGAGATCCTCGCCCGGCACGGCCGCCCTGAGCGCCCCGGCCACCCCCAGCCCCGGCTCGCCCCTCAGGCCCCGGGCCTCCCCACAGCCCCCGGCCGGCGGCCCAGGCCCCGGATCCGCGGGGGGGGACCCGGCCCCGGGGGTTGCGGGCCCCATGGAGCTGATGTTCGCGGAGTGGGAGGACGGAGAGCGCTTCTCTTTCGAGGATTCGGACCGCTTTGAGGAGGATTCGCTCTGTTCTTTCATCTCCGAGGCCGAGAGCCTCTGCCAGAACTGGCGGGGATGGCGCAAACAGTCAGCGGGGCCCAATTCCCCCACTGGCGGCGGTGGCGGAGGTGGCAGTGGCGGTACCAGAATGCGAGGTGAGGATGAGCTGGAAGGAGGGGAGCGGGCAGGCCCTGCTCCGGCCTTGCTCGAGAGCTGTCCCTGCTCGGGAGCTGTCCCAAGCTGTCCCTGCGCGGGAGCTGTTCAGGACTCGCTTTTCCGGTCTTCCTGGGGCTGCCTTCTCCACACCTGCCTGTGTGTGTGTGTGTGTGTGTGTGTGTGTTGGAGTGATGGCTGGGAAATTCTGGGTTGGATAGGATTAAAGACAGAAAGTAGATCTTCTGTGGTTCATTTGCCGTAAGAGATGGGGTAAAGGAGAATTCCCTCTTTGACTTGGGAGTACTTACCGAGTTCAGCCTGAGGCAGGCCAGAAAATAGAAAAGAATGTGGGTAGGGGGTGGATTGTGAAGAAGTGACCACTTGAGGTGTCACCCCATTGCAAAGTGTATTGGGAGCTTCTTGATTCAAGGTGATGATCTCTGATCCCCGCTGCACCAAGAAGGGATTCCACCCAGAGCAAAGTGGAGGTGAACTGGCCTACGAGAGGGGTGTCACATAGGTTTAGATCAGAGACTTGGTTCCTGGCCATATTGAACATCTGTCAGAAGCCAAGCCTGGGACCACTGTACTAAAGCCTTAGATTTCCTTCATCTGGGGCCTGGGGAAGAGTGTGCGTACTTGACTCTCGAGTCTCGTGAAACACTCTTCTTGCTTTTCACTTGAGTTTCTTTCATCCTTGGGTCTTTCTGATGAGTGCTGTGAAGAACTTTGCTTTTGTTAAAGAGGATGGAGAAGGGAGTGATAACAGAAGCCCCGCAGACTCAGGACTCACCACATTCTTGCCTTCCTCAAGGCACAGTTTGAGCTTCATTGGAAGTGGACTTTTTTCACCAGTTGAGGGGTTTAATTTGTGATTCTACTCTGGACATTCTAAGGTCCTGTTTTCAAAAGGCCCCGGAGAGATTTCCAGCACCCCTTAGGGACAGAGGGAAATTTACATGTGTCACTGTTTAGGAGTGGTAATATTTACCTTCATTTGGAGAGATAGCATATGCCCTGTACACACACACATCATAGGTAGTTTCGCTATGGGTCTTCTATGGGCTCTTTGCTTCTTTCATATTTGCATGTGTGGGTAGGCTTAGAGCTCCCTCACTTTGAGGGAAGTAACTGAAGATGGTGGTGAAGATTTTCAACATATTGGTATCTTTATGAACAGGTTAAAATCTAGGAAAGCATGGCATTCCCCCCCTCCCCCGCCAACCCTACCCTTTTTCAGTTGCTCATTTATAAAATAAGAAGACTGACTTTTTATTTAGAAAGGTTCCTTTCAGCACCATTATTTTCTATATGTCTTTAAATCTGACTAGCAATTTGGTGAGATATGCAGTCTGTTGCGTTTCACTGCTTTTTGATTAAAACAGTGTGGGAAACTTTGAATGGTAGCTCCATCTTATTCCAGGTGAGTCCAGGAGTGGCAGCCAGGTTCCCTTGGGGTAACCTCTCCACCCCCAACCCACACCCCAGGGCATCCACTGTGGGAAGCCAGGGCTCAGGTGTGCCAAAGAAAGTGCAGACTCTCTCTTGCTTCTGGAGGTCCCTCTCAACTCTTCTGGGCTCTGGCCTATCTTCCCTCCTTAGATGGAAGCATGGAGTCTTTTAGAGGGATGGTAAAAAAAAAAAAAAAGGGATAGTAAAAAAGAAAGGGACAGTAAAAAAAAAAAGCACTTAGAGAAGCGAATGCCAGGGGAGATATATACACAATGTAATATGAATCTCAAGTGCTAGGTATATGGGAAATTAGATGCCAAGCCAGGTGAGACTCATTACTTGCTAGGATCCTGGGACACACCTGTTTGGCTAGGAGTTTCTGGAATATCCCTGGTATCTTCTAGCAGGCTGTAGGCTGGGGATTGCTTAGCTCCCCTTCCCCAGATGGAGTCTTAAGGGTTAGTGTATCCTCACAGGAGGGTCCCTTGGTTTTTCATCCAGATGTCCTCTTTCCTTCATAGTGAAGGCGGGGAGGGGGGAGGGCACATCAAGATGTGGCATTGGCATCGGTGCCAAGTAATCATGGCCCTTTTTGTTTCCCCTCCTCTTTCCCCTTACCTCAACCTTTGTTTCCAAAGATGGACTGGTGATCCCACTGGTGGAGCTGTCAGCAAAACAGGTGGCGTTTCATATCCCATTTGAAGTGGTGGAGAAAGTTTACCCCCCGGTGCCTGAGCAGCTCCAACTCCGAATTGCTTTTTGGAGCTTCCCTGAGAATGAAGAGGATATTCGGTGAGGCTAAAGGACTGACGGTGGGGAGTGGGGTCCTGATGTTCCACACCGTGCGCTGGGCTTCCTACGGAACAAAGGGCACCGTACTTGGGGCTGCGGTAAGGAGGCAGCCGGGGCAGGGAGTACCTGGGATTTTCCCCAGCACGATGTGACACTGGGGAGTGCCCGGGGCATGGTGGTCCCTGACAGGGTCTGTGAAAGGGTACTTGCTGCATTGTGGCCATGTCTTCTTCTTCACTCCCAGACTGTATTCCTGCCTGGCCAACGGCAGTGCAGATGAGTTCCAGCGAGGGGATCAGCTATTCCGCATGAGGGCTGTGAAGGACCCCCTGCAGATTGGTAAGGGCCCCTCACCAATTGGTACTTCCTGCTCCTCCCACCCCCTGTGTTAAGAATTAAGGAACTACTACTGCAAGAAGCTGGAGCAGGTTGTCTGAAGAACTGCAGGGCCAGGGTCAAGGGCAGAGACCTGTGTCTTGGTGGCTCTCCCTGACCATACCTATGTTTCTCCCCAGGGTTCCACCTGAGTGCTACAGTGGTGCCACCTCAGATGGTCCCCCCCAAAGGGGCCTACAACGTGGCTGTGATGTTTGACCGCTGCCGGGTCACTTCCTGCAGCTGCACCTGTGGGGCTGGGGCCAAATGGTGCACCCACGTCGTGGCACTCTGTCTCTTCCGCATCCACAACGTGAGGCCCTCCCAATTTATCCTGGCCCTATTCTCCGCTCCACCCCCCCTTCTCTGCTGCATGCCTGGCCACAATGTGAGCCCCCTCTCCTCTCCTACTCTGCCTCTCTGTCCCCAGCTCCGATGTCAGCAAGCCTTTTCCCAGATTGTTTAATTTCTCTCGGTGTTCCCTTCAGGCTTCTGCAGTCTGCCTGCGGGCCCCAGTGTCAGAGTCCCTGTCTCGACTGCAGAGGGACCAGCTGCAGAAGTTTGCTCAGTACCTCATCAGTGAGCTCCCTCAGCAGGTGAGGGAGGTTGACACACCCTCTCTGACTAGTCCAGGGCTGCATATCAGCCTTCCTGTTAGGCCCAGGCCTCCTTGGGTCACTTCTGCCTTTGTGTCCCTTTCCCCCTCAGATCCTGCCCACAGCCCAGCGTCTCCTGGATGAACTCCTCTCCTCCCAGTCAACAGCCATCAATACAGTATGTGGAGCCCCGGGTGAGTGTGGTGAGAAAGAAGGGCAGCAGGAAGAAGCAAGCTTGGGGGTGCAGAGCGCCACTTACTAAAGGCGAATCCAGGCTCCTACCTCTAGGTGACTGACTGCCTGTCACCCCCAGACCCCACAGCAGGGCCGTCTGCCTCCGATCAGAGTACTTGGTATTTGGATGAATCAACACTCACTGACAACATCAAGAAGACACTGCACAAGTTCTGTGGCCCCTCCCCTGTGGTGTTCAGGTAAACAGGATCTCTTCATGCCTGTGTCTGTGGTGGGAGGGGCGCATCCCTCAGGCCATGGCCAGTTTCTTTGTTTTAGTAAAGCATACCTCTCCCACTCCCCCTCCCCACTCGTACACTGCCTGGCGCATACGACATGTTACTAGTGAAATCAGTGGATGATGATAATTTTATGTAGTCACAGAGTGGTCTGTCCTTAGGTAGAGCAGGAGTTATTTTGCTTCCTTTCAGCGATTGGGAAACTGAGGCAGAGAGCGATTAAGAATTTTTGTCTGGGTCATACTTTTTCCCCTGTACTCTGTATTTTGACCCCTTTTGTGTCAAAGTCCTGTTGCTCTTTCACCTGCTTTATTCAGCCCCATCTTAGGGTCATCATTTTCCACTCTGCGACTTTCACAGTGATGTGAACTCCATGTATCTGTCTTCCACGGAGCCTCCGGCTGCTGCTGAATGGGCATGTCTGCTGCGCCCACTGAGGGGCCGCGAGCCAGAGGGAGTCTGGAACTTGCTTAGCATTGTGCGGGAGATGTTCAAGCGGAGGGACAGCAATGCTGCCCCCTTGTTGGAAATCCTCACCGACCAGTGCCTCACCTACGAACAGGTAATCCCGCAGAGCTGGGGAGGCCCGTGCTGGCTCATCCTCTCCCTCCCTTAACCGCACTCCCCTCTTGCTGACAGGGACACTGCGTGGGGCTCCTCTGTCTTCCTCTAAGTTGTTAGGTTCATCTCAGAGTCCTCTTTGTTTCCAGATAACAGGCTGGTGGTACAGCGTGCGCACCTCAGCCTCACACAGCAGCGCCAGTGGGCACACAGGCCGCAGCAACGGGCAGTCAGAGGTGGCGGCCCACGCATGCGCCAGCATGTGTGACGAGATGGTCACACTGTGGAGGCTGGCTGTGCTGGACCCTGCGCTCAGCCCCCAGCGGTGAGTCTCCCCCAAGGCTCACCACCGCCGGGAGATGGGGCCAGCCCTGGACAGACCGAGCCCTCATCTCCTGTACATAGACACACGTACCATTTTTCTAGTCCTAGGGAAATGGGAGGTGCTGAGCATTAGGGTTTCCAGTGATTTATGAGTTCTTTTCCTGAGAGGCTTTCTTCCATCCCTCCTCTAAATAACCCACTTTCCCAAATCCTTGAGTATTCGAGTGATGTCTATGGGGCTGGCTCAAGAAGCACTTCCTGGGGTCCTTCCCTGTGCCCCGCTTCTGGGGAATACCATCTCCCCGTTTCCTCCTGTCCCTGCTCGGCGCAATGTAGGCCCCACAAGCCCTCCTGGCCCCCGCTTTCTTCCCACAGGCGCCGGGAGCTGTGTGTGCAGCTGCGCCAGTGGCAGCTGAAGGTGATTGAGAATGTGAAGCGGGGACAGCACAAGAAGACCCTGGAGCGGCTCTTCCCTGGCTTCCGGCCGGCGGTGGAGGCCTGCTACTTCAACTGGGAAGAGGCCTACCCCCTTCCCGGTGTCACCTACAGTGCCACTGACAGGAAGCTGGCCCTGTGCTGGGCCCGAGCCCTGCCCCCTCGGCCAGGTGCCTCCCGATCTGGGGGCCTGGAAGAATCCCGGGAGCGGCCCCGCCCTCTTCCTGCCGAGCCAGCTGTGCGGCCCAAGGAGCCTGGGGCCAAGCGCAAGGGATTGGGTGAGGGGGTCCTCTCATCGCAGCGGGGTCCCCGCCGCCTCTCGGCCGAGGGGGGAGATAAGGCTCTGCATAAGATGGGTCCAGGTGGGGGCAAAGCCAAAGCATTGGGGGGGGCTGGCAGTGGGGGCAAGGGCTCAGCAGGCAGCGGGAGCAAGCGACGGCTGAGCAGTGAAGACAGCTCCCTGGAGCCGGATCTGGCTGAGATGAGCCTGGATGATAGCAGCCTGGCCCTGGGTGCAGAGGCCAGCACCTTTGGTGGATTCCCGGAGAGCCCACCACCCTGCCCTCACCCTGGTGGCTCCCGAGGCCCTTCTACCTTCCTTCCTGAACCTCCAGATACTTATGAAGAAGATGGTGGCGTGTACTTCTCAGAAGGGCCTGAGCCTTCCACAGCCTCTGCTGGCCCCCCTGGCCTACTGCCCAGGGAGCTTTGTACCCGGGACGACCTCGCTTCCACAGATGAGAGTGGCAATGGGCTCCCTAAAACCAAAGAGGCAGCCCCTGCAGTTGGAGAGGAGGAGGATGACTACCAGGCGTATTATCTGAATGCCCAGGATGGCGCTGGGGGCGAGGAAGAGAAGGCTGAGGGCGGGGCTGGGGAGGAACACGACCTGTTTGCCGGACTGAAGCCACTGGAACAGGAGAGCCGCATGGAGGTGAGGGGGCTTGGAGGGGACTCTGAGGGTGCCTCTTAGCCATAGCTGGGAGAGGGACCACCTGCCTCTGGTTGCGAGTGACAGGACTGTTGTGTGACTGTTAGAATCCTGCAGCAGGCTCCTAACTGGCCTCGCTGCCTGCAGTCCATTCTCTTCTCTCCATGTTGATCTTCCTGGAATGTATAATTTTGTCGCTCTGCTGCTTAAAACTCTTCAGTGGTTTCCCATTACCCTTAGGGTGAAGATGAAGGTCCTTGGCATGACCTATGAGGCTTCACTTGTTCTGAACTTTGCCTGCTTCTCCAGCCTCATCTAGCTACTATGTCAGTTATAGTACACTCAGTTGAGCCGTTTCCGTAGCTTGCCAGGCTCTCTCTTACATCCATAGTTTTGTACGGATTGGCCTTTCTGTCTGGAATATTCTTCCCTCATCTTACCTGGTTAGCCCCTGTTTCTTCGTCACACCTCAGAGATCTTAGAGATCATGTCCTCTAGGAGGTCTTCCCTGAGACTGCCCCTCTGCCCCAAGTCCCATTGAGGTATCCTGCCCATCTGCTCCCCTCTGGACCTTTCCCAGTAGTAGCCAGCTTCACACCTGTTTGTGTGTTTATGTGTCTGTTTCTCTAATGGGCTGTGAGTCTCTGTGGTATACCCAGGACTAGCATAGGGCCCAGTGTATAGCAAGTGCTCATGGGATATTTGCTGCATGAGTGAGTATGGTGTCCTGCAACATGTTTGGTGCCCATGTCCTCTTTCCAGATATTATTTGCCTGTGCTGAGGCCTTGCATGCGCACGGCTATAGCAGTGAGGCCTCCCGCCTCACCGTGGAGCTTGCCCAGGACTTGCTAGCCAACCCACCTGACCTCAAGGTAGAGCCGCCCCCTGCCAAGGTGAGAGAGAACCCCCCCTCCCTCTCCAGTTACCCATAACCCTCTCCCACGCCCCACCCCAGGCTGGAGTCTCCTCCCTCCACCAAGGCGAGTCAGACTCATCTGCCTGCCTCCTTGTGCTTCCCTCTTTAGGGCAAGAAGAACAAGGTTTCTACAAGCCGTCAGACCTGGGTGGCTACCAACACCCTGACCAAGGCGGCCTTCCTGTTAACAGTGCTAAGTGAGCGCCCAGAGCACCACAACCTGGCCTTCCGAGTGGGCATGTTTGCCTTGGAGCTACAGCGGCCCCCAGCTTCCACCAAGGCCTTGGAGGTCAGAAGTTCTATCTGAATCTTGCACTGCCATCTCCTCAGAGACTCACACCGTGATCTCCATTGGGGTGATTGAGGTCTTAGTTCCTCCCTATGCCCTCAGGTGAAGCTGGCATATCAGGAGTCTGAGGTGGCCACCCTGCTCAAGAAGATTCCTCTGGGTCCGAGTGAGATGAGTACTGTGCGCTGCCGGGCAGAGGAGCTTCGGGAGGGGACACTCTGTGATTATCGGCCTGTTTTGCCTCTCATGTTGGCCAGTTTCATCTTTGATGTTCTCTGTACTCCAGGTATGATGCCTGACACTACAGAAAGTGGGGAACTGGGGCAGGGGTAGCTTTCTCTAAAGAGAAACCAAGAGCCCCAAGGCTCTGAATCGCCTGTAAGAAGCATCGGGCAGCTTCATGGAAGGATCTGGAATGATGAGTGTCTTGGGTTTCTTCCCTTTTCATTCTGTCCCATGGTACTTCTGTCTTCTTAACTTACCCCAAATTTTATCCAGTGGTTTCTCCCACGGGTTCCCGGCCCCCAAGTCGCAACTGGAACAACGAGATGCCTGGGGATGAGGAGCTGGGATTTGAAGCAGCAGTTGCTGCCTTGGGTGAGTCTGTCAGTGTCTTGAGCACATCTGTGAGCTAAGCCTGGCCCAGGCCTTGAAGTGCATGAGACATGAGCCCTCTGCTGAAGGGGCTCTATGGTAAGGGGAAAGCCAGCATGACGTGTATGTGCCATGACACATAGTGCCTACGAGACTGAAGAATTGAGGGCAAAAACGTGGGCTATGAATGTTCGGTGTTACAAGGACAGCAAAACAGGACTCTAGGGAAAGGCCTTAGGAAGGGGATAGAGTATGGAATATGGGTTAAAAGATCAGTTAAGTTCTAGGTAGGGGGACAAAACACTGTGAATAAAGACACAGGGGCAATGAAGTCTTCATGAGAGTGGGGAGCCCAACTTCCCTGAAGTGATGGATATGTTGGGGTGATAGAGAAGGCCAAATTATGAAGGTCTTAAAAAGCAGACCAGAGCTTAGGCCGGATGTATTAGGCAGTGGGCACCTTCCATAGGGAAGGTGGGTTGGACCAGGAGAACTCCTTACTTCACATGCTAGTGGCTGGGGAGCCCTGGCCTGTTTACCCTTGGCTGTCTTTCAAGTTATGGCCACTCACAAACCCCATGAGCGCCTCTTTCTCACAGGCATGAAGACAACAGTGAGTGAGGCGGAGCATCCCCTGCTATGTGAAGGCACACGTCGGGAGAAGGGTGACCTGGCCCTGGCACTAATGATCACTTACAAAGACGACCAGGCCAAACTCAAAAAGGTAAGGGATTGAGGTACTGGGATTTCGACAGGCAGAGAGAGCAAATTTTATCACCTTTCTCAGGGGTTTCTAGTATAATGGAAGGGCTATTCTACCTACAGGAGATACCGGGGGAATCTTGGGAACACCTCGTAAAGAACGTGAGAGACCAATGGTTCTTATAGAAATGCTTGGGCTTGGGGTGGAAGAAGAGAAACTGGGGGCATAAAGTCGTTCATTCATTCATTTATTTCAATATATATTGAATATCAATATACTTAGTCCTGTGGTAAATGTTATAGGGAATACCAAGATATGTAAGCCAGCCCCTGTCTTCCAGCAGGTTCTCCTGTGGTTAGAACTGGGAAAGTCTTCCTGAGGAGGAAGTATTAAGCTGTTTCAAGGAGAAAGAAAAGTAATAGAAGTCAGGAGATAAAGGGCATCCAGTCACCGCTTCTCTGTCTTTCAGATCTTAGACAAACTCTTGGACCGAGAGAGCCAGACGCATAAACCACAGACACTGAGTTCGTTCTACTCATCTAGCCGCCCGGCCACAGCCAGCCAGAGGTCTCCTTCAAAGCATGGGGGCCCATCTGCTCCAGGGGCCCTGCAACCTCTGACCTCAGGCTCTGCAGGGCCTGCTCAGCCAGGGAGTGTGGCAGGGGCTGGGCCAGGCCCCACTGAGGGCTTCACAGAGAAGAATGTGCCTGGTGAGGTGGGGGCACTGGGCAGGGGGGATGTGTGGTATGGAGCTGTGTTGGGCCCCCCTTTCCCAGGCTCATCCCAATGTCCTGTCTTCTCTACGCAGAGAGTTCCCCACATTCCCCCTGTGAGGGTCTCCCATCTGAGGCAGCTTTGACCCCAAGACCAGAGGGAAAGGTCCCCAGCCGCTTGGCACTTGGCAGCCGTGGAGGCTACAATGGACGGGGCTGGGGCTCACCAGGGCGGCCTAAGAAGAAGCACACAGGTAACAACCCATGGGATGACATGGAGGGAAGGAGATTCCTGAAGGTGGGAGTCTGAATTCTGGAGCTTCTGACTTCTGAGACTGTCTTGTCTTGGGGGGGTTAGGCATGGCCAGCATTGACAGCAGTGCCCCTGAAACGACGTCGGATAGCTCCCCAACCTTAAGCCGGAGGCCACTTCGAGGGGGCTGGGCCCCTACCTCCTGGGGCCGAGGACAGGACAGTGACAGCATTAGCAGCTCTTCCTCAGACTCCCTTGGCTCCTCGTCCTCCAGTGGAAGTCGCCGGGCCAGTGCCAGTGGAGGGGCCCGGGCGAAGACAGTTGAAGTTGGCAGGTCAGTGGGAAAAAACATCCTTGTCTTCTGACCTGGCCCACCCCGAGAGCCACATCCCTAGTGTAATCCAACTGTTGTCTCTGTCAGCATCCTCACTTACCCTGGTCTTTTCCAACCTACCTGGACACCCACCTCAGAGAAACCCCAATCCCTGTCCCTACCCCATTGCCCCTTCAGGTACAAGGGCCGCCGT
This sequence comes from Leucopleurus acutus, assembly GCF_964270905.1. Classification (NCBI taxonomy): domain Eukaryota; kingdom Metazoa; phylum Chordata; class Mammalia; order Artiodactyla; family Delphinidae; genus Leucopleurus; species Leucopleurus acutus. The sequence goes on along the minus strand of NC_139156.1, from coordinate 58,951,178 downwards.
CCTGAGAGTCATGCCCCCCATGTACCCAATCAGCCGTCAGAGGCAGCTGCACACTTCTACTTCGAGCTGGCGAAGACGGTGCTGATCAAGGCAGGGGGCAACAGCAGCACTTCCATTTTCACACATCCATCTTCCTCAGGGGGCCACCAGGGTCCTCACCGTAACCTGCACCTTTGCGCCTTCGAGATTGGGCTTTATGCCCTTGGCCTGCACAACTTTGTTTCTCCCAACTGGCTCTCACGTACTTACTCTTCCCACGTTTCCTGGATTACAGGTAAATCCAGCATCTTGATTTGGGTATGGGAAGGGGATTAATCGATGATGATAAGTCATATCCTTGTGGAGTTACTGACCTGATAGGAGAGATGCCATTCCCATTCCCATTGCCCATGCTAACCCCACTCTGCTTTTCTCTCCTTTTCCTGAAGGCCAGGCAATGGAGATTGGCAGCGCAGCCCTGACTATACTGGTAGAATGCTGGGATGGGCACCTGACACCCCCTGAGGTTGCATCCCTGGCTGACAGGGCATCACGGGCACGAGACTCCAATATGGTGAGGGCAGCGGCGGAACTAGCCCTAAGCTGCCTGCCTCATGCCCATGCGTTGAACCCCAATGAGATCCAGCGGGCCCTGGTGCAGTGCAAGGAGCAGGTATTTTTACAGGCAATTGCGGACCTGCTTTGGGGCATCTGGGCAGGGAGGTTGGGTCCAGCTCCTGATTCCAATATCCTGGAGTTCACAAACTATCCAGTTGGTCCTCTCATGGTGACACTTGACATAGTAATGTGCTTTCACATCTATTACATCCTTTACCTTACAACTCTGAGAACAGATTATTCGTATTTCATAGGTAAGGAAATGTGGCCTATAGTCTAGGGACCAAGATGATCACCAGGATGGAGTCCTTAGGGGAAGCCTCAGGGAGATGATGGGACTTGGCTGGGAGTAGCTAAATTAGTTTGGAACTGGGACTGGTCAACAAGTATTTGTTCATTGTGTGAAGCACTCACTGCTCTGACACTGACTCTGGGCACTGGCCCTGACCTTAGATGCCTCCCCAGGAACCAGCCAACTCTGAGGGAGACATTGGAATGTCATCTAGAACTGTCCCTGAGTAAAGCCCTTCCCCCTTAACCCTCTTTGCCCCTCCCTTCCAGGATAACCTGATGTTGGAGAAGGCCTGCATGGCAGTGGAAGAGGCGGCTAAGGGTGGGGGCGTATACCCCGAAGTGTTGTTTGAGGTTGCTCACCAGTGGTTCTGGCTATATGAGCAAACAGCAGGTGGCTCATCCACAGCCCGTGAAGGGGCTACAAGCTGTAGTGCCAGTGGGATCAGGGCAGCTGGGGAGGCTGGGCGGGGGCTGCCTGAGGGCAGGGGGGTCCCAGGGACTGAGCCGGTTACAGTGGCGGCGGCGGCAGCAGCAGTGACAGCAGCCACAGTGGTGCCAGTCATCTCGGTGGGGTCCAGTTTATATCCGGGTCCAGGACTGGGGCATGGTCATTCCCCTGGCCTGCACCCCTACACTGCTCTACAGCCCCACCTGCCCTGCAGCCCTCAATACCTCACCCACCCAGCTCACCCCGCCCACCCCATGCCTCATATGCCCCGGCCTGCCGTCTTCCCTGTGCCCAGCTCTGCATACCCACAGGTGAGTATGCAATGTTCTGGAGATTGGGCATGTGGGAGCACATTGGGAGTTCACGGGGGGTTGGAGTGGGGTACTCCGGGAGGATAACAGGGCTGTCCAAGAGTCCTGGTGAGGTGGCGGGAGTCGGGGGACCCAGCCCAACTAAGATAAGAAATGCAGGATACCCAGCTGTGGGATGAACGGGGAAGAGCTACATCCTAATATAATTTGGAATCTTCCTTTTTTTCTTCCCGCCTCGAGGGTGTGCATCCTGCATTCCTGGGGGCTCAGTACCCTTACTCGGTGACTCCCCCCTCACTTGCCGCCACTGCTGTGTCTTTCCCCGTCCCTTCCATGGCACCCATCACAGTACATCCCTACCACACAGAGCCAGGGCTCCCACTGCCCACCAGTGTGGCCTGTGAGTTGTGGGGACAGGGAACAGGTGAATGGAGGGGAGGCACACCGGGCAGGGGAGGAGGGGAGGGAATCCTCTCTGTCCCTCTCTGGGCTCTGAGTTCCTCATGTGGCTTTCATCCCACCCTCAGTGAGCAGTGTCCATCCAGCTTCCACGTTTCCGGCCATCCAGGGTGCCTCACTGCCTGCCCTGCCCACACAGCCCAGCCCTCTGGTGAGCGGGGGTTTTCCACCACCCGAGGAGGAGACTCACAGTCAGCCTGTCAACCCGCACAGCCTACACCACCTGCACGCCGCCTACCGTGTCGGTGAGAGGAGGGCCCGTCCTGTGCCCCCACCTGCAGCCAGAGGCTCTTCCATGACCCCTCCCCACCATACCTCTTAATTGGTTTACCGTGGGGTCAGGTACGAGGCTGAGGTAGAGGGTGGAGGACGCACCCTCACCACGTGCCCACCCTTTTCTCCCAGGGATGCTGGCACTGGAGATGCTGGGTCGCCGGGCACACAATGATCACCCCAACAACTTCTCCCGCTCCCCCCCCTACACTGATGATGTCAAATGGTTGCTGGGGCTGGCAGCAAAGCTGGGTAACACCTCCCCTCCCCAGGACCATTGTCCGCCCTCACCTGCTCCCCCCACCTTCCCATCCCAGACCTCCTTCCTAGCTCTTGCTCAGAGTTGAGGCCTTGGTCGGGTATGTGTGCGTGCGCGAGGGGCGGGGGGCTACCTCAGCTCCTGGGGTGGAGGGAGGCTCTCTGCCAGGCCAGAGCTGAGAGATTAAAGTTGGGTCCCTAGGGCAGAGGTGGCCACCCCCGTCTCATGCCCCTCCCCCTGCCCCCCAGGAGTGAACTACGTGCACCAGTTCTGTGTGGGGGCAGCCAAGGGGGTGCTGAGCCCGTTTGTGCTGCAGGAGATCGTCATGGAGACGCTGCAGCGGCTGAGCCCCGCTCATGCCCACAACCACCTGCGTGCCCCGGCCTTCCACCAACTGGTGCAGCGCTGCCAGCAGGCATACATGCAGGTGATAACCCAGGAAGTATGGAGCAGGGTGGAACACCACCTGGGCAGGCAGGGAACAGATCACCCAGCACGCCAGGGCGGAGGGCCCTGGTTCTGTGCTTAGTGGCTTATCCTCCCCACGTCTTCCAGTACATCCACCACCGCTTGATTCACCTGACCCCTGCCGACTACGACGACTTTGTGAACGCGATCCGCAGTGCTCGCAGCGCCTTCTGCCTGACACCCATGGGCATGATGCAGTTCAACGACATCCTGCAGAATCTCAAGCGCAGCAAACAGACCAAGGAGCTGTGGCAGCGGGTCTCACTCGAGATGACCACCTTCTCCCCCTGAGTCTGGCCCCCCTAGGGCCCTATACAGGGACACAGGCCTGTGGCTATGGGGACCCCTCACAAAGGGGGAACGAATCTTGGCTGGACAGATCATCCCCACTCAGTTCCCTGGTAGCCCAGACTGGCAGCTGTTCTTGGGGCCAAGATGTCTCAGACCCTAGAAGCCTAGGGTTGGGGGAGACAGCCCTGTCTGGGAGGGGGCGTTGGGTGGCCTCTGGTATTTATTTGGCATTTATAAATATATAAACTTCTTTTTTACTCTCGTCTGCCTGGGCCTTTCCCTTCTTTCCCTCCATGTGTGGATGAACCTTGAACTGGGGCAGAGGAAAATCTTGATACTTGGTTTTATTCTAGGTTTCTCCCACTCCAGTGAGGCAGACAAAACACAAAAATAAGGATGTTTATTAAACTCATTTCTAGCCCACAGCTAGGGCTCATATTCAGCTCTATGAGCCACCGTCTGACCTCATCCCCATTCAATGTGAATGACATTAGAGAGGCCGGGCCACAGGTTGATCCCACAGTAAGGGGTCCCTCCCACGGCCACTACAGATAAGATACACTGCTGGGGATAAAGAGGGAAAGCATTGGATTAATACGTTCCTCTTCACCCTGCCTGGACCCTCTCATTTCCCCCCCACCTTCCAAGACCATGGGCCAAAGGTGCCTAGTACCATCTTGTGGGGTATCAAGGGAAGCCCCTTTATTAGACCCCAGAGCTATGGGAAAGGGATGCCCTTCCCTTCTTAGCCATCCCAGGCCTCGAGGCCACTGAGGTAGAAGGGGGAGGGGCCAGGCCACTCTAATCCCCCTTGTGGGCCCTGCTCTGGGCTTGCCCCTTAAGGAAGAAGGGGGCTTTTGCTGGTACGGGAGGCTGATACATCAGCCCAGACTGGAATGCTGCAGTTCTTCCCGAAGCCACGAGGGCACTGGCTGTCCAAGCCGGCTCAGCAGCTTCGACAGCTCCAAATTATGGTTCCGGAAAAAATCCGTAAGGAAAAGGCGGGACTAACAGGAGAAAAATGAAGTCAGAAATGGTAAGGAGTGGACAAAATCAGATCTTACAGGTGGAAAGGGATACCCTGTCCCTGGCTTTGCTTACCACAGTGTCCATATCTGGGTACTTCCGGCCTTTGCTCTTGCCTAGACAACGAGTCTTGCCACCTTCAAGTCCCTGGCACCAGAATCCCTTATCTTCATCAAACCTGCTCAACAAGAAGAGGCCATTAGGTGACAGAAAAGAAATCCAAGCCTCATAAATGTACACTACCTCTCCCAGCCCAGAGGGACACATGTCTCTCCTTGCAAGACAGGGTAAATCCATGTCTCTTCCAAACAGACACGGTCAACCTGCTTCCCCATTTCCCCCAGAGTCATCCTCCCCTGGGTCATGCTCTCCCACCTGAGGGTCCGTGTGTAGTTCAGAAAGGGTGTGATACCCAGGAACTTCTGGATGCTCTCCATTGAGGCAGCTGGGTTGGTACGCAGTTCTTGCCCATCCACAATCAGCAACTAAAGGGACAGGGATGTGGTTCCCTCTGTATTCCTTAGAAGCCTCTGGGCTGAAGGGAAAAGGAGGGGAAGGGGACCCCCACGTGGGCTACCGGGGAACTGTACCTGTCCAGAGGGGTAATATGTCAGCCAGCGTTGCAGATGGGTGGAATAGTAGCCAGGGACAAGACAACGGTCCTGTAGGGAGCGAAGTGCCAGAGGGGCATGGGAGGAGGCTGAAATCACCTGGTAGAAGGTATAGTTCAGAGCAACTGGGTCTCCATGTGCTCGCTGATGCTGACGGACAAGGAACAGGAAGGCAAGGAATTGGTGATTTGACAGCATTGTTCTGCCCTTCCTCTTAGTCTAGTGAACAGACAGCACAGGCACCCCTCCCCAAGGCACTAGCTTAGTTTCTCTACCCTCATTCCTCTCTGTCTCTCTAGCAGTCACCACCTCTCTTAAGCTCTGATGTGTGCCTAGCTTCAGGCTCACCTGGTACCAGGAGTAGGCCCTGTCAGCAGGGTTGGTGAGCACAGTGATGATCTTGGCTCGCGGCAGGAGGGCAGCCCCCCGACGTGGTACAACCTCTGAGTCAAAGTAGGTGGCACTTTTTTCAAACAGGAAATCAGTGCTGGCATTAGAAGGGACAGGGAAGAAATCCATGTACCTAGGAAGTAGTAGAGAGGAGAGGCAGAGAATTTGCAGAGTGAAGGGGCCGGACATCTGTGCTGGGAGAAGCTGGAATGGGGTATTTTAGGGGAAGGGAGTGTCCTGAGAAGCATTCCAGGTCTCACCAGTCAATGCCCTTGTGGTAATTAGGGCTGCTGAAGAACTGAATCTCCTCAAAGGTGCTGGGGCTTGGGAAACTGCTAGTCACAGCTGGGTGGAGACTCAGGAAGAAGTGAATAGCTGTGGTCCCTAAATGAGAGAGAAAGTCCAGGCCATTGTGGGAGAGAATCCACCTCAACAACATCAGCTTGAAAGAGGTGAGAAAATAATCACTCTGGGTGGTAAAATACCGTTTGGCCAAACTAGAGCGAGAAAAGGAAAGCCTGAGAGAGGCCCAGGGAAGGGTTAAAATGGTAGTTCTCAGCCTTGATTGTGCATCAGAATCACTTGTGGGTCTTTCAAAAAAAACTCAACAAATGATTCTGATGTATAACCAGGTTAAGAATCACTCAAGGGACTGGATTAATGAGGGGTGGGTATGAGAAGGGAGTTCCTTGGCCAAAGAATTCTTTGGGTTTAAGGCAAGGCAACAGAAGTTGCCTAAGGATGATTCACCTGTTTTCTGGGGTCCCACAATGAGGAACTTGGGGAGCCGATCACAGGTTTTCTCCTTGGACCAGATATCTTTGTGCCTCTTGTCGTCACAGGGATTCTGAAGGTGAGGCCAAGAATCAGATAATCTTTTCCTCAACGGCCACCCCCATCACATCTCTAGGTCAGCCTGAGCTCCACCTATACCTGCCAAAGGGGGCTTCGCTCTTGAGGGAAGAGGTCAAAGTACTTCCATGCGAGAGGGACAGGAGGAAGGGTCTGTAGGCGCAGCCGTGTCCAGCACTGGAGAAAGCGCACCAGGCTCTCAAAGGTGTACAGGCCCAGCCGATCATTTCCATAATTAGACAGATGAGTCATAAAGATGCTGATCTGAAAGGGGGTGCCTGCATGTCAGATTTGGAGAGCCTACCCCACTTCAGAAGTGGGCTTGGTGAGCAAAAGTCTCAGTATGCAAACACTTTGGCTGTCCAATCTTCTAGCCCTTCCTCTCGGCACCTTACCGGATTAAGCAGCACTGTCAGAAAGAGTTCTCCACCTCGGATGCTCCGGTCTAGTTCGCGAGAGCCTCCGGGATACTCATTATAGAAGATCGTGTGAGTGAAGAGGCCACACGTCTGCCGTGGCAGCACCTGAGGGAAAAGAACAAACAGGGACAGATGAGATTTGAAAGGTAGAATGAGAAGTAAATTAAGGACAAAAGACCTGAGGCATTAGGATTCCCTGGGTTTGTAGAGGACTCAGTCTGAAGTTACAGCAACAAAGCTCTTGCTATGTGCATTATGACTTTTTATCTCTCTACCCCTTATTATATGGATGAACTTGGACAATGCAGGTTGGAGGCTGTCCAAATGTGGGAGTTTGATTCAAGTCCATATTGGGAGTCCCTCACCATAATGCCATTGTGAATGAAGCCACGGCGGTAGCGGGCAGGGCGGAGATGGGGATACTCCTCAGTGCTGGTCACCTGGATGCCCCACACGGATTTCCAGGCCTCATAGAGCTGTGTGTGGATGGGATACACGCCGGAGTGGTGGGGGGCCACAGCATACCCCAGATCCGTGGGAATCCCATGCTCCTGGGAATGGCAGAGACTCTCACCAGGACCTGGTGAGGTTTGGGGAGTAGAGGGTAAAGAGGGTGGGGATGCCTCCACAGAAAGTAAAATGGAAAGGGTGGGGAAAGGGTACCCCATTAGGGTAAGGTTGAGAAGGAAGCATCATCTTTGGGAGAAAGTATGGGGAAGAGATCCAAGGGTCTCACCAGAGCAAACTGTTTGTTGAGCCTCATCTGGTCAGCCAGCACGGAGCGATTGTGGAACAGGTGTGGCTGCATGTGGCTCCACATGTGGGGGAACCACCAGAACTCTTGGCGGTGCTTCAGCAGCATGTCGTCCCCTGCATCCTCCTCCTCTGTCCCTATGACCACACACTGACCACTGACCACAGCCGGTCAGCCCCTGTGCCCTCCTTTGTTCTGTAACAACACTGACCACTTTCCATCCTTGGGACAACATTGCTGACCTCTGCCCACCTAAGACTATTTTCCCGATTGCCAGCCTGCCCTCCAGCCGCCCATGCTAACCTAAATTCATACCCACTGCTAGCTCCTCATAGCATTCTGACCCCAAACCTTGCCCCTTTTCTCCAACCTGTCTGCCCAGGAGGATGGACAGTGAAGAGACAAACTAAGACTGATACGCTGAAGGAGCAGGGGAATAAGCTCACCAGTATGATAGAACTTGCCCGAGAAGCCCAAGTTGAAGGTGAAGTTGGGGACTAAGGTCCTGAGTTTGTTCTGGGTGGTCAACAGAGCCTGGGAAGAGTAGCAGGGACATGAGAAATCAGGAGACTAAGAAGGAGAAAAATGAGAAGTAGCATTCTTCTTGCCTAGAAAGGGTAGGGAGCGTACCTATGACAAGCTCAGAATCAAGGAAGGGAGTCTGATAGGACAGAGCTTGAAACAGCTTCTAAGGAAAGAAATGAGTCAGGAAAAAGAAAGACTGACCTCAACATCAGCCACCTTCATGCGGGTTCCTTCCTTGCCCACAAAGATGTCATCGATGTCTACCAAGATGTAACGGTCAAGGTCCAAGCAGAGGCGCTTGCCAGTGAGGTACGCAACAGCATCGACAAAAACGAGTTTGTGAAGCCAGAAGGAGAGGCCATGGCCAAAGAGCACCCGCTGGATGCCATCGTGAAGCCCCAAGTCCTGTACCACAGTGGGAAGCCGGGCCCGGCGAGGCAAGGGTCCTGGCACCGGGGGCTCAGCTGGTCGAAGGCTGGCAAGAAGCACTGGTTCATATGTGCTATGATTGGATTGGAAGATGGTCCAGTCATCACCGGGCAGTGGACCCGGCTCCAGGCGGCTGGGGCGTGTGAGATGCAGTAGTGGGGCAGAAGGATTCACTTGGTAGTCCTGGAGCCCCAAGTTTGAATGTAGAAAAAGGGGAAAGCCCTTGAGCTGGGCACTCAGTAAGCTATGCTCATGGGCTCGGAAAAAGCCAATGATGCCCACACCATACTCCACACAGTACCGGTCTAGCAGTTCCCGACTCCAGGCATCCAGGTTGACATACTTGAGCAGGTTCTCATAGATGACCAAGACATACCGGCCACGGGTATGATCAGTCAGTGTGGGCATGTCCCCTCGGCCAGGTGCCAGCTCAGTGCTGTAACGAAAACGGCTGGACTCCAAGATGGCCACAATCTCCTGCCCCAGCTGTGAGTATGCGCTCTCCACAAACACAAGGACCACGGGTTCAGTTCGTGCTGTCTCTGGCGGCCTGGGGGGCCGGGGTGGGACTGGAGGCCGTACAGGGCCAGGACCAGCTGCCCCACCACTACTGCAGTCTCCCAAGGGCAGGGGCAATGGTTCCTTGGCCTTGGGGCTGGTGGATACGTAGTAAGCCAAGAAGCCCATGGAGCCCAGACTGAAAGCGATCAGCAGCAGTATGAGGCGGTGCAGTTCCAGCTGCCGAGCTGGGCGTACCACCTTCCACAGCTTGAGCATGGCGGGGGAGGTGAGGCAGGGATGGGGACCACCTTAGGGGATGGGAGGTAGGAGTTCTATAGGCTGAGGCTCTCTTGGGAGGGTAGAAGGATATGAAAAGAGGGGAAAGGGATTCCTGCAGGGTCAGTTCCCTGAAAAGGTGGAAACAAGTCCCCTTAGTATAGGATAGGGGAGGTAGAAGGGGCAACAGGGGGCAACTGGACAGAGTCCATTGGTCTCAGGTCACCATGGCCCACTGGCCCATGGCTTCAGGATGCAAATCTAGCCAGGCTCCACCTTTGGTCCTGGCTGAGCTTCTCACATCAGAGGTCAGCAAAGTTCACAATCTCTGCCCTCACTACCTGTAAGACAGAAATCAATGGGTTACTTCTCTCCTTGAAACTGTGTCATTAATCCATTCCCCTCTTCACCCCATTTCTCTTACCTCCTGCTCACAGGATGGTTTGTTCTCCAGAAAAAAAAAGCTCCTGTAGAAAAACAACATAATCTGAGTCTCATACTTTAGCTTCACAGCCTGTTCCCTTTCTTAGAATACTGTCTAAATTCTCCCCCCTGAGCTAAGCTCAGAATTGAAGCAGTATATCCAAGGTCTGGAAGGGAACAAATTTCCCATCGACAAGAGGCCAAACAGCCCAGGAGGCTGAAAATGAACCTGCTCTGAAAGGAGTTCCCAACCCGTGACAGAGCAGTTGGTCAGCCAGCAGGAGCTCTGTTCGTCCTGTGAAGAAGGGACGGAAAGCCCCAGAAGTCCCGTGCTCCAACAAAATATCAGATAAGAGGAAACTCGTGTGTCTGTTAATGTTCCTCATCTATCAAACCCAACACCACAGGCTAACAGCACTAATGAACTTGCAGTCAGGTGGGGAAATTCAAGAGGGAAGAGAAATGGTGTTAGCTAATCATTCTACTACCTTCCAAATCCAGAACCTGGGGATTCTCTTTTCCATTGCTTGTGAAAAATTACCCATCCCTCCCCTTTATTTCACTTGTGCCAGCGTCAAGAGGGGTGATAACAATGTAGCCCCAGAGCAGGGCACATCACTGGTACCTAAGAAAAGCTAGAGAGCTGAGTCCAGGGTTTGTCTCCCTATCCACTCCAGTTCTCTTTCCTAACTTAGCCTAGGTGGTACTACACCCTCACCCCTGAACAGCTCAGAAGGGTCCTGAGCTACCCTGGAGAGACATGAGGGATTGAGTCCTGTTACAAAAACAGAGCGAACTGAATGGGGCTGCATGACAGAGAGCAACAGGAGCTTAAGTAGTATACAATCAATTATAGAGAAGGAGTAAGAACAGTCGGATCAGAAAATAGTTTTAAGGAGACCTAATCCCGGAGACTCTTTTCCTTAAGTAGATAGACTACTTCTAGAAGCTTTACCGTCACTCTCCCCACTTTAGTCACTCGAAGTAAGGCCAGTGGCTGGAGATCTCTCTCTACCACACATCCCACACACACACACATACACATCTCCGGGTGATTAAGCAGAGATGGGGTCCTTCAGAACTGAGAGAGACAACTTAAGAACAGTTCTGCTTTGGCCTGGGTAAAACTAATCGGCGTGAAAAGAGAGCTGGGAAAGGATCAAAATGGTGATGGGAAGGGACGAATCCTAAGAATTAGAGGAAACTTTTTGGGGCAAACACAGTAGTGAGAAGAAGTCACTGTGGGGAAGCAGATACTGGGGGTGTATCACCCACGAGGTTAAGAATAAGAGTTAACATTTACTGAGGGCTTACACTTTGCCAGACATTCTTCTAAGAGCTTTCCATATATCTAATGCTCACACCGGTCCTAAGAGATAACTAATATTCCCATTTCACATATGACTAATTTGAGGTCCAGAGAACTTAGCAACTTGCCCAGGATCACACAGCTCAGTCAGTGGAGGAAATGGGATTCAACGTCAGGCCTGTCAGGCTCCAGCCCTGGTCTTAACCACTGCATTTTAGCTTCGAACCTAGAAGAAGCAGCAATATTCAGGGAAGGGGTGATGAGGGAGTACTGGGGTGGGAGGATAAATGCTGAAGCGGGACCGCGGCGGGGAGGGGGCTAAAGGTGCGGGCGCAGCAGGAGGAGAGCAACCGAGGGGGGTGCTGGGGAAGGCGGGGGTGTGGGCCCCGCGCTGGGAGACCGGCAGTGCAGATGCCGCGGGAGGAGGGGGACCGAGCAGCGACACGGGCGTGGGGGGCTGGCACACGGGGGTCGCGGACGGAGGGCCCTGCTGGTGGGAACATGGGCTTACAGGTGGGTATGGAGAGAGTCGGGCGTGGAGCATTAAAGGGGATGGGGCAAGGGGCGCGTGGAGGAGTCTGCGGGGACATAGGGGCGGGCGTCGGGCTGGGGGGAGCCCCGAGGGGAGGAGGAGCCCCGTGCGGAGGGGACGAGCCGAGGGGAATGAGGCCACTGCCAGGGCGGCCTGCGGAAGGGACGGGGGAGGGGAACGCAGGCCGCCCCGAGGGGCGGCCGGGGACGCCCCTGCGGGAGGTTTCGGTGGCCACATTGAGGGAAGTCTGTGAGGGAAGAACTGCGGGGACCGTGGCTGGGGGCCACACTCTGAGCGGGGGGTCTCCTCAAGGGCGGCTCACCCGGCGGACTGGGCGGCGTCCCCGCTGTCCCCGGGCTCCGCCACGTCCCGGGGCTGCCCGGCTTCCCTGCTCTCGGGGCCTCGGGCTGCGTCGCAGCGGCTCCGCCATCTCCGAGCGAACGCTCTGCCGCAGCCGGGCCCAACCACCGCTCCCAGCGGGGGGAGGCGGCGCGCAGCCGCTCGCGGCCCCACTTCGCGTCACCCCCACCTCCGGGCCGGGCCGCCGCGCTGCCGAGGTGCCGAGCCGCCGAACGGTGTTCCGCAGCGCTCGGCCGAGCCGCAGCCTCATAGACGGCGGGCTCCGAGCGCCCCGACAGAGGCGCCCCCCTCCTTCCCGCGCAGTGGCACGGTCCGGCTAGCGTCGGCGCCGAGGGTCCCGGAGCCGGGGCGGGCCGAGGGTGTGGGCTCTTCCACTCGGCCCGGCGGAGGGGGAGCCGGGCCGGCCCACTGAGGGGCGGGAAGGCTGTCCTGGACGCGGGCGGGGCCCGGGGGCGGGGCGAGACTCAGAGCTCACCCGCTAAGGGCCCGAGTTCTTCCCCCTGCTCCAAACTCGCCTCAGACCGGGGGACTAATTGGAGGCTGATGAGTTTATGAGGAAGTCTTATTCTAAAATGAGCCCAAAAGGGGTGGGAGAAGGTACATCTTCTCCACCTGAAGCCTTGTAACCCAGGCTGTTAAATCTAAGCCTCCGGCCATAAGCCTCCAACAGCAGTAACACAATGGAGTGTTTAAAGGTTATTTTATTAAATATCTTCAAGGTTTCATTGTAACAAAGCTATGAAGGGTCTACCAACATTCAGAACAAACACTATTTTTAAATTATTTCTATGTCATCATGCAAAAATTCTGCATCAAATGCCTTCTCATTTCCTGTTTAAAAGGTGATTTTTTTTTTAAGTCTATTGTCTATAGATGCTGACATTAGCCCCAGAAGAGGATTAAGAATGCTAAGAAGTGGGGCTGGAGCAGCCATATGAAGCTATGGGTCTTAATGAACTCTAAGACCATTTGTCTTCAAGCCAGCAAAACCAAACCCTGTGGTGAAGGTGTCTGCGTGCTGGTACTGCAGGCTGCAGGGCAGAAAAGGGTTAGGGCCCAGGGGCTGGGGCATGCAGGAGGTGCTCAGCGGAGCCTGGCTAAATCCAAGCACCAGCACCTGTGAGTCTGCTCTCTTCTCACCTGGCTCCAAGGTAAACCTGTAGCTTTGCCTCTTCTCCCAGCTCCTGTGACTCCTTAAGGCAGTCCAGGGAGCTGGGGCCCACCCATCTATCCCCCCGTAGTGCAGACATTTGTGCAGACAGGTCTGCACAGTTGTTTTGGGGGAAACCAAGGCCATGACCAATTGCTCCTCCATTATCTTCTCTGCTATCTGCTTAGAGTATAAATTTTTCCCTCCTGGAATGGAACTCCTTGAGCACAGAGAGGGACAATGAATGTAGGAGCCTTGGCTCTGGACATCTCTTTTGGGTACATGCAGGTGAGAGACAGGGTGATGCCCATGCAGATTGTCCAGCAGTTAAGTCTATACTTCAGTTGGTCAGTAAGGAGGTCTCTTTGTAGAGGATACCTCTTCTTGCCCGAGTAGTCAGGTCAATCTCAAAGACAGGAAAAGAGATGGGCGTGCAGCAAGGGAAGAGGAAGAAGGGAGGCAGCCCCGAGGGCAGCCTGAATGCATAGAAACAACCATCACTCAATCCCGCTGCCTCACTCTTCCCATCCCACAGGGGCACTTGGCAGAGGGCCCAGGTCCAGATGAGGGTCAGCACAGGGACCACCAGCATGAAAAGGCAAGACAAAGATGATCCAAATCAGCACGGAAACAGAACTGCCAAAGGCAGCAGGGGGAGCCCAGACCAAGGCCCGGCTCTCTCCTTGCTAAGTTATAAGAAAACAAACACAAAGCAAAGCGGCAACCCCTCCCACTTCCCAGCTGCAAGGATTGGGCCTCAATAGCAGGGCCCACGTGCATTGTGCATCCTATAGAAATGGATGAGTCAGTGAGTGCATGTCAGACTAACACGAGGTTTCTCATCAGCTTTGTAGCGGACACACTTCTGCAGCACCAATTCTCTTCCCGTCTATACTAAATGGTACAGTACAGCAATGTCCGGGCCCTGCTTCTCAGTCCTGAGCCCACTGTTTCTCAGCTGCCTCCACGGCAGGCTGGGAGCTCCGCGTTCTCTCCCAAGTAGGTCTGTTGGCCATGATGTTCTTCATCAGCCTCATTCTAGGCGTGTATACAAATTCTGAAGACGTCCATTCCTAGACCTGGGGCAGGTAGGCCACCTCAGGGGCTGTAATCACATCACAGCCCCCAAAGTTCTGTCAGAGTTCTTGCCTGGTCCCCTGAGTCCATGGAGGCCAGAGGCTAAGCTCACCTCTTCAGGGCTGGTAGGTGAGCCCATTGCTTGTGCCAGGATGGGCATCACACAAACTCCTGCCTTCTTGCTAGCCCAAGGGCTATTGGTGGTTTTAAAACGCATCACGGTATGGATCCCATTTTTTTTTTAAACGATCTTCTTTTCTTAAATGTAAAAAACACCTCGGTACAGCAGAGACAGACACGAAGGGCGGGCGGGAGGGCTGCATGCAGGGGCGTGCATTGGCTGCTGCCGCTTTGTAATTTAATTGTTTTAAACCTCAAACGAACAGGACTGCCGCTGTCACTCAGGCCCTCCAGAGCCACTGGCTGCGAAGGTTTGACCTCCGGCTGGGATCTCCTTATGCCCCTGTCAAACAGAACAGACCTGGTAACAGAACAGAGGACAATACCCACACAGAGGAGTTCCAGAGACTTAAACACACTACATACGTGGTCAAGTCTGCCTGAGAGGGTGGAGGATGGGGGAGAAGCTAGTATTTAAACATAACACTGCCTCACATTTGCTTACTAAGTGCTTTACTTACAAGTATATTATTTAATCCTCACCACAACAAAAGAGGTAGCCACCGCTCCTTTTTTTTTGGGGGGGGGCTGCACTGCAGCCATGTGGAATCTTAGTTCCCTAACCAGGGATCAAACTCGAGCCCTCTGCAGTGGAAGGGCGGAGTCTTAACCACTGGACCGCCAGGGAAGTCCCTCCTTCTTCCTTATTGACAGCTGAGGAAAATAAGGCTTAGGGAGGGGAAGTAACCTGTCCAAGGTCACCCAATTTGGAGTCAAGGAGCCAGACCCAAGTCTGTCTGACTTCAGAGCATGACTTATTACAACCACCACACTGTCCAGCCTTCACTACTCTTCTGGGATGGCCCATGTATCCTCCCCCAATGCCACCTCTCAACCTCTTCTTCCTCCTCTGACCCCACTTGTCCCAGCCGCTCCCCAACCCCCCACCAGGTGCACCTGTGGCTGAGCTCACTGCAGCGGTGCGGCAGGGGCCCCTGAACAGTGATAGTGGACATTGAGCCACTTGCCATCCCGGCGGTGCCAGACCCTGGTCTCCTCTGACTGGCTGGTGCGAGGCCGGCCCTGCCCATCGATGTACTGGGTAAGGCGGATGTAGGCGATGCAAGCCGCGTCCTCTCCAATCACGTGGACGTGCGGGTTCAGGATGGTGGTGTGGATGGGCTTGCTGTTCTTGGACAGGACTGTAGGGGGCAGGGAAGGGTGGGGTAGGTAGGAGGGTGTCAGGCCTGGGGACTGGCATTTTCCACCCAGCCTGCACTTCCCAAGTCTCACCCTCTCTCCAGTAACCATTCTGTGAGTCTCCAAGTCCCCATACACCTTCCAGAGGCTGGGAAACCCCATCAGATTAGTCTTGATTATTCAAAAGGAAGAGAAAGGTGTGGAACAATGATAATAGCAGCTACTGTTTTAATCAGACATTGTGCTGAGGGGTTTTACACGCATGAGCCATATTCCTTGGTCAATATTATTTTCTTCTTTATAAGATAAGGAAATAGGCTCAAGGAGGTTAAGTAATTTGTCCAAATCACACAACATTTGAACTCAGGACTATCTTAACGAAAGCCTATGATGATCTTTCTACCCTAATAGGTGGGTTTAGATTTCATAAGGGTTGGCTTGTCCCTAATTAGGGTTATAGAGCAAAATCAAGAACTTAAAATATTCAAAATTGATTTCTGATTTTAAAAAGATCCAAAGTTAAAAAAAAAAAAAGTCACCAAAGCACCAAGCTCAGGATATTCTCAGGGTTCCCAGGTCCTCTGGGGGAAAACCAAGAGAAGATG
This sequence comes from Leucopleurus acutus, assembly GCF_964270905.1. Lineage (NCBI taxonomy): Eukaryota > Metazoa > Chordata > Mammalia > Artiodactyla > Delphinidae > Leucopleurus > Leucopleurus acutus. The sequence goes on along the minus strand of NC_139156.1, from coordinate 58,935,219 downwards.
GGTTGCCATTATCAGCAAACACTATGGATTGTGTTGCTTTTATTGAGATTCATATTTTACTTCAATTCAAATATTAGGGGCTACATGAGACCTTTTGGAGAGCTTCTATAAATTCTGGAATTGCTTCTGGCTGACAGAATTACCTAGATAACCTAGGGTTTATAACTGCAGCTAAGACATGGAGAGGATGGCAGTTAGTAGAGAAAACAGTGAGAAAATAAAATCCAGGGTAGGATCCTTTCCCAGGATAAAGTGGGAAAGATGAGAAAAAAATAAGAAGGGGGACGGTCTTAGTGGAAAGAAAGATGGGAGGAGGAGATGAATCAGCTTCTTATCCTCTGGGACTTCCAGGAACTGTCCAGGGCATATACCCTGCACCCCTGGCTCCCAGCCAGGACTCCTGTCTCCCTCGTGGCTAGGAGGACCCTAGCCACAACTTCCGATCTCACAATCACAAACAGCGCCCTGTTACTTGCTTGCACATTCTTATCATGGTTTTAATTTCCTCTACTCTGAAACCTGCAGACACAGAGCTGAGATCATTTCAACCTAACCTCGCATGGTTTCCAATCGTCTTGGAACAAGGCGAGGCTTAAAGAAATACAGTGGCCTTGATTATCGCAACTGGCATTGGCACTGCCACAAGGCAGCTGCAGAATGGAGGGGCAGGCGGGGCTGTGGAGGCGGCCCTTTGAAGGTGCCAGTTGAAGACCATCCTCAGGGCCCAAGGGGGCAAGCACATAGACCAGGGTGCGGCAGGCAGGTCCAGTAAGGGAAAAGCGGGCAACTGGGAAGAGGAGAAGGTGAGCGGGGACAGAGGCAAGGGGGTGAGGGGCAGGCAGGAGTATCTCAGCAGCACGAACCCACTCACGATTCTCAAAGTAAAACTTATGGAAATCCATCCCTTCCACGAGGTTACCGAGGGCCTCAGGCTCAAAGGAAGTGAGGCCTGGATCACAAATCTTCCTGCAGGGGGAAAAAAAAAAGCAGCCCATCAGTCTTGTACGAGAATTACTCGTCTCTCTTCCCCATCAGTGGTGTCTGTCCCGCAGCAGGTTATCTGTGGGCTGGGCCTGACAACACGGCTGAGATCTTAGAGCCCTGCCTGCCAAGCCACTTAGTTCTGCCCTTTCAGCCCACGGCCCAGACACCACAGGCGGGCTCAATCACTGATGTCTACCTGGAAGGGCTCCCAGGCTAGGGGCCTGGTGTTTAACTCAGACACTGTGTGCAAGGCCCAGCCTTCTCTTTACCCCTGGTCCCAGCTGCTTTTTGGGAGGAGGGAAGGCCTCGAGAGATGACTTGGGTCTCAAGGAAATAAGTCTCTACTCACGTGTAGGCCTCAAAGTCCCCATTGTTGATGGCCTCAATTAGTTGTTCTGTGATCTTAATGATCTCCTGTTTTCGCACTGTGGGGGGAAAAATATAGCAATTTACCCGCGGGAGACTGGGAATCTCCCAAGTGATGGAAAGCCCTCCCCAATCCTTCAGAGAATCCCCTGTGATCTCTCTGACAAAGACATCCCTGTCTTCTCTGTCTTTAAGGCCCTTTGCAGGAAGATGAGCCCACCTTTCTCTCCATTCCCCCTCTGTTGTCCATAGAGCTAACGACCCCCCCCACCCCGCCCCGCACAAAGCCCGCCTTATGATCCTCTGGCCTTTGCCTCCCTCTCCATCAACAACCAGGATGCAGAAAACACTCTTGTCTTTAACAGCTGAGGAGCCTGACACATTGTGAATATTCTGCCCTCAGTCTGTGTATCTGATCCCTAGCAGGTTTAGCCTCTCAAAGAACCATCTCCCGATAGGGCTGTTTCCACCACCCACTTGCTTCTCTCACCTGAAGGGGCTCAGTCAGGTCTCAGTTACCACCTCCCCACCCCCAGCCCTCACTTAGTGGTCCAGAACTTAGCCCTGGGCGACAGCCAGCCTGAGAGCAGAATCTAGCCAGGGATGAGGTCTCCAAAGGATGAACAGAGCCCTGGGATGGATGCTTAATTCTCTTCACCCTGCTCATCTCCTCCACAGGGCTTTTCTGGGATAAAGGACCTTGGAACTACAAACACTCTTTCTTAAATGGAGCCTCTCACCAGTGAGACAGTTCCGTTTACCCTGGACAAGCCTTGGAAAGGCTCTAAATCTCATACCAGCTCTCAAGCCAGGACATGTCCCTCAGGAAAACCAAGACAAGCTTCAGACTGACAGGCAGGCAGAGTTGGTGCCCTCAGAGCGCCCCCAACCCCAATCCCAAGCCAAGGGACTGCTGGTAACATCCTGCTCTCCTAGGCAGCTCACTTACAGGGAGCGCCACTATTAGCAGAGGGTACCGCCAGGGTAAGGGAGGCCTCGTACTGAGCTCGGGCTAACCCTGACCGGAGCCCCAGGCTGGCCCAGGCCACAAGCCTTTCCTCACAGGAGCGAGAGGCTGCAAGACAAATGTGAGCATTAGGACAGCACAGCTAAGGGGCACCACTGGGAGAAGGCAGAGCAGCCAATGGTACAGCCAGGAGGGGGGCTCTACAGCCACCAGCACCACCATGGGGGCAGCTCTAGGTGAATAAACAGGAGGTGAGGGGAACCACAGAGCTCTATCCACTTTCTAGAGGCAAGCAGGTAGGCACACGTACACACACACACACACACGTACACACACACACACGTACACACACACACACACACACACACACACACACACACACACACACACACCCTCTCCAACCCCACCACACCCATCTGCACACACACACACACACACACACACACACACACACACACACACACACACACACACACACACACACACACACACACACCCTCTCCAACCCCACCACACCCATCTGCAGGACCTGACTGGGGCCCTATGGGTGAAGAGGATCGTGTTTAGAAACTCTGAAAGGACAGACAGTAGGAGGGAAAGAAGCAGACAAAGGCATCCTCTACAAAAACACAACTAAAGATATAAATACAAGCTACCATTAACCCAGCAAAGCATCATACCCAGGCATCCTACTATCCCATTTATTTTTCGTAATGCTATGAGGTAGGTGCCATTTTATCCCCACTTTACAGATAAGTAAACTGTAGCTCTGGGAGGTTAAGTTACTTCACACATTTTTGAAGGTAGTGTAGCTGGATTTAAACTCAGGCCTGTCTCACCCCAAGCTCTTAATATGATCTTACGCTTAGCCTCAAGAAGCACCACATCCCGACATGGTTTCTTGACTATGGCAAATTTCACCCCCCCACCCCATGCCCACTACCCTGGACCTGACTTCTGACTCCACCTTTCTTCCCACTCGGTGCCGAGGCAAGGCCCACTGCACATCCCAGTGGCTTTCTACTCCTTCCCTCCTGCAACGATCTTCCACCCGCTCTTCATGTCTTTGGGCCCCAGTCTCAGGGCCCCTGCCTGGTCTTAACAGCACCTCCAATCAGCTCCCACACCCAGCAGAGGCTGAGCTCCTGAGGCTGACCAAATGGACAGCTGGGCTGGGCTGACAGCTCTGAGGAGGGGCTGGGGGGGGAATCCCCGAGGGGCTTCAGGACAAGCCAGGGAGACGGAAGCCAGAATGTGCCTCCCTCACACTTACTGGCTGAGGAGCAGAGAGAAGGCTGGGGCTGCATGCCTGCAGAGGGGGCTGTTCTGTCCCGGGAGCTCCGTCCTTCAGGCACCGAGCTGCCATTCCCAGTGCGGAGCGGGGCAGCTAGCCAGCCAGGGCAGGGCAGGGCAGGGCAAGGCAGAGCAGCCAAAACAAACAGAACAAGGCAGGTGAGCGAGCAAGCCGGACAGGACCCGAGCCCGTGGCACTGAGAGCCGGGGCAAGGCGATGCCTCGGGCTGCTGTGGACGCTGGACCACGTCCCACGCCGCCGCCTCTGCCACAGAGGCCTCCCAGCTGAGAGCCCCAGGAAGGCGCACAGACCTGGGTTTGTGGCTTCCAGAGGAGCCTGCGAACAGCCTGTACAAGTCCTGGGGAAGATGTTCTAGGGGGCAAGGCTACAAGGTCAAGAGCCCAGCAGTGCAGGAGCCGCTTACCCTGCCAGCACCGCCAGAAGTGAACTGATCTGACCTCAATCCCAGCAGCCCTGGAAGCACTGTTCTTTACTGCCTTATACGTTTATGCTTTCTTTTTTCTTTTCCTTTTCCTTTTTTTTTTTGGTATTACCAGAGATTTGTTGCTCCCTTATCGCCGCTGGGCATGCTCTCTCAGCTCTGTCCTGTAACGTTCCTCCAACTTTTCTGAGGACCTGGCCTAAGGTCACTTACTGAAGGCAAAGGGAGCAATTCCAGGAGGCCAAACCAAAGAGCAGGACAGAGATTCCCAGCAGCCTGGCCTGCCATGCCTTCCCACACCCCCTGACACTCTGGCCAGGCCCAAACTTAAGCTGGTGGTCTGCACAGGACCACTGGGACAGGGCCAAATGTGGTTGACTCCGTCACTCATACCAAAGCTTTGTGGTAGGAGTGACCAACCCACCCCGACGTGTCCAGGACTGTCCTAGTTTTAAAACCAAAAGTTCCACATCCTGGAAATCACTTCAGTCCTGGGGAAATTGGGATGACTGGTCACCCTACTAATGGCTCATGACATCTATAGGCTGCTTCTGCAGGGACTCAAGATGTCCCTGTTCTGGGATATCACATCGCAGCAGCAACAGGAACAGTTCTCTGAGCCCTGGGCCTCAGGAACAGCCCTCGTTTAGCTATCCCAGACTTGGGGTCAAAGAAGAGAAGCCACTTGCCCAGCCCAGCAACAAGAGACAGGGCCTCATATCTTGGCCCATGGAAAGTAGCTTTTATGCCAAACTTTCTCCTGGCGTATAAGGAGCCACCAATCTCAGTTCTGGGGGCAGACAAGGCAGGTGCCCCACTGGAGCCTAGGTACCTGGGACACTGCCGGGGCCCCTTCCCCACCAAGGGCTAGCACCTACCTTTGAGGTCCTCATCTTCTGTGGTGGTGTTGCAGCTCTCTGTGGAGCCCTGCAGGCCAAAAAGAACAAGTTTCTATAAATGAGGCCCTTGGAAACCAGAGGAGCCAAGCAGAACAAAAGCAAGAGCATGTGCTCCTACGGGAGCTGCAAGGAGGAATCAGAAGGTTCTATTTCCACCCTTGCCATCTGACTCCTATGAAACTCTGGATTCCCAAACACCATCCTGAGTCTTCCCCAAGTCAGTAAATGTACCACTTATCCAGTTGTTCAGGCTAAAACCTAGAGTCATCTTCTAGGTTTGATTTTTATGCTGATTCTTTTCTTTCTCTCTTTCCCTCATATCTCAATTATCTAATCTAAAACCAAATCTGTCAGTTCTACCTCCAAAATAAATTACGTGTCTTACCTCTTCTCCTCAAATGCACAGCTACAACCTCAGCCCAAGATGCCAACATCTGGCACCTGAAATACACAATAGCTGCCTGGTCTCCCTGCTTCCACACTTGCTTCCTCCCTGAAGTTCTTGCCCATAACACAGCCAGAGTGTAAATCAGATGCCATTACTCCCCTGCTAAGAGCCTCCAACTGCTTCTTATTGCTGCTGGAAAAAAAATGCAAACTCCTATCAAATCCTACAGAGCAGGTCCTGTCTGCTCCTCCAGCTTCACCACCCTCCTGCTACTCTCCCCCTTCCTCACCACACCCTTAGCTCTGATTTCTTCTGTCCCGTATATGTGCCAAGCCCCTGCCCTTGCATTCCCTCTGTCCAGGGCACTCTGCCTCAGAGTCTGCCTGGTTGTCTCCTTCCAGTCTTTTAGTTTTTAGCTCAAATATCACCTCCTGAGGGAGGCCCTTCCCCGACCACTTAATTAAAGGCCCTGTTCATTATCTATTTACTTTGCATCATTTCTTCATAGCACTTATCACTACTGGATTTTATCTTATTTATTTGGTTTTCGGTTTATTATCTACCTCCCCTACACCTGTGGAGAGGGATTTCGTCTCGTCACCTCTGTAAACCAGAGCCGTGGATGGTTTTGGGCTCAATAAGTATTTACTAAGGGTAGTGAAAATACGGAGACAAGGTTATTGAGGGCATAAAGGAGTGAGGCAATGGGGAATGACTGCTCTAGGGTCTGACTGCCTCTGTTTTTCTAGCTAATGTTTACTCTCATTTAAACTTCACATGGAAGAAGATTCTACTTTTATTATCCCCATTTTACAGAAAAGGAAACTGAGGTGCAGCCTGGGAGAGTGACTGGTCCAGGGGTCCAGGGCCAGGATGCAAACTCAGGCCTGTCTGGCTCTAGAGCCTGAGCTCAGCATCACTACGGTATGATGCCCTCCCTGGCAACAGAGTGATAAACAGGCATGTGCTACCCCCAGCCTAGACTCTGCAAATACCTTGGCCTTGAGGTGCAGCCTGTAGGCTGCCATCTGCAGGACGCTTAAACCCTGTGACCCAGTCCACCTGTTTCCTGCTGTCCTGGAAAGCAGGAGACTGGTTCAGGAGCCACTTACCTTGATCCCATCTGTAGCGTTGTGGACCACAGTGGTTTGTGGCTCCTGTGAGGGAAGATGAAAATTACCCTCCTGACCTGGGGACAGACCTACAGCTCTTCCCTAAGGGACCCCACCCCTACCCCAGCACCCTCGTACATTGACCCTATGATGACCACTGAGGTCTGCTCGCCAGCCATGCTCACAAGACAAAATATCCTGGCTCAACTGGGTCCCAGGCAGCTGGAAGCCCCAGATTTAGGGGACAGCACTGGCTGGTAAGGAGGAGAGGCCTGGCACTTAATGGAAGCAGGTACTGGGGAAGCCGAGGACAAGGGCCCCTGTTCCCGAACCCTGCTGAATCTGAGTGTCCTTTCTCCCAAGGGACAAGTACACTGGAGGAGCTGTAGGCTTGAGGGCACAGGCTGGGCCCTGACAACAGTGTTCATCAAGGGGAGTGCAGGAGGCAGGGATGCCGGGAGAGTGGACTAAGGTCTCCCAGAAAGACCCAGGATGGCCCTCAGCAAGCTGAGCCCAGAGGGCCGCCTTCTTCACCCACCCTGTGCCTCTCCCAGAGTTCCTGTCCCTACAGCCCCACAGCAGGCAGCTCCAGAGGCCACAGGAAGTAGGAGGAGGGGCAGCACAAGTCCCCCTCCCTCTCTCCCAGACACCCCCTGCTAACTCTAGTTAGTCACCAGCAGAGGGAGCTCTGAGAGCACACAGTGCCCCTGGCTGAGCCCCGACAGAACTCGGACAGCATGGGGGCTCTCCAGGAACCCAGACACCTCAGCACCATCCAGAGGTGCGGGACCCCAGCCCCCCTTCCTATTCATTGCTTTGCAAAGGAGAGGCTGAGGTAGATTTTACAAGGAGGCCTCCAAGAACTGATGTACAGATCCCAAGAAAGCTCCTACCCTCTCCTTTTATAAGCAACTCACCTTCCCGGCCCCTGCAGCAGACCCACTGAGGGCCCAGCCTGGGGCTGGGAGGCTTAGCTGAGAGCCCTGATCACTCTCCCCCCGCCAAGAGCAAAGAAGCAGGAGCAGCAGTTCTGCCATGCAGGAAGGAACACAGCCAAGCACGACAGTGAGGGGCCTATGGGGCAGTGCGCAAAGCAGCCTGCTCTATAGGGATGAGAAAGGAAAAGGGCCAAGGAGGCCTGGGAGGAAGCGGGAAGGAGGGGAGGCAGCCAGGGGCAGGGGCGGAGAAGCGGTAGTCAGGAGGTACCATGGCCGTCTGCAAGGGCGCGGGCTCTTGGGCTGGGCTTACGAGACTGTTTTTGTTGTTGCTCTGTGGCTGAGACAAGAAAACAGATGGTTTAGTTCCTCTAGAGTCACCAAAGCCGCCTGACTCCCAGACCTCCCTTGCACCGCCGGCCTGGCCCGGAGGAGCTAGGCCTGAGGTGGCCTCCATAACACTACGGGATGGGAGCAACGGTTGGAGAGATGATCAGAGGAGATTATTTGGAGGGACCCAGAGACCTAGCCCAGGAGGCATCCTCAAGGTGGGATGAGCCCGAAGACTTGTTTTAAAGCATCTCTCCAGAAATCTCTGCTGATGCCAGGTGCCATGTCACTGAACAATTATACTTCACACCCAAAGAAATTCAGGATCTTCTCACTTTATAGGGGGAAAGGAGTGTGGTTTATAAGAAAGCAGAGCAAAATTCAGAAACTCTGGGTCCCCTAACTGTGGACAGTCCCCTGCTGCCCTTTCAACCTGCCACCTGCATTTCCTTCCCCTTACAACACCAGACTGAAGCCTGATCTGAAAAGACCAGGAACAAGGAGAGGAAGAAAACCTGGCCTAGGAGATGGTGTCCAGAGAGGAAAGGGGCGGAATTTGGATACAAAATGCATCCACTGACTCTAGGAAGTAGAGACAGGGCTGTGCTGTTGGCCTTTCTGCCTGATCAATCTTCGACCTGGTCAGCTGGGAATGAGGGCAGAGCTCCAAGGAGTAGCAGGTGAATCCAGAACCCAGTCCCCAGGAAAGAGTAGGTTGCCCAGCATGCCAACATTCCCAACAGCAGACCACTGGGATATCTCCTTGCCTTTCAAAATATTACACTGAGTGGCACAGCAAGGGAGGGTGGGGGGAGGATAACGAGGAAGGAAGGAGGCCGATCTCCAGGGCAGGGAGTCCTATTGATGCTCTCTGCCTCTTACAATCCCCTAACCAATACACTCAGTCTCACTGGGAGTGCCTGTGGAGTCGGTGGCCACTGAGGAGCAGCCTGATGCCTGCAAATTCTTCAACAAGCAGAGAGACAAATGTACAGCTACCATCTCTGTGCAGGGCACAAACGAGGGCACACTGGCAGCTAGGATGTGCTTCTTCTCTCCTAGAACACATACAGAAAGCCATCCAGACTGTCCTACTTCTTCTTGCCTGGAGGCCTCTTTTATGGCCCCTTGGACCAGACCTGAAGCCGTAACTTGCTATCAATGGTTGAGATGTCCCCAAACCCAGGGCTAGGCATGGAACCTCAAGCCAGGTACCTAAGTGCTATCAGACTCCGCTGAACTCTGCAGGCTGGAGAAGGGGGGGCCCCAGGAGTAGAAAGGATGTGGATCTAATTTCACATGAACTCTGCTCTCTTCCATATCCCCCCAGAAAAGAGCAGACCCCTCCTAGCTCAGCTGCTGATATGGACCTGTTTGGGGCTGATTGGACAAAGCTGTTCTATTTGCAAAGCCCAGCTGAGACAAAGACCCTGGCAGGGGGCAAGGACTGCAGGGTGTCCGTAAAAACTGCCATATCTGCAGAGGGCTGGGATGTCACCCAGGTGGCCCCACCTCTGGCTTTAATAGATGGTTTCATAAGGATTCAGGCTGCTGTGTTCCCCTGGGTGTCCTGTGTCCCATGAGAAAGAGTATGCGCTCTCTGCAGCCTTTCAGCTGTTGCTCCTGCGGGCAGGGTGGGAAGGACGAAACACCGGACACAGCGTGCTAATGGGCACTTGCACAGGGGAAAAGGCCAGGAGAGTGAGGCTCAGAGCCGAGAGCCTACAACCGGCTCCTCCGCACACCACACAGAAGTCCGCTGGCTGCCAGTCTGTAGGAAACGGCTGCTTGTGCCCGGTGAGCAGGGTCTCTCCTCCTGAGCGACCGTGAGTGAGGGTCTCCCCTTGTGCTTGCCACCTGGCCCCGAATCCCTACCAGCTTCACATCCTGCCCTGGGCTGCTGGGGGCAGTCCAAGTGCTGCAGCAGGGAATGCCATACCACACATTCCAGTGCCCGTTTCTTAGGCCGCTGGGCCACCTCGGGCAATGGCTCCCGCCTGGCAGGACAGGCCACACCTGCCCGCACAGCACAGACATGCAGTGAGGATGAGTGAAGCACACGCACATGGCAGAATGGGTTTGCGTGGCTGGCAGGCGGGCGCAGGCAGCATGGAGCGGGCGGATGGGTGGGCAGGCAAGGCTCACCATTAGGTGCACGCTGGAACTCGACTTCCTTTTCTGGACACACCACAGCAAAAGGGAAAGAGAAGGGGAAAGAGGAGGTAAGAAGAGAAGCACAGAGACGCTGCAGGTTAGTGCACCAGCATGGGCTCTGCCTCAGGAGAAAAGAGCAGAAGGAGGAGACCTGGAGTCCAGCACCAGAAGGGTTAAAACAGCATCTAGACAGACAGGCACACACACCCCTCCAGACCCTGGGAGAGGAAGAACTCCTCTGCTGTCAGGTTCATAAACACAGATTGAGGATATTCTGAGGTGTCTCAGATTTGCTCAGAGAAACCTCTTAAAAGGAGATTAAATCACAAGTCTATGAGAGTAAGTAACATTTTGCTGCAAATTTATAGGTTTGGGCTTATCTAGCTCACCTACAGGATTATTTATTTTCTTTCATTACTAGGTCTGCCTGAAATTCGAGTGGGCAGCTATCAGGTAAAGAGCAAAAGCTACTCTAGGTCATCCTGAGCTTTAATAACATTTGACTTCTGAACCTACACTTTTTTTCACTGGACTCCTAAAACTCCTTTTCAGAGAAAGATGTTGAACTTTTGAAAATCATCTGACAAATATTAAATTTTGGCATTCATTTCTTTGTTGGTATGCCCATGCTCATTTATAAGATTTCAATGTTTTATGGAAAAGCAAGCGTGCTGGTGATTAAAAGTGCAGTGATCTTATGGACACAAAGATGTAAACCACAGGGAATGCTGAAAGCAGGGATGCCTTAGTCTCAATTAGAAGCTCAAACACTTTATGTTCAGACATGAAACAAGAGCAGAAAAATAAAGACCACACGGAACACTGAAAATATATCTTGGAAGACTGTGTCTAAAAGGTGAAAGGTAATTGAGGATTTTATCATTAGCTCGCTGGGAGATAGAAGTCCCCTAGGAACATGTCTGTGTGTCTTTACTCGCATATTCATCTAACGATAGCCAACAAATGCTTACTGAGGGCTATTCTAGGCATACTGAACACAGATAAATGTTCCTGCCCTCAAGAAGCTGACACTCTACTTGAGAAGACATTTTTGAGAATGTATTCTATTCAAAAGAAGGGGACTACAAGTATTTAAAAGAATGGTCCACAATTTAGAAATAGGTCTAAAGAAAAAGAAAGCCTAACTATAATAAGGCCTCTTGCTTCAGCCTTTTTTTTAAAAAAATAAATTTATTTATTTATTTTTGGCTGTGTTGGGCCTTTGTTGCTATGCGCGGGCTTTCTCTAGGTGCATCGAGCGGGGGCTGCTTTTTGTTGCAGCGCGGGCTTCTCATTGTGGTGGCTTCTGTTGCTGAGGAGCACGGGCTCTAGGTGTGCGGACTTCAGTAGTTGTGGCACGCGGGCTCAGTAGTTGTGGCTCACGGGCTCTAGAGCGCAGGCTCAGTAGTTGTGGCGCACGGGCTTAGTTGCTCCGCGGCATGTGGGATCTTCCTGGACCAGGGCTCGAACCCGTGTCCCCTGCATTGGCAGGCGGATTCTTAACCACTGTGCCACCAGGGAAGTCCTAGCCTTTCATATATACCCACATATGAGATTTTACTTCCAAATTATCCAAAAACAGGGAGTTGCTTTACATTCATATATATACTTCTCCCTTTATCCAACCAGAGTGGTAACACTTTGAAGGAAGGTCCTATCTTATTTGTCTTGGTAATCTCCATGGTTCCTAGCAAAATGTCTAAAAGTCAGCATACGATCAACAAATGTTTGCCAAGTTCAACTGGGTTTGTTGACTCTAGTTTTTCCCCAGGCTGAAGCAGAGTACAGGCTTCTAACTTGCCTGGAATTACAGCACTGAAAACTCTGCAGGGGCACAGACCAGGGCCAGTCTTGGAGTCAAAAGGCCATGCAGGTTGCTTTCACCCAGACCTTGCCTTAGGCAGGGTACTTTCTGCTGTCTGCTTCAACTAATGGGGAGTAAGTTCCCAACTCGCTCCCAGCTGCCTCTCTTACTTAAACTGCCCTGCATGAAAACTTGAGATAATCCTTTCTACTCATGGGTTAGTTTCTACCAGGTGAGCAGGCTTCTTTCAATTTCTTTCTCCATCCCTTTAGGGTTTTGCCCTCAGCCATGCATAGCTGGCCTCCTCCTCTGGCAGCCTGCAGCACTGTTTAATTACCAGATCATTTTAAACAACCATACTTCACTTATGTTTAAAAATTAAATATTAAAAATTTTAAACCAGAAAAAGGTTCAAGCCTCCTTCCCACACTTAAACAAATATTCAAACGGTACTTAAGGAAAATAATAGCATCTCTCTCTTCCTTTTCTTTTTCCTCCCTTCCTCCCTCCCTTCCTTCTTTCCTTTCTTCCTTCTTTTCCTTATTTCTCTCTCCTTTTCTTTGCTTCCTCGCTCTTTCTTTTAAGATTGGATGGTCATTCTGGCCTGGGACTAGTGGAATGCACAAGTTGTCCTCAATTAGGGGCCCCTCAAGTCTTGTCCTCTTAAGTGGCTCTCACTCCTCCATAGACCCTGGGTCACTGGCATCTACCTTCAAAGAAACCTAGCCAGAACCTGAAGTCCCCAAATTCAACTGCACAAGGTAGGTAGGCTCACCGCTCAAACCAATGCTAATATCCGAGCATCTGTGAAAGCTTCTGAACAGCAAGAAAGAAATCTCCCTATGGACTTTAAGCAGCAGAAACTGGGGAGGGGGTGTGGTGGGCTGGGAAAGGAGGATGGGGTCTAAAAGAAAGATCCAGGATGTGACAGACCAGGATCTTCTGAGAGGCTTCACAGGCCTCCCTCATAACACAGGTTATCACCTTGACTTTCAAGAAGGCCCAGAAAAGCAAAACCCCGCATACCTTGCCTTGTCTTTTCCTTCCTTCCCCTTTTGCAGTACTTTCATCCAACCACGCTGTTCATTATTATATACTTGTTCCTGATTATAAAAGGACTGCAGCCACATTACAAGCAATTTGGAAAAGAGAAAAGAGGGGGAAAAAAACACCCATAATCCTATCACTGTTACCAGTCTTTTGTGTATGCAATTTAAACATATCGTTGTAAGCTCTATACAAGTTTATGCCTTACTTTCTTTTAATGTCTTACTTAAAAAATAAATAGTATCTTAATTTTTATTCTGATTATCAAAGTAATACACGGTCTAGGTGAAAAATGTAGAAAATACAGAAAAATGTATGAAATAAAAGTTTCCCAAATTCCCATCACCCAGTGAAGCTACTATTAACACTTCAGTGGGTTTTCTCCCAGTTCTTTTTCTATTCACATATCATACACTGAATATAATCTAGAAGTACTTTTTTTTTTTTTTTTTTTGCGGTATGCAGGCCTCTCACTGCTGTGGCCTCTCCCGTTGCGGAGCACAGGCTCTGGACGCGCAGGCTCAGTGGCCATGGCTCACGGGCCCAGCCGCTCCGTGGCATGTGGGATCTTCCCGGACAGCGGCACGAACCCGCGTCCCCTGCATAGGCAGGCGGACTCTCAACCACTGCGCCACCAGGGAAGCCCAGTACTTTTTTTTAAACCAAATTTAGACAGTACTGTATGTACTGCTTTATATCCCACTTTTTCCACTTGAAACATTTCTGTCATTATATAGTCATAAAAATTAATAACTTTGTAATGGTCGATTAGATTTCCCATAATTATTTAGTCATTATCCTTTGGGCTTCTGATGTTTCCCATCTTCTCATGGTTATAAGTAATGTCATGTTGAACATCTTTCCGCTTTCAGTTTTTCCATATTTTGAGGGATTCCTTTAGGACAAATTCCCAGAAGTAGAACTAAAAGGTAAAACAGGAACATCTTTGTGTGTTTTGACACACAGGCTGCTTTAGGAGGGGTCATTCCGACTTTCACCACCATCACGAACTTAAGAGTCAAGAGATGGCACCTCGTTTCCACCTGCATTTCTCTGATACCAGTGAGGCTAAACATCCACATTTGTTAACTCATTCTACTTCCTCTTTTCAGACTGTCAGTTCATCTTCTTTGACCATTTATCTGCTGGATTTTAGGGGGTATTCTTATTTATTAGAGAAAGCTCTTTTGTATAAAAGTATTAACTCATCCCATCACACCTGCTATGAATATTTTCTCCAACCTGTCTCTTGTTGGCCTTTGAATTTTAGTTGGTCATGCCCTTCTTAAACTCTTGCATCTTAGCTTCTGTTCCCACCTCTATATTCAAAGTCTTTTCTCAAGCATAAAACTCATTTACGGAGTACCTAATCAGGGTCAGAACCTGGGCTAGGTTCCCCACATATGTTCTCATTTAAAGCAATTTAACTACCGATTCTGGTTGCCTAGCCTGTATCCTTCTCAGCATTCCTGTAAGGGCTGGCATTGTTGCACACCTCTGTTCTTCCTCCACCTCTTTCTCCATTTCCTTTGCTAATTCCTCTTCTTCCAGCTCCTTAGTAACAGATAACCCTGAAATTCTGCCTTTCCTGGACTCTTCAACATTTGTGTGCTTTGGATTCATATGGAGGAATGGGAGTGTTATTAAAATTCAGATTCTGCCTCCCGCCCAAGGCTTCCTGAATCTGAATTCCAGGCTGGACCCTGGAATCTGTGTATTTTAACTAGCTCCTTAGGCAAGTCTTACGTGGCTGTGCCTGAGGCCAGTATCTACAAAGTTCTGCCAGAAACCTACTCCTTAATGACACCTTTAACCCGTCCTCTCACCATCTCAGCTGTCACTGCTTCATTTCAGGTCCTGTTTTGTGCAATCACTCTCTGCTTCCGTCATACAAAAGCTAATGGAGTTCCCAGAATCATCGTGCTGTTTCAAACTTGTGTATTCCCTTTGCCTGGAATGTCCTCTCCTCTCTGCTCCCCTCCTTAACTTGGCAAAATCCAACTAGTCCTTCAAACTCAGTTCCTCGGCCATCTCCTTTGGGAAAATTTGCTGTTCTGGCTCAGGTGCTCGTCCCTCTGCTCCTCCAGCGCCTGCCTGGCACGTACCTCCCTCAGTGGACACGAGATTCACTCACGTGAGTGTCCCTCTGCACACCTCCCTGGGCTACACCAGGTATCTCCCAGCACCTTTGAAGACCTCTCTGCCCAGATCTTCACTTGTCTCTCAGTCTCAGTATGGTCAAAACAAAACTTCTCTTCTCACCAAAACATTCCTTCACGACTACTCACATTTCTAGCAAAGATACCACCATTTCTTTCAATATTCAAGACACTTTGCCATTACCTTTGATGGACCCTTTTTAAATCTCCCGTATCTAATGGGAACTTCCTTTGCCATACCTCTCATCAGAGCTAATGTCTAATCAGAGCCCAGCACCCATGGGTAGAGCTGGACCAATGACCTACAGGCAGCACCTATTCCAAGTGGTTGGTCTGTGCTCCTCTGGTGGTCATTTTGAATATTAACCCTTTCTATTTCTCATCATCTTTTCTTCACCCTACACCCAGACTATAATAAATCCTAGTTGATACCTGGGTATCCTGTGTCCCATGAGAAAGAATATGCGCTCCCTGCAGCCTTTCAGCTGTTCCTACCCTCTTCTATTCACCCTTACACACTTAGCCAAGTCTTTCGAAAACATCACGCTTAACCTTCCCTGCTCAGTGGTCTATGGTGTTTTCTGTGGTCTAACACACAAACTTCCAATTCCTCTGCTCAACCAGACCAATCCAGCTGTATTTTTTATATCCCTCTACCAAACACCCCATGTTCCAGTTGGGCAGAGAACATCAATATGTATAATAGAACCCATAAAAATATTTTTTGTTGTTTTTAAGTTACAGAAAATACATTCTCATCTTAAAGAAAACACATGTGTACAAAGTAAAAAAACAAAATGTGTGTCTCCCCACCCTGCCTTCACCTCCAATCCCATTCTCTAGAGGCAATCACTGACTTGGTTCCAATCTTCCTACCTCCTATTAGCTTTCTCCAATAAGTCTCTTCCCCAGAAGCTTCTTGGACTGAACCATCCATGTAGGGTCCAGTACCATATACCATTCAGGGCTTAGCTGATCCCAGATCTGTTCACTTTCCTTTTTAATTGACCCTGCAATTCTTGAGGCTGGATGAAACCTGCATCTCCTCTTATACCTCTCGTGTGCCTTTAGAACTGAATGTAGCACTGAGCCTCTGACAGGTACTTAATAAATACTTTGTAAAGATTGACTCTAGCTTCTCCTCCAGAAAAATATATGCAAAATCTCTAACTAGCCACCTTTTCCTAACCTGGCTGCACCATCGAGCTCACACCCCTGTAACTGAGGGGCTGCCAGTCAACCCCAGCTCCATGTCAGCAAGTGTGCGTGGAGCCCAAGCTCCCCTCCTTAGGGCAAAAGTACATGGAAGCAGGCATGCAGACAATGAGAGAAAGAGGAAGGGATGGGGGAAGGGAAAGGGGCACACAGGTATATCTCAGCTGGGGACATAAGATCCTGGGGAAAGGTCTAATTTAAACTTTTGTTGGAACTTAAAGGTTTGCTTAATAATGGTTTGAAATTCTCCATGGTGTAAATTGGCAGGCTTCAAGATAGCATGAACTCCTATCCAATGCCCCAGCCCCAGGGCCCTTTCTGCCCCCAAAGCCTCTAAGAACACCTTGGCTGTGTGAGGACCCCTCTACCTTGGCCAAGCAGCACCTGCCACTAAGGCTTCTTGTTGGTCCCTATGGGCCCCTGTCTTGCCCTCATCCCCCAGGAAAAGTTCCCTCACCAAATGAAAATGAGCTGTGAGGTACCATGTCCCTGGCCTGTGTCTAAGGCGCCTATGCCTCGAGAAAGTTTGATGCTTTCACTCAATGGTATCTGAGCTGGGTTCTGGAAGTGCTTTGGAGATAAGAAAAAAGAACAAAAGGATAGTGGCTTCAGGTGCCAAGTCCTGTACCCTGAGTCAACCAGGCAAACTTTGCTTTCATTTGATTAAATCGGTTTGTGCTTTAAAAAGAAAAAAAGATTAACCAGTGACCTAAAAAACCCAGAGAGTCAAGCCCTGGAGATGAGACCTGTGTCTGGAAGTCACGTTCAGGATTCAGCTCTAGTAAACTATAGTTTGGATCACCTCCCCTGAGTCTTTCCAATCAAGCTAGGGTCAGGTGAAGCACGTATCCCTCTGCCCTCTCAGGCCAGTGGAACCTGCTGTTCTGAGCACAGATGTTTCTGGTTTAAAGCAGAAAAGCAAGGATAGGAAGGTTCTTGGGGAAAGGGGGAACAAAGTGCCAAGGAGTCCCTTGGGAGTGACTGTTGGAAGAGAAAGGCCAGACCTTGGGCTTGAGGAGTGGAGACACCTACCTTGACACCGCCGTCCGACTTCTTGTTCAATAGGCTTTTGGCAGCTGTGAAAACAAAGAGAAAAATCAAGTCTCCTGTATTGTACCCTCTTCCCATCCTGAAGTCTGGCAGCTGGATCCGCAAGAGACTGATGTGTTTGACAAGGGGGCCAGGAGTCTCCTGAACCCCCTAGAAGAGGCCCTTCCTGATGCCCCAAAGCAAGAAGGGCATCTCAAGCAGCGTCAGACCCTCAGGGTGGCACCCCAGGATCTCCTCTGCCATGGAAGAGGGCTCAGCAGAAACAGGGACACTCCGCATTCAGGAGGAGAAACCACATTCAATACTGGGGCTGCCTGGGCCATTGGGAACTCTGCCTTCAACAGCTTCCACCTAGGCCTGGAAGCAGAGTGCCAGGGTGAAAGGTGAGGGCTCTGTCCCTAGATGCCATGGAGATTCTCAGGACAGCCAAGCTGCAAGGATGCAAGACATCAACTGAGTGTTCTCAAGAAACAAGAGTGTCACAGTTCATGAAGGAGACCAGCCGTGAGGACAGACAAACACAGACACAGAGACTAGGACCACCTACAGGAAGGTTTTGCCAGGGGGTTGAAGCCTTGACTGGGCATGTCCTCACTGCCACCCTTTCCTCAGTCTACTCTCTGGACCCACTGAGCAGAAAGGACTGGGTAGAATAATGAGGTATTAAACAGATTCTAGCCAGGCACAGGGTGATGCTCAAGGCTGATGAGCTCCACATAGGAAGGCTGGTGATGCCTGTTCGCCACAAAGGTCACAGGAAAGTAGCAGACAGTGGATGGGAGACTCCAGGGAGATTGAATCAGTCCAACTGTCTGATCCACCTAGACTTTGATGGGTTTGCATCTTGGTTCTACTGCTTGCTAGCTGTGTGAGTTACTTAACCTCTCTGAACCTCAGTTTTTTTAATCTATAAAATGGGATAATGGCATGAAAAGCACTAAGCAGAGTGCCTGGCACATAGCAAGAACTCAGCAGGTGTTAACTACTGTCACTATTGCTGCCATTCTTCCCTTCAGGTAGCCTTTCCTACCCAAGCTGGGTCTCCAGTGAGAATAAGGGTCCTTGCATCACAAGAATTCTGACCTCCAAAAATGGCCTTTGGTCCTATCTCCAGTTTATGCTGGGGTGATTTGAAACTTATTTTTAAAATGTGTTTACTACTATGCCTGACCACCGACGGTGTTAAGTGCTTTACATACGTCAAACTTCTCTACTCTGACAGCCCATTAGAATCAATTGGGAGTTAGAGAAAAATGCTTATGCCTATCCCATGCCCTAGAGATTCTGATTTTATTTGTCTGGGGTGGGGTCTCAGCATCAGGATTTCTTTCTTAACAAGTTTTCTCATACAGGCAGGGTTGAGGCCCTTAGACATACATGATCTTAATCGTCACCATGTTATTTCTTAGCCCCATTGGAGAGATGAGGAAACTAAGGTTGGGAGAGCTGATGTGACTTGCTCAGGGTGTGGCAGGGCTAGGATCCAAACTCAGGAGCGGCTATCTGCACAGCTTCTGTACTCTACGGCATTTCAGACCCGGAGGCCGGCAAATGCCAGACTTCACAATTGTGAAGGGCGTGGCTTCCCCTTTGGGGCCGCCCACCAGTGCCGCTGAAGCCTAGTCTTCCGCTGTGGGCAGCTCAGCTCTGGGCCACGCCAGGGCTGTCTCGGGCCACCTTGGCCGCAGCCTTCACAGGCAGGCCAGGCTCTCGGGCGGGTGGCGTCCGGAGGAAAGCCTCCTGCTGCCCAGCTCCACGTCCCAGGCTATTGCCTCCTGAGAGTTGGCAAGCGCCCAGCATGCACGGCTGGTTAGGGGGCTCCGTAACACCGATGCGCTCGCAGATGCCAAGTTAGGTGGTCCGTCCGGCATGCCCATCTCAGCCCGCAAGCATGGGACTCGCCTCCCTGGTGAGCGGGCCTGGCATGCTGGCCCTCCTGGTGGGGTGGCAGGGAGCCGAGGCAGGCGGTCGGGGAGGACTCATGCCACGTACCTTGCCCGGCCAGGCCGGCGGCGCTCGCGGCAGGCGAGGCGGGGGCGGAGCTCTGCCTGCCAACTGAGGGGATACAGTCTCTGAGTGCACAGAGCTGCCGCAAAGCCACGGGGGCCAGTCAGCAGCGAGCATGCCCCAGCGCGAGGCACAGGAACCCGCTGCCGCTGTGCACGGCAGGGTCCGGGCGGCGTGGCCAAGCCGGCCGAGCTGGGGGAGCAGAGGTGCCGGGGGCAGGCTGGTGAGCAGGTGCAGCCAGCCCTGCAGCAGTCTGGGAACCTGAGAGAACCGGGCTCGGACAGGGCGTGGGGGATCCCGCGGCTCCACCTGTCCCACGACCACCTCGGGTGAGGGTCTGCAGGTCAAAGCCTGACTTGGCAAGGGGCCGTGTCCCTTCCGAGGCAGCCCAGCCCTAGCTTAAGGCTGTCAGGAAACTGAGCCTCATCTGCAAACCTTCCTCCCCAGGGGACCTAAAGGAGGACATTTTCAGAGGGCAGCCCTTTCCTCCGGCCGCATTCCAAACAGTAGAGAAACTGGCACTCGGGGCCCAGGGAGGGTCCGTGGCCCTTGTGCAGCCAGTTCACTGATGTTCCACGGCCCCCAACTCCTCAGAGACACCCGTCACTTTCCCTCTTCAAGACAGGTGGCCAGGAGAGGCTGCATTTCAGAGTTCCAAAGGTGTAGGTGCCCCAAAAATGAGCGCCCAGACAGTAAACAAAGGCCGCTTAAGCAATACATTCTAGAAGCCCCGATTGCACCACAAGCCAACCTGCTAGAATCCAGGGATAAGCTGAACCTTCTATTTGGGATCAACTCAGAAAACAGCCTCACTTGTTCCTAAAGAAGCACACAAGTGCCCTTCCTTCTTGATTATACTTCTAGACACCTCTTCCTACAGAAGCTTCTGGAGACTGGCTCTGTCTTCCACCTGTCCCAGAGTCAGGGCAGACGAGGTCTTCCTGGAGTGCTTGCAGCATTCCTTTTTGTTTGTTTGTTTTTCTGCCTCCTGCGCCAGGGCAAAGTGAGTGCCACGGCCAGACAAAGTCTGGCAGCAAGGACAGGAGGCTCTTTAGGGATCAGTGAAGGTGCTGTGTTGTAACAGAGAGACTGAGTTCCTGAAACCAGGACACCAATTTCATGAAATGGACGGGGAGAGGCTGATGCGGAGGCCGGAGGCCACGGGATGGGGCACATGCTATTGATTTCCTAGCAGCCTGTTTCACATCTCTTCCACTCAGAGAGAGAAGAGATCACCTCATTCTAGGGTCGGCACATATCTGCCCTTGAGCGTCCTCTAGAAAGGCTTTCTTAAACCCAGAAAGTAGAAGGTGCAAGTAATTAGAGGACCAGAGGCCTGATGTGGGACAACAGCTCCACCTCTGCAGGAGGTGGCCCACTGTGCCCTCCTGTCCCCATTTGTGAGGTGAATCCAGAACACAAGATCGAGCCCCAACTAGGGTCACAGGGGATGGGCCTGAGGGAGACACTCTCCCAGCTTACTCTCCAGTCCTGACCCTCCAGGGCCCTGTGGCTCTCACTCGGGCTAGAGCTCATGAAGCCCCAGAGCCAGGGCTGGAGGTTACCGGGAACCAGTACAGCCAAGCCCGTGGACTCAAGCTCAAGGGAGCAATCTCTGCCCAGGTAGCTGCCCACCTGAGCCTCCCCCACACACAACCCCCCCACCCCCATGGCTGTGTAGAAGGAAAGCAAGGGAGGGAGTCTGGTTATGAGAATGAGAAGGGGGTCTTGAACCAAAACAATGGGGCTGGGGGTTAGGGGGAGGGAAGATCAGGGGAAAAGGCAAACTGGGAAGAAACCTTTCTGTCTTAAGTCCCATCATTAATCTTTTCCTCACAGAAAAGCCACTGTGCTTCCCAAGTGAGGGCAAACAATGATGAGGGTGGGGGGAGGGGGAAGGTGGAATGTCTTGCATCTTAAAAAGAAATGTCAAGTGTGATTTACAAATTACTGGTCCCAACTCTCCCAATTCCTCACGCAACATTAAGCAAATTCCTTTCCCTCCATCCTGCTGGTCTCTATTTCTTCACTTTTACAGTTGGTACAAAAGAGAATATTTTAAGCACAGTCCCTGTAAAAGGTTTAAACATCTGGAATAATTTCTATCAGTCATCTCCACTTGGACACAACGATGTAGTGATCGTCCCAGTCAGCCAATTAATGGTGGTGTCTGGGAAGATTCACTACATCTCATCTCCTTCTTTTTCCCAGCACATCCTCCAATGCCCTTGAGACTGGCTAAAATCTTAAAGTGCTGAGAGTCTTCAGAGAATTAAGTAAGAATACCCAGGGACAAGGTAAATGGAAGACTGGGCAGACTACTCCTTGGGAGGTTCTAGGGAATACAGTTCATAAACCTGAAGTCAAGTAAAGCCCCCCAGAATTTCAGGTTACAAAACTCAGCTGCAGCAGCCCCTCCAAACAGGATCCTCATTATCTTGGTCAAGGTGTTGCCTGAGACACCCAGTGTCAGGATGGCATGATATATAGCAACAGCCCATTCTGACCCACTCACCTCATAGAGTTAAAGTGCACAGCTGAAAACATACCTGAAAAGTTCCTGGAGACAAGCATGGTCGTGAGGATGGCACCCTGGGGAAAGAAGAGGGTCCTGTGAATTCCATCAGGCTCTAGAAAAGCACAGTCTGTTCTCAGGCAGAGGGCAGCTGCTGGCTAGGGGCTCCCAATGAGTACAACCTTCATAGCTCAGCTCCAGCCAGGAGGAGAGCTTCCTTCTGTGATGGGGCAGGGGGTGCACTGCTGAAAGGTATGATTTCAGGATGCTGGCAGCCCGGCCCGGAAGGCTAGACTCACCTTCAGTTTTCTCCGGGCATTGAACTTGCGTAGGCACTCCACGGTCTCTTGACGATGCATCATAGATGCCACTGTGGACCGTTGCTGGAAGCCAAATAGACAGGCCTGTGAGCCCCCCACCGGATCCTAGGCCCCTCACCATAGTCCCAGCACCGGTGGCCGTGTGCTCAGCCGCCCCAGAGTTGCTCTGAAGATAAGATGAGGTCATAGATGTGAAAATGCTTTTACAATAAAAGCACTACCCAAAAATCAAGGTTATGTAAGGACAATAATCTGGACATGAAAACACCACCGGTAATTGATGCTGGATGAAGGTGCCCAAGAGAGCATTCTAATCTTCCTTGGGAGATGGAGGCTATGGAACAGGAGAGTATTTTGTGTGTTGTGATCCTCACGCAGTTATTCCTTCAGCAACTATTTAGTGAGCACCTACTGCGCTCCAGATTCTGGGCAGTGAGAGAACAGAAAGGGTTCCTGCTCTCCAGAGAGAGCATTCATTCCTTCTAAGAGTTTCTCTCAACAACCATCCCACTCACCAACAAGGTCTTAAATGAAGCTGTGATCTGAGAAGCTAAGGATCTTTACCTTGAAGCATTAATTCTTTTCACCGTTTTGGATGGGAATTTTTCTTCAATGTATTACTGCTAACTTCCTCCTTAAACAGAGTCCCCTGAACATGATTTACATTTCCCTGATGACACAGGGTCAGCAATACAAGCATCAATGATTACATATCCTAATACAGAGATGTTCTCAGGGTCTGCTGAGATATATAGGAGGATGGAGGGTGGGGTCCACAAACACGACCCCAGAACGTAATGTTTCCGCAGTTCTTGAGTACCCATTTTAAGTGGCTCATCCCCTCACTCTGCTGTTGTTACCTTGGCCAGCCTGCTAAAAAAATAAATCCTACAACATGCAGCCTGGTGCCCACACCCCCACAGGGCCACCCTGCCTTCCTTCCCCTCTGGCCGCTCCCTTTCCCAGTTCCCGAAGCAACTCTCCCAACCTTATCTACCTTCCCCAGATCTCATATTTCACCTCCTCCTCCAAAGTGTAAACTTCTCCACAAAGTGAAATGAGAGATCATCAAGCAAGAACTTCAACTTCAGCCTTCTAACCACAAGCTGATTTTCACACCCCTGCAACCTAATCCCAGGTCTCAGAAGCATCATCCCTCATGTGCTGACCCCTTGACCTGGGCTCAGGAGTCCCTCTCTCATTGTGCTATCCAAACACTGGTTCCTCAATTAGCCAATATTTTTAACCCCTTATATTCTGGATTATATTCTTCTCTGTAGTCTACACAATACAGTCAAGCGCAAGATTTTAAAAACTCCCCTGACTCATCCATCTTCTCTAACTAGTACCATGTCTTTCTCTCTTCACCCTCATTCCCTCCTCACTTCACTGTAAACAGGCTTCAGTCTCTCTCCCTCCACTGCCTCTATCAGTGAAATAATGAAACAATGCTTCTAATTGGTCAGAGCCAACAGGCTCTCTTCTGTCTTTATCATGGACTCTCTGAAGCATCTAATTACAGAACCTCCCTTCCCGAGACCTCCTGTTTCTTAGGATCTCCTGATCCTCCTTCTCCCATGGAAATTCTCATTCTCAGTCTCTTTTGCCAGCTCCTCCAACTCTCCCTGGCGCTAAATGCTGGTGGCCATCTCTTCTCTTACAACAGCCCACAGTAAGAATTCAATCAGGGGCTTCCCTGGTGGCGCAGTGGTTAAGAATCCACCTGCCAATGCAGGGGATACTGGTTCGAGCCCTGGTCCGGGAAGATCCCACATGCCGCTGAGCAACTAAGCCCGTGCGCCACAACTACTGAGCCTGCGCTCTAGAGCCCGCGTGCTGCAACTACTGAGTCCGCGCGCCTAGAGCCCGTGTTCCACAACAAGAGAGGCCACTGCAATGAGAAGCCCGCGCACTGCAACAAAGAGTAGCCCCCATTCACCGCAACTAGAGAAAGCCCGCGCGAAGCAACGAAGACCCAACACAGCCAAAAAAAAAAAAACCCCCTAAAAAACAGAAAAAGGAATTCAATCAGCATAGAAACAATCCCATCTATTTCTATAGCCCCAACACCACCCAAATGACTACAACCTATATTTCCAATTTTTAACTTCTTTTCCATATTTCTAACTACCCACTGGATATCTCCAGCCAGAGGTTCTCAAACACCACACTTAACATGTAGGAAACTAAAATCATCATCTTTTCTCACAAACAGGTTCCTCCTCTGGGTTTCCTCTGGGTCAGTGAATGGTACAACCCTCCACTCAGTTACCAATTCAAAACCTGGCAGTCCTCATAGATCCCACTCTCTCCTTCACTTCCCAAATCCAGCTGGTCACTAAATCCTTTTCATTCTATGTCCCAAACATCTCTCAGAAGTGTCCACTCCTTGCCTTACCGCCCACTCTCCTATTATTACCCTTAGCCGAGACCTCATCTGGACTTCCTCAGACAGTCACGACAGCTTCCTGAGCTCTCTGCCCCTGCCTCTTTCCTCTTCAATTCCATTTTCTACACAGCTTCCAAACTGATCTTTCTTAATTAACTGCATACTTCATTCCCTCTTTAAAACCCTTAAATGGTTCCCTCTGCTTTCAGAGTAAAATCCAAACTCCTTAGGCAGAAACCTGTAGGTCCTGGAATCTTTTTGGCTTCAGTCTCTTGTATTCCTGGAGTCCTACGTTCATCTACAACCAAACTACTTAATATTTCTTAAACTCGCCACAATTTCCCCATGGCCTCTCACCTTGGCCCTTGCTAACCTCTGTCTGCAGGTTATCATCCTGGGGAACTCCCAGTCATCTGCCAAGAACCAGGACAGAGCCCACCTCCTCCATGCCTTTAGCAATCCCACTGCCCACCAGAGACGGCAGGAGCTCCTACATACTCATTAGCTTCTTTTACGTACTTGTCACATTGCAGAGTGGTTGCCTGCTTGAGTGCCTGTCTCCCCAGGTAATCTTTGAGATGTGTGAGGGAAGGCACCATGCCTTATTCATCTCTGTGTCTACAGCACCCACACAGGGACCAGCATCAAAGAGGCATTCAGTAAACACGGGAAAGAACAAATACATAAATGCATCGTAGCTGTCAGGAGGCCTAACAAGAGGCAGACCCTCTTGTTTGAAAAAAGATATTTCAGCCTGATAGAATTGTACACGAAAACAGAATACGCGGACCCACAATGATAGCCCCGGGGGCTTCCCCTAGGGCGAGATTTATGACTGAACTTCAGGAGGCTCTTTTTCATCGCTCAGAGGCCCCTTCTGTTTATTTGCTGGGTCTTGGTCACATTTCCATTAGAGTCGTCTAAGAGCTGAGATCCGAATAGGCACTCTAGGCATGGCAATTCACTTTGAGTTCTGCCAGCTGCTTTCTGTCATCAACTAGAGTCTGCAAGGGTCAACCTAAGCCCTCATTCAAGATCAAAGCTAAACCACACCTGACAAGTGAGTGGGGGAGAGACAGAGACCAGTTAGTCCCAATCGCCTCCCCAACTCCTCCTGATGACATTTGCTGCCCCTGGGCCCCCTCCAGTGCCCCCTCCCCTCTGCTGGGTCTTAGCTCAGGGCCCAAAATGATTATTCTCTATTCATAAGAAGGAGGGTAAAGACAGTGCTATGGGCACATTGAAAGCTGACATCCCTCATCTCCTTGATCTCGGTGGAAGACACTTACACAGACCCATGGATGCTTGAGAGCCTGGTCAGCTGTGATACGCTTTGCAGGGTTTATGGTCAGCATCTGGTTGATCAAGTTCTTGGCTTCAGGAGTCACCGTGTCCCACTCTGGTGATGGGAACTAAGGAGTGGGAACAAGAGGAGGAGGGATATGAAATTTGTGAGCCTCATACCCCCTATAATTGGGGTACTCTGTGTTACCTAAAGCTGCCCAACAGGGTGTGGGAAAGCCCTGGGGTATCCCAGGATCAGGGTCAACTTAAAGACCGGGAAAGGAAAACAGAACAATCATGGTTAGAATGCCAGAATATCAGACCGGGAGACTCTGACATCTTCTGGTTCAACTCCATCTCTCTACTAGGAGGAATCAGGTGTTCAGCGCTGTGCCGAAGGCCCCACTGCAGTGGGAGAGCCACCAGACTTCTCATCCCTATGTCATGCAGCACACCACACAGCCACACCATTCTTTGCAAATAACAGACCAAAGGGCTTCAGTGGACTGCGTGACTTTACAGCTACCAAAAATGGCTGTGCAAAAAAGCTGCTCCCTGGGACAGGTGGTGTCAAGAACTGAGGCCTATATGCCATGCGCATCCCTGGGTCTTCAAAGTCCCTGACACTCCCTGTACCCTGTGACATGCTCAACACGCCCCTTCCCCTGGGCAGAGCCTGAGGGGCAGGAACAAACAGGTCCTTACATCATAGGCTCCAGCCTTGATCTGCTGGTACAGCTTGTGCTGATCCTCATCCCAGAAGGGAGGGTAGCCCACCAGGAGGATATACAGGATGACCCCTACAAGACAGGACACAGGTCACTGGGGTCAGTCACCTGCTTTGCTGAGGAACCAAGAAAAGCCACACAGGGCTCAGAGCCACCCAGAAAGTCAAGGCCATACCAGAAGGAGAAGTGAATGGCAGCCAATAATGCTGTGCCACTATGCTTCACTCCCCACGTCACCAAGCCGCGTCCGGGATTTCTTTAGGCACAACCCACCTGCTAAGGCATGGGCAAATCCCTCTTCAAGAAGGATGCAATGTCATCTAGGAAATACTTGGGGAGAAGGGTGTGATGGCAACAGCCATCCCGGGGACACTAGAGCAAACACCGTGAGCTCACATATACCAGACGCCTGTGGGACCCACAAGGAAGAGCAATGCCTCTTTCTTGCCATCGCTGGAAGTCGAGGGCCCTTAACACCAAAAAGCTGAGTGTGTGGAATGGGCTTACCGCAGGCCCAGATATCCACAGGTTTTCCATAGGGATCTTTCCTCAAGACCTCAGGGGACAAGTAACCTGGGGTGCCAGCAAAACCTGTAGTGGAAGAGACAGCGGAGGCACACTGAACTCACTTTCTCTTTCATTAAACCCACATTAGCAATTTCCCCCAAGTCCCTTCTTACTCCTGTTGCATTTGCTACATAAGCTCTCAGCACACAGGCAGCAAGACATGACGGGCTGGGCTTCTTGTAGTGCCCGGAATCTAAATCAGAGGGTAAGTCCATGTGTCTATCAGGAATTCCCATCCTCCCCAGAGGCAGCAAGAACACAGTGCTAACAGCAGCAAGTCTCACTGTACTGAGTCATGGAGGGCCAGGGGGAGTTCTGCACCCTCCCCTCCTCCAGTCCCTGAGGAGCCCAGGGCCATTAAGGGTCTGGCTTCTAGTTATGAAAGAGGAAGGCAGATCAGGAAGAGGAGGAAGGGCGGGGGCTGCATTCCAGGAAGACAGGGTCACTCTTACCAAACCAAGCCTGTTGCTCTCCCTGTACTTCGATGGCTAGGCCAAAATCAGCCAGCTTGACTGCGGCACCCTTGCATTTACTCGCCAGCAGGAGGTTCTCAGGCTGTATAAGGAAGACAGAGAACCTCGTGAGGCACCCACCCGCAGCCCAGACGGAGCCTAGTTTGGGCCTCGCAGTACTACCATCTGGCACCAGGTGGCGCCAATGCTTCACAAGCAAGAGGCAAAGGGGGAACCTGGGTAGTACCTTCAGGTCCCGGTGGACAATGTCATGCTGGTGGATATGGTTAACACTCTCCAGAATCTGATGTATACAGTGGCTGCAAAAGCAGAAGAAAGGTCAGTTCAGGGTTAAACCATCCATGACCACACGCTGTGGACAAAAGCACTTATCTCTGGGTCAGGGATTCACAGAGAATCACTCAACGAGGAGCTAGAACCTTGGACTTCGGACATCATCTGTTCAACCTACTTTATAGAAGAGGAAACTGAGGCCCAAGCAGATTAAGTGGTTTTTCCAGGCTCTCCTGCTAGATAATGGCAGAGGGCAGACTAGAACAGGGTCCACCATGCCTCCTTAGACTGTAAAGGCCCAACATATTCAATTGGTTTCCAAGAAACTGGGGGACATCTCAGACTCCTGAGAAAGAGAGACCATCCAACTCCTTCCTTGTTTCTCTTCCCCGCTATGGTAACCCTGCTCTTGGAGAAGAGGCTTGTGGTAGCAACTCAGGAAGGATAGTCCAACTTATTAGCTTAAGTCGTTTCGGGGGTGGGTACACTCATTCTTTCATTTAAACGTTTATTGAGCACCTACAGGCACTGTGCTTGGTACCACATCAGCTGTAAAGATGACCCAGTGCCTGCCCTGAAGTTTATCATCTAGTAGGGGAGATAAAACAAGTACACAGGCACCATCAAGAAACAAGGTACTAAAGAGGGTTCCAAACAGGCACCTGAGGAGCATTTCTGATCATGATTTTTCATAGAAAAAGACAAACTAACCTAGAGTCACATTCAGCTGCTGATTCGTGAATCCACCTTCCAAACCATCCTGCCACACTTACAGTCAAACTCCTGGTGGGGTGTACTGGCAGTCTAGAGCACTGGTGAAAACTGGGGGATGATTATGGCCCCCAGAGGACATCTGGCAATGCCTGGAGACATTGCTGGTTGTCACAACTGAGAGGGACAGTGCTACTGGCAATGCACAGGAGGGGCCCTAACGACAAAAAATTATCTGGCCCAAATGTCAGTAGCGCCAAGGCTGAGGAACCCTGGCCTAGAGAATGGAGCAGGTACTACCAAGTGTCTGCTGAGCTGGTGACCTGGACTTATTTTTCCTTCCTTTAAAAGCTGATGCTGGGGCTTCCACAAGAGCCGAAGGGTCTTGCTGGGCTCCTGGAGGCTGAGGCTCAGGCCTCCCTGTAGGACACAGCTCAAGAGTAGGCCAAAGAGACTTTAAGACTGAGCTGAAGAGGCGAGTCTCCACAGAAATATATAATTAGAACAGAGCCAAGCTAGCAGGGAGAGCCTTCTGGCCAAAAATGGCAAAAGTGCGAACTGTCCCAGCAGAGCCAGGCCAAGCCCACTGGTACAGTCACCCGCCCCGGCCCCCCCTCCTCCCCGCCAGGCTCTCTGAGCTATCACTGCCTCCTCCCACCCAGAGCCTGGTCCTCCCCTGCTGGCACTGGAATTCATCTCCCACTTGAGAATTTTTCCTGAGGCTGAAGCATCTGAGGTTGATCAGCAAACAATGGCCTCTCAGGGTTGAGAAATCTGTGAGGAAGCTGTGCTCCCCCACCCTCCAGAGGCAGCCAGAGCTGCCACATATGCCTGAGAAGCTGCAGGCAGGATGATCAACATCAGGTTGTAAGGACATCACCCGAGAGAAAACTCAGGGCGGGGGAGGAGCCGAGGAAGGAAAGGCAGGCCAAACAAGCGCCCCAGAGCTGCGGTGTGGGAGGAATTCTGCTGTGTCACACGGAGGAGCTGCCAGGGCTTCCTGGAGGGCTGGGGGCTGAAGGGTATGGCCGAGGAATGGTCCTCTAGCCTGCGGAGCCCCACATGGGGGCTGGTGATGGTGGTCAAGACACAAGGTGATTCAGGCTGAAATCTCCCAGGAAGGTTCCCCGGTTGGATTATTAACCCAGACATTTACACTCCTTTGGGACACAAACCATGTTTTCTCCATCTCTGGATCATCCCCAGGATGCCTCGTTATGCAGCAGGATTTGTCAAAAGAAAGAAGCAGGGATAGGGAGGGTCCTTGGGCCCTTGTGAGTAGGCGGTGGTGCAAAGAAAAGGTATTTCTGGTGTGACGGCGTAAAGGAGATATGTAAGAGCTTTGCAAAAAAACTGATCTGGGAGTGCTGAATTATTAACTCCTAACAATACCCACGGAATGTAGCCTGAGTCCAGCTCTACAGAATCCTTGTCCAGATAAGAGCTCTTCTGATCTCCCCCAAAGACGATTCAAACAGGCAGGACACCTGGCCCCCAGGGCCCTCATCTCACCTGGCATCAGCTTCACTGTAGTATTCTCTGGCCACAATGTCTTCAAACAGCTCCCCACCGGTAACACTGCAACCAACACAGAGGGTCAGAGGAAGCAGGTCAGGTGTCCAACCCCAGCATCCAACAGGTAACAGGTCACACTGTACAACAGCTTTAGAGAAGTGTCAGCTCTACATGCATTTTGTCTGAGAGCCCGGAGCACGCCAGTCCTTCAATGACATGGAGCTTCTCCTTGGGACAACATGGGCCCTCCCTTCCCCCTGCACATTTCTGTTTCTGTAACCTATAGATTAGCTAATACTCTGGTAAAGATGAATATACAGGCATCTAAGAGAAAATAATCAACCTACTCAAAACAGTCATAGCTTTATTTGAGACCAATCTGAATACAAAGATAAAGCTGCCCAAGAATGACAGACCTACCACTGAAGTTGAAGAATAATGAGACCAAGGACACAGAGACCCAACCCGGAAAATACCAAAGAGGCATTTCTAGGAGGTGAAGAGCCACTTTTAAGAAATTAAACCGTAACCAAAGTGGAGGAGAGACCAATGGGAGCCTAGTTTATGACTAATAAAAGGTACCTTCAATTTCCCAGAATTTTTAAGGTCATGCAAAGACCTATGTTCTATTTCTCCACTAAGGACAACACACCAAGAAACAAGAAAAAAGCATCTGCACAAGGTGTGCTGCTGAACAGAAATGCAAGAGCAATGCCATCCCGGGGTTCAGAGCCCGGGGGAGATACGGAGTGAGCAAGGAGACCCTCGGCAACCTGCCCATTACCAGAGGAAGTTCAAAATCAAACCCCTCTCCGTGGGCAAAGGAGGGGGACCCTCGGCAGAGGCTGAAGACCCAGCTTAGGCCTTTTTTCCAAGCCTTCCTCTTGAGCCGGCTGGAGCGAAAGGCCCCCACACCCTCAGAAAGCGGCACTTACAGGTCAAACACGAGGTAGTGAAACCCTTCTTCAGAAATACTGTCATGGAGGCGTACTGCAAGAGAGGAGATGGGGACAGAGATTAACAGAGAGAAAACCTGGAAATCCTACTCCTCTCCTCCTTGGCCACCCCAGCCCTGCCCCGTCCTGTCAGCCCCACAGGCTCTCTCCTGAGAATGGGCAGACGCCCAGCAGCCCCGGTCCAAGGCAACATGGCCACAAAGCAGAGACGACCAGACCCCAGGTCCAGCGCTCTGGTCGCCACCTCAGACTGCCTACAGTGTAGGCGAGAGACAGAAGCTTTGTGGCTAAGAAGTAAGACAGGACGGAGAAAAGCAAGAACCTTCTTCCCAGAGGGGGCTGGTCCCAGAGAAGGTAGTCCTGGGATATGACACGTGAGGGTGCAACGCAAAGCGAGCAGCACCGAGAGACACAGACTGCAGGGGGACAGAGAATGACAAGATGGGAGAGCCTGAGAGCCTGGAGTAGATGGGAACAGAAGAATTAGAGGGAGGGGAAGAAGTGGGAAAGGCAGAGCCCAGCAGGGAGGCGCGTGGAGGGAGGATGACGGATGGTGAGCACGGGAGGCAACACAGATTCAGGCAACGACAACAATAACCATTTATTAAGTGCTCACTACGTGCCAGGCCTTGTATTAGGCTCTGCGTACATTACTTATGCTACAAGCATTTACTGAGTGACTACTGGGTGTTGGACCCTGTGGTAGATGGCGGGATTTAGGAAGGACACAGTACTGGCCTTCAAAGAGTTTATTATGCCTGATGACCACCCCGAGATAAGTATTACTCCCATTCCACAGATGAGGACACTGGACGCTCAGGGACATACAGTATCTTGCCAAAGGCCAAAGATATAGTGGGTCCAAATGTGAACCCAGCTCTTTCTGACTCCAAAGACTGGTCCATATCACTGTTTCCTATAAGAAATGTGGAGTAGCCCACACACCCCGGCAACAAAGCAATGGAGCCCGGAGAGAAACCACTCACGAATGTGCCTACAACAGCATCAAAGACGGCTCCGAGAGGCTACTGCATGGAGCTGCAGTGAAGGCTGCAAGAAAAGGCTGGCGAGCAGAATCCCTTCCCACTCCCCACCTCCAGAGCTCGTGGGCAAAAGCTCAACCTAATGTCTTCTGAGGTCTCCTCTTCAAGCCTGTGCCCACAAAGCCACCTCGGGGTTAAATGCCAACCCCTGAGCATCATTCTACTGCAAACACAACTTTGTTTTGGCCAACCATCCTAGCTGCTCCTGTCCCTTCCCTCACCTGCACTCTCTTGATGGGGAGCCTATGTTCCAAAGGGCTTCTTCTGTTTGACCTTCACTCCATCCCTCAGCAGTTCCAGGAGCACCTTGCAGAGCACTTCAAGAATGGCCTGACACCAAACCAACCAGTGAAGTTCTTGGATACAAAGAAATCACAGTGTCTCTTCCATGTCCGGCCCCAACCAGCTCAAATGACAACTACCGTTTCCAGTGTGAGAGCGTTTCATCAGGGCTGAGGCACTTTCCTACGTACCCTTCCCACCAAAGCAAGATCAGCCGAATGTAAAATACAGGCACTCAGCCATCACTAGAGCCCTGTGGTTTTCCTCACTTGACAAATGAGGACTCGGGCCTGCCAGGGCTAGAACCAGGGCCTGACAATTGTTTATACTTCATATTGCCAACCTTATTAGATCTGATCTGGTTACTCACCCCAAAATTCCCCCAGAACTCAGTATTTCTGCAATTTACCAATGGGATCAAAGGCAGGTGGTACTTCTAAAACCCCTCCTCCTCAAATGATTCTCTCCTATACTCGGGCACATAAACGCATACTTTTCTAGGCCTGTGCGGGACATAAGGAAGGAGCCACAGCCAACCCCCTGCCTCCCTTCCACCCTAACTGAGCCAGGCACGTTCAAGCGAGCTCCCCCAAAGCCCTGCCACCCTCCCTCCTCACTTGTGGGTCTCTGGCAGGAGTTGGTGTCTCATGCTGAGTCCTGCTGCAGCTGCTGCTCCCTTGCTTCCAAGAGGACTTTCCATTTAATTAAAAATTTGCTACTAAAAAGCATTAAAGTGTGTAATACAAATAATCCCCTGGAAATCAGCTGTCCCAGAAGCTAAAGACCAGCTTCATTAGGGAGGTGACCAACAGCAGCAGGATGATGCACTGACAGGGCAGCAGGTACGATGCTAACAGCCACTCCCCAGGGAGTCCTGCCGCCTGGCCCTGCCTCCCCAGGATCCCTGCCCCCAGACCCACCCCCCGAACCCAGCACAGCAGGGCTGAGAACAGGGCAAAAAGGGCAGGCACCCATGCCTCTGCTCAGACAGGGAGTCACTGGAACTTGCCCTTCTCCAGAAAAGGCCACACACGGAGCCCAGGTGGGAGGAAGCTGGGAGGGGAATCAGAAGAGCAGAGCAGCAAAGGAAGACTAATCCTCCCAGGCCACCCAATCCAGAGAATGGCTTTGATGTGTGTCTCAGAGCATGGCAACCACCAAGACGAGGAGGGACAGGTGTGGAAGGTTCCATTGCTGAGCAAGACTGCTATCTTTTTGTTTCCATTTGTAAAGAAAATTAACACAGGACTGAGAACAAGACAAGAAACTTGAACGCAGCACTCTAACTGCCAACCTAGCAGATTCTTGATATTAATGATCCAAATTACAATACCTAACTCGTAGCTGAGCTGTTTCAATGTGCTCGGCATCGTGCCAAGTGCTTTTACACATGTTATTTGACTGAACCCTTGCGTTAGCTCTGTCGGGTAGGTACTTCTATCACCTCCATCTAACAGGACAGGAAACGGTGGCTCCAAAAGAAACTCACCCAAAGTTATACTGAGAGGCAGAGCTGAGACTTGAGGACAAGGCAAACTGACAGCAAGATCCCTGATTTTGTGGAACTGCCTGCCAGGGAGTCACTTTCTCCATCCTCTTAGGCAAAGGAGCTCCAACCTGTCCCCACTAGCCCTGGCCATTCTGATTCACTCAGCAGTGTCCATTCAGTACCTCCCTGAAGCAGGCGTGACTGTACATGCCACGGACACAGCTGTGAACAAGGGAAACCCAGCTCTGCCACCGCGCAGCCTCTGGGGGATCGGGGAAGACGGGCTTTAAAGAAGCACTTACACAAATGCATAACCAAGCGGCACTGTGCTGAGGGCTGTCAGGGAGAAGTAAAGGATGCTATGGATGCATGGGGAAAAAAACAATCCAACACCCAGGCCATTCCACAGCCATGAGAGGGTACGAAGGCCAAGGAGGACCAGACCAACTCTAGACAGGAAGATCTGGAAAAGGAGTATGAAGCAGTTACTGCATTACAGTGATAAACCTAATTATTGTTCTTTACAAACTGTGGAAGGAAGAACAGGCCAAAAAAACCCCTCGATGTCTCATACCTTCAAGTACTGACAAAGCCACAACCCAAATTTTGTGGCTGTTTCCAATTCTTTAAAAGCCACCAACAGTATGCCACATTTTAACTAACAAACTTTGGTCAAAAAAGCACTGACAAAGTATCACCGTTCATGTCCATGGAAATAACCCAGTGGGAAGGAGGTCCTGTCATCCCATGGGCTGGTGAGGGATGAACGCTGTCCTCCAGAAGCGGGTGGGCAGGGATTTGGGAGCTGCTCAGTTATGATCCAATGTTTCCTTCTCTTTCTTTACAACCGCTTTTGCCACACTTACTATTAGCTGTATGGACCCTGGGCCCAAGGTAAAACGCAGCCAGGCTTGAATAACTTGTGAACTGATTTGGGTCTGGGAGTCTAGGAGGGGTCGCTTCTGGGAGCTGGAAACTCCATTTTCATCATTTCCATTTATTTCCTAGGCCTCCTTTGCTTGCTGAACCTTTTCAAAACAACTCCACGTAGAGGCACAGGTGACAAAACGGAGGCACGGGGGGGTGAAACCATGTGCCGAGGTCACAGCTAACCAGCAAATCCCAGATTCAAACCTAGAGGACTTGACTCTAAAGCCACAGACCTTTGCTTCTCCACGCGCAGTCCATGGATCAGCAGTGTGAGCATCAGCAGGAGATGTAAGGAAGCTCAGGTCCACCCCAGACCTACTGAATCAAAATCTGAATTTTAACACAATCCCTAAGTGATTCACGAGCACATGAAAGTTTGAGAAGTGCTGCTCTAAACCACAGTGCTAGACTGTGATGAAACTGCTGGGGCAGCTCAGCACGAAGGAAGACAGAGTCTATTCATTAGAGGAATTTAGAGCAGAGAGCAAGCAGAGCACAGGTAGAAGACACTTCACTCAGACTTTAGATGATTAGCACTACTGCCGTTTCCTCCTCTCAACTCCACGCCTCCGGCCACTCTCCCAGGGCTGTTTCAGGTCCTGCAGGATGCCTCAGAACCAACAGGCTTCAAAAAAAAAAACAGACTTTACCTTTTAGAGCGATTTTGGGTTCATAGCAAAACTGAGAGTAAAGTACAGAGAGCTACCCCCTGTCCCCACACACGCACAGTGTCCCCCAACATCAACATCCCCACCGGAGCAGTGCATTTGCTACAGCTGATGAGCCTACACTGACATATCATTATCGCCCAGAGTCCATGGTTTACGTTAGGGTTCACTCTTCCAACAGGCTTTCAACTCCTGGGGCAGAATATCTATCAGGGAAAAAACTGGGGGTGCCTGGCTCCTTGTACCAAATACCCTTCTGAATTCAAGTGCCTAAGGGTCTGACAATAATCAGAGGTGGACCATATGCTCTCTGCTCTCAGCTTCCTCACTCTTCCTCACTCTTGGGCTGGTCCACTTGTATCCCTGAGGGACGGAGTTAGAGGCTAGAGCCAAAAGGGCCACAGCTCTGAAGGATGGAGCAGCGGAGAGAGGAGATGAATACTGAATTAAGGGGACCAAACTGCCTCCTCTTCTGCCACAAGCCAGGTCAGGCTCCATGGCAACCCTGCCTCCTGGACCTGCAGCTCCCCCACATCTCCAGGAGTCCTGGTTCCCACTGGACGCCAGATAGCCTGGCTAGCCCGCTCTGCCAGGACACGGTCCTGACTCACCCTTCCCTCCCCCTGCTCTTGACCCCAAAATAGGGCCTCAGACCAACACGCCCAGGATCTGGGAGCAGTCGTGAAATGGAAGCACAGTTCTAGGAGATCAGACGCTGACAAAGGGAGTGTGCCTTGCCTGGCCTTCCCTGGGTCCTGCTCCCTCCTGAACAGAGCAGATGGCTGGGGTACATGGTCACTCCATCTGCCTTAATTCTGAGCTGGGGGCAGGTGGTTAAAAAGAAAAAAAAGCGGGGGGGGGGCCTACCAAACCAAGTAAAGTCTAAAAGGTCAAAAAGTATATATCTAATTTAAAAGAAAACATAAAAAGAAGGCTCGGGCATTATTCAGCTAGAATCCCAGTTTTGTACTTGCCGGTTGATTCTCGACTGTCTTCATCCTACCCTAACCCTGCTGTGGTCAACCATGCCCGTGTCGCAGGTAACGCAGACATGGTTCTGCCTCCTGCATCATCTACCCCACCCCTTGTTCTCCTCCCTCCAGGAGGACAATTCATCATTGCTCTACTAGTTGGTCACCTGGGACATAAGGAAAGGAAGTTGCCGTCCGCAGACCCTGAGACCCGGGACTGGAACACCAAAATGCTTCTGTGCTCATGGATGGCTTTAGTCACCCACGTTCTTTTTCCCGTCCTGCTCTGGAACTGCTAGGTCAGAGGTCACAAGCTCACAAAGCCTAGAGGGACCAGGTAGGCAGTACAAATGTGAGATAACAGCAAAAACAGTGGCCCGCGGGCTGAAGGGGCAGCCACTGCCCAGCCCCAGCTGATTCCGGCCACATAATGGATGTGGGCTCAGCAGAGCCAAACCTTCTGATTTGAAAGATTGGGAAACAGAATTTTTTTCAAAGTGTGAAATCTCGTTTTAAAATACTGGCAAACAATAAAAATATTTTTAAACCACTGAGCCGGCCAAACAAAACACGCCTGAGTTTGTGCCTGCTGTTTTAGCTGCTCCTCTCATCATTTCTCTTCTACCTAAGGCAACACTTTGGTCCCCACCGTCCTGTTTGCAGGTGAGGGTCTAACTTCAGAGAGCTCCGGTAGCTCCAAACCCAGGACTTGTGGGCTGAGAAGTGCTGGCTCCGTGGAAGACTGCACCAGGCAGAGCTGAGCACCAGCTATGCCAATCTGCTTCGGGTGTAATCCAAGCTGCTGATTGCCATCTATAAAGCCCTGCATGGTTGCAGTTCTGGTTACCTCACAGCTCCTCTCCCCTTGGGCTGGAGTACGACCTCACTCTCCTACGTTAAGAGCTCCCGGTGAGCATTCCAGCCCGAGATCTGGGAAGCCGGAGGCTGAGTAGCTCTGGAGGAAGCACCGAGCTTCGGCAAGTCGCCTTACAGCCCCAGCTGCCACCCCAGCGGAGTGGGAGGCCTCCAGGGCACTGTGGGAGCCCCGATATTGAGGCCGTGCCTGAGGAGCGCGGAAAACGTGTTGTCCTTTGTGATGATCACAGCTTTCAGGGAAAACCTAGGAAATGCTCCCTGCTCTGCCTCAAGTCAAGCCCGGGGCTTCTGCTCAGACACTGCAGCCAGCCCAGTTTCTGTTCCCTCTGCAAGAAGCACCGAATTGGGGCCAGCGTTTTTGGCAAAGACGACTTCAGCTGAACAATGTAAAACGGAGCCGGAGTGGGTTGTGGCAGGCAAACCTCCTCGGCTTTACAACAACCAACAATGTGCTCCTGTCCCCCATGTCAGGGTGGGAGCAGGGAGAAATCCTCTTATTTTTCTCCTTCACCATCCAAGTGGCTCCTGCCATCCCATCTCCAGAGAAGCCAGGCGGGTGGGCAGCTTGCTTTCCCGGCTCCGGGGAATACAAACGGGAGCACCATGGAAACCCCCAGAGTGTGCACGACACCGCAACAGGAACAAAACTTTTTCAAGTCCAGAAACAAAATCCGGACCCTTTTATGATGGCCATGGAAGGCCCCTGGTGAGGGATGCTGGCAGGCTACTAGCCCAGAGCCTCACACGCCGAGGACCTGGACCTCAGCCCAAAGACGGAAGGAGAGGGGAAGAAAGCGAGTCTGAAACATATTCTGATACCTCACTCCCAGCCCTGAGATGGCACCACAGGGATGGAGACACTCAGGTCTCTGAACTAGAACACCCCAGAATTCTGAGCAATGCATGGCTGCTATCCTGCTTGGGCAAAAAAAGACACCAGGCAAAGGCCCAGGGACAGAAGTGGTTCCCTACACAAAAACAGTGGATTTCTGTTCTCTCCAACTTCCACAAAATGCCCAAGAAATGCCCTATGTAAGGGCACTTACCAATGTTTGGATGCTTCAAAAGTCGGCATATCCGGGCCTCACGTTCTAGTTTCTGGTGATCTAAGAGCAGAAGAGAGAAAACAAAAGCCATCAAACACCCACTCTATTTGTGGCCACCTGGCTATTCATATGCTTTCAATTCTTAGGCACCAACTATGCCCTTTTTACAATTTGCTGAATTAATACATCACGTCACGGCAATTCTGGAGACAGGTATTAATGACAACCTTTTCCTGATGAAGTGCCTTAGGATAGCTTCCCAAGTCAGTGAGTGGCAGAGCCAGGATAGAAGCCAGGTCTTTAACTAAAACTGTAGTGCTCTTTCCACCACAGCAGGGATTTCACTGGGCCAGTGTGTCCAGAATCTCTTCCTTGTTGGAAATACTAATAATAATGGCTAAGTTTTATTGAGCACCTACTACAAGACCAGATATTGTGCTAGGAGTGCCGCATATATTCTCTAATACAGTCTTCATGGCAACCCTGCAACATAATGATGCTGACAATGAAGATGGTGATGATTTGAAAATAATAATAATACTAGCTAACATTTATTGAGAGCTTACTTCTACACCAGGCAGATACATATTTTAATTTAGTCTCATAACAATGCTATGAGGTTGGTAGTATTATGATGCCTGTTTTGCAGAAATCCTGCTTCTCCCCAGGATCCTCTTGGCTGTCCACTGCTGGGAGCTCTGACCTCTTGGCACTCAGGCTCTGGGGTTACTCTGCTTTGGTGAAATGACCAGAATCCAAGAGCCCACCAATCTAAGCAAGCTGTGTTTGGTCAGTTCCTTCCCCGGGAAGGCAGAGCTCCAGGAAGTAGAAAGAGAGGCTGCTACTACTCAAAGCAAGGTGGCCTAGAAGCCCTGCCCACCCTACCCCCCAGCTCTACTTGCTGGAATCCTGCCAAAGTCACCTGCTTCACAGAGTCTTCCCTGTTCCTCATGGTAGTCTGTGACTTCTCTCCCCATGACCCACCCCCACCTCCCACAGCACCTCTTATAATTCTCACATCACACATTAAATCACACATTAAATCTTTCGGTCACAAGCTTTTCAAAGGGTGGGACCTCTCTGCGTGATGCTTCCCAGAGTTTCTTCCATATCAGAGGCTTAATAACGGTTTGTCAATAACATTGACAGTAGTAGTAAAAACTATTATTTACGAAGCATTTACTATAGGCCAGGCAGAGGCATGGATTATCTTATTTCATCCTCACAGAAACCCCGTGAAGTGGAGGATCTGATTAGTTCCACTACACTGTAAAGGAGGAAACTGAGGCTTAAAAGGTTCAAGTAACCTGGCCAAGGTCCCACAGACAGGCAGTGGATACAGGTGGTCCGAGCCTAGAGCCCTCTTTCTCATTGCTATGATGTGATGACAAGATAAAGAAAAGTGAGAGTATTAAGTAAAGACTCCAGGCTTTGGGGGGCATAGTCCAGTTCACCTCAACTTCCCCAGGTCCAGGCAGGTACCTTCCCATCCACAGCTGCCAAGCAATTCCCACCTCCCTTGGTAGGGGCTTCTGCCCATCCACCTCTACCTAAATAGCAAAGAGCCTCCGTAAAGCCTCCCATGACCCTCACAACCATCTTACCAGGCAGGTGCATTGATTATCCCATTTCACAGATGATAAAACAGGCCCAGAGAAGTTAAATAACTTGCCTGAAATCCTACAGCAGGAAAGGGATAGAACTGTGATTTCAAGCCCAGGCCTGCCTGAGATAATGTACGGATTATAGATGAGAAGGAATTCATATTTACTGTTTCATCAACCACCCTCAGCTTTGTCCTAAACTTTCCCTCTAGGGACAGCTCTGCTTTGTGGAAGAAGGACGTGGGGACAGGCAGAGATTAGTTCCTGCTGCCCAGCTAATCCATCCCAGCTGTCCAAAGATCTGGGTCAGGCCTTCCTTCCCATCCTCGAGTTCAGTATGACCACTGACCAGGATGCAGCCAGGAGAACTCCAGGTAACCCCACATTGCCTGGGATCCCTCAGGGCCAGGGACCTTCAGAAGGTAGGCAGTTGAGGAAGCAACACTAGCCCTGCCTAGTCCCCCTTCCCCCCCTGCAGGGGGCCTTGCTTCTTCCAGATCTTCCAGATCTGGCCAGAGGATGTCAGGGCAACCCCAACTTCCTTCCCATCCCTGGACGTGGGATGGCAGTACCAAGCTAGTCACCCTAAAGCTGAAGACCTACCAGCCCTCTCTCTGACCACTCACCTCACATCCTCCAACCCACAACTCTCGGGCTTGGCTGCCCGGGCAAGTGCGGGACAACAGTATCTTGCGATGCGGAGGTGGCAGCTGAGGAGAAGGCCCAGAAGATTAATGTTTATCTCCTCCCTTAAGACTCTTACTGGCTAATAGTTACAGTTCCACAACAGCAACAGCACTAAAAATACGGGTGCTCTGGCACCCGTATTATCAGTGACTCAGAGTAAGAAGGGAAGAGACAAAGAGTCACACTTCCAGCTCCTTGAAGGAACTGCCCAGGGTCCAGAGGGTCCTAGATAGTCACTTAGTTCGACCCTAACTCCAAGGAGCTGAGCCCCATGTTCTGCCCAAGGCCTGTGTCTCCTCTGAACCTCAGGTCCTTGCTCTGATCCTTAGTCATGGAGTCTGGCCATTAACACATCAGCTTTGGAGTCAGAGAGCCCCAGACTGAGTCTCAGGGCCGCCATGTTGGGTGAGTTATTAAACCCATCTGAGCCTCATTCATTCACTCAGAAAATATTTACTGAGGCCTACTATGTGACAGGCACTGCTCCAGATGCTGGGGATACGGCAGTGAACAAAAGAGATAACAATCCCCACCCTCATCAAGCTGATATCCTAGAGGAGCTGAGGGGGAGGG
This sequence comes from Leucopleurus acutus, assembly GCF_964270905.1. Taxonomy (NCBI): domain Eukaryota; kingdom Metazoa; phylum Chordata; class Mammalia; order Artiodactyla; family Delphinidae; genus Leucopleurus; species Leucopleurus acutus. The sequence goes on along the minus strand of NC_139156.1, from coordinate 58,894,166 downwards.
ACAGACAGGAACAACTGGATGGTATGTTAGATGTCGTGGTAAGTGCGATGGAGAAAAATAAAGCAGGGAAGCGGGAGAGTGGACACTTAAAATAGGTGGTCAGGGAACACCTCAGCAAGGAGGTGACGCTTGATTAGAACCCGAAGGAGGTGAGGTGAGAGAGTGAGCCAGGCACACAGCTTGGGAAAAAGTTTCCTCACTTCTAAAATGGAGGCAGCGACATTCGTGGATTAAATGATGTATTTGGGTGAACGCTCAGCACAGTGCCTGGCACACAGGGAGAACCTCCTTTCCAAGGGCCCAGTGATAAGACAGACGAGACCTCCCAGGCTGGGCTTGTGCCCATGGCCATCACCAGAGACACGAGAGTCAGGCCCACTCTCCCTCAGCCTGGGCAGTCACGGGGTCCACAGCACAGCAACTGAGCCCGCCGACCTGGCTCCATCACAGCCTCCTGTTTGGGGGTGGCCCACCTGTGTCTAGAGCCTACAGGGGACGGTTAACAACAGGGGCTCATCAGACAGAGGACAACCCAGGAAATGCTGCTGCCCGTGGGATCCCTGGTCTTCCTCGGCCTCAGCCTTGCTGGCTGTGGCGCCCTGCCATCCCGAAGCTCTGCTCAACGAGCCGTATGGTTTCTGCTTACCACGATCTCCCTGACTCCTTACTCCTCGCACAGCCAGCCAGCACCCCACCTCTCCAGCTGTCGTCTCTTGTCCCTTTCCCCCCTCACTCCCGGTCCTGTTGTCCCCTCCAGGGCTGCTCCATGTCTGGGAAAAAGCAAAGGGCTCCACCCCAGCAGCAGTGGTGTTTGAGGAACAAGTAAGGTTTGCAGAGCATCTTTTCCAGATGCAAGGTCTGTCCTGTAAACTCGCACCCCCAGCCCCAAAAGGGGTAAGGCCACTGAACTGGCCTGGTCCACAGTGGTAGGTCCAGTCCTGGCTTGGCATCCCAAGGTGATTAAACATCAGCCGGTGCTCTTGTCACAAAGGCAGCCTTCTCCCTTGAGACGCCCCCTCCTTCCAGTGACCACTGAGTTTGCCGTTCCTAGGGAACAGCCCAGACCTTCCAAGGCTGACCCTCTTCCCACCCACCTTTCAACTGGGCTCATCCCCACCCCCTCACACGGCCCAGCCCCCCCTTCCTGTTTGACAACGGCCACTTCCCGCTTTTGCACAGGGCCACTTCCTGCCTGCCTGTGAGCTACTGCCATGGAGAGACCCACCCCTGCCGGCCTTCAGCCCAGCTCCAACCATAGCCCTCTGCAAGGATTTCCCCTCAAGAGCAGAGGTGGCAACAGGCGCAGAAAGCAGAAGCGGCCGTTATCAAGATCCCGCTTCAGGCTTTCCTAACAGCCCACCCAGGGCAGAGCCAGGCCCTGGGACACAAGGATCCCTGGAGGCCTCACGTCTCCCGCTTTCTGCCCAAGCGCTTCAAGACTTGGTTCAGGGCACCACAAAGGCCGAATACCCTTGACAAGAAGGGCAGCAAGGAGTGACCAGATGCAGAAAAGAGGAAGCAGACAGTGAGGAGACGATGCGTGGCAAAGGCGGGGCAGAGCCCTAGAAACACCTCTCCCTTAGGACCCCAGGGGAGATGCCCACTCCAAATTCACTTTCCTTCCCCAACAGGATCGGGGCCCAGGGAGGGTCGTCCAGATTCTCCACAGCCCTGCAGAGACACGCTGGCTGATTTAGTGACATTTCTCTAAAACCATGAATGCCAGCACCAGCTTCAACTAAGATCCTACTGCCACCTAAACATACAACCCACTGTAAGTGGGAAAGGACACAGAGCCCTGCTCTGGCTATGGGGACTCTCCCCAAGTTCCAACCTCAATGACACCCTTGACTTTTCAAAGGGTATTTCAAAGGTCTGTGCCTGTGGCCCCAACATGGGTTAGGAAAAGCTTCCCAGAGCCTATCGAGTTCAGATGCTCGATGTGGGTCTCTCCTCTTGTTGCTCTTCCAAGTGCCCCCCTCCAGGCCCCCCGTAGATATCGCTCCGAGGAGTATAAACAAGGGCAGCATAGGGATTTGGTGTCATAATCCACATTCCGCAGCTGCTTATAAACAGTCCCTGGCCTTGGGCACTGACTAGTGGGCATCCCAAGCCACAGTCTCACTGACCTTACCCTGACATTGTGATGCCACATCCCTTCCTCTGTGAATCTCACTCTAAAGGTGCAAAGTCCCCAGTTAAGAGCAAAGTCCGTGTATCATGTAAGAGCAGGGGCCACAGCTTCTAATTCCTTCACACCCATACACCTGGGAACTAGCTGAGGGCTGTGAATACAGTGAGATGGAGCTGAAATGTGCCCACGTGAACCCCCGGGGCTCTGTCCTTTAACCTGGTGTCCCCCCCTTCTCTTCAGTCCTAACTCGAGCAGTTTTAACTGGGTGACACAAAGACCTGAGCCCTACTTTGGTCTCTGAATCTTAAGACAAGAGAAGCTTTAACTGAGGAGGAAAAGGAGGGAGGCACCGAGAAGTGCCCCATAGTGAAAGTCTCCCAAACCAGCTTGGACAGGGAAAATCCCCATGGGGACTAGCAAGCCCCAAGAAGGCAAAGCTCTGCCTCTGGACACTCTCAAGGGCCAGAACAGGGTCAGCTGCCGAGTTCTCCATGCCCCTGGCAGGGTTCTGGGTGCCTGCAGCCTTTGCCCACTGTTTTGGTGACATTTCCTTCATGGTAACCAGCCCCAAGTAAAACATCCCAGGAAGCAGCCCCTAAAAATAGCTCCTCCCAGGGCAGCAGCAAGCAGGGGGAGGGGAAAGAGAGGGAGGAGAAAAGAGGGGAGCAGATGGGAAGCTGCTGCTGCTGATAGAGCCCAGGAAGTATAGGTGGTGTTGGGGGGAAGTGGCTGGAAATATCCCCATCATAGAGCGGTCTCTACCCACAGAGGTGGTTACAGATGACAGCAAGACCTAGCCAGCCGAAAGGAGGGATTTGCTCCACTGGGCTTAGAGCTCTGGGCCTAGATGGAGAGGTACGGGGGTGATATATCAGGATTTATCACAGGAACTAAATATCCAGAATATGTGTTTTAAAGGGAAGAGTCAAAGGGTAAGTGAAGTCCATACTGCTTAAGGATGCTGGGATCTGAGCACTGGCAAAATCACTGGCATGCCTACATCTCAAAACAAACCAATCTTTTGTGTCTTGGTTTCCCCACTGGCTGTGGGACAGATCTGGCTGGCCAGGGGCAGAAGACAAAGGGCCTCTGCCGAGAGGCACTCAGAAGGTGCAAAGTGCCCATTTCTTCCTGTCACCACCCTTTTGGCACCCATGGGATCAGGCCCATGTCAGCCCGCCAAGGCTGTCCAGAGAGCAGCGAGCACAGAGCTGGGGCAGAAGCCTGTCACACCCACTCCTCCCCTTCCCTGTCTCCAGCCTCAGCAGAGAATGGGGTCAGCCACTCACCTCTAGGGTTTCAGCACAGCCTCAAAGCTTGGAGCACAGCTCCTAACAAGGGACCAGGGCAAGCAGCAGGAAGAAGCACGCAGCAGGGCTTCCCCTACTGCCACCTTGGATAGGGCCACCTTCCAACCTCCATCTCCACCCTATGATGCCAGCACCCCAAGTCACTCTGGGAAGGGGTGGGAGGACAGGGAGGCAGGCCAGTGTTGTGCGAGCTAAGTCACACAGCTCAAAGCATGACTGTGTGATGAAACTGGCCCTTAGCACAAAGAAGGGGCCTCCAGGCTGCTTCCTCATCTACCCAGGGAGAAGGGTCAGAGGAGCTCCTTCACTTATATACAAGTTGCCCATTTCTCTGTCAACAGAAATTGGTCTGTTTTATCCTCAGGAGGAAAGCACGGTTTTGGATCTAATATCTAATCTTCTTAAATGCTTCCTAAAGTCCCAGAGTCCCAGCGTTCCCGTGCTGCATAGATTTCTCTTTCTTCTGCCCCTCCCTCATTGCTGTATCACCCTCCTCTCTCTTCATCCTTAACAGGAAAGTCTCACTTGGAGATACCACAGGGGACACAAATGTCATGGGGGCTACTCAGGCCAACACTAAGGGGGTGGAGACTTTTAGCTGGCACCACCCAGGGGGATCCTATTTCACTCCTCAGGGCCAGCTGGACCCAGAAAGGGACAGTCTTTGCCCTTCTGGTGGCCAACATGCGACAACTCCAGCCACTCAGCTTGCCACAGCCTTGGACACGAACTGACACCCCAATCTGGGGGCTCAGAAGCAGGCCTCTAATCACAGAACAGCCCATGTACACAGATGGCCACATACCGGCCAAGACACCACCTGGAGAAGGCTGGGCTGAGGTGTGTCTGGGAAATCTCAGAGATCATGGCAACAGCAACTGTCACAGCTGTCGCTGATTTTAGACAGCATTTCTTAAAAGTGTGGCTCAGGGTCTACCTGCATGAAATTCACTAAGGCACTTGTTAAAAATGTAGATTCTGAGGCTACACCCTAGACCTCCTGAAGCAGAATCTCTGTGGATAGAGCCCAGGAATGTGCATTTTTAACCAGTCTTCAAGGTGATCCTCTTGAACACTAAAATTGAAAATTGCTGCTTAGAGGAAGTCCCAACATTGCCCTATAAGGCTGTTTATGACACGGAAGGAAGATGATAAGCTGCACTGTCTTCCTATATCTCCCACCTGCTTTATTCTCCAAGCACAGGTCTTTAACCTCATCTGTCCTCCCCTACAGCTGTGTCAGGCCTACAGCCTGGCTCCATGGATGAGAAAGGGGGAACCCAAGCCAGCACCAGGGTACGAGGGATCCAGCAACTTGGCTATGAGTTTCCTGAGCGCCAAAGCCAAAAGGCAACCAGGCTGGTTACACAGTCCATTCACTCAACAAGTATAGGAGGCTCAATATGTATCAGGCACTTTGCTGTATCAATATGTATCCGGCCCCGCCCACACCAAAGTGAAAGAAACAGATATGGTTCCTTACCATTACCCTCCCAGGTCCTGGGGAAGGGGAAAGCTTTTGCTTGCATTTAGCTTCAACAGAAATTTCTTCACATGGGGTATACAGATTAAATAAATAAATAAGCAAAGCAAGTGCTGTAACAGATTTCATAATATTGTTACCAACAGCACCTCTTAGTAAAGCTAAGTATCCCATCATAGTGAAAGCAATTGGAATTCAGATAAATGGTCCAAATAGAGAAGTTTCTTATGACGTGAACTGCTCCAAAGATAAATCCTGAACTATGTAGAGAAAAGAAAGGACCATTTGCCCTTCAACTGTAGCAATATGGGAAATGCTTTGGATATAAGCAAGAGAGTGGGATATAAAATGTTATGCTCCATGAGGTGAAAATCTATATGCATATGAATAAAGATAAGAAGAGAATATGAAGATTTAAAAATAAAAAAAGACATAAGGGCTCAGGCTTCTGGGGGAGGGGGTGCTCTTAAATCTTAAAATAACGACTTATCATTGCCATCACCTGGCCCACTAGCTCTGCATCCAAGCCTATTTTAAATGCCTCCTGCAGCCTAGCTGAGAGCTAAGCTTGGAACCACCGGCTCCCTTAAGAGCCCCAACTCTACACCTACTGCTGCTCCAAAGCAAATGGAGTGACGTTATGTGACTTCAAGTGACTCTACGTAGACAGGCCCGCAGACAACAACAGCGCTCAAGGCTCAGCCACGTGAACTCATGCCCATGGGATCCCTGGTCTTGTCGCACAGCCACCACCGTGGGCCCCCGAGGCCACCATGACAAGAAACAACAGAGCAAAAGAAGGATTCCCATCCAGAGCTGACCCCCCCAGAAGACCAGGTGATCTCTCCCCATGCCTCCTGGGCCACCTTACCATGGATGCCAAGGAGAACCAGCCCGATACGCTCTTTTTCACTCGGCAGCACAGAGGATCACAAACAAGAAAGGTAACAGGCAGAGAGACTCAGCAAACACAGCAAGCTCCTTCAGACCCTCATGGATGACCCTGGTGGGCCCACCACATTCCCAGACACAGAAATCCAACACCTGTGGAGCCCCAGACAGACAGACAGCGACGAGTGAAACCCAGCCCCAGCCGCTGCACCTTTATAAAATATACAGCGTAAACTGAGAGGCTTCAGGGAAGCCACGGCCTTCACTCCCTAACCCCATGGGCACCAGCCTAGTGGGCACTGGCCCAACCCTCCCCAGGAGCTCACACCCCCCACGTCCACACCTACAGCACAGCCCCTGGATGGCTCCCTCCATCTCCAAGACAACACCCTCCCACTCTCAACCTCCAAACAGTACGGGCACTTACATATTCCTGAACTCTCTTGTTGGCATCTGTGCCTATCAACCAGGACCAGACCTCTGTCCCAGAGTTAACCTGGCACACAGGCCACGCAGCAGAGCCCCAGTTTTGGCATAACCATCTCGAGAGAGGGGGAGCTGCTGCCTAAAGCATATGATCTTACACAAGAATCTTCTTGGGGAGAAAAAAAATCAAAGAGAAATGAAACCTCATCCCACTTGGGCAGGGAAAGAAAGCTATCAGCTGGGAAAGATGGGACACGGTTGAAAAAAGGTGAGGACTGGAAAGGGACATGATCACATCGGTTAGGGAAGTTCAGATGGGTAGAGGAGTAGAAAATGATGGCCCAAGGCAGGCAGCTCCACAAAGTCACCACACCAGCTATCCTCATCCCAGAGTTCAGCTCCCAGCTGTCTCTCTCTCTCCCTCCCTCCCTCATCCCTGGGTCAGAGGACAGTGGTGCGATGAGGAAAGCAAAGCACTGCATCATTAACTGGAGACACCAGACACCAGCCCCATTTCTGATGCACCAGGGCTATGCTGTGTGGGCACGGGGAGGTATCCATTCTCAAACCGTCATCCCTGCCTGTGCCCTGCATCCTTGGCCAGAGGATGTCTGCCAAAGAGTCCAGCCCACCACACTGTCCCGCCTCCCCATGGAAGGAGGGCATCTGACTGCCCACATATCTCTATGGCAACCATCGCCTCCAACTCAAGGTACCCAGAGAGAAAGAAAACAAACAAATAAGTCAACTTAATAGCCAATGTAGAGGAACAGCAAGAGACAGGGGCTGGGAGGGAGACAGCAAGACAATCCCTGCTTGTGAGGATGGAGAGAGGCCCTCCCAGCCAGGAGGCAGACACAGCCCTGCTAAACAGGTACCAGAATAACTGACATGATAGAAGCCCACTGTCATTTTATAGCTTCTCCAATGCTTAGGGACATCTACTACATCTCTTACTCCAGAGACGCCCAGGTCATTACTGGCCATGGCCCACATCTTCTCCAGGGCATCTGTCCTGGCTCCTAATATATATATCGCATCCTACTGTCTAGTCTTAATTCCTTTCTATAAGTCTCATAACCTTTGTCTTGGTGCTACACCCTGCAGCTCTCGATGACCTGACCCATCTACATACCTCCATAGTCACCACACCTGTTCACAGAGCACTTCACACATTGTTGGGTCTATACCTATCAGATGAGGTGAGTTTGGCAAGCACCCAATACAAGGTGCAGGGAGTGTAGGTTCAAGGTGTGAGAGACAGGGCCTGACCCTCCTGGCCTCAGGTACTTGGAAGGATCTCACAAGTTAGGCCCTCAGGCCTGGGCCTTCACAGTTCTCAGATCCCGAGGCCAAGCTGCTTCCACTCCAACCAGGCCATTGAGATTTCCAGACCATGAGGCATCAGCCTCCACCCAGGACAGACTGCATCTGCTGTTGCTGCACCACCAACTTTGTAATTTGATCAAAAAAGCAATCAAGTTCATCTGGCAGGATTTGTTCCTGAGAAGCCCTCGACAGTAGCAGCCTCCCCTGATGTTTACAGATTCCCTTCCCTTGGGAGTCTGTTCTGCCGCCTGCTGGGCAGGGGGAGGCTGGATTTGTCAGAGCTGTTCACTTACTGCATTTTCATCTTGAGTCCCCACTGGGGCACAGGGATTCGGACAGCCCTGGAGTGGTTACCACTGCCCCAAACACAGACTCCAAATGACCCAAATGAAGAGCTAGCCACCCACCACTCCCCATATCCTCCACCTCCATAAAAACCAAACTCCTTTGAGCCTTCACAGACTACTCCTCCCAGCAGCAACCTACAACTCTTACATCTTCATTCTTTTCTACCTGTTCCCCATACAATTCCTTGCCTGGTTTCAAAGTCCACCCACCCTGAAATTCCAACGCTTCTCCAAGTGCTAAAACGCACAATCCCGAACTCCTGGAGCATCTTCAGAAGAATCCATAGCCCTTGGAGGCACCCTTGGGAGAGACCAAGATGGGGAATACTCACCCCGGGCAGATAATTTCTTGGTATTGATGATTTTTGCTGCATACTCCTGCGTGGAGGTTTTCTTCACACACCTGCGGACCACAGAGAAAGCACCCCTGGAGGGAGAAGGGGGAAAGAACTGGGAAATGGAGCAAACACACTTCAGGTCTGAGGACAGTGATGCTCCCAGCACTAGATCTTTAGTCAAAATCACACACACACACCAGCGTAGTACCCATCACCATCCAACATGGGGCAGAAGGATGTGGCCTCTGCAGGACACTCAACAGATGTGGGTGGAGGACCACCCTACTCCCACACCCACATCTAGTTCTGGGCGAAGCAACAGCCCTAACCTCAGGCTGTGCATCAAGCTGGTGGCAGATGCTTAAAACACACACCTGCTGCATCTCACAGACAGCCCTGCAGTCCCGGCCTAGAGGACCCGGAGAAGGCAAGAGACCCTGCCCTCTTCTCAGCAGGAATAGTTGTGGGTAGGAGGAGAGATTAGAAAGAGGGTATAATCCTCTGAGAGAGAAATCTCCCTCAACCATGGGGGAAGGTGGGGAAAGTGAGGCTCAAATCCCCCTCACCCGGCTTCATCCCACTGCATCCTGGCTCAACTGACAGCAGGGAAAGAGAGGATCCAGTTGTGGGTCTCAGACATCAACAGCTCCCCTTCCCCATGATATTTCCCTCTACGTCTGCGCACCCCCCCCCCCCCCGCCCAGTCCCCCACGGGAGCTTCTACACTCCAGCTCTGGAAACATCTAGGGGGGCGGGCAGGGCGGGGGCTGCAGTGGCCGGGCTCGCCGCCGCGGGTGGGGGTGGGGGGGCTGGGGCTGCTGCAGCGGCCTGCTCAGTGCGGAGGGGAGGGGGATGCTGCGGCTGCGGCGCGCGACTCTCGGGACCGCTGCAGGGATGGGGGGAGGGGACGGGGGTGCTGCAGCACTGCCCAGCAGTGGGGCTGGGTTCCTGGAAGCTGCACTAGCCGGGGGCGGGGCCGGGTACCAAACATCCCCCCACACCCGGGCACCGCAGCGGGGTTGGAGCTGCAGGGCCGGGGAGGGTCCTGAGTGCCAGGCGCGTGGGACATAGGACGGGATGCTGAATGAGCTCCTGAACTGAGTGGGAAGGGGGCAGCGAGCAGGTGGGGTCGGGATGGGGGGCGCCTGAAGGCTGCAGGAGGGGCGGGGCTGGGGGCGCCCAGGAGCGCTCCAGGGGCTGCAGTCCCGGCGGCAGCGCGGGGTGCAGCAGCCCGGGCAGCTGCTGCAGGGCTCGGAGGGCGCTGCGGGGCAGGGAGCTGGGGGCGACGGGGCCCCCGGAGGCGGCTGGCGGGAAAGGCTGGGGGTGGGGCGGGCCGAGGGGGCGCTGCAGCGGCTGGTGCAGGGCCGGGGGGCGGGGCGAGGAGCCACATAGCGCCCGGGCGGCTGGGGCAGGGTGGGGGGGCCCCGGCGGGCGGCGGGCGAGCCGTACTTGCCGAGCTCCTCGAAGAGCTGGTAGTCGTCGGTGAAGCGGGTGCAGGTGGCGGTGGTGGCCATGCTGGCGGGCGGGCGGACGCGGCGGTGCAGCCCGCGCCGACGTCGGTGCACAGTCACCGCCGACCGGCCGAGGGAGCAAGAGGAGGAGACGGGGCTGAGCCCGGCAGCACCGCGAGACTTTACCGGGGAGAGCGAGGGAGGGAGGGACACCCCCGCGCCGCCCGCCCGCCCCGCCCCCAGCCCCGCCAGCAACCCCCCCCCCGCCCGGCCCCCGGCCCGCCCCCGGGGAGGGGCCTCCCGCCGCCGGCCCCGCCCCGCCCCGCCCAAGGGAGCCGCCTGGGCTGGGTCGAGCGCGCGGGAGAGTGAAGGGGAGGTGGGGGGTGGTCTCAGCCCTGGGCCGCCCAGAGGGAGCTGAAAGGTTCGCGACCTGTGGGCTTGTCTCAGGGCGGACCCTACAAGTGCTCAGAACGTGCGTGCGAGTGTGTGTGTGTGTGTTGGGAGTGTGTAGGGGTCTGGACCACCGAGTTTTCTGGTGAAGCTCCACACTCGAGACCGGCGCACACGATGTGGAGAGAGGGCCAAGGTCAAAAAGCCCGTGTCACACTGCACACTCGGAAGACGCCCCCAGTCTGCAGAGCCAGCTCTCAGCAGCCTTCCCTCGGGAAGCTGACAGTCTAGACTGTGTAAGCATCAGGGCCATTATTAGATAAAACCCTTCAGGCACGGTTTGTTCAGGGAGACCAGGCCAGGGCGAAGGATGCAGGTGGAACTCTGCCTTCCTGCACTCCAACCTTAGAGATGAGAGAATGTTCTCTCTCCGGCCAGCTAAGAAAGGGATGAAATGGGAACCATTTAGAAAAGGCTTTGTGCAGTGTGGGCTAGAAGAGCAAGTGGAAGGAAGAAAAAAATAGCCCCATTTTCTTGCAGGCAGCCTTTATTTTATTTTATGGCACTCATCACATTGTGTAATGATATGTTTACTGGTATGAGAGGAAGTAGAGCAAGAGCATGGCTGTCTTAAGAGTGAGTTCGGGGTCAGACTGCCTGACTTGGATTTCTGGGCAACTCACTGACCAGCTGTGTGGCATCCGGCAAGTCACTTAGTTTGTGCTTCAGTTACCTTATCTGAAAACTGGGAAGAGTAATAGTAACTAACTACCTCACAGAGTTTTGAGTATTAAATGGACTAAATCACGTGAAGTACTTAGAACAGTACCTGGTACCTAAGTAGAAGAGTGTTAGCTATCTGTTTAATATTTGCCTTCCCACTAAATTGTAACAGGGCAGGGCTTCTGCCTGTTTTGTTCACCACTCTTTACTCAGCCCCAGACACTTAGTAAATATTTGTGGAATGAAGGGACTCCTTGGGGCCCTGGCTCCTGTCGCCAATGTCAGAGGATGGTAGGACGGAGGCTCACAACTGTCTCGGCAGAGGAGAAACAGGCCGGGCAGGTTCCTGACCTGCCCGGGCAGCTGTACCCCAAGTCAGAGGCCAGCCCCTACTGGGCAGGGCGGAGCTCAGCCAACTGCTGCAGCTCAGCCTTGATTACAGCAGGACGCCCACTGGGAGTTGGGCCTCCATTGTCAGCAGGCTGGCTCGCCCGGAGAAGGCAGCTGAGAGGCTGAGAGGCGTCCCAGCCTCCCAGACCACCTCCCTGATGGGGTGGGTGGAGCAAAGCTCCCAGGGAGGGCTCCTCTCCTTTCCTTAACCAACAGCCCTTGGAGCTGGTTTGAGAACCAGACTGCCCAGTGGGGGTGATTAAGGGAATAGGAGAGGAAAAGCATTAATAGATTGCCTGGAAGGAAGGCAGAGGGCAGAAGGGAAGGGTTGAGGTGACAGAATATCATGCCCCACCCCTCCTCAGGGCAACAGGAAGTAAGGCGCTGGGGAGTAAGGCCACTTCCTATCTCGAAGCACCGGGGTAAGAGCCTGGTTCCAAGTCCCAGGGTGGGGCAGGGCAATGAGATTGTATACACGTGGATGACAGTAAATCATCCACCTTAAAAGCAGAAGTGATGGCTAGCCTGCACTCTAGTAACAAGGCTTGCATATTAATCATCAGTGTGCCATTCCTGAGCCCTCAAGGCAACTTGGTTCCCGACCTCCAGATGCTGAAACTTTATATTCATTAATGTAAGGTGGAGTGAGAAGATGGAGAGACGTCAGCACAGGCCAGGGCTGCCACGGAGGCCCCTAGGGTATCCCAAGGGAAAACAGAAAAACAAGACGACAAACCTGACCTGTTCCCGGCAGAGGGTGAGGGTTCTACTACCTCATTTCTCCCTCCCTCCCTCACTACCCTCAACAGCCTCTCTGACGTGGCCGCAGTGGTATGGCAACCTCATGGGGTCCAAGAGTGGCTATGTTCCATTGCAGCCGGTCCCCTGGTAAGCACCAGTACTCAGGCCATGCCCACAGAGCGGGGAACAGGGATTTACACAGGAAATGGATTTCCTGATAATCACCAGAGGAGCCCCACTAGGCGGACCCTCTGTCATTCTGCTGATCTTTCTCTTTGGAGTCTCTGAAAATTACACCATGGGACTTCTCCTTGAACGAGAGAAGCTTCCCTCCCTAATTTTGGAATGCAATTTTAGAGTATAAAGTTACTTACTCTTCAGAGTTGAGGAAAATGGGGCAGTTGAAAGTGAGGCTTTCTTTTTATTGAAGTATAGTTGACACAATATTATGTTAGTTTCAGGTGTACAGCAAAGTGATTCAGTTATATATTTGTATATATTTTCAGATTATTTTCCATTATAGGTTATTACAAGATATTGAATATAGTTCCCTGTGCTATGCAGTAAATCCTTGTTGCTTATCTATTTTATGTATCATAGTTTGTATCTGTTAAGCCCATACTCCTAATTTACCCCTTCCTCCCTCCTTTTCCCCTTTGGTAACCATAAGTTTGTTTTCTATGTCTGTGAGTCTGTTTCTGTTTTGTCAATAAATTCATTTGTATTATTTTTTAGATTCCCCATATAAGTGATATTTGTCTTTGTCTGACTTGCTTCACTTAGTATGATAATCTCTAGGTCCATCCATGTTTCTGCAAATGGCAATATTTCATTCTTTTTTAAGACTGAATAATATTGCATTATATATATATACCACATGTTCTTAAACCAATCCTTTGTTGATGGGCATAAAAGTGAGGTATTTAAATGCAAGAGGGATGACACTCTTGGAAACAAAGAATAAGTACCTGCTTGTTATGGGATGTTGTAAAATAAATTTGAAAAGAATTCAGTCTTGTACTGCAAGGGGTTTTTAAATCCATACTTTAAATCCACAGAACCCTATGGGTTACATGGTCAAGCCCCAGCAACTGCTTAATATACTGGGGTTCCACATAAGATTTTGTTGAAAAAAAAGAGTCCCTGGCTAAAAAAATTCCCTGAAAGAAGTTTGAAACCCACTGGATAAGTGGCTTCTGAGGTCCCCTCCAACTCTAGGATTCTATGACTAGTTTTGGAGAATTAGGGGTGATGAGGTCAATGGCCTTTCTCCAAGGACTCTGAGAAAAGTTTTTGTTGTGAGGCATTTGAAACTAGTGAGAAGATACGATAATGGGGAAAAGAAACAATGAGAAAGACAAATGAAAACATTTACATAAGCAATCCCCAAACTAGGAGGGGTTAAGGGATGCCCCTCTCTCCCCTGGATGACGCTTCAAATCGCAACCACGCACAGAAAAGCTGATATGCCCCATCGCCAAAGAGAACTACTCCCAACCAAGCCATTGTCTTTGGTAGGAGTGTTTTCCCATGCCTCCTGTGTCTAAGAGCTTGAAAAAAGGGTTAAGAACCACGAATTAAGTCAATGACTGCGGTATTTCTTAAAAGAGAAGCTGAGGTATTTTAAGTGAGGGGCTCAACTCCTACTGGGCATAGGGGATGAGATTTGGGGGTGACAGGCTGAGAATATTTGGAGTGAGAACTAAAGCATTTGGTGTGAGGAAACGAGGTGTTTGTAATAGGGTCTGAGATGCAGGGAATGAGCTGAGCTCAGAATTTCAGGTGTGTTGTAGGAATGAGTTTCAGGTGAGTTGTGAGAAGCCAAAATGATTGGAGTGAGGGGCTGAGGGGCTGGCAGGGAGGAACTCCCTTCCATTTTGCAGCTAGAGGGCTGGTTCTGAAGGGCAGACTGATTCCTGCCTTCTTACCCTGAAAATCCAGGTCAGGGTTCCCTTGGCCTCTCGGCCCCTCCACCATTCCCCTATAGACTGTGTGCCCCTTGAAGACAGAGGGTACCAGATCTTTCTTTCTTGTATCCTCAACACCTAACACAAAGCCTGGCATATAGTAGGTGCTCAGTAGGTATTTGTGGAATGCATGAAGTATTGGGGCAAGGGGTTGAGTTATTTGGGATGAAGAGGGAGCACTGGTGGAGAGGTGACAGAGCTGTCATCAGAGGTAAAAGGGAGGAGCTGAGGTGAGGTGCATGTCCTGCACCAGTGGGTATGGCCTGGGCATGAACAGCAGCATGTGGGGCCCCCTGGTGGGCAGACCTGAGGTGCACAGGGTGCTTAGAGGGAGAGACAGGAAAGCCAGAGAAGATAATAAAAATCACAATTGTAGCTAACATTTAGGGAGAGCTTGCTACACGCAGGGTGCAGGCACTAAGCACTCAACATAAGCAATTTCATTTAACTCTCATCACCACCCTGTGTGTGTAGGAGCCATCAGCCCCATCTTACAGAAGAGGAAACTTAGGTTTAGAAAGGTAAAGCAGCTTGTCTAAGGGCAAATAGCTACTCTGTGGTAGAGCTGGGATAATGTGATTGAAGGGAAATGAATAGAAAGAGATGTGGGGGAGTAAATGGCATGGGGGTTCAATTCGATTGTGCTCATACCACCAATAGGATCTAGATTGGAATCTTAAACCCAACTCACATTTATCCCAGTGCCCTAGTCCTGAATCCAGGGACTAGCTCAGAGGGGACACTCATCCATTCATTCATTTCTTCATTTTATTAAGCACCTCCTCTGTTTCAGTCACTTGGGAAATAGAAGACAACAATATGACAAAATTCCTGCCCTTGGGGAACTTACATTCTTGTAGGCAGGTGATGAAACTAGAAATAGGTCATTTTAGACTGGAGTAAGTTCTACAGAGAAAAATAAAATAAGCAATGAGGCAGAGAGTGAGGAATGGGGAGGGAATAGAGAACCACTTTAGCTGAAGTTCTCAGACCTGGCTGCCCTCACAAAGTGACTTTTAAGGGAGACCTAAATGATGGTAAAGAGGTGGTCATTTGAAGATCTGGGACAAGAGCATTCCTCAGAGAAGGAAGAGCAGCAACGACCTGAGATAAAAATATCTGAGGGGTGGAAAGAATGCTGATGTGGTGGGAGCAGAGTGGGCAAGTGGGGAAGCAGGAGGAGGATAGGACCTAGAGCCCTAATAAACCCCATTGTCCTGGTATAACCACAAGGGCAGGCTGCCTCTGTCCTCACAGAAGCACAAGACTGGAAACCCCAGCTCAATGTGAGAAGATACCTTGATCAAGGGTGGACATAAATCTGGGCCTGAAGCCAGAAATGATGCTGTTCCTTGGATACCATAAAGAAGGGTGGTGGAGATGGGCACAGGATGAACTCTCAGCACTCTAGGGGCTCTGGGGGTGGTGTGCAGAGGGATTCTTGCAGAAATAGCCAATGTTGTTTGTTGCTCTGCTTGTTACAAAGCCAATTTACTGACACTGAGTTGTGGTGAAGGATAGTACAGCATTTATTTCAGGGTGCCAAGCAAGGAGATCAGACAACTTGTGCTCAAAAGACCTGAACTCCTCTATGGCTTTCAGGGAAGGGTTTTTAAATGCAACATTAGGGGTGAGGGTTGCAGGGTGCATGATCAGCTCAAGGACTTTCTTCTAATTGGTAGGTGATGATGTTTTGGGAATCTTAATCATCAACCTCCTGGTTCCAACCAGTCTGGGTTCTAGTGCTTGTGGTCAGAATATAGTCACCATCCTCTACCTGGGTCGGGGTGGGGGCATCTTAGTTTCTACAGAACAACTCAAGGATATGCATCAGATTGTTATCTATATCCCTTTAGGAGGAACCAGGAGTCCTGTGATTATTCTAATCATTAACTACTTGAATCTGCTTTTTGGAACTTGGGGAAGGCCTAGGAGACTAAAACGTTTTCTGTAACAAGAAACGGGGGGTGGGGGGAGCTTCCCTGGTGGCACAGTGGTTAAGAATCTGCCTGTCAATGCAGGGGACACAGGTTCGAGCCCTGGTCCGGGAAAATCCCGCATGTCGCAGAGCAACTAAGCCTATGTGCCACAACTACTGAGCCTGTACTCTAGAGCCCACGAGCCACAACTACTGAGCCCGCGAGTCACAACTACTGAAGTCCGCACGCCTAGAGCCCATGCTCCAAAACAAAGAGAAGCCTTCACAATGTGAAGCCCGTGCACCACAACAAAGAGTAGCCCCCGCTCATCGCAACTAGAGAAAGCCCAAACGAACTTTTTGGCCAACCCAATATTTATGATAATAATTATTCCATTGCTACCCTTGACCAGGTTTCTTCAGTTTTTTTCAGCTCTACAGTGATTTGACTATCTTGCTAATGACCTACGTTCAGAATCTTGGAGTCAACTTTGACTCATCCCTCACCTGGCTTAGGGGGCAGAGCTGAGTTTGAATTCTGCCACTTACTAGTTACGTGACATTGGGCAAGTTACTCAAACTCTCTGAGCTCTGTATTCCTCGGGAAAATAAAGATGTCATAACTTTGCTGTGGGGTTGTTATAATAATTTAATAAGAATACGTGTTGGTGAATGGCTCAATGTCTGATGCTATATAAATGGTAGTTTTTATTATTATCATCCTGTGTATCATCAGGAACTGACACCAGTAAATTTTTCCCTTTAAATTTCTTTGTATCCATTTCTTCTTTTCCATTTCCCTCCCACCATCCTAAACTAGGTCTACCTCACCCTCCAGAGTTACTGCAGTAGCCGACCTAACTTTACCAACTACATTTTATATTTCTCTTCCTTTCTTTCTTCTTTCTTTTTTTTCTTTCTTTCCCCTTTCCTCCCTCCCTCCCTCTCTCCCTTCCTTCCTTCCTTTCATGAAATATTAAACACCTACTCTTTTTAGGGCACTGTCTCAGTGCTGGGGATGGAGCAGTAAATGAAATACATGCTGTCCCTGCCCTCAGGAAGCCTACTTCTAGTGAAAGGGACACACTATAAACAAACAAATATTTAATACATCAGTGAGTGCTAAGTGCTATGAGGAAAGTTAAAGCAGGGAAAGGGGTTGGAGGTGCTATTTAATGCAGGGTGGTCGGGGAAGGTCCCTCTGCTAAGCCCAACATATATGCAGAGATCTGCAGGAAATAATATCATTTTAAGTAGGTCACATCTTTGCTGAAATGTTCTTGTTTCCTTCAGAATTAAGTATGGGACTTCCCTGGTGGTGCAGTGGTTAAGAATCTGTCTGCCAATGCAGGGGACACGGGTTTGATCTCTGGTCTGGGAAGATCCTACATGTCGCAGAGCAACTAAGCCCGTGTGCCACAACTACTGAGCCTGTGCTCTAGAGACTGCGAGCCACAACTACTGAGCCTGTGACCTGCAACTACTGAAGCCCATGTGCTCTAGGGCCCGCGTGCCGCAACTACTGAGCCCGCGTACTGCAAGTACTGAAGCCTGGGCGCCTAGAGCCCGTGCTCCGCAACAAGAGAAGCTGCCACAATGAGAAACCTGCGCTCTGCAATGAAGAGTAGCCCCTGCTCGCTGCTACTAGAGAAAGCCCGTGCACAGAAACGAAGACCTAAGGCAGCCAAAAAAAAAAAAAAAAAAGAAGCCACAAATATTAAAAAAAAAGAATTAAGTATGAATGCTCATGTATAACTTTCTAGACCCTCTGTAATTCTATGTTATCTTGTGATTTTGTACCGCTCCCAGAATGCCCCTGCTTCTGCAGACATGCTCAACGTGCTTAAGAATGCACATCATTAGATTAATAGTACTTATCTCTGATAGTGGTATTACTGTGAACATTTTTCTTTAAATGTGCTTTCTAAATTTTTTATGATGAACTTACTTGAATAACAACAACAATAGTGTCATATTTTCTCTTCCCCATCACCTTATTTTAATCTTCATATAACCCTGCAAGGTGAATTTTATTATCCCCATTTTACAGATGAGAAAAGTTAGGCAAGAGAGTTTGCACTGATCCTCTGCACTCAGCTCTTGAAATGTTTGGCACCTGATGACAGGCTCTATGTTTGCTTTTAAAAAATTTTAGTTTTGCCTTCGTAGTTAGATCATAGGTTTCTTAAGGGCAGAACCCTTGTCTTTTTCTTTTATCTCCCTCTCCTCTCTCCTCATGCTTTTATCAGGGTGCTCTGTACTGTACATAATGGGTGTTTTTTAATGAATTGGTCTGTTGCATGGCTGGTCTATGGTTCTGATATGGTCCATTAATTTGCTAGTGGTGCCATCTTGTATGCTCTTGACCCTGGGTCCAAGGATGGAGAACCTGGAGATCCTGGGGGCAAAGAGGTGGGGAAGCTGGACCTCCACCCAGAAAGGGCAGTGATTTTGCTTGTCCACTAGAGGCCGCAGTAGGCCCAGTTTTAGAGAGCCAACAAGGCTGTGGATTACTCAGCCGACCCCACCCCAGGAGTCATTCCCAACACCAAGTCTGTCCTAAAACCCAGGCCTCTAGAGATGGCCTATCAGTGACCCTGGCTTCACTTTCTTCCAGTAGATTATCAGATTCCCACACTTGGAATGAGTTAGCTCCAGAACAGAAGTTGCTGATGGCAGCTAGATAGAAGAAGAGTACCAGTAATTTCCAGATGCCCCTGAATTAGGCAAATCAAGGACTGTGTATGGAGCACCCTATTGATTACCATGGAACCTGCTGTGTACCATGTAGTGTGCCAGACTCTGGGACTAGCTCGGTGAACAAGATGGACTCTGTTCCTGCCCTCCCAGCTCTTATGATCTAAAGAGATATGCAGACAATTAAACCTAAAACCTAAAATAAGCTGCTGACATGATTTCTGTTCCAGGATTAGTTTTCTTTGGGTCTCATTTCACTGTGGATCATCCCATGTGGTATCTCTTGCTCTAAAGAAATTAAATAAAGGCAAGAAGCAGAGAAAGAACCTTTGCCCACATTTGGAGAATCACTGCAGGGCCCCCTCCTCTCTCAAGGTGGAAGGATTCCCAGTGGCTCCTGGCAGATCTGAGGGTGTCTGGGGGCAAGGAAGTGCCAGGCCACCTCACTACAGCTTTTCTGCTTTCCTTTCTCCAAGGAGAGCTTTGCTTGGGAAGGGAAGTAGATTCCCCATATTTTGGGATACGACCCAGACTGCTGGCTTTCTCACTGCTTTCTCTTTACTTCTTTCTTTTCTTTCTTCCTTGTCCTCAGGTTATCAGTCAATCAGTATATTTATCAGATGAGTAGTATATTCAGGGCACATTATTTTACCCAGAAGCATGAGTTTAAGGAAGTTACAACAGAGCTGAGGAGATAACTAGAGAGAGGGGTAGAGGTAGACACCCACGCAATGCAGCATTTTGATAAATGCAAATTGGTAGCTGCAGACAGTCATTGGTCGATCCCTGGGGGCTGAGCTGGTCGGGGGAGGTTTCCTTCCTGGACGAAGTGACCAGGGCCTTCCAGGCTGAGCCCTCTGGCCCATGGGAGGTTTCTCTGGACAAGGCATCCTCAGAGAAGAGGGAGAAGGGTGAAACACCCCCCCACGCCCCAGCTGTTCATTCCACTGTGCCTGAACAAGGGCTCAGAGGCCCATGTGCTCAACATTCCTGAGAAGCAGCTTCTGAGTCAGAGCCCCAGAAACAGCTGAGGCAGCTTCAGGCTGGAGTCTTGGCTCTCTTTTCCCCTTTTCTGTCCAAAAGCAACACCCTCCCTAGCTATTTGGATGTGACCAGAAACCCAAGCAGGGATCTGGTTAGGAGCCTGGCGCAGCCAGTCTATAAAATGTATTTGGTCCCTGCATCCCATCCTGGGCTGCAGCCCACAGCTAAAGGCATGTTCCCAATGCCACCTGTGCCAGGAAGTCCAAGGGGTGAGGGAGACTCACCCTATGACTACAAGTTGCAGCTCCCTATGTGGCCATTATTGGGCTGTCGTCTGGAAAGGGGGTCTTAACTGGGAATCGGCTTGAGTTAAGACAGCAGCCTTCCCCGAGCAATCTGCCAGTGCCTCCTCACTGCCTGGGCGTGGGGCCCAAGACATGCCAGGGCGATGCCAGACAGCTGATTCAGGGGGCGGCATAGGGGAAGAGAAAAACCCTTTACACCCACCAGCTAAGAGAAAAGACAAAGCTACCCTGATGCTTGTTGTGACCACCCTGTAGTGCCAGACCATCTACAGAGTCTGGGGTGGGTCTATTCCTCAGCCACTGGTCCACTAAGGCCCACATTTCCTGGGGCCACCAACAGAAGGCCAAGGCTCCCCTTCTGTCTCTGAACTCCCCTCTTCCTATGAAGACCTCTAGATGTGCCGGTCTAGGTTCCCAAACCCCCTTCTGCAACTGATTCAGGCCCTGCCATTGTCACTTTCCTGAGACTATGACCTTGGGCAAGTCACCTGCTTTGGTAAATCTTAGAATCCTTATATTTAAGGTGGGACAAATCATACCTGCCTGCCTCATAGGACTGCAGTAAGGGTCAAATGAGATCATGTCTATGAAGGTAACATATACCATGAAGCACTTATATAATAAGGTATTTTTATTGTCATGTTTATTCCTATCATGGGAATTATAGACACTGACCCCTGAACCTCAGAGTCTTCCTCTTTGCCTCTTTTGACAGACAAGTTACTCTGAGGCCAGTGCTGAATCCTAACCCAGTCCTGGGCCTCAGAAGCATGGAGCTCTTATGCCTGGGGCTGTGATGCCAACTCAGGGAAGCAGCCCCCGCACCCCCAGCTCTGTTAAACCGGTTCTTTCCCTTCTAATCAGACTCCCTCTGTCCAGTTTGCTTGCAGTGATGACAAAGGAACTTAAAATAGCACAGGCTCTGCAAACACTGCTGAAGATGGCTTGGGCATAATATGCTGCCTGTCACCCATGGGCCTGTCTGGGCATCTCAGCCAGGTGCAGCCCTCTACCCTCCAGGGTCTGGCTTGTCTTCCTCTATGCAGCACCAGGATGACAGTGCCTCCAGTCAGCACTTTGGGTGCCTGAATTGGATGACTACCCAGAAAGCTGGCTTGCCTAGAGGTGCCAAGGGAGGGGGCTCTCGGCTTCCCCCACCAGCTCCTCACACCCACACTCTTGGGACCTCTCCTTGCACCAAGAGGCCAGGTTAGCTGGGCTAAGATCATGCAGAACAGCAGCTGTCTCATGGCTCTGGGGAGGGCTGCTTACTGGGAACGAGGAGAGTCTGATTCTGAGGACCCTGCAGCTAGCAGGTACTGGCTTGTCACTCTTGCTGCAGAACCAGTTTGGTGTAGGCGACTGCTGGGTCTGCCTCAGCTCTGAAACTTCCCATGGGGCCTCCCTGTGATTTACCCTGGTGGGAGTGGTGGCTGCCACGGCTCATTCAAATAAGGAAGCATGCAGCAGGGAGCCGTGGGTAGGAGCTGCCATTCCAGCAACCGCAGCATTGCTGAGCCCTTCTCTAATTCCCTGTATTTTAAGCAGTCACTGCCACCCGGCATGGGTTTCCACCCTTGGAACTTTCTCATCCAATTCTTTCTTTCTTTTTTTTTTTTTTTTGGCTGCGTTGGGTCTTCGTTGCTGCGCACGGGCTTTCTCTAGCTGTGGGGAGCGGGGGCCACTCTACCTACGTTGGGGTGAGCGGGCTTCTCATTGCGGTGGCTTCTCTTGTTGCAGAGCACGGGCTGTAGGCGCGTGGGCTTCAGTAGTTGTAGCACACGGGCTTAGTTGCTCCTTGGCATGTGGGACCTTCCCGAACCAGGGCTCAAACCTGTGTCCCCTGCATTGGCAGGTGGATTCTTATCCACTGTGCCAACAGGGAAGTACCCCAACTCCTTCTTAAAAACCTCTTGGGCTTCCCTGATGGATGGATGATGGATGATGGGTGATAGGTGGATGGATGATGGAGGAGAGATGATCAGAACTGTGAGGACCAGTGCTGTGCAAGATGCACCTGGAGATAGGCTGATACTTAATGTGATGTAGCTACCTGCCAGCTTGGGAGGAGAATGACGAAGGTAATGAGGTGCCTGAACTACTGCAATTGAACTGTCTCCCTAAAGGCCTACACTTCTACAGTAAATCTCACATTCTATTTTCCCCCAAACCAAGATCTCTGGATTAGAGCCTTATCCCCAGACAGTGCAGCCACCTCTGAGTCACTGCACAGCACTGCTATAGCCCTTAGGGCTCAGACTATGCACACCATCCGACATGGATTCCTAACCCAAATCAAAAATTCCACCTAACCCCCTACTGTGACCCTGCTCATGACTCCTTCCCTACCCTAGCCCAAAACTTTGCTTTGACCCAGTTCCAACCGTGATCTTGATCACAGTTGTTTTTACATCCCTGGTGCCAGTCTTGACCTTGATTCCCATCTTGACCCTAACCTTGGCCCAGACACATCCTTGCTTCTGATCCTGAGTTTATTATAATATTATACATCTGTGCTCTTTTGGTTTTTACCTAGAGCTTTTACACATATTATTTAATTTCATATTTACAACTCTATGTAATCATCCCTATTTTACAAATGAGAAAACTGAGACTCTGAAAAATGCCCAAGGTCACACAGCTAGTAAATCAGGGAACCCAGATGAAATTCAGGTCTTCCTGTTCTAAATCTAGGGCTGCAGGTGTCTGGGTTACTGAAGCTCCACATACAGGTCTCCATTGCCTTTGTGGCAAATTGATCCTAGATAATCAAAGACCTCAGGGTTTTAATAGTAGTGCTGATAATTATAATTACATTAACTTACTGGACAATTTCTCTGTGATAAGCAAAGTGCTAAAAAGCTCTTCATATATTATCTTACTCAGTACCCACCACAAGGCTATGGAGCTCTGTGGCCCCATTTTACAAGTGAGGAAACCATGGCTTATGGAGGTTAAGTAACTTGCTCAAGGCCACACAGCTGGTAAGAGGCAAGACAGAATTTGAACCCAAGTCTTTGTGACCTTAAATGCAGTTCAGGGGCTTCCCTGGTGGTCCAGTGGGTAAGACTCTATGCTCCCTTTGCAGGGGACCCAGGTTCAATCCCTGGTCAGAGAACTAGATCCCACATGCCGCAACTAAGAGCCCACATGCTGCAACTAAAAAGAGCCCTCATGCTGCAAGGAATATCCCTTACTCGGCAGTGAAGATCCCGTGTGCGACAACTAACATCCGGCACAGCCAAATAAATAAATAAACAAATATTTTTTTTTAAATGCAGTTCACTTCAACCTTTACCAAGAAATGGGATGGCAGCAGGGAGCAGCTAGGAGCCTGGGTCCTGCAACCATGTTCCCACCATACCTTTTGAGCTGTAGTGCCAAATTCCAGAGTATTGTGTTTGATCACCAAAACTGGGTCAAAAATGAGTCAGGCCTTGGTAGGAATGACTCACTGTGGTGTCTGTCAGCTCTATAAGGAGACAGGAAGCCTCAGAGGGCAACTGCCAGCTGACCCCTGCAGAGTGGATGAAGGTCCCAGAAGCAACCACCGCAAGCTCTGTGGGGGTTAAATGTGGAAACCCACATGCCTGCCAAAGAAAGATCCAGACTTAAGACTCATTTTAAAAATCAGATTCACTTTGTTATACAGCAGAAACTAACACACCGTTGTAAAGCAATTATACTTCAATAAAGATGCTAAAATAAATTAAAAAATGAAAATTGAAAAAAAAAGGAAAAAAAAATCAGACCTACCAATCCCCATTTCTTTCTCCATACTCAGCTCTACCCCCTAACAGGGCTCCATTTTGGTCAACTTCTCTGTCTTTCATCTCGGACTCCCACACTTAACCCATTTCCTTCATGGACAGGTTTCCTTGTCTCTGTCCCAGTCCCTATCCCCATCTCAGCTCAAGACTCTGAATATCTGTGCTGCCACCTTTTCATGTCCTGTTTCTCTGAGTCTTATTCTCAGTGCCTTGTCAATCCCTATGTCACGGGGCTCCCCTTTTTTGCAATTATATTTTTGTAAAATACACATATTATAATATAAAATTTACCATTTTAACCATTTTTTAAATTGAAGTATAACTGCTTTACAATGTTGTGTTAGTTTCTGTTGTACAATGAAGTGAATCAGCTATATAGAGACACACGTAGAGAACGGACGTGTTAACCGTTTTTAAGTGTACAGTTCAGTGGCATTAAGTACATTCACTTTGTCGTGCAACCATCACCACTGTTCATTTCCAGAACTTTTTCATCATTCCGAACAGAAACTCTGTATTCATTAAACAATAATTCCCCATAACCCCTGGTAACCTCTACTCTACTTTCTATCTGTATGAATTTGCCTATTCTAGGTACCTCATATAAGTAGAGTCATACAATATGTAGCCTTTTGTGTCTGGCTTATTTCACTAAACAGTGTTGTCAAGGTTCATCCATACTGTAGCATGTGCCAGAATTTCATTCATTTTTAAGGTTGAAAAATATTCCATTGTATGCCTATGCTACATTTGGTTCATTCCTTCATCTGTCAATGGACAGCTGTGTTGCTTCACCTTTTGGCTACAGTGAATAATGCCACTACGAACACGGATGTACAAGTATTTGTTTCAGTCCCTGCTTTCAATTTTTTTGGGTAATATAACTAGGAGTAGAACTGCTCGATCATATGGTAGTTCTATGTTTAACTTTTTGAGGACCTGCCAAACGGTTTTCCACAGTGGCTGCACCGTTTTACATTCCTACCAGCAATGCGCAAGGGTTCTAATTTCTCTTCATCCTCACCAACACGTGTCGTTTTCCACTTTTTTGATAAAAGCCATCCTAATGGATGTGAAGTGGTATGTGAGATCCCTTTTGAACATAGCACTCCACAGGTCCAAGTGTTCCAGATTCCCAAGGTCTGTTCTGCTCCCTGGGGACCCCATGAGCCTGCCTGGCTCTCAGAATTGGTATTTCCAGCCAACACACTTCTTTGTCCCTGTGCCCTTTGACCTCTCTTCCAGGCTCTGACAAGCTGCTGCCCATCTCTCTGCCTTTTGCTCATGGAGAGTTGGACTGAGAAGTAACACAGCCTTCAGGAAGAATACAACTTCAATTTCTTTAGGTCCCACAATCATCTGAGCTCTTTTTTCCATGTGGTCTTCCAGACGAGAGACAACTGTGCTGGCTCCGTGGGACCGACTTTATGACTTTGACCTGCCACTGACCTCAAGAACTACAAAAACATCCAGCGCCTTGAGCAAAACTATTTCTTGGTCTTACCAGAACCTAAGGGAACAGCTTATATCTCCCCCGCCCCCAAGCTATCTGAATCAAGACTTCCCTGAGCCCCTTCCTTTGCTGAGGCTCATATTTGGTGGTTTAGGTCTTCAAGACAAATTCTGGGTGTGGTGATTCACCTCCTCATGAGCCTCATGACTCCTTGAGGGGAACTTGGAGACCTGGAATTTTGGTCATGATTCCCTGTTCATATTCCCAGAACCCAGACTCTCTGGGGCAACATTTGTTTATATTGTTTAATACTAACGTCCTCTCCATAGACTTCTGATGTCAAGGACATGGTGTGTCAAACCTGGCCCCCGTGTCCTCATACATCCTGGGCTTTGCGTCAGCCCAGGCCTCACCCCTTTGCTTAAAGCTGTCTGATATAAATTCTTTTTCTTTCAGCCGCTTCTTTCTTCCATAAAAGCAGGTGGAAAGAACATCCTTCTGCATTCCACAAAAGAGAAAACATAGGCTTACAGAGGGTGCAAAGGTGGAGTCAGCGACTAAGCTGGGAATGGAGCTCCATTCTCCGACTCTGAAACCACAGCCCTCCATGGGCAGTCACCCCCTTCCTCAGGAGGAAGCTCTCAGCTCACGCTTGGGGATATGGCCTTTGTACTTGACAGGTGCCTCTGGGATTGGAAAGTGGGACTCTCTGCCTTCAGTCTTCTCACTCCAATCCATGAAACTATTGTTTTGGCCTTCAAATATGGATTTTGTGGTACAGCCCTTTAAAGGAACTTTCTAAAGCTCTTTCTAAAGCAAGACATATGACTCTCCAAGTTTGGAAAAACAGAAGCTCCTAACCAATAGGAACAAAGACAGCTGTACGAGTCCAAGTCCAAGTTTCTTACTTGTAGTCTCACTTCCCCTCTGGTATCCTCTTATTTCAGTTCTCACTCCCACTCTTCACCCAACCCTGCAGGTTTATCATTTCCCCATTCCTTCCAGCCCAAGCCCTGACAAAATCCAAGTTAATCTCTTTGCTTCATTTATCTTGATTGAGACTGGTGGGAATTTTCAGCTTTACTAAAAATCTTATATACATCCTTGTTCAAGAACTTACAGTGCCTTTCTAGAGTCTGTGGTATCAAGTACAGACTTCTATCTGGCTTTTAAGACCTTTTATAATCTGACTTTACCCTGCCTATCTGTACTTGGTTCTCACTACTCTTCAATGTAAGCGCTCCTCAATTGGGCAAGATTTCTCACAGCTTATGTACACATGCGTATACACACACACACAGTTAAACACATACAGTTTACTCTCCACAATATGTACCATGTTTATTCAAGCTCCTGTCTTTTTCCATGACTCTTGCTTAGAACTTCTTTTTTCCTGCTCTCTACCAATCCTAATATGACCCATCTTTTTTTTTTTAATTTAATTTTATTTATTTTTTTGGTTGCGTTGGGTCTTCGTTGCTGCGTGTGGGCTTTCCTCTAGTTGCAGTGAGTGGGGGCTACTCTTCCTTGAGGTGCGCGGGCTTCTCATTGCGGTGGCTTCTCTTTTTGCGGAGCACGGGCTCTAGGCGCGTGGGCTCAGTCGTTGTGGCACGTGGGCTCAGTAGTTGTGGCACACGGGCTTAGTTGCTCCGCGGCATGTGGGATCCTCCCAGACCAGGGCTTGAACCTGTGCCCCCTGCATTGGCAGGTGGATCCCCAACCACTGCGCCTCCAGGGAAGCCCTGACCCATCTTTTAAGATTTGTTCAGATCCAGGAAATCTCTAATTTCAGTGCCTCTGTTCTCTAAGTTTTTACTGCATTTATGGTCAGTGTTCAGAATGTTTAATGTTAACAGGTTTTTTTTTTTTAATTGTGGTAAAAAAACCACATAACCTAGAGTTTACCATCTTAATTCTTTTTAAGTGTACAGTTCAGTAGTGTTAAGTATATTCACTTTGTTGTGCAACAGATCTCCAGAACCTCTTCATCTTGCAAAACTAAAGCTCTAAGACAGAGAGGGCCCAAATAAATAAAATCAGAAATGAAAGAGGAGAAGTTACAATTGACATCCAGAAATACAAAGGATCATAAGAGATTACTATGAACAATTATATGCCAAAAAATTGGACAACCTAGAAGAAATGGATAAATTCCTAGAAACATACAATCTCCCAAGACTGAATCAGGAAGAAATAGAAAATATGAGCAGACTGATTACCAGTAATAATATTGAATCAGTAATCAAAAAACTCCTAACAAATAAAAGTCCAGGACCAGAGAGCTTCTCAGGTGAATTCTACCAAACATTTACAGAACAGTTAACACCCATCTTTCTCAAACTATTCTAAAAAATTGAAAGGAAAAGCATGGTTCTAAACTCATTCTATGAGACCAGCATCATCCTGATACCAAAACCAGGCAAAGACACCACACAAAAAAGAAAATTGCAGGTCAATATCACTAACTAACACATAAGCAAAAATTCTTAACAAAATATTAACAAACTGAATTCAACAATACATTAAAAGGATCATACCCCATGATCGTTTGGGATTTATGCCAGGTGTGCAAGTATGGTTCAATATCCATAAATCAAACAATGTGATACACCATATTAACAAAATGAAGAATCAAAATCATATAAACATCTCAGTAGATACAGAAAAAGCTTTTGACAAAATTCAACATCCATTCATGATAAAAACTCTCGAAAAAGTTAGTATAGAGGGAATATACCTCAACATAATATAGGCCATATATGACAGAACCACAGCCAACATTCACACTCAATGGTAAAATGCTGAAAGCATTTCCTCTAAGATAAGGAATAAGACAAGAATGCTTATTCTCATCACTTTTAGTCAACATAGTATTGTAAGTCGTAGCCACAGCAGTCAGACAAGAAAAAGAAATAAGAGGCATCCAAATTGGAAATGAAGAAGTAAAACTGTCACTATTTGCAGATGACATGATGCGATTTATAGAAAACCCTAAAGACTCCACCAAAAAGCTATTAGAACTAAGAAATGAATTTAGTAAAGTTGCAGGATACAAAATTAATATACAGAAATCTGTTGCACTTCTAGACACTAATAACAAACTATTAGAAAGATAAATTAAGAAAACAATGCCATTTGCAATTGCATCAAAAAGAATAAAATACGTAGAAACAAATCTAACCAAGAGGTGAAAGACCTGTACTCTGAAAACCATGAGACATGGATGAAAGAAATTGAAGATGACACAAACAAATGGAATGATATACCATGCTCACTGACTGGAAGAATTAATACTGTTAAAATGTCCATACTACCCAAGGCAATCAACAGATTCAATGTAATCCTTACCAAAATACCAAAAACATTTTTCACCAAACTAGAACAATCAATCCTAAAATTTGTATGGAAACACCAAAGACCCCAATTGGCCAAGGCAATCTTAAGAAAGAAGAACAAAGCTGGTGATATCACAGTCCCTGATTTCAAACTACACTACAAAGCTACAGTAATCAAAACAGTATAGGGCTTCCCTGGTGGCACAGTGGTTGAGAGTCCGCTTGCTGATGCAGGGGACACAGGTTCGTGCCCCAGTCCGGGAAGATCCCACATGCTGCGGAGTGGCTAGGCCCGTGAGCCATGGCCGCTGAGCCTGCGCGTCTGGAGCCTGTGCTCCACAATGGGAGAGGCCACAACAGTGAGAGGCCCACGTACCACAAAACAAACAAACAAACAAACAAACAAACAAATAGTATGACACTGGCACAAAAACAGACACATAGATCAATGGAATAGACAGCCCAGAAATAAACTTATTCTTATATGGCCAATTAATCTACAACAAAGGGGGCAAGAATATACAGCCACTTCAATAAATGGTGCTGGGAAAATTGGACAGCTACGTGCAAAAGAATGAAACTGGACCATTTTCTAAAACCATATACAAAAATATTCTCAAAATGGATTAAAGATTTAAATGCAAGACTTGAAACTATAAAACTTCTAGAGGAAAATATAGGCAGCACACTTTTTTTAAAAATAAATTTATTTATTTATGTTTGTCTGCATTGGGTCTTCATTGCTGCGTGGGGGCTTTCTCTAGTTGCGGCGACTGGGGGCTACTTTTCGTTATGGTGCGTGGGTTTCTCATTGCAGTGGCTTCTCTTGTTGTGGAGCACGGGCTCTAGGCACGTGGGCTTCAATAGTTGTGGGGTGTGGCCTCAGTAGTTGTGGCTCGCAGGCTCTAGAGCTCAGGCTCAGTCATTGTGGTGCACAGGCTTAGTTGCTCTGCGGCATGTGGGATCTTCCCGGACTAGGGCTCGAACCCGTGTCCCCTGAATTGGCAGGCAGATTCTTAACCACTCTGCCACCAGGGAAGTCCTAGGCAGTACACTCTTCAACATCCGTCTTAACAATAGTTTTTTGGATCTGTCTCCTCATACAAGAAAGACAAAAGCAAAAATAACAAATGGGAGTACGTCAAACTAAAAAGTTTTGTACAGTGAAGGAAACCATTCAAAAAAATGAAAAATCAGCCTACTGAATGGGAGGAGATATTTTCAAATGATATATTTGATAAAGAGTTAATATCCAAGATATATAAAGAACTCATACAACTCAGTATTAAAAAAAAAGTTTGATTAAAAAATGGGCAAAGGACCTAAATAGACATTTTTTCAAAGACGACAGGCAGGTGGTCAACAGACACATGAAAAGATGCACATCACTAATCATCAAGTGATGCTTAGTGATCATCAATCATCACTAAAAATCAAAACCACAATGAGATGCCATCTGATACCCATCAGAATGACTATTAACAAGAAGACAACAAATAACAGGTGTTGGCGAGGATGTGGAAAAAAGGGAACCCTCATGCATTGTTTGTAGGACTGTAAACTGGTTAGCCATTATGGAAAAGAGTATGATGTTCCTCAAAAAAATAAAAATTGGGCTTTCCTGGTGGTGCAGTGGTTAAGAATCCTCCTGCCAGTGCTGGGGACACGGGTTCGAGCCCTGGTCCGGGAAGATTCCACATGCCGCGGAGCAACTAAGCCCATGCACCACAACTACTGAGTGTGTACTATACAGCCCATGCTCCACAGCAGGAGAAGCCACTGCAATGAGAAGCCCACGCACCAGAAAGAAGAGTAGCCCCCACTCGCCGCAACTAGAGAAAGCCCGCACGCAGCAATGAAGACCCAATGCAGACAAACATAAATAAATTAAATACATTTTAAAAATAAATAAATAAAAATTGGAACTACTATATAATCCAGGAATTTTACTTCTGGATATTTACCTGAAGAAAACAAAAACACTAATTCAAAAAAATATTTGCACCCTTATGTTCATTGCAGCATTATTTGCAATAGCCAAGATATGGAAGCAACCTAATTGTCCATCAATAGATGAATGGATAAAGAAGACGTGGTGTACTTATACAATGAAATATTACTCAGTCAAAAAATCTTGCCATTTGCAATAACATGGATGGATCTAGAGGGTATCATGCTAAGTGAAATAAGTCAGAGAAAGAGAAACACCAAATTATTTAACTTATATGTGGAATCTAAAAAACAAAACAAACAAATAAGTAAAACAAAATGAAAGCAGACTCACAGATACAGAGAACAAATGGGTGGCTGCCAGAGGGGAAAAGGGTGTGGGGGGGTTGAGCGAAATAGGTGAAGAGAATTAAGGTGTTTGAATTTCCTGTTATAAAATAAATAAGTCACAGAATTGAAATATACAGAATAAGGAGTATGGTCAATAATATTGTAATAACTTTGTATGTGGACAGATGGTTACTAGATTATTATGGTGATCATTTCATAGGATATTTAAATGTTAGATCACTATGTGGTATACCTGAAACTAACATAACATTGTACATCACTATATTTCAATTAAAAACAAACAGAACTTCCCTGGTGGTGCAGTGGATAAGAATCTACTTGCCAATGCAGGGGACACGGGTTCGATCCCTGGTCTGGGAGGGCCCCACATGCTGAGAAGCAACTAAGCCTGTGCACCACAACTACTGAGCCTGAGCTCTAGAGCCTGCGTGCCACAATTACTGAAGCCCGCGCCCCTAGAGCCCATGCTCTGCAACAAGCGTAGCCACTGCAATTAGAAGCCCGTGCATTGCAACGAAGAGTAGCCCCTGCTCGCCACAACTAGAGAAAGCCCACACGCAGCAATGAAGAACCAACACAGCCAAACATAAATAAAATTAAATCTAAAAAAAACCAAACCAAAACAAACAAAATACTGAAGCTTTATAGCTATTAAACAACAGCTCCCCAATTCTCCCTCTCACCAGCCCCTGGTAACCACCATTCTTTATCTCTTCAAATTTGACTACCTTGGATACCTCTGTATCTATAGATATGTGTGGAATCATATATATCCATATATGATTTTTGTGACTGGCTTATTTCAATTAGCATAATGTCCTCAAGGTTCATTGATGTTATACAACAAGTGACAAGATTTCCTTCCTTTTAAAGACTGAATAGGGCTTCCCTGGTGGCGCAGTGGTTAAGAATCCGCCTGCTGGTCTGGGAAGATCCCACATGCTGTGGAGCAACCAAACCTGTGCGCCACAACTACTGAAGCCTGCGCGCCTAGAGCCCGTGCTCCGCGATAAGAGAAGCCACTGCAATGAGAAGCCCGCGCACTGAAACGAAGAGTAGCCCCCGCTTGCTGCAACTAGAAAAAGCCTGCACGCAGCAACCAAGACCCAACGCAGCCAAAAATAAATAAATTTCTTTTAAAAAAAAGAAATAAGGAGATGCTTTAAAAAATAAAAAATGAAGACTGAATAATACTCCATTGAATGTATACACCACCTTTGCTTATCTCTTCATCTGTCAGTGGACACTTGGGCTGCTTCCACTTCTTGGCTATTGTGAGTAGTGCTGCTATGACATGAGTGTACAAATATTTCTTCGAGACTCTGGTTAAGTTCTTTTCAATATATACCCAGAAGGGATCCTCAAGGGATTGAGGGGCTATTTGATAGTCCTAGATTTGATTTTTTGAGGAACTGCCACACCATTTTTCATTGTGGTTTGCAACATCTTACAATCCCACCAGCAGTGCACAAGAGTTTTAATTTCTCTATATCCTTTGCCAACACTTGTTATTTTCTGGCTTTTTTTTTTATAGTAGCCATCTTACCTAGTGGCTTTTTAATCATTTCATGTGTATTCATTTTTTCTTCTTTACAAGATTTTAAACTTCTTCAGGGTGGGGATCATGTCTGTTCTGTGTGCCCTCAGAGACTAGCATAGTCCTTGGCACACCTTAGGTATTTGAAGGTAATTTTTAGTTCATTTAATGAAATGAACAGTCTGAGTTGAGCTCAGTTCTTTTATTTTTAGAACTTGGGGTCGAATTTTCTTTACGAATAGAATAGGCTGACTGCCATGATACAGACTGAATAAGTCTTTAGGACACTATGCAATGGAGCAGAGGG
This sequence comes from Leucopleurus acutus, assembly GCF_964270905.1. Taxonomy (NCBI): domain Eukaryota; kingdom Metazoa; phylum Chordata; class Mammalia; order Artiodactyla; family Delphinidae; genus Leucopleurus; species Leucopleurus acutus. The sequence goes on along the minus strand of NC_139156.1, from coordinate 58,861,639 downwards.
TCTGCACAGGGAGAATGACACTGTTACTTCCTTCCTGACTACAAATGCAAACGCTGTGGTCATCCCACAGCTGCTGGGTCCACTGGTGATGGGCATAGTTCCCACACTCCTGCAAAGGGACAATGCTCTGGAATCCCAGTTCTATTCAGGTGGAACCAGAAGAGCCTAGGGGAAAACAAACAAACTGACCCTGAGAGCTCAGAAGTTGGGCCAGCACAGGAAATGTGAGGAAATATCACAGATAGAAAAGTACCAGTAAGTACAAGTATTCTCAGTTCTGCTTTGTTCTCATTTTTACTCAGTTTCTCCCAATTTTCCTAAAGTCTTGGGGAGTCAATTTCTTATCCACTGCCATGACTTTGAGGGTTACTCTAATTCCCCACGTTCTTTTAGCTTGTACATGGAAAAGTCCCTCCATTAGCCATCCATTTGGCATTTTTTAAATGAAACTATCATTAGTATCTGAAAAAAGAACAAGTACGGAGGTGCTGAAGAAATTAACTTTCTGAGAACAGATTCTTTAGAAAAATCACCTCAGGGTGGCTGGGTTGGCACAAGGCTCTCAGGTGTACATCCCCTCCTTGATTCACCTCTGCGAAACTCTGCCCAAAAGTCAGCCTTCCTGCCATGAACCATTCCCACCTCTGCGTTCTCCTCTGGCCCCCACCTCAAAGGATGGGGTTAAAGTGGAAACCTTAGTCAATAGAAAATTCGTGATTTAGTTGGGCATTCCTAGGTGAAAAAATAAACTAACGCTCCCTAGGTATGCATTGGCTGACATTTTCTCCAAACTTGTTTGGTGGTAAGAATCCTATGGGACGTATATTAAGAATCAGATTCCTGGGCCCCCTCCCAGACTTAATGAATCAGAGAAGGAAGTAACCTGAGATTCTGTATTCTTTAAACCTTTAAGCCAGGTGATTCTTATCATGAGACAAGGTTGGAAAACATAACATTAGTGAATATTATTACAGATTCCCGGGCACCTACATAACAGGGTAACTTTTTTTTTCCTCAGGAAAGGGTAAAGGGACAACACTATTGATATTGGCTTGGCTGTGTATCCTTAACCTCTGAGGGCTTCAGTTCCTTATCCATTAAGTGGGGTTGATATTACATCTCCCTCACTGAGGATTAAATGAGAGAATGCACACAGAATGGTTACCAAATGCCTGCTAAATAAAATGCATGTTCAATATAGAGATGCTATTGTTATTTCCCCACAGAAAACCCCTAGGTATCCCCGTCATACAAATATGGCTGAATAACGGCTTTGAAAAAGGGAAAATTGACAATTGATGTTTCCAGAGATCTACACAGACATATAAGCACAGGCAGAAAACCCAGTGATCACTTCTCTGACAAGACCCCGCAGATACAACTGTGGCTGGCTTTACTAAGCAAAAGGAGGAACATTTTAATCAAAGTCTGGCTTGAGCTGCGAATAGACAGGAATCAACCCAGACATGACTTGGACAGCTGGGGACACTCTGGGATAGCACCATGGGTTAGAATAGGGAGATTCCCTATTAGGTATAAGGACCAGCACCCCTACCTTCCTGACTGAATGTGATATTGCCTCAGAGGTAGTTCTGCAACCCCTGGAATCAACCAACTCTACGTGTGAGTCCCAACCCTACCATATACCTACAGCATGACCTTGGATAAACTGCTTAAATTCTGGGAGCCTCAGTTTTCTCATCCATAAAATGGTGATATTAATAGTACCTTCCTTAAATGTTGTTGTTAAGATTGAAAAATAAAATGAATGTAGGCAAATAGAAGTTGGCCATTATAATCTATCTTCAACAAGGGATAGATTATAATATTCCCTTAGAGAGAAGAGACTTCTTCTTTAGTTTCTGTCATATTCCCCCCCATCTCTGCTCTCAGAGTAAACAGGAGCCTCCTGGTTAGATTATCCACATACTATTCCCTCTCTTCACTCCGCATACACACCTATATAAGGGGCTCCCTGCCATGCCCCTGCTCCCTCTTCTCATAGACTTCCATACATTTCATCCTCTAGTACCTTCTAAAAGGAGACTGACCTCTCCCCAGGACTTGGCTGCCTCATCACACTGTTATCAATCACTGCTTGGAGAAAAGAAGCACCTTCTGCAGGTGGGTAGGAAGACAAAGAGACTGAGGCTGGGAATTGAGGGTGGTCAGGATGGGAGGAGAGAGGATTCAGAATAGGAGGGGGAGGGGGGAAATGTGTCACCAGGTTCCTTAAAATCAGTGAATTCTCAATCTCATCATTTTCAGTGAATGAACGCAGATGATTCACTTCCCTTCATCAGCCCTCTGTTTTCCTCTCTGTGTAATGGAAAGGGAAGTGCTTGCACTTGTGTTAAAGGCAGAGAAGCATATAGAATCCAGCTTGGGAGAGTCATGAGCCCATGAAATTATACATCATGCAGGCTGTGGATGTTATGTTGGTTTTCTTCTGAACAATATTTTTGAGTATACGAGCTCCTGGCTGAACATATTTCCTTTAATATCATTGACTTTTTGGCAGTTTTTAGCAAAACCACCAGTTTCTGGTTTCCCATTCCAGCCCTTTTTTCCTGGGTATCCCCTTTGGCTTCTGGTTAAGCAGCCATTGCCATCCAGCATGGTAGCCTGGGCTCTAAGCAGAAGTTCTAGGACCAGGGCCTAGCTTTGGTTCTGGTGGGGGCCTCAGAATCCAGAAGGTCTGGAAAGCCACGACCAACATTCTTTGAGGTAGTAAGTTCCTGATTTAGGGAGTAACCAGGTTTAGATTAGGGACAAAGGAAAATCTGGCCAAGGCTCTACTCATGCAGAGGTCTGAGCTCACTGGCTTGGGTGGGGCTAGGAACTGGGCCAGAGATGATGAGGCAGAAATGATGAGAAAGGGTAGGGGTCATAGGCTGAAGCTGGAGGGTCCAACTTGACCCCTCTGTTCACTGACGAAAGAGTATAACCTCAGGCTGCAGCCCCTGTACTCTTTGCTTTCCATGAGTAAGGAAGCAATTATGTGGCTTCCCCCGCCCTACTCTTGCCAAAGGCCGCTGGGGGCCTAGTAGCTCCAACACCTCCCCTATCATGTTACAGGCCCCAAATGTGGCTTGCAGTGCCTGCTGTGAGACAGTATCCTTTCCCTCAGCATTAAACATGCAGAGAGAAGGAGTCCTCAGACCCAAGGAAACTACATGACCAGCATTCACCGCCTCCTTCCCAGGACTGCAGAGAAGTCTGTGGCCCCCATGAGTAGGTGAGAAAGAAGAGCTTCAGGCCACGAACAACTGGAGAGGAGGAGAGAGTGGGAGTCAGGGATGTGGGGGTGAGCAGTGCACACAGCTGGTCAGTTGCTGGGAACTGTTGGTTAAGGACACAGCATCCCCACTTGACTGGAATCCTGGGATGGACTCCCAGGAATGGCCTGGACTTCTGGGCCAGGACAGTCATAGACAGGAAGGCAAGGCAGGCACTCAAGGTAGGAATTACAGTTTACAAAGTTCATCCGTGTGTCTCTAGCATCTAGAACTGTGCCTGACACATGTTAGGCCCATGATAAATCCTTGGTGAGTGAATAAAGGGATGAATGAATGATTTCACACACAAATATGATCTCATTCAATCTGCAAAGTGAGGCAGGGGCAGGGCAGGCATTGCCTCTTTTTGTAGATGGGGAACCAAGACCAAGAGAATTAAGCATCTTGCCTGAGGTCATTAGACTTGGATGTGGCTGACCTGTGGCTAGACACTGCACTCTCTACACAGTACCAAACTGAACATTCTTGGTATAGCAACCCAGGAAAACATCTTGTGACTCGACATGAACTTCCCTTTGGGTCCTGCTAGTCAGAAAATAGCCCTTCAGTGGTCCTGTTTCCTGGACACAGTCTCAGGGCCAAGTTTGACATCCTGGTCCTCCTGGCACACCTGGCACCTGCCTGCTTTTTTATGAGCCGCTCCAGGAAATGGGGCCTCTGCATTAGTCTCTGTTGCCACGTCTAACATGGGAGATCTGGACCACTGAGATGTGGAGGCAGGAGGCTGGTGGTTTTACTCTGAGACTCAGGAACAGAATGAAACCACATGTATTCAGTTCCTTATTCTCTCACACTTGACAGAAACTTCAGATAGACTAGACCACCAAGTTAGTTTCTGGAACTTAGGCAAGCAACTAACTCATATTATAGCCAGGGTCTCCCAGGAGCTCAGAGCCCATAGTCCTAGGCATGTTTCTGGAAGGAGGTCTCCAAAGCCAGCAAGAAGGCTCCCCTGAGCTGGAACATCTTACAGCATCTGGCCCTTCTCTTCACAGCCTTCTGTTCTGAATCCCTCCCTTTGGAAGCAGTGAGGTATGGAGCACAGGAACAAGGATCAGAAAACCAGGGTTCTAGCGCTGGCTTTGCCACTTATCAACTATGTATCTTCTCTCCACCTCATTTTCCTCATCTGTGAAATGGAAATAACTATTCCCAGCTACGTAAGGCGGTTGTGAGTTTAAAGAGGAATGGTTTGTATCAAGGTGCTTTTTAGCAAAAGACAGAAATGATGTCAGTACTATTTTTTTATGGCAAGGAAAAAAAAAAAGACAAGGAGAAGGGAAACTTCCAGGGAGCCCCAAAGCGCTCTCTTCTCACTTGTTCACAGATTCATTCATAATAAAGCACCTAGGTGAACATGGCATGCACCAGGTGCTGAGGGGGAGAAAGATATTTAAGATGTAGTCTCTGCCCTAAAAGAATTGAAAGATAGCACAGACTGTGCACCAAAAGACGGACACAGATTTCAGAGAGCGCCAAAGATCACAGAGTGGAAAGGATATTCTCTCTTCACAGAGGCTCTAGGATTGTTCAACCAGGTGAAGAACCCACAAGAGGAAGGAGGGGGAAGAGGGGTGTCATGCTGCATAACGGTCTCCAAGTCTCTTTGTCCGGGAGGAAATGAGGTCATCCTGCTCTCAGAATCAGCATGACAGCCTCCAGCCAAGTAATATGGAGTCATGAGAGCTGCCGGGGAAGCTCAGTGAATCACAAGTCAGCGGGGAATTTCCTGATAACTAACCTAAGAGTTTCCGGGTAAGTCCTCAGGTTGTAACTCTGTTTACATTTTGATCATGTTTATTTACAATTAATGTGTTCTATAATGTGTTCTAACTCCAAACAAAACATATCACAGTCTTCTACAGGAAGTAGCCTGGCTGGTTCCAAAGCCTCTAGCACCTCTAACTCAGTCCATCCCCTGGGAGGCTTGGCAGCTCAGAGATGGGCACAGAAAAACTCTCTCCCCGGAGGATGATGGGTCACCTGCCTCCTAAGCTGGATGGTTAACTTGTACTCTCCCCAGGCAGAGGCTGGCATCCTGAGACCTCTGGTTGGGGCAGAGCAAAGAGGCTTTCCTTCTTCCTGCCCTCCTGGCACTTTCTCTGCCCTCTTCCTGCCCATCTCAAGTGGACCTAGACCCAAGGTCCAGGTTTGCCAGGCAGCAAAACGCTGTAGGCCTAGGCAGGGAGAGGGACAAGCCTTGGGCCCCTTAGTGGGTTACAGGGATTCAACCTCCTCTCCTTCCATTGAGGGAGACAGTCCTGCAGGGTGGATTCAAGTGACCCCAAGCCCTGGCTCCCAACACTAGGGGAAACGGATGGGGGTGACTGAACTTCAGAGTCCCTGCTGTAGTTCTTCAGCTCTGCCTGAGAGATATGTGTGTGTGCATGGACTTGTGCGTGTGTACACAACTGTGTGTGCTCACCCTCAAGCAGGAAGCATAGGTGGAGTCCTTTACACATGGTTTGTCTTTCTGGAGGCCAATCTATTTGATGAGCAAATATTTTATCTTATTAGAAACAAGGCTCTATGATGAAGTAGAATACTAAATACACGTGCATTTAAAAATCTGTAATTATCCTTTTGGAACGGGTGATACAAGGATGTGTTTTCAAAAATTTAAACAGTGTAAAAGGCTATACAGTGAAAACGAAATCTCATTCTTGTCCTCCAGTTCCCAAATTTCTCTCTTCAGAGATGAAAATAGAACTTTCTACATTAATAAGGCTTTACTATTCCATTGTCTTTATTAAGTGACAATACTATGGCCCAGGCAAATAAATGAATAGTTCATTTTAGGAACTTCCTGAAAAACCTATGAACACTTCAATAGAAAGCATCAACAGTTTGTGCCCTAAGACTTTGTTCTCACAATCCTACAATATCATATCACGACTCTTATCCAATCCTTATCAGGCCCTCACTTTCAAAGACCTGCCTTATACCAAACTGCAAATTCTCAATAAAATCGGACCCCCTCCCCTGCCACTACCAAACTACCTTACCGCAGTAAGCAATAAACTAAGCTTTGTCTTATCCACTGGTTGTGTTGATTTTCGGGGAGCTGGCATACTACTTGGAGGCAGTCCCTGTGAACACGTTTTTTGTGTGTTTCAGCGACGTGTATTTTCACATTGAGAAAGAGACTTCACAGCTGTACAACCTGCAGACTATGCCTCTAAGCCCAAGGGTCCGAATCAGTGTCCTAGGCAGCTGGGGGCCGAGGGTGGAGAAGAGCTTTAGGGGATCTGGGAAGAGGCATCAGAGCTGGAGGAGAGTGTCTCCCTAGCGCCTTTCCTTTTGGCAAATCGGGGGGATGGGGGGGTGCTGCACGGGGGCGGGGCCCAGGCCAGGTGAATGGGAGGAGGGGGCGGAGAATTTAGATGTCTCTCCATACCTCAGTTCAGACCTGGTTCGTCCCCTCCAGTGGGGACAGCGCTGCCTCTCACAGTTTAGGTTGTGGAAGCCTGCGGGGTCCAAGTCGCGGCGGGTCCTCAGGGAAGGGGAGGGAAGGGAGTGGACGGGGCGATACCGGGCTGGGGCGGGGCCAGGGCTAGGGCGAGTCGTAATATAGAGCCAGCACTGCCCGCTAGCAGCACAGTGCGGAGACTGGAGCCCTAGAGCCCGCCCGAGCATCAGAGTGTCCACTAGTCCCCGCTATTCCGGCCCTGCGCCCCTCCGGCCATAGGTGCGGGTGAGTGTGGACCTCCCTAAGAGCGCAGGGTGGATGCGGGCGACCCAGCTTTTGCCGGCTTTACTTCTCCTTACTCGCTGCCCCGGCTCGGCTGCGGCTGCACGCTGAGTCACCGCGCTCCGTGCCCATGTGTTCCCCTGCGGGGACCAGTGCAGGCTGCGCCACGACCTCTGAGCCTCCAGAGAGGATAGACGGCCGGGCCTGGGGAGCCTGGTCACCGCGGGCTCTTCCCGCAGGGGACTTAGGGGCTCCAGCCCTGAACTGCAGTAACCCACCCGGTCCGCCTTCGCGCGCTCCTCCGCTTCTTCCCCTGACTTCTCCTTCCCTTGTAGAGCCGCTGTCTAGAGCCCCAGCCTCGCCGCCATGAGACTCCTGCTGGCATGCCTGCTCCTCTGCGCCCTGGTCGTGAGAGACTCCGAGGTGAGTTGGCTTCCCTGCTTTTGACTCTTGGCGGCGGGAGGAGGGGGCTTGCAAGACCCCTGAAAAGCGCTGGGGAAGGAAGGGGCTGCATAGGAAGCTGGAGTCCTCCGAATTCCATCAACAGCAGGGCCAAACCCTCCCCGGGAAATAGGACAGGTGTGGCATTGGGGCCTTGAGAACCAAGGGAGCTTGCACTTTCCGGCAAGGGAGGAAGAAGCCACAGGGACTGCCCCAACCTGTTGGTATCTGATTTGTGAAGCTTGCTTGAGTCAATTCATTTCTCCCTGCTAGAAGCTGATGATCTTCCATTTGAGGGATAGTTAGACATGAACAGGGTAAGGAGAGAGGGAGCTGGAGGGAAGGCTGAGTTTGGGGATTGGGGCCAGTTTATCCTCACCCTGGGGTCCCAGGAACATGGGTCCTTTGGTGAACTTTTCCTTTCAATCTCTCCCCCCGCCTGCATCTCTTCCAGGGCAGCCATGAACTTCATCAAGTGTCTGGTGCCTGTGAGTATCCACCCCTTGCACAATATCTGGTTGCACAGATATCTTGGAAAAGCCTCAGGAGGCAGCCCCTCCCTGTCCCTGCTGGCTCCCCCTTTGCCTCTACCTATGCTCCTTGCTTACCCCCCAATCTTTGTGCTCTCCAGCGAAGTGTGGCTGTCTGAATGGAGGAAAATGTGTGTCCTACAAGTACTTCTCCAACATTCAACGATGCGACTGCCCAAAGAAATTCCAAGGGGAACACTGTGAGATAGGTATGGGGATCCTGACTCCAACTGGGGAGGAGGGGGCACCAGAGACTTGGGGGCAGGGAGACATGGGTGGGATGCAAGAGCAGGCAGGAATTAGGAGGTAGAGTGGGGGGCATCTTTATCCTCATGTGATTCACAGTCAAACATGAACACACACTATGTCATGAAGCTGAGGCTGCACAAATGTGAGGTGGGGATGGAAGGAGACCCTTTCTAGTAGCTTCTGCCTCACTGAAATCATGTGAGGCCTGATAGGATCTCTAAAATGCCTGTCTGAACTTCCTTCTCTTTCTAATATTCTCATCCTCACATCCTCCCATAGATACATCGAAAACCTGCTATCAGGGGAATGGTCACTCTTACCGAGGGAAGGCCAACACTGACACCAGCGGCCGGCCCTGCCTGGCCTGGAACTCTCCCACCATCCTTCTGAAAACGTACCATGCCCACAGACCTGATGCCCTTCAGCTGGGACTGGGGAAACACAATTACTGCAGGTGAGGTGGGGGCAGCAAGGACCCTCCTTATGGCCTCACAGAAACCCTCGTTACCATCTTTTCTGCTTGCCAAGTGCTGGCCATAGCATGAGAAAATCAAGGCCTCTGGTTGAGTCTTCCCTGGAGGGGAGGACACAGAAAAGGCATTCTGGGTTGGAATGGCACCCTTCTCCCCTCTGTGTTGCCAGGAACCCAGACAATCAGAGGAGACCCTGGTGCTATGTGCATGTTGGCCTAATGCAGGTTGTCCAGGAGTGCATGGTGCACAGCTGCTCTTCTGGTGAGTGTCACTGGCCTGTTTATGATGGTGGGTGGAAGGGGACAAACTCATTTCTTCCCTTATTCCATCATAGGAGGGATGAGGAGGGAGGCCTACAGGAGAGAGGCCTGCCTGGCCCTGAAAAACTGGGAGGTCAGAGGACCAGGAGAAGGACACTTTATCCTTCCTCCCTCCCCAAGATATCACTTTCTTTCTCCTCCAGAAAGAAATGCCCTCTCTCCTCCAGAAAAGTTACAGTGTGGCCAGAAGGCTCTGAGGCCCCGCTTTAAGATTGTTGGGGGAGAATTCACCACCATCGAGAACCAGCCTTGGTTTGCAGCCATCTATAGGAGGCACCGTGCAGGCTCTGTCACCTACGTGTGCGGTGGCAGCCTCATCAATCCCTGCTGGGTGGTCAGCGCCACACACTGCTTCATGTATGTCCCTCTGTCTCTTCTCCCTGACCCTCCTGCCCTACCCCAAACAAATCCCTTCCTCCTTCCCAGCAAAAGATTCCCCTTATTTCTACCCCCTTGGCTTCTCTCTATATGGCCCATGGCCTTGGGGACAAGTGATGCTCTGAGGTCGCTGTGGTGGGGAGGGGGAAGTGACAGGATCTCACAAGATCAGACTGACTGATCTCCCCTCCCACAGTGAATACCAAAGGAAGGAGGACTACATTGTCTACCTGGGTCGGTCAAAGCTTAACTCCATCACGCCTGGCGAGATGCAGTTTGAGGTGCAAAAGCTCATCTTACATAAGGACTACAGTGCTGACACCCTTGCTCACCACAATGATATTGGTGAGTGGAAAACCCTCATCTGCCGTGATGATGATAGCTGTGGGAATGGGGGTCTGAGAAGAGACCCACGTGTGAAGTTGGGGTTGTAGGGGAACTTGAAGACCCTGCTTTACACAACAAAGGAGTGGTGGGGAAGGGTTCAGAGTGGAAAACGTGAGGGGCCTGGTGCTCCTCTGTAGAGTCCCTGAATTTCCAAACAGGTATCCTCTTCTGGGTGGCAATGGCCCTGATGGCATATAGCTTGGGCTGGGATGCCCCTTCCATTGTTGGATGGAGCCTCTGTCTTTCCCAGGATATAGAACTTGGAGAGATTATTGGGCGGGATTTCAGCCCAGCTACCTCAGCCAGGGCTTTATGAGCTGTTTTTTGCAGGAAAAAAACTCATACAGCTGTATGCAGTTGCCCTGGCTGTCCAAGGCTTTGTCAGCAGCTGGAACAAAGCCCTTGAAGCATGGGACAGGGGAGACTTGTTTCAGGTGACAAGCTACCAGCAGACCTCCCAGGATGACCTCTGACTCTGACATAGGGATAGACAGCCATTCCCTCAGGGTTTGGAGGGGAGAGATAGTGACCACCTGACTAGGTGGTGATCTTTCCCCTCTGACCCCTTCATGCTCCCCCAGCCTTGCTGAAGATCCGTTCCAGCACAGGCCAGTGTGCACAGCCATCCCGGTCCATACAGGTCATCTGCCTGCCCCCAGCAAATGGGGATGCCCGTTTTGGCACAAGCTGTGAGGTTACTGGCTTTGGAAAAGAGAATCCCTGTAAGTGACATTTGGGTCTGGCTGAGAGGGTCCTGAGGGAGTGTTGTAACCTGGAAGTGAGCTCAGCTTGATCAAGAGAGGACTGTGGATGTAGAGATGGGAGCACTGTGGAGGCAGCAGATGGGTCCAGGGATGGAGTGGGGAGCATTGTTTAGGGAATGATGAGCCATAAAGTTAAATGGGTGAGGGATGAGGGACTATAGGTGGGGTAAAGACTTAGATGTGGGTGGAAAAAAATAAGGGCTTTCCCTGGTAGGGACACTTTTTGGACCTCCCTGGCAGAGAGTCCCAACAGACACATTTTAATGTACATTCCCCCGTTTCCTCCATCTAGCTGACTATATCTATCCAGAGCAGCTGAAAATGACTACTGTGAAGCTGATTTCCCACGAGGAGTGTCAGCAGCCCCACTACTATGGCACTGAAGTCACCAGCAAAATGCTGTGTGCGGCTGACCCACAGTGGGAAACAGATTCCTGCCAGGTGAGAGTTCCAAGCATCTTTCTCCATCACCCCTAGATCTCCCTGGGCTCCTGGGCCTGTCCCTACCAGCTTTGGGGAGCCTCTATCCAGTCAAAATCCCAAGAAGCCAGGACCGGGGGTTCAGGTCTTAGAAGGTTTAAACCAGTCCTTATGTATTTACCAAACATTTGTCAAGAGCCTGGCTCTTTGGTAGGCACTTCAGACTCAGGGAGGGAGGGGGACTAAGACCCTAAGAAAGAGAAAACAACAGAAAATAACACAATTCAGTGCTCAGAGTGTGGTGTGAATTATAAATGATCAGCTGTTTAGGAGAGGGAGGTGAGAACCAACTAGATGGTCACTGAGGGGGGCACTTCAGAGAGAATGTGACTCAATAGGAATTTGAGGAGGCAGAGGAAATAAAAGAGAGCATTTCAGTTGCAAGATACAAAAATGAGAATGAGCACAGCATATTTTGGGATGGGAAGGAGAAGTAGGGTCTGAAAATGTAGGTAAAACTGTAGATAACAGGACTTCGAAAGCCAAGCAGGGGATTTTTAAACTTGGTGTGGTAGGAAATGGGGAGTCACCAAGGACTTTGACTCTAGGAAACTCTCCCTTTTCTCTCGGGCATGATTGGGTCGTAGGATCAGATGGCCCCCTTCTCACTTCTCCCAGGGCTCACCTTTTGTGTCCTTGGCTTAACAGGGAGACTCAGGGGGGCCGCTGGTCTGCTTCACCCAAGGCCGCATGACTCTGACTGGGATTGTGAGCTGGGGCCGTGAATGTGCCATGAAGGAAAAGCCAGGCGTCTACACAAGGGTCTCAAGCTTCCTGCCCTGGATCCACACTCACACTGGGGGAGAGAATGGCCTAGCCCTCTGAGGGCCCCCAGAGAACCAAGGGAAGAGACGGGTACCACCCACTCCCACAGTGACCGTCATTTTTGCAGTAGGGCCATCTGCACAGCTGTATGTAATGAAGAGACTGAGGAAGATGAGCTCTGCAGAGGTGGTTTTGCTTGTGCTGCCCATCAGGGTGAGTGACAGTAGCTTCACCCTCAGATACACGTCTGGGTGCTGGACGCCCAGATCTCCCCTGGCCAGGATGGAAGGGTGGTCCTGAGCCAGAATGGTATTGTCATTTTCTGGACTAAAGCTTCCTGGAGTTAAAAATGGTATCTCCTGTGCATAGGTGGAAGGAGAGCCAGCTCCCTGGCAGTGGGCCATTCATGAGGCCCACTGTTGGGAAATGAATAATTTCCCAATTAGGAAGTGTAACAGAACTGAGGTCTCTTGAGAGAGCTTGGCCAATGCAGGAACAGTGGTTTGGAGAGTAAGGACACTAAATGACTTGAGGGAAGGGCTCTGACATTCCATGAATGTATCAGGAAATGTTATATACGTGTGTGTATGTTGGCACACTTGTGCACAGGCTGTGTCAGTGTAAGATCTGGTGTTCTGTGTCTGACTGCAAGTCTAGATACTTCCCCAAATTGTATGGACTGTGACATCACACAGAATGGCCTGTTTGGAGAGGTTGTGGGGCCTCTTGGGTCTCCCAGGTGATGATACGTATAAATGTACCATTCTGGGGCACACACTGACCAGCACTAAATTTCCAGTCTCACTGTCACATAGATGTCCATTCTTGGCCAGTTATCCCTTCTGACCTTCCCGCCGAGTTCATCCAATCCTCACTGAGTGAGGTGAGGACCATTCCTGTACACTGAATATTTAATAATTATATTCTGGTATTTTTATTTATATCTATTTTTGTAATTGTGAATAAGTATGGTTGATCAAATGTGATTTTTCTGAAAATTTTGCCTCTTCCCTCATGCTTGTATGGGAGGGAGTTGGGATGATAAAAAGTAGAAAATGACAATGGTGGAATGCACCCCAGAGTTTCCTGTGGGGCAATATCTGGACTTAATGGGGCTTTGGGAGGAGAAGCTAGGAGACTTGTGGAACAGACCCTCCATAGCACATAAGGTACAAAAATGTGCCCCAAGCCAGAAGTCCACAGCTTGGTAAATGGTGTGCAGGCTTTGTCAACTCCTAGTTCCCTCCCCAGCCTCATGCCTCTGTGCAGTGCACATCTTGTACAACTTTACACGGTGATCCTACCATATACTCTTCACTCTGACCCCAACAATCCTTGGGCTGACTTCAACCAAGGGGGACATGTGCATGAGTGAAAATTGCTGATCCCAAACCCAACCCAGCTTGAGTCTGTGGCATTCAGGAAACAGAAGACATAGTTTCCCATCATCTGTGCATGGGGCTGGTGCTGAGTTTCCTCAGTGTGTGTTAATGAAGCTCATGACCAGCCTTTGCTATCCCTCACATCAGGGAGCTCAGAATCTAAAGCTGGGTGATATCCTAATGGGCATGTACATATATTTTGAACCAAACATCAGCTTCTTAAGAACTGGATGTAGAAGGCAGTTCAGGAGTTACAGTTGGATGCCAAAATTTTGGAATTTCCAATCTATGCTAGTGAGTTCTGGCCATGTTTCTTAACCAAGTCACCTGTGAACTTAAAAAAAAATATATATATATATATATATATGTTTATGCTCTACCCACAGAGATTGTGATTCAGGTCAGGGCTGGTGCCAGGGCTCGTGATTTTAGAAAAATTCCCTAGGTGTTTCTGATATGCAGCCCTGATTGAGATACATTGGTGACAATTGGCCAGATTATGTGAAGGGCCCAAAAAATTCAAGACGTGGTCAGCGTATGTTCTCTGCATGAACAGTTAGATTTCTGAGTGGGGTTTGGGGGCACAAGGTCTCCTGGGCTTCCTGTTCAGAGGATCCCTAGACAATGGACCCCTGGAGGGCAAGGACCCAGAGTATTCAGCTTTTAATCCCCATAATCTAGCATGTTTCATTCAGTATGATGTTCAGAGCATGGATTTTGGAGTCAGGTGGCCTGGACTAGATTCCTGGCTCTAAAATACTAGCTGTATGACTTGGGAAAAACTCTTAACCTTTTGTGTCTCAGTTTCCTCATCTGTATAAAAGAGATATCTACCTCCCAGGATTGTTATAAGGATTCATGCGTTCATAAATCTCTTAGCCATAATCCTGGCACCTAGTAAAGGCACAAAAACAGTGGCTACTATTACAAAACTCTGTAAATTCTCGTAGAATTGAATGGGAACCCCTTCCCCTCTTTACCCCAGGATTGCATAGGTGTATTTTGTGGAAGATGAAACCTGCTAGGAGAGAAAAGGCAAAGATGTGAAGCTAAGGAGCCCAGCCCAGGCTGAGTTGCTGCTCAGCCTCTGCATACCCCGCAGGGGCCAAGAAAGATCTTGTTCCAACATGAACAGCGCCAGCATCAGGGCTCACAGACACTGAAAACAGGAAGTATGAGCCCTACTGGTGGGTTGAGCAATGCACTGCTAACAATCTTCAGACCATTTCCTAGCCACCTGACCGACCCCCAGCCAGCTGCTACCTCTTCCCAGTCACAGACCTCACTCCGGGGTAGCAGGAATCAGCCACTTCTCCAGCAACCAGTTTCAAGGCTCCAGATACAACCCTGTCACTCACTTTAGGGACTGCCTTTTTCTAGTGCTCCCTAGGTGCTGGACATTGTACTAAGTTCTTCACCTATTATCTGGTTTAATCCTTATAACAATCCTATGGGGAAGGTGCCATCCTTAGCCCCATTTAACAGCAGAGAAAATGGAGATACAGAGAGATTAGGTGACTTGCCCAAGGCAATGTGGCTGGTAAGTAGCAGAGTGCTGGCTCCAGAGTGCACAGGCCCAGCACTCTCAGCAGGGCCCAACCTGAGGGAAGGTTAGCAGCCCTCTTTTCAAGCTCCCTACTTCAGGGATGCTGGGTGCAGGGAGGCTAAGTGTATCTGAATTTCAACCCTGGCCTAGATTATAATTCTTTCCTCTTAAAAGATTCCCAGGCCAAGTGAGCAAATCACACTCAGCCACCAGTTTCAAAGTAAAACTTTACCCTTCTCAAGCAAACCTCAGCCTTTTTGGTTGAAACCTGATTTCATTGAAGTGGTTTTTGTTTTCACCAGAACCCCTCCTTCTGAAATAGTCTGTGGCTCATTCTATTATCAGGACTCAACTTGATTTCCACTCATGCTCTGCCTTTCCCAAGCCAACCCTGCACAACAACACCACCCCTGAATACACCCCTCCACCCTCATCCCTGTTTGTCCACCCTCCTCCCCAGCTGCTGACATTTGAGCCCGCCCTTTGAATCACAGTGAGAGGAGTTTGCTGAGGTGTTCTTTAAATAACAGTACTACTGAGGTATACTAAATCACATACCATACAATTCACCCATTTAAAGTGTGCAACTCAATGATTTTTTAGTATATTCACAGAGTTGTGCAACTATTACCACAATCAATTCTAGAACATTTTCACCACCTCAAAAATAAACCCCATACCGGGTAAGAGGGATAAATCAGGAGCTTGGGATTGACATACACACACTACTATATATAAGATAGATAACCAACAAGGACCTACTGTATAGCACAGGGAACTCTACACAATATTCTGTGATAACCTATATGAGAAAAGAATTGGAAAAAGAATGAATATATGTATATGTATAATTGAATCACTTTGCTGTACACCTGAAACTAACACAACATTGTAAATCAACTATAATCCAATAAAATTTAAAAAAAAGAAACCCCATACCTATTAGTAATCACTCTGATTTTCTCCCCAACCCCCTCAGCCCCTAATCTACTTTCTGTCTCTATGAGTTTGCCTATTCTGGACATTTCATATAAATAGAATCATATAACACCTAGTCGTTTGTGACTGACTTCTCTCCCTACCATGTTTTCCAGTTTCATCCATGTTGCAGCATGTATTAGTACTAATGCTGAGTTTTAAGTAGCTAATTGGGAGAAAAGATAGTCTAGGCCCCATTCCGACCTTGCAGTCCCATTGGAAGTCATTCAACAACCTTAAAAGAAAATTTTTTTTAAGGACCTTGACACCAGGCACTGTTTTAGATGCTAGGGATACAGGAATGAATAGGACATAGTGCTAGTCCTCAAGGAGCTCACAACTTTGCAAAGGAGACAGAACGATGACCACAATTTAATGTGATAAAAATTGTAATATTTTTGCTATAATAAAAGTATGTATAAATGTGTGGAACAATGATGAGGAAGTAAGTAATTCTGCCTTGGCAAATCAAGGGAGACTTCCCAGAGGAGGTGATATTTTACCTGGGCCTGCAAAGATGCAAAGAAATTTGCCAAACAAGGAGGAGAAAGGCATTCCAGGGATAGGGAAGATAATGAAGGCATGAAAAGAAAAGCAAGGTGTTCTCAAGAAGTGATGAATAAACTGCTGTGGTAGAGAAAAGAGTTGGAGGGGCAGTGAGCAAGCATGGAGTAGGGGTGGGAGTAAGGAGCTGCTGGGATCCAGCAGGTGAGGACCCTTAGGCAGGGCTGATACTTAGTAGCAGGTGCCAGTACTTCTCAATCTCTAAAACACTGATGTCCCAAGATCCACACACACCCCACCCCTGACATGGTCCCCTGCCACCCAGCCTCTTTCCAGTTCTTCATAATCCAGCAACCACAGGGTTAATGCCTGGCAGAGGGCCCCTAGCCCGGGCCTCTGAGATTCCTTCCCTCCTCCAGCGGCCTTCCACCTGTTGGTACTCCAAAGTCCTGCTAGTTAAATATTTTGAATATCACTTCTTGCCCTCAGGCAGTAAATCTAGAAGGTTAATTAAGGTCACGGAGGCATAAAAAGGTTTTTTTCTCTGAACTAAAAATTTCCACCCAATTGTAAAAGTAACTATAAAAGTAAAATGCTTCCATAGCATTCTACCGCCATTTTTAAAAATTAATTTTTATTGGAGTATAGTTACTTTACAAGGTTGTGTTAGTTTCTGCTGTGCAGCAAAGTGAATCAGTTATATGTATACATATATCCACTCTTTTTTAGATGTCCTTCCCATTTAGTTCACCACACAGTACTGAGTAGAGTTCCCTGTACTATACAGTAGGCTCTCATTTGATACCTATTTTATATGTAGTAGTGTATATATGTCAAGCCCAATCTCCCAATTCATCCTCCCTCCACCCACCCAGCCATTGCTAACATCTCTAGCTTCTTGGGTCTCCTTTGCCATCTCAACCTCCTCTACTTGGCCCTGAATATTGGGTTCCCCAAGACCAGACCCTAGACCAGCTCCTCTTCCCACCTTAAACTCTCTCCCACACAGTCTTATTCACACCCAGGTTTAAATGACCATCAATCAACAGTTGATTTACAATGATTATCTCCAGCCAGACCTCTCCTCTGAGATCCAAACCCTTACTTTCCATTGTCTACTTGACGTCCTCTTTTGGTTTTCACATATAGGGCACTTCAAACTCAACCTGCCCCGAACCAGCCCTGTCTTCAGGTCCCAACCCGATGGGCTTCATCCATTACACTCTGTCTTGGGTGACGGCACCACTTCCATTCACATCCAGAAACCTAAAAGTCATCCAGATGCTTCTCTCCTTTCACCACGCACCCCCTACCATCCCATCCATCTCCAAATCCTGGCAATTTGCCTAAGAGTTCTTTAAATTTATTTTATTTATTTATTTATTTTTGGCCCTGTTGGGTCTTCGTTGCTGCGCGTGGGCTTTTCTCTAGTTGCGGCAAGCGGGGGTCATTCCTCGCAGCGGTGTGCAGCCTCTCATCGTGGTGGCCTTTTCTGTTGTGGAGCATGGGCTCCAGGTGCATAGGCTTCAGCAGTTGTGGCTCACGGGCCTAGTTGCTCCGCGGCAGGTGGGACCTTCCCGGATTAGGGCTCGAACCCGTGTCCCCTGCATTGGTAGGAGGATTCTTAACCACTGCGCCACCAGGGAAGCCCTGCTTAAGAGTTGTTGAGGTCATCCATGTCTCTCCATTTTCACCACCACCATTAGCTGAGCCCATCCCACCATCAACTCTTGCCTAGACCACCACAATAGCTTCCCAACTGGCCTCCCCCATTGACTATCTCTCTTAATAACTCCCACTGCTCCTGGCTGGCTAGCTTGGGCAGGGTCCAGCTCCTACCTCCTCTTTAGCTCCATCTGGCACCAGCCTCTCCCAGGCTTGCCCTATTCAGCCATTCTCTTACTCATCAGTTCCTCTCTCACCACAGGGCCCTTGTTAGTCATGTTCCTTCTGCGTGGGACTTTCTTTGACTGTTTAAGTTCTTCCTCATGCTTCAGAGATCTCTTTGCCAAGGAAGTCTTTCCTGGGTTGCCTCTATCTGTAGAAGGTCTCACTATTTTGTCTACAGTCTCATTACACTATGTATCACCTCTCTGATGCACTTGTCACTATTGCAATTTTACTTCTGCTGCATCACTATTTGATTAACGTTTGCTTTTCCCCACCAAAATGTAACTTCCATGAGGGACAGTGTGTGGGGTTTTTTGGTTTTTTAAATTAGTTATTTATTTTAGGCTGCATTGGGTCTTTGTTGCTGTGCTCCAGCTTTCTCTAGCTGTGGCGAGTGGGGGCTACTCTTCATTGTGGTGCACAGGCTTGCGGTGGCTTCTCTTTGGCTTCTCTTGCTGCAGAGCATGGGCTCTAGGCGCGCTGGCTTCAGTAGTTGTGGCTCGCGGGCCCTAGAGCGCAGGCTCAGTAGTTTGTGGTGCACGGGCTTAGTTGCTCTGCAGCATGTGGGATCTTCCTGGACCAGGGATCGAACTTGTGTCCCATGCAGTGGCAGGGAGATTCTTAACCACTGCGCCACCAGGGAAGTCCTGACAGTGTGTTTTGATCATCACTAAATCCCCAGCATCAAGCATGATGTCTAGAATATGGCAGATATTTAATAAATGTTTACTGAATGAATGTATTCTGATGTTTCCATTTTTCTCTGCTTCTTTTTTACATAGCTGTGTTCACACTCTATACATAATTTTGTATCTTGTCCTTTGCTTTTGTCATATTTTGTCATAGCCATTTCCTGTGGTATTGCAAATCTCTCCAAGAGAGAGATTATTTACAATGTAGTTAATAACACCCATCCAACCTACCTTTCTGGATTTAGGCATCATAAAGTATGTGAAAGTTACTTGTAATCTATATGTACATATGAGACAGTATTATTTGCATTTAAAAGGAAATGGGGGTGAAATTTCTCTCTGGTGCCCTCCCTACCATTGCCCTTATACCTCTTTTCCTCAGGCTTTTTTTTTTTTTTTTTTTGGTGCCCTTGTTCTGCCTGACCACCTAGTTAAGGTCTAAAATAACTCATTAACTTTAATATGCTACCAGCCCAAAGAGTTTACATTTTTTAAAAGGACTTCTAAAAGAAGGGCGTTACAGCCAGTTTGGTGAGGTTTGGGGGCTGAGAGAGGACTCAAGATATTCACTGATTCATTGGTTTATTCTTCACTCATTTCACTCATTCATTTAACAAACATTTATCGAGAGTTGGTCATGGGCCTGGCACTGTGCTGTGTACTGGCTGTAGAGATGATGATGTGTACTGGGTGTAGAGTCTCAGCTTCAATGGGCTAAAGGTAAAGTGAGGGACAGACAAGCAAGTGAACAGACTACAGTGAGAGCATAGCTATGAGGAAGATGTGTGAGATGGGCATGGAGGGCTAACAGTGGAGTCTCAAAGGGCAAATATGGAAGGGACAAATGACAATCTGAGTACAGGAAACAGTATGTGCAAAGGTAAAGAGGAAGGAGAATGCATGGAGCCCTCAAGGAACTGCATGTAGTTCAAGGGGATGGGCTATACAGGGCCAATGTTAGAGAGGCAATTTAGCTGGAGGAATTGCCGAGAGCTGAAACCTGAGGGCCTAGAGGACCCTGCCTGCCACATGAAGGACTTTGGATTTTATTGTTATGGGGAGTCATTAGAAAGTTTGGAGCATGTGACAGCAGTGTGAAAGATTTGAGTAAAAGAATATCCTTTGGCCTAGATGAGACTATGGGCAGGGAAAACCAGCTCAGAGACTAGTACAATTAGCCAGGTAGCAGCTGAAGAGTGTCTGAACCAGGGCAGTGGCAGGGATGTGGGAGGGGAGGGTACAGATATGGGAGATTTGGGGGGGATAGGATAGACTTGGAGCCTGGATGGGGTGAAAGGAGGAGAAGGACGTATCATTTGGTTTAGCCTCCTGTCTTTGGATAAGTAAGATACTGCATAATTTTACAGGTGAGAAACTGAGGTTTCACTGTAAGTGATTTCCCTAAAGCCATATCTAGTAGGTAGTTGACCGAACTAGAGTTACTACTGGTGCAATTTTTTTTTTAAGTTCGTTATTCTTATTTATTTATTTATTTTTGGCTCAGTAGTTGTGGCATGTGGGCTCAGTCGCTCCACAGCATGTGGGATCTTCCCGGACCAGGGCTCAAACCCATGTCCCCTGCGTTGGCAGGCGGAGTCTCAACCACTGCGCCATCAGGGAAGCCCCTACTGGTGCAATTTTGAGGATCAGTATCTACAGGGCAAGCTAGACCTGCTGATGGCCTATGTGACTCTGTCCACTCAACTGGAAAAATCCTCATCACCATAATCACCAAGTGGTGATGTCATCCAAACCTGTGGGGGTTGACGCTTGTTTCCTAAACATCCCAGGTCTGTTCAGCCCTGTGACTGTGGTTCTGACTTAAGGAATTTCTCCAAGACCTCCCAGTGCACTGTCAGCGCACTGATGCACTGTCAGTGAACTGGTGGATGGGTCTGTGGTATGTATAAAGGGATTAGCAGACGCTGTATCTAGCTGTTTGCCTTATGGCTTCCTAGAACTGAGACATGACTTCTGGTGTTCGGGAAGATCATACACACTTGGCACATAACCAAGTTCTGCATGCAGGGTGTGAAGGTGAAGTCGATTTTGTAAGAACTCTGGCTGATAGTGTTTTCAACCCAATCCCTCCATCCCCCTTTTCTGTGGTCTGCCAATTGCCTTTACTTTCTTCACTCCCTCTGAATATAAAGGAAACGGAATGACTTTCCTTTCTCCCCTGGCTCTTCTCATCCTTGCTCTGCAGTCTCTTTAGCTCTCTCTTTCCAGAGCTGGTGTCAGTGCCATGGGTGAACAGGACTCTAGCTCCAGTTGGGATTTCCCTCTGATTAGCCTGGTGACATGGGTCAGCCCCTACCTCAGATTTTCTCTTACTGCTCACTACACCTGTATACCTCTTTCCATCACAGGCTGAGAGGCTCTGCCTGGGGAACTCTAAGCTTTTGAGCCCCAGGGGAGCTGGATATATATATATATATATATATATATATATATATATATATATATATATGGAGTTAACAGCTATCGATCAGATCACTTTTATTCTCCACTGGAATTTGGCCACCATCCCTGGCTATTAGAATTCTGCCAGATGCCCCAATGGTGAGTTTACCAGAAGTCCTGCTCTGACAGCCCCTTCTTGTAGCCCCATCACATCAAGACTCCCTCAGGCACTTACCTCGGCCCTTTCTCTCTCCTTAGCTGGACTACTTCATGGCTGAGAGAATGAGGAGGAAGGATGGACAGAGGCACGGGGTGGGATAAACACTTTGCTTAGAACATCCATCTAAAGCAGTGGCTCTCCAGGTATGGTCCTTAAATCAGCAACTTCAGATCACCTAGCACATGTTAGAAGTGCAAAATTATCAGGTCCCACTCAAACCTACTGAATCAGCAACTCTAGAGGTGGGGCCCAGCAATCTGTGTTTTAACAAGACCTCCAGGTGATTCTTTTACATACTCAAGTTTGAGAACCACCCATCTAATGCATTGATTCTCAGACTTCAGTATGCATACGAACCACCTGGGGAGCTTGTTAACCATAACGTGGTTAAACAAAACTGGATTGGTATCTGGGCAACTGTATTTTTAGCAAGCTCCCTAGGTGATTCTGGTATTCATCAAAGATTGAGAATCACTGATCTAAGGAATTCATTTTATCAGTTAGCTGAGTCTCCTGGGGAGGGAGCAGACAGAAGGCTGTGGAAATGTCTCTCAAAGTTGCAAATGCCACCTGCATCTGCACTTCTGGGGAGCTTGTTAGAAAAGCAGGATCTGAGTATCAGATGTATTGCCCCAAATCTCTGGACCTGAGGACCTGGCAGCCACATTCAGAGTTCTCCAGGTGATTCTTATGCATGTGAAAGTTTGATAACCCCGGAGCAACAGGTCAGCAGGCATTCTCAATGATGGATGCATGTTAGAATCACCTGGGGAGCTTTAACAGTGACCTGATATATGAACCCCACCTCCAGAGAGGTGATTTAATTGGTCTGGGATGGGGCTTCAATATTTTATACAAGTCATCCCTCCCACCCCCACCCAAGTGATTTTAATGTATCGTTAGGGTTAAGAACCATCAGGTTAAAGGATGATGCAGATCTGGGAAGAATCAGGAAATAAGAGAAAGCGAAGGAGTGCCAAAGAAACAATTGGTGGAATCCTGTGGGGGAGGTTAGAAATGTCAAGTTGGAAATAGGGAGGAGATAGAAAGGTGGGAAGGGCCTCAGGTGGGAGGGGGAGTAGGTTGGCTTGAGTGGTGTGGAGCTTGGTGTAGGAAAAGGGTTAGTGTATTAGTTTTCTACTGCTGCTGTAACACATTACCACAAATTTAGTGACTTAAAATAACATAAAGGCATTATTTTACAATTCTGGAGGTCAGAAATCCAAAATGGGTCAGCAGGGCTGAATTCCTTCTGGAGATTCTAGGGGAGCAGAATCCATTTCCTTGCCTTTTCTAGCTTCTAGAGGCTACCCACATTCCTTAGCTCATGACTCCACATCACTCTGACCTTTGCTTCTGGCATCACATCTCCCTCTCTCACTCTGACTCTCCTGTTTCCCTCTTACAAAGATCCCCTTATACATTGTGATTATGTCGGTCCTACCCAGATAATCTAGAATAATCTCCCCATCTCAAGATCATAACTTAATCACATCTGCAAAGTCCCTTTTTTCATGTAAGCTAACATAGTCATAGATTCCAGGGATTAGGATGTGGATATTCTTGAGGGTCATTATTTGGCCCACAACAGTCCGCTCTCTGGCCCCCAAAGATTCACAATCATCACATATACAAAATACACTCACCCCCATTCCAACATCCTCCCAAATCTCGACCCATTAGAGCACGAACTCAAAGCCTAAAATCTCATCACCTCAAAAGCCCCAACTTTCATCATCTAAATATTCTTAAATAAGGTATGAGTGAGGCACTGGATATAATCCATCCTAAGACCCATGTTCTCTCCATCTGTGAACCTGTGAAACTCAAGAAACAAGTTATCTGCTTCTAGGAATAGGCATAGGATAATAGTTATAGACATTCTCATTCAAAAAGGGAGAAAATGGAAGGAAAAAAGAAGTCACTGGTCCCAAGAAATGTCAAAATACTGCTGGGCAAACTCCTTTAGGTTTCAAGGACTGAGAATAATCCTCTGTGGCTCAAGGCTCTGTCCTCTGGGGTTGCCCCTCCTCTCTCAGAGTCATTTTTCCTTTTACTTGAAGGGTAACTTATGTTTGCAGCAAGAACTTTTATCACCCTGTTTCCTGCCTGTGGAATGTTGAGAGTCTGATAATCTTCTTTCATTTTGTTTTCTCTGTCACTTTCAGTCCAAAGTGTTTCTACTGATATAAAATTCTTACGAACCTTGTGGGTCTCTCACATATGTCATAGGCATTCACTCCATTAGATAAAAGTCTTCTCCACAGATTTTTCTTGGATGATCCCATCTCTATCTCTGGATTCTGCTGAGATGGTTGTGGGGATCCATGAGTAACATGCCCAATCCATTGTAAGAGCATTTTGTAGTAATAAATGCTCTGACTTTTTGTATTAGCAGAAGGTCGTCCAGTCACAACTTTGACTTTCTCTCTAGAGTATTGTTTCCTGAGAGTGAATCTGCTAATTATAACGTCTTTTCCAACCTGGATAGGGTGAGAATCTCCCAGACCACTAAGTCCTGGTTCCTTTTTATTCAGAGTTCTTCCATCAGTTTACTTCTTTCCTCTCACATTTTACTATAAAGATCAAACATAAATCAGATTTCACCTTCAACACTTTGCTTGGAAATCTCCTAAGCTAAATACCCAAGTTCATTCCTCACAAGTTCTGCTTTTCATAAAACTATAGGATACAATTCAGCTAAGTTTCTGCCACTATATAACAAAGACACCCCCTCTTCAGTTTCCAATAAAATATTCCTCACTTCCAGGCCTTCACCAGTTGTATCTTCAATGTCCATATTTTTACAAATATTCTGTTTATGATTTAGATATTATCTAAAACAATATGTTTTCTCTACTGTGCTCTTCACTTTCTTCTTATCCCTCACCAGTAGAGTTTTTAACATCCATAGTTCTACTAACAGGCTGTTCAAGACAACCTAGGCTTTTTCTATCATGCTTCTAAAAATTCTTCCATTCACTGCCTACTGCCCAATTCCAAAGCCACTTAGTTTTTAGGGTATTTGTTACATCAGTGCCCTACTCTTGGTACCAAAATCTACATTAGTTTCCAATTTCTGCTATAACAAAGGACCACAAATATAGTAGCTTAGAATAATACAAATGTATTATCTTAGAGTTCTAGAGGTCAAAAGTCCAAAATGAATCAGCAGGACTGGAGGGTCTAGGTGGAATCTCTTTCCTTGCTTTTTCCAGCTTGTAAAGGCTGCCCACATTCCTTGGCTCATGGTCCCATAGCACTCTGACCTCTGCTTCCTTCATTACCTCCCTTCCTCTCACTCTGGTCCTTCTGTTTCCGTCTAAAGGACCCTTGTGATTATATTGGGTCCACCTGGATAATTCAGGACAATCTCCCTATCTCAAGATCCTTAACTTAATCATATCTGCAAAGTCTCCTTTGCCATATAAGGTAACATATTCATAAGTCCCAGGGATTAGGATGTTGACATCTTTGGGAGGCCACTATTTGCCTACTATAGTTAGCACAGCTTAATGGGAGTGGAAACAGTTGCTTCAGGAACAGTGAAAGTCAAGCAGAGGTGAAGGTCCCCAGTCTGCAGTCCAGCTTCTCCCAGGGTTGGGTTGGTCATGTCTGGCTGGCTCCAGGAAGCCCCTGGCGTGACTGAAATGTTTGGTCAGTCACATGTTTATTGGTGTTCCTCAGGCCCTGGACTCTCTCCTCTACTCAGAGAGAGGAGGAGGGAAATAAAATTTACTGAGGGCCCACCAAGTGGAACATAGACAGGCAAAGAAGCCACAGATTCTTGATTCTCTATCCTAAGGCCTTGCCCCTGGCCTGGGACTCCAAAGTCCTTCAAAGAGCAGGGGTTCTTAGCATCCACAATCAGACTTGTAGTGGTCCCTGCAACCCCCAACGGCTAATCTCCTTCCTGGGCAGGCAGTTGTGTCATGTTGGGCAGCACCTTTCCCTCCCTGGCACCTGTGTGTGACTCAGACCCCCAGGTAAAGCCCAACCCAATGGGAAGTGACTAAGCATTGAACTTTGCTTCCTCTTATTGGGGAGAGAGGAGGAAGCCTGAAGCTGGGCCTGGCCCTCCCTCTCACTCAGATTTCTCAAGATAGTAAGGGAGAGGGTGGGGCTTTGCAGGTGACTGCACCAGGGAAGGTCCCCTAGAGCATCCCCACACTTCTGCTTTTACTGTGTGTGTGTGTGTGTGTGTGTGTGTGTGTGTGTGTGTGTGTGTTTGTACAGTTTAGGAGATTTGAGGGTGGTGGGCATGCTGGGATCTACCAGATTTTCCCAACTTCTACCTTGCTGCCTTTGAGGAGAGTCTAAAGTTTGTTTCCTGCACCCAATGAGACAGTTTTCTTGAGTATGGAAAGTGGGATTTGGGGAATCAGGAGGATTCTTGCCTATTGCCCAGGCTGGAGTCCTGACAGTGCTAAATTACAAAGACTCTGTTTAAAATGCATAGTTGGACATCTCTGGAAGGTTGCATGGTACTGTAGTTGTCTCTAGGAAGGGAAAGTGGGTGGTTGGAGGACAGGAAAGGGAGCCTTACTTTTCTCTCTTACCCTTCTTTGATAACTTTTTTTTTTTTTTTTTTTTTGCGGTACACGGGCCTCTCACTGTTGTGGCCTCTCCTGTTGCGGAGCACAGGCCATGGACACGCAGGCCCAGCGGCCGTGGCTCACGGGCCCAGCCGCTCCGCGGTATGTGGGATCTTCCCGGACCGGGGCACGAACCCGTGTCCCCTGCATCGGCAGGCGGACTCTCAACCACTGCGCCACCAGGGAAGCCCCCTGATAACTTTTAAAATTTGTTCCATTTGCAAGTACTCCCTATTCAAACAGAAAGAATAATACATCGTTACCCAAGAAAGAAGAGAAAAAGAGAAACCTTTTCCATATTAGTGCTAAAGTAATTCACAGTGTTAGTCATTGACTGGACAAGCACTATGGCATCCTGTTGGACATCAGGCACTGTACTAGGTACTGGAGACTCTGCAGAGAGCAATGCAGCATCCCTTGCTTCACAGAGATCCCCGTCGGGAGAGTGACTGAGACAGAGAACCAGGACCACGCAATGTCAGAAGAGTGATGATGGGGAAGGTGCAAAGAAGGCTCCTCTGGCCAGACTCAGGGAGAGGAAGCCTTCCTGGACCTGGTGCTGTCCATGCTGAGACTCAAAGGGTACATAGGAGTTAGCCAGGGGAGAAGAGAGAACCAGGCATATGGAACATCACAACAAGTACAAAGAGTGCAAGGGCCATAAAAAAATCTTGGTTGCTTCCCTGGAATTGCAAGCACTCGATAGCTCTGGAGTGTTGAGTTTGGAGGAAGTGTTGGAGAAATGAAGTTAAAGAGGTAAGGTCAGATTATGAAGTGTTTTATAAACAAATTTAAGATAAGTTAGTGGTCACTTTGAAGGCAGGTGTGGAGCACCTAGGGACAGGGGTTAATAATAACCCACAGGTATTGGAATGCTCTTTTATGCCAAGCACTATAATCTTTTTATGTAAGTTTCTTCATTTAATCCTCCCAGAAAGCCTGAGATATTTACTATTATTTTTTTTCTATTTTATGAGTGAGGAAACTGAGGCTTAGAGAGGTTAAATTCAGTGGGAAGTATTACAGGGTCACACAGGAAATACTATAGATGTCTTAGCACACAGCTAGCCCAGGGCAAAGCTGGGGTCTCTCCGAGGCACTCACTCAGTCTGCAGTGCTACTTCCTCATTCAGATAGAGCAGTGGTTCTCAACAGGGAGTGATTTTGCCCCTCAGGAGACATCTGGCAGTGTCTGGAAACATTTTTGGCTGTTACAGCTAGGGGGATGCTACTGGCATCTAGTGGGTAACTAACATCCTACAAAAGACAGTCACACACAGCAAAGAATTATCTGGTCCCAAATGTCAATAGTGCCAAGGTTGAGAAATCCTGAGACAGAGAATGAATTGTAAGGGGCAGACATAAGGAGGTAGCCAGAGGGTGAGCGTGAGAGTTTTAGAAAAAACTATTTTTTTTAAGGACTTGTGTATACTGTATTTACAGCAGCAAGAGACAGGGGTCAGTGGCAACAAAGTCCTGGATGGACCGGACACATCCTTTTCCCAGTATGCTCCTGCCGCTCCCAAGCACCAGTTTTAAGAGTTCAGAGAGAGGCTTCCCTGGTGGCGCAGTGGTTGAGAATCCGCCTGCCAATGCAGGGGACACCGGTTCAAGCCCTGGTCTGGGAAGATCCCACTTGCTGAGGAGCAACTGGGCCTGTGAGCCACAATTACTGAGCCTGAGAGTCTGGAGCCTGTGCTCCGCAACGAGAGAGGCCGCGATAGTGAGAGGCCCTGTGCACCGCGATGAAGAGTGGCCCCCACTTGCCACAACTGGTGAAGGCCCTCGCACAGAAACGAAGACCCAACACAGCCATAAATAAATAAATAAATAAATTTAAATCATTTGGGCTTCTAATAAGACCTCTGCTTAAAAGACAACAACAACAAAAAAAGAGTTTAGAGAAAACCAATGATGAATTATCCTAGAGTTACCCAGAGCTAACTCTGAAGAGTTTCCTGCCACCTGATAGACCCAGGACTGTTAAGGGATACTAGCCAAGATGACCGCCTCCTCACCTATTCTGAATAGATCAGAATAGAACCCTGTTCTTATAGGCCAGGGCTCCCAGCTCTGATGCTGTTGACACATGGTACTGGAGCCCAACATTTTTGGTCAATGTATAATTTCAACAAATGATAACAAGCAGCAGCCAAGAGACCAGAGACACAAGAAGAATATTGCAAACCTTATTGCCTGAATATGCTATTCTCACAAGTATCCCTTCCACCTGGGTCAAGAGAGGATATTAGGTGGGTTACCTGCCTATTCACTGATTTAACACAGAACCCTCCCTTGTCTTTCTACCTGTAAACTCCAGACTCCTATAAAGTGGGTCTTTATAGGAAGCATGTAAAAACTCAGAGGATGAGGCAAAACACTTCTTTAGTTTCGAGGATGTTTCGTGTTGGGTACTTGTACTCCTGAGTGCTTTAGATCAGCGGTCCCCAGCCTTTTTGGCACCAGGGACCTGTTTCATGGAAGAAAATTTTTCCACGGACCAGGGGTAGGGGTATGGTTCTGGCAGTAATGCAAGCGACGGTTCAGGCGGTAATGCTAGCGATGGAGAGTGATGGGGAGCGGCAGATGAACTTCGCTGGCTCGCTCTCTCTCCCCTCACCTCCTGCTGTGCGGCCCGGTTTGGTTCCTAACAGGCCAAGGACAGGTGGTTGGGGACCCCTGCTTTAGATCCTGCTTATCTCTCGGTTTCCAATCTTTACCTGAACTCTTAACTGTTTCCCTCCTGGTTCTTGTCTGGCTCTGCAGTTTGACTCTCAACAGATGTGTCTGTCCTAATTGGGCTTTCCAGCAGACCTTGTCCCTGTTCCAGGCCTACATGAGTCATCAAAGTCTTGCCTCTGTCTTCCCTATTATAGCTTTTCATCTTGCCTACTGTCTTAGCCCTGAGAGTGAGGAAAAGTTGTCCCTAGGGCCTAGGATCTAAGAGTGCTCAGGAAGATCCACCTTTTCCTACATCTGAGAGTCCATTCTTAGACAGTTAAATTCTTCTAAACATCCTGTGTTTCCCAAAGTGTCCACATGGAAATTCCAGGAGGTAGATACTAAGTGGAACAAAGATTTTTGTAGCCAAATAAGTTTGGGGAATGCTCTGTGGACTTAGTTTCTTGTCTACAACAAGGTTTCTCAGAGCCCTTGAAATACTATGTTCAGAATAAAGGTCCAATAAGGGCATTTATACAGTTCACAATCCATTACCCCAAACCCTTGGGATGAGATGTATTTGGAATTCAGAATTTTTCAGATTTCAATAAGGTAATGTGATGAATATGCTATTTATCCCATAGCATCCCCAGCAGAGTGGGACAGGCCCTGTAATCACATATTTCTGCAGAAAAACTTCTGGATAGTCACACTAAGTAAGTTAAATAAAGAATCTGAAAACTTACAGATCAATTTAGGTCAGGTTCTGTCCCTGAGTTATGAAAAAACTTTTGGTTTTCAGGACTTTTTGGACTTCAACATTGTGGATAAAGGATTGTGAACCTGTGTATGAAGCCCCACCAAATATATTTTGGCCACAGAACCCCCCTTTTCCAGGAGCATCCAGTAGGAATAGCATCCCCAGACTCTTGACACCTGAGCTATTGGTCTGCAAAACAACTTTCCCATGGGAGGGAACACACTGTGGCCTCGCCAGGCACTCACATTAGCCTCATCATCTCTGGTGACAACTAGATGAGATGTGGATTCTGATAGCTGAACAAGGAGGTGGAGGTTGAAAGACTGAGCACCCACCAGACACAGCAGATCTGGTTGGGTAGTCATGGTGCTCAGCCTTCAGGTCCTGGGTGGAAAAAGGGGCATGAGGAAGAGCAGCACTGTGGAAACATGGGCTAGTGTTTTCCTCCTAGCACTCTTCCACATTTTTCAAATTGCTTTAAAAAACTTCACATTTTTCCCTCCCTGATTGTTGTTTTCTATTGCAAGGAGTTGCTCTGAGTGTTGCTGAGGGAGAGGGGCAGGCCCAGTGCTGATGTTCACCCTGAGGGCAAGATGCTGGGTCCCTGGGAAGATGGCTTCCTGTTGTTCTGGCATCATTGTTCTAGCCCAGAGTTGAGGTGTGGTTGTGGGGCGCACATGAAGCCAGTGTCCCCTGGGTTAGGAGGAGGATGCTGGATTTCTGGAATATTTCCAGGAAGACTTCCTGCTTTGACAAAAACAACACAAACACAGGAAAAGGGTCTGGGGCCTAAGGGGAGGGAATAATGAACCAGAGTGGAAACTTTGGAATGGAGGCTTGTACAGAGAACAGCCAGGTACAGAGAAGCTTTCCCCTCGCCATCCAGCTATGTTCCTCCGGCCAGCGGAGAGCATTTCTCCACTGAGGGTGACAGGTTGGGAGCTGGAAGAGGGGGACCAGTAACTCTTGAACCTTCTCCACCTTCCTCTTATCCACTCTGCACTTAGTGTCATATTTCACTGTAGCCTGGTCCATGGATGGTGAGGGTGGAGAGGGGACAGTGGACCAGTGGCCATTTAGCTAGGGCCTCACGTTTATGAAGGGCCTCAAATACAGACCTTAAATGTGTAGGGTTTTATATCCATCAAAGAGCTACACTCAGCCTCACTCACTGGGATAAGCAGAAAACATGCATCCCAAACTTGTCCCATTACCAGATCACCAGCTGTAGTGTGCTGTAAACTATTATTATTTTCATATGGCTTGTGAATTGCACCATTATGCTGCATTACATGTGTGTATGTATGTGTGTATGGGGGGGCGTCACAAGCTTTAATTTACTAAGTATAAATATTTGAAATAGACCACAATTTAGTAACTATTTTTTGGCAATTAAAAAACATCAGGAGCCAAAAAATATGGTAGTAAACATATTTTAAAAAATAATAAAATGGAAATAGTCTGGCCCTATCTTCACATCTGAGAAGGATAAAGGGAACTCCAAGCAGGAGGCTCAGAGTGCTTGTCCCAGTTGGGTGGTTGGACTCAGAGCTTGTAGAGGACAGGGTATTCTGCCAGCCTCTGGGACCTCCTTTCACTGCTCTGGCCAACTCTGGCTTCATCTGCATCACTCTAGCGGCCTCTGCTGGGTTAGGGGTGAAAGGCGACCAAGGATCAGGTGGCGTTCAGAACTCTGGCTGGGAAGCTGGGTGGAATTGCCTAATGGGCAGTGTGAGGGCCTTGGTATCAGAAGGGACTCAAAGAAGATAAGATCTGACGACCTCAAGGCTGTTTATGCCATGCTCCGGTTTAACAAACTTCTGATAGTGGTGCTGAGGATGGGAGGCCAGTCCAGATCCGAAGGCAAGATGGCTGCACCCAGGAAGAGAAATATTCTATTGCTGGGTGGGGATTCATGACTCAATTTCTTCTCTTCTGACTCATTTCTCCATATAGTGACCACCAAAGGGCCTGGCCTCTCTGAGAAGGGCAGCCATCCTCCTCCATACAGCTGGTCATGACCCCTCCGATTCAGAGAGAGAGACCAGGAAGACTTGCTGAGGCCTCCTGGCCACAGCTGAGTTCTGTGACCCAGCTTTTAGTAAGGGACCTTGTTCTGAGGACAAGTGGGAGACTTACCCAGCCAGTTAATGAAAATCCTTCTTCTTGTGCATGTGACATTTATCCTTGTGAGGTAGATGGTAGCGTTCAGGCCCCCAAACCCTTCTTTGAACATAATGGTGACCAAGTGGGTCCCAGTGAGTATTGGGGATAAAAATAACACATGGGAGCTCACAGCTTAGTGCAGCTGCCGTGGCTAGTGACAGAAGCTGGTATCAGGTTATTGAGAAAATAGAGCCTTTTAGGTCTGGCAAAGGCTCACTTCAAACAGACAGAAGTTGTCGTCATCATGAGTAAAGCAGTTTATACCCCAACAGCTTGCTTTCCCCCTTCACTCTGTTTCTCATTCAACATTGCAGATGGAAACTTTAAACTGTAGAAAAAGCAGCTGAGTTTCATATGGACTAAGAACACTTATGTGTGAACTTTGGGTCTTAAGTCACTAGTGGTAGCAGCCTCTCCCAGTTCTGCCTGTTTCTCTTGCTTTGTATATTACCCAGGGTTTCTGAAATCATGCCGTTCCTCTACTCATATGCCCGGGTCAGCCCGGGCTGCTTGATGGTACAGGGCCTTGTCACAGTTGTGGATTTCACAGAACGGAGATGGTGGCTCAACCACAAAACGGTGGTTGGCTTTATCAATGGATAGTAAAGAGGAAAACCATATTTATAGTAATTGAAAAAACCTATTTCTGGAGCAGTCTGTATCTAGGAATCAGATTTGCTCAGACTCAGGATTACTACCTGCAATGTACAGGAAACTCCCGAAGATCAACAAGAAAAAAGACCAGAAATCCAATGGAAAAGTGAGCAATGGATAAATTAGGAAATCATAGAAGGGAAATCAGAAGAGCTGGCAAGTTTGTAAAGATATGCTTAACCTTAGAAACATTCTGAGCGATGCAAATTAAAACATGATATCACTTTGCATCATTAGATTGGCAAAAGTTAGACAAGTCATATATCACTTACCAAGTGTTGGCAAGGATGTGGGGAAAACGGAACCATTGCTGGTGGGAGTATAAACTTGTAGAACAATTCTAGAAGCCATCTGACTCTATTTCATGAATTTAAATGTGTTATACCCAAAGAGCCAATGATCCCACTCTTGGATATATTGCTCGCCCAAAACTCTCAAACAGGCCTATAATGGAACATAAACAAGTATATTTGTCAGCAGATTGTGTGTGGAGGCAAACCTGGGTGTCATCCCTGGAGAAATGGAGCAGTGAAATGTGTGGATGCATGCTTGGAAGTACTGTGTAGCCACCAGACACAATGAACCAGAGGTACTTAAAGCCACACATCAATCTTAAAAACATGTGTCATGTAAAGAAGAAATACAATAAGATCTATGGTACAATAACATTTACGTAGACTGAAGTCACATCTATCCATAAAAGAGCACTATGTATCTTTTAGGAATACCAATATACCTGTGGACATACATTACACATATTATAGTGAGTGCCCTTTATAGGGTGGGGAGAAAAATAGATGGTTAGGGGAATGAATGGGAAAAAAATAAAAGAGGGCACCTATCTACTAATGA
Organism: Leucopleurus acutus; assembly: GCF_964270905.1. Lineage (NCBI taxonomy): Eukaryota > Metazoa > Chordata > Mammalia > Artiodactyla > Delphinidae > Leucopleurus > Leucopleurus acutus. Next base: position 58,828,559 of record NC_139156.1, on the reverse strand, counting down.
CAAAATGATGTACCATCAACTGAAGAGATTTGTCCAACTCTCTGTGCCAGAGACATAAAATAAATTGCTGTCAAAAATCTTCATACAGGGATTTCCCTGGTGGGGCACTGGTTAAGAATCCGCCTGCCAATGCAGGGGACACAGGTTCGATCACTGGTCTGGGAAGATCCCACATGCTGCAGAGCAACTAAGCCTGTGCACCACAACTACTGAGTCCGCATGCCACAACTACTGAAACCCACGTGCCTAGAGCTGGTGCTCCACAACAAGAGAAGCCACTGCAACGAGAAGCCCGCGCACCACAGCGAAGAGTAGTCCCCGCTCGCTACAACTAGAGAAAGCCCATGCACAGCAACGAAGACCCAACGCAGCCCAAAAAAAAAATTTATTAAAAAAATTTTTTTTCATACAGATGGTCAAAAATAAGGGCATCTTGGGCTTCCCTGGTGGTGCAGTGGTCGAGAGTCCGCCTGCCGATGCAGGGGACACAGGTTCGTGCCCCGGTCCGGGAAGATCCCACATGCCGTGGAGTGGCTGGGCCTGTGAGCCATGGCCGCTGAGCCTGCGCATCTGGAGCCTGTGCTCCGCAACGGGAGAGGCCACAACAGTGAGAGGCCCGCGTACCGCAAAAAATAAAAATAAAAAATAAGGGCATCTGGAGCTTCCCCTAATGATTTGAAGAGTTGGTGGCTATATAAAGTTTGGATAGACATTTCAAAGGAAGGACCACGAAGATCATCACAAAATGCTTCAGGCATCTTGGAGGCATTTTAAGGTGACGCAGGGATTGTATGAATGAGAAAGCAGGTAAAGTGTTAGGCCCCCAGGTGACATGCCCAGGGAAGTCATGGAGTGAAATTACAGTGGAAAGTATAGGGAAGATGCACACTGAGGGAAGCCAGAACACAGTGGATCCAGTCCTGTCCTGGGTGAGATGTCTCCTGATGGGCAAACCTCTGGCTCCTGGAATCAGTCTATGCAGAGAGGGGGCACTGAGCAGGATTTGTTTGACTAAAGGAATCTTCATGGAGACCTCATATCTATGGGGTCCTTAAAGGCAGTCTTTGGAGAAGCACATAAGGAAAGCAAATGATTGGCCTGAAAGCAAGGTGATAGAAAAATGAAGGAAGGCACTCTGACCCCAGGTTAGTGCTACATGTGGGGAAAGAAAGGGAGCAATTTAAGAAGCAGGTGAAATTTGTAAAAACTTATTTGTCCCAATGCAATGTGGTAACCTGGACCAGAAAAAGGACATAAGTACACAAAAATCTGAACAATGTCTGAATTTACGTTTATAGTACAGTACTAATGTTAATTTCTTAGTTTTTAGTTTTGTTTTTTTTTTGGTGGTACGTGAGCCTCTCACTGTTGTGGCCTCTCCCGTTGCGGAGCACAGGCTCCGGACATGCAGGCTCACCGGCCACGGCTCACGGGCCCAGCCGCTCCGCAGCATGTGGGATCTTCCCGGACCGGGGCACGAACTCGTGTCCCCTGCATCGGCAGACAGACTCTCAACCACTGTGCCACCAGGGAAGCCCAATTTCTTAGTTTTGACAAGTGGATCATTCTTAGGTGTATGTAAGGTGTTAATATTAGGGTAAGGTGAGTGAAGTTCAGACAGGAACTCTCTCTTTGCAAATTTTCTGTAAATCTAAAATTATTTCAAAATAAAATTTTTTAAAAGGTAAAAGCTCCAGTCCAAAGGCATTTAAAATGAAATGGAAATAAGTAAATATATCAATCAGGTATATATTATATCTAAGATGTATGCATACATATGTGTTTATATGCACATATATATGTGCATATATATGTGTTTATAAAGGTGTGAATTTTAAAGTTCGGGAGAATTTACACCAATATGTTATTAACTCTAGGTCATATTATAACTAGGATGTGGATGCTATAGGTTATTGATTCTTTTCATTATAGTTTTTTGTATTGTCTGAATATTTTAAAATAAAAATGTGTAAATGTTATAATTATGAGAAAAATACCTCATCTGGGTCTGCCTGAAAGAACAGGGTGCCAGGCGCAGAAACTTCCCTGGATGTCTTGCACAGATTCCAACCCCCACTGGGTCCCAGGCTCCATTTCTCCCAGGGCCAGGTTTGAGCAAATCTCCTGCAGATGAGCAGCCTTCCTCTCCCTCTGCGAGGTCATCGGTGAAAATGCGTGGTCCTGTGGGTGTTCAGGGAGAAGCACTGATACTCTTATTGGTGGTCAGAGAGCTATGAGCATGTTCACATTCTGCCTGTTACTGGGCATGTGTGGGATGCAGAGTGTGGACTGTATGTATAGACTGATAGTGTTTATTCCTCCTTTCTCTCTTTTTTTTTTTAACATCTTTATTGGAGTATAACTGCTTTGCAATGGTGTGTTAGTTTCTGCTGTATAACAAAGTTAATCAGCTATACATATACATACATCCCCATATCTCCTCCCTCTTGCGTCTTCCTCCCACCCTCCCTATCCCACCCCTCCAGGTGGACACAAAGCACAGAGCTGATCTCCTTGTGCTATGTGGCTGCTTCCCACTAGCTATCTATTTTACATTTGGTAGTATATATATATATATATATATATATATATACACACATTTGGTAGTATATATATATATATGTATTTACATTTGGTAGTGTATATATATATATATATATATATATATATCCATGCCGCTCTCTTACTTTGTCCCAGCTTACCCTTCCCCCTCCCCATGTCCTCAAGTCCATTTTCTATGTCTGCGTCTTTATTCCTGTCCTGCCCCTACATTATTCAGAACCTTTCTTTTTTTTTTTTATGATTCCATATATATGTGTTAGCATATGGTATTTGTTTTTCTCTTTCTGACTTACTTCACTCTGTTTGACAGTCTCTAGGTCCATCCACCTTGCTACAAATAACTCAATTTTGTTTCTTTTTATGGCTGAGTAATATTCCATTGTATATATGTGCCACATCTTCTTTATCCATTCATCTGTCGATGGACACTTAGGTTACTTCCATGTCCTGGCTCTTGTAAATAGAGCTGCAATGAACATTGTGGTACATGACTCCTTTTTTTTTTTTTTTTTTTGTGGTATGTGGGCCTCTCACTGTTGTGTCCTCTCCCGTTGTGGAGCACAGGCTCCGGACACGCAGACTCAGCGGCCATGGCTCACAGGCCCAGCCGCTCCGCGGCATGTGGAATCTTCCCGGACCGGGGCACGAACCCGTGTCCCCTGCATCAGCAGGTGGACTCTCAACCACTGTGCCACCAGGGAAGCCCCATGACTCTTTTTGAATTATGGTTTTCTCAGGGTATATGCCCAGTAGCGGGATTGCTGGGTCATATGGTAGTTCTATTTTTAGTTTTTTGAGGAACCTCCATACTGTTCTCCATAGTGGCTGTATCGATTTACATTCCCACCAACAGTGCAAGAGCGTTCCCTTTTCTCCACACCCTCTCCAGAATTTATTGTTTCTAGATTTTTTGATGATGGCCATTGTGACCAGTGTGAGGTGATACCTCATTGTAGTTTTGATTTGCATTTCTCTAATGATTAGTGGTGTTGAGCATCCTTTCATGTGTTTGTTGGCAATCTGTATATCTTATTTGGAGAAATGTCTATTTAGGTCTTCTGCCCATTTTTGGAGTGGGTTGTTTGTTTTTTTGATATTGAGCTGCATGAGCTGCGTGTATATTTTGGAGATTAATCCTTTGTCCATTGATTCGTTTGCAAATATTTCCTGCCATTCTGAGGGTCATCTTTTCATCTTGTTTATGGTTTCCTTTGCTGTGCAAAAGCTTTTAAGTTACATTAGGTCCCATTTGTTTATTTTTGGTTTTATTTCCATTTCTCTAGGAGGTGGGTCAAAAAGGACATAGAATGTTCTGCCTATGTTTTTCTCTAAGAGTTTTATAATGTCTGGCCTTACATTTAGGTCTTTAATCCATTTTGAGTTTATTTTTGTGTATGGTGTTAGGAAGTGTTCTAATTTCATTCTTTTACATGTAGCTGTCCAGTTTTCCCAGCACCACTTACTGAAGAAGCTGTCTTTTCTCCATCGTATATTCTTGCCTCCTTTGTCAAAGATAAGTTGACCATATGTGTATGGGTTTACCTCTGGGCTTTGTATCCTGTTCCATTGATCTATATTTCTCTTTTTGTGCCAGTACCATACTGTCTTGATTACTGTATCTTTATAGTATAGTCTGAAGTCATGTAGCCTGATTCCTCCAGCTCTGTTTTTCTTTCTCATGATTGCTTTGGCTATTTGGGGTCTTCTGTATTTCCATACAAATTGTGAAATTTTTTATTTTAGTTCTGTGAAAAATGCCATTTGTAATTTGATAGGGATTGCATTGAATCTGTAGATTGCTTTGGGTAGTATAGTCATTTTCACAGTGTTGATTCTTCCAATCCAAAAACATGGTATATCTCTCCATCTGTTTGTATCATCTTTATTTTCTTTCCTCAGTGTCTTATAGTTTTCTGCATACAGGTCTTTTGTGTCCTTATGTAGGTTTATTCCTAGGTATTTTATTCTTTTAGTTGCAGTGGTAAATGGGATTGTTTCCTTAATTTCTCTTTCAGATGTTTCGTCGTTAGTGTATAGGAATGCAAGAGATTTCTGTGCATTAATTTTGTATCCTGCTACTTTACCAAATTCATTGATTAGCTCAAGTAGTTTTCTGGTACCATCTTTAGGATTCTCTATGTATAGTATCATGTCATCTGCAAACAGTGACAGTTTTACTTCATCTTTTCTGATTGGATTCCTTTTATTTTTTTTTCTTCTCTGATTGCTGTGGCTAAAACTTCCAAAACTGTGTTGAATAATAGTGGTAATAGTGGGCAACCTTGTCTTCTTCCTGATCTTAGTGGAAATGCTTTCAGTTTTTCACCATTGAGAACGATGTTGGCTGTGGGTTTGTCATATATGGCCTTTATTATGTTGAGGTAAGTTCCCTCTATGCCTACTTTGTGGAAGGTTTTTATCTTCCTTTCTCTTTTGATCTTTAGTATTTCTTAATTACAAAAGTAATTAATAGATGTGCCCTCTAGCAAATTTAGAAAATATGAATGTGTAAGTAAAAAAGTAGAAATCCCCCATATATGGCTCAAGCACGTTTTCAAAAATAGATTTTTAAAGAAAAGTTTTAAATTTACAACAAAATTGAGTGGAAGGTACAGAGATTTCCCATATACTCCCTACTCCAGTATCAACATCCCCCACCAGAGCGGTATATTTGTTACAGTTGATGAACCTGTGCTGACACATCACAATCACCCAAAGTCCATAGCTGACATTAGGGTTCACTCTTGGTGTGGTACATTCTATGGGTTTTGACAAAAGTATAGTGACATATATCCACCATTTTCATATCATACAGCGTAATTTCACTGCCCTAAATATCCTCTGTGCTCCACCGATTCATTTCTCCCTTGAAATTTTTCATATCAGTAAATGTATATATTTGTCATTCCTTTGAATGGTTACATAGTATTCCATTGAATGATGTACCATAATGTAGCCATTTTCTAAGCCTCTGCTAATACAAATGCATCTATGCACATACTTGCACATACTTGCACCTGTATCTTGGGCAGTCATGCTATTTCTGTGGGAGAGATTCTTTCCGTGGGACTATTGAGTCACACGTTTACAATTTTGAAAGAAATCGCCCTCTAAAGGCATTCGTTCATTCAACAAATATTTATTGGGTACTATTTTGCATCAGACATTTATGAGACCCTAGGAATTCAGCTATGAATAAAACAGACAGAGTTCCTAGTAGAGGACGTTATCACTAAACAAATAATCACACAAACCAATATTATTGCAATTGTAACTTCTCTGAAAGAAAAGAAAAGTTTGTTGGAGAATGTAGACAGAGGAACCTAATTTATACTGGGGGTTCAGAGACAGCCTCCATCAGGCTGAGAATTCAAGGATGAATAAGAATAGGAAGAGTGGGGGTCCGGGAGATAACTGGGAGATAAGGGGCCTTCCAGACAAAGGGAAGGCCTGTTTGGAGGCCCTGAGGTGGACAGTGTGCTGAGTTGGAGGAACATGAGGGCCAGTGTCAGGGAAATAATCCAGAAGCGAGGCTAAGGAGGAAGGCTGGGCCAGGCCGTGCTTGGTCCTCTAGGCTGCCTGATTTACAGTCTCCCTAACAGAGCAGGAAGGGTTCCATTTCCTGTACCTTTGAGACCAGCAATGCTTAGAGGTGTTTTCTTCCCTCCACTCTATTACTGTGTGAACATTCCTTGATTGTGGCCATGCCTTGATTTTCAATACGAGTCTTTTTGAGAAGTGTGTAACAGCTCACGTTGAGATTGCCAGATTCAAAATACACATCAAATGTACTTCACAAAGTTAACCAAATTCCCCAAATCCCTGTGCATCCCAGCATATTTATTCTATTTTAGGACTTAAAGTATGAGAGAAATTTCCTGTTTCCGTAAAACCAATCTGTTCATCTAAAGCAAATCATACTTGTTCCATTCAGCTCACGTTCCAGAAGCTCTCTCTGGGGGTCCTGGATCCTGCCTTGTTCCAGCCAATGAAATGCAAGACCTGTGTGGGAGGAAGAGTGCTGGGCAGCTGGCCTTTTCGAGTCACGCTTTCAAGTTCCACTCTTGTTACTGCAGGTGCTGCTGTCAAATACAGGCGTCCCAGTCTGTGTGTCCCCTCTGGGCTCCCACAGCATCCTGGGATAAACCTGTCATTGCAAGGTCCACACTGTTATTTAATCTTTCCTATTGGTGCTCAGTAAGTGTTTATGGAACAGATATATTGCATTAGCCGAAGGTAGAAAACATCTAAATCATGGTGTATCATTTAATGGAATACTATGCAAGCATCAAAAAGGACGGGGTAGATATATATTTACTGATGTAGAAAGATGTCCATGAGCTACTAGGTGAAAAAAGCAAGTTACAGAACACAAATAGTACAGCCTTCTTTTTCTTTTTTAAAATTGTACACACACATATATACTTACATATATGGAAGACGTTTATGTTTTTATTTATACATTTCTGTATTGTCTGAATTTGTTACAGTGCACAGATGTGAGTTTTGTAATTAAAATGAATAAAGGAATGGATGAACAAGGGACTTTTTAGGATTTTCAGAGGGGTGAACGGAAAAGAAAACTCACTCTTTAGGTTCCTCTCCCTGACCTATTTACCAAGTCTGACACTTGTTCTTTCAACTTCTGTTTGAATAGTATTTTTTAAAAAAATTACTAAAAGGGACTTCTCTGGTGGCACAGTGGTTAAGAATCCGCCTGCCAATGCAGGGGACATGGGTTCAAGCCCTGGTCTGGGAAGATCCCACATGCCGCGGAGCAACTAAGCCTGTGTGCCACAACTACGGAGCCTGTGTTCTAGAGCCTGTGAGTCACAACTATTGAGCCCGCGTGCTACAACTACTGAAGCTCGCATGCCTAGAGCCCATGCTCTGCAACAAGAGAAGCTACTGCAATGAGAAGCCCACGCACAGCCAAAAAGAGTAGCCGCCGCTCGCCACAACTAGAGAAAGCCCACGCGAAGCAATGAAGACCCAACGCAGGCAAAAATAAATAAATTAAATAAATTAAAAATTTTTTAAATTACTAACGGGTGTTTATAATATAATAAGTAAAAAACAGGCTCAGAAAACCTGAGAAAAAATTTGTATATGTATAGAAAAAGGTCTCAGAGCAAACTGCTTATAGAGCTATCCCTGAGTATGGGGTGGATTAAGGGAAACATTTATTTCTATTGCTTGAATATTTTGCAATATGTATATATTTCTTTTATATATATAATAATAAAGGGTTAATTTCCTTTTTTTTTTACTATTTCCGTACTTCCTTTTCATTCAAGATTTATTCATTCATCCAGTAAATATTTACTGAGCAACCGCTATCAGCCTGACACAGTGCTAGAAGTTTTTCTTCACTTTTTAAAGTAAAAACAAATATTTTTTAATTTAGCCATTCTAGTAAGTGGCACCTAACTTTTTTAGTTTTGATTTGCACTTCCCTAATAACTAATGAGGCTGATCATCTTTTCATGTGCTTATTGACCATTTGTATGACTCCTTTAGAGAAATGTCTATTCAAATCCTTTGCCTTATTTATTTATTTTTTTTGGCCACACTGCATGATTTGTGGGATTTTAGTTCCCTGACCAGGGATCAAACCTGGGCCCTCCACAGTAAGAGTGCCGAGTCCCAACCCACTGGACCTCCTGGGAATTCCCCAGAGGATTTTCTTCTTAAGTAGCTCATGGTCTAGTGGAGAAGACTCACAAGAAAACAGTGCGATGTGAGAAGATGTATAACACTAAGTGTTATGGGGGTCTCCATCTGCCAGGAGAGTCAAAGAATGACCAGGGAGCGTTTCGCAGAGGAAATGGTGCTTATGCTTAGTCTTAAAGAATGAGGAGGTGGTTGCCATTTGGACAAGGTGAGGAAGGGTATTCCACAGGAAGAGAATACCTTGTATGAAAACACCTTTTATAAAAATCTAGAGGAGTGGGCTTCCCTGGTGGCGCAGTGGTTGAGAATCTGCCTGCTAATGCAGGGGACACAGGTTCGAGCCCTGGTCTGGGAAGATCCCACATGCCGCGGAGCAACTGGGCCCGTGAGCCACAACTGAGTCTGCGCATCTGGAGCCTGTGCTCCGCAACGGGAGAGGCCACGGTAGTGAGAGGCCCACACACCGCGATGAAGAGTGGCCCCTGCTTGCCACAACTAGAGAAAGCCCTCGCACAGAAACGAAGACCCAGCACAACCAAAAATAAATAAATTAATTAATTAAAAAAAAAATCTAGAGGAGTGAAAGAGGCTATCCTGCTCATGAACATTAAATTGGTCAGTGTGGTGGAGACACAGGGGACGTGGGGAGAAGATGGGCTGGAGAAAGACACCCTAGGAAGAGTAAGAAGCCTCTGAAGAACCTTGTGTGAGCTATAGAGCAGCTATATAGCTGCCCATTTAATAATTGAATAAACTGAGTCACAGAAAGGCTAAATGACTTGCCCAAGTCCACATTACAGGAGGAGGCCAAGCTGCAACATAGTTCTAGGGTTTTTATGCTTCAGGCTACAGTGCTTCCTGGGCCAAGCCCTATCCTTGAGAGCGTTCTGATGTTCTGGCTTGAACCACTCCAAGTTGTTAGCAAAGAAGAACAGGCCAACGTCACAGTAGGCTCTGACCACACTGGCCACACACTTGGCACACCCTTGTACCAGAAGCCACAGGAGAGCTTTCTCTAAGAGAGCTTTTCCTAGAAAATGACATATGCACACTCAATCTTGAAGTTGGTGGATACCCCTCAGAAATGATGGAGGAGGCAGCTTCCTGGAAACCAGCTGTCCTGGGGAGCCATGTTCCATTCTTGCTGCCAGCATGTAAGTGGTACTTAGGCCACTTGTTCCCACCCAAGCCAGAGACCCATGGATGTAGCAGTTGTTCAGATCCAGAGCTTGATGATGCTGCACAGGCTCTGAAATCAGAAAGAGGTATTTCTCACACTCACTCTAATGGTTAAAATGAAAAGACTGACAATTCCATGTGTTGACAAGGACATGGAGAAACTAAATGATTTGGCAGTATTTAATAATGTTAAATATATTCCTACCTAAGAAAAATGTTTATTCAAAATGACCTAAAACTGGAAACAACCTAAATATTCATCAACAGGAGAATGGATAAATAAATTAGGTGGTATATTCATAAAATCATATACTATTCAGCAATAAAAAGGAACAAACTCCTGATACATACAACAATGTGGATAGATCTTAGACGTACTGTATTGAGCAAAAGAAGCCAGAAACAAGAGTATGATTCCATTCATATGAAGTTCAAGAATAGGAATCAAGAATTTGATTTTGAAGTTCTAATCAAATCTATGAGGATAGAAGTCAGAATATTGGTTACCTTGGAAGTTAGAGGGAGTGGGTATTTGCTGGAAAGGGGCATAAAGGAATGGAAGTGCTCGATTTTGATCTGGGTGGTGGCCACATGGGTATATGTATATTAAGTATATGTAAGGGACAGTGCAATACAGTACTGTGAGAGACAGAGAGAGAGAGACAGAGAGAGACAGAGAGAGGGAGAGGCAGAGAGAGAGGGAGAGGCAGAGAAGTCAGTCTTTTTTTTTTAAATAAAGAATGGAGACTTTTTAAAAATTAATTAATTAATTAATTTTTGCTGTGTTGTGTCTTCATTTCTGTGGGAGGGCTTTCTCTAATTGTGGCAAGCGTGGGCCACTCTTCATTGCCATGCACAGGCCTCTCACTATCGCGGCCTCTCTTTTTGCGGAGCACAGGCTCCAGACGCGCAGGCTCAGTAGTTGTGGTTCACAGGCTCAGTTGCTCTGCGGCATGTGGGATCTTCCCAGACCAGGGCTCGAACCCGTGTCCCCTGCATTAGCAGGAAGATTCTCAACCACTGCACCACCAGGGAAGCCCCAAGAAGTAAGTCTTGATTCTAGTTCCCAGTTCTACTGCTGTGGCTTCTGGGCAAGTTACTTAACATTTATGATCCCCTTGTCTCATCCATAAAATGGGGATAACAGTATCCCTCTCACAGGGTAGTTCTTAAATTAAATTTTTATTTTTATTTTATTTTGGTAAGAACACTTAACATTGAGATCTACTCTCTTCAGAGATTTTTAAGTGTGTAGTACAATATTGTTAATTATAGTCATGATGCTATACAGCAGATCTAGAACTTATTCATTTTGCATTACTGAAGCCTTAAACCTATTGATTAGCAGCTCTTCATTTTCCCCTACAGCCTGCCTCTGGCAAGCACTGTTCTGCTTTCTGCTTCTATGAGTTTCACTATTTAAATTCCTTATATAAGTAGAATCATAGAGTATTTGTCCTTCTGTAACTGACTTATTTCACTTAGTATAATGTCCTCAAGACTCCACCATGTTGTCAAATGTTTTTAGGATTTCCTTCTTTTTTTTTTTTCCTTTTTTTTTTTTTGCGGTACATGGGCCTCTCACTGTGTGGCATCTCCCGTTGCGGAGCACAGGCTCCAGACACGCAGGCTCAGCAGCCATGGCTCACAGGCCTAGCCGCTCTGCGGCATGTGGGATCTTCCTGGACCGGGGCACGAACCCGTGTCCCCTGCATTGGCAGGCGGACTCTCAACCACTGCGCCACCAGGGAAACCCAGGATTTCCTTCTTTTTTAAGGCTGAATAATATTCCATTGTATATATGTACCACATATTCTTTATCCATTCATCCTTTAACGGACATTTAGATTGTTTCCACATCTTGACTATTGTGAACAGTGCTGCAGTGAACATGGCAGTGCTAATATCTCTTTGAAATTCTGATTTCAATTCTTTTGGATAGATACCCAGGAGAGGGATTGCTAGATCATGTGGCAGTTCTATTTTTAATTTTTGAGGAACCTCCATACTGTTTTCCATAGTGGCTGCACCATTTTGCATTCCCACCAACAATGTACAAGGGGTCTAATTTTACATCCTTGCCAACACTTTTTTGCCTCAGGTAATTTTAAGAGTCGAATGAGATAATGCACAAAACTCTCTTAGTCCAAGAGCCTGAAAAAAAAAAACTGAGTTTGGCAAAAGTTATTCTCACTGTTGCTTCTCATCCACCACTCACCCCACCAGGAACAGGTCCCTGAAGCCTCACCCCCACCAAAAATAATTCATCACTGGGTTGTGTCAGATCCCCAGGCAGTGCTCCCAAGCCGCACAGCACTAAATGTTGTCACGCTTGCATTATCCATGAAGCTCCAGTGACTAGAAAGAAGTTTCATTGAGTTCTGAACAGGAAGCAGCAGTGGCAGCTGATAATCTGTGACCTGAATATAGCTATCCATTATCTCACTGTGGTTTCTTGTTTCCCTGACAGAGGAAACGCCTACGACTTTCTTGAAGTTATTCTAAACACTTGGTTCCTTGTTTAGCTCTGGCAGGATAATGTTACCCCTGGGCACTCCTATGCTTTGGGCTGTGGCCTCCCTGCCAGCCTGGAGGTCCCAGCTCAGTAGCCAACCTGTGGGGTAACTGTCCCCTTTGCTTGGGAGGGTGCTGACAGGAGCAAAAGGGGAAAGAGGCCAACAGTATCTCTAGCCGTTGGAACAGAAAAATAAAACAAAACAAGAAAGATTTAACACAATATCCCCTTTTTGTTCCTCTTTAAGAAACCAGCCAGGCAGAACTGGCTGGGAGGGAGGGTGTCACCAGTTTCTTCTCATCACCACTAGTTTCTGAAATGCTCTCCATCTCCAGTTGCTTCTCTCTGGTTCTGTTCTTCTCAGGGAAGTAAATCTGTCCTCCTGGTGAGTCCGCCCTCCAGTAAGGAGCAGAGCCGATGCCAAGCTTCAGACTTGAGCAGGAAAGCCCTGTTGAATCTTGTCCTTGTAAAACTCAGAGCCCAGGAGGCTCTGGGACAAATTGCAAATGAGGCAAAGTTTGCCTTTGGCTTCTCATCCCCCTGGCTGCCCCCTGACCAGCCTGTTCTCAACCAAAGCTTTTATGATACCGACTCACTTATCACTGCATCTGAGGGATCATTCATTCTGAAGAGTTAAGGATTTCAGGTGTTACCTCTCTCAGGAGTGCTTATATTTTAAAAGAGACCTTGAGATAGTAATGCTTAAATCAAAGGACTATATCTCTGACATCTGGAGAGCTGTGTTTGGTGGGGAGGGGAAGGCCTTTAGGCTTTTTGCACCATTCCTAGTAGTTCTGCTTCTCTGATTAAACACTGACTGATACAGGCATTAAGAAGAAAACCAGAGACTTCCCTGGTGGTGCAGTTGTTAAGAATCCGTCTGTCAATGCATGGGACATGGGTTCGAGCCCTGGTCTGGGAAGATCTCACATGCCGTGGAGCAACTAAGCCCGTGCGCCACAACTACTGAGCCTGCACTCTAGAGTCCGTGAGCCACAACTACTGAGCCCATGTGCCACATCTATTGAAGCCTGCACGCCTAGAGCCCATGCTCCGCAACAAGAGAAGCCACTGCAATGAGGAGCCCGTGCACCGCAACGAAGAGTAGCCCCCACTCACTGCAACTAGAGAAAGCCTGCATGCGGCAACAAAGACCCAACACAGCCAAAAAAAATAAATCAATAAATAAATAAAATAAATTTATAAAAAAAAGAAGTTTATTATAAAGATTTGACATTTTGCAATTGTGGGAGCTGGTTAAACAGCTTGTATGTGACTGTTGTGTATGCTTCTGGTGCTGGGCCTGAAGTCATGGGGGCAGGTGGTCAGGAAGAGTAGCTAGACATGAAGTATGGGAGAACAAAGTCAAACTGGAACTTGCAAAAAAAAATGTGGTGCCCACAGGGTGAATTGGAAGCTGTGTTAGTCTCTTACTGGGTCCTTTGTCATGGAGCTAAACATACATTTGGCCCAGGAGTTGAAAAGTCTGAAGGATGAGATTTGGTGGGAACCAAAGGAGTTGTGGGCCTAACTGCTAATCCCAGGGCCAACAAGGTGAGCCAGCAGAACTGAGACAATGTGTGTGAGTTACAACAGTGCCTGATTCTACACCTGAGCATAAACATGGGTGTTTTGCTTCTTCTCTCCAGACATTGTGCAAATGTTCTTGTGGGCAACCCTAGCCCAGAACCAGACAAGGAAAGCAACTCTGAAAAACATAGTTCAAACATTTAGCTAAGTTGACATAGTACAAATCTACCATGATTCCTTTCTATATTTGCCAAACCTTCTTCAATTAGCATGTATTACTTTAATAACCAAGAAATAAAACTTTAAAGAGTCCCTAAAATATTCAAATGTCTAATAAATATATGAAAAGGTACTCAATTCACTAACAAGCAGGAAAATGCAAATGAAAAGCACGATAGGATATCCCTACACACCCACCAAAATGAAAATGACAGACAACACTAAGTGTTAGTGAGAATATGAGCAACTGGAACTCTCATTCATTTCTCATGGGAGTGTAAACAACTACTTTGGAAAACTGCTTGGCAATATCTGCCGTAGTTGAACATATGTGTACCCTATGGTTAGCAATCACATTTCTAGAAATACATATGTTCAACAAAAGACACGTATAAGAATATTCACAGCGGCACTATTTGTAATAGCTAAAAATGAGGAGCAATTCAAATGTCCACCAACAATAGAATAGATAAATAATCCACTGTGAATTCACATAATCCACTATCCAACAATGAGATAACTACATACAACAGTAAGGGTGAATATCACAAATATAACATTAGGTGGAAGAAATCAAACACAAAAGAATATATAGTTATAATTCCATTTATGTCAAGTTCAAAAACAGGAAAAATTAATCTATGCCTTTAATCTATGAATAGGGATTTCCTTTCAGTGATTAGTAGCTACAATGGGGTCAAAAGAGGGCTTCTGAGGTGCTAGTGATGTTCTGTTTCTTCATTTAGGTTTTGGATACATAGCAATGTTTGCCTTTTGAAAATTTATAGAGCTGTATATTTATGATGTGTGCACATTTCTGTATATATGTTATACTTCCACAAAAGGTTTAAAAAATTAGTAATCCCTGGTTTAGGGAACTAAGGATAACTACTCTTATTATATCACAAGTTGAGAGGATCAAATTCCACAATGTATATTACACTGCTTGGGGAAAAAAAGAACCTGACGAATATGCAGACACAGGAATAAGGAGAGAAAATAGAATATTTAATTTGGGTTGGTACCTTTAAAAAAATTGTGGTAAAATTTCTGCAACATGAAATTCACCACTTTATAATTTTTTAAAGGGAATGTGTGTGGTTGTGTGTGTAGCAGGGGAGGTACTGGTTAGCGGGAGGTGGGAAGGAAAGATAGGTTTCCTGAGTTCTTATTGTGACAAGCATTTGCTCTGCTTGCTAAGCTAAGGTCTTGTGACCAAACAGGGAAATGTCACTGCCCCCTGAAGTCAGTCCTTTTGTTGGCTACGGGTGACTCTCCAACCCCCTGAAGCCAGGCTGGACCAGATGACAGGAGTGACTGTAAGTTCTAGAAATGCTACTGAATCCAGGTCCCACTCTGCTCCCTCTAGTCCCACAACACACATTCAGCCTCAGCTGTGACTACCTCTGTCCCCAAAGCTTCCTTCTTCATTAAGCAGTCATGAGAAAGATTGGGATTACAAGTTCAGCAAGGGCTTTAAGTGGCAGTCCCAGGACAGCAGTGGTAGCATTCATTTTGCTGTCCAGAGTGATGACATGTCTGCACTTCTAGGCTCACTGGGGCAACTGTTTTTTTATTTGGCTCCAACACTGGCACCAGCACCATTTGGAGAGGGAAGGCACTCACAGCTCCTAAATACCTACACTGGAGCAGAGGCCAAGGATCCCAGAAAAATCTGTCCCTTACAGTACCACTGGAGAGAATTAATTGAGTGCTTACTGTGTGCTTGGCATGACACTCCCAGGAAGACATCTGAGCCTCTCGGACACCAGCAGAGGGCCTGGGACTCAGCCAATGTTCCCTGACCTAGAGCTTTTTAAGGGGAAGAGAAATCTGGATCAATTACTGTGGGTCACTCATTATCCCTCTTCCTAGAAGCCTAACCAACCCCAGACTTTATTCTACTAAAATCAGGTTAAAATGAACACCACACACATGTATGTAAAGAGAAGTCTGGAAGGACAATAGCAGAGGTTACCTTTGAGTCCTGGTGTGGAGTTGATATCTCTCTCTTCTTTGTACTTTTTAAGGTAGCGTATGTAATACTTAAGCACACGGCCTTCAGAGAGCAAACACTTGTGTTCAAATCTCAGCCTTGCTGTGTACTAGCTGCGTGACTTTGGGCAATTTACTTCACCTGTATGAACTTTAATCTTCTTATCTGTAAAAGGGAATGAAAATAAACCTGCTTCATAGGGATATTATGAAGTGTGAATGAAATGATGCACATTAAGTGCTTTAATACTGTGTCTTATGCAGAGCAAACACTCCATAAATGGGAACTGTTATTGTTATATTTCTGTACTGTTCGATTTTTTTTCAACAAACATATTTTTAAAATAAAAACAGTAAAGTTTCTTTTTGTTTTTTGTTTTTGTTTTTAAAGAAAAGAATAATAAGGATAGCTGTTAGGGGAAGAGAGTTTGTACGATTGTAAGAGGGCACGTGGAGACTTAGTGGTGTCTGGGCAGATTCAGTGGTGTCTGGGCAGACGGAGGGCAGGCTCAGACATGGAGATGGGGGCGTGGTTGAAGGGGACTGTGAGCCTCTTTTTTCTGGCTTCCAGCTGAGGAGCCATCTCTTCCTGCTCTGGGATACTGCCCCCTGCACTCTCAGCTCAGACATAAGAGCAATTGCCCCAATTAGTTCTACCCTGGCAACATCTCTGATTCTCAGAGAATCCTGGGGCACACCGGCCACCAGAGGGTTTCTTTTCATGATCTGGGTCCAGGGTGACCTGGCCAGCTCAGCACAAGGCTGGTATGATTTCATCTCCTGTTCTGACAGGCTGTGTCTGTAAGCACTGCCCTAAAAGGTTAGCCTCTTGAAGATGCTCCTCGTTTGTTCCTGAAGCTCAGGATTCATTTTAATTTTAATAAGAAATTCACTGCCATGACATCATCAAGATAACTCTATACAAGGGACATTCCTTAGGGGTGGCAGCCTCTCTCCCCTTTCCTAAGGTTTTCTGTTTCTGTTAAGTGGATGCTGGCTCTGGCCTTCCACGTCTGGTCTGGAGCTCAGCACACACCGTGGGTTTGCCTTTTGTCACACTGAGCATGCCTCTTGCAACTGTGGCTGGGGCACACATTCTCCCATATTTGGGAGTAAGCTGGAGACTTGGCGGCATGTGGGTTTCTGTTTAAAATTCCAAAGCCAGCGGGGCGTATATTATCCATTTCCTCAAATCCAACATGTTGTAAAGCATGAGTCAGAGTTGGATAAGCTTCTTCCCAGGGGAAGTTGTGTCAGTTGGTTATTGAATGTAATTAAACAAGGATAATGTTCACTGGCATTAGTTGCAGATTAATGCACAGAAAAACAAAATCTCCAACTTGAGTTTACAATATTCCTGCCAAGATAAGACAACTTCCCCAAGTGTCACTGATCAGAGAAAGCAATCCAACCTTCATGTAATTTGAGGGGCACAGGACGACCCCACATCAACACTCTCCTTCCACATAAATAAATAATGCAGATAATAGGACCTCTGAGGTGTATATTCTGATTATTTTAAAGGTATTTTTGTGAGTGGGGCTACCTGTCAGTAAATATCAAGGGAGGTTATTTTATCTGATTTGATCCATCATCACCAAGGGCCAGGTGGTTGAAAGCAGACTCTGGGGGAATGGAACATGGGACAGATAAGACTTGATAAGCACTGGGGATAATATCCAGTTTATTATACTTTGTTTACCAATGGGCCCTTTAGGAGGTTCCTCCAGGAAGCCAGAAAGCAGCACTAAGGCCCTGAACTCCAGAAGGGCTGAGAGGGTAGGGGTACCAAGAGGGAAGTTAGGAAACGAGGGGTGGGTCTAGAGAACATCAGAAACCCATGGTTTTTATAGCATATTTTAGCCTAGACAAGCCCTCTCCTCAATCATGGAAACCATAAATAGAAAGTCAATTCTGGAAAGGCTGTTGGAAGTCATTTAGTCCAACCCCTCTTCAGAAAAGAGCAAACTGAGGTCTACTCAGAGAAGTTAATTAAGCTGCCCAAGTTCACCCAGCAAGTTAGTGGCAGAGTTGAGACTTAAGTCTCCTCTTTTCATTTTTCTACCAAACTGCTCCCGGGCAGTTTCTTGGGATGACAGGAGCCAACACTCAGGCTGACCTCGCTGGCCCATATCTGCATATATCTACCCTGCCTTTTCAAATATAACCTCTATTCAGGGTGTGAGAAGCAATGCTAAACCATATCCGAAAAGGTATAGTCTTCTGCCGGCATAAATCAACAATTTCAAAAGGTATTTTTTCTTAACTCCAGTAAAAAGTGTGCTCAATTTCATATAACTGAGATTTAAAGCTTATTGCTAACTAGAAAGGCATCTGGAGTTAAAGAAAAAGGGATGTGTGACTGTTCTTTTACTCTCTGATGAAGCAATCTCATTCCCCGCCCCCCACCTTCCACCTGAGAAAGCATTCAGAAATATACTTGATCTTTTTGGCATATCTCTGTGTTTTAGTGTTTTGAGTGCCCCTTCTGATTCAGGTCAAAGCATTTTGTTTTTCTTAAATGTGAGATTGTATTCTTTCTGCCCAAAGAGGATGGAAAAGACTTTTCCAAATAAGGAAGTTTTGCTGGAGTGTGTGTGGCCCAGGCAGCAGTAGTTGCTGGAGTCTTAACTTAGTCATATACGGTAGCTCCACTAAGCGGGAAGCATTTAGGGACTCATTAGCACTACTGCACAGCAGAACCATTGGGGGTCGGGGGTGCTGCCAGCAAGTGGTTGTGGTAACCAGGGGCACGAGAAAAGTTTGTAGAGAAGGCAAAGTTTGGTTTTGCACAGCACAGCCCTGCTCTCCCCACTCCCTCCTTCCCAGCCCCAGAGTCCCACTAGTGTCTGCTCTCTACTCAGAACAGAAAGAGGATGCTCCGATTCTTTGGAATCAAATAGATTCGAATTAAAATCCTACCTCCTTACATAGAACCTTTGTGACCTTCAGTAAATTACTTAACTTTTTGAAACTTTTTCCTTTCTTTTAAACTAAAAATAATAGTGCTTATCTTATGGAGTTGTTATGAGGAGTAATCTAATAAATGTAATGTGTATAGCACGTTCTAAATTCCCCTTTTTAGGTTCTAAAATTACAGTTGACCCTTCAACAACTCAGAGGTTAGGGGCATTGACCCTCAGCACAGTAAAAAATCTGGGTATAGGGACTTCCCTGGTGGCGCAGTGGTTGAGACTCCGCCTGCCGATGCAGGGGACACGGGTTCGTGCCCCGGTCCAGGAAGATCCCACATGCCGCAGAGCGGCTGGGCTCGTGAGCCATGGCCGCTGAGTCTGCACATCCGGAGCCTGTGCTCCGCAACGGGAGAGGCCACAACAGTGAGAGGCCCACGTACCGCAAAAAAAAAAAAAAAAAAAAAAATCTTGGTATAGTCAGCCCTCTGTATATGTAGTTCGTATCCACACTTTCCCATCCATGTATTCAACAAATCACGGATGTTATAGTACTGCAGTTTTTACCACTGAAAAAATATTTGTGGATAAGTGCACCCGTGAAGTTCAAACCTTGTTGTTCAAGAATCAACTGTCCTTTTCCTTCCTTTCTTTAGTACCTCCTCTACTATCAGAACACCTTAGTTTGAGTCAGCTGTATTTAACCAGGGGTTAGGAGGAAAATGTGATTATTAAAGTAATTTGTGCTAAGGTGTGAGTGACTACAATAAAAATTTATTAGCCCATGGGACTTCCCTGGCAGTCCAGTGGTCAGGGCTCTGTGCTTCCACTGCAAGGGGCACGGGTTTGATCCCTGGTCAGGGAACCAAGATCCCACTTGTCACGCAAGCGGCCAAAAAAAAAAGAATGTATGTAAATACTGAATTTCACTAAAACCATATATTAAAAAAAAAAATGAAAAAAATTTATTAGCCCTTATGAACGTCTGACTTCTGTAACCAGGAATGTTGTTATATTGTAAATGAGACAAAGAATTTCCTTGCGATACTGGGGACATTTTATTTTGTAATGCCCCTTAATTTATACCACAATGCCTTGTCCACCTGCCCTTAAAGCCTACTCAGCTTCTTAGGGTGAGAAGAAGCAAGTGCTCCATAAGAGTCTATAGTATTCTGGAAACTTGATAAATAGGTTCATTCTTTTTCTTTCTAAACAGAGGAATGCTAATCATTTTATTTTTTTAACTTTAAAAAAGGTGAAAATCTTTGACAGAAGTTTCTTACCTGAACAGCAAAGGCCTGTTTCCAAGTCCATACCCAAATGGAACAATTAACCCCAGACCAAGTAGACCTTAAGATAGCCTTGATGTAAAATGGTACAGCCACTTTGGAAAACAGTTTGGCAGTTTCTCAAAAGGTTAAACACAGAGTTACCATATGACCCAGTAATTCCACTACTAGGTATATACCCAAGAGAAATGAAAACATATGTTTGGGACTTCCCTGGCGGTCCAGTGGTTAAGACTTTGCATTCCAATGCAGGGGGTGCGGGTTCGATCCCTGGTCAGGGAGCTGAGATCCCACATGCCTCAGGGCCACAAAAACACAAAACATAAAACAGAAACACTATTGTAACGAGTTCAATAAAAAGACTTTAAAAAATGGCCCACATCATTTGTATGGAAACACAAAAGACCTCGAATAGTCAAAGCAATCTTGAGAAAGAAAACAGAGCTGGAGGAATCAGGCCCCCAGACTTCAGACTATACTACAAAGCTACAGTAACCAAGACAGTATGGTACTGGCACAAACACAGAAATATAGATCAGTGGTTCAGGATAGAAAGCCCAGAGATAATCCCATGCACATATGGTCACCTAATTTATGACAAAGGAGGCAAAAACATTCAATGGAGAAAAGACAGCCTCTTCAATAAGTGGTGCTGGGAAAACTGGACAGCTACATGTAAAAGAATGAAATTAGAACACTTCCTAACACCATACACAAAAATAAACTCAAAATGGATTAAAGACCTAAGTGTAAAGGCAGACACTATAAAACTCTTACAGGAAAACATAGGCAGAAAACTCTATGACATAAATCACAGCAAGATCCTTTTTGACCCATCTCCTAGAGAAATATTAAAGAAATGGAGAAATGAAAACAAAAATAAACAAATGGGACCTAATGAAACTTAAAACCTTTTGCACAGCAAAGAAAACCATAAAAGAGATGAAAAGACAACACTCAGAATGGGAGAAAATATTTGTAAATGAAGCAACAGACAAAGGATTAATCTCCAAAATTTACAAGCAGCTCATGCAGCTCAATATCAAAAAAACAAACCACCCAATCCATAAATGGGCAGAAGACCTAAATAGACATTTCTCCAAAGAAGATATACAGATTGCCAACAAACACATGAAAGGATGCTCAACATCACTAATAATTAGAGAAATGTAAATCAAAACTACAATGAGGTATCACCTCACACCGGTCACAATGGCCATCATCAAAAAATCTACAAACAATAAATGCTGGAGAGGGTGTGGAGAAATGTTGGTGGGAATGTAAATTGATACAGCTACTATGGAAAACAGTATGGAGGGTCCTTAAAAAACTACAATTAGAACTACCATATGACACAGCAATCCCACTACTGGGCATATACCCTGAGAAAACCATAATTCAAAAAGAGTCATGTACCACAATGTTCATTGCAGCTCTATTTACAAGAGCCAGGACATGGAAGCAACCTAAGTGTCCATTGAACGATGAATGGATAAAGAAGATATGGCACATATATACAATGGAATATTACTCAGCCATAAAAAGAAACAAACTTGAGTTATTTGTAGTGAGGTGGATGGACCAAGAGTCTGTCATACAGAGCGAAGTAAGTCAGAAAGAGAAAAACAAATACCGTATGCTAACACATATATACGGAACCTAAAAAAAAAAAAAGATTATGAAGAACTTAGGGGCAGGACAGGAATAAAGACGCAGACGTAGAGAATGGACTTGAGGACATGGGGAGGGGGAAGGATAAGCTGGGACGAAGTAAGAGAGTGGCATGGACTTATATATACTACCAAGTGTAAAATAGATAGCTAGTGGGAAGCCGTTGCATAGCACAGGGAGATCAACTCAGTGCTTTGTGACCCCCTAGAGGGGTGGGATAGGGAGGGTGGGAGGAAGACGCAAGAGGGAGGAGATATGGGGATATATGTAAATGTATAGCTGATTCACTATGTTATAAAGCAGAAACTAACACACCATTGTAAAGCAATTATACTCCAATAAAGATGTTAAGAAAAAAATGGTCCACATCAAAAAAAAATCTTAGAAATAAAAAAAGAAAACATGTTCACACAAAAACTTTCACATGAATGTTCACAGCAGCATTATTCACAGTAGCTAAGTAGAAACAACCCAAATGTCCATTAACTGATGAATGGATAAACAAAATGTGGTATACCTATACAATGGAATATTATTCAGCCTTAAAAGGAAATGAAGTACTGATATATGGTACAACATAATGGATGGGCCTCTAAAGCATTATGCTAAGTGGAAGAAGTCTGACGCAAAAGGCCACATATTATATGATGCCATTTATATGAAATTTACAGAATAGGTAAGTTCATAGAGACAGAAAATAGATCAGCAGTTGCCTAGAGCTGGGACGAAAAGGGGAGTATTGTTAATTGGTATGGGGTTTCTACTTGGGGTGATGAAAATGTTCTAAAATTGATTGTGGTGATGGCTGTACAACTCTGTGAATATAGTAAAAACCACTGACTTGTACACTTTAAGTGGGTGAATTGCATAGTATATAAACTATATCTCAGTAAAGCTGTTATACACACACACATAAAGATAGCCTTGAGAACAGTACTTGTTACCTTGTAGGTACTTACAGGTTGGTTGGTTAAAAGGCTACAGGTCTCCTAAGGTCTTGAAAATGGTCCTGGTGTCTTGTTTGGAGATCCTAGTGAGTGGTAACTTATGAGTCCAAGCATGAGTGGTGGGAGGAACCAGGGTGTGGACCTCATAAGCTCTTCATTCTGTACTCCTGTTCTTCTGACCAGAAACATGAATAAAACAGTAGAAAATAGGCCAGAAAATGGCTTCTAGAATACATTTTAATAGTTATTTCTAGTATTGCTGCTGTTTTTTCTTAAAAATCTAATTTCTCTTTAAGCCCTATAAATGGAACAAGCCTTATTAGATGGATATTATTATTTAAGATTGGAGTCACTAGAGAAATCATATGATTACTAGCTCCACAGGCAATGAATTGAAATGGGATGCTCAAATCAGCTATAGGGAGTTGAGACAGGATCTTTGGCAAGATGCTAGATTATTAACAGAGTTCTTTTGCACTAAAACGAAAAAGCCTTAGGAGTCAGAAAAAGTAGTTAGAACTGCTTTGCTTCAAAGATCCAAGTGATTGATGGAATAATAAAGGCAATTCTTTGCAGACTAGGAAATTTAATATTATTAGTATTTGTTTCAGGATCAGTTTTGGTAAAAATGGCACCACAGCTTCATGAATTTTTATTATTTTGCCCAGGAAATTCTCCCTCTTTGATTTGTAAAATGGAAAAGAATAACTAAAGCACAGTTCAGACCTTAAGCCATTAGTCTCCATATCCTTAGTGAATCTAAAATGCAGACACAAAGGAAGCTGGATCAAATCTCTGTTTTCCAGCTTGAAACATGATTTGGTAATATGAGTGTATTTAAATTAGTAAACAAGCAATATTAAGGTTGACTTCACACATTTTAAAATTGCTTTTAAATTTTCAAATGCAATGCATGGTCATAATAAAAATGTAAAACTGCGGCAGTATATAAGTAATTAATAAAAATTACTAACAATGAATATATATTTACATTGTGCCCAGCACTAGGTTTAGAGGTACCTACTTTAATCCTCACAGTGCTCTTATGAGGTAGTTATTATTATTATATTTTCCTCCATTTTGCGACAAAGACACTGAAGCTCAGAGAGGTTAAGTAACTTGCCTAAGGTCACACATCTTGCAAGTGGTAGAATCAGGATCTTAAACCAGGCAATTATACTTCAATAGCTAAGCTAAGTTCCTTTATACTTTGAGTGAAGTTCTTATCAACTTCTCCAATCCTCTTCCTCCAAATTATTATTTGCAGTTCACTGTATATTAGAAAGATGAAGTTTAATAACTGGAAAATAACCATTAGCTTTCTCATAAAAAAAATCAATGGATCCAGGCATATTATACAATATATAAAACGAATTAAACATATAAATGTAATTAAATACAATTAATTATATATAATTAATCGTATAAAATTAATTAAATATATAAAAATAATGTATTATAAAATACATCAAAATATTCACAGGCCCAGGACTTCCCTGGTGCTGCAGTGGTTAAGAATCCACCTGCCAATGCAGGGGACACGGGTTCGAGCCCTGGTCCGGGAAGATCCCACATGCCGTGGAGCAACTAAGCCCGTGTGCCACAACTACTGAAGCCCGCGCACCTAGAGCCCATGCTCTGCAACAAGAGTAGCCACCGCAATGAGAAGCCCACTCACTACATGAAGAGTAGCTGCTGCTTGTGGTAACTAGAGAAAGCTGGCGCCCAGCAACGAAGACCCAATGCAGCCAAAAATAAATAAATAAATTTATTAAAAAAAAATTCATAGGCCCAGATACCAACACCCCAAAATGAAAACCCACATTCACACAAAAATATGTACATAAATGTTCATAGTGGCATTATTCATAATAGCCCCAAAGTGGAAACAATTCAAATGCCCATGAACTGCTGATTGATATACAAAATGTGGTGTACCCACATAGTGGAATATTATTCATCAATAAAAAGGAGTGAAGTACTGATACATGCTACAACAGGGATAAAACTTGAAAACATTATGCTAATTGAAAGAAACGAGTCATAAAGGACCACATATTGTATGATTCCATTTATATAAATTGTCCAGAACGGGTAAATCAATAGAGACAGAAAGTAGATTAGTGGTACCTACTAACCTGGGAGTGGGTAAATGGGGAGTTACTAAAAACAGGTAGCAGGTTTCTTTTGGGGGCGATGAAAATATTCTAAAACTGCTTGTGGTGATGGTTACATAACTCTGTAAACATACTAAAAACCACTGAACTGTATATTTTAAATGTATGAATTTTATAGTATTTAAATTATATTTCGATAAAGCTGCTAAAACTTCATTCATGATAGTGAATGTAATAATCAAAATCCATTTGGTTATTTCAACCTGTCCTTGAAACCTAAAGAATAAATAAAAATATAATCAAGAATACCTTCATTGGGGCTTCCCTGGTGGCGCAGTGTTTGAGAGTCCGCCTGCCGATGCAGGGGATGTGGGTTCGTGCCCCGGTCTGGGAAGATCCCACATGCCGCGGAGCGGCTGGGCCCGTGAGCCATGGCCGCTAAGCCTGCGCGTCCGGAGCCTGTGCTCCACAGCGGGAGAGGCCACAACGGTGAGAGGCCCGCGTACCGCAAAAAAAAAAAAAAGAATACCTTCATAAGGACTTCCCTGGTGGTCCAGTGGTTAAGACGTCACCTTCCAATGTGGGTGGTGCGGGTTTGATCCCCGGTCAGGGCACTAAGATCCCACATGACTTGGGGCCAAAAAACCAAAACATAAAACAGAAGCAGTACTGTAACAAATTCAATAAAGACTTTAAAAATGGTCCACATCAAAATAAATCTTAAAAAAAAAATAGAATACCGTCATAAATGAAGGTAGCTTGCTGTTCAGATATGACAAGGTTATAATGAGAAGACAAAGCAAAATTTTAAAAACCACAAGAAACAACCACAACTTACATACTAGTCACAAAGAAGGAAGAAGAGGTAGCTTGTACAAAAATCTAGAGCATGTCTCAGCTTTATATTGCTTTAGTTCACATTTGGCTTTTAAAAGACTACATACTTATTTAACATGATTTTGAAATATAACACATTTTTTGGCAAGGAGACTGGTAAATTAGCTGTGATGCTGTGGCAGCTAAGCCTCAAAGATGGCCCCTGATACACCTCCTGCTAGTCATGCTTTTGTGTAGTCCCCTCCCACATAGAATCCGGATTGACCCTGTAACTCATTTTTTTTAAACTACTAATAATTTAAATTTGATTTAAAATGTCATACAAAAATTTAAATCTAGGTGATGGGTACATGAAAGCACATGTACTTTTAATATGTTTGAATATTTCCCCAATTTTTTTGTTTTGTTTTAACCAATAGAGCACAGTTAAAGTGATGACTAGTTCTAGACCTAAGCCTTAAGAATACGTGGCAATTTCTGCTTTTGCACTTTTGAAAAGAGTCTTGAAATGCCATGTAAGAAGTCTGGCTACCCTCTGGAGAGATCACGTGGAGAAGTGACTTAGAAAGGCCATGTATAAAGGGAGAGACCCTGAGACTGAACGGAGAAAGAGGCCCAACCATCCCAGCAGCCCATCTGAGTCCAGCCTTCCAACCGTCCTCACCAAGGCTCCAGACATGTGAATGTGCTGTCTTGGATGTTCCAGCCTCATGCATCCCCCAAATAACTGCAGCCCCATCTGACATCTCATGGAGCAGAACTGCCCAGCTGAGGCCAATCAATCCACAGAATCATGACAGGTTAATATACTGAAGCCACTGAATTTTGGAGTGGTTTATTATGCAGCCATAAATAACTGAAGTGAAAATTTTTGTTTTGCTTTCCCTAAACCTCCACAGGTGTTTGTGGGCTTTGCTGTTGTTAGAGCTATTTGGGGAATAAGCTGCCATAGTTTTTCATTTTAAAAACTTTTTATTTGGAAATAATTTCAAATTTACCAAAACAACAAAAAAAGTTCCACAATAGTACACAGATCTTCCAAATATTCACCCTGGTTCCCTACTTATTATTTCTGAATAATTTGGGAATAAGTTGTAAACACGATGTGCCATTACCCTTTAACATCTCAATTTGTGTACCTTGAGTGTAAGGATACAGTACAACAATCAAAATCAGGAAATTAACATCAATCCAATAATATCATCTAATCTACAGACCCAATTTAAATATCACCTAATGTCTCAACAGTGTCCCTTACAGGTCCAGGATCCAATCTAGGGTCTCATGTTGCCTTTAGTTGTCATGTTTCTTTAGTCTTCTTCAATCTGGAATAGCTTCTCAGTTATCTTTCATGATCTTAATAGCTTTGAAGAACCCAAGCTAATTGTTTTGAGAATGTTCCTCAATTATGGGGGTTTGCCTGATGTTTATAATTTATTTTTTTTGGCAGGAATGTCACAAAAGTGAGGCTGTGCTAGTCTCTGGGCATCGTATGAGGAGGCACATGATGTCATTGTTCCATTATTGGGCATGTTAACTGTCATCACTTAGTTAAGATAGTATCTGCCAGGTTTTCCACTATAAAGTAATGAATAATTATTTTGTGGCAAAAATCTTTGAGATCACGTGACTATCTTGTTTCTCATCAAAATTTCCCCAGTTTTAGCATCCATTAATGATTCTAACCTGAATAAATTATTACTCAGATGATCACCAAATGGGGATTTTCTAATCCTATCATTCCTTCTAGATTTATTAGATAGGATAGGGTTTTCCTTTCTCCCTAATTAAGTAATTAATTAATATCATGATTAATTACTTAATTACATAGGAACTCATGATTTCTCTTTTACTCACAGGGCTACAATCTGTTATCTTTTTTTTTTTTTTGATACTTAAATTGTCCCAGACTTGGCCAGTGAGAGCCCCTTCAAGCTGGTTACTTATAAACATGTCCCCATCATTCTTCAAGCACTTCTTTACTTTCCGGTGTCATAAAATGTTACTAACACACCTTGTGCTTTCCCTGCTCCAGTCCTGGAGTCAGCCATTTAATTAAGAGTCCTGGTTCTTTTTAGTGGATAATGGTACCTAGAAACCAAGATCTAAATATGCTCATTGTTATTGGAATGCCATTGCTTCTAGACCCTCTCAGTAAACAAACAAAACACACACACACACACACACACACACACACACACACAAAACTATATTTGTCTGCCTATCTGTCTAATCAGACCACGATACTGGCATCTCCAATTCCTATGCAACACTCCAAGGTATATTCTACACTTCTCAGTTTCCATAGTTGTAATTCTTTTCACAGTGAGAAATCTGTATTCATTTATTTGCTTAACCCCAGACACGCCAACCTCCTTACTGGGTACCAGTGGAAAGGTTGGCCCCAATGAAGGGGAAGAGGAAGAAAAAAGGCTTTTTTTCCTCATTGTGTCAGAAACTTAAGCAATATATAGCAAACATTTATATATATTCAACTATTTTGACCATGCAGTTCAGAGACCATTCATTTTCTTAAATAACAAAAAGGACAATTAAGTTTGCTTAAATCTCCATATATTATCATTAAGAAAGATTTTAGCAAATAAGATTTTGTTTTCTTTGTTTCTGTTTTCTTCTTTTTTTTGGCTGCACCGCATGGCTTGTGGGATTTAGTTCCCCGACCAGGGATGGAACCCCGGCCCTCGGCAGTGAGAGGGTGGAGTCCTAACCACTGGACTGACACGGAATTCCCCAAACAAGATTTTTTTCCTTTTTTAAAAAAATTTATTTATTTTTATTTATTTATTATTTTTGGCTGTGTTGGGTCTTCGTTGCTGCATGCAGGCTTTCTCTAGTTGCAGTGAGCGGGGCTACTCTTCATTGCGGTGCGCAGGCTTCTCTTGCTGCGGAGCACAGGCTCTAGAGTGCTCGGGCTTCAGTAGATGTGGCGAGTGGGCTCAGTAGTTGTGGCTCGTGGGCTCTAGAGCGCAGGCTCAGTAGTTGTGGTGCATGGGCTTAGTTGCTCTGCGGCATGGGGGATCTTCCCTGAGCAGGGCTTGAACCCGTGTCCCCTGCATTGGCAGGCAGATTCTTAACCACTGCGCCACCAGGAAAGCCCATGCCTTTCTTTTTTTTTCTTTTTTTTTTTATACAGCAGGTTCTTATTAGTCATCCATTTTATACACATCAGTATATACATGTCAATCCCAATAGCCCAGTTCATCACACACATCCCACGCCCCCTGCTGCTTTCCCCCCTTGGTGTCCATACATTTGTTTTCTATATCTGTGTCTCAATTTCTGCCCTGCAAACCAGTTCATCTGTACCATTTTTCTAGGTTCCACGTATGTGTGTTAATATACGATATTTGTTCTTCTCTTTCTGACTTACTTCACTCTGTATGACAGTCTCTAGATCCATCCACGTCTCTACAAATGACCCAATTTCATTCCTTTTTATGGCTAAGTAATATTCCATTGTATATATGTACCACATCTTCTTTATCCATTCATCTGTCGATGGGCATTTAGGTTGCTTCCATGACCTGGCTATTGTAAATAGTGATGCAATGAACATTGGGGTGCATGTGTCTTTTTGAATTATGCTTTTCTCCGGGTATATGCCCAGTAGTGGGATTGCTGGATCATATGGTAATTCTATTTTTAGTTTTTTAAGGGACCTCCATACTGTTCTCCATAGTGGCTGTATCAATTTACATTCCCACCAACAGTGCAAGAGGGTTCCCTTTTCTCCACACCCTCTCCAGCATTTGTTGTTTGTAGATTTTCTGATGGTGCCCATTCTAACTGGTGTGAGGTGATACCTCACTGTAGTTTTGATTTGCATTTCTCTAATAATTAGTGATGTTGAGCAGCTTTTCATGTGCTTCTTGGCCATCTGTATGTCTTCTTTGGAGAAATGTCTATTTAGGTCTTCTGCCCATTTTTGGACTGGGTTGTCTGTTTTTTTAATATTGAGCTGCATGAGCTGTTTATATATTCTGGAGATTAATCCTTTGTTGGTTGATGCGTTTGTAAATATTTTCTCCCATTTTGAGGGTTGTCTTTTTGTCTTGTTATGGTTTCCTTTGCGGTGCAAAAGCTTTGAAGTTTCATTAGGTCCCATCTGTTTATTTTTGTTTTTATTTCCATTACTCTAGGAGGTAGATCAAAAAAGATCTTGCCGTGATTTATGTCGAAGCGTGTTCTTCCTGTGTTTTCCTCTAAGAGTTTTATAGTGTCCAGTCTTACATTTAGGTCTCTAATCCATTTTGAGTTTATTTTTATGTATGGTGTTAGGGAATGTTCTAATTTCATTCTTTCATTCTTTCATTCTCTTTCCAGTTTTCCCAGCACCACTTATTGAAGAGACTGTCTTTTCTCCATTGTATACCCTTGCCTCCTTTGTCATAGATTAGTTGACCATAGGTGAGTGGATTTATCTCTGGGCTTTCTGTCTTGTTCCATTGATCTATGTTTCTGTTTTTGTGCCAGTACCATATTGTCTTGATTACTGTAGCTTTATAGTATAGTCTGAAGTCAGGGAGTCTGATTCCTTCAGCTCCGTTTTTTTCTCTCAAGACTGCTTTGGCTATTCGGGGTCTTTTGTGTCTCCATACAAATTTTAAGATTTTTTGTTCTAGTTCTGTAAAAAAGCCATTGGTAATTTGATAGGGATTGCACTGAATCTGTAGATTGCTTTGGGTAGTATAGTCATTTTCACAATGTTGATTCTTCCAATCCAAGAACATGGTATATCTCTCCATCTGTTTGTATCACCTTTAATTTCTTTCATCAGTGTCTCATAGTTTTCTGCATACAGGTCTTTTGTCTCACTAGGTAGGTTTATTCCTAGGTATTTTATTCTTTTTGTTGCAGTGGTAAATGGGAGTGTTTCCTTAATTTCTCTTTCAGATTTTTCATCATTAGTGTATAGGAATGCATGAGATTTCTGTGCATTAATTTTGTATCCTGCTACTTTACCAAATTCATTGATTAGCTCTAGTAGTTTTCTAGTGGAATCTTTAGGATTCTCTATGTATATTGTCATGCCATCTGCAAACAGTGACAGTTTTACTTCTTCTTTTCCAATTTGTATTTTTTTATTTCTTTTTCTTCTATGATTGCTGTGGCTAGGACTTCCGAAACTATGTTGAATAATAGTGGCAAGAGTGGACATCCTTGTCTCGTTCTTGATCTTAACTGAACAGTGGCAAGAGTGGACATCCTTGTCTTGTTCCTGATCTTAACTGAAACTGAAATGCTTTCAGTTTTTCACCATTGAGAATGATGTTTGCTGTGGGTTTGTCATATATGGCCTTTATTATGTTGAGGTAGGTTCCCTCAATGCCTACTTTCTGGAGAGTTTTTATCATAAATGGGTGTTGAATTTTGTCAAAAGTTTTTCTGCATCTATTGAGATGATCATATGGTTTTTATTCTTCAATTTGTTAATATGGTGTATCACATTGATTGATTTGCGTATATTGAAGAATCCTTGCATCCCTGGGATAAATCCCACTTGATCATGGTGTATGATCCTTTTAATGTGTTGTTCGATTCTGTTTGCTAGTATTTTGTTGAGGATTTTTGCATCTATATTCATCAGTGATATTGGTCTGTAATTTTCTTTTTTTTGTAGTATCTTTGGTTTTAGTATCAGGGTGATGATGGCCTCATAGAATGAGTTTGGGAGTGTTCCTTCCTCTGCAATTTCTTGGAAGAGTTTGAGAAGGATGGGTGTTAGCTCTTCTCTAAATGTTTGATAGAATTCACCTGTGAAGCCATCAGGTCCTGGACTTTTGTTTGTTGGAAGATTTTTAATCACAGTTTCAATTTCGTTGCTTGTGATTCGTCTGCTCATATTTTCTATTTCTTCCTGGTTCAGTCTTGGAAGGTTACATCTTTGTAAGAATTTGTCCATTTCTTCCAGGTTGTCCATTTTATTGGCATACAGTTGCTTGTAGTAGTCTCTTAGGATGCTTTGTATTTCTGAGGTGTCTGTTGTAACTTCTCCTTTTTCATTCCTAACTTTATTGACTTGAGTCCTCTCCCTCTTTTTTTTTTTTTTTTTGTGGTATGCGGGCCTCTCACTGTTGTGGCCTCTCCTGTTGCGGAGCACAGGCTCCGGGAGCACAAGCTCAGCGGCCATGGCTCACGGGCCCAGCTGCTCCGCGGCATGTGGGATCTTCCCAGACCGGGGCACGAACCCGTGTCCCCTGCATCGGCAGGCGGACTCTCAACCACTGAGCCACCAGGGAAGCCCTCTCCCTCTTTTTTTGATGAGTCTGGCTAATGGTTTATCAATTTTGTTTACCTTCTCAAAGAACCAGCTTTTAGTTTTATTGATCTTTGCTATTGTTCTCTTAGTTTCTATTTCATTTATTTCTGCTCTGATCTTTATGATTTCTTTCCTTCTGCTAACTTTGGGCTTTGTTTGTTCTTCTTTCTCTAGTTTCTTTAGGTGTAAGGCTAAATTGTTTATTTGAGATTTTTCTTGTTTCTTGAGGTAGGCTTGTACAGCTATAGACTTCCCTCTTAGAACTGCTTTTGCTGCATCCCATAGGTTTTGGATTGTCGTGTTTTCATTGTCATTTGTCTCTAGGTATTTTTTTATTTCCTCTTTGATTTCTTGAGTGATCTCTTGGTTATTTAGTAACGTACTGTTTAGCCTCCATGTGTTTGTGTTTTTTACGTTTTTTTCCCTGTAATTGATTTCTAATCTCATAGTGTTGTGGTCAGAAAAGATGCTTGATATGATTTCAATTTTCTTAAATTTACTGAGGCTTGATTTGTGACCCAAGATGTGATCTATCCTGGAGAATGTTCCGTGTGCACTTGAGAAGAAAGTGTAATCTGCTGTTTTTGGATGGAATGTCCTATAAATATCAATTAAATCTATCTGGACTATTGTGTCATTTAAAGCTTGTGTTTCCTTATTTATTTTCATTTTGGATGATCTGTCCATTGGTGTAAGTGAGGTGTTAAAGTCCCCCACTCTTACTGTGTTACTGTCGATTTCCTCTTTTATAGCTGTTAGCAGTTGCCTTATGTATTGAGGTGCTCTTATGTTGGGTGCATATATATTTATAATTGTTATGTCTTCTTGTCTCTTGTAACATTCTTTATTTTAAAGTCTATTTTTTTTTTTTTTTTTTGTGGTACGCGGGCCTCTCACTGTTGTGGCCTCTCCCGTTGCGGAGCACAGGCTCCGGATGCACGCGCAGGCTCAACGGCCATGGCTTACGGGCCCAGCCGCTCCGCGACATGTGGGATCTTCCTGGACCGGGGCACGAACCTGTGTCCCCTGCATCGACAGGTGGACTCTCAACCACTGTGCCACCAGGGAAGCCCTTAAAGTCTATTTTATCTGATATGAGTATTGCTGCTCCAGCTTTCTTTTGATTTCCATTTGCATGGAATATCTTTTTCCATCCCCTCACTTTCAGTTTTTATGTGTCCCTAGGTCTGAAGTGGGTCTCTTGTAGACAGCATATATATGGGTCTTGTTTTTGTATCCATTCAGCAAGCCTGTGTCTTTTGGTTGGAGCATTTAATCCATTAACATTTAGGGTAATTATCAATATATATGTCCCTATTACTATTTTCTTAATTGTTTTGGGTTTGTTTTTGTAGGTCCTTTTCTTCTCTTGTGTTTCCCACTTAGAGAAGTTCCTTTAGCATTTGTTGTAGAGCTGTTTTCGTGGTGCTGAATTCTCTTAGCTTTTGCTTGTCTGTAAAACTTTTGATTTCTCCATCGAATCTGAATTAGATCCTTGCCGGGTAGAGTAATCTTGGTTGTAGGCTCTTCCCTTTCATCACTTTACGTATATCACATCACTCCCTTCTGGTTTGTAGAGTTTCTGCTGAGAGATGACCTGTTAACCTTATGGGAGTTCCCTTGTATGTTGTCGTTTTTCCCTTGCTGCTATTAATAATTTTTCTTTGTCTTTAATTTTTGCCAATTTGTTTACTGTGTGTCTCGGTGTGTTTCTCCTTGGGTTTATCCTGTATGGGACTCTCTGCGCTTCTTGGACTTGGGTGGCTATTTCCTTTCCCATGTTAGGGAAGTTTTCGACTATAATCTCTTGAAATATTTTCTCTGGTCCTTTCTCTCTCTCTTCTCCTTCTGGGACCCCTATAATGTGAATGCTGTTGCATTTAATGTTGTCCCAGATGTCTCTTAGGTTGTCTTCATTTCTTTTCATTCTTTTTTCTTTATTGTGTTCCGCAGCAGTGAATTACACATTCTGTCTTCCAGGTCACTTATCTGTTCTTCTGCCTCAGTTATTCTGCTATTGATTCCTTCTAGTGTAGTTTTCATTTCAGTTATTGTATTTTTCATCTTTGTTTGTTTGTTCTTTAATTCTTGTAGGTCTTTGTTAAACATTTCTTGCATCTTCTCAATCTTTGCCTCCGTTCTTTTCCCAAGGTCCTGGATCATCTTCACTATCATTATTCTGAATACTTTTTCTGGAAGGTTGCCTACCTCCACTTCATTTAGTTGTTTTTCTGGGGTTTTATCTTTTTCCTTCATCTGGTACATAGCCCTCTGCCTTTTCATCTTGTCTATCTTTCTGTGAATCCAAATAAGATTTTTAATAGCATCTCTGAAAATAGTGGAAAGACATGAGATTGTGAGCTAGACGGAGCTGGGTTTAATTTCTTTCTCTAAGACTTAGTGGAGCAATCTTAGGTAAATTTCCTAATTTCTCTGAAATGTGGTTTCCTCTTCTCTAAAATGGAGATGAATGAAAGACATAATTATTTTTAGGATTAAATGAGACCATATATGTGCAGTGATTATCTTGATAGAGACTGGATTTTGAAATTTGTAAAGTAGAATAAAAACAGTAACTTAAGATTTACAAGCAGTTCCTTCCTGATAAGAAGTGAAGATTTGGATACACATTGAGAATCCACTGCCCTCTTCTCTGGAAGAGTAGCCACTTTGTTTTTAAATTATGCAAATGTACACAAACTATCCACCAATTGTTCTTTGGAAAAAGACTGAATACAGTGACAGAACTCAAATATAGCGGTTTTCCATAAAGAAATTATGTGTTTGATAATGTAAATTGAGTGTATCTTTTAGCTACCTTGAAGGGGAACCTCTCTTTTCCTCCATGAATTTAGGCTGCCCTTTGCCTATAAATTATTGCTCACTCTTGGAGAATAGTGTAATTTTTTCCAGTTGTTTTTTATGAGGGAACCCTGAGAACTGTAGGAGGGACTGCAGGCATGAATTTCATCTCATGGCGGAGGAGAAACTGTACACAGTGACAGCTGTTGGCAATTGCTGAACTTCACACAGTAGTTTTTTTGTTTTTTGGGTTTTTTTGAGTGGCTCAAACAACAGAAATTTATTTTCTCCTGGTTCTGGAGGCCACGAGTCCAAGATCAAGTTGTTGGCAGGCTTGCTTTCTCCCGAGGCTTGTCCTTGGCTTGAGATGGCTGTCTTCTCCATGTCACACAGTAGTTTTTAAGACACAATAATCCAGAATGTACTGATGCTGGATGTGTTAGTCCAGGTCCTCTGAGAAGCAGAATCAAGATGGTATTAAATGTGTAAGAAATGCACTAATGAAGATGTCTGTGAGAGAAAATGGGGAGGGAACCAAGAGAGCTGAGGCAGTCATTTTCATACTGTGGATGAAAAAGGAAAGAGAGTCAGTACAGAGGGAGGAAAATGAAGCAGGAGCCCTGAGAAGATACAGATATAGATAGATATCTGCCATTGTACTCGACCACTCCATAATCCCTTTTGTTCTGTCACTGATGAGGCTAGGCTGCACCTCCTAACTTTGATTCTGTGAGATGTTCTTCTATCTATGCAACACATGTCTTTTTTGGGTTTGTTTGTTTAAGTGCATTTGACTCCTAAGAACTGCCATGTGTGGGAGAGGTAGCTAAGAGCAGAGCAACACCCCTTTCCTGATGCCAGACCATGGATACCCGTGGGGAGAACTGGGGCAGAGGTGTCCCCTGCCTTGATGGTCTCATCAGGGTCCCTGAGAGAGACCACAAGGTGAGGAGGCCAAAGCAGCAGAATCCTACAGATCTATTCCTGACCCCCAAGAGCTAGCCCTTCTCACCAGGTCATATTGAAAAGGTGACTTTTTGGTATTCGGAGGAATGAGTATTAAGTATTTGTTTTAGTATTAATGGACACATGGCTGAAATTTGTAACCTTAGGCTGATGAAACCCAAGCATTTGGACTACCTAGGTAAAACGAGCGCTTCACAACAGGCCTATAATTAATGCTAGTTATTTTCCACCTCCTTTCCAAGATTCTCTGTCATTCTATAAAATGCCATGCTCCAGGGTCAATTATCTACGAATCCACTCTGATTTCTGGAGAAATCACTTCTGAGTACATAAAGAGTAATGCAAGTCTCCCTTGCTTAGGAGAATGAATTGCATTTTAGGAATTTTGCTAAGTGGCTTACATTCTCACATTGACTTCCATTAAAAAATTACCAAATCAGGGCTTCCCTGGTGGCGCAGTGGTTGAGAGTCCACCTGCCGATGCAGGGGACACGGGTTCGTGCCCCGGTCTGGGAAGATCCCACATGCCGCGGAGCAGCTGGGCCTGTGAGCCATGGCTGCTGAGCCTGCGCGTCTGGAGCCTGTGCTCCGTAACGGGAGGGGCCACAACAGTGAGAGGCCCGCGTACCCCCCCAAAAAAAAAAAAAAACCAAATCAGGGGGCTCTAAAACATGCTGATTATAAGTATTCTTAGAAAACATTTCAAAATAAAAATAAAGCCTCTTTATACAAAGCAAGGCTTGTATAGGTCACATATTGGAAAGAAAACAAGAGTTCTCTTAGAAAAGATAGTAATTATTCACAATACTCCAAAGTATAATCCTGTACCGTTCTCAAAATGAGTCCTCAAATAAAAATATTAAATGTGTGCCTGATGCTGTAGGGTGTGTATTGGGGGTGGTAGGAAAAGGGAAGAAATACCTCTCCTGTCTGGGTGATCTGAATACCTTTACCTTCTCAAGCTGGTGCAAACCATTTAGTATATAGTTTCTTCCCTTTTCTCAGGCTAGGGACACAGACAAGACTGCGGAATAGCAATGTGTGTTAACCAGGGCTCTTCTGACTGCTGATGAGATAATCCTAACTTAACTTAGCTAAAGCCAAAGGACATTTATTGGTTCTTACATTTGAGTGGTTCAGGGCAGGCTCTGGCTTTAAGCATAACTGGATTCAGGCGCTCAAACAATGGGACAAGGTTTTCTTCTTTCCCTGTCTTTGTGCCTTGCTTCTCTCTGTGGTTTGGCCTCATTTTTTTCTACTCTAGATAGAACTCTGGGGAAATTGTCTTCAACAACTCCAGTTTCACATCTTTCAAGTTTAGTATGCCCAATAGAGAATTTCTCTCTGTCTCTCACAATATCCATAAGTCAATTTCAGGGAAGGGTTTAGATTGGCTCTGCTAGGGTTGTGTGTCCTTTCTTGAATGGTTGACTATTACCAAAGAGGTGGGATATTATGATTGGCCAGTCTTGGGTATAGTCACTCTACTTTGGTAATCGTGAGGGGAAAAGGTTAGAGAAAAGGGAAAACTGTAATTAAGAGCCCCACCAGGTCATATGAAGTAGGAGAGGAATTCTCCAAAGCAAAAGGGTATGTACCTTAGGAGGAGGATAGAAGAAACATACTGAGTGTTAAATGTTATAGCTCCCAGAGGGTAAGAGGTGGAATCCAATCTAGATTTTTCTACCTTTGGTCTCTCTATGTCTCAGTTTCTTGGGCTAATAACTATAATTTGCTTAAGCTGATGAGATTCTTTTCTTTAGTTCCAAACCACATGATAAAATACTTTTTTGTTTTTTCTTCCTATAGCTTTTGAACTTACTGCTCTTTCCAGACTCCTCTGCTCAGCAATATCCATACAAATTGTTAAGTTACCTTTGGACTTGAAGAGACAGTGGCATCTAAAGTTAAGATGCAAAGTCTGTGAGAAATGAATTGGGTTTTAATTTTATTTTTTGTATGTATGTATTTATTTATTTATATTTATTTTTGGCTGCGTTGGGTCTTTGTTGCTGCACGTGGACTTTCTCTAGTTGTGGAGAGCGGGGCTACCTTCATTGCGGTGTGCAGGCTTCTCCTTATTTGGGCTTCTCTTGTTGTGCAGCGTGGGCTTTAGGCATGAGGGCTTCAGTAGTTGTAGCACATGGGCTCAGCAGTTGTGGTGCATGGGCTTAGTTGCTCCGTGGCATGTGGGATCTTCCCGGACCAGGGCTCAAACCCATGTCCCCTGCATTGGCAGGCAGATTCTTAAACACTGCGCCACCAGGAAAGTCCCTGGTTTTAAATTTTAAAGCCCTCATCAAGTTTCCTCAACTTTCCTTCTGCTTTGACCAAAGGCTACTTAGAAAAGATGCAAGAACAAAGGCAATGACAGGAAGTACGTGGAAGCAATGACAGGAAGTACGTAAAATGTGTGAACATTTTACCAAATTTATAGATTTCAGGCTTTCTCTTAAGTGAGTTTCTGAAGATCATAGCATTCCTATACCAGCCAAGAAAGTTTTCTTTATAGACACATAGAAATCCACACTGTAGCAAGTACTGTTCTTACAGATGGAGCGGGTAGCTTCCTATGTTAGTGTTTACCAAATGCCAGAGCTGGGACTGATTGTGTCGGGATCACCAAGGGATCTTATTAACAATACAGATACTTTGGCCCCATTACAGACCTACTGAGCTTCTGGACTTCCCTGGTGGTGCAGTGGTTAAGAATCCACCTGCCAATGCAGGGGAGACGGGTTCGAGCCATGGTCTGGGAAGATCCCGCATGCCGCGGAGCAATTAAGCCCATGCGCTACGACTACTGAGCCTGCGCTCTAGAGCCCAAAAGCCATAACTACTGAGCCCGTGTGCTACAACTACTGAAGCCTGTGTGCCTAAAGCCCGTGCTCTGTAACAAGAGAAGCCACCAAAGTGAGAAGCCCGCACACCGCAATGAAGAGTAGTCCCTGTTGGCTGCAACTAGAGGAAGCCCAGGTGCAGCAATGAAGACCCAATGCAGCCAAAAAATAAAATAAAATGAATAAAATTTATTAAAAAAATAATAAGGGAGTTTACCTTTAAAAAAAAATGCCTTCTAAGAAAAATGAGTGTATCTCTCCAACCAAAAGACATATATGGGGCTTCCCTGGTGGCGCAGTGGTTGAGAGTCTGCCTGCCAATGCAGGGGACACGGGTTCGTACCCCAGTCTGGGAAGATCCTACATGCCGCGGAGCGGCTGGGCCCGTGAGCCATGGCCGCTGAACCTGCGCGTCCGGAGTCTGTGCTCCAGAATGGGAGAGGCCACAACAGTGAGAGGCCCGCATACAGCAAAAAAAAAAAAAAAAAAAAAGACATATATGAGTGTTCATAGAAGTTTTATTCATATATAGCCAAAATTTGGGAGAAAAATCAAATGTCCACCAATAGCAGAAAGGCTAAATTTTGGTATATTCATGAAACGAAATACCATACAACAACAAAGAACAGAATACTGCAGGATGTAAGCATCTGGATGAACCTCACAGCTATAATAATGAGTGGAAGAAGCCAGGCACAAAAGAGTACATACTGTGTGATTCCATTTGTATAAATATCAAGAACAGGCAACACTAATCTACGATGACGAAAGAAATCAGATTAGTGAATACTTCTGGGGGAAGGGTGTATTAGATATCTATTCCTGTGTATCAAATTACCCAAAATCTTAATGGCATAAAACAAAAAAAAAACATTTATTATCTCACATAAATTTCTCTGGGTCAGGGATTTGGGAACAGCTTATCTGGGTGGTTCTGATTCGGGGTCTCTCATGAGATTGTAGTCAAGATGTCAACCAGGCTGCAGTTACCTGAATGTATTATGCTTTAATAACATTTTTGTTTTTAAAGCAATGACCTTCCTATACACGCTGCTAGACTGTAAGCTCTGTCTTCATCACCACTTTTGTGCACCTGGCACAGTCTAGCACACAATAGGTGCCCTGTATCAAGTTAGCCTCTTTTGGTTGCAAGTGAAAGAAAATCAAATCAGGAAGCTCCCTGGTGGTCCAGTGGTTAAGACTCTGAGCTTCCACTGCAAGGTGTGCAGGTTTGATCCCTGGTGGGGGAACTAAGATCCTGCATTTCATGTGGTGTGGCCAAAAAAAAAAAAACCCAAATCAAACTGACTTAAACCACAAGATTAATTTGCTCAGTGTGCTGGTTAATTTTGTGCCATCTAGACTGGGCCATGAGGTGCCCAGATATTTGGTCATTTTCCTGGGTGTTTCTGTGAGGGTGTTTTTGGATGAGATTAACATTTAAATTGGTAGACTGAGTCAAGCAGATTGCCTTCCCTAATGTGAGTGGGTCTCATCCAATCAATTGAAGGCCTGGATAGAACAAAAAGGGTGAACACCGCCCAGGGAACAGAGAATTCTTTCCTGCCCGCCTTCCAATTGGGACAAGGCCTTTTTCCCTGCCTTTGGACTAGAACTGTAACATGAGCTTTTCCTGGGTCTTGAGCCAGCCAGCCCTTGACAGGAATTATACCACTGGCTCTCCTGGTTCTCAGGCCTTCAGACTTGGACTAGAACTAAATCACTCTCCTGGGTCTCCAGATTGCCAGTTCACCCTGCAGATCATGGGACTTGTCCTCCTCCATCATGAGCCAATTCCTTACAGTAAATCTCTTTGGTTCCTATTGGTTCTGTTTCTCAGGAGAACCTTGATCAATATACTCAGTAACTGAAAAATCCTCAGGTTAGACTGGCATCAGGTGAGAATTGAGTCCAAAATAAAAATTTCACTGAGGACATATTTCTCTCTTTCTCTCTTTCTTTCTCCACAGTGTTGCCTTCATATTCAAGCTCTTTATGGTGTTCCTCAGAGCGCCAGACTCTCCCATCATGGAAGTGAAATGGCTGCATATGCTTCCATTTTTACACCATACCTTGAGGGAAAAGAAAGCATGTCTCTGGTAGCTCCTATACCTGGGAGTCACTCTTTCTCATATTGGAACAAATTGGATTAATTGCTTACTTTTTTTTTTTAACGTCTTTATTGGAGTATAATTGCTTTAAAATGGTGTGTTAGTTTCTGCTATATAACAAAGTGAATTAGCTATAAGTATATATATATCCCCATATCCCCTCCCTCTTGAGCCTCCCTCCAACCCTCCCTATCCCACCCCTCTAGGTCGTCACAAAGCATCAAGTTGATCTCCCTGTTCTATGCATCAGCTTCCCACTAGCCATCCATTTTACATTTGGTAATATATATATGTCCATGCCACTCTCTCACTTCGTCCCAGCTTACCCTTCCCCCACTGTGTCCTCAAGTCTGTTCTCTACATCTGCGTTTTTATTCCTGCCTTGACACTAGGTTCATCAGTACCGTTTTTTTGGATTCTATACATATGCGTTAGCATATAGTATTTGTTTTTCTCTTTCTGACTGACTTCACTCCGTATGACAGACTCTAGGTCCATCCACCTCATTACAAATAACTTAATTTTGTTCCTTTTAATGAATGAGTAATATTCCATTACATATATGTGCCACATCTTCTTTATCCATTCATCAGTCATGGGCATTTAGGTTGCTTCCATGTCCTGGCTACTGTAAATAGTGCTGCAATGAACATTGTGGTACATGTATCTCTTTGAATTATGGTTTTCTCAGGGTATATGCCCAGTAGTGGGATTGCTGGGTCATATGGTAGTTCTATTTTTAGTTTTTTAAGGAACCTCCATACTGTTCTCCATAGTGGCTGTATCAATTTACATTCCCACCAACAGTGCAGGATGGTTCCCTTTTCTCCACAGCCTCTCCAGCATTTATTGTTTCTAGAATTTTTGATGATGGCCATTCTGACCAGTGAAGTGATACCTCATTGTGGTTTTGATTTGCATTTCTCTAATGATTAGTGATGTTGAGCATCGGTTCATGCGTTTGTTGGCAATCTGTATGTCTTCTTTGGAGAAACGTCTGTTTAGGTTTTGGGCCCATTTTTGGATTGGGTTGTTTGATTTTTTGATATTGAGCTGCATGGGCTGCTTGTATATTTTGGAGATTAATCCTTTGTCTGTTGCTTCATTTGCAAATATTTTCTCCCATTCTGAGGGTTGTCTTTTCATCTCATTTATGGTTTCCTTTGCTGTGCAAAAGCTTTTAAGTTACATTAGGTCCCATTTGTTTATTTTTGTTTTCATTTCCATTTCTCTAGGAGGTGAGTCAAAAAGGATCTTGCTGTGACTTATGTCATAGAGTGTTCTGCCTATGTTTTCCTCTAAGAATTTTATAGTGTCTGGCCTTACATTTAGGTCTTTAATCCATTTTGAGTTTATTTTTGTGTATGGTGTTAGGAAGTGTTCTAATTTCATTCTTTTACATGTAGCTGTCCAGTTTTCCCAGCACCACTTATTGAAGAAGCTGTCTTTTCTCCATTGTATATTCTTGCCTCCTTTGTCAAAGATAAGTTGACCATATGTGCGTGCGTTTACCTCTGGGCTTTGTATCCTGTTCCATTGATCTATATTTCTTTTTGTGCCAGTACCATACTGTCTTGATTACTGTATCTTTATAGTATAGATTGAAGTCATGTAGCCTGATTCCTCCAGCTCTGTTTTTCTTTCTCAAGATTGCTTTGGCTATTCGGGGTCTTTTGTGTTTCCATACAAACTGTAAAATTTCTTGTTCTAGTTCTGTGAAAAATGCCATTGGCATTTTGATAGGGATTGCATTGAATCTGTACATTGCTTTGGGTAGTACAGTCATTTTCACAATGTTGATTCTTCCAATCCAAAAATATGGTATACCTTTCCATCTGTTTGTATTGTCTTTGATTTCTTTCCTCAGTGTCTTATAGTTTTCTGCATACAGGTCTTTTGTCTCCTTAGGTAGGTTTATTCCTAGGTATTTTATTCTTTTTGTCAACTGCTTACTTTTGAACCAATCACTATGAGCAAGTGGAGAGACTGTATTGATTGACTCATGTC
Source organism: Leucopleurus acutus (assembly GCF_964270905.1). Lineage (NCBI taxonomy): Eukaryota > Metazoa > Chordata > Mammalia > Artiodactyla > Delphinidae > Leucopleurus > Leucopleurus acutus. Next base: position 58,786,107 of record NC_139156.1, on the reverse strand, counting down.
CAGCAAGGACTACCCCCTGGAGCTGTGTTCTTGTGCATCAGAAAGGGGCGAGTATCTATCTCAGAACAGCCAAAGGTTTTTTAGATCTCTGAGTTTGGTTTCATTGGGAAGAATTGATCCCTTGGCTATTCTAGCTGCAAGAAAGCCTGGGTAATTTAGTATAGTTAGCTGAGTTCTGATAGGAGGAAGGGGAAATACATTTTGGGTGGACAACTAGTGGTATCTTTTATACCAACAACAAAGAGTGGGATTATCATACTTGGTTCAGAGAAAGCATCGTTCATCCCTTAGGTTTGGGGAGGGGCCCACCTTCTCTCAGCATATTTGCCTCCTTTGACAGATAACACTTTTCAAATGTTCTCCTTAAATGTGAATTGATACTTCTCCATCAAGAAGTGGGTCTATGTTCCCTTCCTGGAATCTGGGAGGACTCATGTATGATTCAGGTGAGAAGTGATATTTGTGACTTTCAAGGCTAGGTTAGAAAAGGCAATACAGCTTCTGCACAGCTCTTGATCTCTTGGGAGATGTGCCTTTGAAATTCTGAGTCCTGTAAAGAAGTCTGGCTACCCTGAAGTCATCATGCTTGAGAGCCCATGGGAGGGACCACATAGAAATAGAAAGAGATGCTTGAAGAGCTCCATCACTTAAGCCCCCATGATCTTTGAGTCTTCCTAGCCCAGGTATCAGACATATGATTGAAGAAGCTTTTCAGATGACCCCAGCTGTAGCTACTATCTGACTGCAGCCTCATAAGAGACTCTGAGCTAGAACTTCCCAGCCAAGTTACTTCCAAATTCCTGAACCACAGAAAACATGAGAGAATAAAAGATTATTGTTTTGGAGTAATTTACATGCAGCAATAGATAACTACTATACTTCTCCAAAGTATTAGATTCTACAAGCTAAGGATGAAGGAGAGAATGCCTACTGAGTAGGTAACCAATGGTGTTTGTTCGACTCATAAGTAGTAAAGGTGTTAAAGCAACAATTCAATGCATATAAAAATAAAAACTCAAGGCTATTTTTCAAAGCACTATTTACAATAATAAAAAGTTGGAGACAACCTAAATGTCCAAAACTAGAAAGTTGTTTAAATAAATTATGGTTCTTGCACACTTTAAATGTAATATGTCTATAAACCAACTATAAAAATCAAGGTTTGAAGAATATTCAATGTCATGGACATATGTTCTTGATATAATAATGTTAAGGTGAAAATAGTAGGAATAAAAATTGAACACTATATTTTAAAAGGGTGAATTTTATAGTATGTAAATTATCTCAGAAAAAAATTGTATGAGAAAAAATTGAACATACACATAAAAATATATATGAACAGAAAAAAAGGCTAAAAGGGAATATATTAAAATGTTATTAGTAGTTATCTTTGGAAGCTGAAATTCTCCATAATATTTAATACCATTATTTATAACTTTGTCACACAATGAATAAGGTTGAAGTGCAATAAAAAAGTGAGAAAACTGGAAAAAGGTATAAAGTTGAAAATGATTTAAATTCACATTGCATTTTTAAAAGCTTGGTCAAGAAAGAGCAGGATCATATGGTAGTTCTATTTTTAATTTTTGAGGATGCTCCATACTGATTTCCATAATGGCTGTACCAATTTACATTCCCCAAAGTGTATAAGGATTCACTTTTCTCCACATCCTCACCAACACTTGTTATTTTCTGACTTTTTGATAGGAGCCATTCTAACAGATATGAGGTGATATCTGTGTGGTTTTGATTTGCAGTTCCCTGTTGATTATTGATACTGAGCACCTTTTTGGATGTCTTCTTTAGAAAATGCAATTCTACTTCTGGGTATATATCCAAAGGAAACAAAATCGAACTCTTGGAAAGATATCTGCACTCCCACGTTCACTGCAGCATTATTCACAATAGCCAAGACATGGAAAGAACCTATGTGTCCATGCAATGATAAAGAAAATGTGGTATATGTATACAGTGGAACATTATTCAGCATTAAAAAAGAAGGAAATTCTGCCATTTGCAACAACATGGATGAAACTGGAAGACAGTATGCTAAGTGAAATAAGCCAGACACAGAAAGATAAATATTGCATGCTCTCACTTACATGTAATATCTAAAAAAGTCAAACTCGTAGAAACAAAGAGTAGAAGGGTGGTTACTATGGGATGGGGTGGATGGAGTGGGAGAAATAGGGAGATGTTGATCAAAGTGTACAAACTTTCAGTTATAAGATGAGTAAGTTTTGGAGACCTAATATACAGCCTGGTGACTATAGTTAATAATACTGTATACTGTTAATGTATTGTTAATGTATTGTATACTTGAAATTTTCTGAGTAGATCTTAAGTATTTTCAACATACATGAAAAATGGTAGCTATACGCGATGATGGATGTGTTAATTAGCTTGATTGTAGTGATCATTTCACAATGTGTCTGTATATCAAAACACCACATTGTACACTATAAATGTATATATACATATATGATACCATATATTTTATATAAATAAATAAATAGTCTTTATTTGCGAATTATACCTTATTAAAGCTAGGGGTAAAAAAAAGAAAAAGAACCACATTGTTTTCAAAATGATGGCGGAAGTGGTTGTGGTTTTGGGTGGGGGTGGAGGGTGGGGTGGGGTGTGCATGCAGCATTTGGGGAAGGAAAGGAAGAACTACTGATTGAGCCACTGTGTGGTTCTTATGTGGGGACAGCGTGGGGAAAGGGCTGGTGACGTGTTCTAGAGAGAGAAGGTACATCTGTGGTGAGATGGGGGATGCAGTGTGTATAAGTTGTAGATTGACCCACGTGGGCATAAAGTGCACTGGAGTGTACTGAGTAGGTGTAAGTAAATCCTTAGACACATGACCGACATACAGCAGTCCAAAACCTCACCAGGAGGAGAACACAAACACGGAGCGAAACTGAGCGTCCCAACTAAATACAGAAGAATCTCTATCCTTGACTAAAATTTCCACAAATTGTACTCACACTGACAGTTGCTACTATGTCTCAATTTCCCAGGCTGTGTAATAAAAGAGAACTGTACTTCTTGTTTTCTACCTACCTCAGAGAATTGCTACGGACTTAAAAGAATCTAAAGTTTCCCATGTCATTGGCACTGTGTAAAATAACTGCCAGCATAGAAAACTCTTCCCCAGTTTCCTCTAACTGGAAAATGCTAAATTTTTACATATCTTACAATGTTCCCTATCATTAGTGGCCTTCAGACTAATTAACACGGCAAAAAGTAATGTTGAGTTAGCCACGACCATGAGCAAATGTCACATAGTCCTTAACCTCTGTAGGTTATAATCTTGTGGAAATTTACCTTTTCATCTTTTTTTTTTTTTTTTTGTGGTACGCGGGCCTCTCACCGCTGTGGCCTCTCCCGTTGCGGAGCACAGGCTCCGGACGCGCAGGCTCAGCGGCCGTGGCTCATGGGCCCAGCCGCTCCGCGGCATGTGGGATCTTCCCGGACCGGGGCACGAACCCGTGTCCCCTGTATCTGCAGGCGGACTCTCAACCACTGCGCCACCAGGGAAGCCCTCATCTTCATCTTTGAGTTGTATGAACATTCACTTCCGTCTGACTAATTTAATCACTCTCCCGAACATGCTTCCCTCCAGGTCTTGCTCATTCTGGAATGTCGGCCAGCTGTCTTGCCTGCCTAACCAAACATTATTCTTCCTTTGAGGCCAGATTTAATTCCACCATCCCATAAACTCTTTCTTACCCTCAGGCCCATGGTGAGCTCCTCTTGCTTGGAACTTGATCACATGATCTTCACCACATTATTTTTGACTTACTTTCGTGATGGTTCTTAGTCTAGTGCAGGTTATGAATTGACCTCTCTCTCTCTGGTAACATTTTTTGGGTGCTTATTATGTGCTAATCCTTTGTATTCAATAAGATTGAAAACATTATTATCCCCATTTTAGAGATGAGAGAACCGAAGCTTTGTAACTTGCCAAGTGTCAATTTGAAACCGTGTGGCTAAGTGCCCAGCTATAAATCTGGGGTTCTGTTATTATAGAGGAAGAGCAGAACAGGTATTGGGGACATCTATCAGTCTCTGTCATAGAGAGATGTGAGAGAAATATAAAATGGTCATCTAATAAACGGAAAACTGTGATAAGTGCTACGAAGCAGAAAGGATTGTATAAAGAGCTCATACCAGGGCTTTGCAGTGGGAAGTCATAGAGAAAGAACTAGAAGTGGGCTTTGAAGATAGGTGCATTAGTTATTCTATTGCTATGTAACAAATTACCTCACAATGCCCATTTATGTTTTTATTTTTTATATCAATTTATTTATTTATTTTTGGCTGCGTTGGGTCTTCGTTGCTGCGCGTGGGCTTTCTCTAGCTGTGGTGAGTGGGGGCTACTCTTTGTTGTGGTGCTCAGGCTTCTCATTGCGGTGGCTTCTCTTGTTGCAGAGCACGGGCTCTAGTCGCGGAGGCTTCAGTAGTTGTGGCTTGTGGGCTCTAGAGCGCAGACTCAGTAGTTGTGGCACACAGGCTTAGTTGCTCCGTGGCATGTGGGATCTTCCCAGACCAGGGCTCGAACCCATGTCCCCTGAATTGGCAGGCGGATTCTTAACCACTGTGCCACCAGGGAAGCCCACAACGCCCATTTATTATCTCAAAATTGTATATGTCCAAAGTCTTGTGTGGTGTGGCTGGATTCTCTGCTCAGTATCACAAGGCTGTAATCAAGGTGCCAACTGGACTGAGCTCTCATCTGGAAGCTTTGGGGCAAATCTGTTACCAAGATCATTCTTCTTGTTGGCAGAATTCAGTTCCTTGCGGCTGTGGGAATGAGGTCCATGTTTTCCTGCTGTCTGTCAGCCAGGGCTAGGCCTAGCTCCTAGAAGCTGCCTGCATTCCTTGATATGTGGCCTCTTGCATCTTTAATCCAGCAATAGCTTGTCAAATCCTTCTTGTGCTTCTAATTTTTAATTTCCTCTTCTGTGACCAGCTGGAGAAAATTCTCTGCTTTAAGGGGTCTAATGCGATTAGGTGAGGCCTGCCTCGATAACCTCCCTATCTTAAATTCAATTGTACTATATAACGTCATCTAATCATGGGAGTAAAATCTATTATAGTCGTAGTCCTGGGGATTATACCAGGGGCCGTAAATCTAGGGGGACATCTTAGAATTTTACCTACCAGAGTAGATAAGACATAAACAGAGAGAACTTTCTAGGTGGGAAAGAAATGCAGGCAAAACTCAAAAGTGAAACTCCACCACAGATTTTTGGATATTAGAATATGTCTGTTTGTGACTGCTCCAATAATAATAATAGCTTCCTTTTACTGAGGTCTCCTTGGTGTTTACACAAATTCATTCACCAATCCATATATCAGCTCTATGAGGGTGGTATCATTTCACTTTTACAAAGAAAGAAATTCAGGCAGAGAGAAGAAAAGCCACTCACCAGAGTTCTATCCCAATCAAGTTGTGAAGCTGGGATTACGGCTTGAGCTCTGGATGACTTCCGAGTTTGTGCTCTTTGCATTGTGTAACCCACCTGACTGTGGGTCTGGATGGGAAATCAGAAGGCAGTAATGTTGGTCTGAGCCCAGTCTGTGGAGTGGAGGTATTGACGTTAAAATGTATTAAAATGTGTTAACAGGTGTCGTGGAAGATTTTAGAGGGTGCATGTGAATTGTGGGGGAGGAAGGGGACAGAAGTGGATATGGATGTGGATGGAGGGGAACACATGGACTGGATATGCAATATGGTATTTTAGGGAGGTTAACATGGCCAGTCAGGAGGAGCCTGGATAACAAGATTGTAGGCAGGGATGATATGTTACAGTTGACAACTACATGATCCAGCCTCTGAATCTCACTGCCAACTTGCAGGAAATTCACAGGACAGAAGAACGTGTTAAATTGCACATAAGTATACAATCAGCAAAGTGGAGGCAGCATGAGGATTATAGAAAACAAATCGTATACAGTTCCATCACCCCAATATTATTATTACTAATGTGAAATAGTGAACAGAGAAAAAAGCTTTGGTAGCTATGGTAGGACTAGAGAAAAATTTTAATAGATTTGATAAGAAACTCCATAAGGAATGGAAGTTCCTAGGGAGTTGTTTAGTAATTAAGGCAGTCATGGTCAGACCTATGTTACCAGCTCTGTAACTAGGGTCAGGTTCATGGGTGTACAATCAATGTAGTTACACAGGGCCCTGCACTCAGAACTTCACATTTGGGGTCAAATGCTCTGCAATCATTGTCTGTATTCTTAATAATTTTATCTTTGAATTTGTATTTTAGAAGAGAAGTCCAATGGGACAATTGGAACAGGCACTGGGGGCTTGGAACCTCAGCTTCTACATGGTCCTCCCTTCTACCACCTCTCTTGGATGGGTTTTCAGCTTGCTTGCTCTCCCAACCTCTGGCCCCCTGACCTCACCCAGCCTCCCCTGCCCTTGTCCAGTGACCACTTTTACTCTCTACTCTACCTTGGGCAGGGCTCTGTGTGTGCCACCGATAGTATCTAGGGGTTAGGCAAGGAGGTGGTCATTCTCAACCCAAGGTATCAATGCCACTGCATTTTTTTGCGCTTGACTTGGTGGAGGTGAGTCTCTTGCCTTCCTTTGTCCAGTTATTGAGAGAGTCTCAGTGTGGAGGTTGTAATACCTTTGGAGGCCACCCATTTGCTGTGGGTTGGGGAGGCAGGCCTGTGGTAAGGAGAGATGCCTGGTTTGGCCTCCTGTCCCTTGCTGGGAATAGTATGCCAGTCCAGCGGCTAGCAGGAGGGGGCTTCAGGCAGCCAGTGGGTTGCATGGGCCCCCAGTTTCCTATGGGGGGATCTGTATTTATCCCAAAGGTATCTCCCTGCCCAGGAGTGTGACATTAGATAGCAAATAAAAAATACTCTGACAGGTTGAGAGAGAGAACCCAAAAAAGGAGTAAGCTTTACATTTTAGTATCTTTAACAGCACTTTTTTTCTGCTTTTTGATCCACATTTTTATTTTGCACTGGGTCCCACAAATTGAGTAGCTCGTCCTATGTGTGATCTTAGAAATTACAAAGTACCAAATTTAAAGTTTCTTAGAATTTAGAAAGTACCAAATAAACGTTAGCTTAAAACAGAGAAAGAAATCCATTGCCTCTAAGGACATGAAAGCAGTAACAAAAAAGTGGAGGTATTTATGAGAAGGAAAAGTACAGGACTTGGTAACACACACAGTAGAAACAGGGGATATATACCACTAGGCAAAAATAATTTCAAGAATTGCACAGGGCAACCGACACTAGTTTAGTCTCTTGCAAAACACGGGTGCTTGAGAAATATTTGCATTTGACTTGAGCATCTTCAGCTTGGAGGTATCAGCGAAACTGTTTCCTCTTGGAATGGGGAAGCTTAGGCAAAAGAGATTTTGAGGTGAGGAAGACATTTAGAAGATGTCATCTACAAAGCATGCTGTGAGAGGAATAGGCAATTTGGTCTAATCTATCAAAATGTAAAATGTACATAGTTTTGCATTTTCACTTCATTTCTAGGTCCTCGATAAATACACATGTGTACAATACAGAAGCAAGTACAATGATGTTCATGCAGAATTGTTGAATAGGGGCTTCCCTGGTGGCACGGTGGTTGAGAGCCCGCCTGCCGATGCAGGGGACACGGGTTCGTGCCCCGGCCCGGGAAGATCCCACATGCCGCGGAGCGGCTGGGCCCGTGAGCCATGGCCGCTGAGCCTGCGCGTCTGGAGCCTGTGCTCCGTAACGGGAGAGGCCACAACAGTGAGAGGCCCGCGTACCGCAAAAAAAAAAAAAAAAAAAAGCAAAAATCAGAAACCAACCTAAATGTCCATAACTAGGAAACTGTTCGATTTCAGGCAATGGCGTACCATGCAGCCATTAAAAAGAATGAGGTAGACCTGGACCTATATTTACCAGGAGTGAGACAACAAGGGGATTTTAATTAAGGGGAAAAACTATCAAGTTCCAGGAAGATGCTTAATCCCATTTACTTAGAAAATATATATGTACAAGATAATGAGTAGATAAAGGTCTAGAAGCCTGAACACCAAACTTTAAACTGTGAGTATCTCTGAGCTCGGGAGTGGGTGGAGCGTGTGTGTGAATGAATGGGACGCTTATGCTTTCTCTGTGCACTTCTGTGTTTGAATGTATTACTGAGAGGAAATGGAAAGTGTATTTTGAGGGCGTCGTGTGAAGGGAAAAGTTGGGGAGCAGGGTGAAGACTTACAGCTCCCTGGTCTCTTCAGACTCCAGCGCCGTCTGAGGTAAGGAGACCCCACCCCGCTGAGGTGATTCTGCAGAGGGGCGGAGCTCTGCAGAGCCAACACTGGAGGCGGCCCCGGGGGGCGGGGCCCCGACTCCAGCCGCACGCTCCGCTCCCACCATGCCCTTATAAGGAGCGCCCGGCGTTAGGGCTCGGGAATCCGGTCGCAAACCCCGCGGCTCAGCCCCAATCCCAGGCCCCTCCCTTGGGAATGGGGGCGGGGCGGGGCCTTGGCGGCGCGGTTGCGTGGGCGGAGCAGCTCAAAGAGGGACCAATAGGAGTGGAGGTCCGGGTCTGAGCGGCGTTGCCATTGGGCGCGGCGACGAGAGGGGGCGGGGCGCTCGCGAGACTGGTTACGCCGAGGGAAGCCCGGACTCCGTAGTCGCCGCTCAGAGTCCGTCTCTCCGCGGATTCCCGGCCCCGCCGTTCTCAGATCTCTGTAGCCCGCGGTTCGCCGCCCCGCTCGCCGCCGCGATGCCGGTGTTTCATACGCGCACGATTGAGAGCATTCTGGAGCCGGTCGCGCAGCAGATCTCGCACCTGGTGATCATGCACGAGGAAGGCGAGGTGGACGGCAAAGCCATCCCTGACCTCACCGCGCCTGTGGCCGCCGTGCAGGCGGCCGTCAGTAACCTCGTTCGGGTGAGCGCGCTGGGCCTGGGATGGGGAACGGGGGCGGGAGACGTCCCTGGGGTTCCGGCTTGCCTTGCGGCTCCCCTGCGCTGCCTGTGGCTTTGCCGGTGGGCTCGGGAGCCAGACCGCCTCGGGTTTGAATCCTGACGCCCCCGCGTTGTGACCTTGAGCAAGCCCCCGAGCCTCTCTGGGTTTCAGTTTCCTCACCTATAAAATGGGGGCAATCATAATAATGCCTGCCTTGCGGGTTTGTTGTGAAGATTCAGCGAGGTGGTATTTATAAAGTGGCTAGCGCAGCTTATGACCCATAGTAAGCGCTCAATAAATGACAGGCGTTAGGATGTCTGATAGCCCCTTTCCCTCAGCAGGCTGTCGCCCCTCCCGTTGACAGCCTTGCTTTCAGCTCCTTTTTAGGCCTCCTCAGTCTGGCCTCTGGGCTGGCGGGCTCCTCTGATGATTCCCTGACTTGCCTTCTAGGGATTCTTATTTGAGCCACGTTCTCCTTTCTAATACTTCTGCCCCTTACCTTGAAACCCGCCTCACCCACCTCTGAGCCCTCCCCAGAGCTCCCCGCGTCCGGCCCTTATGTCCACTTGTTTTAATGGCCACTCGTCCCTCTCTCCTCCTTTCCCGGGCATTCTACCTCTGCTCACACCTCTGGCACTCACAAACACCGGGTGATATCTTTATGCAGTAATTTATGACTACGAATCCCTTTTCCCCTTTCGCTTAACCCTGTTGCCTTTCATCCCCCCCCTCCCCCTCCAACTCCCGTGGAGATTTCCACCTGGCTTTACCTGCTGTCAAACGGCTTCCTCCCACTGGGGCCTTTCCAGACTCGGGGGCCCTCTTCATCGGCCCCTCCTCCTGGCAGGAAGCAAGATGGAGAGGCCTGTGGAATCTGGGATCTGCGGCTCCTGCCGGAGAAAAGAGCGGGGCGTCTCCTCCCCAAGCCACAACTTTCCTAGATGGCGAAGTGGCTCTGCAGACCCCTGTAGCCCACAGCTGTGACTAATAACTGAGGTGATTCTTGGAGGAGGCGGAGTCCACTTCTGAAAGGGGAAAAGAGGTGCTGTGACCGGTCTCCTAACACTCTGCTGGCTAATATCACACTTTTCTTTCCCACCCTGGGTGGGTGACTCAGACTGCTGCTGCCTGTGGGGAACAAATTTGGAAAAATTTTATACGGCTTCCCCACTGAGCTGTGTAACTAGTGTGTGCCAGGGTAGTTAGGAGGCTGGTAGGCAACTGTGGGTCTGGGTGGGGCTTGGGTTCCGTATCTGTTTAGAGCACTTTAGCACACTTCAGCTGCTCAAAGTCTTCCTCAGTCTTCAGGGGACCAGTTCAGGAGACAGTTCAGGAGACTGGTACTAGGAGAATGCTACTGACCAAATTCCCCATCTGCCTTCTGTGTAGATTTAGTTAGACTGTATTCAGGAAGAATACTGAATTCATTCAAAATGTCTACTTCTACACTGTTCTTGTTATTTTTATAACTAATTTTAATCTAAGACTCCGGAGTACATTCTTATGTAGTGTTGTCTAACATGGCTGCATTCCAGGCCTCCATTACTCAACAAATAGGAAACAATGTAAAGAGACAAGGTAATAGTGTCCCTCCAAGGACTACTTCAGGAAATGAAATCTTAAAACCACATGTTGCACTTGGAGCAGAGCTAGTGTATAGTCTAGGGGCTGATATCTGGTTAGGCTATTTAGAAAAAAGTTATTTATGAGCTTCAATGCATGAATTAATAAGAACTGAATGTCTGCTATATAGGGAGCATTTTAATAAATCAGTGGTTCTTAGGTTGAAATGTGTATCAGAATCACCAGTGGGGCTTTTTAGAAATAAAGATGTCCAGCTCCCACCCCAGACTTACTGAGGAGCTCTTTAGAGGGTCAGGTCAAGGCCTTTGTGTTTTTGAGAAGCTCCATAGGTGACTTTCATATAGTCCCTTAGTTAGGAAACACTAATAGATACTGTGAGACAAATACCAAAAAAATGAGGCCATTGATAAACTGAAAACAAAATTACATATAATTGCAAACTTCCCAATACATTACAAAAGAAGGGACTTGAGATTGGTGGTACATAGGAGTTAGCAGAGAGAAAGTGGGGAGGGTTGTGTTGATAAGTAGTTAATCATGAACAAAGGTACTTGTGAATAAGTGACTTCCAGATTACAGCAAGTAGATTGTCTTGCTTAGCTCAGGAGGCAAGTTGGAGAGAAACTGGAGATGAAATTGGTGCATGCCATATGGGCACTTTAACAGAAGGCCAATAAGACGAACAAAGAGAATGGAAGGGATAGGATGAGGACAGTGTGTGAGGGAGACTGTATAGATTGTGTTCTGGGGAGGCCCGAGGACCTACCCATTGCTTGGAATCCTGGGTGTCAGTTGTGGCCCTGTGTATATGCTGCTGAATATTGTAATGAATCGTGTACATGTATCAAGTTCCCAACTAGATTGTGTCTGGAGAACAGGCCTCGTATGTGCTTCTCAGTTCCTACCCTCAACAGTGGCCCATGGGATGGCTTGATATTGTTGAAGGAAAGAAGGAACTATGGGAAGGAAGATAAATTAGGAGACTTTTAAAATTGGTTGGTCATGAGGAAAATGAGGGCCTGGACTTTGGGTGTGGCAGGGAAAATGGAGCAGGAATTAGAACCATATTAGAAATACAGTAGAAGAAGAATTAGTAGAGCTTGATAATAGAACTCTCAGGAAAAAAACACACGGTGCTATTATAAATTAACGAATCTGATTTTTGAACAAATATTCTGGAATTTATACAATTCAGGTTTCTTTCAGTTACCTTGGGAGGCTATATCCTTATTCCAGTGCTTCTCTTTGGGAATTTCTTACAGATTATTTACATATATATGTCAAATTAATTTGTTTTATTTTGGTCAAGAAAATTTTGTCTGAAGTCGGCATTTTTTAACCCTACTACTTTATATACCATTCTTGAGTCTAAAGTGACTTTTGGATATTTCCAAAATTAAAATTTACCAGGTGATGATGAAATTCTGAATTGTTAAGCTGTAGTCATCCACTTATGAGGTAGGTATTTATTGAGACACATCCCTTCTAACATCAAAGCAATAAGTATGATATTGGGCAGAATACGTATAATACTGGATTGAAGGTCCTAAGTGGCCCGGAGGAAGTGAAGTATCATGGAAGTTCAGAGGAAGGTAAGGTTACTGTTCTTGAGAGCATGGGGAAGGCTTCATGGAGGAGATAACCTCTGAGTTGGCCTTAAAGAAGATGGGATTGGAACTTTTTTTTTTTTTTTTGCGGTACGCGGGCCTCTCACTGTTGTGGCTTCTCCCGTTGCGGAGCACAGGCTCCGGACGCGCAGGCTCAGCGGCCATGGCTCACGGGCCCAGCCGCTCCGCGGCATGTGGGATCCTCCCGGACCGGGGCACGAACCCGCATCCCCTGCATCGGCAGGCGGACTCTCAACCACTGCGCCACCAGGGAAGCCCAAGGCCATTTTTTTAAAAACAGCTTTGTTGATATATAATTCACATACCATACAATTCACTCATTTAAACACTCAATTCAGTGTGTGTGTTTTTTTTTAGTATATTTACAGAATTGCACAACATCACTACAGTCTAATTTTAGGACAGTTTTGTTCCCTCAGAAAGAAACTTCATACCCATTACAGTCACTGATTCTCTCCCATCCCCCAGCACCCCAGCCCTAGGCAACCACCATTCTGCTTTCTGTCTTTGTGGATTTGCCCTTTCTGGACATTTCATATAAATGGAATCAGAAAATAATGTGGCCTTTTGTGTAGGACTTTTCACTTAGCATAATGTTTTCAAGGTTCATCTGTGGTGTAATATGTGTCAGAAATTCATTCCTTTTTGTTGCTGAATAATATTCCATTGTATAAAATAAGGCCATTTTAAACACAGAGAATGATTCTAATGCAGTAACAAAACAAGGAGGGGGCCTAGGAGAAAGATGGATGGGAAGGGAAAAATAGAGGAGAGGTACAGGTTCCAAAGATGGGATTCAGTCAGCAGTGTGAAAAATTCAGAAGTCTTAGACTGTCTTGTAGCATGGTATATAAATTTTTCTTTTTTCCCATTGAAGTGGCCCATAGAAATCTGACAGTCTTTGTGACCATATAGTCGTGGCAGTTTTATTAATGGGGGTTCATACACTTTGCTTTCTACATTGCAGCATCTGAGGGCATGTGTTGTAACTACTCCTGGGACTCATGAAATATTTATTTCGGACGTTTTTCTGGCCTTTACTTTTATGAGCCTCACCCATATATCATACCCTGTTGGGACCAGCTCTGGGACAAATAGCAGCATTGTCTTTAAACTGATAGATGGGAAAGACTGTTCTGCTCTTAAAAAGAAATCAATTTTGTCTTTTATAAATTATCTATATTAACATCTGAAATTATTCCTACTTTAATTTCTTTTGGTTGATGTTGGATTTATTTCAGTTAAAATAAATAACAGTGTTTGGGTGACAGGCCTGTGGGCGATTTTCTTCTTCTTCATATTCTGTATTTTCCAATTTTTAAAATGAACATATAAATTCCTATATTAAGGAAAAAATTAATACGGTAAATAATAAGAATGTATAATTCTTTATCGTTTATAAAATGCTTTCATATGTATAATCTCATAGCTGTCCTTTAAGGTAGGTATTGCTATGGTCTGAATTTTACAGATGAAGATACTGTAGATCAGGGAAGTTAAGTAACCTGCCCACAAATTAGTGGGGGAGCTTGGACTTGAGCTCTGTTTCACTTACTCTGGACACTCTGCTCTTTTCACTCCACCATTCTGTGTCCACTTAGAACAAAGTTGTTAAATATCACTGGAAGTTTTCTAGCTTGAATCAGAAGCAATGAGAATGTTGTTAGTCAAAGAGTTTCCATTTGTCCTGGGCTTGGCAAGATTATCTGTTTAAAGGTTGGTTTTGGCATGGCCTGTGTGAAGGGCCTATATTAAAAAAATGATGTGAAGGTAGTGTTCTGTTTCACAGTGACATTCAATTTTGCAGCGTTAAAAAAAAAAGACTAGATACAGGTAACACAAAAGTATGTCTGCCAAACACGTAAAGGCTTTTCTAGTATTTATGGCTGCTTAGCTTGAAGTCTATGAGAACTAAATAGTATTTAAAGTAGGTTTCTAGGATTTCTGTATTTAAATAGTATTTATAGTAGGTTTGTGGATTCTTTGGGGAATCGTGAAGTTTCATTTGAAACACTTTGTCTCTAGATCAAAAGAGACATACAAATAGGACTTAGCATTTACTCATGATCGAGAGAATGGAAGAGTTTTGGAGATTGTATGTTTCTACAACTATGTTTATAATTTTAATGGAGCCCCAATTTAAATATTTGTTTATATATATTGACACAGTGGAAAGTTGGGCTTTTCTAAAGCTGTTTTGTAAATAGCACTGGTATAACAATGGACAAAATAAAAGTTATTTTATATTTTATGGACAAAATAAAAGAGTAAAAGTTTTGTGGTATCAACCACAGTATCATAAGTTGACTCCTTCTGCTATAGTCCGGAGTAAGGGTAGCATTAAGACAACTGTTTTTATGGAGATGGGACTTATTTGGATTTTAATATTTCTGGTATATTGGTTAAAAAAGGAGTCTGGTTATTTTGTATACTTAATTACCGGTCACTTATATATATGTGTGTGTATGTGTATATGTATATATAAAATACTTATGTTTTGTATGTATCACAGCTGAGAGGGTCGTTATTTTAAAAGCTTTCTGACAACTTCCTGGTCTTTTACTGGCACACCTAGAAAGAGGGTAGGATGGGAATATCTTAATTATCCACAGTCTAAAGTCCATCATAGCATGTATTTTTTTCTCTTGTGACAGTCATCATACTTGGTCAGTGTTTGTCTTCATTGGGTTGTACGTTTCTCAGTGGCAGAGACCATGTCTGTTGTGTTTGCTCCTTTCAATGTCAGGCTGGTCATAGGTGTGCAATATAACTTTTTTTTTTTAATGAACTAACTATATATATATGTGTGTGTGTGTATATATATATATATGGCATTCATTTAAAAAAATAAATTTATTTATTTTTATTTATTTTTGGCTGCATCGGGTCTTCGTTGCTGCGGGTGGGCTTTCTCTAGTTGCGTGAGCAGGGGCTACTCTTCGTTGAGGTGCGCAGGCTTCTCATTGCGGTGGCTTCTGTTGTTGCAGAGCACGGGCTCTAGGTGCACGGGCTTCAGTAGTTGTGGCATGTGGGCTCAGTAGCTGTGGCTCACAGGCTCAGTAGTTGTGGCGCACGGGCTTAGTTGCTCTACAGTATTTGGGATCTTCCCAGACCAGGGCTCAAACCCGTGTCCCCTGCATTGGCAGGTAGATTCTTAACCACTGCGCCACCAGGGAAGCCCATCATTCATTTTTTTGTGCACAAAATATTGTAATAGGAATTTTTGTGCAGTGACAATTTTCCATCCCCAGCTTTCAGACATCCGGTATAGCTGAATTTGAACAGTCTCTTTGAATTTATAATGGGCCTTGTCTGAAACAAGTAGAATATATACTAGGAGGGAGGAATGAATGGCTAACTGCCCATTGTTTGAGATAACGAAAGTGTTCAGGCTATTTTGAGTTGTGGTTCTCTGTTTCAGAATCATTTCAACTATGCAGGCCACTTACTAAATTCATAATGTGAGAATGTGTTGCCTCCTATCTGAAAGTAGCATTGGGATTTTGCATTCTTTTTGTCTTTTTAAAACATAACAATTTAGACCAGGTGTTGATATATTATTTGGAACTCTGCTGGTTACAGTGTAGTATCATACTGAGTCATGAATTCCTCATTAAGAGATCTTTATTTCCTTGAACCATATGGCAGGAGACAAAAGATATCAGAAAGTTGATCTGCTGCTTTTTTGTTTTTTGGCTGATCCAGGCCCAAACTTTTCATTGAACCTTATGTCATGGTCATGACACTGGGGTATACTTTTTACATAATAAACCAGCTTTAGAGCAGTATCAAAAGAAGTAGCAGTCCTTAAAGGGCGAACATCAGAGATTAGCTGGTATCCCAGCAAGGTTTCTCTCTAGCATAATGCTCTGTGCTCTGGACTGTTGCTGAAAAAGGGCCATTCTATTAGTTTATGTTGCTTTCAGGCCAGTCTGCCCTTAAACCTTCCCATATAGACAGGACTAAAAGAAGAAAACAAATTTCAGCCTTGGCTTTTTTAAGCTCCAACAGCCTTCAGTGCTATGTAGTATAAATACTTCAGAGTGAAATTTAAGGAGTAAAGTTCAAATCTGTAATAAGACTCTGAAACACCCAGAGACAAAAGTTGGTATATGGGAGGAAGGACCTCCCATTGCAGGCTTTCATCGGTCGTTCTGTTCCTCGTACATTGGACCTGTAGAATTCTTAACAGTATGCATTTGGGTATATTGGGCCACATAGACAGTTTAGTTTGGATAACGTAAGTTTTGAGTTATCTAGGCTCCTGCTTCTCTGTTTTTTTCTGTCATTTTCGTATTTGTTCAGTTTCCATTTGGAATGATTATGAGAGGAATGCTATCTTACCTGTTTCTTCTTAACAATCTGCAAAAAGGTTTGTTAGGGAAGGGAGCTGAAATAAATATATAAGTAGGGGATTTTTGTTCATTTGTATTTTTATCATCGTTAATGTTTTATCTTTAACACTAAAAATATGTATACTATTAATAATCATTTTTGTCATGCTGAGCTTTGTATAGTCTTTCAGAAAGAACAGAATTTCTCTTGTTACAAAAGTATTAACATTTTTATCGTTGAAATTTTAAAAAATCTATCTTTAGTCACAGTCGTCTCCAGTGTTTCTCAGCCTTTTACAGTCTGTTTGAACTTGAGTTGTCTTTTTGTCTTTTCTCTCTACTCCAAACCAATTTGTTTCCCTAGATATAAATACAAACTTAACTATATATAGATGCACCAGCTCTTATCCCTTTTCACCATTAACACCCTTCCCCCTGCAAACCATTTAATTCACTTTCCTGCTCAAGAATTTGCAAAGAAAAGTGAGGAAACCCAGTCAGTTACAACAACCCATGACTTTCTCTGTCATGTGCTGTTTAGGGAGCCATGCTGTACTTAGCTAACTGCTCTTTCAGTAAGTGTGGAATGAAGTAAGTTCAAAATAATGGGCTAGATCTTGAAAGAACTTCTAATCTCAACATCCTTATTAAAGATATGGGGTCTTTACATTGATTAAATCTATTTAAGTATGTGTATTATGTGCAGACAAAGGGATAGAGTATGATAGAGTAATGGATAAAAGGGGACTTGTATAATTAGACATAGGCAGTTGGGGATTCCTCGCCTTCCTTCCAGTCCCTTGGTAAGGCTTTGTAGGTCTTGTGTCCTTGTATGCTGGGTCATCAGTCTTTGGATGATTGAGTTGATTGTGGGTTTGTTTTTTTTCTCCCCTCCTTCCTTACTCCCCTAGGGTGTCTCCCTTTAAGACTGTTTGTTTCTGGAGGACAAGGACTGGGTTATATATTCTTCTTGATATTCCTGGTACCGTGCTTATCCCAGTCTCTTGCTCATGGTATTCCTTTGATAAGTGTGTTGTGCCTTGATACTCTCTATACCTGCTGGTCATTCTAGGCTCATTCATGATGAAGATAGCTCACTATCTCTTGCCTCCATTGGATGGCTTGGTGACTCTTCTTCTGCGCTCAAATGTTGCTATATGCAGATGCCTGCATAATCACAAAAAGAAACAAAGGTTCATAAATATTATATTGTGTTGGTTACATATTGGAACTTTAGATTCCAAAAAATTCCGTCACTTCTATGAGAAGGCAGCTCATTGGATGGGTATGAGTGTGCGATGTGTGTATGTATAGAGGATGAGAGGTAGTGAACCTTAGAACTAAAAATGTTTTACAAATATCGTTAAGTTGCAGAAAATAGAGTCTTTGGCCCTTAGAGAATTTCCCACTGATAAGATTTCCAGTTGGATGACTTTTAAGGGGAAAGTGGCTGAATTTCATTGCAGTTGGCCACAATCCAAGCCAAAGTCATTCCTTCTTTTTGAAATAAGCTTAACTTATTCCCACAAGTAGGCTTTCTGTGAAGAAAGAAAAATGGTATATTTGTTCTTAGAGTTGAAAGTTGAGGGGCCAGCTTTCAACTTATCTAGCTTCTCTATATTTCCAGCCTTCTTTCTGTCCCCACCCCATCCCTGGAGAACTGGCTCATCTTTTATCTGTAAGGTGGACAACATGTTTTTATTCATTTAATTAAAGTAGATAAGGATATATAAATGTGCTAGTAAATCTCTAGTAACACTTAAATTTCTTATTCTGTGGCTTTTCCCCCCAAACCACCAAAATTAGTTATGACTCTAGCTGTGCACATTGCCTGGTGTTCTGAATAATAGTAGGGTATATAAGACATGGTCTGTGGCCTCAGGTTGTTAAAATACAGATGAAATTTATGATCTTATAAAAGATTTAGCTTATCTACATCTTCTCCATCCATGAAATTGTTGCAGAATTTAAATTATTTACTTTAAAGGGTTGTACGCTAGTACTGTAACTACAGTTTTGATTCCTTGGAGCCATGGAGAAAATGTGAGTGGGCCAGCAGCAGAATAAGCAGGTGGTGGGCCCCCTAGTTAGGAAAAGACCGCTGAGCATCAGCTTCAGCTGCCCTCTTCTTGATTATTTTTTTCCTTACTGTGCTTTTCACAGTTGTAAGTAATTATTTGTGTGATTATCACTTCTTGAACATCTTTCCCCCACTAGAGCCCCCGGGGCAAATATTGTTTCTGCCGTGTTTGCCCCTGATTTTCAGCACCCATCAAAGTGCTTGGCACATAGTAGAGTCTTGAGGAATAATTGTTGAACAAACAAGTGGGAAGACCGTTTGCTGCTTCCGTACCCCAAAATGTTTTATGCTTCTTTGGAAAAATGTATATCATGCTGTGGGTGAATCTTGATGAAATTTAACTGCGACTAGGAAAGCAGCAGTAAATCATTGCTTAGCACAGGGTATTGCATGCAGTAGGATCATCCAATTCATGTTTCCTGAATGAATAAATTCCAGGGATAGAGTCCTGGAGTGCAGATGGGGATAATCCTGCCCAACATAGGATTATGCAGGATATTTAAGTTTAAAGAAATACAGAACATGGGTTTGGGATTCTCTATTAGTTTTGATGCTTTGCAAATGAACAGAATAGCCAACTTTGGCAAAGTGCATCTGGTATGAGTCAGCAAATACCAAAGTCAGACTTTAGATATAGATATAAGATAAATTACCTATAGTGTAATGGTTAAGTGTAAAGGCTCTAGAGCTGAACTGCTGAGGTTTAAATCCTACCACTGACTGACACCTGCAAAGTATGTAACATTGGAGAAAGTATTTAATTTCTGGTTCTCATAGTCCTCATCTGTAAAACAAAGCTAATCATAGTATCTGACTTGGAGTGTATTATTGTGAAGATTAATGAGTTTGTAAAAATGTTTAGAACTATGCCTGACACATAGTTAAAGATTTCAGTGAGTGTTAGATATATTAATATATTTTTCCATGATTTTTAAGTCATATTTTAAATGTTAGTCTAATGAAAAAGCAGTGTTGATTTTTTTTTTTAATGTCTAAGTATAACTTCTAACTTTTACTCAACAAGGCAAAGTGCCAGTGAAAGCTTTCAGTAGAATTCCATATGTTGTGAATATACAGTTTTATCAACTGTGGGGAAAATATTCACAGTTTAGGTGCCTAAGCCTTTGATTGCCAGTTTCCCATGAAAAATTCAGACATCTGAGTTTATGATTGATATCTCCTTTGTTTGGAGCAATAGTGAGAGTAAAATTGTATCTCTCCCCTCTTCCACCCCAGTTTATAAGCAAAAATTGGGACTTAGGATTTGGGATTTATCCCAAACATTCATTGTCCTATTTTCTAAAAAAGAAAAAACTGAAGGGGTAGTCACTAAAGTAAATGGAATTGGCCCTTCCAGGTAGAGTTAAAAAGTACAATGCATTTGTGAAATAGAATTCATCTTGTTCTGGAACAGCCAAATTAATTTAACAAATATTTAATGACTACATAATATGCTGGATACTGGAAGAGGTTAGTATCTCTAGCCTGAAAGGAAGGATAGAATCTCTTTCAGATGTCCTATTGATATAGGAGTAATAGAGTTGAATGTAAAGGTCAGGGGACCTTAATGACTAATTTGGAAGGTATACCTGTTATTTCTAGTCTTTCAGTGGTTTTCTGGAAAATTTTTAACATGCATATTTAACTTCAAAGTCTTAAATTAATTGGCATCTTTACTTTCTACTTGAATAAAATGGTAAAATACTTGTAATTCCACTGTCCCCTTATATATGGTTGTCTGAGATTTTGTTTCTCTCTTGATTTTTTTTTGCCCCACAAATTAAACACTATTGTATTATACAGTTGCTTTTTTCCCCATTTACCTATATGTTTACCACTTTTTTTGAGATATAAGAGAAACGATGAACAGACCTCCCTTCTTCCTGAAGTCTGTCCTACACTAATATCTTTAGGTGGGTCTTTGGGCAGTACACACTCTAAGTTTCATTTGTCTGAAAATATCTTTTATTTTGCCATCTTTTCTGAAAGATAATTTCATTGGATATACAAAATTGGGCTAATAGTAATTTTTTCCCAGCATTTTGAAAATATTACTCCAGTGTTTTCTGCATTCAAATCTGCCATCAGTCTAATTGTTATTTTCCTCTAAATAATGATTTTTTTCTCACTGGGGCTTTTAAGATATTATTTATCTTTCTTGGGATTTTTTGGGCTCCCTGATTTTGAGGGCTGATTTCTTTTATCAGTCGTAGAAAATTCTTAGCCATTATCTCTTGGAATTTTCGCCTCTTCCTTCATTTTATTCTTACCCTTTGGAAGTGTAATTAGAAAAATATTGGACTTTCTCTATCCTCTGTATCTGAACAGTTTATATTTTCCATATGGTTATTTTTTCAGGTCTTCCAATTTGCTAATTCTCATACACCTGGGTCTAATATGCCATTTAATTCAGACACTGAGTTTTTAATTTAAATGGCAGTATTTTTTACTTCTAGAATCGTATCTTTTTCAAAATCTTGTCAGTATTGTAGTCTCTTGCTCTTTTATCATTCTTTTAAAAAAAGATTGCTTTTATTCTCTCTTTTTTTTTCTTATTTAATGAAAAACATCTTGGAGTGTAAGGAACTACAAGAGCTTAATACTAGGATGAAAGTAGAAAGGCACTTTTTTTTTTTTAGTAAACTTATTTATTTATTTTTGGCTGCATTGGGTCTTCATTGCCGCGCGTGGGCTTTCTCTAGTTGCGGCAAGTGGGGGCTACTCTTCGTTGCGGTGTGTGGGCTTCTCATTCGGTGGCTTCTCGTGTTGCAGAGCACAGGCTCTAGGCGCACAGGCTTCAGTAGTTGTGGCACACGGGCTCAATAGTTGTGGCTCGCAGGCTCTAGAGCGCAGGCTCAGTAGTTGTGGCGCACAGGCTTAGCTGCTCTGCGGCATGTGGGATCTTCCTGGACCAGGGCTCGAACCCGTGTTCCCTGCATTGGTAGGACGATTCTTAACCACTGCACCACCAGGGAAGTCCCTAGAAAGGCACTTTTAAAATCTGATGAAATGCCAGGATAACATTACTGTCTTGAGATTGTAGAAGTTGCTGATTCTTTCATTTTTTAAAGTTTTTTATTGCAGTAAAATATATGTAACATAAAGTTTACTGTATTAACTTTTTTTAAGTATACAGTTCTGTGGCATTAAGTATATTCACATTTTTGTAGAGCCATCACCACCATCTCAAGAACCTTGTATTTTCTCCATTTGAAACTCTGTACGCATTAAACCCTAACTCCCTATTTCTCCCTCGTTTGGGTCCTTGGCAACTGCTATTCCATTCTCCATCCCTATTAATTTGACTTCTCTAGGTACCTTATATAAGTAGAATCATACAGTATTGTTCTCTTGTGAGTGGCGTGTTTCACTTAGCATAGTGTCTTCAGATTTCATCCATGTTGTAGCATGTGTCAGAATTTCCTTCCTTTTTAAGGCTGAATAATATTCCATTGTATGTGTATATCACATTTTGCTTATCCATTCATCTGTTGATAGACACTTGGGTTGCTCCCAGCTTTTGGCTAAGGTGAGTAATGCTGCCATTTCATCATACTTTTAATGCCTGCTGAGGTCTGGACTCTGTCCCTGAAGGGATATAAGCTTCTGATGGACTCATGGAGGACTGTGAACCCAGCTTCTAATGCCAGGGAGCAAATGTGTAATCAAAGTCCAAAGGCCCTTTTGAAGAATAAGTTGGGAAGATAGGAGGGGGAGTTCATTCTGTCTTAGAGAGGCAGTGTTTGAAGCATGAGGGAGTTTGCCAGCCAGAGAAAAACTGGAAAGCCTTCTGAGCAGAGAGAATGAAATGATTGAAGGGTGTGAATGTACAGTAGGGAGTGGGGAAGCTTTAGTGATGACACTATTAAGGTAGATTGTGCTAGTTTGTAAAGGGACTTACATGCCATATTAATCACTAAACAAACAAACAAAACCTTCAGTTTTTGAATAGTGAAAAATTTATCTGGTTCAAAATTTAAAAGGTACAGCAAGGTATATAGTGAATAGTCTCCCTCTCACCCTTGAACTCCAGCCACCTGGTTTCCCTCCTCATAGGAAACTAATGGACAAAGGAAACCAAATGTCTTGGGTGTGTTTCTAGAGATAGTTATGCATATTTAGGCAATATGTATTCCTTTTTTTTTTTTTTTTGCGGTACGCAGGCCTCTCACTGTTGTGGCTTCTCCCGTTGCGGAGCACAGGCTCCGGATGTGCAGGCTCAGCGGCCATGGCTCACGGGCCCAGCCGCTCCGCGGCATGTAGGATCCTCCTGGACCGGGGCACGAACCCGTGTCCCCTGCATCAGCAGGCAGACTCTCAACCACTGTGCCACCAGGGAAGCCCTATTCCTCTTTTATACAAAAGATGACCTGTTATACTGTCGTGTTCCTTGATTTTTTTTCCCTTAACATATTTGGGAGAACATTTCTTATCAGTTTGTATAGAGCTTTCTCTTCTTTTTTATTTTATTTTTATTTATTTTTAATTTTTGGCTGTGCTGCATGGCATGTGGGATCTTAGTTCCCTGACCAGGGATCAAACCTGCGTCCCCTGCAGTGGAAGTGCAGAGTTCTAACCACTGGACCACCAGGGAAGTCCCATCTTCTTTTTTTAAAAATTGAAGTATAGTTGACGTATAATATTATGTTATAGGTGTACAATAGAGTGATTCACAATTTTTAAAGGTTAGAGTCCATTTATAGTTATTATAAAATATTGGCTATATTCCCTGTGCTGTATTACAATATATCCGTGTAGCTTATTATATACAAGCTTTCTCTTCTTTTGATAGTTACATAATATAATCCATTGGTGGTTGTAACAATTTATTTAACTAGACCCTTGTGGAAGGACCTTACGTTACTTATGATCTTTTATTAATTCAGACAGTGTGGCAATGAATGACATAGATATGTCATTTTATGCATGTGCAAATACATTTATAAAATAATTTCTAGAAGGGGAACATTCTAAGCACTGGATGTCAGGCAATGGAGGGATTTTAAGCTGAGGTATAAGGTGGATAGCTTTGGGTTTTGGTAAGATATCCCTGGTAGTGGCGAGGAGATAGATTGGCAAGTGAGACACAGGAGCTGGAGAACCATCCATCTAAGATGGTAAAGGTTGCCTCAAGCAGTGGGAAGAAGGCAGATAAAGAGGGGCCAAATTCTAGAGACAGCCTCTTTATTACTTAATTTACATTTGGATTCATAGTATTCTCAGTGTCAAAAATACATCAGTAAAACAAATTATTTTATTTATCCTCAATTATTTTATTTATACTATGTGGTTATTACTCCCATTTTACAGGTGGGGTAACTAAGGCTCATAGAGCCTTGAGCTAGTAAGTGGCAGGACCAGAGCTTAAGTATTTTAATTATACAAATGAGATCACTTTGAAATGCAGGACAGAAAACCTAGAGTCCTTATCAAATTTAAAAGAAGTCAACAATGATTTTATTGACACAAGTTATACCCATACCTTTTTGTTCTCATGTGGATGCAAGAAAAATCTTGGAAAAAGACAAAGAAAAGATCAAATTGAAATTGGGAGCTCAAACGAAGGTCTGTAAGGGAAGGACTATATTTACCCTTGAACTCAGGTATGCCAGTGGTTTTTAATCGTTCCAATGTATATTCTGAGCTGGCATGGAAAGATATCCATGCTAAGATGTTATGCAAAAAACAGGAGGCGGATATGTTTAGAATGATCCCATTTTGTACTATTTTATATGTGAAAGAGCATATACTAAAATGTGGTGGGATTGAGTGGTGGGGTTTCAGGTTAAAATTTTTTGTTTTTCTTACCATAATTCATGTTTGTCTCCTAACAATAAACATGTACCACTTTTGAGGTAAAAAAATAAGTCCAGTGTTTTCCCACGTCTTTTTATTGTTATTATTTGCACTATTCTCACTGCCTGGAATTATTCTTCCTCTCATGTTAAAATGGGCCTAGTGTTGATGTCACTTTCTCTATGAAGCTCTGTCCAGGCTGCTTAGTTGAAATTAATGTCTTCTTTTGCTCTGTTTCCATGAGGCTTGACTATGTTTCCTATCAAACTCTACCATGAGTTAGAGCTACTATGTGCATGTCTGTTTGCACCCCTTCTTCCTCCAGCCCCACTCAGCTTCCAAATTTGAGTTCTAGAAAGCATGTAGTGCTTCCATCGAGTTGGATTACTCACACTTGATAGATACTTGAATGTTGAATTGGTTGTATTTGCAGCAGTGCAATTTTTTCCTCTGTCAGAACAAGGAAAGATAGATATAAATTCTGAGTCACAGTCAGCAGGGTGATTTTAAAATTCTCAAAGCAATGATATATCTAGGTACACTGGATGAATACTCTTTCCTAATTTGTGAAGGCTGCTGAAAATTCTCTGGAGTAAAAGGAGCCATAAATAAATAAACACCATCTCTAAAACTGCCATCTCTATTGCATCTCTAAAACCAAAACATGAAGGCTACATTTTACCTGATATATACTCAAGAACTCTTATCTTGGAATTGGAAATTCCAACGTAGGCTGTTTGTTTGAAAGCTTCCACAAAAAGGCAAATTCCTCAGTCTGCTGCAGTCATATACTCTACTGAAGGCTGAGGAATGGCAATGCAAAAATCATCTTTTCGGGCTTCCCTGGTGGCGCAGTGGTTGAGAGTCCGCCTGCCGATGCAGGGGACACAGGTTCGTGCCTCGGTCCGGGAAGATCCCACATGCCGCGGAGCGGCTGGGCCCCTGGGCCATGGCCGCTGAGCCTGCGTGTCCGGAGACTGTGCTCCCAACGGGAGAGGCCACAACAGTGAAAGGCCCGCGTACTGCAAAAAAAAAAAAATCATATTTTCCCCCTTCTTGTCTGGAAATTGACCTCTTTTATTACGTTCGTGAAATAAACTTTTTCCTCATCTTTTTTTCAAGTAGTATTTTGTTGATTCTTCCATATCTTTTTTTTTTCTCCTTTCTCAAAGCTACCAGCCTAGATTAGGCTTTAATATTTTCAGTTCTTGATAGTTATCTACTAATCTCTATTCCCATCCATTATTGCCACGTAAAGCTTCTAATACAACTCTGATCTCAACATTTTCTTCCCAGAAATTGGCACCTCCTCCCATTGTTTTCTAAATTAAATTCCTTTTTCTAGCTCTTTTTAAAAATTGAATCTTGCTATAATATTGTTAAAATTCAAGGTATACAGTATTTCTTTGATACATTTATGTATTGCAATATGATTGCTGTTGTGATATTTATCACATTGTATAATTATAGTACAATATTGTCTATCTTATTCTAGCTCTTGAGGGCTATCACACGCTAGCCCTTTCTGTTCTTATTTCTCTGTGGAGTGGAGAAACCAGCCTATAGCCTGTGGGCCAAATTTTGTACTGCCCAGGAGCTAAGAATAGTGTTTACATTTTCAAGTATTTGAAAAAAGTCAAGAGAAGAATAATGTTTTGCTGCACATGAAATTATATAAAATTAAATTTTTAATATCCATAAATAAAGCTGTATTGGAACACAGCCATGCCCATTCATTTACATATTTTCTGTGACTTTCACACTACAGTAGTGTTGAGAAGTTGTGGCAGAGACCATATGACCCACAAAGCCTAAAATTTTTACTCTCTGGCCCTTTATGGAAAAAATTGCCAACCCTCAACCTAGAGTCATAGAGTTATAAAGTTGGAAATAAGATCTCAGAGATCTTCTGATCCAACTCTCTCGTTTTAAAAATGAGAAAATGTATTCTCATATGTAATCAACAGCATGTCTAAGGCAGGTACCTTCGGCAGTGGAAAAGCCAAAATCAGAATTCATTGCTGGTCCTACTCCACCATATTGCCCTTCCCATGAAGCCTGTGCTAGCCCAGTAGGACTGCTGGCTCTTTCACGAACAAACTCCAGGTTGTCTCATCTCTGCCTCTATGTACATGCTGCATTTCCTTCCATCTAAGATGCCTTCTTCCCTCCAGAAATTTTATCTATGCCTTAAGGCTCAGCTCAAATACTGAAAACTGCCCTTATCTCAGCAACTGTTTGAGCTCTCTGTCCACATGCCCCCCCATAGTGCTAAGTTCTATCTCCCCATTAGCACTCACCAGAGTCATTTATGTAGTTCTGATGCTATTCCAGGCCATAAACTTCCCAACTGTGCATCTTTATGTCACCTGAGGAAGTATCACCTGCACATTGCCTTACACACAGAATTCTTAGGACATAATTTAAAGAATGAACCAATCTAAAAATGTAAGGATACCAGAGACACCTTCAAGATCTCTGGTTTACTTCTCTTCTATTAAAAAAGAAAGAGAAAGACTATAACACCACTGAGTAATATTTTTTGATGGGATCAGCTATATAGAAGAATTTGTAGGGAGTTTACTTACACTATGTCCACCTAGCAATTGATGAAGTATATACACCCTGGAGAGAGAACTTGGATTTGTCCTAAGGAGGATTACCTAATTTTGTGATGATTATTTAAGCCTTTAGTATATTTGTTGATTGCTAGGCTTATAGAAACTACCTGCTAAGGTAGGAATTCACACAAATTCAACAATGAAATCCTTCCACATTCTCTGTCAATCTCCAGGAATTCTCTGCTGTTATACCTTCCATATAAACTCTCAGTTTGGGATGGTTTCCATCTATGAACTAAATATAGACTTGTATTGTTCTGTGATGAACCATTAGGAGTGAACTTGATATTTAGTAAGAACTGAAGATAAAAGGAATGTAATTTAGTGTTTAGGTGCATTGCCACCATTGTCTTTACTTTCCTTAAAACAATAACAACAACAAAACAAAGCCACCCCCCCAAATAAAAAAATGATGAATGGACTCTTATTATGCTGTAATTCTCTCAGTTCTAATTCTATTTCTTCCTTTTGCCCAACTGGAATTAAGTTATCTAAGATGGTAGAGCCAGAACTTACTAAAGGTTTAGTTGTCTGTGGCAACTGTTGAACATCTAGGCTGCATCATTGATAGTTTGTATTAGGAAGCAAGTGAAACAAAAGGAAATCAACTTTAATATTCCTGTAAAAGTCTTTCTGTTGGTTAGACAGAGGGTATGTCTAATTTGTTAATGTTATAGAAGAATGGTGATGAAATGCAATCTGCAAAAGGCACAAACATGACTAGTATTGCTGGGGATGGTTGATAGCTTTTTTCTGTCTGTACATCTTAGCCAGTTTCGTCTGGATGTGCTGTAGCTGTTCTCTTATTTCACCTTTCAGCATGTTTAGAATTAAGTCTGTGTTCAGCGCATATGTAGTCACACTAAATTATATTTGTAGTTGTTGAGAAGAAAAAGTAAAAACATTAAGAAGAAAAGCCTAAAGGTAAAACTTTGGGGATTTTCTAGGTACCGTAAAACAGGAGTTTTTCCTATGAGCATTATAATTGGCAGCCTTAACCATTTGACACATTGATATTACAAAATATTGAATTTCCAGTTCTGGCTGCTTGTAAGAAGTGTGTTTGTAGCTTGGGCTAAGAAATGGAGTAATTTTACTTATGGCCCTAATTTAATGGGTCAGAGTGTCTATTATAGCCTAGAGCCAAATTCAATTACTATACTGCAAAAGTGACTCAGAATAATATCCAATTAACAAGCAGGATGGTTCCCAACAGTAATAACAATACTTACTTTTGCCATTGGGTTACTATTTCAAGTTTTGACCACACCTATTAAAAAAAAAAAGGTTGCATTGTTAGTCCTGGTTTAATTTTGAAAGCTAACTGCAGCCAGGTTGACTCAGTTGATCATCTCTAAGCAAATAACAGTTAAGGAGCTTAAGCAGCTGAACCCCTAGTGAGCCTGACCCATGTTGTTGTGGAAACCTTCCAGCTTCTGGGAAGGAAAATCAAACAATTGGACATCAGTAGTTTAAACTGCATCTTGATGGTTTATATTTGCCCATTGTGAGCTTGAAGTTTTTATATTTGCCTGGTTGTGAGCTTGAAGTTTTCTTACCTTCTTGCCATCTGAAAGTTCCAAAGAATTGTAAAATCATGCAGTATTACAGCAGAAAACTTTAGCCATCGTTAAATTTGTTTTCCTCATTTTTGAAAAACAGTATAATGGCTTAGGATTAGAGCATGGATATGCTGAAGTCAACACCAATATCTGAGTGATTTTAGGCAAATCAATTAACCTCTCTGTGCCTCTGTTCTTCATCTGTAAAATGAGATAGTAGTGGTACCTCCCTCATAGAGTTGTTAAAAGGATTTAATGAGGTAATAAGGGGGCTCCTGACTTATAGCATGTGCCCAATTAAAACAATTTTTTTTTCTTTTAAAGGATAAAATGGAAGTCACAAATGAGTACCGCAATGGCAGAGGGAAAGAAAACACGACTAATGTTTATTTAGCACTGTTAACTTTCAGGCCGTGGAAGATGCGTATGTATTAGGTGATTTACATGTGTATTACTATATCCCTTAGCCATGAGAGACATTTTACTTTTTCCATTTTACTGATAAGGAGACTGAGGCTTAAAGAGATTGTTGCTTGCCCCAGGACACAGAACTAGTAATAACAGAGCAAGGTAAGATTCATTCCAAAGCCCCAGTTCTTTTCCCACCACTCTATGTTACCTTCCAGGATGGGCCCTCCGTCTCAGTTTTCCAAACATAAAAATGGGTGATGTTTCAAAATTCATTGACAAATTAGTTTGGAGTTATTTTTCCATAGGGACAGTGTTACAAACTATATGTTATATACCCAGGCTTATCTGCAAAAGCTGCAATGTAATTGAAATCCTTCACATTTGTGAACTAAATCTGTTAAGAAAAATGCATTTGCTAAAAGAAAGTGCGTCTAGCTATTAAAGTAGAAAAACAAGAAAAATAAGAGTGTATTTTAAGTTCTGTGGAATGTTTGAGAAAAGCAAATTTGGTTAGAGGGCAGTGAGGAAGATAACAGACTCTTTTGATGCTGATGGGGCCTCTGGGATACTTAAGGGACTAAACATTTATATAGCACAGAGACATCCTGCATTTGATAACACCTTAATAGTGTACAAACACATTCATATGCATTGTTTCCTTATAATCATGTATGAGACAGGACAGATGGTAGAGTTGACCTAATTTCTCTTAGCAATATTTAGCTTTCTTTTTTTTTTTTAAGTTTTTAATCCATGATTTTTGTTTAATGGCCTTTGGGAGCCCAGCTAGTCACCTTAATAGAGCCATAGAGGATTAGTTTATAGGTATGTTGAAGAAATAATGAAAATAAGAATGGAAGATCTTTCTGAGTTGATTGTGGGAGAAAGTGGGTGATGGGGAGAAGTTTCCTGTGCTGATGATTTGCTTGCTTGTTAAATTGGTGGCCACCCAGAGCACAGGTGTTTGTGGTTGTGTCTACAGAAGAATCCTGAGTTGAGAGAGAGAATAAAGTATTTGCAAATTGGAAGCCTGCCCACAGTATCTTCATAAATAGGGATCTGGTGAGCAGGGCTTCTCTGCTAACATTCATCTAGCCTTCATTGATACACTCAATCTCCTGTTGTGTTAGAATAAGCAGCTGCTGCCAAGGCAGCTTAATACTAGTTGTAAGGAAAGTATGTTGCATCAAATGAGCTTGCTTGACATTAGAACTTGCCACCCATGTAGTTCACCTGCTCTTTAACCCATTTGTTTGTGTTCTTATTGGTGCACATTTAAGTTTTTGGCAGTTGGTCAAAATTTGAAGCTTTTAGGCACTGGTGGTGTCTCACTTTATAGATTGTTGTGTACCAAGAATATTGTTAGTACATTTTAGAAATTTAGCATATATTTTTCTGATTATGAAGGCATTGCATACTCAGTTTTTAAAAAATCTGGAAAGTTGGAGAAGGATTAAGAAGAAAATAAAAATCATCTGAAGGTCTAGTCTCCATGTTGTAATTCCTTCCAGTCTTTTTTTCTTTTTGATGTGGCTATATATTGGGGAGAGAGTGGGATGTTTCATTATTAGTGAAATAGCTGAGGCATAAGTAAAATTTTACATGACACTCATGATATTGCAGAGCTTGCCTCCTGTACTGTGCTAATTAAGAACGGAATCTTTTTGCTAAATCAGGTGGCACAAACTCAAATACCTGCAGGGTCATATAGGTAATGAGTGAATCAGGTGGGTTATAGGGCACCAGGGAGTGGTAGGGACTATGGTAAATTGAAAAATGCAGGCCCTGATTGAAGAAAACTGCTATCTTCATCTTATTGTTGCCATATGGAAACAGGGCCTAGTGTTACCAGATCTTCCTGATAGTCAATAAAATCTGGAAATCTCTATTTCTTTCAATGTGAAATTTCCCATTTAAAAAGAACACTGAGCAGGTCAAACAAAATAGGTCTGTGGGTTGCACTTGACCCATACACTCCCATTTTGTCATTCCTGACATAAATACTTCTCAGTCTTTCTCATAGTTCTCACAAGAGGAGTACTTTTAGAAAATATTTAGAGAGGAGCTGGATAAGGATTTTCTAAGAGTGGCTTTCCTGGCCTAGATCACCATTTCCCTAAGTATATCCTACAAATTCTAATTCCGCCATAGGTTAGTAGGTGTTAGAAAAGAAACAATTCTTGGTCAAATGAATTTGGAAAATAATGGATTAAACAAAATTAAACTGATTTCTTGTCTGAAGGTTATCTTAGATCCTTAAATATACTAATATGACTTGTAAATTCCTAAGAAGAGCATATAGCCCATAGACTCTACAGTTACAGTTATCTCCATATCTCCACTTATTTCTCCCACTACCCCCTTTGCCTCTTGAGGAAGAGGTGGCTTTCTTTCTGGTAAAGGCTGATCTCTACCTACTCTTCACATTCTATCCCTGCCTCTTCAGAGACCTTGCTTCATAATCAGGGTCTTGTTTCCTGCCTCTCTTCTTTCACCCTATCAACATGCTTAATTTTCTCCTATTTAAACAAAATAATAGCCCTTTCCTTACACCATACACAAAAATTAACACCAAATAGATCATGGACCTAAATGTAAGAGCTAAAATTATAGAATTTTTAAAAAACAAAGGAATAAATCTTCGTGACCTTGGTTAGGCAAAACCTAAGATACTGTATCAAAAGCACAAGCAACAAAAGAAAAAAATAGATAAATTGAACTTCATCAAAATTAAAAACTTTTGTGTTGCAAAAGGCACTATCAAGAAAACAAAAAGACAACTCACAGACTGGGAGAAAGTATTTGCAAAAGACACATCACTTAATTAAAATATGAGTAAATGGTTTATTTACTTATTGGCTGCACTGCTTGGCTTGTGGGATCTTAGTTCCCCTCCCTTGGCAGTGAAAGCGCAGCGTCCTAACCACTGGACTGCCAGGGAATTCCCCTGAGTTAAGGGTTTAAATAGACATTTTTCCAAAGAAGATATACATATAGTCAATAAGCGCATATAAAGATATTCAACATGATTAGCCATTAGGAACATGCAAATCAAAACCACAGTGAGACACCACTGCACTAGAATCGTTATAGTAATAAGAAAGGCAGATAAAAACAAGTATTGCCAAGGATGTGGAGAAATTTGAACCCTCGTACATTGCCTGTGGGAATGTTAAATGGTACAGCCTCTTTGGAAAACAGTCTAGCTATTTGTCAAGTGGTTAAACATAGAGTTACCATATGATCAAGCAATTCTACATCTAGGTATATGCTCAAGAGAAATGAAAACATATGTCTACACAAAAACATTTACACTAATGTTCATAGTAGCATTATTCAAAATAGCTAAAAAGTGGAAATAATCCAGATGTCCATCAGCTGATGAATGATAAACAAAATGTGGCATTACCATACAATGGCATATTATTTGGCAATAAAAGGCAATGAAGTACTGATGCATGCTACAACATGAAAGAAACCATTCATTAAAGACCACATATTGTATGATTTCATTTACATCAAATATCTAGAATAGACAAATCTATAGAGACAAAGTAGATTAGTGGTTGCCTAAGGCTGGATGGAGGTGGGGAAAGACTGGGGATAAATGAAGGGGGTGGCTGCTAATGAGTTTCTTTTTGGGGTGAGGAAAGAGTTCAAAAATTGATTGTGGTGATGGTTGTATAACTCTGTGAATATACTAGAAACCATTAACCTCTCTCTAGCAGTTGACACTGTTTTTCACTTTCTTGAAACTCTATTCCTTTGGCTTTCATGACACACAGTTCTACCATTCCCCCTACCCCGCTCTCAGACATTCCCTTCTCGGCTCTTTTCATCCGCTGGTTCTTCCACCAGCCGCAATCTATTCTTCAGCCCAGGCAAGTAAACGGAGGAACCGTCTCTATGATTCCTCCTCTAACATTTCCTTATCTCCATCTGAACATCCCATACCTTCTGATTAGTTTCTTTCTCAGAGCTGGCTTTCTTCCTCCATTGCATGTATTACCAAGTCACTTGCATCAGGAGTCTGGGTGTCTCCATTACCCTCTATGTGGACTGAGTGTCATGTAGATGGATTTCTTACATCTACCCTCATATCCATCCATACTGCTGCTGCTTTAGATCATCTTTCACTAAGACTCTAAGCTCCATGAAGTCAGGGGCCATGTGTATTTTTTTCATCACTGTCTTAATACTTAGCACTGGTGTGTTATATAAATATTTGATTGAATAAATGAACTAACAAGTGAACTTGTATTCCTAGTTTTCTTCCCTCTGTTCCATTCTTGCTGCTGAGTTTATCTTGTTGAAATGTAAACCTAAGAATGTCTTTTGCTTAGAACCATGAAATAATTTCCCACTGCTTAGAGAGTAAAGTCTAAGAACGCTGCACACAGGGCCCTCCCTGATGTGGCATCTTTCTGCTTCTTCAACTTCCTATTCGCTATACCTCTTCTCCACCCAATACCCTGTGTTCCAGCCAGGTGGGTCTGTGTTCCCTGAACTGGCCATACTTTCACATATGTTTCTCCACTATTGGAAACCTCTCGTTTTTTCTCCAAGTCCCATTATTCCTGGAGAACTCTTACCAGCCTTCCTAGAGTTTCTTTTCCTCTGTGAAACTTGGATATAACTCTTGTTAGAGCATTACCCTGTGTTACAATGATTTGTTTAAGCATTTGTCCTGTCTGTGAAGGGCGAGGCCTGAGTCTCACTTATTTTTTGTATTCCCATCACACACAGTGTTGTACATAGTGCCTACCACATGGGAAGTTCTCAATAAGTGCTTGATTAAATGAATGAGTGAGTTGGAAATCAGAGTAGCTTAGAGAGTCCTGGTTTTTCTGGTATATATGGCTTTTTTAAACACTTGGCTCTGGTGTGCCCTCTGTGAATGATACAAAAGGTACCAGTGAGGGGGTGGATAGATCACAAGTCCATCACCAAGCACTGCAGGAAAACAACCAAAAGTGTTACTGATGTTGGGTCACATACATTATTATTTTCCTTGTATGACCCACATGTGGTACTGGACACAGCTGCCTATCAGAATGGCTGTTCAGTATAATAGATTGATACTTATGCCATAAGAAACACTGATTTGAGCCAAACTAATAGGCAGATGGATGCACACTCCCTTGTCTGGTCATAATCAGTTGGTCAGTCAGTTGATCTCATAGCTTGGCTTGGCCTACTGTAATTTTAAGTTAGGCTTACATTTTCATCATTTGTATCTTCTTGTCTAAATACATTAGCAACTTCTGTTGATTACCATCTCCCTGCCACCTTTTTAACATAATGCTCTATAGTTACCACTTATACTGTACAAATCGCTAACACAAGTCCTCCCTACTGTGTTTTGTCTTCTTGTTTTCTTATACCTAGTCTAGCTAAGGGAGACACCTACATTAACATATTTTTTAGTCTGGGTAGTGACTTGAACCAGCCAAGCTTTTTTTTTTTTTTGCTGGAAAGAAACCAAGTCTCTCTACTGAATTACTGAACCAAATCGAGTAGATTGTGATAAAAGGAGTAATAACAACAGCAGAAGACAAAAGGCCTCTCACATAGAATTTTGAACTAAAGTCATGTAGTGAACAAAAGATATTTAAATTAACTATGGAACAAAGTAAGAGCTCTTCAAAAGAAACATCTTCCTGCAAAGCCCCCTAAAAATGCCCCCAGGCCTTACTCATTCACTACCATTATTTCAGTTGTATGTCTAAGGATGCTTTATTTCTTCTCTCATTCTCTTCCCACCACCTAGCGGACACATAGTTGGCACTTACTGCCTGTTTATTGAATTGAATGGAATTGGGCCTCAGGAGTTAGAAGCAATTCTCTGAAGAAGAAAATAAAAGATATAATTTTAGCAGTGAATAGAACCAACAAATCTGAGTTTCAGCAATGGAATAAAGTTTGGAAGCAATAAAATGTATTTACTGTAAAGTTAGATTACTTTGAAAGGGTTGTTGTTAAATGCTGACCTGGAAAAGCTGCTGAGAACTTAAGACTATAACTAAGACCTATTTGTCATTCTTTTCTCTGTGTTTTTTTTTTTTTTAAGCCCTTTAACATATAGGTCTTTTTTTTCAGAGGGAATAAGACTTATTTTAAGGTTAAAAAAATCAGGCATCAACTTTAGTTTAATCTCATACTCATAAAACATACAGATAAAATGTGTAGGAAGTGAGAGCTTTTAAATTTTGTATTTATTAATCGTTTTATACCTTGTTCTGCAAAAGAATTTGAGGTAGAAAATGAGGACTTAAGGTAGAAAATATAAATTTAAAAGTAAGTTTTCTTCATCAGAGAGCTAAAAGGGAGTTTGGCCAACACACAGTAGACGAGTAAGAAGACCCCCAATGAGATCATGTAGTATAGAAGAAATAATTGAGTAATCAAATGATTTATTTGAGGTTACATAGCCGTTTATTAGCTAAGCTGGAACTAGAAATCAAGTCACCAAATTCCCATACATGTGCTCTTAACATGTATGTAGCAAAAACATTTGGCTTAACTAGCCAGGAATTTTGATGACCTGGTGATGCACAGGTTCGAGAAGCATTTGTCAAGTTGATCACTTCCCGCTTGTTTGCCAAGTTGTGGCCTGTACTAGGAAATCATATGCTTCCCCATACTAAGGTTGACCTCCAGGAATAATGTTTTTCCACAAGCCGTGAAGATTCCTGCTAGTTAACAAAGAGCATTTTGTGAATCCCTTTCTGAATTGCTCTACTCTTTTTATTTGGAAAAGATGGCTGCTGTAGAAACTTTTTGTTTTGATAGTGTGGGGAGAGCAAAGGAAAGCGCATTTCCTGTCATCTCCTGGTCCAGCTCTCCTCAATAGGTTTTGCCAGCTGTTTACACATAGAAGATGCCTTTCTGGTCCTGCATATCCTTAGAAACTGGCTTCTTTGGAAGTTCTTGACTTGATACTTGATACAGCGATAGAACTGAATTGAAAAGATCTAGATCTAGAACAAAGGATGACAGCCTTTGAATAAATGGGCAGGTTAAGTTACATAATCCTCTCTGCCTTCCCTTGGCACACAAAGCCCTTCCCAGGCTGACTCCAGCTTTCCTTTCTAGCCTCATTTCCTTTGCTGAAGGCACACCAGCCTGTTTTTTTTGTCTAGTCAACCGTGTGCTCAAACACATTTGAGGTTTGGACTGTGCTCTTCTTTGTGCTTGGGCTGTCTGATCCCTCTCTCCTCCATGTGGCAACTGCTGTCTCTCTAGGCCCAGCTCCCTTCTTCTCTGAAGACACCACGTAGCAAAGGTAAAAATCAAGGTTAATCTAGCAGCCATGTGAAGAGTGAATTAGAAGAAGGAGTTTGGAGGCAGGAAGACCAGTTTTAGGAGACAGTGCAAGTCCCATAGACCTCAGCTGTCCAGTATTGTAGCATGTGTGGAATTTAAATTCAAATTAAATGAAAGAAGACAACTGAAAAGGCTATATACTGTATGATTCTAACTATATGACGTTCAGGAAAAGGCAAAACTATGGAGACAGTAAAAAGATCAGTGGTTTTCAGAGGTTTGGGGTGGAGGGATGAATAGGCAGAGCACAGGATTTTTAGGGCAAAACCCTGTGTCATACCATGATCATGGATACCTGTCATTATACATGTGTCCAAACCCATAGAATGTGCAACACCAAGAGTGGAATGTAATGTAAACTATGAATTTGGGGGTGATTATGATGTGTCAATGGTAGGTTCATCAGTTGTAACAAATGTACCACTCTGGTGGGGGGCATTGATAATGGGGGAGGCTATTGGTATGGGGGCAGGGAGTATATGGGGAAATCTCTGTATCTTCTCAATTTTGCTGTAAACCTAAAATGGCTGTTTAAAAAATAGTGTTAATAAAAAAGATTAAAATTAATTAAAATTAAATAAAA
Organism: Leucopleurus acutus; assembly: GCF_964270905.1. Lineage (NCBI taxonomy): Eukaryota > Metazoa > Chordata > Mammalia > Artiodactyla > Delphinidae > Leucopleurus > Leucopleurus acutus. Next base: position 58,749,250 of record NC_139156.1, on the reverse strand, counting down.
GTAATAATTCAGTTCTTCGGTTGCACTAGCCATATTTCAAGTGCTTAGTAGCCACAAGTGGCTAATGGCTACTGTACTGGATAGCACAAATTAAATAGGACATTTCCATCATAACAGAAAGTTCTGTAGGACAGCATTGCCCAAAATCAATTCTCCGAGTAAAAATGGCATTCATTCTACATAGTCACGTTTTATGTGTTATGCCTTAAAAACAGGACCATTCATTGTGTGTAACCTAATTGTAGGCTGAGTGTATTGAAGATCAAAGTGACTGTGGATACTATCACTGCAGTTATGAATGCAGCTTAGAATAATAAATCAGATTTAGTTCACATCACTTAAATACTTAAAAATAGTTTTAAAATAAGTAGCCCTTGGGCTTCCCTGGTGGCGCAGTGGCTGAGAGTCCGCCTGCCGATGCAGGGGACACGGGTTCGTGCCCCAGTCCGGGAAGATCCCACATGCCGCAGAGCAGCTGGGCCCATGAGCCATGGCCGCTGAGCCTGCGCATCTGGAGGCTGTGCTCTGCAACGGGAGAGGCCACAACAGTGAGAGGCCCGTGTACCGAAAAAAAAAAAAAAAAAAGTAGCCCTTGAGTATGTTTTTATTGTCTATTTCTGTTTCCTCACCAACCCCCTACCTTTACAAAAGAGACCTAAAATAGTTAAATAGAATTCATTCTTTAGTAATTACCTCTACTGGGGTCAGAATAGTTGCTATTGAAAAACTGTTTCAGTGGTTTTGCCTGGTTTACTCATGATTGTTTTATCCTTTCATGTTAAATCTTTGCTATACATCAGCCTTTTAGCATTGCTGCTTTTGAAGACATTTTACTTAATTGACCTACGTGTTATTTTAAATTTTTCTTTCTGTCAGTCCACTCCCCAACCCCTACTTCACCCATTTCAAGAGCAAGTCCCATTAGCTCTTCCTCCAAAAGAACTAATTCTCCATGTCCACTTTTGCGTCTTATTTTAAGTCACGACCATCATTCCCCTGGACAACTACAGTAGCTTCCTAACTGGTCACTCTGCTTCTCCTTGCTTGCTAAGATCACTTCTCCTCATAACAATCAAAATGACCTTTAAAAAAAAAAATCATGTCCATCTCTTGTTTAGCACTCCTGCTTCCTGTTGTACTTAGGAAAGATTCCAAACACCTTAACTTGGCCTAAAAGGCTCTTTTGTGATATGACCATTGCCTTCTTACCCAACCTCATCACCACACCTACCCCCCTCACTGAGCTTCAGCCACTCTGGCCTCCTTAAGGCTCTTTTAGTACACCCAAACTTTCCTGCCTTTGGGCCTTTTTCTTGCTTCTCCCTCTTGATTGTTCTTTCCCAGCTCTTGCATGAATAGTTCCTTTTCAGCTTCAGAATCTCAGCTCCAATGTTACTTCTTTGTCCACTGTTTGTTTTTTTTTTTTAATTGGATTGTTTGTTTTATCACTATTGAGTTTTTAAAAAAATTATTTAATTTATTTTTATCTTTGGCTACATTGCGTCTTCGTTGCTGTGCAACAGGCTTTTTCTAGTTGTGGCGAGCGAGGGCTACTCTTTGTTGCAGTGGGTGGGCTTCTCATCGTGGTGGCTTCTCTTGTTGCGCAGCATGGGCTCTAGGCGTACGGGCTTCAGTAGTTGTGGCACATGGGCTCAGTAGTTGTGGCACATGGGCTCAGTAGTTGTGGCTCATGGGCTCTAGAGCGCAGGCTCAGTAGTTGTGGCGCACGGGCTTAGTTGCTCCACGGCATGTGGGATCTTCCCGGACCAGGGCTGAAACCCGTGTCCCCTGCACTGACAAGTGGATTCTTAACCATTGCACCACCAGGGAAGCCCTGTCCACACTTTTTAAAGTAGGCCCCCTCTACTCCTACCCCATACTCTTTATAGCATCATCTTTACTATTACCTGGAATGATTTTGTTTATTTATTTATTTATTTACTTGTGTGCTCTCTCTCTGTCTACTCCCACTGGAATATAACTTCCATGAGGGAAGGAAACTTATTTTTACTCCCGTTCTGTCTAAAGTACCTGGAACAGTGACTGGCACATGTAGTTGCATTCAATAAATGTTTAATAACACTGAATAACTGAATACTTTCTAAAGGAGATATAAGGGGAACTCTTCCCCACTCGCCTGGCTTGCACACTCTCTCTCTCTTTCTCTCTACCCCGTCTCTCTTTGGCTCTCTCTATATATGTACACGTGGTGTGTAAAATAAAAGGAATTGCTGTTGCTCTAAGTGTGAATATCCTTGTAGACCCTTTATGCTTAGTATGAACGAGTGACTGTTGCTGCACTTCATCTTTTCCTTCATGAAGTCATGGCCCACAGCTTTTTGAATGGCTGATTTTTGTTAGAAACTATGGTGAACAATACATCTGGAAATATTCTGTCATGTTTTGATCTGAGAAACTCTAGAGAACCAGCTGCTGATTTGAAAGGGTTTTATTATGATACAGACAGTCCATTGTCTACAAAAGCACTGGCTATTACACAGTGGTATATGTGTCTTGCTTTTTTCTGAGCTATTAACTTGAGAGAAAAAACTTGTATTTATTAACTCATGCCTGATTGGTATTCCCTGAGAATAGTTTATTGTGTTATTTGCTTTAGCTGCTTTACTGTGCATTTAGGAATTTTTTAAACTCGTTTTTCTTCTTTAAACTCAATAAAAGTTAAACGGTTAAATAATAGGATTGCGATACTTTCCATTCTGGGTTTTAAAAATTTCACAGATTTCTGCATTAAAATGTGGTTTATATTTATGATTTAATATTCCTAAATAGCTTTATATTGATAAAAGGGTGAATTTCACTATTCCTTATATTAAGGTTTGCTTCTTTTAGAGTGCTTTGTAATATATGATATAGTTAAAGAAAAATTGACATCCAAGCCCTACATAGGAATGATTTTAAAGAAAGTGAGTATGTATACCATTTGTGGTATAATAAATACATGTGCACGTGCACACAATCCGGTTAGTGTGGCAGTATTTTGATATGTTTTTAAAATTTTTTGCCATTACTTTTGGGGAAGATTTATATAAAATGATAGATAATTAATAAAATTTTTAGGTAGGAAATAATTACACTTAAGTAACCAAGAGTAACATTTTAATGTTACATTTTAAATTACAAAAATTATATATACACATTTCAGAAAATTAGAAAACAGGAAATACTGATACAAATTCACTCAAAATTTTGCAAGCATTAATAAACACATTTTGTTTTATATTCTTTCAGTATTTTGCCTTGTACATAATGAGTTTTGGGTTTATTGTAATCATAGTGTATTTATTATTTTTTATTCCTCCTTTTAAACGAAGTATAATGTCATAAACATTTTCCCATAGTGCTGAGTCTTTATAACCATTGTTTTAATGGCCCTGTAGTACTAAGTCTAAAGATATATCTTAATTTACTTAACTGTTCCTCATTGTTGGTAAGTTATTTTGAAAATGTTTTTGCTTTTTTAACTAACATGATAGTGAATATTTTTGTAAATATTGTGATTACCACACTTGGTATTATTGCTTATAGGGTGTATTCTCATAAGTGGAATTCCTAGATAGGACGTTTTTGTCTGTTAACACATACTAGGAAATGATTTTCCAAAGAGAATATACCAGTTTACATTGCTACCAGCAGGGTGTAAAACTATTCCATTGCAACATTTAGCATTATATGTTATTTCTTTTTAAGGTGCTCTATGATTAGGGAAAACATCGTGTTGATTACTAGTTAAGTTGTGTACTTTCATATGTTTGGTTTCTAGTTTCAGAGTTATTGTTTCACATATTTTTCCAGTTCCAGTAATGTCAATTTTTTTCTCAACAGACATTTTAGCTTACCTAACTGGATTCATGTACTTCATGTACTCCATGTACTCTTTCAGAGATGTAGCAGTTTGTCATTAAACATAAATACGCACAAACATAATATATTCTCAATGATGAATTTTTTTTTCTCACTGTGCTCAATGATGCCTTCAAATTAATTACTCTGGAACAGGGTTAATACATTATGTTTGCACTCTATATTGTTATCCAAGTGTATTATGGAAGCATATGTGGGAGCAATCTTGATAATTTCAAAAAATCCAGAAATTTTCTTCAAATCTATCATTTTCAGTGATAATGTGTAATGTATGTGTTTCAAATATGTTTAAATAATAGTTTTAAAAGTCTGAGAATTTAAATTTGAATTGTGAATCGTTTTTCCCTGTAGGTTGGAAAAGAGACTGTTCAAACCACTGAGGATCAGATTTTGAAGAGAGATATGCCACCAGCATTTATTAAGTAAGTAATTAAAACATTCTTCTATTGCTAAGCAGAATAATCCTCTTGTTAGGAAAGGAAAAATACTGTAGGAGCAATTTTTTTTTTTTAAATATAAAGCTCTGTTTACAGTTGAAATTTTAATTTTTCATTTTTCAGCAGTCAAATTTCCTACTGTTGATTTTATTCATTGGTGTTAGGCATTTTTGACATAATTTTTAATCAAACTGTGACTTCTGAATTTTGTTTTTCAGAATGGAAAGGATTCAGAAACATTCTGACCTTAACATGCATGAGTCTGGATTGTGTACTAAATACCTTTGCTTGGAGATAACAGTGGATACAAACTTAAAAAAAAAAATGTGTTTTGTCACATATTTCAGTAGCGTTTTAAATTTAAGTTATATTTACATATCACTTAATACTCCTACAAATAATTGCTGGACATTTTGGCCTATCCTATGTAAAGTAAGCAGAGATACTAACTTTTGATTAGTTAAAGCTTCTCAGGTTCTTGATTATGTTGTCTTTGATTAATGACTTTGTTTTTTATGGCAGTCACGTCCTAAGTAAAAGTAAAGCCTGATGCATAAGACAAAAAAAAAAAAAGTAGAACCTCTACAAATCAATAAGAAAGAGATAAGTCTATTCAGTTTTAAAAAACAAGGGCAAAGAATTTGAATAGGCGCTTCAAAAGAGGAAATCCAAATGGCCAGCAAACCTGTGAGAAGGTGCTCTATCTCAGTAGTCATCAGAGAACTGCAAATTGTTCTATTATAAGCTCCTAAATTAAGAAGTCTGATAATATCAGTTGTTGGTGTGGATGTGGAGCAATTGGGACACTGCTGCTGGGAATGTAAATTGGTGCAGCCACGTTGGGAAACAGTTGGGCATTAGTAAAGTGGAAAATAGGCAATTTCTCTGCCTCCCAGTATGTTCCCTAAAGAGACTTATGCCCATGTACACTAGGATCCATATACAAAAATACTGATATCAACATTGTTCATGATGATACCACTGGTCTATCTACAGTGGAATGGATAAAAATGATCATGGTATAGTCATCAATTGGAATATTAATCAGTAATAAAAAGGAATGAGAATATTTCATTTTAAAATGGTTAATTTTATGAATTAAAAAAAGAATGAATGAATCTGAAAAATAATTAAGGGAAGTGAATGCTAGAGATATAGATATGTAGGTAGGTTCCATTTATTTAAAGTTCAAAAACAAATAAACTGTTGTTTAGGGATGCCTATTTATAAGGTAAAAAGATAAAGACGAATAAGGAAATAATGAACACAGAAGTCTGCATAGTGGTACTCCGGGAGGAAGGAAGAGGGCTCTACTCAGGGAGAGGCATGCAGGGGCTTCTAAAGTGGTAATAATGTTCTATTTCTTGATTTAACTGTTCAGTTACATGAGTGGTTGTTTTATAATCACTCATTATATTATATATATGTTTTGTGCAATTTTCTGTATGTATGTTATATATCACAATTTAAAATAAAGCAAAAAGTGTTCCTTTATTTTTATCCTCCTTATGGTCTATTATTTTCATTGAACAGATGAGAATTTCACCCATATTGGTATCTTCTTATTTCTAACTTACTTTAGTGGGTGCTTCTACAGAACTGTTTCTGTTAATTCTGCAAAATGTTCATGTGTCAGGAAGTAAGGTACCAGAAGCATCTGTTTTTTGCAGAGTCTGTTTTGTGGGAGTCTCTTTTTAAACTTGCCCTCTTTGGACTTGGTGGCATCCTGGGTTTCTTCCAGCTCTAAGCAGTATGAGCCTACTTTATTTATGTGCCATTTCATCAGCATGGTAATATTAAGAGTCCTATGCTGTCAGTTAAACATAGTGTAATTAAACTTGCATTTACTGTACATTAAAAACACAGCTCTAGCTTGTACCCATTTGCCCCTCACCCCCTGGAAGGTACAGAGCATGGGGAGATAGTGTATAGGGAGATTCAATATCAGGGAAGTATGTATATGTATAGCTGATTCACTTTGGTATAAAGCAGAAACTAACACACCATTGTAAAGCAATTATACTCCAATAAAGATGTTAAAAAAAATATATCGGGGAAGTTGGACTTGATGACCCTATAAAAAGTTCCTTTTAACCCTTCACATTCAAGCCTATGAATATCATTTGACTGGTAAATGAATTTCTTCAGGAAACTCATTTCTGCTTATTCCCAGAAATATACCTTTGAAATATGCTAAGTGCTCTCTCACAGGCTTCCTTGGGGACTTAGAAAAATTAAGGAGTACCCTAGTTGTGATGATATTTTCAGAAAAGTGGGTAACTTTAAAACAAAACAAAACCTCATTGATCACCCTTGGTGGTAACTAGGACACCAGCCCCTTACTCTGGTAATGGGAAATTTAAAGAAAAGAGGCATTTGTCCTATCTTTCCAGAAGTTCCTCAAAAAATTAAAAATAGATATATCACATGATCCAGCAATTCCACTTCTGGGTATTTATTTATTTTAATTTTTAAATTTTATTTATTTATTTTTATTTTTGGCTGTGTTGGGTCTTTGTTGCTGTGCGTGGGTTTTCTCTAGGTGCAGCAAGCGAGGGCTACTCTTTGTTGCGGTGCGTGGGCTTATTGCAGTGGCTTCTCTTGTTGCGGAGCATGGGCTCTAGGTGCGGGGGCTTCAGTATTTGTGGCCCTTGGGCTCCATAGTTGTGGCTTGCGGGCTCTAGAGTGCAGGCTCAGTGGTTGTGGTGCACAGGCTTAGTTGCTCTGTGGCGTGTGGGATCCTCCTGAACCAGGGCTCAAACCTGTGTCCCCTGCATTGGCAGATGGATTCTTAACCACTGCACCATGAGGGAAATCCCTGGGTATTTATCTTAAGGAAATAAAATCACTTATCTTGAAAAAAATATCTGCACCCCATGTTGATTGAAGCATTATTTACAATAGTCAAGATATGGAAACAACCTAAGTGTCCATCAATGGGTGAATTGATAAAGGTGTGATATATATATAATATATTATTCAGCCATAGAAAAGAAGGAAATCCTGCTGTTTGTAACAACATGGATGGACCCTGAGGGCATTATGCTAAGTGAAATAAGTCAGAGAAAGACAAATACTATATGATTTATATGTAGAATATTTAAAAAAATGAATTCATAGGTACAGAGAACAGGTGGGTGGTTGCCAGAGGTGGGGAGGTGGGGGGGTGTGCAAGATGGGGGAGGGAGTCAAAAAGTACAAACTTGCAGTTATAAATAAGTCATGAAGATATAATGTACAGCATGGTGAATATAGTTAATAATACTGTATTATATATTTGAAAGTTGCTGAGAGTAGATCTTTTTTGCAGTACGCGGGCCTCTCACTGCTGTGGCCTCTCCCGTTGCGGAGCACAGGCTCCGGACGCGCAGGGTCAGTGGCCATGGCTCACGGGCCTAGCCGCTCCGAGACATGTGGGATCTTCCCGGACAGGGGCACGAACCTGTGTCCCCTGCATCGGCAGGCAGACTCTCAACCACTGTGCCACCAGGGAAGCCCTGCTGAGAGTAGATCTTAAAAGTTCTCATCATAAGAAAAAAAAAATTGTAACTATCCTTTCTCTCTTGGGCATACTTTATTTCACAGTAACCTAATAGCTCTAGTTGATGGGGGAAATTCTAACCAATGAAAGTGGAATAAATGACAGAATTAGAAAGTCATGATTATGCAATGTTTAATGAAACCACTGATTTAGGTAAGGATCATTAATGGATATGAAACCATTCAGAGGTTTTAACCTTTATCATGCCATTCAGGGAGAACCCTGGTCGCCTTGAGGAGTCAGGGAAAAACATTGTGTTATGACCAACTGAAATATTTACTGAGCAGTGTTTAAAAAGTACACGACTTAAGATGCCACACTCTGAAATGTTACCTGAAAATAGCCTGGAGTACAAAAACAATATGGATGTTATTATCAAACAAATTTGGGGGACGAATAAGTATTCCGCAGTTTAAAACATGAGGGCTCTTTATGCTTTTCTTTAGAATGCAAAATGAAGCAAAAAATAACTTTACTAGGTTGGGGAAGGGACAGAGAGGGAAACAGATGGAAGCAATTAATGACATCCTTGGAACTGTTGAGTAGTACATTCTTTTGGGCTGTTTGGTTGATGTTTGGAAGTTTCCAGGGCATGACAGACTGATGCTTCTGCTGTCTCTACTTTGACAAGGACTTCTAAATAGTGTCTGCTTTGACAACGCTAAAAAATAAGTTTAAAAATTTATTCTTGGATCAATCTCTACTCCTAGAATGTTAGAATGTCAGGGCTAGAGAAAACAGAAGACTGTTGATCTCTAGATGGATTTATACATAAGCAATCTGATGTAGATTTAGAGATTTTTCAGGGAAGGCTATGTCATTTTCAGAATTTTTGACATTTTCAGGATTTGGGGGGGCTCTCAAAATCAAATCATAGTCTATTTGTGTGACTGGCAATTAAGGGCATGTTGGAATGTTGGAGAATGGTTTAATATCAGTTAAAGATCATACATTTGGGTTGTAACTGTTGATGAGGGACTCCAATGCTTGGGCAATTCCTTACTGTAAAAGTGAGGGCCATTTTAATATAGAACAAGATTTGCATTGTCACAGGAAGGCTTTCTCTTGGGTGGAGCAAAAGTTATCTGATCCCTGACTTTACTGGCAAATAGAGTTTACAATTTACTAATTTTACCAGATTGCATTAATAGCCACAGTGTTGCACAAGAGGTGTAGGGTTGCGTGATGATTGCCACAGAAACTGCTGTGATCTTTGTAGACTTCAGGAGTGCCACGGTCATGCTGTACTGTTAAAATAGTGGTTAGACTCACCCTATAAGAAGTCATTTGGTCCTTTAGAGACTGTCAGCAGGAGATTCAGCTACTGTTCTTTGTGTTTGTACTTTGCATCATTGTCATCAATCATTATTATCAGGCAGCTGCAGCAGCTGTAATAGTTATGTGCGATTTATTAATGGGCTAGACACACTAATTGGTTAATAGAATATTTATTGATTGCTTTCTATGTGTCTAGCATGCTAAGTGCTACATAGAATAGCAGTTTTTAATCGTCCTTATTATGAATGATCACTTGTAAGATGTATTACAAGTTATTTATTAATAGTAATAAAGTGCCAAAGTTTGCAAATGCTTTATTTAAAAAAAGTAAATTGAGCATATTCAAGATCACATATATAATAATATTCCTCTCATTCCCACTCACTAGGTTTTGTTTTTTTCCTTTTAACTTTTATTGAAATATAATATATTCACTGGCTTTTTATTATGCTTTCTTTAGTGCAGGAGAAATTAGTGGAAATATCACTGTTGCGGCTGGAAATTGTGCATAATTGCAGGTACACCCAAAGGGGTAGGTCATATATTGAGAGTTTTATTCTTCTGTGTATCATGGAGGCACTAAGGTGAACTGCTGCTACAGAGAGATTTTTAAGAAAGTGCTTTAAGAAATTTCAAATTGAAGAGCTGTAAAACAGACTGACTTTATAATAGGAGAGAAGGAGTGCTACCATTGTAGGTAGGAATAGTAGAAAGAGGCTCATTTAGGAAGTTGGACTTGGGAGGACAGATGTAGGGAAAAAGGAAAGTACTGGAAGTGGAGGCAGGTGTGGGAAGAAAGGAAAATACTCCAGGTGGAATGAGCAGCATGAGTCAGTCATGGGGGCTTTGAGGAGAGAAACAGTCATGGTGGGGGTGGTAGGAACTAAGCTTAGGTAGTTGGGTCAGATGATGAAGCCCTTGAAAGCCAGGCAGAGGAATTTGGAATTGGGTGGTAGGGAAGCTTTGTGCTTCTTGAGCAGTAACTCAAATGACAAGATGAAGGTGGTTTTTCAGGAAGAGTCATAGCCAATACAGGATGAATAATAGGTGCTAGTGAAGGAGAGTAAGCTGTGTGTCAAACTGACCAGATTCATTTCCTGTCAGCAGGGATTTGCTTCAAGCTGATTTCTTAATAGGTAAAAAATGTTTGTGGCAAACTATTTTCTTAGCCTCGGAAAAACTGCTATTGCAGTATACGGTGGAATTTCATTCTTATTTCTGCAATGGAGCAGAAATGGATAAGGAATGCAGTGCTTGGCCCGTATCCAGGGGTGTTTAGTATCTGAATGTATCAAAAGGTGTCACTTGTGAGGTGGTCTCGTGGTATGAACTCCTTAAAAAGGGCATAAAGCGCTTTGTCTGTTGGCAGGCAAATAGTTTCATTTTAGAACTGTGAAGTGTCGCCACTCTGTCTCAGCGCTGCTGTGAACAGTCTGCTTGAAATCATCAAAACTTGGATTGATTCACTAGTTTGGACTATTTTTGAAACATATTGTTTTGTCTAAGCCTATCAAATAAAAGAATGTTCCTAAAATACTTTGTGAAAGGGTGTATGTAGTGGCAATCTACATAATTGCCATTAATCATATTTCCTAGGAAATTGCCATGTTTTAACCCTTAAACTTTATTAGTTAAGCACAATTATGGTCTGTATTTGTACAATTTTACCTTGACTGATATTCATGTACAAAGAAGAAATTTGAAAAGGATTTAAACATGCTTACACTTAATTTAGATTTCTTTTGACTTAAAGTAGTAGTGTCATGTTTTTAGATCATAAGCCCTCATATTTAGTTTTTTTCTTTGCTTTTGATCTTGAACAATCAGAATAATTTGTGAGGAAATCCGAATTTTCAAACACTCTTTTTGGTGAAAGTGGCCAGAGTATCTTTTTTTTTTTTTTTTTTTTTTTTTGCGGTACACAGGTCTTTCACTGTTGTGGCCTCTCCCGTTGCGGAGCACAGGCTCCGGACACGCAGGCTCAGCGGCCATGGCTCACGGGCCCAGCCGCTCCGCGGCATGTGGGCTCTTCCCAGACCGGGGCACGAACCTGTGTCCCCTGCATCGGCAGGCGGACTCTCGACCACTACGCCACCAGGGAAGCCCCAGAATATCTTTTTAAAGTATTAATTTTTGGGCTTCTCTGGTGGCGCAGTGGTTGAGAATCTGCCTGCTAATGCAGGGAACATGGGTTCGAGCTCTGGTCTGGGAAGATCCCACATGCCGCGGAGCAACTAGGCCCGTGAGCCACAACTACTGAGCCTGCGTGTCTGGAGCCTGTGCTCCGCAACAAGAGAGGCCGCGATAGTGAGAGGCCCGCGCACCGCGATGAAGAGTGGCCCCCGCTTGCCACAACTAGAGAAAGCCCTCGCACAGAAACGAAGACCCAGCACAGCCGAAAATAAATAAATAAAATATTAATTCTTTGAGCATACCACTCAATGCACTGTGCTTCTCTGGGGCTAATGTGTGATTCTAATTTTTGTTTTTTATTTTTATTTATTTATTTATTTTTGCGGTACACGGGCCTCTCACTGTTGTGGCCTCTCCCGTTGCGGAGCACAGGCTCCGGACGCGTAGGCTCAGCGGCCATGGCTCACGGGCCCAGCTGCTCTGCGGCATGTGGGATCTTCCCGGACCGGGGCACGAACCCGTGTCCCCTGCATTGGCAGGCGGACTCTCAACCACTGCGCCACCAGGGAAGCCCTAATTTTTGTTTTTTAAACTTTGAGTTTTTAGTGATCCTTCCATTGCTACTTTAAGAGAAGATTTTTGTTACTTAACATAGATGACCAAGTAACTATGAGATAATCATTCACATCTGTCAGCTGACTTGTTGCATTTTTGACCTAGAGCAAGCACTCAAACTTTAAATAGTTCACCTTTGAACTTGCCACATTAAACATAGTTGAGTACTACTATTTTTCACAGACTTTCTCAAGCAAAAGTGATTTAAGTTTTGAGTCTTTTCAGTAATGAACTCTGGGTATTTTATTAACTTGTGGAAGAGTTCTAAACAACTTGGCAGGGATTTAACCCTTATTTTAATTTGTATACACTTCATGATTAAGAAGTAAGCAAATAATACTTTAAACATGTAATACTTTGGTTTCCATTGTCAACAGAGTGATCAGTCACATGATTGAAGGGAACTCAAGGGGCCGAGGGAACTCACATTTATTGAGTATGTATTATTGGGAGAGGTACTTACATATTTTTATTTTCTCATGTAATTCTGAGAACATCAACTTCAAGGTATTAATACATTCATCTTACGGATAAGAAAACTGAGGTTTGACAAACTTTAACTCACCCAAGTTTGCTCAGCATGTAAGTGGCAGAACATGTTTCCTGTTGGTGGTCTCGTGGCTTCCAAGTCCATATTCTTTCCATAATCTGACTTCCAAGAAGTCAGGTGGTCCACCACTCTCTTTCCAGGCACTACTAACTTTATACCACTTGTAGAGGATAACGATTTACAGTTTTCCTGAGTATTTCCAAAGAAGGAATTTTATGGATGTAATTTGTGATGTACTGCAGTGTCTTACACCTCCTTAAGCTATAAAGAAGTTAAAGTCATAATATTTTAAAGTTAAAAAGAATCATAGAGATTATTTAATCCAACTGCTTTATTTTATAGATGAATTGAGGCCATTGGCTGCCCCAACCCTACCCTGCAAATACAAACAGAAACACTCAAAGTAATTAGACACTAGTATTCCCGTAATGATTACCTTGACTATATAGGTCCAATCTCAAATTAAGAAGTTCTCAAGGTTTAAGTTTTTTTTTTCTTACCTCTATTTAAAATCTTTCTTGTTCTTTCCTTAATAGAAGCAAAAGAGCCTTGTAAAAATAGCTCTATTTCTTGAGTACCTTTTATGAGCTGGGTAATTTGTACTGTGGTTTTTTGTGTGTGTGTGTGTGTGTGTGGTACTAGGGCCTCTCACTGTTGTGGCCTCTCCCGTTGCGGAGCACAGCCTCCGGACACGCAGGCTCAGCGGCCATGGCTCACAGGCCCAGCTGCTCCGCGGCATGTGGGATCTTCCCAGACCCGGGCACGAACCCGTGTCCCCTGCATTGGCAGGCGGACTCTCAACCACTGCGCCACCAGGGAAGCCCTATACTGTGTTTTTTAATGCACCTCGTCTTGCAGTTGAGGAAGCTGAGAGTCAGAGAAGCTCACAGTAACTTGTTGAAAGTTACCTAGTACATAAATGGCAGAGGTAAGAGTCAAACCCTAAACTATCTGACACCAGGCTTGTATTCAATCCAGTATGCTAAGACTCTTTCTCACCCTTCCTTGTAAGAATCTCTTCTCATAATGTAATAGTTATTGTGAGGCTTAAATGAGTGAGATAATGTATGTGAAAGTACCTGAAAAAAAAAGATATTTGGTGAAAATTAGCTTTCTTCTTGAGCTTCTCAATCTTTTTTTCTCAGTCATTTTCTCAAAATAAACTCAGTTACTTTTTAAGCTTTTTCATAGAAAAATTTCCTCTCATTTATTGTCTCCTGTAGTAAGACCTTGTTAAAAAAAATCTGATTGCTTGTTTTCATTTAATACTTTTTCTGTATCTGTTGAGATAATCATGCAGTTTTTATCCTTTCCTCTATAAGATGGTCTCTGGTCTACTCCATAAGTATCAACTTTTCTGATGGTGAACCGTCTATGCATTTCTTTCTTTCTTTTTTTTTTTTTCAGCCACATTACACAGCTTGCAGGATCTTAGTTCCCCTACCAGGGATCGAACCCCGGGCCCCAGCAGTCAAAGCGTCGAGTTCCCCCATCTATGCATTTCTAAGATAAACCCTATGTAGTAGTGATTTAGAAAAGAATATACAATGCTAAATTCTACTTTAATATTTTAAAAAGATTTTGCTTCTTTGTTCATGAGGGGTCTTGATCTATAATTTTCTTATTTTGTTTCTTATTCTGTTATCAAGGTTATTTTAGTTTCATAAAATAAGATTTCTAGTCTTTGAAACATTTTATATAAGAAAAGGATTGTCTGTCCTTGAAAGTTGGGCAAAACTTGTATCTAAAACTTTCTTGGGTCTGGTGTCCTTTAGAGGAAGAAATTTGATTACTCTTTAAGATTCCTTTTATTATCTAATTCAGGTTTTAAATTCATTTTGAGTCAACTCTGATAATCTGATACTTTTCTAAGAAATTATGCATTTCCTCTAACCTTTTTTGTTCAGTATTATCTATTTCTACCTTTTTTTTTTCTTATCACTCTTATGGGAGATTTATGTTTTATTAGTTTTTTCCCCAAAGATCTATTTCATTAAATTCTGTTCTTAGGTTCATTATTTATTTTGTTAGGTTTATTATTTGAATATCTTATTTTCAGTATTTCTATCTTTTAGTATTTCTTGTTTTTAAATAAATATAATATTTTGGGCTCTCAATTTTGCTCTGATTACAAGTTTAGAAACAGCTGTGTAGGTACTTTAATAGTTGTTCAGCCCTAAATATTTTGTAATTTTGTTGTGAATTCCTCTTACCCATGTACATTATTTAGTAGTACATTTAAAGATTCTTTCTACTACAGGCATATTTCAGAGATGTTGTGTGTTCAGTTCCAGATTACCATAATATTCGCAATAAAACAAGTCACATGAATTTTTTGGTTTCCCAGTGCATATAAAGGTTTTTTATACTACACTGTAGTCTGTTAAGTGTGCAATAGCATGTGTCTAAAAAAACAATGTACATACCTTAATTTAAAAATATTTTATTGCTAAAAAATGCCAAAACAATCACAGTAATAACATCACAGATCACCATGACAAATATCATAACAATGAAATATTTTGAAATATTGTGAGAATTACCAAAATGTGACACAGAGACATGAAGTGAGCAAATGATGTTGGGAAAACGATGCCTGTAGTCTTGCTCAACACAGGGGCCACAAACCTTCTAATTTGTAAAAAACACAGTATCTGCTAAGTGCAGTGAAGTGAAGTGCAATAAAATGCAGTATGCTTATATCTTTTAATTGTTATATTTCTAATTTAATTGCTTTGTGCCCAGAAGTCTTGGTTGGTATGTGATCAATTCTTCAAAATTATTCTGTGACATAATAAGTGGTCAGTGTTGGTAAGTGTACTACTGTGTGTGCTTAAAAAGAAAGTGTATTCTCTTCTGCTTGGGTACAGGATTCTCTTTTTATCAATTAGGTCAACATATAAGTATTATTGATCAGACTTCTATAGTCTTGCTATAAATCATAAACTGTTTATGATTGAGGTCTGTTGAAATCTATAATAATTGTAGATTTGTCAGTTTTCCTCATAATAGTCAGTTTTAACTTTATATATTTCAAAGCAATATTATAAGTGGTTACAAGCTTATGATTCTCTTGGATCCTAAATTCTGTTAATTATTTTTTTATTATCTTTTTTTAGGATGATTGTTGACTGCTGTTTAGCCTACTGTTGACTTTTATCTCCAGATTTTGTTCTTTTTTTTTTTTAATCCACATCCTAGTTTTTGTCAGTTTTCCTCATAAGTAAAAATATTCTCTCATTGTGTGTCTATTCCACTTCACTTTGTGTTTAGGTATTTAGCTCATTCATTACATTCTGCTGTAGAACAGTGATTATCAACTTTTTTCAGCATAAGGAACTTCAAATAATAATGGTGAGACTCTTTATTATTAGTTGATTAAGAATGTATAAGAATAAAAGTCACAATGAATTTGTAATGTTTTAAAATAGATTTTTATTTTATTCATCACGACAGCATCAACATACATTTGAAAACTACTAGTATCTGTAAGACGCACTTGCTTATATGTTTATCTGTTTCTGCTGTAACCACAGCATGAGTTGGAGGAAGGACCAGAGGAGCTGATAGACCTGTAGGTAGCAGAGTTCTTGATTGAACCTTGCAGGATCAGAATCTCTTCTCCCTTCACAGATGCTAGATTTGAACAAGGGGTGAAAGAAGGTGGGGAGAAAGACTAGGACTAGTCATTCAGGCTTTATAGGATTCAAAGGTTGTGACTCATAAGCTGCCAGCAAGACTTGAGGAGGATGTAGCTTGGGCAGCAGTGACACTTCGAACCTTCCCATCCCCGACATGCTGCTTCCCTTTCAGTTATCTCTGGGCTCTGGCAGAATCCTGTTTTGTTTGAAGGGAAGTTGAAACTGGCTACATACCCTCCTAATCTCATCTGAAATAAAAGAATTTAGTGAGCCTTTGATGTTTATGTGTGTTTTAGCTTTCTTATCTCAATGTACATGTTCTAGCAAAAAGAGTGTGGTGTTGCTGTTAAAGGGTTTTGAATGTTTTCAGTATGACTCATTGTGGTTTTTAAGTTTAGTTTTGGGTGTACACATGCAGTGTCTGGTACTGTCACTGAGTTAGGTCAGGGAAAGGAATAATTTGTGGATGAGGCCTGTAGGATCTTTAAATCTAGGAGCACAGGGTTGGAACAGGATGTTATATTGTTACCACACAGTATACACAGGGGTGAGTTGGTGCTGGGCACTTGCTACTTGGACTAGATTAAAGTTTGTCATTGTACTCAGTGTTCCTAACTTCCTCCTAAAAACTAACTGCTTGTAGCCTTCACTCAGGTTTCTGAATGACTAATGGCCAAGACTCCTTGACCTTTCTCAAAATGGCAGTGCCAGGAGCAAAGCGTATTGGCTGGTACTGGGAAGCCACGGAATGACTCTGCTTTTTGCTATTTTAAAGTAAGATTAGTGCCAAATGGCTAGTATATAAAAGAATACTTTATTTTCACACATCTCCCTGAGTCTTTTGAAATCTTTACATATATTATTATCAGTTTTAAAATCATATGTATATGCACAAAAAGATACGAGGATGGAATGAGTTGTATAGAGGTATACAACTAGAGGCCATACGTCCTATTTGAGGGATACTAGAAAGACTGCATTATCACTTGCTAATACCTGGAATTTCATTAGAGCTCATTCTTCAGGTTAACAGTTTAAATGCTTGAATACATAGCGAAGGGAGAATCTTTGAGTCATCAGCAGTTATTTTTACTGATCTGCAGTTAGGTTCTAAATGTGGGAAAGCAGAGTGTTTGAGGGCCTGCCCCTTACCCCCAACCCCTGGCCTCTCACCCAGGCCTTATATTTATGAAGGGCCTGGACTTCAGTATTTTCTTCAAATGGTATACGTGTAGTCATAGAGGAAGAGAGGGATTCTTAAAAGAAGATGTTTATCGTGCAATTAAAATTATTCAATGTAACGACTTAAATATACCACCATGTTTATGACCTTGTTTTGGCATTTCTTCATTTTTAAATATGATGGGCTTCTCAAACTTGGAAGTAATCTGGGCCTTTCTTGATCTCTCAGAGACCCTGCCCAGTTGGGAAGGGAAGGAGAGTCTCAACATGGGTTAAGAAGACAGCAGGAATAGCCCGGCCAGTCGATTTTGCCTGCCAGATAATTATGCCAGGGCCAGCCTGGTTGGAAATGGACATGCTGGGTGCCATGGCCACAGTGGCGGAAAGCCTCACCCACCAGCTGACTGTGTTCTTTCTTCCTCCCACCTGTTTCCTTCCTATCTACCAAGTGTTGTCTGTGCTTTTTGTGATTGGATATGCTTGTGGTCTGACCAGCTCTCTCTCTTGAAAGGACAGGTCCCAAGATGTAAACACCTGCTTCCTTGGATGTGCTCCAGGGTAATCTGACTTCCATGATGTCAGATTTTCAGGTGTTCTGCTCCATAGCACTGCAGTCTTTAGTAAGCAGAATGCATTTTTTGTGATAGTGTTTATAATCTAAATGGCTATACTGTCTAAGGTCAGGTTTTATTAAAACAGTGAATTTGGTATGGGGTAGTTTCCACCCCACCCCCCAACATGTTTTTTGGGGGTGGGGTGAAAGTTTAACTTGTTGAATGTTTTAGAGAGCTTTTTGATTTAAAGTTATACAGCAGTATATGTCTAAATAGGCCCATCAGACTCTCTCCTTTAAGGAGGCATACCTTGTTTCATTGCACTTAACTTTATTGTGCTTTGCAGATACTGCATTTTTCACAAATTGAAGGTTTGTAGGAACCCTACACGGTCAGATGATGGTTAGCATTTTTTAGCAATAAAGTATTTTAAAATTAAGGTATATACATTGTTTTCCTTAGGCATAATGCTATTGCATGCTTAATAGACTACAGTGGAGTGTAAACATAACTTTTATATATTTACAGTAGAGTGTAAACATAACTTTTATATGCATAACATTTATAGACTACAGTGGAGTGTAGACATAACTTTTATATGTGTTTATATGCACACAAAACATTTGTGTGTCTCACTTTATTGTGATATTTGCTTTATTTCTGTGGGCTGGAACCAAACCCTCAGTATCTCCAAGGTCTGCCTGTATTATTTTGTCCAAAGCTGTCTCTCTCCCTTCCTCATCTAAATCAGTGAGCTGGGATATGATAACTGATTTTTTTTTTTTTTGCGGTATGCGGGCCCCTCACTGTTGTGGCCTCTCCCGTTGCGGAGCACAGGCTCCGGACGTGCAGGCCCAGCGGCCATGGCTCACGGGCCCAGCCGCTCCATGGCATGTGGGATCCTCCCGGACCAGGGCACGAACCCGCGTCCCCTGTATCGGCAGGCGGACTCTCAACCACTGCGCCACTAGGGAAGCCCATGATAACTGATTTTGACAGAAGCCGATTGAGATTGTTTGGCTTCAGGGTGAGGAAGTTACCTGTCCTTTGTGATAGTGAACTGCCCTCCCTAGTCAAACCAGGTCTATTGCAAATACATGTTATTGTTCACAGAAAGGACTCTTGACTGTGTGTGTGCATGCATGTGTTCGTGTGTGTGTGTGTGTGTGTGTGTGTGTGTGTGTGTGTGTGAGAGAGAGAGAGAGAGAGGGAGGAGAGAGGTGGGGGGAGCGGAGAGAATGTTATTCCATTGGAAAAACAACTCAGAGATGCTGTGAGGAGAATCATCATTATAAGTAGTACTGAACTTCTGAGGGCAGAAGCAGTGTTGTCTTCACCTTCTCTATCACAACTGTCCTAATCTCTTAGGTAAAAATGACTACTTCCACTTTTGTGTCCCCTCAGCATGTGCTGGGCATACTTTTAAATACTAATTTGTATTTGTTTATATGTATGTCTTGTCCTACCAAGGTGGTAACCCCTTAAAAGTAGGGACTTAAAAAAAGTCTAGGGAGTTCCCTGGTGGTCCAGTGGTTAGGACTCGGCACTTTCACTGCTGTGGGCCTGGGTTCAATCCCTGGTTGGGGAACTAAGAGATCCCGCAAGCCGCACAGTGTGCCCACCCCCACCCCCTGCAAATCTAGTTCTAGGACTTGTGTAGCAAGTAGTAGGTCTTCAGTATGTTAAATGAACAAATTTATGAAAAAATTAAACTAAAGGAATTTAAGATTCTCACTTCTGGATGCAGTCTAGAAGAACCTTTAAAAATGTCTTGTGGCAGTGAATCTTTATAATCTCTAGATCTGTTATCCTTTTATTTTTCTTAAATAAAAAATTCAGCATAAGTTAAAGCGTCTTGATTAGTGATAATTGAAATCACATGGAACTGAGTAGTTTGGAACCTTTCCATCTCTTAAATTGTGTGGGTTTATATCATGTAGTAATTCTGTGAAGAATGGATTAGAGGGTTATGAGTGGGTCCTGTGAGGCTGTCATTGGTCCATTGATCTAAAGCATAAGAGCTTCCTATTAATTTAGGTTGAAGACTCAGAGGCAGAGAGAAGCCTTAAAATGTGCTAGTTGATTGATTTAAAGTAGCTAAATCAATATTATTAGTATATAGTCAAGATCTATAATTATTTAGGAAATGGACCTTATCCCTACTGTCATCCTCTAAAATGCTTTTTAAAAATTCAGATTTGTATTAAAAAGTAGAAGATCTCTTTAAGAAGTCAGGCAGCTTGAATGTTTAAATAAAATCTCATTTTTCACAGACAAGACAGACTCTTTCCTGTTTCTGCCTACTGGTTAGTCATGGTGGGATTTGTTTGGCTTTATGAATGCCATTAAATTTTAATGTACAGATCAGATGTCTCATTGTAGGTAAAAGGAAAGGGTGTAGTGTCTGTTTTGGCCCTATCATTTTACCACACAAGGGAACCATTAGTGGAGAATCAAATTGATTCCTGTAAAGCTTTTCCATTTCATCTTTTTTTTTTCTTCTTTCCTTTCTCCATGATGGTTATTCCTTTCATTTATTTTTTGCTTTTTCCAAATTTGAAACACTTGTGCAGTAACTGTATCCTTTCAAATAGGTGTAGTTGCATTCTGTGGTGCTTATGTTTGTTTGCTATAATTTCATCAAGGTTCATGTTACCTGGAAATAAAATTAAGTTTGTGACCTTTTAAAGTTAATGATTTCTATGGCCAGTTGGTTTCATGATCTCCTGTACTTGGTGAAAATCCATTCATTCATTCAATAAATGTTTATTGAGCATTTATTATGTGTCAGGAATTCTACTCTGTGAATATAGGATATATAGGGTCCTTGACCTTGCTGAACTTACATTCTTGTGGGAGATAGCAAAAACAAAACTGGGAGGTTTATGTCTCATGGGAGCACATAAGAAAGGTACTTATAGACTTATAAGATGGTTTCATGAAGGAACAGTCATTTAAAAATGGTACCTAAAAGAATGAGTAGGGGTTAGTCAAGCAAAAGAGGGGAGAGAGAGAGAGAGAGAGAGAGAGAGAGAGAGGTTTTAGCTAGAGGGAATGGCTGTAAAAAAATACCTTGAAGCATGAGGCCAGTGCTCTTCAACTAGTGGTCTTCAATAAGTGGCTGACATCCCTAAAAGACTTTCAAAACACTTGAATATTTTTGAATACCTTGGATATTTTAAAGTTTTCATTTAAATATTTTAAAATCATAAGTTTAGTTGCAAAGCATGTGTTTTCTGCCCTGTTGTGTGTTATATACACATCTTAAATATGTTTCTCTGTAAATTTAGCTCATTTAATTTGTGGAAAACATCTGCCACAGTCCTTCGCAAAACCAGTTCTCATTGTCTAACTAGTCAGCAGAATCAGATTTACTTTTTATTAACTTTGTGTTTTAAAAAAGTTCTTTCTTTTAGCCAGTCAGTTATCTTTTAAAGATTTAAACAGTAAGAAAAAATGTGTTTATATATTGATGCACATATTTACCATTTTGTGCTCTTCATTTGTTTCTGTAAATCCAAACTTCTATCTGGTATAATTTTCTTTCTTCCTGAAGGACTTCCTTTAAACTTTCTTATAGCTCAGATCTGCTGGGTGATGAATTCTTTTAACCCTTACATAGCTGAAAAAGTCTTTATTTTGCCCTGATTTTTGAAATATTTTCTTTGGGTCTACTCAAAGTTCTTCAGTACTTTGCTCTACTGTTCTCTGGGTTGCATTGTTTCCAGTGAGAAGTCTGTTGTTACTCTTATCTTTGTTCCTCTGTAATATAAAGTGTCTCATTTTTCTCTGGCTGCTTTTAATATTTTCTCTTCATTATTGGTTTTAAGTACATTCATTATGATGTACCTTGTTGTAATTCCCTTGATATTTTTTGTGCTTGGGTTTTATTGAGCTTTTTGGACTTGGGGCTTTAATTAAGTTTTAATTAAGTTTATAAAAATTGTGGCCATTATTTCTTCAAATATTTTTTTCTGTCCCCTTTTCTGTCCTTTGGGGACTTCAATTGCACACATATTAGGCTGCTTGGAGCTGTGCCACAGCTCACTGATGCTCTGTTCATTTTCTTTTAAGTTTTGTTTTCTCCCATTTTAGGTAATTTTCATTGCTGGCACTTCAGTTTCAATAATCTTCTTCATGCAATATCTTATCTGTTAGTAATCTATCCAGTGTATTTTTGTATCTCTAGTTGTTCTATTTCCATATTTTTTATATCTTTCATTTATCTACTCAGTCTTTCCTTTAGCTTTTGAACACATAGAATACAGTTATAGGAACTATTTTAATGTTCTTGTCTACTAATTCTGTCCTCTGTGTCATTTCTGGGTTGGTTTTGAATGATTGTTTTTTCCTCTTTGTTATGGGTGGTATTTTCATGCCTTTTTGTATGCCTGGTAAATTTCAGTTGGATGCCAGTGTCATATTACTCTTGTAACAAACACAGTATAAATGTTTTATCTTACAATTCTGGAGGTCTGAAGCCCAGAATGAGTTAGCAGAGTTGTGTTCCTTCTGGAGATTCTAGGAATGGATCCATTTCTTTGCCACTAGAAGCTGTCTGAATTCCTTGGCTTATAGCCCACATCACTCCAACCTCTGCTTCTGTTACATGTCTTTCTGGTTCTGTTGTCAAATTATAGTGAGGTAATACCTTCAATGTGCTGATAAAATAATTGTCAACCAGAATTCTGTACTACTGAAGTAATCTTTGAAGGATGAGGACAAAGTAGGCATTTTCAAACAAACCAAAATGGATACATTTTGTCACCAGCAGACTTACTAGAGGAAGTGCTAAAGAATGTCCTTCAGACAATAGTCAGATGATTCCAGGTATAATGCCTGAGATACAAGAGGGAATGATTAGCCAACATATTGGACAGTTTGTTGGTAAATATAAACAAACTTTGACTTATACAATAATGTAATGCCTAACAAGATTTAAAAGTTGAAAGTAAAATATACAGGGCTTCCCTGGTGGCGCAGTGGTTGGGAGTCCGCCTGCCGATGCAGGGGACGTGGGTTTGTGCCCCGGTCCAGGAAGATCCCACATGCCACGGAGCGGCTGGGCCCGTGAGCCATGGCCACTGAGCCTGCGCGTCTGGAGCCTGTGCTCCGCAACAGGAGAGGCCACAACAGTGAGAGGCCTGCGTACCGCAAAAAAAAAAAAAAAAAGATACAGCATTTTGTACCTGAAAACAATAACATAAACATGAAACAAAACTTGAAAACAATAGCATAAAGGTCAGGAAAGGGGTGATTGGGAATTAAGTATGTTAAGATCATTCTGTTGTTTGGGGAGGAAGTACAATTATTGACTCATTTTATTTATTTATTTTTAAAGTTAATTTATTTTTGGCTGCGTTGGGTCTTTGTTGCTGTGCATGGGCTTTCTCTAGTTGCGGCGTGTGGGCTTCTCATTGTCGTGGCTTCTCTTGTTGTGGAGCACAGGCTCTAGGTGTGTGGGATTCAGTAGTTGTGGCACGCGAACTCTAGAGCGTAGGCTCAGTAGTCATGGTGCATGGGCTTAGTTGCTCCACAGCATGTGGGATCTTCCCGGACCAGGGCTCAAACCCGTGTCCCCTGCATTGGCAGGCAGGGCCTTAACCACTGTGCCACCAACGAAATCCTTATTGACTCATTTTAGATTGTTACCGTGCCAAGTATGCATGCTAAACTATTTAATGAACCACAAAAGTAATAAAACATAAAGTATATGACCTATAAAATAGTAAAGGGAATAGAAAAATATAGAAAAAGACTCTCAATCCGCCCCCCCAATATATCAATAATAATAAATTTAAATGAGCTAAGTTATTAAGTTAAAAGTTGCTAACCTGGATTAAAACTGTGTACTTATATGTATATTTGTAGTTATAAAGACACATCTAAAATATAAGGATACTGAGAGTTAGAAAGTTATATACCAGTCAAATAAAATAGTCAAAGAAAGCTGGTTTACAATATTAATATCAGCAACAAACATTATTGGAGATATAAAGAGGTATCACATAATGATAAATAGGTTCAGATTACAAGAAGGATATAATAATTGTAAATTTATATGTACCTAATAAGTTAGCCTCAATATATAAAAAACAAAAACAGCTGCAAGGGGATATGGACAAATCTGTTGTTATGGTGCAAGATTTTATCACTCAGTAATTGATAGATAAAACAGACCAAAAGAATCAGCAAGGATATAGAAGATTTGAACAGCACAATTAACAAGCTTGAGCTGATGGAATATGTGAAATATTTCACCTAAAAATTAGAGCAAACTCATTCTTTTCAAGCACACAGAAAATTATACCCTTTAAAATTACTAATTGTATATTACATAACTTTCACCTCAAACTATATCGAAATCAATTTTGGTCTATCATATTGGTAAAGATACATAAGTCTGATTATACATTGAGTTGTTGAATCTGTGAGGAAACAGATCCACTGTGTCATCCACTGTGGTGGGAGTGTAAATTGATAACTTCTGTGGATGGCAACGTTTGTCAAAATTATTAATGTCCATACCTATGACTCAGCAGTTCCATTTCTAGATAATATCCTACAGATATACACATTTAAAAATGATATTTATTAGGCTTCCCTGGTGGCTCTGTGGTTGGGAGTCTGCCTGCTGATGCAGGGGACACGGGTTCCTGCCCCGGTCCGGGAGGATCCCACATGCCGCGGAGCGGCTGGGCCCGTGAGCCATGGCCGCTGAGCCTGCGCGTCCGGAGCCTGTGCTCCGCAACGGGAGAGGCCACAACAGTGAGAGACCCGCGTACCAAAAAAAAAAAAAAAAGATATTTATTGGGAATTCCCTGGTGGTCCAGTGGTTAGGACTTGGGGCTTTCACTGCCGGGGCCCGGGTTCAATCCCTGGTCGGGAAACTAAGATCCCACAAACTATGCAGCACGACCAAAAAAAAAAAAATGTTTATTCAAGGTGATTCGTTGCAGCATGCTAATAAATTAGGGACTAGTTATGTAGCTGTATAAAACAATGAGGAGGCTCTTTGGGTACTTCTACTAGAACATCACCAAGTTAAATTAAGTGAAAAAATCAGAATGCAGAGAGTATGCATCGTATGATCCTATTCGTGTAAAAATGGTGGAAGCCTATGTTTTTGTTTCTTTGTACATAAAGTGTCTTTATTTTGAAGAATACAGAGGAAACACATAACATTGGCTGCAAGTAGATGGAATTTGAATGCCTAGGAGATAGTGGAGGGAAGAAAAATTTTCACTGTATGCCTCAGGGTTTTATATATGTGTATATGATTTTGTCGTATGTATGGGTATATATATATATATATATATATATGTTATGTAATTTCAAATTAAATTTTAATTTTAATTTAAAAATTTAAAAGGAACAGAAAATAACCAGTCATCTAAGACTGATCAAAAGCCACGCCAGTGAGGTCTTGCTCTTTGCTGATATTTATTATGTGCTGCCTTATGGCTCTGAAGTTTGTGAATTACCAAAGTATGCTTCTTGAGAGTTAGAATAGTGATTTTTGCATCTTTATATACATACCTATAGTGTGCATAGCCCAGTGCTTTTTATGTAGTTGAAATTAATATGTTGGTTTAATTCTATTTTTTAACAAGACTGTGTTATACTTGTTGAGTTTTTATATTATTTCATTTGATATAACTCGCTGTGAAGTGGGCTTTTATTTGCATGGGACATTTTCTGTGTTTCCAAATAAGAATGTGTAATTTTGGCTAAATATTTTAACTTAAAGTAATTTGTTGCATGTAAGTTACTCAATGATAACTTAATGGATTTACTGAATGTGAGGAAATGATCTGTTAGGTCCTTTTCAACTCTGTACAGAAGAATAATTGAATGAATGAATACATTTTAGTAGTACAAGAGGGTCAAGGAGAATACTTGCTTTATGCATTTCGGGTTCTTTTTTAAATGACCCGCCCCCCCCCCGTCGAAAAAAAGACACCTTTGGCTGATCGGGTCATCTGTGTTATTAAACTATATTATATTAAACTATTACTAACTGATTCAGTTATTAATGCCAGTGACATTTTAATTAACATCATAGTTTTATAGGGTTGTTTTCAAACTGTCCAGTTTGTCAAACAAATCCATTTGGCTAGATGAAAGAAAAATTACCTCATACTTTTGCTTTGTGTTTCCTCCTATTTCTTTGGTTTGTCTGATTATTAAATTTCGCTTAACACAGTGCTTTGGTATTTTATTTCCGATGTTGAATCTGAAACTGTTGTCAGGGATATCAGTTCTTTGTGTAAGTGTCTTTTAATGGCAGTGTATGTAGGGTGAATAGGAAGGAAACAAAGGAGTTACAGAGATACAGCAACCTAAAGTAAAAGGTCCAGAACTTTTTCTCATTATTTTTTGTTGCCAGGAAATAATGAAGAACAAGGGCTTAGTGCAGTGAATGAAAGAATGTGCTGCCCTTAATGTAAATTTTAAAAGCTGGAAACTTAGGTTCTATTATAAATTGGTCTTGGCTATTTTCCATATAGGAAAAAAATGTGAATTTATGTCCATTTACATTCTTTGCATTTGCATGTGATATTCTTCTGCTTGGTTCTGCCAGTGAGTTAACTCCATGTTCCTCCCCACAGGGTGGAGAATGCTTGCACCAAGCTTGTCCAGGCAGCCCAGATGCTTCAGTCAGACCCTTACTCAGTGCCTGCTCGAGATTATCTAATTGATGGATCAAGGGGCATCCTCTCCGGCACATCAGACCTGCTCCTCACCTTCGACGAGGCTGAGGTAGACAACCTGAGGCCCATGCAGACCTCTTCCAGACAAAAAGCCCAGCCTTAAAAGATAATAATGGAGGATTGAGGATTGTTTAGGATGACAAAATGTTGACTAGCTACACATCTGAATGACTGTGTATTTTACTTATCGTTTACTCAATTGACTGAATACTATGAAATATATTTTCAGGTTCGTAAAATTATTAGAGTTTGCAAAGGAATTTTGGAATATCTTACAGTGGCAGAGGTGGTGGAAACTATGGAAGATTTGGTCACTTACACAAAGAATCTTGGACCAGGTTAGTCATATCCTACTTTTATAGCAGAATTTTTTATGGATTGTCCATGTTTGATCAAGAGGAAAGGGGTACTACTCCTCCCTACTTTTTTTGTGGAAGATAGGTAATGATGCATTGAACTTTTAGTTGTCTCTACTCTGTTGATGGAGCTGACTCTGTGCTTCTACTGAAGAGATATCATTGTCTCTGAAAGCTGAATCTGCTTTCCACAGATCCTGGCCCTGTCTAATGAACTAAACTAGACATTGCAAATGTTGCTGGAGAATGTAGGAAATAATTTCCTATTACTGCAGTGCTTAAGGCCACCCTGAATCCTGACCTCTTCATTCCACATTATACAGCATTCCTTCACTGTCTGCCAGCTGGCCTGTAGCTCTCTGTGACCTCTTAGCTTGCTAATTAGCCTGCCTACTATTATGGATTCATGCCGTTGCCCAAGCCTGCATAATATAATCAGACCTAGAAGGAGAGAAGAACTTCTGTGGCTAAATCTCTGATTGTGTAGTCATCTGAGAATTCAGTATTCAAAATACATGAACAGATACCAGCTTTTGGTGTTATAGACATATAACATGAACTTGAGGCTCCTTAAAGTATGAATTAGACCAATGACAAGACATATCAGATGTTCAATTTGTTAGTATTAAGAATCACATATTATCTTATAAAATTCTTTTGTCTTACATAAAATGTATTTCCTTGAGGTTTCAGTGCAGTCATCCTGTAAACTTAAGGCAGTTTAGAATTTCTCTGAGCTGTCATTGAAAATCGCTGGGAAATGGCTTTAGAGCAGTACCCTTTAAACTTTCTCCTAGCACTGTGAAGAAATTTTATTTCTTCAAATGAAATCTTATGCAGATGAATTGGGAGATTGGGATTGACATATATATACTACTATGTATAAAGTAGATTAACTAATGAGAACCTACTGTATGGCACAGGGAACTCGATGCTCTCTGGTGACCTAAATGGGAAGAAAATCCAAAAAAGAGGGGATATATGCAGAAACTGACACAGCAGTATAAAGCAACTATACTCAAATTAAAAAATAAAATAGACAAGCAACAAGGATATATTGTATAGCAGGGAATTACAGCCATTACCTTGTAATAACTTTTAATGGAGTATAATCTGTAAAATACTGAATCACTATGCTGTATACCTGAAACTAATATTGTAAAGGAGCTATACTTCAATAAAAAAATCTAATGAAATAATGAAAAAATAAATCTTTGCAGAATCCCAACATATAAAAGACAGAAATGGAGCTACTCTGGATGAAGCAGAGGCAGCCCCACCCTTTCCATCTCCCTCTGGGTGCCCCTTGACGATCTGTGAACCTGCTTAAGAAGTTCTAAGAGCAGTTGGAAAACCAAAGTGTTAGAGAATCACATAGTACCCTTGAATAATAACCAAAGTAGCAAAAAGTGCTAGCATGCTAACTCCAAAACACCAGATGCTTTCAAATGCTGTCACCACCATAATTATTATTATTTTTAAAATTTATTGTATTTATTTATTTTTGGCTGCATTGCTGTGCATGAGCTCTTAGTTGCGGCGAGCGGGGCTACTCTTCGTTACGGTGGGCAGGCTTCTCACTGCAGTGGTTTCTCTTGTTGCGGAGCACGGGCTCTAGGCGCGCAGGCTTCAGTAGTTGTGGCACACGAGCTCCAGAGCGCAGTCTCAGTAGTTGTGGCACACGGGCTTTGTTGCTCGTGGCATGTGGGATCTTCCCAGACCAGGGATCGAGCCCGTGTCCTCTGCATTGGCAGGCAGATTCTTAACCACTGTGCCACCAGGGAAGCCCCCATAATTATTTTTATTTGTTTCTAATTATAAAAGTGATACATCCTTATTTTGGATAAGTTGGAAAGTACAGAAAAATTTAAAGATGAAAACAAAACATATTATTGTAATTCTTAAGATTATTTTCAGCCGCTAGTTTCTTAGCCCAGGCACACCTTGCTTCACTTTCTTGTGCTTCACACATAACTGCGTTCTTACAAATTGAAGGTTTGTGGCAACCCTGTCTCAAGCAAGTCTACTGGTGCCATTTTTCCAATAGCATTTGTTCACTTCATGTCTCTGTGCCACATTTTGGTAATTCTCACAATATTTCAATTTTTTTTCATTATTATATTGTTATGGTGATCTGTGATCACTGATCTTTGATGTTACTACTGAAAAGATTATGATTCATTGAAGGCTTAGATGATAGTTGGCATTTTTTAGCATAAAGTATTTTTAAATTAAGGTATGTACATTGTTTTTTTAGACATAGTGCTATTGCATACTTAATAGACTACAGTATAGTGTAGACATAACTTTTATATGCACTGGGAAACCAGAACATGCCTGTGACTCGTTTTATTATGATATTCACTTTATTGCAGTGGTCTGGAACTGAATCCGCAGTATCTTTGAGGTGTGCCTGTACTAGGCTCACATGAGATTCTTATACACATAGGTTCAGTGGCCAGGTACATGGCATGAAAGCTGGTATGGTAGCCAGGCAAAGTATTTTTCCCCCCACTTGTGAATTTTTTTTCAAATGTATGTTTACTAATTGCAACATTTAAAAAATATTTGTGAATGTATTTATGTCAAATGTGTGAAAATTATGTCACATTTAGGATTTATATTTAATAAATTGCTTTTAATGAGAAGAATAAAGTTGTATTAATTTAGAACTGTCCTGAAAAATTCTATGTCATAAATGCTAGAGTTCAGTGCTAGTATCTGTTGTTTAAATAAGTGGACAGTCAGTTTGGACTTTCACAGTAATTCGTAATGGATTTAGGCTCAGAAAGCCAGACTCTGGATTGTTTCATGGCTCACTCTGCACAATTTATTCCCTGTGCCCCAGGAATGACTAAGATGGCCAAGATGATTGATGAGAGGCAGCAGGAACTGACTCACCAGGAGCACCGAGTGATGTTGGTGAACTCAATGAACACCGTGAAAGAGTTGCTGCCAGTTCTCATTTCAGGTATTTTCTGGCTGTACTTTATCTTACAGAAAAAAACCATGTTAACATGTTCTAAACTCTGGTGTTTATTTTCTTTTGCTGTTTAGTTGCATGTCTTTCAGCCTGAGTAAAAATGCAGCTGATTAGCTAAGAACCAGTATTTATCTTCTCTAATGCTCTCCTTCTCTTGCTCTTTGTTTGAAATTGCTCTCCTGTTGCCTCATACTGTTCTCTTGAAGTTCTAACAGGCCCTTTTCTCCTCTAGAAACTCTAGTTTTGGATGTATGGATTTTGACACCTTTATTTGTACTCAGAAAAAACAATTAGGAGCTGGAATGGATATTATAGAGCACTGTATAGTAAGGAAGTGAACCCACAGCCCTTTCCTAGAAGATATTTAACTCTTCTCTACGTTGAAGAGCAGGTGATGTACACCAACTAGGACCACGTTCCCATTGGGCAGAGTCCAGAAATGCAAACATGGTGGCTGCTCTCTCAACTAGCAAAAGGGAGTTACACTTATTGAGTGTCTAGTATGTACCAGACATCTCATGGTTTATGTAAATTATCTTTGTCAAGTTGTGGGTTAGTTGGTTTAAGTCTCAGAGGGCAGCTTTATTTTCAGAATTTTATAAGGCATGTCACTGTAATCGCCAGCTACTGCCTTCCTGCTTTGTAATTTCAAGTAGTAGCTAAAATAGGAGATGTGAGTGTAAGAGTTCAGAAAGCCCTTACATGAACTAGAAAACAAAAATTTGTAAATAGCGCCTTATAATCTTCTCAAAAATATGTTTTTGAGACCAACTGTTCCATATGGCAGAAAGGTTGTTGGGAAGAATCTTTCTTTCTAATCTGGGTAACTCAATAAAGCATTGATTAATCTTTGTTTTTATAATTTTAGTTAGTTTATAAGAAGATATAAGATATATCTTCTTTATAAGAAGATATAAGAAGATATAAGATATATCTTCTTTATAAGAAGATATAAGAAGATAAGAAGATATCTTCTTCACTTTTAGGGGTTAGATAGTCCCTGCTATATGTTAAGATAAATCATGGAAGATAAACTCAACACTTTGGGATCTTCCACTAGGATTGGGTCAAGCGGCATTCTTTGGTTACAGTTTTACTGACTGTTTTTATCTCGTCACATTAGGTTTGTGTTTGATGGGGCCAGTGTTAGGGCTGGGATGATAGTTGATTTAGAAGGATAGTGGATATTTTGTGACTGTGGATCTTCAGTATATGCATGTTAAATTAGTTTTCTGATCATGATGTGGTGAAGTTTTGTACCTTGAGCTTTCTTAACAGTGAAGGTTGCTGATACTGGAACTTTAATGGCAGACTTGCAGTGTTTGTTTTCATATTCTTTTTTAAGACCTTAGAAGCCCAAAACATGTTCACAGTGTGGAACATCTTGTGTGAATATTGTAATACAGCAAGATTAAATTCCAGGCTTAGTTTCTGATTTTTTGTTTATTTTTACAGCTATGAAGATTTTTGTAACAACTAAAAACTCAAAAAACCAAGGAATTGAAGAAGCTTTGAAAAATCGTAATTTTACTGTAGAAAAGATGAGCGCTGAAATTAATGAGATCATTCGTGTATTACAACTCACTTCTTGGGACGAAGATGCCTGGGCCAGCAAGGTAAGTGTTATTGGGGGAGAAATAAGCAAAATCCCCAATTTTCCCTTCCTGGGGATGTGATTGTCTCACATTTTTTCTTGTAATTGTGTGTAGCATAGGACTACTTAGATATTATGAAAGTATTTTCTTCTTTACTTTTGTAAAATAAAGGGTTATGGGTTACTTCCTGCTTTTGCACTTTTCCTTTGCTCTGAGGTAGAACAAACAAATAGGTATGCAGGGTGAATGTTGGTTGAAAGCTAGGATGTAGCTTTTCCTTCAAGCTGGAGTCTCATGGATTGGGCTGGTGGAGGAATTCTGGTGTTGTGTATACTCCCCTGGGTGGGAGCCCTGCCTTTCATGTGGGTGGTTGTTGCTAGGTGACTAAGTAAGATACAGAATATGCCTATAACTGAATTTTATGGAAAACTTTTCTTAACGAATTTTTGACCCAGAGAAATCTACAAAGGAAACTCTTGACATTTCTAGGTGTGTCCCTTCATCATTCTGTTTTCCTTAAAGAGAGCTTAACTGAAATATTAGTTTTCACGTTTGTCAGTTAGTTTGAGGGGTCCCTTTACCCTTGGTCTAGAATTTCCTCTTGAATTCCAGAAGGGTTGGTGGATTCCACCTAGAGCCCAGCAGCGGTGGTTTGAGGTGCTGCTGCTCTGGTCTGCTTCTTGTCTAGTGATTGGGAACAGAGACACTTGGGTTTACACTTCCCTTGTAGGAGCCCAAGATGTAGGCAGTGGGGGGAACACATTGTCTCCAGGATCCAGCTTCCCCCACTGTGTGGACCCAAATGCTATCTCCAGGGCCACCCAGCAGGCTGGTGGCAGACTACAGAGGGGATATTGTAGTATGATTTCCACTGGGTGCCCAGTAGGGCTCTGTTTGTCCTCCAGGACACCTATAAGGTAAGGTCGAAGCTGGGGCTAAAATCAACAGTCTCTCTTTGTTGACCAGAAAGTTAAACTAAGAGTGGAGGAGAAATTAGTCAGATTATCTTAACTATGGATTTGTTTTCAGAGGCATGAAGTTCTTGAACAAGTTCTAAGACTGTATTTTAAATCCATATTGTAAAATCATGTAACGTCTTTGATATTTTACTTAATTTTGCTTTTGCATATTTGATAACTTTCACTTCCCTGTTATGACTTCTTTATGCATCTTTTTTTTTGTTCTCTTGTTTGTTTTATTCTTTTTCTCACGTTTAGAAGGTAAGCTTTCTCTTGCCCTCTAGTTTCTTTTTTGCTTAAAAAGAGAAAAAGCATGTCTGTGAGGTTTTCTTGTGCTGTGTGCCGTGCCTCATTCCGTGTGCCGGTGTGTAACACTGTGCTTGAATATGCGTCAGAATTTGACTTAATACGGGACTCTGGGGCTGTGCTGGGCAGACTGTTTGGCTCATGTGGAGCTGTTTCTTTGGGGAAAGCAAAAGGAAAGACATTACTATGGGATGTCAGGCTTTCTATATTTGGTGGGTGCTTTCCTCTCTGAGCAGTCTCCTGGGAACTGTTTTGGTCTGGTCGTTCCCACTGACTTCACTTGAGGCGCAGATTTCCCCAGGTAGCTGGGTGACCCCTAAGTTACCAGTGGACCTTGCTCTTAGGAAAGGAAACTTCCAGCTGTTGCTATCTCGTATTTGCCTCTCCTACCAGTTTCCTTTGCAGGCTCTGGAATTTGACTTTTGGAGATGCATCATTGAGGTTTTAAGCCATAATGAAAATGGGTAGGCTAGAGAGTCTAGATGGAGCACCTGTCCTTCACAGTAATCCTAGCATTAAAAATCAAAAGGAAAAAAGTCAGGTGTACCTAAAGTTTTTCCTAACTTCAGTACCTGGCTCACTGCATGTTCTGCTATCTAAGCTGTGAATCAGCTGTTGTTCTCCATGATCTCATGTTCCTCTAATCTAATCTCTTTCCTTATTCTCTTCCCTTTGCTTCTAGCAGATGAGAAATAGTAAAAAAGAAAAGAAGGCCTTGCAACCTTAATGTTTCTCTATTTTTGGAGGGGAAAAGTCATCCATCAATTAGTAACTAAGTGTGACTGAGCTTTATTTTGTGCAAGTGCCGAGAGCTGCTTCTTTAAAAACCAAAACCAAAACCAAAACCGTGGTCAGTTGAGTTTTTCAGGAGGAAGATTAGACATTTGGGGGCATATACAAGGGAAATATAAACCTGGTCCCCACTGTGTACAGTCTAATAGCTCTCTCAGTTTTATGCTGATCTGGAAGGAACCAGACTGTTAGGATGCTGTAAAACTATCAGAATGAAAGGAAATAAATAAAATTAGTTCAGCTAAAAGAAGCTTAAGTACATAATGACATCAGAATGAGCAAGAAATGTTTATTTTTTAACTTCATTTTGCTTTTGTTTTACATTTACCTGATTCAAATATCAAAATGCTATAAAGGGACTTCCCTGGTGGCGCAGTGGTTAAGACTCTGTGCTCCCAATGCAGGAGGCCCTGGTTCAATCCCTGGTCAGGGAACTAGATCCCATATGCATGCTGCAACTAAGAGTTCACATGCCACAACTAAGGAGCCGGCGAGCCACAACTAAGACCTGGCATAACCAAATAAATAAACAAACAAATAAATAAATAAATATTGAAAAAATGCTATAAAAGGATATGTGTGACACAGCTCACTCTCATCCCCATCCCTATCCACTCTACCTCCCTTACCCCCTAAGAGTAATTGTTTTTATTAGTTGCAAGAATATTTAGAAAAAATTTTACCCTGAAAATGGAAATTGGTAACTAGGGTTTGGTTATTTTTCAGTTTAGTAGCATTATGCATCTTTCATTGCTCAACTGTAAGCAGTGAATTAATCAGACCTTGTGTCTGTCTGTGACCCCTGGGTTCCCATTCTGTTTAATACATACGATATCTTTTACCTCCTCTCACCCCTACCAATAAAGAATTAACTTTGTCTTACCATACTTGTTTCATGCTTCCCCACTGGTGCAGTTTTCTCCTGGAAAGTGATGGTTCCTCTAGAAAAGTGGGGGAAGAAAGTAAGTGGAAAAAATTCTTGGTAAAAGTACGTCTTGCCGAATAAGTTAAGATTTTAAAGAGGCAATGCAATAGCTGATTATTTTACGTTTTATACCTACATTCAAATGGCAGATTTACAAATTTATAAGTACTTTGACTTTAAACACTTCACTTTATTTTGAAAATAAAAAATTTCCCCTCCTAAATCAACAATCATAATGATTATTAAAAACTATTTTAGCATTTTTCCTGGGAATACATTATGAGACAAAAGAATTTGGGGTTTAAACACAGTTCTAATTTTACCCTTTGTAAATTTAGCAATCTATATTTAATCTCTTTTTTTTGGTATTTATATTACTTGTATCTTGACGCATGCTGAGAAGAAAGAGGAAGTGAAAAAAATTTAAAAAGCATTTCATTGCTAAGAATTTTTGAACCCTATGTAGGTGTTCCTGTAACTGCAACTTGAGTCATTAGATACTATTATTCAGAATTCGTCCCTGTGGTGTGTCTCCTCCCACAGTGGGCCTAGGTTGGTGGTGGGTAAATGTAGTGAGTGACTCAGATGTCTTGCACAGATTACTCTAGTCTACCAAAGAAGGAAATACTGGTTAGAACATGCAATCCTATAATAACTTGCCCTTACTGCAGACCATTGAGGATTTAAGGGTTGATTTTTATTTCAGTTTTGAAAAAAATAAGGTTATATATGAGCTTTTTATGAGTCTTTTAGTATTCTATTATGCAGTATTAGTTTTAGTATTCTAGTATGCAGCTAATACAACAAAGGATTTATCTTTTGGAGTTTGAGATAAATAGTTAATTTAGGTATATATAATATTTCATCCTCCCCCCCAGCCAAAGGAGAAAAGCCCAACATGGTACAGGAATTGACATTTCCCTTCTGATCCAAGTGATCTTTTAGTTGGTATAACTGATTGTGTGTGCATAGGTGGCACAGAAGCACTGAGAAGGTATTCTTGGAGATGAGGAACTGATGCCTGGGAGGGTAGCTTGCCTGAAGGCTCAGGGCTAGATGACTTTCTCTCCAAGGTTAAATGTAGTTTATAAGATTTTGTTCTACGGCCCAATTTATCTTTCCAAAAACATCTTTGTTTAAAACACGGACTTGAGGGTAGAAATGTGGTCAGGAATGGGCTGGAGTGGGAAGGGTGGGGGTGGGAGGTGTTAGTGGAAAAGGGAGAGTAGCTTGGGCAGTGAATGAGAGGGGGTCCTTAGTCCCAAATTAAAAATTTTCAAGAGCCTGGGAACGGAGAAGCTCACTTTCCCTACCACAGTTCCTCTTGATCGTCTGTGGGAGGAACTCAGTGGTTCTTGGTATTATTCAGTGTTCTTCAGGTCTAACTTTATATTAAATTTCAGAAGTGTTTCAGGTCCTGGAAAAGCATGTAAAAAGGAGTCTTTTAGGTTGTCCTTCTGACTTCTGGTATATGTGGCAGAGTGCCAAGGCACTATGGTTTTTCTCATTTAAAACCTGAACTCATCAGTGTTTTACAGTAAAACGGACCAGAGCAGGAGGGTATCAGATCCCTGACAGCTGTCCCCAAAGCTACAAGACTAGATCTGGTCTTTTTTATATTCACTCTTTAAAAAAAAGAACAACAACAACAACAGAAACAGAGAAGAGATTGGTGGAGACTTTTCTTGTTCCCAAATTTGAGATTTTACAGAGAACAGTACTTATTGAGGGTACAGTTTTTTTCTCTTCTATTTCATACCCAGAGTGTATTCTGAGTACTTAGACCTACATGACAAGGTTTAACAAAAAGCTTTATGGTACATAGTGTAGTTGACCCCAGAGTTATGATTATTTTTACCCTTTATAAATATATCTCAAAATTGCTTCTTAGTCCTAGTTGTTCATTGAATTTGTTTATATTATAGCCGGTGTTAGTATACTTCTTTTGTTGCTTATGTCAGAATTCCGTCAATTCCATAACAAACACTGCCCTTCAAAAGAAATTCTTAAGAGACCAAAATATTTGTTCCCACAGACAGTTTTGCTTTTAATAGATATGACATTAAAATGTATTGTGTTTAAATGATTCTTTACAATTTGCTCTATTCCAGAAAGAATTTAAGGTGGCCCTCTCAGTGACTGTTCTAAATCTCCAAAATTGTCTAAAATTCATGCTCTTAAAAACTTTGGTAACTAATTGAAATTCCCAGTGTAAAAATGCAGCTTCATTGCAAATTTGCCATTGATTATTTTTAGGAGAAAATGAGCATCTCTTAATGTTAAATTCTTGATATTCTCACATCTCATACTCAGGACTAAATTAGTCACATCCTGAGAATCAGATTCTTTCCTTGAAGCATGGTGACCACGCTTTATTAGGGAGAAAAAAGCAGTGACTTTTGAGGATACTGAATAGAGCAAAACTAGTTTTTCTATTGTGTTTCAAATCGTTTTGGGGCAGTGGAGAATAAAAGCAGTTATTTAGGTTAGTGAGGATTATGAATTTGATTTATAGAGCTAATTTTCTGGGCAGTATTAACCAAGCCAGAATTGGCAAGGCAAAAGATTTGCTGACTACTGTAAAAGGTTAGTGGAATCTTTGGCAACTCTCTTTGGTAAAAGAAAAAAATTCTTGAATTTCATCTAATAGAAAATAATGAGGTTTGAGATCAAACTGTGTTTCTGTGACTGAGCCCCTTAATTTATAAAATTAAATTACATTAAAAATTGAAGTTCAATGAAGCAATGAGGGAAAAAATGCCTAAAATAGAACCTAACATGTAGGAAGTGCTCAATTAAGATTAGTTTCCTAACGGGTAGCCTTTAATGCTAGAATAGACACTGAAAAATTTCTGATCTTTGTTTCCCCTTGAATTGAGATTTTTGAAATGTTATAAGTGTCTATTGTTTTTTTTTCACTGAAAATATAAGTGTATTAGAGAAATGGTTATTAATAGATTTTAAATTAAGTATTTTTCCATGGCTATAATTCCTCTTCTTCAGAATGTGCACAATACTTCCTAGGTGAGAGATCATGAATTTTTTTTTAAATCTGTATCTAGACAAAGTCCTATAACTGGTATTAGACCTTAAAGGCTATCCGACTCTCTGAGGTTGGGTGTTGCCTGCGACTCTCTTTAAAAAGATATTGATTTGGGCCTTGCTAATTTGGAATTAAGCTAAAGTTGACTTTTGAAGACAAGGTTTGCTGTACAGATTAATTTGAACTAGATGAAGGAAGAGCAAATATTTAAACCATTTGAGAATCAAAGCACTTAAAAAATGCCACTTGTCTACTTACAGTACTAATGACAGATGGATTTTGAAATAGATCCTCTTATGACTGCCTTTTATTGATAGATAGCTATCATAATTTCATATAACTTGATAATAAAAATATTTTATTTCCATTTTTTCAGTAATTTAGTTCACTTCTTTTCAGTTGCCATGGCTGAGAATTTGTTATTTAGAGCCTTAGATAGCCAAATCTGTATCTGTTTAGATTGGGAAAGGGAGTCCAAAGCTGAGAGTCCTGTAATTTGAATAGGTATTTTGGAAAAGCTGGTGTCAGGCTGCTGACCTTAAGCCTAATTATGAGTACTCCCAATGCTTATGGGTGCTGCTGCTGGGTTTTGTTTGAATTGGAAGTGGGGATGCTCCTAGTGCCCCCATGTGGAAAACTGGTGGCACCACACCTTGAAGAGCCCCGGTTTGCAGGACTGGAAATTGAAAAAAGGTAGGGATTTAAGACGTTGCCTAGAGTTTCAGAGGTTAACTCTGTGCTTTGATGGATGGGCTCTGTAAGATCCAGTTCCCTAAGCAAAAGGGAGAGAGGCTGTCTTTTAAGGTGTTAAATAGACTTAAGAGATGGCCAGTCTGTCAGTTGTGAGGATGGGTACGTGCATATTTGTTATATTGTTTTCTGTATATCTATTTACTTAAAAAACTTTATTAAAACATTTGTACATTTTAAAAGTGATTAGTCTGTTGTTTGGACTTCTCATGCTATATCCTGGGAGATTTTATGCTAGTTTTATGCAAGTCATTATGAATCCTGATTTTAAACAATAAATTGAGACCCACTTATTTTATCCTGCCTCTTCTTCCAGATTAGGGACGGTAAGGGAACTAAGGATGAGGAGTGGCAGGGAAGGCCCGAAAGACACTTCTTTCTTGTATTACATTTGGTGGTTTACTTGTGGAATTAAAACTGAATTGCTAGATTAAAATTTTCAGCTTTCTTCCAGCCAGTAATTCCAGGTTTTTCAGATTAAACATAGTGAAACATCAAGCAGTGTGTGTATATTTCAAAACAAGATGTAGAAGAACTGTGGTTTGTGGTGCCACATGCTAATGAGGCTTCCCTGAAGCGGGGAGAGCTTTGGCAGGGCTGCAGTAGATGATTGTTGACTAGTGGAAAGGCTGATAATGAGGCATGTGACAAGAGGACTTTTTCCAGCTGAAGACATTGAACATCTTTTGGCTTGAGCAGTTTTACCAGTTTTCACAGTTTAGCAATAGGGAGACTAGGAAACAGAATTAACTGAAGATTTGCATGCAAGATGCTGCATTTTGACAGAAATAAGCGTTATGGTGTGATGAGAATATTTTTAAGGCTGTTGTAGGACTACCGTAGCTATTGTATGTTAATGGTGTAACTTCTCTGTCTTACTTTGTATCATGGTATCTTAGTTTTTGCAAAGAAAATACTTGTGGTATTTTTCTTCAAAAGGACACTGAAGCCATGAAGAGAGCGTTGGCCTCCATAGACTCCAAACTGAACCAGGCTAAAGGTTGGCTCCGTGACCCCAGTGCCTCCCCAGGTAACCCTCTGGTTCTACTTTTCTGATAGATAACAGCAAAAAGCTAAAAACCAGGCAAACAAAAGAAAAAGAAAAAAAAAAGAAAAATCATTTTGTAATCTCATAATCCTGAGATAACTACTGCAACATTTAGGGGCATACTCCATTCTCTGATAGTTTTGACTAATTGAAGTATTACTGGTCCTTAAAAGGATGAAGGGCATAGACTACCTCTCATCACAGAGGAATAAAGCAAAGTGAACTGGGCATTCTTTGCCAAATTATTGGTTCACCCCTTCCCTGAATCAGAAAGGTAATTATTTTGAATGAAAGCTCTTCTTTTCTAGTTCCCGTTGGGCAGATTTCCATTTACGTCAACAGAGTACTTAATTAAGCAGATGAAATGATGATGCTAACAAGAATTGGGAAGCAAAGTTGACTTGTATAAAGATAAGACCCAAATAGGTTATTGAGCTAGGCATTATGGATTTTCTAATCTAATATTTATTCAGTTTTAGATTAATATTTGAATGAATGTGAAAAGCCTAATGGAGTTTAGAGGCGTTGAGTACTATTGAATTGTTAGAGCCTACTTTCATCATTCACATGCTTACCACAAACTGCTTATTATCTCCAGATGGGTATGGTTCCAAGGATCTTTCTGAGCAGTCTCTGTGGTTAAAACCTCACCCTGTGGTTGTAAGGGCAGTGCTTGGCTGTTAGCTATCAGATG
The DNA here is from genome assembly GCF_964270905.1 of Leucopleurus acutus. Taxonomy (NCBI): domain Eukaryota; kingdom Metazoa; phylum Chordata; class Mammalia; order Artiodactyla; family Delphinidae; genus Leucopleurus; species Leucopleurus acutus. The sequence continues at coordinate 58,709,272 of NC_139156.1, read as the reverse complement.
TATTGCCTTCTATTCACTTGTCATTTAAAATCATCCATTCCTTCATGAATGAAATGACTTGTAAAGCAACCTTCCTAAATAATTAATGGATCAACAATGTAGATATTGAACAGCTCTCTCTCTCTCCCTCTTTTTTTTTTTTTGGCTGCACCACCTGGCTTGAGGAATCTCAGTTCCCCGACCAGGGATCGAACCCAGGCCATGGTAGTGAAAGCCTGGAATCCTAACCACTAGGCCACCAGGGAACTCCCTTGAAAATCTCTTTGTTTTAGGTGATGCTGGTGAACAGGCCATCAGGCAGATCTTAGATGAAGCTGGAAAAGTTGGTGAACTCTGTGCAGGCAAAGAACGCAGGGAGATCCTGGGAACCTGCAAAATGCTAGGGCAGATGACTGATCAAGTGGCTGACCTCCGAGCCAGGTAAAGTTCCTCTGCTCTCACCAGAGCAGTAGTGGTAACAGTTGGGCTCTCGCTCCTGATGGAGTGATTCAGAAAGCAAGTTTCTGTGAATTTTACTGAATTCTCTTTGGCTAATAGATAACGTAGATATTATATTCTACTAATTCTTTTGAGATTGGAGTGAATTTTCCTTTTGTTGAACTTTTAAAATATGTAGATGCCTTATCGTAAAGTTGAAATTGAAATCTGTTTTTTTAGTTTCTAGCCATAGGCTTATGAAAAATAAGGTGCATAGATATCTTTTATGAAGGCTGGATAGAAAAAAAACATAAAGAGTGAAAACGTTGGAATTATTTCACATGTCATTTTAAAAATCAGTTAAATAGATTATCCTCTACGTTGGTCATTTCTAGGCTCTTTTGAGTTTCTATTTCATCATTATTCATTTGGTTTTATAATTCTTTTACCTATCTCTTACTCACCTCAAGTCTTGGCTTTTAGGATCCACCCCCATTCCCCCAAATTAAATATGTATAGTTTGCTATTAAGAAAACTCAGTATAATATAGGTTTGTTTGGAACTCATACATATAGTTAATGAAGTTCTAAAAGATTCTCATCTTTATGGAATTTTATAGTACGGACATTGTGAAAAATTGAGGTATGATAACACACTAGTATAAATGGAATTTAATTTTGCTTCAAGATTGTCATGAAACGTCTTGAGATAATTGGAATACAGTATAACGTCTCCCTACAAACTAAGGCTTCAGGAACACGCCTTGACGTGTTGCACACCATTACACCTAGCCTCAAATGTATTAACATAATGGACTTAAGAATATAGTTTTTTTTTTTTGCAGTATGCGGGCCTCTCACTGTTGTGGCCTCTCCCGCTGCGGAGCACAGGCTCCCAACGCTCAGGCCCAGCGGCCATGGCTCACGGGCCCAGCCCCTCCGCGGCATGTGGGATCCTCCCAGACCCAGGCACGAACCCATGTCCCCTGCATCGGCAGGCGGACTCCCAACCACTGCGCCACCAGGGAAGCCCAAGAATATAGTTCTTAAAGGAGTGGTTCCTGACCTTTCTTGGACCAAGGTCATTTTTATAATTTGATGAAAGCCATTAATCTCTACCTAAAAAGATACGTATAAACATGCCCATACAATACTATATGTAATTTCCAGAGGTTCATGGATTCACTGTAGCCCTGGAAGCTCCACGGGCTTTAGGTTAAGAGCCTTTACCTTAAAGGGAAAAAGGAACAGCATAAATAAATGTGATCTCATTGAGTGCAGTGGGCCCTTTCTCTTGCTGTGAAGCAGTCTCCTCTGCCATGAGCATGCCAAGAACTTTACAGAAAGGACAAAAAAGAAGTTCTGTTCCCATCTGGAGAAATGCCAATGCAGTTTGACAAGATTCTTGGCTCTTCTAATTTCTCACTGCTGGCTCTTTTGTCTGCAGCCTTTTCACAGTGTGGTAGACAGTTTTCAGTTGGAATTCTCAAATACACAGTTGTATGTATTTAGAGAAAGATGAATCTGAGCAAGAGAACGAGGTAGTTGCTGTACAGGACCGACCATAAATCTGTAAAGAGAAAAGGTTGGAACAGTGAGGAGCCTCAATGGGCCTGCTTCACACTGGAGTCTGCGATAGCCTTTCACAGTGAAAGATTACAAAGCTGTCTCCTTGTTATCCTTTCTTAAATATGCCTAGCTTTCTAACAGCTTAGTGGCTGAAACTCAGTAACAATTTCCTCTTTGGTATTCTTCTATTCAGTCACCTAGAGTTTCTAGGGTTGTAAGTATATATTTTCCCCTCCATGGTACTCCAACTTTTTATTTTGAATGAAAAATTATGCAACCCATAAATATTTTTACTTTTTCACAGTTGGACTCTTATACAAACAACGTTCCTCATAATGAATTAGTAGATTTGAAGGAAAAAAGCAAATTAAAACATAAAAAGTATATTTCCAAAAGTCTTAGACTCCTCTGCCATGTAAAAGGGAGGTGTCAAGTACAAGTAAAGGGTGTATATATATACCTGGCGGTAAATATTATTGAGTTCACTACCTCAAATATTGGTATACATGAAAAACATATAAATTTAAAAAGAGGATAGGTAGATGAATGACACACCCATACTATTATTAAGGGAAGCAAAGATGTTTTGTAGTCTGTCCTAAAATCAGAAACTCAGGTTATGATGATCAGCCATTCCATTCAACCAAATGATAAAGTTGCCACCCCTATCATTGAGTTTACCAGGCTGGGTGGATTCAAAAATATGAGTATAAAAAGATGGCAAATCTTACTTTGCTATGACCTGGGAAGTCTCTAACAAAGGGAAAACAAATATCTACTAACTCACTTCATTTTTTTGTAGTAGCAGCATACCACTTCTGAGAGAGGAAAATAGTGAAATTAGTTCTTTAGGAACATGATGAGAAATAATGGTTTCTTGTCCTTGTGTGCCCTTTTCCCTCAGTACTATCTGGTTTTGATACTTATAGATTGCATAGAAGTGGAAGGTAGATATTTAAGATTACCATTAGGTTATGATAATGACAACTCTGTAATAACAATAGTCACATATGTGTATTGCTTTATTGCCAAAGTATTTTCAAGTATTTCTTTTTGCTTGATGCCACTCTGTTTGATAAGCAGGGCCAGTATTATTACCTACCTACCCCTCATTTTCTAAGTTAGAAAACTGAAGCCCAAGGAAGTTAAACATTGTACCCAAGGTTCCTCAGGTAGCAGGAGCCAGGATTTGAACAGACATCTACTTGGTCCCAGTGTGGTGTGCTTTCAGTAGCACTATGTGTGCTGCCTCCTGAAACATTTTCAATGTATACTTGCCCATAAATAAGATAATCTAATGGGCTGTTTATTTCTAAAGCATACATACTATGGTAACAAAACCTTCCATAGCAATAAGATCACAAGCACATTTCCCCCCTGAAGATTAGGTTTGATTATGTAATCACCACCAAGAGGAAAATCATTATCAAAATGTGCAAGTCTGGTCTTTAAAGTAGTTATGTAGTTCCTTGAAGCTACTGTGTATTATTTTTAAGAGCAAAGGAGAAATTAGATGGTTTGGGTGTTTTGCTTTGTCTCTCTCTGTGTTTCCTTGTGTTATCGCAGATTTAGTAGAAAAGGAAAAGGACAGACATGTTAGTAAAAGAACATATACTGTGCTTTTAGTAATATTTTGCCATTAAGAATTTGAGAGAGTACAACAGCAGCATCTATCTGTTTGAGCAGAGGACAAGGAGCCTCACCGGTGGCCATGCAGAAAGCCCAGCAGGTGTCTCAGGGTCTGGATGTGCTCACAGCAAAAGTGGAAAATGCAGCCCGCAAGCTGGAAGCCATGACCAACTCAAAGCAGAGCATTGCGAAGAAGATTGATGCTGCTCAGGTAGCAATGATGATTTTTAGCAAGGGTGGGAAATAAAGGAGAAAGAGAAATGTTCCATAAATATCCTGTATCCCTCTCCCCCTAACTTTCTATGGGTGGATAATGGGTGTTTCTAAGTGATGACTGATACACACTAGTTGCCAATGTTAATACGTCCCCTACCACCACAGGCTTAAGGCTAATGTTTATCCATATTTTGAAATAGAGATCTTAATTTTGAATTCTTCAGTTAGTTAAAAGTAAGCATTCTGAGTACCATTCCCCTAGCTCCTGATGGAGATTACAGTATGTTAAACCTGTTATTCATCTCAGAATTCACAGCTGTGTTTGGTCATAGCAATGTAAAAGGGTTAAAGCTTTCTGATATTACTCTACTATAAAATGATTTTCAAGCATTTCATGAAGAAACATAAATGTTTAAGAAACTGAAGAATTAATAAGGTGTGATTAATTCAAAGCTAAAGCTCATGAAGATATTTTATCCTAATGAGAAAGAAAAAAATCATTTTTAAAAAGATGAAGGGGGACTTCCCTGGAGGTCCAGTGGTTAAGACTCCGAGCTTCCACTGCAGGGGGCATAGATTCAATCCCTGGTCTGGGAACTAGGATCCTGCATGCCGCACGTGCAAATATTAATATCTCTATAAATAAATAGCTGAAGGATTGATTTGGTTTTGCCTGAGTAAGAACTGATGTAAAATAATAAGGATCAGCATTATAAAAACAATTGCTGGTATGCCTTATGGTTACTCTTTTTTTTTTTTTTTTTTGTGGTACGCGGGCCTCTCACTGTTGTGGCCTCTCCCGTTGCGGAGCACAGGCTCCGGATGTGCAGGCTCAGCGGCCATGGCTCACGGGCCTAGCCGCTCCGCGGCATGTGGGATCCTCCCGGACCAGGGCACGAACCCGTGTCCCCTGCATTGGCAGGCGGACTCTCAACCACTGCGCCACCAGGGAAGCCCTTATGATTACTTTTGAAATATTTCTGATGGCCTTGTTAAGTTTAGTAAAATTGGTTCATGAGTAGATCACAGTGTGCTTCTTTTCTATTTCTTTGTGTGTAGAATTGGCTTGCAGATCCAAATGGTGGACCAGAAGGAGAAGAACAGATTCGAGGGGCTTTGGCTGAAGCTCGGAAAATAGCAGAATTGTGTGATGATCCTAAAGAGAGAGATGACATTCTACGTTCTCTTGGAGAAATATCTGCTCTGACTTCGAAACTAGCAGATCTACGAAGACAGTATGTATTTAATCAATTAAATTGTCCTTTAATCTCTCTCTTTTTCCCCCTAAGCACATATATAGTTGAAATTTATAGGTTAAATGCACATATGATACTCTTCCATTGTTTTCTTATTGATTCTTTGTGACGTGGTGAGGGCAGATATTTTTAAATTAATAATTTTAGGATACTAAGAACTATTTTTTAAAAAAATATTTTTAAGAAATCTATTTTTAAAATTAATTAATTAATTAATTTATTTATTTGGTTGTGCCGGGTCTTCGTTGCGGCATGCGGGATCTTTAGCTGCAGCATGTGAACTCTTAGTTGCGGCATGAAGGATCTAGTTCCTTGACCAGGGATTGAACCCAGACCCCCTGCATTGGGAACACAGAGTCTTAGCCACTGGACCACCAGGGAAATCCCTGAGATCCATTTTTTAAAATTTCTAAGCTAGGACGTACTACTACACCATGTTTGTGACTTGTCTGTTTCCCAGGCATATGAGGAAAATAACTTTTGTGGCAGGCTATGAAAAGGTTTGTGTGTGTGTGTGTGTGTGTGTGTGTGTGTTGGGGTGGGATGGGGAGGCATAAGAAGATAGTTTCTTCCTTGACCAGCAGTGTTACTTCTTATGTAGCAATTATAAAAGATCCTTAAATATAACATCCTCACTGCAGGTTCTTCTCTTAAGGGGATTTTTTTTTTTTTTAAATTGGTGAGACAGATAAGGCTTTCATAGCATCTACTTTGATTGTATAGAAAAGAAGTGTCACTTTCTCCTTTTGAAAGATATTTTTCTGTCTTAAAAAAACAACAACTGCATCATATGCTAAAAAGAACTATTAAAAAAGTGTACAATGGCAAAAGTAAGAGTTGCTTCTCTCCCACCTCAGTCCTCCAGTCACTTCTCCAGGAATAACCATAGTCAAGTATCTTGTGAGATTCGACTTTTCATTTAACTTGTGTATTTCACTCCCTATTCTTCCACAGGAGAGTGCCTAACCTTTTTCCACAGAGGTACTTTAGAGTCCTTTCAAATCTTATATTGGGTAAGAGACCAACGTTAGCTAAGAAAGCAGACTTCTGCCTCAGACCTTGAAATAGGAATGAGTGGGAGCAGGGTGGGTATACTTTAGGCAGGAGGTTGTGGTGATAGAGAGCAGCTTAAGTAATAGCTCAAGTTTGATTCTATATCAAGCTCAATCATTTGGGGGGGGGTCACTATTTTATACCCCAAATATAAAATTATGTAGGTGGGAAAATGTATAATTGGACAATTGTAAAGTAATATATGTCTACAAATTTTGGTCTCTGTTCATTAATATTGGCTAATTAATATAGTCTTTACATTTTTACTAGATTTAAAAATACTCAGAGGAGGAAACTATGTTCTCAGGATCCTAACACAGGTCCATATACATAGCAGGCACTCATTAATGTTTCTTAATGATGAAGAGAGAATTAATGATAATAGTGATAACAGCAGACCAAGTTTGGTCACATGCCATCATTACTTATTCCTATTATCTATCTATCAATCAATCTATCTATCTATCCATCTATCTATCTGTCTATCTAAAACTTCCTGGCAGCAGGAGTAGCTATGATCAGAACCATAGTAATTATCTTCTTTGTCCAGCTTTATAATGGAGAAAGTATGAAAGTTTAGAATCATAAAGGAACTTTTAAGATAGTATCTAAATTAGTCATTCTGTCAGGTAGACTAATATTTGCATTTTTATCGGTGAGCCAGATGTGATTATCCTGAAGTTTACTTTTCTATGACCTAGTGGACTTGAGATATAAAATGAGTCAGATTTGAGATGACAGGCTCAGGGGCCACCTAACCTAGTGATGACTGATCGAGCTCAGCTTACCAAATGGTTGAGCTTGGTTGAGCCAGACTGACCAAACTCATATTTAACTGCAACATATTTAACTGTCTTAACGAGGCAAAACAATCAGAATTTATATTATTAATTTCTTATTTAAGGGTCAAATAGATAAATCCCTCTCCTTTCAAACCAAGTTAATAATTATCATTAGCAGTTTGTCATCTCATTAGCATTTGTATTAGCAATTAAGTCATCTCAATGTAAAGAGTGTCTTTGTGTGACAGGATGGCTATTTTTTTTCTCCAGGGGAAAAGGAGATTCGCCAGAGGCCCGAGCATTGGCCAAACAGGTGGCCACGGCCCTACAGAACTTGCAGACCAAAACCAACAAGGCAGTGGCCAACAGCAGACCTGCCAAAGCAGCTGTCCACCTTGAGGGCAAGATTGAGCAGGCACAGCGGTGGATTGATAATCCCACAGTGGATGACCGGGGAGTTGGTAAGATCATCACTGCACTTATTAATCCTCATTAAACTTATTACAGTGAAGATAAGCAAGTTGTTGATAGAGATCCTGTATCATCTGTAATTAGGTACAGAAGGGGTTCTTTAGCCACTGGTGGGTAAGTCATTCCACAGTGTGACTCCATCTCCAAATGTAGCCAATAAATTTCCTGTGATTTAATCAAGAAGTATTAATAAATAAATGATTTTGCTGCAGGCAAATAGAAAATTCCTCAGGTTGCAGCTGAAACTTTGAGCTAATTATTTCCAGTCTATATATACTTTCATTCTGTTGTATTTCTGTTATTACAGTCCTTAGTTAAGTTCACAGTTAAATATAATTTTTGAAAATAAGTAAAAGACACTTAACTACCAAGGTTGTTTTCAGTTGTGAGGGCTCCTGTATCACACAATCACCTGTAGAATTGCTAACCTAAAATTTTGATTTTTGAGAGATTTTAGGAATGGATCTATAAGAATTTAGGTCGTATTATGATAGCAAGCCTGTTGAAGCTGAAAGATCTATTTATTTCATTTGCTGTATTCATTGGAAAAAGATAAAATTTTTAATTGGTGATTCCCAGTGTGGGGGAATCAGGCAGACATATAGTTTACTGGTGGAGGAATAAACTGGTACAAATTTTCTGAGTGGCAATTTGGAATTATATGTCAAGAGCTTTAAAAAAGTTCATACCCATTGACTCAGCAATTTGACTTACAGGAATTTATTCTAAAAATAATTAGAGATGTTTCTAAGGAGTTACATATGAGAATATGTAAATAGTGTAAATATTTAATAATATTAACAATTATGGTTCATATGATAAAATGTTGCATAGAGTTTAGATCATGATTTTTGAATAATATTTAATGATGTAGAAAAATGCTCACGTTAAATAAAAAGAAGCAAGGAGTAAAAGTTAATGTATAGTATGATCCCGGTTTTGTAAAAGAGAAATGTATGTATGTATAGGAGCATGCAATGCATTCAAAAAGACTGGAAGGAAATGGTCAAATATATCAGTCTCCAAGTGATGGGATTATGGGTGGTTTATATTTTTTTACGTTTTTTAGATTTCCCCAGTTTTTTGTCTTGATAGGGGAAAAAACCCCACTAACCCCACTAAATGTATTATTAAGAAAAGAAATCCTTACCAGAATGGCACAGTGGTTGGCTTCTCCTGGTCTATGTGAGTTTCAGTGTTTTCCTCTTGGTGCAGGTCAGGCTGCCATCCGAGGGCTTGTGGCCGAAGGTCATCGTCTGGCAAATGTCATGATGGGGCCTTATCGCCAAGATCTTCTTGCAAAGTGTGACCGAGTGGACCAGCTGACGGCCCAGCTGGCTGACCTGGCTGCCAGAGGGGAAGGGGAAAGTCCTCAGGCGAGAGCCCTTGCATCTCAGCTTCAAGACTCTTTAAAGGTAGAACTTGGGAGCACATATCATTACATTTCTTTCTTTCTTTTTTTTAGAAATAAATTTATTTATTTAATTTTTGGCTGCGTTGGGTCTTTGTTGTTGTGCACGGGCTTTCTCGAGTTGTGGCGAGCAGGGGCTGCTCTTCATTGCAGTGTGCGGGCTTCTCATTGCGGTAGCTTCTCTTGTTGCGGAGCTTGGGCTCTAGGTGCACGGGCTTCAGTAGTTGTGGTGCACAGGCTTCAGTAGTGTGGCACGCGAGCTCAGTAGTTGTGGCTCGTGGGCTCTAGAGCTCAGGCTCAGTAGTTGTGGAGCGCGGGCTTAGTTGCTCTGCAGCATGTGGGTTCTTCCTGGACCAGGGCTCAAACCCATGTCCGCTGCATTGACAGGCGGATTCTTAACCACTGCGCCACCAGGGAAGTCCCTCATTACATTTCTTATGCTTACTATTATTCAAAAATTAGGAGGGAGAGTTTTTAAAAAATATAATTTCTTGAGTCTAGGGAAAGTGAAAAAGGTGTGATCAAGAATATAAGGAGGGGCTTCCCTGGTGGCACAGTGGTTAAGAATCCACCTGCCAATGCAGGGGACACGGGTTTGAGCCCTGGTCCAGGAAGATCCCACATGCTGCAGAGCAACTAAGCCCGCGCTCCACAACTACTGAGCCTGTGCTCTAGAGCCTGTGAGCCGCAACTACTGAGCCCACGTGCCACTACTGAAGCTCACACGCCTAGAGCCCAAGCTCTGCAAGAAAAGAAGCCACTGCAATGAGAAGCCTGCACACCGCAACGAAGAGTAGCCCCTGCTTGCCATGACTAGAGAAAGCCTGTGCACAGCAATGAAGACCCAATGCAGCCAAAAATTAAATAAATAAATAAATTTTTTAAAAAAAGAATATAAGGAAATCCAGAGCTTATTAAGGAAAAGCTTACTAGTGTGTGATAGCAATTAAAATTGTGTTTCTCAAGCTTCACTCAATCAAGGGCTCTTTCATATTTGCTCTACCATGTATCACCTATACTTTTTTATTTAGTCAGTATTTTTCTTAAAATGGACTCCTTTTTTAAACTTTATTTAAAAGAAAAGTTTATAAAAATCCTGAAATCAGGAGTTTGAGTTAGTTATATTTTTTCTAATATTCTATAAAAGAAACACACAATTATTAAAATAAAAACATTTGTCTGTGTAACACCTATATTCATTTCAGATACCACCAGCCAGTGCATGCTACCCACCTTGAGAAACAGTGGGGGTGATTGATCCTTCTTCGAGTATTAATCTAGAATAAAACTTAGATTGGACAAAGTGTGATAATTATGAAAAGGAGTTTTTTCATGACTTCTGAGAATCTTCTGCTTTTGACCCATGTTAAAATAAAAAATGGATTCATATATTGGTTATCAAGTTTTTCTAGAAACTTATTTGAAATATCCAGAAAAATTCCATTATTGATTTCTTTCATCTAAATATAGGAAGTTGCTTAGAAATTTGGCACTGCATCCACCAAACAGTCCTTACAGTTACTGTAATTATGTCAGGCCCCTCCAGCACTGGGATTGTTGAGGAACTCTGTCTCATCTCATGGTCTTCTTTGGGCTCAACCCCATGATTCTTAGTATTATTCTTAGGGGCCATCAAGAAAGGAAGTAAGATTTCTTGTTTGGGTGGAACAGTCTAGGGAAATGTGGGTCATGTGGGCAGGATTCACTTCTTACACCTGTTTCATGCTAGCTCAGTGCTTTGTACACAGTTGATACTCATAGCTGATAAAGTTGAATGAAACACCGAATGAATGAATGTGTCAGTGAAGGAAGGACAATGGCAGATGTGCTTTTTGGATATTTCTGGAAATTTTCATTTTTAAACAATGTTTTTAAGGATCTGAAAGCCCGGATGCAGGAGGCCATGACTCAGGAGGTGTCAGATGTTTTCAGTGATACGACAACTCCCATCAAGCTGTTGGCAGTGGCAGCCACTGCCCCTCCTGATGCACCCAATAGGGAAGAGGTGGGTATCTGAGGTCTTCCATTTCTTCTGTTGGCCAGCCACATGTATATGTATATGTATGTGTATGTGTGTGTGTAAAGGTAAAATGTGACTGCAGTGTATGTCAGGAGTGGTTGGGATATTGTGGATGAAGGGTGGAAAGGTAGAAGAGGGAAGAAAGGCCTTGCCACTTCTTCTTTCAGTCACCAAGTATGTCGCTTAGGAATGTCTTTAGGACATGTCTTCACTTGCAAGCAGTAGAAGACCTGACTGTCAGAGATGAAAACAAGTGGGTTTTATTTTCATCCCATAACAAGAAACATGGAGCTAGGTAGCCTTGGCATTGGTTCAGCAGCTTGATGCCATGAAAGCTAGCATCTCTCTGATTTTCTTGATCTTTTCCTCATGATGTGAGATGCTGATGCAGCCCTAGGCATTATGTTCAAGGCAGTAAGAAATGAGCAGTGGGGGCATTCCAGTCACAACTAGAATAACTGTCCCTCTAGTTATAACCTTCCTTTTAGTGTCCCCTTAGGACACTTTATTCTCCAGACAGAAGTCAGGGCAATTCTTTTAAATCATTTGATGTCATTCTTTTACTCAAACCCTTCAGATTACTCCTCCCTGTCCCAGAGTGAAGCCAGAGTCCTTACAATGAACAGTAAGGCCAGTGATGTGCTGGTAGACACAGGAAAAAACAAAACAAAACAAAAACAAAAACAAGAAGGCCCTGATTTGTAATGTTTGTTAATTTCCATGATGTAAATATTCCCATGATGGCGGTTTTAATGTGAAGTCACTGTAAGCAGAGTCGGGAAGAGATGGGCACATTTGGCTCTTATGAGCTTGTGTGAGTTGGTACCAGCAGCTTCGTCAACACCACTGCATCTGGTCCGCCATCTACTTGTCTGACCTTGTGTGGTGCCTCTCTTCCCCTCATGCTCCTGTCTCTGCATTGATCTCCTTGCGTTGTATTCCCAGTATTCCTTGTTTATGTTTGTATGTTCTAACCTTGGGGCCCTTGCTGTTGTTCTCTCTGGTCCTCCCACAGATAACTGCAGGTATTGTTCGCTCACTTTCCTCAGCCCTCTACTGAAATGTCACTTTGGGGTCACCACCTAAGATCGCAACCCCACCCCAAGCCCATCCCAAGAAATTCCCTAATCTCCATATCCTACATCTCTCCTTCGTGTTTATCAACACTTACATATTTAGCTCGTTTTCCTCACGTTAGCATGAAAGCTCCATGTGGGCAGGGATTTTGTTTTGTCATTACTTTATTCCCATTTCTTAGAACAATGTCTGACACATCCTTGGTGCTGAATAAATGAAAGTAAACGCTCACCCAGAAATCCTCCAGGAGACTTTTGTGTATGTCTCATTGGCTAGAATGCTGTCACATGGCTACCTCACTGCAAAGGAATCTAGGAAAGCAAGTATTTGGTTTTCCATCCTCTATAGTATTGGTAGTGAAGGAGAAAGGGTTGGGTCAGGCACCCAAGACAATGTAGAACTGGTGAGCAGACGTTTATGTTATTCTTATTTGCTAATGACCCCCATTTTCTTTCTCTAGCCTAGGTTACTGGGCAGTTCAGCGCATGGTCCCCTTAGGCTGGGGTGATGTGCTGTGTTTTCATTCCAGACATCGGAGTGTCTGATGAGCAGACAAAACTGTCTGCTGGTAATCTCTACCTAGATGCTGCATGGGTACCTCAGCATGTGTTGTCCTCCTGTTTTCTTCCAGCTGGAAATTTGTGAGTCGCCACTGACTCTTCCCTTCATCTTCCCACATCTATAAAGTAAGACAAGCTAATTTGATCTCACAAATACGTCTTGAATTCTCTCTAATTTCTATTCATGTTGCCACGGCTCTAGTTCTGATCCTTGTTCCCTGCTGCCTTTATAACTACACAGCTGAGACTGGTCTTTGAATCCATCCCTAGGGCACGAATAAAATAAAAATACAGATCTGACCCTGATATTTTCCTGCTTAAACCTTTCAGTGGCCCTTCCTTTTCACATAGGAGAAAGCCAGAGCTCTGTGATCTGGCTTCTAATACTCCCTCTACCCCTGTTTCCCACAAACCCCACCTCTCAGTTCATGCCCCAGCAATACCTCATTGCTTATAGTTTCCTGCGTACTCTGTCCTTTCTTTTCTCCATGTCTTTGTTCTTTCTGTCTCTCTACCTAATTATTGTCCCCTTATCTCTTTTGGCTAATTTCTGTTTATCCTTTATTCTAGTATCCTTTACTTCCTGGATAGTCTAAGTGCCTTACTTTTTCCTCCCAAGTATCAATGCTTAGTTTTATTATTGCACATAGCACACAACTATTGTAGGTATCTGTTTATGGGCCTTTTTAACCCTGCTAGGATGTGAGATCCTTGAGATGCAGAAATTATGTCTTATTCATCTTTGTATCTTCAGCACCTGTTCCAGGGCCTGGCACATAGTAGGTGCTCAGTACAGTTTGGTTGAGTGACAAGAAAAGCAAGCTAAGCAGTTGGGTAAATCAGAGGGAGCAGCTGACATAGACTGGGGTTGAGATGGTGAACCAAAGTTGGCAAAGCCTTATAGATTCAGAGTGGGAGACCAGCCAAGGAGAGAAACAAGGACTGAGGCCAGGAGAAGAGGACCAGGGGGCTAGAGATTTAGGAAGAGATCCTGAGCATTAAATGGCAAGAACCCAGCTGGCTGAATCCAAACAAGAGGTCAGAATGGGGAAGAGACTTGCGTGCATAAACATAGAACCCTGGCAATGAGACTGGAGCCTGTTGTTGGACCAGGAGACCTTCAGAGATTGTCTGCTGGGAGCCAGAACTTGTCTCCAAGTAGGGGCAGGTAGACCTCCAGGAGGAGGCAAAGAAGAGGGTAGATTCTGCCAGGCAGTTCCTAATGTGCTCTGTGTATAATATAAAGCTCACCCAGGGCTGTTGGATATACCTTGCCTCAAGCATCAATTCTAATAATGTGATCCAAACAAATGACAGAAGAACTTTCATGTCTAAGTTAAATTGTCCCCTTCGTGGTATGTGACCTTGCATAATATCCATGTCGAAGAAGAAGTTAACTTTTTAACAATATGTGAACTGAATGAACAATTCAGTAGATGGTTTTGCATTTGGGGTGATGGAAGTCAGCCATCCTTACCCTTGTGTCAGGCGTGGGTGTGAGCACCAGCTATCATTTTTCCCATGGAGGTCAGGGGCAGAGCTTTTACAACATTAATGGTAATGGGATATGTGAGGGAAGCTGCCCTGAGGAGGCTGGAGCTCTGGTTAGGACTCTGGATATTCTTGGCCTTTAATGCATCCAGCCACCTGCACTGGAACCTGGAGTAGGTTTTTCTATACTCTTCAAACTAGGGGATAAGCCTTTTGTGAACAGGGATTATTTAAGTCTTTGGATTCTGTGAACTCCTTATTGCAGACTGCACAGCACTGTACGTCCTGTTTGCACCTGGTAAGCATTGACTGCGCTGAAATTCAACGGTGTGTGTGCACTTGCCTGGATGCATGTGATGCTTATGGCCAAACCTCTGAGGAGATACGGCAAGGCCAAGACTCGATGTGACTGTTGTCTTATTAACTTGTAAAGTCTTTGCTGAAGCAGTTGCTGCCTCTGCTTAAAGAGAGACTTTTTCTTAGGCTGCCTGACCCATTTTATTGCAATAAATTTTCTTAATGTCTTTGTTTGTTCCTCAAGGTATTTGATGAGAGGGCAGCTAACTTTGAAAACCATTCAGGAAGGCTTGGGGCCACGGCAGAGAAGGCGGCTGCTGTTGGAACTGCTAATAAATCAACGGTGGAAGGCATTCAGGCCTCAGTGAAGACAGCCCGAGAACTCACACCCCAGGTGGGTTTCACTCCCCCTTCATCATGTCAGTACACACCATATTGAGTAAAGAAGGTTAGTTACAGAACAGTTTCTATACATTTTTGAACACTTACTATAAAATATCATGAAAGAATCCACACATACCCTTAATGTCTAAATCATTTTTATATTGTTTGAATTTTTTTACAGTGATCATGATTAGTTTTGAAAGTAGAAAAAACTAGTAAAGCACCCCCCTCCCATGCATAATTAGGGAAAAATTCAATAATCTTGGGAGGTTAGTTTATTTTGATTTTAGAGCTTATGCCTTTCCCCACATCTCTTTGATGGTATTTTAAAAATTTTAGATGTGGCCATAATTTTTCTTTTTTATTTAATTATATAACCAAGATGTAGCTAATGTACTGTAAACAGAATATTGGAAGAGTGGGAACAAAAGAAAACAACTTGGACAGGAATTAAAGTTCTAGTACATGATAGATGTTCTTAAAAGATCTCTTCAACATCGTTTAGTGTGATGTTTGTGCATTTTTTTCTTCCAATAAAATTACAGAAAATTCATTATCTTTTCATTCATTTATTCAGCAGATATTTCTTGAGTGCCTGTGGTACATTAGGAACTGTCTGGGCTTTAGAAATCTATGATACTAGATTTGGTGGGGAGCTTGTAGGCAGAGACAGGGGAAATAAGCTTGTCTCTTAATTGTTCAACTTTTGCCAATGTGGCATGTTAACAAGTTAGATTCTCTTGAAAAAATCATACTTGTCTAGCTTTTTAAAAAAAAGTCCATAAAATATGAACATGTCTAACTTTCCTTAAAAATTTCCATAAAACATAGAACATAAAACGGAGGATTTCTCTATAAAACTGAGATTTCTGAAAAAACAGAAAGAGCACTAGGCTTAAGACACTAACTATGGAAAGAGCAAGGACTTTGGAGACAGATCTGGATTCGAATCCTCTGTCACTTTGAGTTTCCTTGTGTAAAATGGAGATAATTCCTTCCTAGTGGATTGTTCTGAGGATTAAGAAGATGCTTGTGCAGCCTATAACTTATCAAATACTCAATAAATGTTAGTTCCTTCCCCAAGTGCTGCAACTGACTAGCTGGGAGCTCTTGAGCAAGTCACTTAAATTTTCTGCGTCTTGGTTTTTGCAGCTGTGAAGTGGAGAAATTACTGTCCTTTCTCTCTCACAGGCTTGTTGTGAGGATTTAGTAAGACAGTGGATGTGAAAGCACTTTGTTAACTGTAGACAGTTGTTATTATTTAAAGGAACATTTATTTATTTATTTATTTATTGGCTGCATTGGGTCTTCGTTGCTGCACGCTGGCTTTCTCTAGTTGTGGTGAGTGGGGGCTACTCTTCGTTGCGGTGCGTGGGCTTCTCGTTGCGGTGGCTTCTCTTGTTGCGGAGCACGGGCTCTAGGCGTGCGGGTTTCAGTAGTTGTGGCACGTGGGCTCAGTAGTTGTGGCTCGCGGGCTCTAGAGTGCAGGCTCTGTAGTTGTGGCACATGGGCTTAGTTGCCCTGCGGCATGTGGGATCTTCCCAGACCTGAGATCAAACCCGTGTCCCCTGCATTGGCAGGTGGATTCTTAACCACTGCGCCACCAGGAAAGTCCGACAGTTATTTTTAATAAATATTTATAAATCTGTTTTAAGTAATCTTTAGTATCATTCTTAATGGTGCTTTTTTTTTTTAAGAGATAGAACTTTTACTTAAGAGCTGCTATCATAAAAAGAGGATAAGTAGATATTAAGATGTTGAAAATTTCACAGGATGGCATGCCCTTTCTGTTTAACAGTGTGGTAGAATTTAATGAATTTTTATATACATATATATATATTTTAATATGCACTATATATAAAGTTGAATCATATGAACTTAATGGTGCTTTTTAAGATGAGGCTTAAGTATCTGTCCGTTTTGTATATGTTCAGAAGTATCAAGCAAACACCCGTTTACTTTGTCACTTTATTACCTTCTTAAAATCAGGCTGTAACTGTAAAATCTTTTGTGAGGGCCCATTCTGGGGAGCTGTTTATGAGACCAAACTAAAGTGCTTGTTCTGAAAAGAGACGCACCGATTTTTGGCCTTATAGTGCCACCTGTAGGTAAAGAGGGGGAAGCTTTGCTGAAGGTTTATATTTGAGTGGTGTTTAAAGGTTGTTTTGTCATTGCCAGGTCGTCTCAGCGGCTCGCATCTTACTTAGGAATCCCGGAAATCAAGCTGCTTATGAACATTTTGAGACCATGAAGAACCAGTGGATCGATAATGTTGAAAAAATGACAGGTAGAGTTGTGTGCAAAATTCTTCCTGTCTGATCCATGAGACTGAGAAACTCAAACAGGACCAGTTATGTTACTCAGCTGTAATTGGATAAAGGGACCGTCATGTGCTCGACAGTGTACTTGGCCCTGATTAAGGCCGCTGAGCAGCAGCGGCTTCTCATTCAAGCCTTGCAACTTTGTCCGAAGAGAGACTCTTTGAGTCTCTTTGATTTTAATGTGGCCCTCCCGGTGTGATGTTTATTGTTACAGCTCCTATCTTCTCTGAATAGTGTCTTTTCTCTGTCTGAGCCAGAGTTTGGTTTCAGAGGCTGAGAGGCGGTGTTTGTGGATACAGTAAGTGTCCCTGTCATTTTCAGCAGGTTCACATTTCAAGGAACCACAATAGCTACCATTTAATACAACTTGTCTCAGAGTTTCCTCCAACTTATCAACTACGTAGTTTTTTTTTTAAAAAAAGGAGAAACCAACAACTGACAAACCTGTGTCTGTGCGATAGAGGTGGCACCTCTGAATCTTCTTCATTCTCTTTGGAGGGAGGGATGGGAGAGGAAGAGATGAGGAATGTAGGCTCTTCGGCTTCCCTGCAGAACCTGCTGGGACAGGGGTCCATAGCAGCCAGAGATGAAAGTGGAGCTCCTGAGGTGTCTGAAGAGAGGTAACAGAAACAAGAAACAGGCTGTTAGGGTTATTGGAATCCTCTGCGTGGCTCATCTTGGGCACTGCAAGCTGCCAATAAGCAACAGATGGCTGGGGAGTGAGACGGGAAGGGAGAAAATACTGTTAACAGATAATGTGGTGCTGATGCGGTGAAGGTTTCAGACGCAATCCTTGTTTCCTCCTGATGTCAAAGCGTTTCTGGTTGTCTGTGGTAGATACAAGAAGGCTGGTGGCCACGGTTGGTATAAATGCTGTGAGTCTGTATGGCCTCCTGGGCTACATTCTCACTTTTTTTTTTTTTACAATGGTGATCACCTGGAAGCTTTTGATTGTGTAAGAAGGGTTTTGAGCTGAAGGTGAGAATTATGGGTGTTGTACTTTCACGTGAGAAATTTGAGTGGACAACAGGGTTTTGGAGTCTCTGTTCTTCTAAAATAGAAACTAAATTCCATTTCTGTTCTCCGGACAGGGCTGGTGGACGAAGCCATTGACACCAAATCTCTGTTGGATGCTTCCGAAGAAGCAATTAAAAAAGACCTGGACAAGTGTAAAGTCGCCATGGCCAATATTCAGCCTCAGATGCTGGTCGCTGGGGCAACCAGCATTGCTCGTCGGGCCAACCGGATCCTGCTGGTTGCTAAGAGGGAGGTGGAGAACTCTGAGGATCCCAAGTTCCGAGAGGCTGTGAAAGCCGCCTCTGACGAATTGAGCAAAACCATCTCCCCAATGGTGGTGGATGCAAAGGCTGTGGCAGGAAACATTTCTGACCCTGGTAAGCAATGCATGGTGTGGTTCACCTCAGCTGAGAGGTTAATTCAGGAAGCTGACAGGGTGGGGAGAGAAGATGCACCCCACAACCATGACACAACCTGGGAGCAAAAACTACAGATACTTAGTTTGAGGATAGTATATTAAGCTTTCTCTGTTCAAAATATGTTGGACAGAATATTTTCTGCAATATTGGCAGGGTTATTGTAAGTTAGTTTCTCTGGACCAACTTCCCTGTGCTTTTTTTTTTAATTTTATTTTTTATTTGTTTCTGGCTGCGTTGGGTCTTCCTTGCTGTGTGTGGGCTTTCTCTAGTTGCGGCGACCGGGGGCTACTCTTCATCGCGGTATGTGGGCTTCACATTGCTGTGGCTTCTGTTGTTGTGGAGTATGGGCTCTAGGCACACGGGCTTCACTAGTTGTGGCTCGCGGGCTCAGTAGTTGTGGCTTGTGGGCTCTAGAGCGCAGGCTCAGTAGTTGTGGCGCACGGGCTTAGTTGCTCTGTGACATGTGGGATCTTCCCGGACCAGGGATTGAACCTGTGTCCGCAGGCGGATTCTTAACCACTGCACCACCAGGGAAGTCTCTCTGTGCTTTCTTAATGTCTGATTAAATAACTCCTGGTCCTGTTTAGTCATTATTTTGGAAATTTCTCAAAAGATGCATAATAACCAATTTATCAACCATTTAGCTTATGTAACTGGCATACCTTCTGCTTTTCTTAAAATGCTTTTTCTCTGGACAACATTCATTATTTCTGTCAAATCTGGAAAGCCTAAGTTAACCTGTGGGTCTCCTAGGTCTTGATCTTGATCCTACACCAAAGAGTTTGTGTTTTCTTTAGCTGAATTTTGATCATATTTTCATTACTGCTAAAGATGTAACCACTCCTTTTTGGTTGGAAACATCTGAATTCCTTCCTCCTGTGAGCCTCTAGTGTTTCTAGCCTCTTCTATGAGTAGAATCCACTCAGTGTGAGAGAATGGGAAGGAGGGGCTGCCCTGTTCGTCCCTAGCCCAGGTAAAATCTTTCTGGTTTTCTCAATCCACCATCACTGAAGATGTGCTCAGTTTCCTAATTGGAGTTTCTAATAGTTTGAGTAGATTCCTTTAATTCTGGGTGACTGGACACAGTAGCAGCAGCTCAATGTAGGGGTTAATATGCTGAATGCCAAGTGGAGCAAAGGAGTAGGGAGAAAGGTGAGAAGTACTCCAGGGAATGTGTGCCCCATCTGAAACTTGACATCTCCCCTGTTCTGAGTGGGGCAGGCTTATCTCTCGACTGCTTTATCATGAGAGGTGATGAGCACCACCTGAGCCCAAAGTGTTCCTGGCCCGGCAATGTGCTGAGTACTTGTTAGCTGTACAGGCAAGAAGGCGCCCTGAGCACTACAGGGATCAGCTGGTTTGTGCCACTTTTGACTCTTTGCAGGCCTCAGGGCATCTGCCTGGCTCTTACCTCCCTTCCCCTTCAGTCACTGCCTGTGCTGCTTACTGGCAGTTTCATATCCAGCTTTTGTTACTGGAAACCAGTTCTTCTGCTGGACAGACAGTGCTCCAGGGCACTGACCTACCCAACTGAAAGTGAGGGTGTCTGTGTTTAGGCCTGCAAAAGAGCTTCCTGGACTCGGGATACCGGATCCTGGGAGCAGTGGCCAAGGTCAGAGAAGCCTTCCAACCTCAGGAGCCTGACTTCCCGCCTCCTCCGCCAGACCTTGAACAGCTCCGAGTAAGTAGATTCAGAGAGTTTGGGAGAATTGAGCAGCAGGGTGTCGGGACTGTAGCAAGAGAGAGGTAGGCTGTTCTGGAGCCTCGGTCACTAGGTAGCTTTGTTTAACTTTTACTTGAAGCTCAGTCAGAGGCACAACTCGACTTTCATTCTTGAATCTGGCGGGGTATTAACCGAGTGCTTATGCATGGCGTGTGCTGGGTAAGTGGGGGTCTTTGGTGTTGGCCTGCTCTAATGGGAAGTGACTGGAGCAGAGGAGCTGGCTGTGGTAAGTGTGGATGTGATGAGTGATGAGTTAGTTAGTGGGGCAAGTTAGTGAGGAGTGGGAAAATAATCTGCACAGTTTGTGGTGAGAATTTATGTGTTCCCAGTTGATGATGACAAACCTGAGGTGGTTAGACTCTTGTGTACATTCTTCTTTCCTTCATTTGACTTTTTTTAGTAGCAAAAGTAATAAAATCCTTTTTTTTTAAAAAAAGTTAATTTTTCCCTAACTATAATTTTAAATCTTTTGATGCCCCGGAAAGTACCATGAATTTTTTCTTCCATAGGTAAATGGTTTAGGGGGAGGAAAGCTGAGCAATAGCTTGCAGATACAAATCCTAGAATCAGAAATAGTCATTATTTTTAGACATTTTCTCTGACAGTATTGGAAATAGCTTGTCCTTGGGAATAGCTTATCAAGGCAATAATTTGATTTACTGTCCCTGATATACTTTCCCATATTTAATATCCCAAATTTACTTTTCCATATTTAAGTTTCTAAGTTTGTTGAGGACAAAATTGGGTCACTGTGCCCATAGCTAATGAACAGTGCTTCCCTAGCCTTCAACGCTTCTTTTTTGATTTGACTTGATTCTTTTCAGCTGGGCTTTGGTGGGTGGCTAGGGAGGGCTATTCTGGGGCATGGATTCTTATGTGATCAATAGAGTCCTGACATTTGGAATCAAGAACTTAGAGGTCATTTGGTCTAGATATTCCTCACTGATAAACCCTTTGAGAAACCCAAGGCCCAGGGGAGAAGTTGTTGCTTATGCAGCTGCCCGTCAACAGAGTCAGGACCAGAACTTAGATCTCGTTTGAGGATCCTTGGCCCAGTAGGGCTGTGCGTGCCTCCCTGGGATATGTCCAAAACAGTAGGTGCTAACTTTTTGTGGAGAAAAAAGGAAGAAAATATGCTTCTGTTGAGATTGAAACAGGTGGTCCTTATGATCAGTGTGGATGGTCTTAAATGGAGTGAATGTGGGTGGCTTTTTTGGGGATGCTTTTTAAAGGAAAGGAAAGAATTCTGGTGGGGAGTAGTTCCTAGAGCTTTACTTACAACCTGGTAATTCTTTCTTAGCTGACAGATGAGCTTGCTCCTCCCAAACCACCTCTGCCTGAGGGTGAGGTCCCTCCTCCCAGGCCCCCACCACCAGAGGAGAAGGATGAAGAGTTCCCTGAGCAGAAAGCTGGGGAGGTGATTAACCAGCCAATGATGATGGCTGCCAGGCAGCTCCATGATGAAGCTCGCAAATGGTCCAGTAAGGTAAGTAATGAAGCTCTTCTTGCTGAGAAAGGATGAAGAGCCATGTACACAGCCCAGGAAGTCTATTTGGAAAATCACCCTCTCTCTGCTTTGGTTCCTGTTATTGCCAATAGCACAATCCTCTTCTTTCTTGTGGTTTAGTGAGATGTTTCTGGTACTTGATGGTTTCTCCTTCTAGCAGCTAAAGTGAGAGCTAGGATACCTTAGTTAGAGATGAAAGTTCTTTTCCTTCTGTCCTCTAGAGTGTCAGCTGCCCTGATGCTGGACATTTGGTCTCTTAGAAATTGCTCTTCTTTCTTGGGGTCACTGAATGTTTTTAGATGCTCTCGTGCTAATTATCCACACTGCAAACATGGCACAGTCTTCTGTAGGCTCTGCTATAGCTACATGAAATATTTGCATTTTCCTTTTCTTTTCTCATAGAAGCAGGTAGATTGGTGTCTTAGAAGCCATGTGCTTTTTCCCTTTCTCAGAATCATCTTACCCCTCAACTCAAGACAGCTCCAGGCTAACTCCTACTAAACAATCTGGAAGTGTAAATATTAACATGGTTGGTGAAAATTTGGATGCTGCAGCAGTCATGCCTCATGAATGATGAAAAGTGAGTGGTAGCTTTTCTAGACAAGAGCTAAATATTATTGTTAACCCTGCAGTGGAAGGTGGTTCGAAGTCAGTTCTAAACTGTTTCTACCATGAACCTACATCTTTATTCCCAACGTCTATTGGACTTTGTTCATTTCACACCTTCAGCCACCTCAAGCTCTTGTATTGAATGTAGTTCCCCAGGGACCTCCTGCACATGCGGCTGATCTTGGGTTTTTTCAGGCTGGGAATTTGACCTTGGTTTGTTTGGTTGGTTGTTTTTTTCCGGTACGCAGGCCTCTCACTGCTGTGGCCTCTCCCATTGCGGAGCACAGGCTCCGGACGCGCAGGCTCAGCGGCCATGGCTCACGGGCCCAGCCGCTCCGCGGCATGCGGGATCCTCCCGGACTGGGGCACGAACCCGTGTCCCCTGCATCGGCAGGCAGACGCTCAACCACTGCGCCACCAGGGAAGCCCTACCTTGGTTTTTTAACTCTGTATTTTTCTGCACTGTTAGCTGTGAGCCCAGGTTCCAAGAAGGAATGGTGACCTTGCTGGTGTTGGACCTGACCCGTGGAATCACTTATAATCATCTCTCTCTAGCTGGGGCATGCACACCCCTGGGACCATTAGCAGAGTCCCAGTGCACATGGGGAGTGGGGTGGGGGTGATAGTGAAGGTTGGTTTTACTCAAAGATTTTTTTTTTTTTTTTTTTGCGGTACGCGGGCCTCTCACTGCTGTGGCCTCTCCCGCTGCGGAGCACAGGCTCCGGACGCGCAGGCTCAGCGGCCATGGCTCACGGGCCTAGCCGCTCCGCGGCATGCGGGACCCTCCCGGACCGGGGCACGAACCCGCGTCCCCCGCATCGGCAGGCAGACTCTCAACCACTGCACCACCAGGGAAGCCCTACTCAAAGATTTTAAAGAACATATTTATTTGTTTGTTTGGCTGTGCCACGCAGCTTGCGGGATTTTAGTTCCCTGACCAGGGATTGCACCTGGGCACCCGGCATTGAAAGTGCCGAGTCCTAACCCCTGGACCGCCAGGGAATTCCCTAAGGAAAATTTAAATTTCTTTATAAACCCAGATACACTCTAAGTTATGGATGTTAAAAATAAAAGTACAAAACATTTCAAATCTTTATTTCTTACACTCTTTTCTTTTATATTGATATCTTGCCCACATTTTAAATAAATGTACTTTTGAACTTAAAAAAAATAACAGATACATTGTGCAGTGGAACACAAAATATACATGAATTTAAAGACAAACATAAAACTTAAGGGGCAGACAGCATTGGCCTACATGTTTATCCCACTCTGCCATTTGTTGCCAAAAATCCGTAGGTCTGACTGTCTCTGGAGGTTTGGAGCATCTGGGGATTGCTGACTTTGAGCTGTGTGAAGTCAGGAGCTATTTGAACCATGTGTTTAGGGAGGACGGATGGTGGTATGTGTTTGTGTATCTGTCGGTCTGCTTTGTACTTTGGGACTCTGAACCCCAGCAGAAGTGGGCTGGCCTCTCCTCTAAGGAATGGGGGTGAGTTGAGTCCTGGTTGAGACAGTTTAGGTGAAAGGATTTAGAAGGTACCCAAACCCCTTGTTGGCCCTGAATCCTCCAACTTAATAGTCAGTGTTTGGAGGCAGGCTTCCTGTGCGGATTAAGACTTTCAGGAGTTGTAGCAACCTCAAATAAAATTCCACACAAACTCTTACTTCCTCTTGGTTAGAGATGTTTGATATAAAGAACCTGTGTTTGCCATTCTTTATATAAGTGGTTCGGCTTCATTGGGGCAATTCCTTTCATTCTCTTTCCCCCTTAGCCTGTTTTCAGCATCTGATCTCTCTTGCTTCCTTCCTGGCCTTTCAGAATGCCCATCCCTGGTATTAAATTAATTCTCTCCCCCATCACGGGTCCTGTTTTCTCATGGGCACCAGTTATGAGCTCCTCTGAACTCTGCTTTAGTCAGTTGACAAGTCCATGTGTTATCTTATCTGTGAAATATCAATAAATTGAGTTTGGGGTAAGTGCAACTGGAGAGATTCAGGGTGTACCCGAAGAACAGCTTTCTTAGTCGGCTAGTTATGGATGCAATGTGAAATTGTGAAGTGTTGTCTCTGTAGACCTTAGGGAGAGCTGCTCTGAAGTGTGGGTTTTCCCTAAGGTGGTTGCTGGATGAGATGTCTTCTTGAGGCTCCTTCTAGCTGGGTGATTGTGGGGTATTTGATAAGTCCTCTTCACTCACCATTGTGTTTTTCTTGCCTCTTTCCTGGTTTGATATCTGTTGCCTCAAATTTATCATTTTCAATTCTGGAAGTTTTAACCCCTGAAGGAAATAATCTGTGTCTGGCAGCTGCAGAGCTGACCCAAGACACTTTCTGTTTCCTGGAAGCTGTAGAACAGCGTTCATATGAGCCAGCAGTTGTTCACATTGTTCTGTTCAAAGCAACTTGTGTGGTTCCACTTACATTTTCCCTCTGGATTCCTTTTAAAGTTAATAAGTTACTATTGTTTGGCTTCTCAAAAATGTTCTGACCTGAGAATTACTCTTTGGTAGTAAGTGTATACAAAAGGAATGCCACTTTCTTTCTTTGTATAAATAGTTCTCTGGAAACCGTTTGCTACTGGCGTAAGCGTCTTTCCTTTACTGTGAACAAGGCCGGTGCCGGAGGCTGAGAATTCCCCCTTCTGTGGAGCTTGGTTCATCTGACTCCTGGAGAGTATCCATTTTCTTTCCCATCCTAGGCAAACTTTGGTTACTAAACCGGCTGAAGCTCAGTTGCCCAAGCCCTACTGCTCTTACTAACACTGTCCCTGTTTCTCACCCTTCCTGCCATCGACAAAGCCGGGTAACCCAGCCGCTAAGGTGGGTATAAGTGCTGTAGCTGAGGCAGATGCGGCTGACGCTGTTGGGTCCCCTGTCCCCCCTGACATGGAAGACGATTACGAACCTGAGCTGCTGTTAATGCCATCCAGTCAGCCGGTCAACCAGCCCATTCTGGCAGCGGCTCAGTCATTGCATCGGGAAGCTACCAAGTGGTCTAGTAAGGTACTGATTAGCGCCCCCAGCTGGGGCTGCTCCATATGCATCTGGCCATGTGCAGCCTTGACACATTGCATCACTCATGATCTGTGCGGGTCCTGTGAGTCTGAGCCGGGCGGGCATCTGTCTGTCTGCACCTTGTTGTTAGGACTGGCTTCACAAGTTTGATAGGTCTGCTAATGCCAGATTAACTGGATTGCATTTATGTTTGGGAGTTAGAGATGGGGTCACTTTTTGAAAGGATTCCTTTTCTTACTGACCTTGTGGCCCATATTGGAACCTTAAACCCCTTGGGAAGCCGTGGATGCCTCTCAGTGACTTTCAGGTCAGGAATCATTGTAGACCATTAAGAGGTCATCTGGCCTGATCACTGGACTTTGCCTGTCCCCCACCTATGCCCCCTCCCCGCTGACCTCTCACTGTTGGCTCAGGCAGAGTTGATCAGCGTGAGGAGTGTTTCTGGGGAGGGCTGCTTGCTGTCCTGCACTTGGCTGTGGGGCAGATGCTGTGGGGCAGATGCTCCCTTCATGGGAGCCCACGGGGAAGGGGGCTTCACTGACTGGCTTGTTCAGGGGTTTCAGTGGGAGAGGGGGTGTGAGTTGGGATCAGATAGCGCTCAAGTCTGCAGGACAGGAACCAACGGAGCTTTGGCCTTAGGGAGTGGGGGATGGGGGCAATCACTTTTTTCCCTTTGAAGGTGGCATGTTGCAAGAAGAAAGGGTTTGAAGAGCGATGGGTAATAAATAACTAACCCTGGCACTACACTGTCCTCTAACCAAGGTCATGAAATCCTGGAATGATCCCAGGTCTGCACTGGAAGAGGTGGGCCCAGCCAGCCTTGTCTAACATACCCCTATTCTCATGAGTTCTTCCCATGCCTGTGTTCTCTCTGGCCTCAATTGCTGCCCAAGATGTTATACACCCTCCACCGTAAAAGATCAGCCACGTCATGGTGCCTGTGGAGGTTTCTCACAGAGCACCCTGCAGTGGCATGGTTTGTGTATGTCTCACTGCATTGTCTAGAAATTGTAAAGCATGAGGGGAAAAATGTGTAGAGCCTGGCCTTTTAGGTAGTTTTGAACATTGCATTTGTTATTTTTGGTTGTTATCAGCCAAAATATCAGCCTTTTGAAGGCATAAAGTAAATTACTTGTACATTTCCTTATTATGACCCATGAGGGTTTTAATGAACCAAAATGCCCAGTGTAAGATAAACTGCTGTTAGTTGGAGTGAGGGTTACATTTACGGCTTGACTCACGATTTTTATTTTCCCAACGCCTCCCCCGGCATCCTCTTAACTGTGAAGGTTTCTTTAATTGAAGCCACTTAGCTGAGAGGACTGAAGAATTGATTCTTGGCCTTTTTAAATGTGAAAAATTAAAATAATATGTTCCTTTAGGCTGAGAGTACAAACAAGAGGCAGTAGAGGGAGGGCACGAGCAGACTTAGGTCAGAAAAAATTTTTTTTCACCAAGGCTGATAGTTACTTGGTTTAAATTCTAGTTCAGCAGCGACAATCATTGGCTGCTGTTTGTAACAAGGGTAAGGATAAAGAGGATGATTTCAGCATCTGGAAAGGCTCATCTGTATTTTTCCCTTCAGGCCAGCTGTACTGCTTTCCCCCCACAGAAAGGAAAATGCCTGTTTAACCAACTTCTTGGGCCCATCCCCAATTTATTGACATGATTAACCTGGAAATGCTGAAATGCTTGTTTAGTGCTATGCCTGGGGCTCACATGTTGCCCTTTCAGATTAATATCCAAGTCTTCCTTTTTTGGTCCGGTGATCTCTCTCTCTCTCTCTGTCTCTCACTGAGTACTGGGGTGAGTACCCTGGCTCACTCTTCTGTTTATTTCTCCTGTGCTGTATCTATATCACTCAAGAATAGTCTATATACCTTCTTCTCACCCCTCCAGAGGGCTGCTAGAGCAGCAGGCTCCCTCCTCTCTTCTCTGTGCTTCTACTTCCTTCCCTAACTTGGCCAGAGTATGGGCTGAGCTCACACTGTATCTTGCTTCTCTCTAGGGCAATGACATCATTGCAGCAGCCAAGCGCATGGCTCTGCTGATGGCTGAGATGTCTCGGCTGGTCAGAGGGGGCAGCGGTACCAAGCGGGCACTGATTCAGTGTGCCAAGGACATAGCCAAGGCCTCAGATGAGGTGACTCGGTTGGCCAAGGAGGTTGCCAAGCAGTGCACAGATAAGCGGATTAGAACCAACCTCTTACAGGTACTCAGGAAAAGTGTGTGTGTGGCGGGGGGGGGGGCAGGGGGTAGGGTGAAAAGCAGGAGAGAGAAAACTGGGTGAGCAAGGAGGAGGTACTTTAGAATGGGAAGAAATAGCAGAAAGGGGAAATACACATGTGTATTTGGGAAAGACAGATACAGGCAAGTTTATTTCTGAATCAAATGAAAGAATTTTAATGCTTCCATGTCTGGACAGAAGGACTATACTGATCCTAGGGGGACAACAATTGGAATCCTGCTGCTGATTTACTGAATGCTTTCTGCATGCCAGCCACTGAGAATACAGAGGTGAATTAAGTCTCATCCTCAGGGAGCTTGTGGATAAGAAAAATAAAGAAACATACTAAATTAAATTTTCTTTTTAGGTATGTGAGCGAATCCCAACCATAAGCACCCAGCTCAAAATCCTGTCCACGGTGAAGGCCACCATGCTGGGCCGGACCAACATAAGCGACGAGGAGTCTGAGCAGGTATGTGCTTCTGATTTCTCGCCAGCAGCTTCTATTCCACTTGATAGCAATTCAGTTCAGCCTTGAGGAAATTTTAACTGTGAAATGGGTATTCAGTATGTAGGATGGAGTCTTCAGTTCTCTCAGAAGGGCATCTATGTTGGAGAGATCATCAGAAATTTGGAAAGGGAAGTAAAAAGCTCTTGTGCAACTCTTGTCATTTTACAGCTGAGAAATTGAGGCCTTGGGAGGTTAAGTGAATCAGCAGCAGTTAGGACTTTCTACTTGGTTCTTTTCCTCCCTGGAATAGGTTTGGCTCTCTCGAGGCCTCCAATGCCTGTTCAGTCCTGCTCACTCTATCCTTCTGGCTGGAGAATTTCTGCTTCCTTGTTCTCTGGATGATAAGTACCTCAGGGAGGATGAATAGTGTAGGCTTTTCAGGGGCATGAGGTGGTTAGGCCTGTGCTGAGGCTGAAATGACATCTCAAACGAGGTGCTTCTCTTGGTTTCTTTGACAGAGAATGAAATAAAGATGGTGGGAGTGTTTGCTTAAGTGTTTCTTGTATGTTTCTCGGCAGTCACAGTTTTTTCTCTCCCTGCCTGCTGGGAACGTGGCTCAGGTCTTCTCAGAAAGCCCTCATTTGAGCACCTCTTCCTCTCATTTCTTCTCTAGTAGTCTCTGCTATGAGCCAGACTTAACAATTTCTTCTTATGGAAGGTAGCACATCTTTTGTTGAACTGCTCAGACAAGGCTCATCATGCGATGGGATATGTATGTGGCACTGTATTACATACTATGTAGGGGAGTTAACAAAATACACACAATCCCTCTCCTTGTCCGGGCCAGGAGATAGAGGTTAGGAGCACTTTAGAGGAACAGGGAGGCTACTTCTCTTGGTGTCAGTAGTGCTACCTTAACTACCATGGTTTAATTCAACAGCTCTCACCATAACCCTCTCTTCTCCCAAACCATGGGAACTGGATTTTAACCTTTAACTTCCATGTGTTCTAGGCAGGGTTTGGGCACTAGGCTATTTCCTGTCATGTGATCTCTCCTGCCCCAAGAAAAGGAAATAGAAAAAACAGGGAAGAAAGGGTAAGACTCAGAGTTTCCGACCTTATCATTTAATCAATTAGCTAACAAAAATGTATCTTGGGAGTATCTACTATGTTCCATTACATATTCCAGTTAAAAAAAAAGAAAGAAACAGTGTGGTAGAATGGAAGAAACACAGGATTGCAAGTCAGAAGTTTTGAGGCTCATCCTGACTGTTGTGTGAGTTGGGCTGGCAAGTCTCCGAATCACGCTGGGCCTCAGCCTCTTTGTTGACCAAGCGAAAAGATTAACTGATTGGAAATTCTAGTCCATAGTTATGCCTCTCAGAGCCCATGAACCCTCTGAAATTGCATGTACAAATTTTGTGCACATGAGCAATTTTTTCTGGGGAGAATCCACAGCCTTCATTAAACCCTCAAAGGGTCTACAGCTCAAAAATATTTAAGAATTAAAAAAAAAATTACTGAGTTAATGGATTGATAAGTTAGTTACTAGTGTGATCTCAGTCCTGTATTTTGTATGTTTACAAGATTTACTTATTTAGATTTTCATAGATTTATAAGGTGGTTGGTTTACTTGGTTAGTTTTTCATGTGTTAATTAAATGTTTATGAAATGCCTCGTGACAGGCACTGACGTAACACTAGGGTACAGCAGAGAACAAAATTGACCAAAATTGCTGCCCTCATGGAACTTAAATTTTAGATAAAACATCAGATAAACAACCTAGGTGAAACATACAGTACATCAATTAGTGATGGTAAGTTCTGTAGAGAAAAGTGAAGAAAGAATTGGAGGATGAGGCATGCTGGGAGTTGGGAAGGTGGTTTGTGATTTAAAATAAGGTGAGCAGGAAAAGCCTCAGCAAGGTGACAAATAGGCAAGGATCTGAAGGAGGTGAGAGGTGAGCCATGGGATACCTGGGGGAAGAGCATTCTAGGTAGAGGGGACTGCAGAAGCCCGAGGTAGGGGCTTGTTTGAACACCAGGAAAGGAGTATATACTAGAAGCCACCTAAGGGTACAGTATAAAATCAGTGATGGTCCAGTTTTGGGTTCTTTTCGGTGATCCAGCTATAAACCACCAGTGATGTGACAAATACAAGGGATGCCAGGTACAGGTAGGGTAAACTGCATTGCATTCCTGGCTTAAGCCTGTTTCAGAGGCAGGGCTCCATCAGCGACTGTGAGTAATGGAGAGCTCCTCTTTCCTTACAGGCCACAGAGATGCTGGTTCACAATGCCCAGAACCTCATGCAGTCTGTGAAGGAGACTGTTCGAGAAGCAGAAGCAGCTTCAATCAAAATTCGAACAGATGCTGGATTTACACTGCGCTGGGTTAGAAAGACTCCCTGGTACCAGTAGACACCTGGTTGAACCTGGCTAACACAGAAGCCCCTGCTGAACAGAATGAAAATGATCGGAGTCCCAGGAGCCACCCAAGATTACTGGGGGGTTGAAAGCCACATCTTGGCCTGACATAACAGAAAGGAATGGGGCCTCTTCACATTAGAAAACATTTATACTCTTGTCATGGACACTTTGAAATGTGTCTCCTTATAAAGCCTGTATTCTCGACCACGGCTTTACTTGTGCACACTCTGTCCCAATAGGCAGACGGGGTTTCTAGCCCATGGACTTCACATAAACTCAGAATCCAAGAGTGAACACTAGCCAGACATCCTGTTCTGCGCTTGTTCCCTAAAGGACAGTTCCCTTTCTGCCCCCGTCTCCCCATTCTTTCCGCCAGGCTCCCAAGACCCAGGGCCCAGGCAAATCAGTTAAGGAAATCACTATGCCTCCAAAATTTTTTGGGCTTTCCATGTTGCTGCTGACCCTGCCTGCCTTCCCTGGCTGTGCTACCTTGGTCCTTTTCAGGAGTGACCTTCACTGTTGCAGGGGAAGGTGGCCTCTGGGGAGCCCCAGCATGTGGGGCCTGGATTCACTTCCTGCCCTTCCCCAATTTAATCCTTCTAGTTTCCCACAGTACAAAACCAAATTTCACTTTGTCAGGAGGAAATCACCAAATCATGTGATTCTGTCTTTACCTCTTTCCAGAGCAATGTCTGTGCTAGGGAAACCTTCCGTCCCATATCCTGCCTCGGCCTGCCAAGGTAGCCATCCCAAGAACACACTGTGTGTCCTGGTGCTCTCTGCCACTGGAGAGGCAGAGTGGCCGGGGCGTGGCCCTGCCCATCCTCCCAGCAGGGCCACTCCCAGGCACTCCACGCTTTGTCACTGCCTGCAGAGATCTATGCTGAGGCCTTATCATTCATTCTTAGCTCTTATTGTTCTTTCTGAGCTGAAATGCTGCATTTAATTTTTAACCAAATGATGTCTCCTGTCCTGGCTTTTGTATTCTTCCCACACCCTTCCTAAACAAGGTTTTAAAGATATATGTTTGTTCTATAATTTTGAAAGATCGTTTTTATCCTTTTGAAATTCAGTCCTAAGAATTGGTGCTTGTCCCCAGGAGTGTCTAATGGAAAGGCAGTCCTGTCTGAAGGACACTGCCTACCTAAGGGAGGTGGTACTTGCAGACTGGAATTCTGGCACTGCTGGGGATGAATCGATGGGAAACAGTCCTCAGTGATTCCTACCTCCCTCAGCCAACAACAGCCAAGCCCCTTGCATCCTACCCTCCCTCCTTAAGTACAGTTGTTCAAAAGAGTAATGGGTATAATATTTAATTATCACCATAGTAAGTTTCCTATTAGCAAAGTGAGAGAAGGCAATTTTTCCTTTCTTGTACTTACCACTGCTGTCTAAGCATTCCCCAGCACATGAAACTATACTTCTTCCCAAAGCCAGAACTGGATGAGTAAAGGAGTAAGAACCCTTGCCTGAATGTCCTCCCCACCTCCAGTGTGTGTTAGACCCTAACATCGAATGTGTAAAACTTGTCTTAAGTTGGTACTGTACACTCAGGCTTCCTCTGTTTTCTTTTAACTGATGATTATTTTCAAGGCCCTCAGCATCCTTGTATAGTTGCTTACCTGATATAAATGCAATATTAATGCCTTTAAAGCATGAATCTATGCCAAAGATCACCTTTTGTTTTACTAAAGACTACTTAGAGGAAGTAAGAAAAATCATGTTTGCTCTCCAAGTTCTTCCAGTGTTTTGAGACACTGGTTTACACTTTATGCCAATGTGCTTTTCTCTAATATCAGTGCTCAAGACACAGTGAAGCAAATTAAAAAAAAAAAAAAATCCCTGAATGCTGATTAGACATCACTAAAAAATTACATTTATAAGCTAGGATTTGTTATATGCAAATATTTTCTGCCTCTTCTGTTTAAAACAATAAAGTACATTTATATAAATAATGCTTTAAATGATGGGTAAGTTATTTCAGCAAGAGCTTTTAGATCAGGTTTCTCCTTTGTTTTGAAGAATAGCCAGTGAAGCTAATCCTCAAAATGTGGAAACTAAAGGTTTTTATTTAATCCAAATATTGTACTGGAAGAAGAAGAAACCAGTGGTAATATATTTACTTAACAAGACCTTTGTAATAAAGGACAACATTGGGGATTATAAACTAGAAGGAGCAGAAGTGACAAAAGGTTAACAGAGGAAAGCAGCCAGATGATACAGATCATCCCCTGGTTGAAGCAGTCCACCTTATTAGATTCTGGCTGTATGTGGAAGCCATCACTATCCCCTAAGCTAAAGCTATTACCTGTGCAGGAATATTGCAGGTTGATATTTAATATTCTAAAGCCCAATACAGAACAACAGGGTTGTCAGGGATCCACCAGAGTTATGAGGCAGAGCTAGCTTTCGGGCACATATTCCTCTTCTTGCTTGAGGAAGCTCTAAGAGGAGGAACAGGTTCTTGAAGTAGAGCTGGGACATCAGTATTTTTGCCTTATTTTCTATATATGAAAGTGGTAAATATCACTAAAGGGGGATAGTACCGCTGACTACATTTATCACTGCTTTAACATAGAAAAGTTGCTGACTAGGGAGGCAGATTCCAGCTGTCTGAGTTAAAGGGAACTGTCCAGAGGTACTGAATTAGCTCAGTAATATCTGAAAACAGTATTCACGGTCTCATTTTTTCTATTTACCATATGCTCACTGGTGCTGCCTTCCTGCTGCATTATAGTTTTTCTCAAGTCAGATGACTCTAAGGACACCAGGACCAGTATTTTCCAAGGTTCTTCTATAGCAGCACTTAAGGAATGAACCCATCACATGAACTCCCTTTGAATAAAATGATGGTTGACTCCTTTATGCAGAAAATGAGCTTTTGGGTTATACTCCTTTAAGAATTTAGAAAATGAGGCTATCCTGGAATTATCTGGAATTCTATGCTTGAAAATATTTCACTACTACTAAGAATTCATGGATCTTTGTTATTAGTACGTGGTGGTACGGAGAGTAGCTTTGATCACTTATTATTCAGTCTGTGGCTAAAAGGGTGATGGTTAGAGAAAATATATAAGGCTGAGGTCAAGAGAGGAGCACTTGGAAGTGCTCTGCAACAACCCTCACACCTTGTGTGATGAGGCAGAGTAAAATGTGACCGTGTTCAGCATGCCCTAACACTGTGGCATGCCCAGCTGAGAATGCTGAATTAACAGTCAAGCTAAAATATCAACTTGTTGCTTTCATCTTTTTATTGACAGTGTAGCCAGAGCTAGAGAAAGGACTTACTGGATTCAATCAAATTAATAAATACAATAATTTAATTGTAAAAGGAAACAGTCTACTTGGAAGTTTTAGCAGAAATTGCTAGAAGAAGGGACTCTTGGAATACAATCTGCTTGTATATGAGAAGATAGCACAGAAAGAAAATTAGTCCATATATGGATGATTGAGATTAGGGATTCTGCAGAAAGAAAAGCAAATGTACTGATTGCTCTTTTGAGGCATGAACTTTGAAGAGGAAGACATTAAAATGAAAAGCATTTGAACTGGGTAACCAATCTTAGGCAAAGGGAATAAATATTTGGCAACATCTTAATTTTAGCTGCCAAGCTGATATTGGTTACCCTAGAAATTACTAAGTTGCAAAAAGTAACCTTTCCTATTAGATGAAAGGCAGGCTGGGTGCCCTAGGCAGGCAAAGGTAAGAATGCTGCTGTACAGTGGGCTCCCTGTACCAGCACCAACCACTAGCCCTGACAGCAGAATGGGATGAGTGTAAGGGCTACGATTAGCATGATAAGGGTAAGGGATAAGTTGACAATGAAAAGAATGGAGTCACAAAGAAAACTAATAGCAAGAGCAAGAACTTACACCTTAACTTTCTCCATTCTTCATGTCTAATGAAGCAAAATAACTGGGCAAGGACTTCTAAGTCAATCAAGTTAAATGATAACAACTGTGGACTGACTTGCCAACCATGAAGATCAATACAGGTTTATCAATGTTACTGAGGATTTTGTTTCTGCCTCATTATAATGTACTTTGTCAGTACAGTAGAGACATTTAAGTACTCCAGTGACAGTTACAACAATAGTTTCAGGAAGGAATCTATTGACTATAGCCTTGGGAAGCACACAATATGAAAAGGGAGTTCCCCTGAAGACAAGGAGTGTAGACAAGTTGAAACCCTTAAGAACAACAACAGAGATAAAAGATTTAAGAAAAAAAAAAAAAAAGATTGACAACAGTGAGGCAGGCACATTTTCTTCCTTTAGCTGAACTAGGGCATGAGGCCTTTAGGCTAACTGGTTTTAAGTGGTGTTGGATAAGCTTTATAAAACATGAAGATGGCAAAGGTTCACTTAAGTTTCTCTTTTACTCCATTAATTTGCTTAAAATCTCAAATGCTTGTGCTTGCAATAACTTCCTAAAAGCAGAAGTAGTGTTCCTTTTATTACCTTAAAGCATTCACCCCTTTGATACAAATCATTTTTACTGTGCTAACAGCTGAACCAAGTGGCACAAAACTGAGATGGTACTTACTGCAGCAAGCAATCCCTATAAATCAAAATCTGAGCTTTACATAAAAATCTTATTTATAAAAAATACAATACCAAGTACAGTGACAATGGAGCATGGAGCAGCAGTGCTCCCTGCTAGGGCCATGTGGAGTGGCTTTTGCTACAGTGCTTGCTTAATGGCATAAGTGAAAAGCTGAATAAGGCAAACACTTGAAGAGGCAGTTTTCTGTAAACTTCTTGGGGTGGGAGGAATTTTTCCTCTGTTGGGACAGAAGATTTGGGATGGCTAAGATCAAGTGTGACATTTGGCTGCACTTGATACATGACATTACAGACTAAGATAGCTCCTGCTGAGACCGACCAGCTCACTTGTTTTAGGAGAGAGGTTATCACTGTAGACTTTTGCCTTGACTGTTAAAATATGCAGCCTCCAGCTGGTGTCTCCCTATGGAGGAAATCACCTCTAAAATCATCCTAGGTGACAAGATACAAATAAGCTAAGTCATTCAGAAGTTTCCTTAGCTTAAAGCTACTTAAGAACCCTACATTGATTACTAAGCAACTCTGTTAGCAGTGTGTGGCTCGACACAAATGCTTTAACTAGAATATGTATTCCCATCCAATTGGTACCTAATGGTAATAAACTGTAATGACACTTGGAAAACAAACATATCTTGAGGAATTCTGGCCTCTTCTCATGTCCTCACTTGGAACTTTCCAGCTTTCGTGACATATTTGACTCCTTTAAATGGCTTATATTTCTCCCCATACATGTCCAAGCGGTTTACTTTTAAGCCTGTGTCAAAAAGAATAGGTAAGGAAAGGAATAAATTACTATCCTGGTCACACCAACCAATACAATATTTGCTTAGCAAATAGAGTTTACTACACAGTAAATGTGACATTAACCAGTGTGCTTGTCACCATTTGGAAGCAATGTGTCTTCTACCATTCACAGATTATAGCACTATGGAAATATGGTTTTAGTTCAGATTCCCATGTGGACAAGCAGTGTCTTTTAAGGATAATTCTACTTTCTGTGAGTATGAATGACTCCTTTCTTTGTGCTTGAATGAGGGTAGGGGTGAAGGGAAGCTGTGTGAAATAAGGTGCTCTCCAAAATCACTGTACCCATAGCACAAAGTGAAAGGCATACTGGAGCTGTTGCTCTTTGTAGAGACGGAATGTCAGTTACCCTTCTAAGATCCTAGTAGCTGACCTCAGCAAAACTCAATTACCCTTAAACACAAGTCAAATTTCTCCTTACCTGAAATGGCAAGCTGCTGGATCTTGAACTGTATGTTGAGGCTTGGATTCTCTTCTGGCTTGGGTGCTCCAGATTGTAAATTTACCAGTCCTTTAAGACTGGGGAGCTTTTGTGGAGTGATTTTTCCCACATCCCACGTTAGTACCTTAAAAAGACATAAAAAACAAAAACATTCTGAACTATTTATTAAAGACATATGTTCAAAGACACCATAAACTTCTGTACAAAATAAAGCACAGTGTCTTGGAAACAGACCTGGGATTTCCACTGAGTTTTATCACTAATTAGTTCTGTGACTCTGAATGGAGAGTGAGGGTAGAGAATCAATGTTTGTTAAGCATCTACTTTTGGATTTAGCACTGTGCTTAGCACTATTCATATGCTGTCTCATAGACACCTGTAATGTAAATTTTGTCTTAACAAATGAGGAAACTAAAGCTCTGAGGTCAAATGACTTGCTCAAGGTCACACGGCTAGTTAGAGGCAAGGCTGGGATTTGAACCTACAGCTCTCTGGTATCAAATGTTCTTTCCACTATACCACCTTTACTGTTTATCTCTGGGCCTAAGTTTATTTCTCCATAAAATAAGAAGATGGGCCTAAATTGGTGTTTTTAAACTTTTAGTGATGGAACCCTTTGTTCAAATGAAATCTTTAGTGAGGAAGCTCAGTAACAGATGAGAAATTGAAGCTATTATGTTTGAAGCTGGGGTGAAGGGCCAGGGATCTGGAGCTCCCCCTTCACTTCTCATCCCTGTGTGGTCTCTGGGGAGATTCTTCAAATCCTCAGTATTGGATTAGATGATCTTTAACATTCAATGATTTTACTAAAAAAAAAAAAAAAAAAAAAAAAAAGAAAACCCTTTGCATTTACCAGGT
Source organism: Leucopleurus acutus (assembly GCF_964270905.1). Classification (NCBI taxonomy): domain Eukaryota; kingdom Metazoa; phylum Chordata; class Mammalia; order Artiodactyla; family Delphinidae; genus Leucopleurus; species Leucopleurus acutus. The sequence goes on along the minus strand of NC_139156.1, from coordinate 58,672,255 downwards.
AGCTCAATGACTCTACTGAAGAAAAGAATCATTTTTTACCCAAGCAGGAAGCAGAGAGAAAAATCATCTTTTACAATTTCTCTGAAATCCTTCTGCTAGAGGCAAATATATGTAGGGTGAGAAGGCAGCTTTCCTAGCCAACATCCTCTGTGGAAGAGTATGAAACAATGCTTTTAAATTAGAAAGGAAGAGAAAGGTCTTAATTTCTACAGAAAATTTAGCAATTAATAGATTATAATATCTATTAACAATTAATAGATCATTATATCCACATAATGCTTTTCTCTTTTTAAAAAGTTTACCAGATAGCCTTAGGTTTGAATCCCAACCTTGCCTCTAACTAGCTGTGTGACCTTGAGCAAGTCACTTGACCTCAGAGCTTTAGTTTCCTTGTTTGTTAAAGGAAGACAAAATTTATATCACAGGCTTCTATGAGACATCTTCCTCATTGAAGAGTGAGTGAATCTCTGGATTATCAATGGATAGGTAAAGGCAGACTCTGAAGGAAGAAAGAATGAGTCTCACTTCTGTTTGTCGACTCAGCAGCAGATGCAGGATTCCCTCTTCAGGCAGTGGCAGAAGCACAGCACAGTATGCATTCCAGGTTTTGTTAGGAACTTCAATTTTAACCAAGACATTAGACCCTTTCCTCTGTCCCCCCACATCCCCAAAGCACAAAATAAAGATTGCAGAAACACTTGCTCACTCTTGATTTTAGGTGGCTGTACCTTGGTAACTGGATCAAAAGTATAGCTGCCTTGTGTTGGTGTCAGGTTCATATTCAACACAACCTTTGGCATGTGAACTGTCACTGTGATTCCTTCAATAGTTTTCCCCATATTTTGCTTTGGTCCAATTGTAATATCAAATCTACCACAAGAACTGTTCTCCTTAAAACTGATGCTATGTTTCACATACACTGGTATTGCCACTAGACTAAAAAGAGAAAGAAAGACACAACCACAAAAACATACAATTAATAGTGTGAGTTCCAGAGGTGGCCTGAAAACCTCAGTCCAGAGTATCCTATACCCCCAGAACTGCAGATTGAGTATGTGTACCAGAGCAGGTTGAGTATAGCACAGTGTTCTGGAACCACTCCGCTAGGAATTATACAATTTCTGAGCAGTAAGCATACAAATCAAGATAGAAATCTGAAGCTTAATTACAGTATAAGCAATTGGGGCAAACAGCCCTAGTTTAAAGAAATGAAATAAGATCCCATAGAAAGATAATTTAAAATTATACAAACTAAATAAATCAGTTTTTATGTGGTAAGGGCCAAGAAACAATTCCTCTGCTTTTAAGTCCTGTTCTGATGTTACCCAAAATACTTTCTGATATTTTCAAGGGACAAACCAGCTACAACTCACGATGCTAAATCACTCATTTAAACTTCACTGCAGAGAAGAGTAACTTCAAGCCAGTTAGTTGAAGAATGTCCTGGAGAGCTACAGGTAAGTCTGTCTCCTTCTATCAGCCATGACGTCCACAGACCACAGTAAAATTATGGTTTTATGGTTTTGCCCAGGTTATGCATGGTCCAAAATGCTTGCTCTCAGATATATATTTTTACTACAGTCCAATTTACTACTACTCTGTACTCTTAAGATTCAAAGTATACTGATTATGTTAGACACACATTTTCACCAGTTCTTCCTGGGTCTCCTGGTGAGCAGTGGCTAAAGGGAGCAATGATGAATTCAAGTACCCAACTTGTCAGAATGAAACAGGGAAAAGTGAGTTCTATGCAGTACACTGATATTTGACAGGAGATTCTGATTGATGCATCAACATACTTTTGTGAGCTGACACGATATGATATGAGTCGGAAGTTTCCATCTGGAGGAATAAATGACAAAACCCTTTCAGATTCCCAACGCTTGAACCGGATGCAGGGGTGGAAGCTGACATCATCTAGAAGCCTCGGGTTCTGCCAGGGAAACAGAAGACAACCATATTTATAAAGTATAATGAATATTGTAACTCTAATTCAGATACTATGAGAAATTATATGCTTCATCAAGATATAGCAGTCATGTAAGAGTTTGTTATGATCACATCAACACAACTTTAGTTTCACAATGCTTTAAAGTCTGCAAGTATTTTATATACATTATTTTATTTGAATTTCAATAACCATGAGGTAGAAAATGTGAGTGGTATCATTTCCATTTCATAGATGAAAAAACTGAGGTTCAAAGAGCTCAGGGTCAGGACAAGTTAGAGGCAGAGATAGCATCAGAGCTCAGTTCTCTTTATGGTTCTTAGTAGTGTATCATGCTGTATCTATCTTTCTTTTTTTTTTTTTTTTTTTTTGTGGTACGCGGGCCTCTCACTGCTGTGGCCTCCCCCGCCGCGGAGCACAGGCTCCGGACGCACAGGCCCAGCGGCCATGGCTCACGGGCCCAGCCGCTCCGCGGCATGCGGGATCCTCCCAGACCGGGGCACGAACCCGCGTCCCCTGCATCGGCAGGCGGACTCTCAACCACTGCGCCACCAGGGAAGCCCCATATCATGCTGTATCTAAAATGATGCAAAAGATCAATGCCCTTTCATATCAACAAAGCATGTAATAATTCAGGAAAAGTAGCACCGCACATTTGCAGATGCCAGCCAGCCATTTAAGCTACTTCTAGCATACTCAGAGGCAAAGACCCCTCCTCAGCCTTTCCATAAAGGCAATGCTCATCATGTAAGCTACTGTCTTTGGAAGCTGTGTTAGGAATATTTCTTAGATAATCCTTTGCAATCTAAAACAAACATGTCTCAGTATTTATCATTTCATTTAGTACTTCACATGTATTAGGCTTGCAAGGAGCTACAAAACAGGAGAAAACTTACCATGAAAGAAAGGGAAAGGTCAGGCATTCCAGATAGCTTAATGCAAGCATCAATTACCCCCTGAATTTCTGCAAAGACTGTAGATCCTAAAGAAAGAAATAAAGGTGATAACATCACTGGAATCTGCATCTTTACTAGAGCTATCACTGTATCTGAAGTAATGGACATATCTCCTGGGTGTCAGACATACTGAAGCTTTGCACATCTATTAAAAGGTTAGTGGACAGAGGACCCATTACACTAGTTCAGATAGCTTCTTTACTGAGTGCCATGGCCTATACCTATCTCTGGTTAGAATATGATAATTCTAAGGAAAATCAAACCTGTCCCTATCTTTATAGCGTCTACTTTGTAAGACTGCTGGATATGAAGTTAAAATATTTTTTTCCAGTGATTTTTAAAATTAAAAAAAATTTATTCAATTTTTAAAGGTTACTTTTCATTTACAATTATAAAACATTAGCTATATTCCCTGCATTGTACAATACATTCTTGAGCTTCTCTTACACCCAACAGTTTGTATCTCCCATTCTCCCACCCCACCCCACAATGGTAACCACTAATTTGTTCTCTATATCTGTGAGTCTTCTTTTCTGTTAAATTCAATAGTTTGTTGTATTTTTTTAGATTCCATACATAAGTGATATCGTACAGTATTTTTCTTTATCTGACTTATTTCACTTAGCATAATGACCTCCAAGTCCATCCGTATTGCTGCAAATAGCAAAATTTCTTTCTTTTTTATGGCTGAGTAGTATTCCACTGTGTATATATCTTCTTTATCCATTCATCTGTTGATAAACACTTAGGTTGATTCCATATCTTGGCAATTGTAAATAATGCTATGAACACTGGGGTGCATGTATCTTTTCAAATTAGTGTTTTTGTTTTCAAAATTAAAATATTTTAATGACCTTTTTTTTTTTTAGATTCCATATATGTGTTAGCATATGGTATTTGTTTTTCTCTTTCTGACTTACTTCACTCTGTATGACAGACTCTAGGTCCATCCACCTCACTACAAATAGTTCAATTTCATTCCTTTTTATGGCCGAGTAATATTCCATTGTATATATGTACCACACATCTTCTTTATCCATTCATCTGTCGATGGACACTTAGGTTGCTTCCATGTCCTGGCTATTGTAAATAGTGCTGCAATGAACATTGTGGTACATGACTCTTTTTGAATTATGGTTTTCTCAGGGTATATGCCCAGTAGTGGGATTGCTGGGTCGTATGGTAGTTCTAGTTTTAGTATTTTAAGGAACCTCCATACTGTTTTCCATAGTGGCTGTATCAATTTACATTCCCACCAACAGTGTAAGAGGGTTCCCTTTTCTCCACACCCTCTCCAGCATTTATTGTTTGTAATGGCTCCTATTTCTTAAAAGTTAACAGCTAGCTTAGTCCATTTCATTAGAAACTTGGCTAATTTTATTTAAAATACTTTAACAATAAATCAAAGTTAAAATATTTAAAATAAAATTAGCCAAGCTTCTAATGAAATGGACTAAGCTAGCTGTTAACTTTTAAGAAATAAGAGCCATTATTCTTTAATAGTACAGCTATTATTCCATACAATGGAATTTTATAATAAAAAGGGCACTCACTGTAGAGACAGTGTCTATAATTCACAGTAACTCATATTCACACACCAACTAGCTGTGTGACCTTGAACAGATTACTTAACTCTTCTAAGCCTCAGTTTCGCCTTGTATAAAATGTGAGGGTTGGACTAGATGTTTTTAATAAAACGTTATGGTTCTAATACAGTACTGCTCTTTAGTCTGGGGTCTTTACTAGAAGGACTGCAGATAAACTGGTAGCAAAAAGTATGGTGCATAGTAGATATACAACAAATATTAAACTGAATAAATGGCAAGATGGAAATGAATATAGGGTAATAACTGGCTTAAAGTAAGGTGGCATTAGATCTGATTTACAAAGGTTTGGCATTTCTCAACTAGAGGTTATGAAAATAATATGTAACCTCTGGACAAAATAAACAGATTTGAAAATGAATGCTTTTCCACTGAAATGCATACTGCCAAGGGATTTCGGTTTTCTATTCAGCTTATGTCAGCTGAACTGTTTTTTCCCTGATAAGATAATATGCACACAATTACCTGATTTATCTATAATTGCATCTATTTCTTCAACGACATCAAAATAGGCTTCATTGTTTGTGTACTTTACCCCTGCTCGGCGCCATGGGATGTTGGACAGCTGCCCAGTGGGGAGTGTGTCCCCAACATTACTACTGCCTAGAAACCGGAAAAACAGAAAGCAAAGCTAACACATAAGATGCTCATCAGAAAAGCTCTTAACAGAAAAAAAAACTCAAGTACTTTAGCTGCTTCTTTAGTGTTTGGGTATTTCTCCACTGAAGTTGTGGATGGTTTACAGAACTGTCAGAGACATATCCATACCAATGTGATCAAATTTCTAGAAGACAGAAATAGGCCATGTGGTCCTGTGTCTATCTGCCAAACCAGGTTAAATTCATTTACTTATCTTTTGCTTCCTGTGTGTTAACAGTGACCTAACCTAATTCCAGTGGCTCAACAACAGAATCTCATCCTGCTACCACTGAGGAAAAAAGAGGCTGGTTGTTTCAAAACCCTCTGCTGATAAAATGTCTGCACCGAGAATACAGAGTGATAAGTAGGCCATTTGGTATTCAGCTTAAATTATACATGAGATGCCGCCAAGCAGAGTTAACTGGCTGAAGAACATACTCTGGCCGTTTCCCATTTTAAGGTCAGCACACCCATATGGCACACCCACATGCAATATGGCTAATGTTCAAAATCTGGCTAATTTCCTGGTAAACTGACATATGTCTGAAAATAAGTCTGGTTGTCCAAAACATATACCCTTGAGCTGTGACATATTTAACATTCTGGTTAATTTACTTTTCCAACTCAAAAGTAGTACATGCTTAACAATAACAACAACATGTGAAAAGTTCAGAAAAGTAGCTAAAAAAAAATCTATCTTCCTATCACCAAAATACACCTACCATTAACATTTTGGTACATTTCTTTAAACATTTCCTTCAAAACAGGTTGCATTTATTATTTTTTTCTATTTTGATAATTTTGCTTTTTTCAGATTTCACTTTAAAATATACAATTGGCCCTTGGGACTTCACTGGTGGCGCAGTAGTTAAGAATCTGCCTGCCAATGCAGCGGACACGGGTTCGATCCCTGGTCTGGGAAGATCCCACATGCCTAGGAGCAACTAAGCCCGTGCACCACAACTACTGAAGCCCTCATGCCACCGCATGCCTGTGTGCCTAGAGCCCGTGCTCCGCAACAAGAGAAGCCACCGTTAATGAGAGCCTGCTCGTCGCAACTACAGAAAGCCCACGCACAACGAAGACCCAACGCAGCCTAAATAAATAAATAAAATAAATAAATAAAAATTTATTAAAAATAATAAATACACACTTGACCCTTGAACAACACAGGGTTTAGGGGTGCTGATCCCTGTGCAGTTGAAAATCCATGTATAATTTTACAGTTGGTGTTCTGTACACATGGTTCTGCATCAACAGATTCAACCAACTGCGGCTTGTGTAGTACTATAATATGTATTTACTGAAAAATATCTGACTTTAAGTGGACTTGGGCAGTTCAAACCCGTGTTCGATTGTAGTTGCAGTCCAAGTACACATACAACTTTGTAGTGTAATTATGGTTGGTGTTCCTGTCTCCAATCCTGTTGCCTTCCAGAATTTTCTAAAAACACTACTTTAATCTTTCTGTTCAAACACTTTAAATGTTTCCCCACTAGCTTTATGATTAAAGCTAAATATTTAGACTACCATTCCAGGACTTCCTCAACTTAACTTTTTAATTTTATCTCACTACTCAACTGAAAAACAGCTCTACTTCTGTTAAACAGGTTAATACAATTCAAGATTTTTCACTGTGTGTTTTTTCTCATACAGTTCCATCTATGAAGAATGTTCTTATTCCTCCCTCTCTTCCTAAATTCTATTGATTCTCCAGGACCCTGTCCTAGGGCCACCCACTACAGTTCAGGAGAGATTACTTTATCCACTGAACCACTCTCTTGATCTTTATAATGTATTGCCTTAACAATCCATGTTATGGGACTTCCCTGGTGGTCCAGTGGTTAAGACTCAGCGCTCCCAGTTCAGGGGGCCCGAGCTTGATCCCTGGTCAGGGAACTAGATCCTGCACGCATGCTGCAACTAAGAGTCCACATGCCGCAACTAAAGATCCCGTGTGCTGCAACTAAGATCCGGAGCAGCTAAATAAATAAAAATAAAATAAATAAATATTTAAAAAAATATCAAATTTTAAAAATTTTATATTTCACTAATTTTTTTCTGACTATAAAATACATGTTCATTTTGGAAATCAGAAAGTATAATGCAAAAATAAAGATAATATGTAGTTCCTTAGCTGGAGATGGTATTATAAACTTTAGAACATTTTTTGTGGGAATATTTATGTATAATTAAGAGTAACCTTTTATGGTTGTGTGCTTTTTTTTTTCTTTTTTGGCCACGCTGCACAGCTTGTGCAATCTTAGTTCCCTGACCAGGGACTGAACCTGGGCTCCAGCAGTGAAAGCAAGAAGTCCTAACCACTGGACTGCCAGGGAACTCCCTGTTTTGTTTTTTTTTTCCCATTTAGTATTACACCATGTGTACCCTCCAGTGTCACTACACCATCTATAAAGTATGGAATTGCTTTTCAAAATCTTATACTGTTATTTATGTGTTTCAATTTTTTTTTTTCAGTTTCTCATCCAGAGTTTACGTTTTAGGAGCAAAGACACCCCATCTTTTTTTTTTTTTTTGGCGGTTAGTTGATGTCTTTTATTTATTTATTATTATTTTTTAACATCTTTATCGGAGTATAATTGCTTTACAATGGTGTGTTAGTTTCTGCTTTATAACAAAGTGAATCAGTTATACATATACGTATGTTCCCATATCTCTTCCCTCTTGCGTCTCCCTCCCTCCCCCTCCCTATCCCACCCCTCCAGGTGCTCATAAAGCACCGAGCTGATCTCCCTGTGCTATGCAGCTGCTTCCCACTAGCTATCTACCTTACATTTGGTAGTGTATATATGTCCATGCCTCTCTCTCGCTTTGTCACAGCTTACCCTTCCCTGTCTTTCCTTAAATTTCTCCTGACACTCAGTCTTGCCCAGAGGATGAATAAAGGAATGATCACTTTCTTATAGGCCCCTCTTACCCCGTTTTTTAGGTCAGTGCACTTGGAAAGGGGTTTGCAATGGTGGACAGTATAGCTGAAGTGGCATATAACATTTCACAGAAATCTTTCTCTAGAAGACTTTGATACTTTCAAAAGTATATCGTCCTCTGGATGTACCTAATTTCTAGCTATACTCAAGAATTAAACCAAAATTAGAAGTTTGTAACACAAATACAAGGCCCACAATGCACGAAATCTCACAAATAGACTAATTTTCTCTTTTTAATATATCTTCTATATGTACAAAATAAAGACTTGGAGGAGATGGCACGTACTCTGTGGTGCAGTCTTAAATTTTCTATACTCTAGTAATTGTGGGGTATGCAGCATAATGCCAGATTTATAATGCTATATTTTAATTTTATTTTTTTTCCAGCTTTACTGAGATATAATTGACATATAACATTGTATTAGTTTAAGGTACACAACATCATGATTTATGTATATATTACAAAATGATTACCACAATAGTTAACAGCTGTCACTACATTGGCTTCTTTATGATTAACTGGGATAATTTATTCAGTCTTACTAGTTCCTGTTAAACAATAGTAATAATATTTTTGTAGTCTTGTAGCAAAATAACAGAAGAGTAATAACCAAAAGTTCTGTATCATTTAAGATATAGTCTCTTTTCATGAAAAGAAATATATATCCATTTTAACATTATCACTAACTATAATTCTGGCCAAAATGGACTACCTTAATAATCTGCCAGATCATAAGCAAAAATGAATTGTTTATGAAGTTTTAATGGCTCAGTTCCTAACAGAGTGTGTTTCATCTTACCTGTAATAGAGTTGACGACAGAACGCAGAATTGTTGGTGGTTTAATCAATTCTTTCAAAATGTTAGATTCAGTAGCCAGTGGAAATCCATTGTCTAACATTTCTTCCAAGAGCTCATATACTATGACCACATTATCCTTAATTGCAGCCTCCGAACACTCACCAAAGTAGTCCTAACAAAATGTACATAACATTACACAATGGAAGACATGAAGACAGGCTTGCTAAATACTTTTTGTTCTAAAGGGTAAGCTTACAGTAGCATAATTCATTGTTTAAGATGTTGAAAATATGTAAAACAGAGGGAAAAAACCCTCCATAGTTCTATATACTATTTCTCAATATTTCCTTAATATTTTTAAATTGAATTGAATTCCTATTACATATTATGCCAGAAAGTACACTGAAATGTTAAAACAGAATGTGAACTATAAAATTCATTTGCCTTGATTAGGTACTCCAAAAAACAAAGATCAGTTTAAAATTATTGGTATATTCAGCAAGACAAGAAAAAAATAAAGTGTAAGTATTGGAAGATTTCATAACCAGTCAAAATCGTGGTACTATTCAGAGAACTGTATGTGGAGGGCACTATTATTTCCTGATGACATAATTTATAATACATAAAAAAAAATACAGCTTCCATTACGATGAGATTGTTTTGTTCTTCTAAAACAGTAACCGGAGCACCATGTGTACTACTGTATGCCCTACTAAAAAGGTTTATGTTTATGAACTTATGCTTAGTTGAAAAGAAGAGGGAGAGACAGAGAGACAGACTACACATCAAAAACTGGGTATTTAAAGAATATAATCATAATATAACTTGGATAATTCAAATTCAAAGTATCTGATGAATAACCAACCTGAAAAGTATCAGCAACTCGATGTAGGAACTCAATTACAAAGAGAGGTGGCACTTCAGTCTGTATGACAGAGACAAAGAAGAGCTTATCCCGATAGATACTGATGAGGTAGTGGTGAGGTGTTGAAATAACAGGTGGTACATTTTCAACATCAGCTGCTTTCTCTTGAGCTTCAAAGAAATAATCACAGACAGACTGGCTCACAACACTCTTCCAGTGCTTCTCTAGAAATATGTCACCGGAACAGTTTATGAGAAATAGACTGTGGATCATTTTCTGGGGGAGGAAAAACGTTTAAATTTAGTATATATCAAAAAAGCATCCTTGTATTATCTGGACACCAAAACCAGACAAAGGCAATACAAGAAACTACAGACCAATATCAGTTAAGACTATAGGTATAAAAATCCTCAACAAAATACTAGCAAACTGAATCCAGCAACATATAAAAAAGATTATAACCCTGACCAAGTGGGATTTATTCAAGAATGCAAGGTTGGTTCAACATATGAAAATCAATCAACACAATATACAATATTCATAAAATAAAAGACAAAAAATATAATCATTTCAAAAGGCGCAGAAAAATAATTTGACAAAATCCAACAACCTTTTGTAATTAAAAATATTTAAACTAGGAATTGAAAGAAACTTCCTCAACCTGATAAAGAGCATCTATGAAAATCCCATAGCTAGGGACTTCCCTGGTGGCGCAGTGGTTAAGAATCCTCCTGCTAATGCAGGGGACATGTGTTCGAGCCATGGTCCGGGAAGATCCCACATGCTGCGGAGCAACTAAGCCTTGTGCCACAACTACTGAGCCTGCGCTCTAGAGCCCATGCGCCAAAACTACTGAGCCCGTGCGCCACAACTACTGAGCCTGCGCTCTAGAACCTACGCTCCGTAACAAGAGAAGTCACCACAATGAGAAGCCCGTGCTCCGCAACGAAGAATAGCCCATGCTCTCCGCAACTAGAGAAAGCCTGTGCACAGCAATGAAGACCCAACGCAGCCAAAAATAAATAAATAAGTAAATAAATTAATTAAAAAAAAAAAGAAAATCCCATAGTTAACATTTAATACTTAAAGACCAAAAGCTTTCCACTTGGGCTTCCCTGGTGGCGCAGTGGTTGAGAGTCCGCCTGCCGATGCAGGGGACACGGGTTCGTGTCCCGGTCCGGGAAGATCCCACATGCCGCAGAGCGGCTGGGCCCGTGAGCCATGGCCGCTGGGCCTGCGCATCCGGAGCCTGTGCTCCGCAACGGGAGAGGCCACAACAGTGAGAGGCCCGCGAACCGCCAAAAAAAAAAAAAAAAAAAAAAGCTTTCCACTTAACAAAACGAACAAACAATGATGTCCATTTTCACCACTTCTATTCAACATGGTACTGGAGGTTCCAGCCAGGGCAATTAAGCAAGAAAATGAAACAGAAGTCTTCCACATTGGAAAGAAAGAAGCAAAACGATCTCAATTTCCAGATGATATTATCTTGTATGTAGAAAATTCTAAAGATTACACATACACACGCACACACTAATTACTAGAGTAATAAATGAGTTAAGCAAGGTTGCAGAATATAAAATTAATATAAAATATCAACTGTATTTCTATATATTAGCAATGAATAATCTGAAAATGAAATTGAGAAAGCAATTCAAAAGCATCAAACAGATCAAAACATTTAGGATTAAATTTAACAAAAGAAGTGTAAGACCTGTACATTGAATATTATAGAACATCACTGAAAGAAATTTAAAAGACCTAAAAAAATGGGAAGACCTTTCATGCTTACGGATTGGAAAACTTAATACTGTTAAGATGACATGACTCCCCAAATTGATCTACAGATTCAATGCAATCCCTATTACACCAGCTGCCTTTTTTTTAATGGAAACTGAGAGGCTGATCCTGAAATTCATATGGAAATGAAAGAGACCAAGAATAGCCAAAACAATCTTGAAAAAGAAGAACAAATTTGGAGGACTCACACTTCCTGATTTCAGAACTCGATGTAAGGTACAGTGAGGTGCTGGCACAAAGAGAATCATAGAGATCAATGGAATAGAATTGAAGGTTCTTAAGTTAACCCTTACGTATACGGTCAACTGATTTTTGACAAGAGTGCTAAGACCATTCAGTAGGGGAGAGGATAGTCTTTTCAACAAATGGTGCTGGGACAACTGGATTTCCACATGCATAATAAAGAAGTTGGACTGCTATCTCACACCATATACAAAAATTAATACAAAATGTATCAAAGACCTAAATATAAGAGCTAAAACAATAAAACTCTTTGAAAAAATATATGCATAAATCTTCATGACCCTGGATTAGAAAACATTTTTAAGATATGACATCAAAAGCACAAGGAACAAAGGAAAAAAACAGATAACCCAGACTTACATCAGCATTAAAACTTCTGTGCTTCAAAAGGCATTATCAAGAAAGTAAAAAGACAACCTTCAGAATGAGAAAATAACTGCAAACCATACATCTTACAAGGGACTAATATCCAGAATATATAAAGAACTCTTACAACTCAATAATAAAAGACAAATAACCCAATAAAAAATGTGCAAAGAATTTTAAAAGACATTTCTCCAAAGAAGATATACATACAAATGGCTGATAAGCACTAGAGCTCACTATCTTTTCAAAATATGAACTAAAATCACAATGAGATAACATTTCATATTCTCTAGGCTAGATATAATCAAATCAAAAGGCAGACAATAACAAGGGTAGACAAGTTTGTGGAGAAACTGGAACCCTCATACATTGCTGGTAGGAATGTAAAACAGTGCAGCTGTGCGGAAAACAGTTTTGAGTTCTTCAAAAAGTTAAAGACTGAGTTACCAAATGACCCAACAATTCTACTCCTAGGTATACACCCAAGAGAACTGGAAACCTATGTCCATACAAAAAACTTGTACACGAATGTTCTTAGCAACATTATTTATAATAGTCAAAAAGTGAAAACAATCCAAATGTCTATCAACTGATGAATGGATTCATCAACCAATGAATGGATAAATAACAGATATCCAAAATGAAATGTTATTCAGCCATAAAAAGAAATGAAGTACCAGCACATGCTACAACAGGATGAACCTTTAAAACATTATGCTAAGTGAAAGAAACCAGATACAAAAAATCACATATTGTATGATTCCATTTGTATGAAATGTCTAGAATTCAGGCCAATGCACAGAGACAGAAAGTAGATTAGTGGTTGCCAGGGGCTGGGTAGAGGGGGAAGAATGGGGAGTTACTGGTTTTTGTATTTCTTTTTGAGGTGATAAAAATCTTCTGGAATTAGAGGGACTTCCCTGGTGGTGCAGTGGTTAAGAATCTGCCTGCCAATGCAGGGGACATGGGTTCGAGCCCTGTTCTGGGAGGATCCCACATGCTGTGGTGCAGCTAAGCCCGTGAGCCACAACTCCTGAGCCTGTGATCTAGGGCCCACGAGCCACAACTACTGAAGCCCACGTGCCTAGAGCCCGTGTTCTGCAACGAGAAGCCACTGCAATGAGAAGCCCGTGCACTGCAACGAAAAGTAGCCCCCGCTTGCTGCAACTAGAGGAAGCCCACGTGCAGCAACAAAGACCCAACGCAGCCAAAAATAAATAAATAAAATAAATAAATTTATAAAAAAATAAAAATAATCTTCTGGAATTAGAGATTTGTGAATATACTGAAAACTACTAAACTTCACATTTTTAGAAAACTGCAGTTTAGTAGTTTTCAGTCTAAAAAATGCTTAGTTTTAATATAATTATTTTTTCAATTAATAAAAAGTATTCTTTAATACTTCGTAACACACAAATCCACTCCCAGGTGGATTAACAGAAATGCGTACAAATATGCACAAAAAACATGTATAAAAATATACTGTAATAGTGAAAACTATTATTATTTATTAATAGTACAATGGGAAAATAAACTAGTGTATTATTAAAGGGAAATACACAGCAATGAAAATGAATAAACTATTGCTACATGAAACAAATACGGACGAATCTTACAAACACAATATTGAACAAACAAAGCCAGACACAAAAGGATACATACAGTATGATTCTATTTATATGAAGTTCTAGAACAGACAAAGCTAATCTATAGTTTGAGAAATCAAATGGTTTCTTTTGGGAAGGAGAGTGGGGGTGATGACTGAGACAGGAACCGGGTTGGTCTCCTAAGGTGCCGGTAATGTTTTATTTCTTGATCTAGATGATTGTTACAAGTTGTGTTCATTTTGTGATAATTCATTGGGCTTTATGTTATGGCTTGTATACTTTTCTGAGTGTTAGTTATGCTTCAAATAAAAAGTTTATTGTCCTTGTAATATGGGAGACAGTGGACAAATATCTACCTTAACTTGCTCCTTTCTTTTATATAGATAACATCAGTATCAGGTGTTCAGTGGTCCATTCATTCAAAATTACAGTAGTGAATGATAAATGTAGCCTAAGGAGAAAGAATATAAAATCTATGAATATAATAATTTCTATGCATGAAGATAAATTCCAAATAGGAAAGGAAGAGTTTCCAGAATGAATTCATTCAATTCTATTGACACAGAAAACAATGACATCAACCTGACCAGTTTTTTATAGGAAGTCATTTACTTAATGAAAGCAGTTGACATTTAAAGACTATTTGGTGATGATTTCCTCTTCCCATTTGGTGAATGTTCAATAGTTATTAAGTAAATAATACTATCTACTAAGATGTGCTTTAGCAATTATTGTATTAATAAAGTATGGATGCTGTTAATATTGATAGTTTAGGGTTCCAGTTTAGTAGAAAAAGAAAATGTTTCTTTGTTCAAAGGCATCTCTATTTAGCCAAGTTATCAACCTGAGTTGGCAGCAATAAACGCTGATACCTCAGGCTTTGGACCTACTAAATTTTTCCGGATTAATATCTGGAACCTCCTAAATCTTTCCACTTTATCTAGTCAGATGCTTTGTTTAATAGGTTTGCTTTGTGTCAGTTTCTATTTGAGTGTTAAAATAGTGCCACTGGAATATAGAGAACCTACTGACTTTTAACCTCTGTTCTCTGATACACTTTAAAAATATAGAACAGGAGTACCCAGCAATAAGATCTGCAACTAAAGTTGCATTGTGATGCCTTTTGTGGAATGAAATTTTCATCTGAAATATAAAGTACGATTTAAAGTGGAACATTGGAATCAACTCAATGAGACCCAGATTTGAGCACTTCAGGTGAGCCCCCTAAGGAATATGGCATCCTTCACAATAATTAATTTTCAGCTTCATTCAAAGTATTTTATTCATTAAAGATAAATGAATTAATAATATCTAAAATTGAGTACTTACTGTGGGCCAGACACTATCCTAGGCACTTTTCTTATATTATCTTTTTTTTTATATTATCTTATTTAATCCTCAAAACTCAATGCTATAAATACTGTTTTTATCCCCATTTTACAGATAAGACAATAAAGTCTTGGAAATGATAAGTCAATTATCTAAGATGATACAATAAGTATCAGAGCTAGGATTCAAACCCAGATCCAGTTGAATCTTGAACTCCTGTTCTTACCTGCCTCTTAGAAACTAATTATCAGGAACACACTCTATTGCATCAGTGTCAGTACAATTTACTGCAATAATGGACATGTCCTCTATCTGTGCTGTCCGATACAGCAGCCACCAGTCACATGTGAGCACCTGAAATATGGCTAATGCAACTGAGGTACTGAAGTTTTAATTTTAATTAATTTAAATTTAAATAACTACATGGAGCTAGCTGTTATCATATTGGACTGGGCAGCAAATGTGCTGTTTGAGCTTATAATTTAAGAGGAAGAGTTGAAGGATATGCCTCTTGTTTAGTTAGAAGCCAAAATGTATTCTAATAAATTATTTAGACCAGAAATTATATTTAAGAGAGCTGACATAGGTTATCTTCTTAAACTATTCATCCTAAAGAAAATGTAGTTCACATGGATCTGTGGTACTCCATTGCCACAATATACCCTAAAAAAGCTGCTTATTCTTGAAGCAAGTGACTTTGTAGTTTCTTTACTTGAGCGGCCAGATTCCTACACATCCTCTTAAGCTGGTGAAAAATTCTTTCCAGGAAAAGTTTCCACCAAAGTTGTTTTCATTGGCAGTAGTTCAGGTCTCAGAAGAATAGAGTAAGTTAAACTGCCATCTGGATTTATTGCTGTTGTCCTCAGTGCTGAGAGGAAAGCACAGCACTTGTAGCTTTCAACAGTGCTTAGCTTCAAAACCCATCTTAACCTTCTATTATAGGAAAAAAAAGCTTATTTCTTCTATCCATATTAAGACCAAGGACTTAATGCAAAAAACAAATACCACATGCAGCAGTGTAAATTTGCTTGTTTCTTTACCTACTTATCCTTTGAGTAGCTGCAGTTATTTATTTCATTATTTTAATAAACTTTCTGGGAAAGCTACCACCACAACTATCTTTTTGTTCCTAGTGACTTCTGAGTCAGAAAACAGAATTCTCCAAGCTTATTTTAAAGCCACTTAAGAAACTGTGTTCAGAGGCAGTTCCATCAGAGCTTTGACTGCAGCTTAAATACTTCATAAACCCTCTTTACTGAATGTTGAACACACTCACCCTGATGATTCACAAGCAGTGCAATTACAATAGTCAAAATATCCTTGGAAGAGTGTCTAAAAAAGAAAATGTATTCCTTCTATATATAACAGAATGGAGGTATAGAAGGGCCTGTATCTAAGGTGAGAGAATGAAACCAGAAAATAATCTAGCTATTCTGATTTTTAACCAATATCTTGATCCTGTTCATTCAACAGTTTTGAATGTTTTATATATTAAGCAATGGGGATACAAGGTGAACAAAATAAGAGTCCCTGAACTCACAGCATTTAGAGTTCAGCAAAGAAGGCAAACAATTTAATACAGTAAGATGATAGGGGAAATACAGTACGCTATAAAAATCCACAAGGCTTCAAGGTGAGAAAGAACATAAGACAAAGAAATGCAGTACAAATTTAGCAACTTCAGAAGGAGGATGGAAGTGATGAGATGAGAATGGAGAAGATAAGCAGAGATTGGTTCACTTTATTCTCAGTGCAATGTAAAATCATTTTTTATGGTTTTATGCAGGGGATTCATGCAACCCAATTTACAGTTTTAAGATCGCACTGTGGAAACTGGATAATTGGGCAACTGAATATTGTGACACTAGTTGAGAGATGAGTTATGTGTGGTCTAGACTAGAGTGTTGATAATAGGGATGGAGTAAAATGAAAAGAGAAACATTTAGGGTTGAGAAAAGTTTGGGGGGTGGGGAACAGGCAGTGGAGACGAGAGGGAAAACAAGGGATTCAGCCCTGGTCCTATACAATCTGACCCAATTCTGGATATATCTGACCCCAATGGATATATTCAGAAGACCATTGTATATATAGGTCTGGTGCTTCAGAGAGAAGCCAAACTGGAGATAGATTTGTGAGTACTGTAATCAAGATTTTTTTTTTTTTTTTTTTTTGCGGTACGCGGGCCTCTCACTGTTGTGGCCGCTCCCGTTGCGGAGCACAGGCTCCGGACGCGCAGGCTCAGCGGCCATGGCTCACGGGCCCAGTTGCTCCGCGGTATGTGGGATCTTCCCGGACCGGGGCACGAACCCGTGTCCCCTGCATCGGCAGGCGGACTCTCAACCACTGTGCTACCAGGGAAGCTCCATGATTTTTTATTAATGCAAAATATAACTATAAGGAGACTAAAACTACAAAGAGAGAATGTGTATAGTAGAAAAGAACCTATGGAAGTAACTTCATAATCTGAGTAGCATGTGGGTCAAGAAAGTGGACCTGGAAAAAGACTGAGAAGATGTGGCCGAAGAGGGATAAGAAAAAAAAGCGGGGGGGGGGGGGTCTAGTAACCAGAGTATATTAGTGTGTTTCCAGAAAAAAGGAGTGGTAAACATTTTAAATGGCACAAAGAGGTCAAGCTACAAGGAAAACTGAAAATATCTGTTATTTTACAGTGTTTCTCAACTTTCATTATTGTATCCTAAGGTGCCTTTTCAGATTCCCGTTCACTCACACCCCTCTTCCATAAAATTTTAATACCATGGAATATTTCTGTACACCTCTTTATGTACCATAAATACCCGTGCTTTATACATAAAAGTATGATTTTTTTTTTTGCCTCAAAGGAAGCAAATTTTCAGCCTGATGAGAACGTACAATTTAACACATAGAGGCCATTTGGTGATCTTTTCAGGCCTGTCATTGTTGTGGCCTCTCCTGTTGCAGAGCAGAGGCTCCAGACGCGCAGGCCCAGCCGCTCCGCGGCATGTGGGATCTTCCCAGACCGGGGCATGAACCCGTGTCCCCTGCATCGGCAGGCGGACTCTCAACCACTGCGCCACCAGGGAAGCCCCATTTGGTGATCTTAGTAAGGGCAGTTTCAGTGGTAGCTCAGTGGAATGGTGGAAACAAAATATACTGCAGTGTGCTGAGAAATAAATAGCAAGAAGTTGGAAAAACAGAGATGAGAGTAAATGATACATTCAAGAACTATAGCTATGAAGGAGAGGAAAAGACAAGAAAATAAATGGGATTAGTTCATAAAGTTAAGGAAGAATATTTTTAAATGCTGAAGGAAAAACGTGAGTAGAAGGGGAAAGGCTGATGAATTGGAGAGAAGAAGTAACTTAACCAAAAAAAAAAAAAAAAAAAAAAGACCCTGAGAAGGCAGGAGAGGATGGCACTGGGAAACTAGGTGAAAGGATTTGCCTTCCCGAGGAGAAGGGACACTTTTTCCTCTTTAAACAGAAGGGAAGCAGATTTGTACATTTGGTTGCAAGAAGATGATGGCTTCTATTTTCTCTGCGTAATAGGAGAGAAGGTCATTTGTTGAGAGAGAGTGAATTCCTCTTCTCTACAAATGTCACTCATTATGTATGAACTGAAATATTATTGAGCTACTTAAAAATATCTAGTCTGCAGGGAACTCCAATAGTCTATTATGTTGACTGTTTAAAAACATTGTAAAATCCTAAGATTCAGTAAGAAAAGCTAATCTTATTGCCAAGAGAGCATTCCTACTAAAGGTATGTTAAGATTCAGGTAATTTTTCATTCATTTCAATCCTCCACTTTTCCTATGATCTCAAATGAAAGTGTCCTCCGTTCTTTCTAACACTAATTTTTCCACTTGTAATTTTGATCCCATCCCCTTTCCTCTCTTCCCAGGTCTTATCTCCTGTTTCTTGAATGTTTAATCTTATACATTAGTTACTTGCTTTCTGCTCCCACACAAAACAAACAAACCCCAAACCTTTTATGGACCTTGCCAACCATCTTTCACTTCATGCTCCAAACGAAGAAGCATTAGTCTACACTTGCAGTTTCTCCTCTCAATAACGGACTCTATTAGAGCAGTTCTCTCAAATAATCCAATGACTTCCTAATCATCAAATCCAACAACCTATTCTCAGACTTCAACTTCCTCCTTTGATCCCTGCAGCATTTCATGTCACTGATAAGTTTCCCCAAAACAAAACAAATACTTCTTACCAAATTATACGAACTTAACCTGTCTTCGTTCTCCCCTGGAAAGTTTCTTTCTGGCTTACTTATCAGGCTTTTTTTTTTAAATAAACTTTTCTTTCATCTCCACCTAAACTACTGTTTCAAACTCGATATATTCCAAGCTCCACAAAATTCCTCCTTCTCATGTGAGGACTCCTAGTTTTATAGAGGTATCAAGTTCTTAATCAAGCTTCAGCTTCGGGTTCAATCCAAATCCACCAAATCCAACCAAGCACATCGTTTATCACTTTTCCATACTCACTGTCACCTCTTCAGTTTACAGTCCTATCAACTCGTTTCTGAAGAACTGCAACACTGTCCTCACCGCATTACCCCAGGCTCATCCAGGCGCCACCCTCTAACAGGACGTCCGCTCAGGACACTTAAGGATTTTGTCCTCCACAGCAGAAGCCTGGGGCTGAGGTCCAAGTCGTCGGTACTTTAGCTCTCCGTGGGTGACAAGACCTTTTTCCCGCGTCAGAGCACGGTGAGGGACCCCAATGAGCCTGAACCTCTTGAGCCTGAGGGCCTGAGAACACTGGGCTGCAGGTGCACCTTTCCCTTCCGGCCCAGCTGGCAAGAAAGACCGGAAGGCCGGGAGGGAGGCGCGGACCCGGTCCACAGCACCAGAGACGCTCCCGCACCCCAGGCTGCAGTCGGGAGCCCGAGCTATTCAGCCTACGTCCCACTTTTCGTGATGCCACCCTGTCCGCAGACCCCCAGCCCCTCACACTCACCCCGACTCCTGGGCCAGTCAGTGATTCGACGCGGGGTCCTCTCCTGACGGAGGCCGAGGCAGCTGAGAAGATCGTGAGGACCCCGGAGTTGGGATGCCGGATAGATTGCCTGACTAACAGCTTCAAAGTAACCAACAGTACTGGAAAGAGTAAATGAGTGAGAAGACGTTGACTGAGGAGAAAGACGTCTTTTGAATTTTAGGATATAATCTACTAGATCATCCAGAGTCTAGAGAAACGGGAGCTTTCACATCTTCTGGACTTAGGCGCTCACCCGCAGCCTAAACCAGTCAGGGTGTCCCTACAATCGGGAGGGCGGGGTTAGGAGGAGCTGTGAACTAGCCAATGGGTGAGGCCGAGAGGTAGAGCCAAATAGCTGTGCCTGGGAGAGGCACGAACTGAGAGGAGCCGAGAGGGGCGGGGTTTCGAGATAAGGAGGAGGTGATGGGAGAGGGGGCGGGGCCTTCGAGAGCCGAAGGGGTGGGGCGAGCTCTGGAGCTTAAGTGAGGTGGGAGCGCGAAAATGGCAGCGGCTGAGGAGGAACCGAAGCCCAAAAAGCTGAAGGTGGAAGCGCCTCGAGCGTTGAGGTGAGCGCTACCTGACACAGGGTAGAGGGTGACTGTGCCTGCTGCTAACCCGGGGCCACATGGGGTTGCGCGACCGAGGCGCCGGGTGGTATCCGCACCGCCGGCATGGGGCCAACACACGGGACCGGTTGCCCCGGTAGCTGCCCTCCTGGCTGCGACCCTTTGCCCGGCGCCCGCCCAGTTTGGCCGAGTCACCGCCGGCTCCGGAGACTCTCGGCCGCCCTTGGCCAATCAGAACGCCGGCCGGGGGTGCAGCGCCGTCTTTGGGCAGGCTGCGGGCGCCACGTGGGAGCCCGCTCAAGCTGAGCCGGTGCGACCAGTGAGGACCGGACCCGACCTGATCCGAGTCACTTGCGGCGACCTCCTCTTCCCGGCGGGATGTCGAGGAGAATGCCCAGCGACAGCTCTACCCTGGGGCAAAGACAGAATTCTTGGGAGTTTTCGTAAAGGTCGCGGAAGGGCGCCTTGACCTTCCTTTTCGTACGTACATCGAACCGAATGGTGTTATCTTTGGAGATCCTCTACCGGGGACCAAGACTCCCCCTCCGAGGCTTTGCGGAGGTGGCATTTGCCTGAACGGTTAGGAAAGCTTGATTTTTCTTTTTTTCTTTGCACTTTTGGCAGCAGTGGAGATAGTTCTGCACCTAACTTTTGTTTCACATATGATTTGATGTTGCAACTTTTACTTAAAAAAAGTTATTGGTTAAAATATTACTTCCTAATAAGTATAAGGTGCAGTATGCGTATTCCTGGATGATTTTGAAATGTTCCTTGGAAGGCAAAGATTTTTGTATCTAAAAATAGACATCAAACTGATTTAAAACTGTTGGGACACTCCTGATCATACAAGGCAAATCTCATTTTTTCTAGCATTACCCTTCCTTACCTCTGAAAGAACGAATCTTTCATAATTGAAAAGAAAAGATCACTTAGCGGTTTGGTGGTGTGTTAACGCTGTTTTGAATGGATGGTGACCAAATCCCTGCCAGTGCCTTTAATGTATTCTTATTACTTTCAAAGGGTCAAAGGGTTAGTGTGCCTACCTTATATGAAGAAAATAAACTTTTTTTTTAAACGACTCAGGATGTTCCTTTTTCGTTTTAAGCTTTCAAACTGTAAACTAAAGCAAAGGCTTTTGAATCAGACCTACCTGGGTTCAAGGCATGTGCTTTCCCTGGTTGGCCCATTATTAGAGTATTTCCTTAAAAAGTACCTTCTTACAAAGTTTCCTCTACCAAATTGGAAGACAGCTGCAACTTTCCCCTGCTATCCTACTAAACATACAACCCTTAGATTTTGTCATATGGTAATCTGTTTTCAAAGTGCTTTCCTGTTTTACAGATGAGAAAATGGAAGCCCAAATGAAACAATTAGTTAAGGAACTGAAGTTTGAACATAGAGCATCTGGGTGCATGTTCATTGTTGTTTGACTTTACTGTGCCTACTTGTATACAACCACCCAAGATACGCTTCTCTTCACCTATGCAGCCTTAAAAATAACGATAAATAATAATGTTTAATGTGTATTGTTTCAGCATTTTACCTTTTTTCACTCATTCAATCCCACAACACTACAAGGTAGACACTATAATTATATACATTTTAGCAAGGAGGAAACAGGTATAGAGAGGTTAAGTAACTTGATCAAGGTCAACTTTATTAACCTCACACAGTTTGTCCAAAAGCCCTAGTGAACTGTTCACTCAGCATTTGTTTCTCTACTTTCCTGTCTGTTTTTTGTTTTGTTCTGTGGTTAGTGTACATAGCTTTTTACGTTGTTGCAATATATGGGTATATGATATGTAATAATTCTTAAACAGGTGTAATGTTATTTTACATGTTATTAGTGTCTACGTAAAACTTGTAAAAGTCCTTAGGCAACTAAAACTCATTTTATAAAATATGTAGTTAGTACCACCTGTAGACATGAAGTCAGGATTAGACACCTGAGTACTGGGATAAATCTCTTCATTTTGTGTGAAGACCTTTTGGGATTGGCTATTCCTACTTTCATTATATTAGTTTGGCTTTAAGGGTCTCAGTGTGGTAATACACTGAGTGGTTAGACTTCATGCATTATCTGTGATGACTTGCTTGACAGTTAAGGGACTAGCTAACAGTTTTGGTTAACTTTTAAGAGAACGGCTTATAAAGTCTAAGCATGATTTAATGTGTAGAATCAGTTCCTAGGGAACAAATAAATTTATGATATAAATTTGTAGATGTCAAGAAAAGGATTTAGGGCTTTGTGAGAATTTCAGTTAGTTTTAGGGTAGTAGTTCTCAAGCAGGGGAAGTATTGCCCCCCCAAGGGACATTTGGCAATGTCTGGAGACATATTTGGCGGGGAGGGCTAATGGCACCAAGTGGGTGGAATTCAAGGATGCTGCTAAACATCCTACAATGCACAGGAATCCCCCTAAACCAAAGAATTATCCACACAAAAGTGACAATAGTGTGAGGCTGGAAAAAACGGCTTCATGGAGAGCATCTGACAAGTCTAGCTTCCCTTTCTCAAATATCCATTATTTTTCTAGGCTTTTTAGGGTATAGCACTTACTGAAGTTGCAAAGAAATAAGCTAGCTCTGTCATATTTTCACATTGGGTTGAGGAACATTAATTGAGTGCCATACGTTATACTAGGTGCTTTATTTATGCTATCTCATTTAATCTTCCCATCAACATGTGAAGTAGGAATAATGATCCTTGTGTTACAGATGATGTATTTAGGCCTGAAAGAAGTCAAGAAGCATTTTTGGGAACTGCTCCCTAGATAAAAATGTTCCATGATGATTACGTGTATTTGGGACCACTTAACTTTCTTTTCTCTCCTTTGGAAATATCATCCAAGTTAATTTCTTCAGCGGTCACCTCTAAAGAGGATAGAGTTCCTTCCAAGGCTTGTTGAGCACATGCCAAGCCTATTCTTTTAGTCAGTCTTTCAAATGCCTGCTATTTTAGGCATGGTGCTAAAAATTAGGTACATGGAGTGAGAGAGCTAAGACCCAGGTACCATCCTCTTGGTGGAAAATGAGTAGGGTTTGGGAAAATGATAACTGAGCATACCGAAAGATGACATACTGAAAGACGATGCTAACCAGATGTGAAGTAGGGTGTCTGGCTTATAGAAAAGTTTGTTTGGAGGTAGAAATGGCAGAGAGCTGCCTCTGTTGGCGTACTGAACACTTTCACTTGTGTGATCTTTCTACCTCTTGTCTGATCTTTCTACCTCTACATTTGTTTGGTCTGACTGAAGCAGAAGGTGTAGGAGGGTCCAGGCTTTGTACTGAACACTTTCACTTGTGTGATCTTTCTACCTCTACCTTCAGCTCTCAGACCCTAATTTTAACTGTCTGCTGAATATCTCCTTCTGAGTGTCTTGCTGACACTTCAAAGTCATATATATCGAACTAAATCCATCTGCTGTCCTAAATCTGCACCTTCTTCCATGGTCCCTACATCTGTTAACGGCACCACTAACTTCTCTTACTCCAAAGTTTGGAACCTAGATACTTGATTCATTTTCCCTCTGCGTATGGTTATCAAAGTTGGTCTTTTCTTCTTTAGTTATGTCTGATAAATTCCTTTTGTTTTCCATCCCTGCTGCCACAACTCAAGTTGAAACTTTATTTTGCTTAGACTTGGTGTTGGCTTCTTAACCAGTCTCTCCACCTACAGGTTCAAGTTCTGCCTAATCTTCTTCAGGAGTAGCTCTACTTATTCATCATAGCAAATATTCATAAGCTCTGAAGTCGATGTTAGGAAGGGTTGAATCTGAAGAGCCCACAGTGTAACTCTCTCTGATGTTTTAGCAATTACACATTGTTCTGGATCATGACTTCTAATTTTATATAATTTATATATATATAAATTATATATAATTTTAATCTCTATTAAAAAGGAAACAAACTGCACTTCTCCAATCAGCAAATGTTGAGCTTTTCTCAAATTATTGCTTCTTAACCATTTCACTTCCATGGACTCCTTTTAGTCTTTCCTTCTGTCTTTTACCTCTCACTAGGACCCTGTGTTTTAAAATTGTGTATTAAACCTAGGAATAAAAGTCTGTAAGTATTTTAGATGACCAAGCAACAGTTTTAGTAACCTCTTCATTTTTTTTTTTTGGTCTTTATTTATTTTTTTAAAAAATACGTATTTATTGGAGTAAAATTGTTGTGTTAGTTTCTGCCATACAACAAAGTGAACCAGCTATATGTACACATGTATCCCCATATCCCCTCCCTCTTGAGCCTCCCTCCCACCCTCCCTATCCCACCCCTCTAGGTGGTCACAGAGCACCTAGCTGATCTCCCTGTGCTATGCAGCAGCTTCCCACCAGCCATCCATTTTACATTTGGTAGTGTATATATGTCAGTGCTACTCTGTACATCCCAGCCTCCCCTTTCCCTGTGTCCTCAAGTCTGTTCTCAACGTCCAATCTCTTTAAAACACCTTTTTTTTTTTCTGTTTCAGGAAATTCTCCAGAAGATGATTTTTATAAACTGAGCGTACTGTTCCTGGAGTGGCCTGTTGTGAGGATTAAATGAGAAAAATGTATGCATACTAGAAAAGAGAAAGGATGATCAATTGTGCGTCCATAGTGTATTGCTCAGTGCCTGGTCCTTAGGAACTATTCAGTTAATGTTTGTTGGATAAATTATCAGCGCAGCATAGAGTGGGACTGATAATCTTTACTTTTCTAGACCTTACGTTTTTAACAATGAAGCCTAAAATTGAGTTTGGCTCTTTTCGGGTGATATTGCATGTTGTTCACTTATATTTATAAATTTAATCCTTTAAGATTAAAACTTTGGTTTTGAAGGAAAATGAAAAACAGAAGTCTCCTGAGGTACTTTGTATGAATCCCTTAATAAGGTCCTTTCCCAGACATTATATACTAGGGCAGAGAGAGGGTGGTGAAAAGGCAGAGTCAGAGGAAAGCCTGCATGGATTGTCCTGGGTATCTAGAGGTAAACATGAAATGCCTGGAGCCCAGGGAAAGTGAGAAGGGCTTTTGGTAAAAAGACAGGCATTGAAACTATGTTTCTGGTTTTAGGTATAGGCCTAGACTGAATAACACTAAATAAACATTAAGCCAATATGCTACTTTCTACCAGGAATATGGCTCTACTTCCCTTCCATCGATTAAAATCCTGCCTGTATGCAAAATGATCAGAGTTAAGTGGGGAAAAAAATAAGAGAATTAAAATTCTGAAGAGTGTTCTGGTCAGGATGGAAGCCAGTAGAGCAGTGGTTAAGACCTTTGGTTGACTCTTGGTCCTTATTAGCTGGTAATCTTGGAAAGATTGTTTACTGGCCCCATGCCTCTGTTTTCTTATCTTTGAAATGGGTATAATAAAAATACCTACCTCAAAAGATTGTTGAGAGGATTTCATGAAAAAGTAAATATAAAATTGGCATATAGTATGTCTTCAGTAAAAGTTAGCTGTTGTTATTACGGTGCTCTTTATGCTGCTTTTAGCTCCCTACCCTGCTCCAAACACTGCAATTACAAATTTAAAAAGAAAAAGAGAAGATATAGGTGTACTCAAGAACAAGATAACCATCTCCAGGGACTGAAATGGAAAGCAAACATGCATTTAGATCCTGGGTTCAGGAGCAAGTGGAAATAACTTTGTGCAGGGGAACTGGAGTCAGATACCCTGGATGAAACTTGGAGCTGGGCTGGGGCTGGATGAAAAGAAGGCTGAAAGCCTCTACTCCTGGCTGTTGCTTTAAAAAGCTGTGGCTCTGAAGTGGTGACACAGAAGTGGCTGAGCTGCCACATGGCTCAGAGTTGGGAACTGTAATTTCTCCACTATTACCTGGTACAAGAGCACCGAACTTGTAGGTCATGGGCTCTGGAAGAGGGGTGGCTTACCTCAGAACCATTCGAAAAAGGAAGGGAAAGTCTGAGCCTGCACACAGATGAGGAAGACTATTACTCAGAAAATAACAAAACCACTAGGAGATAAACTCACTTAAAATCTAATAGAGCAATTTCAAAATGACTTTTAAGTATTTTAAATATGTTTAAAAAGATAAAAGAAGTAATAGTTATAAAAAAAGCATGTTATAAATAAACAGTAGGTAAATGTGAAGTAAATGGCTATATAAAAGAAAAAATGGTGAAAAATTAAATTTTTAAAAGTTGGTTAAACTCTGGTCCAAACGTATTTAAAGCAAAAATTAGTGAGTTGGAAGATAGTACTGAGTAATTCACCCAGATGTAGCACAGAGAAATCAAGAAAACTCAAGAGAATATTTTATATATATATATATATATATATATATATATATATAAAAACACATACATATATTGAGAGGCACCAACTAACATCTAACTGGGAGTTCCAAAAAGAGGAAAGAGTGTGAATGGTGGAGAGGCCTTGTTAGAAGAGATGATAGCTGAGAATTTTCCAGAATTTAAGAAAGATCAAAGTCCTCAGGTTGAGAGGATATTCCAGGTGCATATAAGTGATATCACACAGTATTTGTCTTTCTCTTTCTGACTTACTTCACTTAGTATGATAATCTCTGGGTCCATCCATGTACCTGAAAATGGCATTATTTCATTCTTTTTTATGGCTGAGTAATATTCCTTTGTGTGTGTGTGTGTGTGTGTGTGTGTGTGTGTGTGTGTGTGTGTGTGTGTGTGTGTATCTCACATCTTTTATCTGTTCATCTCTCAATGAACATTTAGGTCATTTCCATGGCTTGGCTGTTGTAAATGGTGCTGCTATGATCATGGGTGTGCATGTATCTTTTCAAATTATAGTTTTCTCTGGGTATATGCCCAGGAGTGGAATTGCTGGATCATATGGTAACTCTATTTTTAGTTTTTGGAGGAACCTCCATACTGTTCTCCATAGTGGCTGCACCAATTTACATTCGGATTGTGGGTTATTTTATTTTCTTTCTTTCTTTCTTTTTTTTTGTATTTTCCAACTTTTCTACACTGAACATATATATTAGGACTCTTGGTTTGAAGCTGGAGGAACTTGATGTGCATTAAATACATACTTTGGCCAAGTGTCTAAATATCATCATTACAGAATGGACCTCTGGGATACTAAGTAAATCGGAAACTTTGTAAAACAAGTATTATGATTTTATTATAGGTTGTAATCTTTTCATCTGTATTTCTGAAATCCTAAAAACTCTGAAAACTGGAAATTAAAAAAAAAGTTTGAGATGAATTAATTTGGCAGCAGAACTTGAACAGGTTTGAGGCCCCCTGTAGTATTTATTTGTCTGACACAAATGTGTATGTTTTGCTGTAGAAATATGTGTTTGTTAATGGCATGCTGAGTGAAACCTTCCTGGGCAGTTTATAAAATATATAGCACATACAGTGCATTACCCTCCTAAAATTGACAAATTTCTAAATCCCATAAAATTCTGGCCTCAGAACATAACTTGCCCCAAGGATTCAATAATAGGATTGAGAGCCTTTCTAAAAATTTAAATATTCAGTTTTTAAAAGCTTGCTATTGTGCAGGAACAACAATTTCTCATCAGAATCACTTGCTAAAATTTTCCTGCAGTCCCCATTCTACATGTTGATGATACTAAATAGATGCTTATTTCAAAGGTCTTGTTTGGCTAGTTCTACCATAATACTGGTGCTGGTTATGTAACTGAGTTATTAGGCTTTTCTTTCTTTCAAATAGTAACTGACTAAGGTAATTAATACTAATTACTAAAAATACTAAAAATACTAAGGTATTAGTTACTCTTCAATTTTTGGACTTCAAGATTTGGAAGGCTCATTTCACTGAAGTGGTCTCATGAACTGAAATTTCACATACTGCTTGAAGACGATACTTTTTGAATATTTTCCAAAGCAGATTTAAAGTTGTTGCCCTCACTTACATGTTTTATTTCTTATGTTTTTGTTTGTACTTGTTTGTACTTGTGCCCTCATATGATTTCTTTAAAAATGTATTCATCTAGGAAACAATAATTCGCTTTCAACGTAAGAACATCTGAGTTTCCATTTTGGCTTTCATTGCATACATGCTGATTTCAGCATCTTCTGTAGAATAGAATAAGAAAATATGTACAGCAATTATATAAGAAACTCCTACCTTCTCAAGACACAGTTTGGTTACTGTATTAACAGGATCTCACAATTTTGTCAGCAAACCACATTTAGTTACTAATAAGCCCCCCTATTTTGCTATGTTAGCTGCAAATACAGGATTATAGGTATGAAGGTAGCTTATGTGATTACTGATCACTCACAAAATTAGAGGTTATCAGAAATGATACTGAAGTGGTTACTTGGCTTTTTGCCTTCTAGAGGCTGAGGCTGGACTTTGGTGTATCCCTAGTAGAACCATTAAGTTTCTAAGAGACTCAGTTGACTAAAAGAGCAGGAAGTCTAGCCAGATATGACTCATTCTAGGAGTGCATCTCCTGCCTCTATTGTCGTCTGGTATTGAATTCATTTCTCACACAGCCCATCTTAATGTAACAAGAAAGACGGGATTTTTCATTCCTAAGCCCAAAATCTCATGAGCCCAAAGGCAGAGACTTTCCACATCTATGTATCCGTTTTGAGAATACTCTGATTAGTCCTGCCTGGGTTACATACCCACCATTGAATCAATTAGTGTATCAGAGGTGGGGATTTTGGCCAGCCTTGGATATACTCTCAGCCATTTTCCTGTGTGCAAGTGTGCGTGCTTGCATGCACACCAATGGTGTTTATATATGTGGGGGAGTGCATGGATGTTGAGGAGGACGCTCTAATCAACAGCTCCACCAGCACCTTGTAGGGTGTAGGAGGTGAGGTGGTATCATTCTCTTAGCAAGAGAAAAGTTCATTATAGCATATATAGAATATATTTATGAAAACCTCATTCCTCAAGGTCCAGCCAAAGTTTATCTTCCCTGTAAAACTTTCCTAATCACCAAGCCTGGAAACAGCTCCTTCACTGGTTGGTTGTACTTTATACTTTGCATTATTGCAGTGCACAGTGTATGCATGTTTTATCTCGTCTAGTGCTACTTGAAGTAGGGAAACTTGTTGAATCACTCTTAATGCCTTATAACTAATTACTTCATTGCAACATAGGCTCTAAATTTTTATTCAGTGAATTAATTCTTAAACTCTAAAGATGTTTTAAGGTTATGTTTGTAGTACTCAGTGGCACAAAATGGATTCATGTTTTGGCTGTAAATTCTTACCTATTCATAAGAGTTGATAGATCTCTTACCTGAAAACATTTCATGGTTCTTGGACCTTTCTTTTTTATTGTTACATGGAGTGAGCTTGTGTGTGAAATAAATCCAATACTAGAGGACAGAGGCCAAGAGATGCACTCCTAGATTACATTTCTGTTCTTTCTGGTGACTATAGTGAGCCTTGACTATAATAATCATTTCGTGCATTTGTCCATGGGGAAAATTCCCTCAGAATAAATATATTACTCCTGTATAAATAGTAACATTTTATTAAGGCCGTGTGGTCAGTGTTTTCTTTCTTAAAAAAAATGTAGTAGAATTGCTTATTTGGTGGAGAAATAAATTTTCTGAAAATGAATTTGCAAAGAAGAACGCAGTGACTTATCAGAATGATCAGTCTTTTCCCTATGGGTTAGCAGGTCCTTAATTAGTGAGCTTATTTGCATTTTAATTAGAACTCCAAGAGCACTGAAGGTTAGCAACATTGTTCTTAATTTCATAGCGTACTGTGTAACAGTGTACTATGTAACCAACAGGTAATACCGCAAAATGGTCTTTTTAAGAAATTTGTCTGTTGACTCATCCAAGAGGGGTCACTGGAAAACAAAATATAGCAAAAGAATCAAATTCAGATGTCTTAGGGTTCTCAAATTCCTTTAAGCTTGATGTAGCAAAATAGTTTTACTCTTTGAGCCCTTGAGCTGAAGTCTGGAAAGCCATGTTAAGTTTTTGAGTAAACAAATTGAAAAACAAGAAAATTATCTTAAAAAAACCAAACAAACAGTTCAAATGTGTTGCCTTTGAAGTTAACCACATTAGAGATTTGAACATTTTCTTGTTTTATAGGCATGACTGAGGAAGTCTTGGGTTCCTCCTAAAATAGAGTTTTTTAGAAATTGTTTTTCCTATGCAGAGCTGAGACCGTAGCTATCATTTTTAGTTCTTAGTTTTGGTGAAGATTAGAGCTGTTAAGCTGTAGAAGTGATGCAGATTTACACCCTTGGTTATGTCTCTGTTCTCACATACTCAAGATGAACTGATTATATTACATTTTAGCATGGGATAGCATGTTGATCCCATTCAAGTATACTGACAATTCTACTTTATCTTGTTTGTTTTACATAGCACTTGCTTATCCAAATATACAGAGCTGGATTGTTTAGATTTGAAATATTATAATAAAACATAGTTATATTATTAAATTAAGTAGTACTAAATGTTTAGTATTAAAAAGTAGTATTTTAGTAAAAAATAGCTTGAAAAGTTTTTTTTCTTTTTTTTTTTTTGAAGGTGTGGGAGTTAGCTTCCTCTCTACATGGTAGGTTTGACTTCTTTGGGTATATTCATCCCTCAGTTTGAATATTGTAAAGATGCTCTGTAGAGAAATATATAAATTTCTAGACTTACACTCACAAATCCTTAGAAATGGGAGCAATGTTAAGTTATCTTTGCCCAGCCTCCTGCATTAGACAGGAATCCCTTCGTTAGTACCCCTCTTCCCCTATTTGTGTAGCATTCCTCCCCTAGATTCAGCACAAATAAGGGAAAGGAGTACATTTTTTCACTAATGGAAAACACACACACACACACACGCACACACGCACACACGAGACCTTCGATCTCACTTCTATGTTGAAGCTTGAATAAACTACATTCCTTAGAAAACTTGTTAGTATCCTGTAGCTATCAAGTCAGATTCAGAGCTCTTTAAATGTAAATGATTTCTTGTTGGTCAAGATATTTCTTCTTTATACCCATAAAACAGGTTAAAGCAGGCTTTCCTAGCCTTTCCCTTTTAGAAGCTACTTTGGTATTTCCAAAGACTGCTTGGGAATGCTGGTGGGAGCAGGAATGGGAGGAGATGGCTAGGTGTGCAAATCCTGAGGTAGGGTAGGATCTTCTGTAGCTGAAGTTTCCAACAAATGGTGCTGAAGTGTGAAAACAACAGCAAATCTCAGTATTAGCCAGATGTGGCTTTGAAATGGTAATTTACAATTTCATGTGATTTTTGAAAACTCTGAACATGTTTTAGACTCTTGAGATTGTTGGTGCCTGAGGAGGTACTTAAAATCAAAGTCTGATATTTACATGGTTGTGTTGAGAGAATTGAAGCCCAGTGAAGTTAAATGTCAGTCAGGTAACAGCTAGTAAGTATCTGAGGTGAAATTTGATCTGAAGTCATAACTTGTCATTGTCTTACTTTCTAGAACAAGAAATGAAGTTTAATTTTTTTTTTTAAAGATAAAAATAACATATTTAGGACTTCCCTGGTGGTCCAGTGGTTAGGACTCCATGCTCCGAATGCAGGGGGCCTGGGTTTGATCCTTGGTCAGGGAACTATATCCCACATGCTACAACTAAGACCTGGCACAGCCAAATAAATAAATAAATGTTAAAAACAAACAAACAACATATTAAAGAATATGTCAAGCACTTTTACCTTTTCTTACAGGTCCTCACAAGGCCACCAGGTAACTGCCTTCATCTGAGGAAATAGACCCAGAGAAGTTAAGCATCCCTAAGTACTAAGCTCTCACTCTACACTCAGGACATCTGATTCACGTTTCTTGCTGTTTGTATTACACTATGAAGACACAAATTGAGAACGTGTCAAAGTGAATTCTGTATGTGCTAGATAAGCACACTATTTAAAGAAATTCTGTGGTGATGTGTTTAGTGTTTAGTAACCTTGTTTAGATTTTTGTCTTTCAAGTTCTCTTATTCACACATGTAGGTACCCCCTCCCCCCCCACCACCAAGAATAAATATCCCCTCGTGGGATATACTTAATTGTATGCTTTGTAATGGATTAACTCATTGAGCTTCAGTTTTGAGCAGGTTGTGTTTTCCGTTAAAAGCCTTGGGCAAACCAATTTTGCTTATGTTTAAGAGTTAAAATGTTCCAGTTAAAAGAACAATTTGTGGTAAGTTTTTATTTACTTTAGAGATTTTGCAATTTTCCCTGATATTGATAATTTGAATCTTATGACTTAGCATTATTAATTATTATAATTATATGGGATAACCATTACTGTTCACAGAGTTTAATATGCTCAAGATTATACAATAAGTGGCAGAGATAGGATTCAAACCTGAATCTGATTTATTTTTAGTGATTAGCTCAAATATTCAGGTATTGTATAAACAATAGAACAGGAATCAACAGTGATTTGTGTGATCAAAAAAAAAAAGCAAGCCCTTTGCTTCAAAAAATACTCCTGTGTTATATACGAAACAATTACTAGTAATCTGCTAAAAAGCTGTTAATCTTTTAATATTATTAATTCAAATGTTATGAAAATGTTCTACCAGATCTGAGATGGCAGTGATGAGAATTCTGTTTCATTAAAAATGACCTACAGCTACAATTAGTCTTGGACCTCATACCAAAAAAAAAAAAGCAACAGTTTTAAAGAAATGATAAAATGTTCAGTTAGCCTACTTTTAAGAATATGACTATAACATTTCATTAAGTTCAACTAATATTTAAAAACCTCAGTTTTATAATGCTTGATAACCAGAGGAAAAAGGAAGTAGGGATAGGAAAATACAGATCTGTGAAAAGAAGGGGGGAAGTAAAGGGAAGTGATAAAAAAGGAAAAGGCTCATTCCTCTTAGCTATTTCTGATTTCTACATAACTTCCAACATCAGACATCTCTGCTTTTCAACTTTTCACTCAGCTCTGAGGTGTGTATGTGAGTTTGTGAGAAGCTTCTTATTATGAACCTGTGGGCTGTTAGTGTGGGGCAAGGAAAAAGAGCTTTGTATTAGGAATCAGAACACCTGGGTCCTATTAAGGTTTCTGTCTAGATTTGTGTGAAATGAGTCGTACAGATTAAAATGCTTTTCAAACTAGATCATGAATCAATTTGGGTATAGAAAAAGTGGTATTTTATAAAAGGAAAATAGGAAAGGTCAATGCATTGAATATGGTAAGGGTAAGTATTGCTTTGTGAAACGTTTCCATTATGTATATTTATGGAGTATTAGTTGCAATGCAAAATATATTTTTCACAATGAGTTTGGTTTTCTGTCCTAAAATTTAGTGGCTTAAAAGAACAGCCATTTTACTAGAGTTCATGGTTTTGTGGGTCAGGAGTAGCTGGTTGATTCTTCTGCTCCATGTGCTATTGACTAGGATCACTTGGAGGTATTTAGCTGATAACAGGTCTGGTGTGGAGGGTACAAGTTGTCTTTACTCATTTGCCTGGTGTTTTGGTAGTGGTGGCTGGCAATCTTGGCTTAGCTGGGTTCCTCTCTTTCTCTGTGTGGCTTGAGGGCCTCTCCATGTGGTTTCCTCAACCTGGTAGTTGGACCTCTTAGATGGCAGCTCAGAGACCAAGGCAGGAGCTGGCAGTCCTTTAAGGCTAGCCTGGAATCTGGTCAAAGGAGTCATAGTTTAGCCCAGATTTAAGGGGAGGGGACATAGACTCTTGTCTCCTAGAAACTGTGGCCATTTTTAATCTGCCACAATTATTGTAAAATAATTTTGAAAACCGTGACTGAATTTATCCAACCTTTTAATTCTGTTATTGCCCTTTGAAAGATGATTAATTTCAATAGTCTACTCCCCTGCACCCCGCCACAGGTACCCCTAACATTGGAAAATGTGTCAATTTTTGATTTCAAAGTGCAGACTTTAATTTAAATATGTGTAGTATTTTTCCATGGAACTGTGAGTTTTAGGTTTTGTAGAAATAATTTAAGGTCTAAAAATTTCTGTGGAGTCTTAAGATAAGTTTGCTACCTAACACTACCTAAAAACTCTATTTGACATTGAGTAAGAATTGCCTTCTTACAATGCCTGAAGATAACATTTGGATTTAATTACTTCTTCCCTTCACATAGAGGCAGTCTGAAGCTGTTACGTTTTTTTGTTTTTTTTTGGCTGCGTTGGGCCCTCGTTGCGGTGCGCGGGCTTCTCATTGCAGTGGCTTCTCTTATTGCGGAGCATGGCGCGTGGGCTTCAGTAGTTGTGGCGCACGGGCTTAGTTGCTCTGCAGCATGTGGAATCTTCCCAGACCAGGGCTCGAACCCATGTCCCCTGCATTGGCAGGCGGATTCTTAACCACTGCGCCACCAGGGAAGCCTGAAGCTGTTATGTTTTTGTTGAAATCTGAAAAAGTGAGAAATCTGCTCCCACCAACCCCCATTCTACCCCTCAGTAAAGAAAACAAAGCCATTAAACGTTTTTGTTAAAAACCTACAAGTTGTTATCACAAGGAAAAATCTTTGTAACTATTTATGGTTATGGATGTTAACTAGACTTACTGTGATGATCATTTTGCAATATATACAAATACTGAATCATTACGTCTTACATCTGAAGCTAATATAATGTTACATGTCAATCATACCTCAAAAGAAAGCATTAATTCTTGTAAAATGCAGGTTTTGTGGTGTACTGTATCTTTAGGTGACAGAGTGGTTTCCAGAAGAGGACTGTTCCCTGTGACAGAGCTGTAGGGATTTGTGGAAATGTCCATGTCAGAATATCTGCCCATATTTGGAATATTAATAGCACTTTCTTAAGATATAAGCAAAAGGATTTATCTTCTCATACCCTTGGCTATTTAGAATCCCAGATGTTGAAGCAGTGTTTGGGTGTAACCCCTGGCTTTTGGGGAATGGGTTGGGCTGGTTGTTTGACCAGTTATGCTGCAGAGTCATTCTTCTTTGCCTCTGTCTGCAGAAAAATGTCCTGTTTTTCAGATAAACCACATTCATCTTAAATGCTCCTCCACCCCAGGCTCTTTTTTTCCCACCGAGGAAGACATGATGGTGGTCAAGATTTCCTTCAAAGTAATTAAGGAGGAGAATGTGAAAAATGATAAGAGCTTTAGAATGAAATTCTGTGGATTTAGATGCCAGTATTTAAAAATAACTATTTAAACCCACCCCCAAATGAAATGGGAGAACTTATGTGTATTTTAAACTTATAAACAGGCATATGAGGATAAATGGTTTATAAGTTATAGATGCTTAGTTACACCAAAATATCAATTTTTGGAATAATATTATATATACATACATACCTATGTACATACTTTGTGTATGTGAACATATATCAAACCCTGATATTGGTAGTCCCATCACATTGCATTTCTTTTTTTTTTTTTTTTTGCGGTACGCGGCCTCTCACTGTTGTGGCCTCTCCCCGTTGCGGAGCACAGGCTCCGGACGCGCAGGCTCAGCGGCCATGGCTCACGGGCTTAGCCGCTCTGCGGCATGTGGGATCTTCCCGGACCGGGGCACGAACCTGTGTCGAACTCTCAACCACTGCGCCACCAGGGAAGCCCCAGACTCCATTTCTTGATGAACTTATGTAACTATTGAGGCAATAAAAAAAATTTGTTCTTAACGTTTCCCGTACCTGATTCTCTCATATATGTAATGAATCATTAGGAAATCTGCACAATGACCCACCCCAAAAGCTAATGATCCTTCCCCTTTAACTTGAGATTACATGACCACATTAAGTAACCACTGATCTCCATTGAAAGCACTCCAAGGAATGCTATGGTATATATACTATATTTATATATATAATTTTAATTCTACTTGACTGTTGTGCTGCATAAGGAAAGACACTTCAAAGATTACATTTTTCCCAATACAACAGTTTTGGTGGGCTCTTTGCACTTCTCTCCATCCCAGGTTTCCCAGTAACACTGAGACTACTATCACTACCACTTCCACCACCATCACCACTGTATAAACTTCCAAGTCTTCCAATTTTAAATATCTAGTTATTGCAGAAAAGCAGTCTACCCTATTTCCACAAGGAGGGGTTTCACTCTAAATATTTCACTATTTTTCTCTGCACCCTGAAATCCAATTTCAGGTCAGTCTTTAGGCAGATGAGAGCCAGTGCCAGTCTGTGTCCTGTCCCACAGACTGTGAGAGAAGGTGGCCCTCTGCCCATGTAGTAGGGTGGAAGATAGGACCTTCAAATCTAGGTCAGTCCTCATCAGTGGGGACTATGAAATTGCTGGTTCCTATTATTAGGATACTCTGTTAGAGAGAAAAAAAAACCAAAAAAACATTGAATAAAAGAAAACTTTATAAACCAGTTCCATCATTTCTAAAGCAACCCATTAGAAATTTCTATTTCTTAGGACTCTTTTTGGATAAAACTGCATGTTTAATTTGAGACTACATTTATTTTTACTCTTATATAGTAGAACATGATAGGCACTAGGGGTTAGAGGATATACCCAAGGACTAATATAAGTTAAAAAAAATTATTTTTTGTTTTACAGTGGAACCTTTTGTGGACATTTGTGGTTTCAATTTATGAGTCTTGAAAGATCTTGATAAGAAATAATTTGTAATTTTACTAAAGCCTAAATTTGATTTGCACAAAGTGAATGGCTGGGGTGGGAGATTTACTTAGTTTTATAGTAAATTTAACCACTTGCTATTAATTGTGTGCCCCTAAATTCTTGCAGAGTAAAAAAGATGTTTTTCTTTGTCAACAATCAGTCTTGTGATTTTGACAGAAATGAAATTGTGGTTGAAATTTTTAAAAATGAAGAGGTCTAAGAAATGATTCTTGGTGGCAATTAGGAGTCTTGGCTAAATTAAAGACAAAAACGGCAGATTCATTGCCTTCTCAGATTTAATCTATGAATAAGCACATATGGAAATAAAGGAAGCAATTTCTGAAAGTATTTCATATGATGCTCCGGCTAGTAAGAAAGCTGTTACCGGACTACTACATCTTACGGGTGGAAGTCATAGTGTGGTGTTCTGAAATTTGGGTGTTTATAAAAGTCTCAGACTTATGTCAGTCTGTCTTGGGTTTACTTTGGTAACACTGTACAATGTTAATTAGCCCCAGTTCTGGAGTCAGGCTACCAGAGTTTGGATTTCTGTTCTGTAACGTGTGACTTTCAGCAAATTATTTAACCTCTTTGAGCTTCAATTTCTTCAAATGTAAAATGGTGATAATAAAAAATCTTCTGATAAGGTTTTTGTAAATTCAAATAAGGTAGTACTTGAAACATATATAGCATGGTGTCTGGCACATATTAAACACTCATTAAGTTTTACATGTTATTTTAATTATATACATATTTAGTGGCTGCTGGCAGGTGACTGCTAAGGTAGAATGGTTGCCCTCTTAGGGTGTTGTTCAAATGAAACTGCATATACAATTCTGGACAACTATTTTTAGTCTATTAATAGAAAACAGTAGGCACTACAGAGTAAGGAAGACTAGAAAGAAAAATCTGTTTCCCAAGTCTTTATCTCTATCCCCGACCTCCCCTGGAACTTGTCCTTTGAACTTCTTTCTTGTCTTTCCCTTTTATCTCAGTAACAGCAGCGCCATTTACTCAATTTAGTCCAAAGTTACCCAATTTAGTCTAAAATCTAGGAGTTACTCTTGACTCCTTTATTTTCCTTAGTCCCCCATATTCCTGTCATTCTATTGGATTGGACAAAAAGTTCCTTCGGTTTTTAAGTAAAAAAAGACACACTTTCCATTTTCACCAAGAACTTTATTGAACAATGTATTCCCCATTTTGTTCCACTACCTTCTGCCATATTTCATGCAACTTCATAATGCCATCTTCCCAAAACTTTTTATCTTTTTGAGCAAAAAACCGTTCCAGGTACCTTTTACAGTCTTCCAGGGAATTGAAATTTTTTCCATTAAGAATTTTGTAAAGACCGAAATAGATGGAAATCTGAAGGTGCAATGTCTGGTGAATACGGCAGATGAATCAGAACTTCCCAGCCAAGCTGTTACGGTTTTTGCCTGGTCATCAAAGAAACATGTGGTCTTGTGTTATCCTGATGGAAGATTATGTGTTTTCTGTTGACTAATTCCAGACCATTTTCGTTGAGTGCTGCTTTCAGTTGGTCTAATTGTGGGTGGTACTTGTTGAAATTAATCGCTTGGTTTTCCAGAAGGAGCATATAATAGAGGACTCCCTTCCAATCCCACCATATACACATTGCCTTCTTTTGATGAAGACCAGCCTTTGGTGTGGTTGGTGGTGCTTCATTTCGCTTGCCCCATGATCACTTCCATTCCACATTATTGTACAGTATCCACTTTTCATCACCTGTCCCAATTTGTTTTAAAAACGGAATGTTTTTGTTATGTTTAGGTAGAGAATCGCATGTGGAAATACGGTCAAGAAGGTTTTTTTTGCTTAACTTATGTAGAACCCAAACATCAAAGCGATTAACATAACCAAGCTGGTGCAAATGATTTTCAACACTTGATTTGGATATTTTGAGTATGTCAGCTATCTCCTGTGTGGTATAATGTCGATGGTTCTCAATTAACCTCTTGATTTGATCGCTATCAACTTCAGCTGTTCTACCCAACCGTGGAGCATCGTCCATGAGAAATCTCCAGCATGAAATTTTGCAAACCACTTTTGACACATTCGATCAGTCACAGTACCTTCTCCATACACTGCACAAATCTTTCAGTTGCGTTTTTACCTTTCTTGAAATAATAAAGCATAATATGCTGAAAATGTTGCTTTCTTTCTTCCAACTTCAATATTAAAATGGCTACACAAAAATTCACCGATTTTGATACGTTTTTTTTTTAATGCACTCTGATATGACAGCTGTCACAATATAATCTAACAAAATTGTTTCGAATGAAGTTAAAGACAACTAAAGGCTACTAGAGCCATCTTATGGAAAAAACCGAAAGAACCTTTTGGCCAACCCAATACCTCCAAAATGTCCATTTACTTCTTTCTATGTCCACCACTATCTTCATTGTTCAAACCACAATTATTTGTCATCTTTATTACTGTGATAGGCTTTTAATTTAGTCTTTCTGCTTTCATGCTCCTTTGATCCATTCTCTACACTATAACCAGGTTGATCTTTTAAGACAAGATCAGATCACGTCATTCCTCTGTTTAAAACTTAATTACAGTGGCTTCCTGTCTTGCTTATAACAAAGTCTAAACTTCTTAGGCTCATCAAAACTAAGACGTTCTGCTTCTTTCTCTAACCACAACCTTTTGTCCCTCCCCTTTTTTTCACACTGGGCTTCCAGTTATTTTAGTGCTGTCTGTCTGTCTGGAAACCCTTCCCCCACCTTGCTCTTCCTTGTCATTCAGTTTTCTACTGGAGATCTTCCCTGACTACCCACTCTAAAGGAGCCTTTCTCTGTGTTATCCGCTGGGCTTAATTCTCTGCATAGCACTTAATGTTCATTTAATGTTCTTGTTTATTTGATTATTTATCTATATCTCCTCACTAGAATATCAGTTCTATAAGGGCAGTACATGTTCTTGGTCATTGCTGAATCTCCAGTGTATTGAGTAGTAGAGAAGATCTCAATAAATATTTGTTGAGTTAATGAGTGATTGATTCCTTTTTTTTTTTTTTCTTTTGGCTGCACGGCAGCTTGTGGGATCTTAGTTCCCTGACCAGGGACTGAATCCGTGCCCTCAGCAGTCAAAGCGTGGAGTCCTAACCACTGGACTGCTAGGGAATTCCCAAGTGATTGATTCCTAAAAGCTTTTTTGTGAAGTACCGGATTTATGGTAAAATAAAAACAAGAAAAATCTTTTATATAGAAAATATATTTCATAAGGTTACCAGCAATACTTCGGGTAGCGCTGTTTATACTGTGATGTCCTTTTTACATTTTTATGTTAAAATGCCCTTTTGTGAAATGATAGTGATATATTCAATTATATAGTTTCAAAATATATTCTTGGCAGCATAAATAATTGGGAAGCACTGTTGTCCCATACTTCTATTTTTTTATTTTATTTTTTAAAGAATCAATTATTTATTTATTTATTTATTTTTTGCTTGCATTGGGTCTTCGTTGCTGCATGCCAGCTTCCTCTAGTTGCCGCGAGTGGAGGCTATTCTTCGTTGCAGTGCATGGGCTTCTCACTGCAGTGGCTTCTCTTGTTGCGGAACACGGGCTCTAGGCACGCGGGCTTCAGTAGTTGTGGCACGCGGGCTCAGTAGTTGTGGCTCGCGGGCTCTAGAGCACAGGCTCAGTAGTTGTGGCACATAGGCTTAGTTGCTCCGCAGCATGTGGGATCTTCCCCGACCAGGGCTCGAACCCATTTCCCCTGCATTGGCAGGTGGATTCTTAACCACTGCACCACCAGGGAAGTCCCTGTCCTATACTTTTAGATTGGAAATTTTCTTTGACTTTTAAAGATTTGTGGTTCACTGAAAATATAGAAGCACTGTGTAGGTGTTCTTGGGAGGGAGTTTTGCTAAGAATTCTTAGTAAGTAAAGTTCAGTCAATCAAATGTTATTATATTCTTCAAATTCTCCTGGGAAATAAATTGTCAGGTTCCATTTAAAGATTATATTGTTTGAATATGTCACGTCAAAGTGAAATGTGACATGAGAATCTATCGATAATAATTAAAAGGAAATAAAAATAGTGAACCTCTTTTAATATTTTTTTGGGTAATTTAGCAATGTTTCTTTGAATAACTTTGTCCATAATGAAAACTAAGTAAAATTGCGAGTGTTTTATTTTCATTAAAACTGATCAACTCTTAAAAAAGCAACCCAATTTGTATTGTCACAAGTGGACAGTTTTTTTCTTCCACTGTCCATTAAGAACTGAAACGGACCTGAGATGTCACCTGTAACAAACTACCTGGTGTTTCAGATAAGGAAACTGATGGTCAAAGGACACACATTTTTTTGGTAGGCCTAGGATTAGAATTCCCATCTCTTTATTCTCCGGCTCCTGAACTTTACTCTGTGGCACTAATTACTTTAGGGAGACAAGTCTTAAGAAATTTCTCTTTTTGGAATATGGTATAGATTGCTTTAAAATCTTATTTTATCAGTATTTTCTTTTCTTTTTTTAAATATTTATTTCGTTGCACCGGATCTTAGTTGTG
Source organism: Leucopleurus acutus (assembly GCF_964270905.1). Lineage (NCBI taxonomy): Eukaryota > Metazoa > Chordata > Mammalia > Artiodactyla > Delphinidae > Leucopleurus > Leucopleurus acutus. Next base: position 58,630,542 of record NC_139156.1, on the reverse strand, counting down.
GCAGTGGACTCCCCAGTTGCAGCATGTGAACTCTTAGCTGTGGCATGCATGTGACATCTAATTCCCCGACCAGGGCTTGAACCCTGGCCCCCTGCATTGGGAGTCTTAACCACTGTGCCACCAGGAAAGTCCCAGTATTTTCATTCATATGAAATGAGGAGATGTATTTTTAAGTAACATGCAGGGAAGATATTCCACATTCAATCTTGTGACAGCTGGCTTCTTAAAGGCTGTGCAAAGCTCTAAAAGTGGTACTTATGCTTTTAATTTTTGTCAAGTTAAGATTTAAAATTAAACAAGAAAATCATAGACATTTTATTGTTATTCCTGTATTAAAGAATCTTTACACATGAAAAATGAGACATTTGTAAAGTAAGCCTAATTCCTCTAAAAATAAGGGTAGTTTTGATGGTTGTGATCTAAAAAGACACAGGTTTTAAAAAAGCAGGAATAAGTTTTGTATTTTTAAATCATTTCAGAAAGACCATTAAAATTTAATAATACAAAAATTTTATGCTAATAAAACCAACATGTAGTAGAAAATTTATAAAGCAGATCAATATAAAGTCAAAACGACACATAATTCTACTTTCCAGAGAATCCAGTAATAATATTTTGGTATGTTTCTTTCCAGTTTTTTTCTGTGTATATACGGCATATATATATTTTTTAACATAGTCAAGATTATACTCTACATTCTTTTTGTTGGATTGTTTTGCTTTTTTCACTTAAGATTATATCATGAGCATTTTCCTCTGTCCTTAAAAAGTCTATGAAAACATTTTATAGTAGCTTCATAACATTCTTCTATAATTTATTTAACCATTATTCTATTTTTCCTTATTTAGGGATATAATACATTTTTGCTATTAATGTGAAAGGAATAACTAGGTATACACATCTTTGTTCATGTTCTATTTTATCTATTATAGTTGCCTATAAAGTGGAATTGGTGACACATTGCCACAAAGCTTTCTAGAAATGTACTAATATATGAAAATACTTGTTTTATTGCACGCTTAACAAACTGGTTGTGTTTGAAGAGAACTTTGCTATTATTTTGGGTTTGGAAGCATTTGTTGAAAAGGTTAGTCTACATATTTGTTGTGCTATCCGTAAACATATTTATTTAACTATTTGGCGTTAGCTATCTAGGTGCTTTTAGTGGCAGACTAACCACATGATTAGATAAAGTAGATAGAATATTTACTTATCTATCTTTCCAAGAGCAAACTGTTCTGACCCACTGATCTTGATTCAACTATTTGAATTAGAAGAAAGTTAATGAAGGTTAATAATTCAAATTGACTGCTTTTCCCTAAAGCGAAGAATAGGGTTGAAATAAATTGCTTAAAAAATTGATTGAAAGAGTCTTTTAGTGGTTACTCGGTAGCTAACTTTGTGTGTGTGTGTGTGTGTGTGTGTGTGTGTGTGTGTGTGTTTGAGAAAAATTGGGTGGAGGAGAAAAAAAGCCTGAAAGGCTGAGGAAAGGAACGTGCTGTGAATTAAAAAAGCTGCTGCCTTTATTTGGAAAAACATGTCTTTTATCTCTACCTGATTGACTCTGAAAGAACAATCACACATGAGCCCTGTTTACTGAAATAGCATTTTTGTATCTGCTGAAATGAACTGTTACCTAAGTACATTTTAAGTAATACACTTTTTGAAAGTTGTGTTGACTGATTATGAGTAAAAAAACCAAAGTTTTGATTGTTAGATGCAAAGTGTCACTACTCAAAAATAAGTAGCTTTTAAAAAATCTTTGAATGTGATACGGCTTTAATTTGATTGAATATTTGAGTATTGCAGGCTTTTATCGTCCCTTAATGACATAGAATATACTGTATTTGTTAAAAAGCAAAGTTTCAAATCTAGCTGTTTTGGTACCACAATTAGTTTTTTGTTAAAAATCAAAAATAGGAGTCAACAAAGTATGTTAGGCATGTGTGAAAGTTCATTTATTTTTCACAAGGCCGAGTGCATGTTAGCTTTCATATCATGCTTCCCAGAGATGTAATTTTAAGAAATGTGGTAACAACGAAGTAATAATCATGTCATGTGCTGAGGACTCTATTAGACTTTACTAGAATTAAGTTTTAATCTTCCCATTGCCCTGAAAAGCATGTAATGTGTAAACCGAGGGACACATAGGTTAAGAACCAGCCCAAGGTCATGTAGGAAGTCAAGCAGGGGTTCCAAGTCACTTCTGTCTTGCTACCTTTACAATCTTGCTACTTCCCTTTACAACCTTGCTACTTAGCATGGCCCACGGACCAGAAGCAATTGGCAAAATCTGGGAACATAAAGGAATGCAAAATCTTGACCATAGAGACTTGCTGAATCAAACCTTTATTTTAACAAGATCACTCAAGTGATGTGTATGTATATTAAAGTTTGAAAAGCACCATACTCCATCCCATATTAAAAGTTACATGGAGGTTTTGAAATTTGTTCTAAGGATTATTCCTGGTGTTACTTTAGTTCATGTGGGTTATCTATTAACATTTTCCATGAGAGGAGGAGGCAAACTGTTGAATTAGTCAGTGTCTCCCCTGCTTCAAATTGCTATTCTGCAGCTGCTTTGATTCAGATCTTGTTTAATCCAGAGGAACAAATGACTACTTCTGCTTGTGGACATTTGGTCAAAGTCCCAAAGTATAGCTCTGTTTTTAATAGCCTTTACTCATGGACTGAACACATCAAATTTATAGTACATGGCTTCATTCTAGATAGGATTTTCCAAACTAAAGAGAAAAATGCTAAAAAAAAAAAAAGCATTTTCAAAGGAAACTTGAAATCCTTTGGAATACTTGATGTTTCAGATGGTTAGTAAGGAATGAGGGATTTGTATAAATTGGTCTTTACTAATTTCATTTAGTGAGCATAATTATTCTGTCATGGGGCAATGATAGGTAAGAAAAAAGCAAGGCTAACTTAGTAGAACAGCACTGTCAGGTAGAAATATAATGCAAGACATAAAATTAAAAAATTTCTAGTAGTCACATTAAAAAAGTAAAAAGAAACAGTTTAAATTAATCTTAATATATTTTATTTAACCCAGCGTAGCTAAGTATTATTTCAACATGTAATCAGTACAAAATTTATTACTGAGATATTCTGTATTTTTTTTGTACTAAGTCTTGAAAAATTCAGTATGCATTTTATATTTACAGTGTCTCAGTTTGGATGCTAAATTTTTCGCAGTTAAAAGGTGAAATGTAGTGCAATGAAAACAAAATTGTGTTTAATGGAAAAATATTTTACCTTTTGGTTTTAAAATTTAAGCTAATTAAAATTAAATAAAAATTCAGTTCCTTCAGTCACAGTATGCAGAATTCAGTATCACATGTTGGATCGTGTTTTTTTTTTAATTTATTTACTTTATTATTTATTTATTTTTGGCTCGTTGGGTCTTCGTTGCTGTGCGGGCTTTCTCTAGTTGCCGCGAGCGGGGCTACTCTTTGTTGTGGTGCACGGGGCTTCCCATTGTGGTAGCTTCTTTTGTTGCAGAGCGTGGCTCTAGGTGCGCGGGCTTCAGTAGTTGTGGCACGCTGGCCCAGTAGTTGCGGCTCGCGGGCTCTAGAACACAGGCCCAGTAGTTGTGGCTCACGGGTTTAGCTGCTCTGCAGCATGTTAGATCTTTCCCCATGGGGGCTTGAACCCATGTGTCCTGCAGTGGCAGGTGAATTCTTAACCACTGGGCCACCAGGGAAGCCTTGGATTGTGTTTCTAACGTAAGTGATTTCACACTTATGGACTTGATCACCATCCAGATGGTTAGTAAATGAATGCCACTGGAGGTTGTGGTCTGTTTATATAAATATTTGCACAGAGCATAAAGAGGGAATAAAAAAAGCTATTTAGGTCATAAAGCGTTTACTGATTATCCTCCATTCTACCCTTCCTGCAGTTGGAATTGATTTACCTGTCTTTTTATTTATTTATTTATTTATTTATGTATGTTTGGCTGTGTTGGGTCTTGACACATCGAACCGTGTCCCCTGCATTGGCAGGCGGATTCTTAACCGCTGCACAAGGAAAGCCTTTTACCTTTTATTAGTGGTTCAGAATCAGTTTCTTAAATCCTTTAACCCCCACTAAATTGTAAGGCTAGCTCCAAGAGTTAGGGTTCTTCCAATTTTTTCCCTATGGCATTAGATGCTTACTTCAGAGCGCTTCGTACTTTTCAGAAAAGTGAGGAAGTCTGACAATTAGTATGTCAAGCAGGATAGTCTGAGTGGGCTAGTTTGGCCCAGAGGTTTTAAAACTTTACACGTGTACCTGGATCACCCGGGAACTTGCTAAAAATACCAATGTATGGGCCTCACCTTTCTAGGTTCTGATTCACAGGTTTATAGTGAGACCATGGACACTTCTGTATTAAATAACTTGTTTTAAGTGTTTCTGAAGTTCAAAAACGTTTGGGGACCACAAGACTCAGCATTTGACTCTTAAAGGCTGCGAGTTCGAATTAAGACATGTGCTGCTGTTGCCACGCGATCGATTCTACCCGGACTGAGGTTTCCCAGGCGGCTGCTGCTTTTCTGCAGATGGTTTTTCAGGCTGTTAAACCCCATCCCCAAAGACTGCCCTGACTCCGTCCCTGTCCCAAGTCCTGTTAAGGCGACCTGGGCTGGCCGAGGTAGACAGGGCCATGTGACTGATAAGCCGGTTGCCTTTCGGAGCGGCCATTTTTGAGGCGGGCACCCATCCTCGTGCCCCGTAAGCCAGGAGTGTGTGGGGGGGAACTCTGTTACCAGGACTCAAGATGGCCACCGCGCCCGCTAGCCAGCCCGCTAGCCCGCGCGCCGGCAGGAGACGCGCGGGCGGCTTGCAGTTGCCCGAGGCGGCCTGGGCTAGTCTCGGGCCGCGGGCCCGGGGCGGAGCGCCCGCCCCTTCCGGGCTCGGCCAATCAGCGCGTGCGGCCGGCTCAGCGGGGGCCGCCCGCGCGCCGGGTATGTGAGGACGCGCTCCCCGTCGCTGAGTGCCTGAGCCCAGGAGCAGTGGCTGTGGTACCTGCTGCTGCCGCCCGTGCGGACGCAGAGCATCGGACGCGAACGCTGTTGCGTGGGGCAAGAAGGTGAAGCCATGACGGCCATCAGGTAATGAGACAGAGCGGCAGCTTAAACTGCGCGCTTGCTGGGCATTAGCCTCCTGGCTGCCGGAGAACTGTCGCCCCTTCTCTTGGGTGTTGTGGAGCCTCCCAATGCCACCGGTCCCCCTCATGTTGGAGGCTCTCTCTGCACTTTTCATTTGGTCATTTCTGCCTTCCTCAGAAGTTTTGGGGGCTGAGGCACATGGCGGAGCCCTGCGAGCAGCCGCACCGCTGAGGTGACCCTTACCCAGATTACAGGGTTTGAAGCTTGCAGGTGAGCGTAGTGGGTTTCTCGTGAAAATGTAGCTATTTTCCCTCCCCCGGGATAGCCCGAGGCCTGGGGAAGTGTGACGTGCACAGGGCGTGTCCATGCCCGCGTGTCATGCCCTCTGACAACTTCGTTGGTGGCCCAGTGCAGACCTGCAAAGTTGGCCGTTTGATGCAGGTAGATTGCCCCCAAGTTGTGAAATTGTGTGTCCCAAAAATGCTTATGACTGGAATTAGTACTCTGGTTCCCCAGGTACCATCTGTTTACCTACTTTTATCTGAGAGTCACACGCAATGTGGGTTTTATGAGGTGGTAGGTATACAATGAGAGCAATAAAAGAGAGGCTTCCTTCAATTGCTCTTCCAGAGTTTGGAAGGTTCTTTTTTGGTAATGGCGACAGGATAATGGCCCTGTCCAATGTCTGCGGGTAGCACTGACTGAATGTTTACCTTATGCTGATGAAACTATTTATAAAAAGAGGTAAATTGCCTTATTTACTCAGTGTTCTGAACTGCCTCTTTTAAAGTAGACCTTGGCCTTCATTGTCCCAGAGAAAGGGAGGCCCCAGCACAAATGTGAAGAGAATAAAATTAGTTAAATTTTGGTTTATGAGCTTCCAGCAGCCTAAATCGTGGTGATTTAATGGTTTCTCAGTGGTGAATTTGACTACACAGTGTTTAAGAAATGACTCGAGAACCTGACCCTCAGGGAAGTTAAAGTAAGACGTAACTGTGCTGAACTGGGATGCAGTTTCTCTTAAATTGCGTAATTCTATATTAACACAAAGAGTATTTACCTCATTATGCAGAAGGAGGAATTGGGGTACTGAAATGTGGAGATCAACATGGAAAGATTTCACAATAAATTGTATTGGGACATATAAGTCTATATTTTAATGCTAACAGTATTTTACGATGAATTAGGATTATGCTGTTAAACCTAGTCACTGCTCCCTCTCCCCACTCCCAACTCCCATCATTGTAGCCGACTACTAATTAGGAGTGTGGGTCAAATACTGTCTATGTTAAGGGACACTTCTTATGTGGACTGGATATTAATCCATCATCATATTCCTGGCTACTCTTCAGTGGAGAAAAACCCAAATATAAAGCTTCTGCCGCTCGGCCAGTGACAGTAGGATGTATTTTTTAAGGTAGGGGTAGAATGGTGGTTGTATTAAAATTTAAAGGTTAATACCAGCCTTATTTGACTTGTGGAAGGATAGATAACTACTAATAGTTACATTTATCCTTGTTTCTTCAGATGTTAGTCTACATTTTACATAGACTTCAACTATAGTGACATGACTCAAAAAAAGATTTTTAGATATTATCTAAACCCAGCTACCACATTTATACCTGAGGAAACTGAGACCAAGAAGACTTGAGTGCCTTGTGCAAAATCAGTGGCAGAGTTAGGAACTGAATCCAGATATCCATTATACAGTGCTCTGCATGATACCTTTATAAAAACAACATACTACTTAAATTTCCTGAAAAAACTGCTTCTGTGAACAAAAATTTTAGAGTATTCTGAGAGACAGCTATAGTAACTCTCTTGCTTTCCTGTAGTCCTCCAAGGAACTTAATAACTTAGGTTTAGGAGTAGGCAGGGAGACTACTGAAGTTGAAGCAACTCTATATATGTGGTGACAGTTTTAAAATGGTTTGGTAATCCTACAGATACCAGCTGGTTCCCAGTGAGGACTGCATTTAATGCAGTTTTGTCATACCTTTAGTTTTCACGTTTATGATGTTAGGCATATACCCATTTTGTACCCAGTTTAACGGTAGCCGAAAGGATGGGTACTGCTTACTTGCTTTAAAAACTGGTGAGGAGAATGATCAAGGTCACCAAGCTATCAAAATCTGACTTCGTGTCCATTGTTGTTTTTTATACCACACTTAAAATAATTGCTGCTAAATATAGTAATATGTGACTCCTCGCAATGACTACCACAGAATACATCAATAGGATTGGAAACTAGTGAGGGCCAGTGGTCAACACACCTAGGTTCTAATTGAGGGTATTTTTCTGAGTTACTGATCTTCTTTTTCTCTTCTTTCCTTCTCTGGACATTTGTTTAATGAAATACTCAGTGATGGTGATACAAATATGTATTCCACAGCGTTGCTGGTTAGATATGAAAGTGTTCTTATATTTTAAGATGTTTTATAAATGGAGTATTCTCTTCTTGTTGAAAGCAATTTGGTCCCCTTAGAGAATGGTGTCGTCTGAAAATAAATGTTTAAATCTTAGATTTTTTAAACAGGAAGTGAACTGACCTAATTCCCTCATTTTACAGTTGAAGAAACTGAAGCCAAGAGATACTATGATTTGTTAAGGTTCACACAAGTAGTTGCATATCTTGAAGTAGAACCCAGCTCTCTAGATACCTAGTTCAGTGCCCTTTCCGGTGTAGCATTCAGCTATTAGGAATTCCTAAATATGATTTAAATCAAAAGAATTAAAAAAAAATTTTTAATCTTTGAATAAGTTTGGCTGGAGAATTCGACTGTCTCTTTGACTTTTACTATTATTTGTATTCTACTCTACTACACCATTACTAATGAAGAGTTTACAGCCTGTAAAACCGATTATCAGATTACGTATATCAGATTCCAGCTTGTCTTCATGTGAGAAATGATAAAACATTTTTAATTGCCCCAACAGGAAAGTTGACCCTTGAGTTAAAATTCAGGAGACATAGGAAAATGTAGAATGTCAGGACTAGAAGAGAATCTTAGAGAGCATTTTACTCTTTTTTTTTTCCTCTTAATTTTTTTTTTTAATTTTATTTATTTTTGGCTGCGTTGGCTCTTAGTTGCTGTGCGTGGGCTTTTCTCTAGTTGTGGCGAGCGGGGGCTATTCATTGTTGTGGTGCAGTAGCTTCTCTTGTTGCAGAACACGGGCTCTATGTACGTGGGCTTCAGTAGTTGGGGCACGCGGGCTCAGTAGTTGTGGCTCGCGGGCTCTAGAGCACAGGCTCAGTAGTTGTGGTGCACGGGCTTAGTTGCTCGGTGGCGTGTGGGATCTTCCCCGACCAGGGATCGAACCCTTGTCCCTTGCATTAGCAGGTGGATTCTTAACCGCTGCACCACCAGGGAAGTCACCATTTTACTCTTTTTCTTTCTCTATACTGGACCTTGAGGCCCAAAGTGAAGTGATATATCCTAGTTTGGCAATGATAGAGCTTAAGAGAGAATTTAGGTCTCCTAACTCCTACATTATGCACTTTTCACTGAGCCAACAGTATTTCAAAATACTCCTATGAATATTGCCTTCCTGACATGAATATCTCATCTGGTTTTGGGCATTGCTTACAGCTTGAGTTTGTGCCAGGGAAGACTGGGAAAATGAGGTAGGGAGACAGGGAGAGTGTTCGCTGTAGAGCTGAGGAACCCAATTCTTTGGCTTTCTCAGACAGGTCAGGTTTGGTTTAAGACTATTCTGGGACTTGACATGACTGCCCTACATGATAATTCTGTAACCACTTCTGTGGGTTAAGCCTACATTGGGAAATTTATGTGGGCTGTGGGTGGGGTCCTAGGGTATTTTTCTCCTAACACTCAAGACTTTGAGGTACATCCAGTAGGATCTGCCAAGCCACTCAGATGGAGAACATTCATATCGAGACTAAATTCTGGCTAAGACTGAAACTGCCTTGTTTTGTTGATTTGGTTTCTTTAGAGCCTTTAAACAGAATTTTCAAACTCATTTTCAGGACTTGTGTCTTAAGAATTATAAATTTCATATTACTGTACAAACTTTTTTATGCCATGAGACTTCTTAGTGAGGCTAATGAATTTTTAAAATAAAATGAAAAATGAAATTGTTTGATTTATGAAATATTTTGAAGAACTAAAGCAGGAATCCTTCCTTTGGAGAACTGCAATGTCAGCTGTTAATACTTATTTATAAATAGGTCATCTTTGTTTGAAAAAACATACAAGGTTTTCTAATTCCAAATCTTTCCAGCCACAGTATTGCTATATTAAGCAGAACTGTCAAAGATGAAATGGAACCAAAATGTCTAGACTGTTTAAATGTTAACCCTGTCCTGTAACATTGGTTAACAATCACGCCTATTTACCTCTTCATACCTACTCGGTTTTAAAACGTTATTTAAAAAAATACTGTAATAAAACGTAAGTCTGAATTCTTATTTTCACATAGAATAGCTGGCTTATAAATAGGATGACCATATGTCCCAGTTTGTCCAAGACAGTCCTGGATCATGCCTTTTATCCTGGCATAATTATTAATAGCTCTTCCTTTATTCTCAAAAGTATCCCATTTGGATAATAAATTATCTAGTCACCTACTTACACACTATAATAATTTTGTTGTAGTAGATTTTGGTTGTTGAAATGTTACTTGAAATACGACCATAAGATGATGGAATATTAGCTTATTTTGGCTAGATTTGGATATTTTTCATTGGTCAGACATTTTTATTGTGTTTAGAGTTCTTACTGTCTCAGAGTAGTATATTGAACAAGAAAGCACATGATTTGAAGTTAGGTATCATTTATTTGTTGTCTGACCTTTGGCAGGTTATAGAACTTTGCTGAACCTTTTGTTTCTCTGAAACAGATAATAGCAATACCTACACTACAGAGTTATTGTGAGGATTTAAAGGCAATAACATACATAAAAATGCTTTATAAGCTGCAAATTGCTATGTGTTAGTCATTAGTATGTCTCACATGTGCTCCTGAAAGTTGAATTTTAAATTAATGATTTTATCTTGTTTAGGGAACCTTGCTATTTAATAGCACAATCTTTTAGAAGTGTTCTTACTGTAATGGGGAGCAGGGAAATAATAGTTGGACATATATGTGTCTTTGAGGTTTTCTGGGAGGGAGGGGCAGGAGTTTCAGCATATTTGTATGCTGAAAAGAATGATCCAGTAGAAAGTGAAAAAACAGATGATGCTGGACAGAGGGAAGAGATTATTTCCTTGAGTTTGCAAGAAGGCATGCCAGTATGCACAGGCTTAAATGGAAGGACTGGCCTTACATAGCCTAAGGGACACAAATATTTTCCTAGTTTGTTTACTTAAAAAAAAAATACCAACAGTATAATTCATATATAGTAAAATCACAGATCCTAAGTTCACTGTATTTTGGGGAAAAAAAAGTATTTGTGTAAAACACCACCCAGACCAACTTACAAGACATGTTCATCTCCTAGAAAGTTCTTTCCTGTCTCTTCTTTTTTTAAAAATATGTATTTATTTATTTTGGCTGCACCCGGTCTTAGTTGCTGCATGTGGGCTTCTTAGTTGCAGCATGCCGACTTCTTAGTTGCTACATGCGAACTCTTAGTTGCCAGCATGCATGTGGGATCTAGTTCCCTGACCAGGGATTGAACCCGGGCCCCCTGCATTGGGAACCCGGAGTCTTACCCACTGGACCACCAGGGAAGTCCCTTCTGCCTCTTTTCAGTCAGTCTCATTCCCTGCACCATCCAGGCAACCATTTTCTGGCTTCTATTAGTAGAGATTAGTTTTGTATATTCTATAACTTCATATAAATGGAATCATACGGTAAGTACTATTTGTGTCTGATTATTTTATCTGATTACTGTTGTTCAGTAACAATGTTGATATTCATCCATTTTGATGTGTGTGTTAATAGTTTGTTCCTTTTCACTGCTGAGTAAGATTCCATTATATGGATATAGCAACAATTCTGTTGATGGACTTTGGCTTGTTTTCAGGGTTTGATTATTGTAAATGAAGCTGCCATGAACATTCGTGTGGACGTGGGTAAATGCCCAGGTGTGGAATTGCTGTGTTCTAGGGTAGATGTATGTTTAACTTCAGAAACCACCAAACTGTTTTCTAAAATAGAAAACAAAATACTTTAAACATTCAGTGTTATAAGAGTTCCAGTTAATCCACTTTCTTGACAGTGTTTGGCATTTTTGATTTTAGCCATTCTGATGGATGTGTAGTTACATTTCATTGTAGTTTTAGTTCATTGATTGCTAATAATGTGATTATAGACCATTTGCTTATCTTTTCTTTAGAACTGCCAGTTCAGGTCTTACCCATATTTGTAAATATAAGTTGTCTTTTTGTTGCTGATTTGTAATTCTTTCAATACTTCAGATATAAGTTATTTGTTAGATATTACAAACAAACATACATACCTTCCTATGTAGCAAATAAGCAAAAAAGACATGTCTTTTCATTTTCGTAACAGTGTCTTTTGGGAGCAGAAGTTTTAAAATTTGAAATTGAATTCATTGATTTATTTTGTTTATTACCTTTTGGGTTCTTAGAAATCTTTCCTTCTTCTTATGTTTTCTTCTGGAAGCCTTGCAGTTTCAACCTTCACATTTAGGTCTAAGATCCATCTTAAGCTGATTTTTTGCTATGGTGTAAGGGTTTCCTCAAAAGGATTTTCAGTCAATAGAGTAGATAGATGTAGGACTTTTCCTGGACTCACTGTTCTCATCTGTTGACCTATTTGTATATTGTTACACCAATACCACACTTTCTTAATTATTGTAGCTTTGTAAGCTTGGTGCTGTTTCTTTAAATTTTTGATAGAATTTAGCAGTGAAGCCAACTGGGCCTGGAATATTTTTTGGATGAAGGGGTGAAAGGTTTTAAATTACAAATTTTGATTTCTTATTAAAGAAATGATAAATGAGTATTCAGATTTAACATTTTTTCCTGTGTCAGTTTTGGTAAGCTGCATTTTTAAAGAAATTTATTCAGAATTGTTGGATTGTTAAAAAGATGTTCATAGTATACTATTACTGCCTGTAGGAACTGTTTTATGTCCCCTTTTTCATTCCTGGTATTAGTACTCCTCCCATGCCTTTTTTTTTTTTTTAACTTTTTGGGATCAGTCTTGTTAGGGGTTTATCAAATGTATTAATCTTTTCAAAAGCCCAGATTTGGGTTTTGTTGAACTTCTATTTTGGTAATAGTTTTCTATTTCATTCATTCATTCATTTATTTAATCTATTTGGTTTATTTTTGCTGTCATATTTTTATTTTCTTCTGCTCTTTGGGATTTAATTTACTATTTTTCCATTTTGTTTTGAGTTAGAAGTTTAGACCATTGATTTTAAACCTTTCTTGTTTTCTAACATGTGCATTTCATATACAAAATGTTCCCCTCTCAGTACTTTTTTAACTAAGTAGTTGTGGTGCACGGGCTTAGCTGCTTTGCGGCATGTGGGATCTTCCTGGACCAGGGCTTGAACCTGTGCTCCCTGTGTTGGCAGGTGGATTCTTAACCATTGCGCCACCAGGGAAGCCCTACATGTGTTTTTAAAGTCTTTAATTTCACTCAGCAATATTTTGAGGCTTTCAGTGTAGTTGTTTTACACATCGTTTATTCAGTAAATGAATATTGCAGTTGTTGGGTGTATTGTTCTATAAATACCAATTAGTTTCATTGTTTTATTTACTTAATTATTAACTAATTATTATTAATTATTAAATTGTGATATAATTCACATGCCATAAAATGTACCATTTAAAACTGTACAGCTCAGTGGTTTTTAGGATATTCACAGGGTTTTACCTCCATCACTACTATCTAATTTCAGAACTTTTCCATCATCCCCAAATGAAGCCTCATACCTGTTAGTAGTTACTCTCCATTTCCCCTGCCCATCCCCTGGTAACCACTAATCTACATTGTCTCTTTGAATTTGCCATATTCTGGACATTTCATAAGTGGAATCATATATTTGGGCTTTTGTGCCTGGCTTCCTTCACTGAGTACAATGTTTTCAAAGTTCATCTATGTTGTTACATGTATCAGTATTTCATTCCTTGTTATGGCTGAATAATATTCCATTGTATGTATAGACCACATTCTGTTTATCCATCAGTTGATGGATATTTTTATTTCCACTTTTTGGCTGTTATGAATAATGCTGCTATAAACGTTCATGTCCAAGTTTTTGTGATGTCACATGTTTTTTTTTTTTTTTTGCGGTACGCAGGCCTCTCACTGTTGTGGCCTCTCCCGTTGCGGAGCACAGGCTCTGGATGCGCAGGCTCAGCGGCCATGGCTCACGGGCCCAGCCGCTCCGCGGCATCTTCCCGGACCGGGGCACGAATCCGTGTACTCTGCATTGGCAGGCGGACTCTCAACCACTGTGCCACCAGGGAAGCCCTGTCACATGTTTTAATTTCTCCTGAGTATATACTTAGGAGTGGAATTGCTGGGTCATATGGTAACTTTATGTTTATTTCTTTGAAGAATTGCCAAACTTTTTTGTCAAGCTGGCAGCATCATTTTATGTCTCCACCAGCAATGTGGATTCCAATTTTTCTGCGTTCTTGCCAATACTTTGTTTTTGTCTAGCAGTATCTGCCGAGAGGCTGTATGTGCTTGATGAGGCATACCTTCAGTGCCCAGCCAGGCTTACAATGCTGCCATAGCCTCTATTTCCTGCTTGTGCAGAGCCTCATGCTCAGAGATGATTGCTTAGTACCTTTTCAGGTCTTTCTTGAGCATGCCCACAGGCCAGGGCACATGTATAATACATGGTCTCCTAGATTCTCAGGAATATTCAGAACTTTTCAAAACCCCTTATGGATATCTCATGCCCCACTTTTCCTTTTAAGTTTTTTTGGTTAGCTGCTTGTTTGTCCCAACTGCTTCAGATGGCTGGGGTGTTAAACAATTGCAGCCAATTGTTTTTGACAAATGCCCCGGGGGAAAAGGCTGTTAGTACTGGGGAAACTCTGAGTCAGGTCAAATAATGAGAAATCTTGGAGTAGGAGTTTTTCGGGTAACTGCCAGTAAGCTCAAATAATAGCACTTTTCTGAAAATGGGGCTTTGAAAGAGCTCCAGTTCTGTTCCAGCTCATCCAGTGGCTGGTAGGCCCCTGGTTTCCACTGTGTTTTGGGGCTGTTGCTTTTAAGGCTGCCTTGGAGCTGGTTAGGGGGGATGGGAATAGGGCAAGTTAAAATGCCACAAAGCTTGCTGTTTTTACTGAGATTCAGCCTTTTTTTTCCCCTTGAATAAATGCTCCTCAGGTGTTGCAAGCCTTTGGTTAATATGTGGAGTTCTGAAAGTGTTGATTTTGACTTTTTTTGCTAGTGTTCTTGTTGCTTTTATGGAAGAGAGGATTTTTGGAGGCCTTTATTCTGCCATTCCTGATGTTATCACCCTAATTGTTTCTTAAACATTTAAAAATATTCTTACTTTTTCTTTCTTTTAAAATACTTTACAAGGTTTTTTTTTTTTTTTTTTGATTTTGAAAGACTCGCAAGAAGTTGCAAAAAGAGTACAGAGAGTTCCTATGCACTCTTCACCCAACTTCCCCCAATGATAAAACTTATAAAACCACAGTATCTTAGCAAAACCAGGAAATTGATGTTGGTATAGTACTATTAAGTTGACTATAGATGTTATTAGAATGTCACCAGTCTTTGCATACACTGCCTTTTATTGACATGGTGGTGGTGTGTAGTTCCTCGAAATTTTATCATGTCCAGATTCCAGATTAACACAATTAGGGTATTAAACTATTCTGTCACCACAAAGAAACTCCTTTGTGTTATCCCTATATGGTCACACCCTCCCCCCCAGCCTTAACAGTTGGCAACTCTTGATCCGTTCTCAATGTAATTTTGTCATTTTGAGAGTGGTATATAAATAGAATTTTACAGTAGGTAACACATAGATAAGGCTTTTATTTTCACTCACTATAGTGCCTTTGAGATCTATCCAAGTTGTATCATAGTTCATTCCTTTTTAATGCTGAATATTAGTCCATTGTATGGGTGTACCACAGTTTCTTTACCTAGTTACCTATTGAAGGACATTTGGGTTGTTTCCAATTGTTTACTATTACCAGTAAAGCTGTTATGAACATTTGTGTACACATTTCTGTGTAAACTTAAGTTTTCATTTCTCTAGGATAAATATCCAGTAGTGTGATTCCCTAACTTATTTTTGTGTTGTCTGTTTTACTAACTACTAAAAGAGGGGTGTTACAATTAACTAAGACTGTGAATTTGTCTATTTCTTGTGTTTCTCTCAGGTTTTTTTTTTTTTTTTTAAGTATTTTGAAGGCATTTATTTTGTTTCTTGGTGAATTGACCTGCTTTTTTTTTTTTTGCCTCTCACTGTTGTGGCCTCTCCCGCTGTGGAGCACAGGCTCTGGACGCGCAGGCTCAGCGGCCATGGCTCACGGGCCCAGCCACTCCGTGGCATGTGGGATCTTCCCAGACCAGGGCAAGAACCCGTGTCCCCAGCATCGGCAGGCCGACTCTCAACCACTGCGCTACCAGGGAAGCCCTGACCTGCTTATTTTTATGAAATCATTTTATATCTGGTGATGTCTGCCTTTTTTGATATTAATATAGCCACTGTAGGTTTTTTATGATTAGTATTTGCATGGTATGTCTTTTTATCCAAGCTTTTTGTTTTTAAATTCTCTCTGTCTTTATATTTAAAGTGTATCTATAGTAAATGGCGTTTTTTTTAATCCAGTGTGACAGTCTTTATTTTTCAATTGCAGTGTTTATCCATTTACATTTAGTGTGACTACTAATATGGTTGGGTTTAAGTATACCATCTTTTGTTTTCCATTTATCCTATGTGTTATTATGTCTTTCCTGCTTTTTTTTCTAAATTGACTATATTTTAATTTTTCATTTTATGTTGTCTATTGGGTTTTTTAGCTATACCTTGTTGTGTTGTCATTTGGTGATTGCATTAGGAAGTGCAATATTCATTTTTAACTTACCACAACCTATTTTGTTGTTGTTGTTGTTGTTGCTTTCTTTTTGGCCATGCTGTGCAGCTTGTGGGATCTCAGTTCCCTGACCAGGGATTGAACCCGGGCCACGGCAGTGAAGGCCTGGAATCCTCGCCACTAGGCCATCAGGGAACTCTATTACAACCTATTTTGAATTAGTGTTCTATTATTTGACCTTTGACGTAATAAGTACCTTTAAAATTTAACCTTACTCTAGACCCAGTCCTGATCTATGGGAGCCTGAGATAAGCAGCAGTCTGTTGATAGAAGTTAGAACCTGGAATCGAAAAATCCCTCAAGGCCCTTGTGATTATCATATGCCAGCTATTGAGAATACAAATGTAATTAAGGTTAAAAAAAAAAAAACAACTTTATCTTTTATGTTGAGATAAATTGATTGAGATAAAGTACAAAGCAACCCTTAAAATTGATTAAAAGTTCATCAAGGAACTTAACAGAATCTAGGGAGGAGGAATGAGTAAAACTAGGAGGTGGGCAGCAGTGCCTTAGTTTATAGGAGCTATCATTCACATTGTGAACTGCACCCTTTGGAGTTGTCCAGGGGACAGCCTGTACACTTTTACATGGGAATCCTTAGGTACGAGTTGGGCAGAAAAGATTTTCTAAGAGAGCTGGCATACGAGAAATTTTAAAAAGGTGAATGGGCGTTTGCTAGGCACAGAAGTATAGGGGAAGGACCTTACAGTCAGTCTTTTTCAGGGCACAGTGAGGTATTATGATTGGAAAATGGATTGTATGTGTTAGAATGGTGAGAGATAAAGTTAGAGAGGCACTGTATTTCAGTGATTGTAATAATGCACATTTCTTCACATTTTAACATCTCTCAGATGCATTTATGCCTTGCAATCTCCATGGGAAGTTGGAATCTTATGATTCATGGCATCTCAGATTTGATGAAATATTGTAGGTTCCAGCTAGACTCAATGTCCTTTATGTTTTGTATTTTATCCTCTACATAGTTGTAAGGGGAATAACTTTTAAGTGGAAAAATATCATTATTTGTTTAAATAATATAATTCGGTGATATTGTACAGGATTTATTGTGGCTAAAAAAATAGCAGCAGTGTAGGAATTTAGGCAAGGTCTGTAGAGGACCTAGTTAAAGGCAGCGCCAGTCGGGTGTTGTGGGGTTCCTGGTAGATGAACTGTTGGAACAAACCAGGAAGATGCAGTTACTACTAAGAATGGTGCTTATTGATGGAGAGAGAGGAATCACATATAAAGTTGAGTTTTCTGAATTTAAAAAGGGGATGATTGCTGTAACAGTTAAGGACACTCATCAATAGTGTTTATTCTGGCACCAGATGTAAGTAAATATTTTTGCTGACCAGAGGGCTAATCAATATCAATATATCAATAAACAAGACAAAGTTTTCTCAGGATCTTTTACGTAATCTCTACGTCAGTGTGTAGTATTTGTAGGTTGTCTAACAAAATAATAATTATAGTATAGGTTTATGTTGGATGGAGCCTGAATTATGAGACACTTCAAAATTACTGACCAAAAAAAAAAAAGAAAGAAAGAAAAAGTCATTCAGAATCTTTCATCCTAGCATCCATTCCAGGAAAAAGACATTGCTAACATTTGGAACAAAATAATAATCCTAGTATGAGTTAGTCATAGTTTTTGGCCATAGACCAGCCCCCATCTTGTTCACATCTAATAGGACAAGTTCAAAGTAAATGCTTACTTAAATAGTATCTTCATTGTTTAAGAAGGGTGATACAGTATTTACTGGCGTGGACACTAGTTTGTATTTAGGAAACTAGCCATTTTGAAGAATTAGTGTTTTTAACAAAGTTAATTTGTCATACTAGAATGAAATCATATAATAGTTTCTCATTTACGTACACTGATGGAGAGGAAAGCGACGTGAGTAGTTTAAACTTATTTGCTTTTGGAAATAATTGTATAGTTTTTACTTAACTTACTGTTTGAAGACACCTTTTATCTGCTGTTTTAAATTTTATTGTCCCCACCTCTTACCTTAGCCATTGTTGCTGCAACAGGTTCCACACAGGCTCCGGACAATTCCAACTTGACAGCATCTCTCATCAAGTACATATGCTGTGTACTTCTTGCAGTGAGGAACAGTAGTCAGTGTATAAGTTCTTCCTCTTTTGTCCTTTACACGCGGAGCTCTGAATCACATTTTACATATTCTTCTCCATAAGCAAAGGTTTTGTTGGACAAATAAGTTTAGGAATGAGTTTAAACATGGTTATTGTGATTCAGTGTGCTCATTTTCCCCCATAATTCTTTGTAGAAACCATAGGCCCAGAGAGGTTAAATTAATTTGATAATATTATTTTTAATAAATTTTCAAATAGAGTGTTATGAACTATTTTGAGAATGCAGGAGATGTGCAAAGGACTGACTGCTTAAAAAGAAGTATCACAGTTACATTCCTTAAAACCAAGAGGGGGGCTTCCCTGGTGGCGCAGTCGTTGAGAGTCCGCCTGCCGAAGCAGGGGACACGGGTTCGTGCCCTGGTCTGGAGGATCCTACATGCCGCGGAGCGGCTAGGCCCGTGAGCCATGGCTGCTGGGCCTGCACATCTGGAGCCTGTGCTCCGCAACGGGAGAGGCCACAACAGTGAGAGGCCCGCGTACCGCAAAAAAAAAAAACCCAAAACAAAAAAACCTTGAGGGGACCAGTGGGGGATGGAGAGACTGACATGGGGACAGGAGGATATTTTTTTGTGATGATGGAAATGTTTCATATTTTGATTTTGGTGGTGGTTACATTACTGTATATATTGAACTGAACACTTAAAAAGTGTGAATAAAAAGAAACAACCAAGCAGCTCCCCTGTGCTTTTTTAAAGAAAAATAAACAAGTTCTAAGAGTTTTTATTGTTTGACTAATAATACAGAAATCAGGCAGAGAAGTCCCTAATGAAATTATGGTCACGTTTTATTGTATCTGCCTGTTGATCCTTCATTTTCTAAGCACTTATTTTCTTTTTATATTAGACTTTTATTTTGATTACAGATGCCCGTGTGAATAAATAAATGCCTTGTCTTTTATCCCTCCCCCATCATTTTTCTTTAAATAGAAAAAGGGACAAATTTCTCCTAATTGCATATTCAGCCATAGTTGCCCAATCTGTGATTTTAATAAGAGACTGTAATTCAGTCTTCTAAATCATTCTACACTGTAATTGTAGGCTATACCTCGTTCTCCTAAAGAAACTTTTGGGTATCAGTCCTATTGATATTACTGATAATCTCCAAATGGTGAGGAGGGTAACTGGTATGGAGGCAACTGGAAGAGAGCTTGAGCAAACTAGATACCAATGGGAAATTGCACAGAGGCAAATTTTATTGCATAAACTAGAAGAATGGCCCTCATTGAGGCTGACCCAGCTATGGCCTCTGGTCCATTTCTTGCTGTCAGTTGGTATCAGTTGTGGTGGAATTCTATCTTTCCCTCAGTTTTGAGCCGTATTGTAATCAGTTATGGAAAACAGACTCCCTCAAAGTCTGTTAAATGTAATTGAAAATTACACTATCTATGATACCCATTGTGAAGGTCCCACCCCAGTCATTCAGTTTTTGAAGGGTAAGGCTGTTGCCTGGATTCCTCCAGGACTTGCTGTATGCTCCCTAATAAACTTTGATTAGTTCAGTATTTTACTATCTAGAGAGTTAAATATCTATCATGTTTGTTGAGTATAAAACTTTATTGTGATAGACCTTAAAAAAATTGAATTTAATTAGCTTTAGTCATTAGCTGTTAAATATTATGGAAAAAAATCACATGATCTGGTTTCTTCTTTTGTTATGTTTTATTTCATCCAATTTAAAAGTCATTCTCTTTTCTAAATGGCTTTGTGCTTCCTCTAAAATGTTGTCCTACATGTAATAGGCAAATCAGAGGTTTAATAAACTAGTATGTTAAGTTTATTTCCAAAGTAAAGTGAAGATATTTATTTTTATATTTGTGCATTTTACACATCACCTTACTTTCAGAAGTATTTCTAACTTGTACTGTATTTTGTGGTTTTTTTTAGTGAAAATATTCTCTTTGGAATGGGAAATCCTCTTCTTGACATCACTGCTGTGGTGGATAAGGATTTCCTTGATAAGTAAGTATTAAGCTCTTCATATGTACTATGTGAAACTTACATCTAAAGAAAAACTGAAAATTTTAGAATTGAATTTACTGTTTAACATCTTCAATTGGAGGAAAATTCAGGAAATTTAAATCTGATAATAGCAAGTGCACCATTATTATTTATTGAGTAATTGACTGCAGTTTTCCCTGGGAAAACTTAGGTACATTTGTTCATTCCTGTTGCTACTTTCACTTGAAATTTATTTTTTTATTCTTTGCAAGGAAGAAGTATGTGAATAACCTAATGATTTAATTTCCACATTTTAAAATTACTGTCAGTGAACTAAATCTATAGTGGTGCCATAACATATGGGAGAAGGAATAGGATTAGAGAGGGCAAGAAGAATATGTAGGACTTAATTCAAACACCGTGAATCTCCACTGTTTCCCCCTAATAATAACTTTTGATGTTGTTAATTTAGCTGAGAAATCATTTTGTTTATTTATCTGTCTGTGATGATTTGGTGCAAGGAAAAAAAAGTATTAAAAAATATTTAATAATGAGAAATTAAGATCCCCTTCCCCTTGAACACCCCAAGTTCTATGCCCAGGGGCAACCACTTTTAAAAAAATATTATTGAGGTAAAATTAAATCATAATTTTAACTATTTTAGAGTGTATGATTCAATGACTGCTAGGACATTTGCAGTGTTGTACAACCGTCACCACTATCTAACTCCAGGACATTTCATCACTCCCAAAAGAAACACATAGCCATTTAAGTGGTCATTTCAGTATTCCCACCTGCCCTCCCCACCTCTCCCCAATCTCCTGGGAGCTACCAGTGTGTTTTCTGTCTCCATGGATTTGCCTGTTCTGGATATTTTATTTCATATAAGTGGAGACATACAATATGTGGCCTTTTGTGTCTGGCTTATTTTACTTAACATGATGTTTTTCAGTGCTCTTTCATGTGTCATCAAAACTTATTATTAGGGGGAAATAGTGGAGATACATGGTGTTTGAATGGTGGATGGATGTTTGAATGGATACATGGTGTCCTACATATTCTTCCTGCCCTCTGTAATCCATGTTGTAGCATGTATCAGTACTTCATTCCTTTTAAGGCAGAATAATACTCCATTGTTTGTATATACCACAGTTCGTTTATGCATTCATCAGTTGGTGGAGCCATTGGTTGATGGGCACTTGGATTGTTTCGGTTTTTACCTATTATGAAGAAAGCTGCTGTGAACGTTCATGTAAAAGTTTTTGCATGGGTATATATTTTCATTTCTTTTGGGTATATATATTGGAGTGGAATTGCTAAGTCAGGTGGTAATTCTGTGTTTAGCTTTTTAAAGAAGCATATCCTTACCAAAACGTGGTCTTTTCCCTTTTTAAAATTATAGCCATCCTGGGACTTCCCTGGTGGTCCAGTGGTTAAGACTGTGTGCTTTCATTGCAGGGGTCATGGGTTCGATCCCTGGTTGGGGAACTAAGATCCCACATGCTGCGTGGCATGTGGAAAAAAAAAAGGAGAAAAAAAAAATTATAGCCATCCTAGTGGGTGTAAAGTAATATTGTGCTTTTGATTTACATTTTTCTAATTACTAATGATGCTGAGCATCTTTTCATGTGCTTATTGGCCATTTGTATATCTTTGGAAAAATGTGTATTGAAGTTCTTCACCCATTTTTTAATTTGTTTTTTGTTGTGGTTGTAAGAATTCTTTATATATTCTTTTTTTTTTTTTTTTTTTTTTTTTGCAGTACGCAGGCCTCTCACTGTTGTGGCCTCTCCTGCTGCGGAGCACAGGCTCCGGATGCGCAGGCTTAGCGGCCATGGCTCACGGGCCCAGCCGCTCTGCGGCATGTGGGATCTTCCCGGACCGGGGCATGAACCCATGTCCCCTGCATCAGCAGGCAGATTCTCAACCACTGCGCCACCAGGGAAACCCTATATATTCTTAATACTAGACCCTTAATAGGTTTATGATTTGCAAACACTTTCTCCTATTCTGTGCGTTATTTTGACTTTCTTGAGAGTATCCTTTAATGTGTAAGTTTTAAATTTTGATGAAGTCCAGTTTATTTTTTCTTTTGTTGCTGTGCTTTTGCTGTCATATCTGAAAATCTGTTGCTAAATCTAAGGTCACAATGATTTATGCCTATGTTTTCTTCTAGGAGTTTTAGTTTTAGCTCTTAAATTTAGAGCTTTGATCCATTTTGAGTTAATTTTTGTATCAGTTGGGTGTTAAGGGTTCACTTCTTTTTTTTTGCATGTGGAAATCTAGTTGTCCCTGCACCATTTGTTGGAGAGAGTTTTCTTTTCCCCATTGAGTGGTCTTGGCCCTCTTAAAAATCCGTTGACCATAGGTGTTTGGGTTAATTTCTGGCTTCTCGGTTCTATTCCATAAGTCTGTATGCTTGTCCTTATTCCAGTACCACACTGATTTGATTACTGTAGGTTTGTAGTAAGTTTTGAAGTCAGGAAGTGTGAGCCCTCCAACTTTGTTGTTGTCTTTCAAGGTTGTTTTGGCTATTCAGAGTCCCTTGCAATTCCATGTTACTTTTAGGATCAACTTGTCC
Organism: Leucopleurus acutus; assembly: GCF_964270905.1. NCBI lineage: Eukaryota > Metazoa > Chordata > Mammalia > Artiodactyla > Delphinidae > Leucopleurus > Leucopleurus acutus. The sequence continues at coordinate 58,607,757 of NC_139156.1, read as the reverse complement.
ATTACTGTAAAAAAAGGCAGTTGGAATTTGGAATGGGATTGCACTGAATCTGTAGATCAGTTTTAGAAGCATTGCCATTTTAACAATATTAAGTCTTCCGATTCATGAACAGGAGATGTCTTTCTTTAAGTTGTTTCAACAGTGTTTAGTACTTTTAAGTTTAGAAGTCTCGCATTTCTTTGGTTAAATTTAATCCTAAGTATTTCATTATTTTTGATGCTACTGTAAATGGAATTGTTTTCTTAATTTCATTTTTGGATTGTTCATTGCTAATACATAGAAATACAACTGATTTTGGGGGATAACCATTTTTAACAAATTCTGTTTTTTAATGTCTTGGAGATTATCTTTATAACTCTTCATCTGTATAAATTCGAGTGTCAAAGGATCAGGCAAGAATTTATAAATGTGTAAATTTGCCCTATTGTAATATAATAGGAAATAGGTTGAGGCGCCAAGGACAAACTGGAGAATGTGTCTTATCCTAAGAAATTCAGATACAAATTTTTAAAATATACTTTGCTAATCAGAAACACTCCTGCATACAATTATGTTAATGGTTTTACTTCTGATTGCCTTGTACTTTTAAATGATATAATATACACACATTAAAATATTTTCTTGTATCAACTTTCAATAGAATCCTTAGACTTCTCATTATATAGAATTAGAAGTGCCTCTATTCTTCCGTCTGCTACTTTGCTCCTTTTAAGTTCTGTTAACCTTCTACTTTAACTCCTGACTCTAACTTCTAGTCTAACTTTTAACTTTCTACTTTCTAACTTCTGTTTAACTATATTTTTTATTTTAATAAAGATTGATATGTTTTCATTCTGTTAGCTATCTATAATTGTCTTACCAACTTTGAATACAAAGTGGTAGTGAAGATTGAAACTCACTTAAACATACTTAATACTAGTATCACTGTATTTATCCCTTTTTTCAGAATTAAATAGTATACTAAGAATGTAGAGTAAGTGTAACGTTTGGAATGTAATTAGAGCACTTAACTCTATTAACAAACTAAAGAAAGAAAAATCACATTGTCATCTCAATAGATAGAAAAACCATTTGCCAAAACTACTATCTATTCCTGATAAAGTTTCTTATAGTGTTCTTAGAATAGAAGGGAACTCCTTTAACCTCATAAAATTTGGGTTAGGGAAAAGCCTACTAATAACATAATTCCTAATGGTGAAAGTCTGCATGCTTTCCCCTCAGATCAGAAACAATTCAAGGATGTCCACTCTCACCACTTCACAATGTATACAGTGGTCCTGAAGATTCTGTTCAGGACAATCAGGCAGGAAGAAGTAAAAGACATCCAGGTTGCAAAGGAAGGAATAAACTGTTTTTATTTCCAAAAGGCATGATCATTTATGTAGAATAACTGATGGAATCTACAAAAAAAGCTACTACCTGATTTCTAGAATTATTATAAAGCTACAGTAATCAAAACAGTGATATCAGTGTAAAGTTTGATGGCATAGAATAGAAAGTCCAGAAATAGACCCACGCAGAAATGGACGACTGATTTTTTTGTAATTAATTAATTTTTGGCTAGGTTGTGTCTTCGTTGCTGCACACGGGCTTTCTCTAGTCACAGCGAACGGGGGCTACTCTTCGTTGCGGTGCATGGGCTTCTTATTGCCGTGGCTTCTTGTTGCGGAGCACGGGCTTCAGTAGTTGTGGCTTGCAGGCTCTAGAGCGCAGGCTCATTAGTTGTGGCGCAAGGGCTTAGTTGCTCAGTGGCATGTGGGATCTTCCTGGACCAGGGCTCGAACCCGTGTCCCGCTTTGGCAGGCGGATTCTTAACCACTGTGCCACTAGGCAAGTCCCTGGACGACTGTTTTTTGACAAAGGTGCAAGGCAGTTCAGTGGAGAAAGGATTGTCTTTTCAACAAATAGTGCTTGAACAATTGGTTATCAACATGCATAAAAATGAATTTAGATCTGTATTTTGTACCATATACAAAATTAACTGATAGAACTAAACGTCAAGCCTAAAAGTATAACACTTCTAGATGATAATATAGGAGAAAATCTTTGTGACTGTGGTTTAAACCAGAATTTCTTAAATGTAGAACACCAGAAGTATGTTCTATAAAAGAAAAATTGATAAGCTGGACCTTTTCAAAATGAAAATTTTTACTATTGGAAAGACACTGTTATAAGAATTAAAGGACAAACCACAGGTTTGGAGAAAATCTTTGCAAAGCGTATGTCTGATAAAGGACTACCAGTCAGAATACATAATGAACTCTCAAAACTCAATCAGAAAAGAAACAACCCAATAAAAAAATGGGCAAGGCATTTGAACATTAACCAAAGATATATGGATGGCAAATAACCACATGGAAAGGTACTCAGTCTCTTTCATTATTAGGGAAATGTAAATTAAAGATACAGTGAAGTACTACCACACATTTGTTAGAATGGCTAAAATTTTAAAACAAAGCATACCAAATGTTGGCTAGATAATGGAGGAACTACAGCTTTCTTCTCATGGGGAGTTAAAATGCTGCACTGAATTTCAGTTTAAAAAGTTAAACACACGTCTATTTGATCCAACCATTTCATTCTTAGATATTTACCGAAGAGAAGTGAAAACATGTGTCCATACAAAGATGTGTTCACTAATGTTATGGTGATTTTTGTTTTTAATAGCTAGAACCTGAAAGTTATCTAAATGTCTATCAACAGGTGAATCATTAAACAGATTGTTTACCCATACATTAGAATTCTAGTCAGAAATAAAAAAGGAATAGAGTATTGTTTGGATGAAACTCAGAATAATTGTGTTCATTGAAAGAAGCCTGACAAAAAAGAATACATACTGTATCATTCCATTTATATTGAGATTATAGGGAATTCAATTTATAGTGACAGAAAGCAGATCATTGGTTTCCTGTGCATATGCCAGGGTGTGGTGGAGGGCAGGAAGGAGAGATTACAAGGCAGGAAGGAGAGATTACAGAGAGACAGGACCGAGCTTTTAGGAGTGTGTTCATTACCTTGATTGTATAATGATTTCATGAGCATATACATGTATCAAAACTTACCAAATTGTATACTTTAAATATTTAAGATGTATGTCAGTTACATGTCAGGAAAACTTTATAAATAGAACAAAATAGAATCAATTGACATGAATTTATGCGTTTAAAGTTAGAACTCCTTTGTTTGCTTAGTGTGAGATGTTTTGCCCAGGAAATCAACTAATTGATTGTCACTGTTTTAAAAAAATTCTAATAGCATATAAAAGTACAAAGAGGAAGTAAAAAATCTTGAAATTTTATGACGTGTAACCAGTGTTAAACTGTTTTGATGAACATGCCCCGGACATCTATGTATAACCCAGAGAGATATTGTATATGTTTGTGTTTATGGGATAATACTCTGTGTAGTCTTAGGAAATTAGCTTTTTTTTCACTGTACACTATGTTTTTAAAGGTTCATGCAAATATGATCAGAGTGATTATGATGTGGCAGCTGTGTGCTGACACTATTGGGAACTCAAATAGCTTCTTTGTTTCACTAGCAGCTGATCCCAAATGGCCAGCTGAAGTCTTATTTTTTTTATTTTAGGAAGGTTTTAATCAGTAAAACTGACTTTTGAAATCAGTACTTGGAGATAAAAGGCACGTTTTTGAACTCTAATCATAAAAAGTAGAGCATTCTCTTTCTTATATTCCTGACCATTTCTTCCAAAATACACTTGAAAGTGTTCCTCATCATTTCAACAGACTGTGTTTAACTTATGTTTTAGACCATGTTTAGATGAGTGTTTTATATTTGCATGGTGTAAAAATAAATTATCCAGGAATAATTTGCTAGGTACTATAACAAATGAATTAAATATATACTTATTAGTATCTTACACTATAAAAATGAATTAACTGTTAAAATTCTTATAAAGTATCTGTTTTTGTGATTCTGATTTTTTTTTAAAAAGTACTTGGCCTTTTCAGTTAAAAAAATAATTATTGTAAAACTAGTACTAGTTAAAAAGTAAGCTAGTACTGAAGGTTTTTAAGGAAAAAATCAGTTCTTTGCTGCATCTTCCATCTTTCCCCTTGCTTTTACCCCATTCTGCATAAGTGCTGTTTTTCCAGAAGATTTAAAATTCTATTAGCTGTTTTTTCCTGGTATCTGCCTATTTCTAAATAATATGCTAGTATTTGTGTGATTTTTCATAAGGGTGATTGATTGGAGAGGCAAAGGACAAAAGTTCCTTTAATGTTAGGAAAGGATACAAGAACATGATTCCATTAGGAAGAATTCCAGAATAGAGGATACAGTAGCACTGTGTGGAGGGGCACACTTGGTCTTCAAGTCCCTGGGAGAATAGGTGACCAAATCTTGTTACTGGGTGATGGTGGAGAGGATTCCCTCTGACCTTCTGAGAACTTTGCTTTTGCAATTCTCTCAGCATTTATACACTCTTGATTTTTTTTTTTTAATTGTTGGAGGGTCTCTGATTACTTTTGTCCTTGTTAACCAGGTTCTAGTTACTTGTCAGAAAGCCTCTGCATTCCTGAATGCTTACTGGGAGAATAGGTGAATTGGCGGTTAATGTCTCATAAATACCCATCCACCTAGCCGTCCTAAGCTTAGGGCTTTCTGAGGTCTATCTCTCTAGCTATTTCGATATTATATATAGTCTCTGTTATGATACCTAAGGATTTAGCTCTCTTTCACTCACACCATTTCCTCTTCTTCATCTTCCCCATTTTGTTATATTACATTAAAACAAATATAAAAAATGGTACAAATGAACCTATTTACAAAACAAATTGAGTCACAGATGTAGAAAGCAAACTACGGTTACCAAGGGGGAAAGGGATGGGGGGAGGGATAAATTGGGAGATTGGGATTGACATATATACACTACTATATATAAAATAGATAACTAGTAAGAACCTACTGTATAGCACAGGGAACTCTACTCAGTACTCTGTAATGACCTATATTGTAATAGAATCTGAAAAAGAGTGGAGATATATATATATATATATGTATAACTGACTCACTTTGCTGTACAGCGGAAAATGACACAACATTGTAAATCAACTCTACGCCAATAAAAAAATAATTAATAAAATAAATAAAAATTTAAAAACCAGATCAGTAATCATTGTGAACAGAATTGTAGTCTTTGATTACTTATAAAACTTTTTTTCTTTCAGTGTATCTTGTGTTCATTGCACTATTTTCTATACACTTATTCAAATTTTCAATAGCCACTCTATTAAGTCTGTAATGTGCCTAATAAGCACTCTCCCCGCTACCCGTTCTCCTCAAAATCAGTAAGTCTATCAACCTCTTTTCCTCTGGTGACCTCCCTTCTTCAGTTCTCCATCTTTGTGCTCCAAACTGAACTGGTTGTGTTGCTAGACTTGTCTTTTTTTTTCTTTTCTTTTCCTTTTAAACAGCAGTCTTCCTTTATCTCATGTCTTCTTTATTGGTTTTCTGTGTGTGTGTGTGTGTGTGTATAGCATATCCATCAGAGAAAGAGTGCATAAGCATATGGTAATTTTTTGAATCTTTGTATGTGTCTGATGATCTTTAAAATTTTTTTCCCCTCACGTCTTATTGATTGGTTAGTATAGAGTTTTCTTTGAGAATTTTGAAGGCATGTGCCATTGTCTTCCAGCATCTAATAGAACTCTTTATATTACCAGTTTTTTCTCTATGCAAGCTTTTAGAAATTTTTTTTTTGACCTTGGTATTAGTAAATTATCATTATGTAACATTTTGTTCTTGTGTTATGGATGCATTTTTCCCCCTTGTCTGTCTAAGTGTATTAGAGTTGGTTCTGTTTGGTTTTTGAATGTCTTTTCTTTCCTGCTTTATCTTTGTTCCCTGTGGATTGTTCTTTTCTGGTTGTTTATTGTGGCCTTTCTCCTTCATGGTGGAGCCTTTCCTCCAATATTAGGTGATCTTTGGCTGTCTGTTCTTATTTAAGGGTAAGACATTAAAACTTATTCTGTTTATTTGCAAAGGAATAAGAAAAAGTCTGGAAGGATATGTTCTAAACTCCAGCAGTCATGGGAGGGTGGGTTGGCTAAGGTGGGTACTTTTATTTCAAAATTCTATACAATTTAATATTTTTGTAACAATCCTTAATTGCTTTTATGAGTTTTTTTTTCTTAAAGCTTTAATGAAGTTATCTGTTGCTATGTAATAATAGTTATCTATTGCTATGTAATACATAACCACAAAACTTGGCTGCTTAAAGTAACAAACATTTAGTCTTTCACACGGTTTCTGAGGGTCAAGAATTTGAGAGTGTGGCATCGCTGGGTGGTTCTGGCTTAGGATCTCTGATGAAGTTGTAGTCAGTCTGTTGGCCAGGGTGGCAATCATTTCAAGGCTCAACTGTGGCTTCCAAGCTCGTTGATACTGTTGGCTGGCCTCAGTTTCTGAAGTGCTGTTGGAGTGAGGGCCTCAGTCCCTCACTTCATAAATCTCAGAGTGTCCTAAAAACATGGCAGCTGTTTGCCCTATTGCGAGTGACTTGAGAGAGAGTAATAGTGTAATTTTCCCTAGATGGAAGCTGCAGTCTTTTATTTTTTTTGCGGTACGCGGGCCTCTCACTGTTGTGGCCTCTCCCGTTGTGGAGCACAGGCTCCGGACGCGCAGGCTCAGCGGCCGTGGCTTACGGGCCCAGCCGCTCCGCGGCATGTGGGATCCTCCCGGACTGGGGCACGAACCCGTGTCCCCTGCATCGGCAGGCGGACTCTCAACCACTGCGCCACCAGGGAAGCCCTGCAGTCTTTTTTATAACCTATTCTTGGAAGTAACATGTCATCATTTTTGCCATATGCTTGTTATTGGTCATACAAACCAAACCTGGTATAATGTGGGAAGGCACTACACATGGATTTGAAAAACAGGAGGCAGGGATCCTTGGGGGCCAGAAGGCAGGCTGTGATCGTCAGCCTCCAAGATGGCTCCTGATGATCCCCTCTTCCTGGCATTCTTGTGAGTAGTTCCCTCCCACATTGCACCATGGCTGATCTGTGTAATAGGGCAGAAGTGATGGTATCCTACTTCGGAGATTATGTTGTAAAAGACTGTGTCTTCCATTGTGGCTGCTCTCTTCTTTCTCTCTCTCGGACATTCAGACACCTTGTGAGAGGCTCACATGACTGGAGGTAGAGGCCTCAGGCCTATAGCTATTGAGGAACTGAGACTTGCCAACAACCATGTAAGTGAGCTGAGAAGTGGCTTCTCCATTCTCTGTTGAGCCCTGAGATGATTGCAGCTCTGGCTGACAGCTTGACTACAACCACCTGAGAGACCTTGAGCCAGAAAAACTCAGCTAAGCTACTCCTGGATTCCTGACCCTCAGAAACTGTATGGGATAAAGACTGTTGTTTTAACCTTCCAAGTTTTGGGTGAATTTGTTACATAGCCAAAGAACACTAATAAATAAAGCCAAAAAATTTTTTTTCAAACACACACACACACGCATACCCCACATTCAAAACCTCATTGGCAGGTTGGTATATGTGGGTTTGAAACCACTAGGTGGCGTTTCAGGGGGCTCTGAGGAGCTCCGGTTCCTTATGTCTCAGCGCAGAAAGAATTCAGTGAGAGGCAAAGTGATAGATAAGAAGTGAGTTATTAGAGTAGGCCGCTTGTGAGGCTTACAAGTGGGCAGATGAGAAGGTGCTGCGCCCCAAGAACTTAGTGGGCTACAGTTTTATAATCAAAGGAAAAGTGGGAGTGGGAGAAGACCACCTTCTTCCTCATTCTTGAGTAGACATCACACTTCCATCATCAGTTCCTCCTCTGTGTCGGGCAGGGGAGTTTTCTTGTCCCTACGTGGTCAAACTGGGACTGTCATGGCACTATGGAAAAATTATTCCATGTCTCAGTACAATGAGGGTCTTTCACTTTGAAGTGTCACGTTTTTATAAATTATTGTTTTTTATGTGTACAGAGAGCATGTCCAAGGGGTCATTAACTTACTGAGCTCACTGGGCAGGATGTGGGTCTCATGCCACCATTGTTTTATTGTTTGGGGGCATGTCTCATACTTCTGTTGCATGGTTTTGTTGCTAAGCAAGCCAGCTTGGTTTTGTGGTTAAGCAAACCTGCTTTCTTGAGTGATCAATAACTTATAGGGGTGTCCCATACTTTTTTTTTTTTACTTACAATCCTCTGGTAGGATTAACTTATTTAATTACCTACTTCGTCCCTTTACTCTGTGCCTATCAGGTTGGGCTTGTTGACTGATGGGACTTTATTGTGGCTTGGTTATGCTAAAAACCTATTTTGGGGGGCTGGGGTGTGACCCTTAATGTTAGTATCTGAAAGTCTAAAGAGTCTGTTCAGTTTCTTTACAGAAAAGTCTTCCATTTTCCTTTCTGAAGGTTTAAGCTTGGCTGCTTTATTCTGAGTTGGCCAGGGAAAGGGGGCTAGAGATACCATAATTAAGTAGGCAGTTTCACCTGTCTCTCCCTATTCCCCCTGGTTTGCCTGTTGTTCCTTAGTTCTGAGATACTTCTCTTTGGTTTCTTGAGGGAATAAACCTCTAATTTATCTCTAATTTATTTTAGGAATTGTAAGTTGTGATGATGAGATGGTAGTCCATTCCCTTACTTGTAGCTCCAGGCCTTATCTGTAACCTCTGAGATTTAGGGTTTCTGCAGGTGGACTAAGCTTGCTTATCATAAGTAGTCTCTTTCAATTGCAAATGAGATTTTAGTTTCTTTAGTGCTGCTGAGTTCCTCATCTGCTTTCCTTTTTCTGAAAATTTGTGGAAACCTTTTGACCATTAATGCTTAATTACATTAGTATTCTTTTTTTTTTTTTTAACATTAGTATTCTTTTTGCTCCTGTAGGTGTTTGCCTTTTTTTGTGCCTTTATTATCATTTTAACAGTCTTGGAAGGAAGAGTAGATAATCTTTCTGCCATACATAAGTGGAAGTCCAAGGGGTGTGAGTGTGTGTATTTCACTATTATTATATGTACTATAGCAGGAAATGTATAACCATGGACTCAGGATTTTTGAGACAAATTGGAATTTGGAGATAATTTAGTCTTCTTTATTCATTTTACAACAGCGGAACAGGCTCAGCAAAGTTAGATGTTTTGCCCTTGATTACAGTTAGCATTGCAAGCCTGAGATGGAATCTGTATCTCCTGACCCTATTTGTTTCTTTTTCTACCATGCTACACTAATTACCTTTATTTTTTAAACAGATGATTAAATTATTAACAGTTTGAACCTATTGTACAAACTAAGAATTAATAACTACATGCCAGATTTTGGGGATTCAAAATGGGTAAGCCTGGTTTCTATGTCAGAGCAGTCTCTGGATAAATAAAAATGATTTTCTTACTTTCCTTTAGTTCATATCTTTTGTTGATTACTGGCTTCATCTTTTGTTTTAACTGTTTAACAATTTGTATATTTATGTGATGATCTTAACTTATGATTTGCCAAACAAGCAGTGTTTTGAATAAAAGAGAGGGTTTTTTCCCTTTAATTTACAATTTCCTTTGACTTTCTTGACTCACGTTACTCTCTTCTGCTTTCTAATTTCTTACTTGAGAGTAAGCTCAATATATATATTTTTTTGTACTAGGTTTACAATTTAGTATAAGCCTTGCATGCAGTGTTTATAAACATTGCTGGGGAGAGAGGCAATTAAGGAAAGTATCTTACTAAATCTTTTCTATATACAGTAAGCTCTTGGTGCAAAGGAACTGCACTATGCTTTTTTCTTACATGACCCTTGGCATGGTGCTGGATACATGTTAGGCACTTGGTGAATAGCGTTTGGCTGTAAAACATTTTTTTATGAAAGGCTTTTTTTGAAGTGGAGTTTTAAGTGTTCAATGTTAAAAGTTAATGAGAGGGCTTCCCTGGTGGCGCAGGGGTTGAGAGTCCGCCTGCCGATGCAGGGGACACGGACGGGTTCGTGCCCCGGTCTGGGAAGTGAGCAATGGCCGCTGAGCCTGCGCGTCCGGAGCCTGTGCTCCGCAACGGGAGAGGCAACAACAGTGAGAGGCCCGCGTACCGCAAAAAAAAAAAAAAAAAAAAAAAAAAAGTTAATGAGAGAATTGATATTTTCTTCACATACATTTTTGTGAAGATATATTTTTCACATGCTATGTTTGTCAAGCTTTTCAGAGCAGTTTTTTAAAGAACAAGAACCATCATATTCTAATGGTCTTTGCACACTGGACTGGTATACAACAAAGGGTTGAATCTAAAGAAGGGCCATGGAGAATCCATCTGAAAAACTTTCAAGAGTAAGGAGAAAAAACAAGAGTATAATAATTTTTAACAATTATTATCTGACAATAAAGCATTATTCAACATGTATTAGGTACGTTTTTATATGGTATTAGTTTAGTCCTCATGACAACTTTATAAGGTAGTTATCCTCGTAAAGAATAACAGAGCTTAAGTCATTTGTTCATGACCAAAAAGTGTATCAGTCATTGTGCAGTAATTTGAAATACATGCTTGTTTTAATTGTAAAATCTGTATTCTTTATTTTCTACTATCTTACTATGGAAGTATTAATTTGAAAGTGAAAAACTCAATTATATATCCAGATTTTTTGAGTGTAAATTAAGTAGATACATAAAGGCTCATAAACTTAATGAAATTCTATTTTCCTTTTAGTATAGATACAGTGTAGATGAGAAAAATGTGTGTAGTTTGCTCCAAAAATTGTTAACATTTAGTTTTAATTAGTGCATCAGAGTAGATTAATAATTTCTTTGTGAGAGATTGAAAGACTCAACAATTCTCTTTTTGACTGAACTTTCAAAACAGTGCACTTCTTATGTTGGGAGGATGGTATGTTGTCTACAATTGACCTGTTTCCAGAATAGAGCAAGCATTGCCATGATTCAGAAATATCAACTAGATAATTATTTGATATTCAAAAATTAAATTTCTTCTAGAGTATCCTAGTCTTTATTTGAAGATTGTAAAGCTGGTTTTTCCCTTGAATAAGAAAAAATTAGGATCTGAGAAAAGCAGAATTAAGTTAGTTTGGGTGTATCCAATTTGCCAAAATATTACAACTGAAAATAAGTAGGACACGTGTGGTAGGAAGTAGGCTATTGAGAATAATCTTTTCCAGCATATTGAAGAGACACAGTGGGTGTGAGGGGAGGAGGAAATATGGAACATATAAATACTTCCAGATGAGTATTGGTGTAATTATGGGGAATAAAGGAAAGGAATGTATTAATAGGGATGGAAAACAAATATGTAAGACAGATTTGCCTTAATTTTTCCTGACACCATATAAATACCACAGAAGTAAGAGGAATGAGAGAATTAATGAAATGGTAATCGGGAAATAAAAGTCATCATTAGAAATAAAAATACTCAGTTTTAAGAAGGGAAGCTAGAGTAGTTCAGGAAATGTGTTTCTCTCACAGACATAAATCCTTAATAATATAATGATACGAACCTTAGGTAAATCTTGATTAATATAAGCATACATGAAAGATACTACTTAATGTTTACTCCAAAAATACTCAAAGTAAAGTTGATCATAAATTTCAATGCTGATTATTCAATGCCAAAAATTTACAGATGAATTATTTGTATAAGTTAAGATGAATTACTTTGATAAATGATGTATATTAGGTGTGAAGGTGAAACAATATTTGGAGTGTCAAGTGAGACTCCTTATATACAGTTAAAAGCTATCATTGTTTTGTTTAAAACTAATTGTGAGATGCTCTGACACTTTTGTAGTTGTCTCTGTATAGCTATTTTGCAGTATTTTCTTCTACAAGTTATAACATTATGCTTTGTGTATTTAGGTCCTTAATTGATCCTGAATTGATTTTTGTATATGACGTGAGGTAGGGCTCCAGTTTTTTTTTTTTTGCACCAAAATATTTTATTATTTTACAGATGTAAAGAGGAGAACTCTTTGATTCTATTTTTAAAATAAAGCAAATAATTGCTGGTCACAATAATCCTGAATACTCCTCAACTTACAACACCTTTTTGTTTGGGACTGAATAATAATGTTTCAAGATTCAGTAAAATTATTTGTCTTCATATAAACTAAACTTCTAATGTTGGTCATACAGGAGTTTGCTACACTCAGAACATGTAGAAAAAAGAAGAGAGAATGAAAAACATGTTACAAAATTTGTCTCTGTTAACATTTGCAGAGAAAAACGAGAACAGACAGAGATTTAGAGAGAGAGAGAGAGAGAGAGAGAGAGAGAGAAGGAGAGAGGAACCATAATATGAATTACCATCTTCCCACCATCAAAATCTTCAAGGTGATAGGCAAATAAAGACAAACTTAGGATCAGAACTTGCAACAGGATAGACATGTATGTGTATTGGGATCCAGTTTTTAAAAAGGTTTTCCTTTTAGGGAATCAGCTATTATATTACTATATTGTGAATAGGCCAACTTCTACCCACTGATCTGCAATGACAATTTTTATTTATCTATAGTTTGGTCTCTGGCTTCTTAACTTTTTTTTTTTTTTTTCCCTTCTAGTCTGTCTGTCCTTGAACTAATATAGCCCTATTTTTATTTTGTTACTAAAGCTTTACACTAAGTCTTGATGTCTGATGGGCAAGTCCCTACACTTCGTTTTTATTCAGGAATTTTCTTAGCTGTTCTTGGCTCTTTTCTTTTGTCCACAGATTTTAGAATAGCTTGTCAGGTTCTACAAAAATTGTTTCTGGGATTTTGTTTGGAATTACATTACCTTTATAGATGAACTTGGGAAAAATGAGATCTTTAACATACGAGTTTTCTAAGTACATTAGATACAGGGTTGCAAAATGAATAGTTTTGATTTTTTTAGACTTACACATCTTATGGAGTGGTCATTGCTAAATTTGTTAGCTTCAAAAATTATAAAAATAAATGATTCTTGGAAAAAATTCAAACCATGTAGAAGAGATTAAAAGTAAAAATGAAATCTGGGGTAACTTACTGTCTCTGCAGCAGCAGTCCACTAGTACTTTCTGCAATGCTGGAAATGTTGTATATCTGTGTTTTCCAATATGGTAACCAGTAGTCACATTTAGCTTTGAATGTTTGAAGTGTGGTTAGTGCAACTGATGTGTTTTTTTTTTTGGGCTGTGCCGCAAGGCCTGTGGGATCTTAGTTCCCCGACCAGGGATCAAACCCGTGCCCCCTGCAGTGGAAGCACAGAGTCTTAACCACTGGACCGTCAGGGAAGTCTGACCACTGATGTATTGAATTTTAAAATTTTATTTTATTTTAATTAATTTAAATTCAAATAGTAATGTGATTAGTGGTTATAGTATTAGACACTGTAGCTTAGGTCTTATTGCAAAATTTAGTTTTCTTCATAAGTGTACATTTTTGTGAGGTTTATTCTAGGTATTTTTAAAATATAGTTGTTGCTATTGTGAGTAGAATTTTTTTTCAATAACTTTTTAAGATTGTTCGTGGTATTTGGAAAGGCTACTGAATTTTGAATATTTCCTTTAGCTTAGTTACCTTTGCCCTTCTTTAAAAGAAAGATGATCTTCGGCTATTTTGATTTTTGTTTAATGAATTCCAGATTCTTAGAATTTGAAATAAACTGGTATTGAAATTTGAATTTGAAATAAACTCTGAATCTTTATATTATTTCATATTAAGTAATTGGTTTTGAGTTGTTCTGGAGCTTCTTCAAATAAGACCTAAATTATGGACGCTAAATGAACATAGACTCATTTATAAAGATTTCATTTTGCCCCAGATATTGTAAGACGGTATTCCTCGTGGCTTCTCTGATTTTCAGACCTGATTTTTTTTTTTAAACAACCTTGGTCTGTCTGTCTTTTTTCTTTTTTAATATTTATTTATTTATTTGGCTGCACTGGGTCATTAGTTGCGGCATATGGGATCTTTAGTGGAGACATGTGAGATCTAGTTCCCAAACCAGGGATCGAACGCAGGCCCTCTGCATTGGGAGCACAGAGTCTTAGCCACTGGACCACCAGGGAAGTACCTCCAGACCTGACTTTTGAGGAAATATTGAGGAAAATGGTATTCTTAAGGCTTACCTAAGCATGGATTCATTTTTAACAGTTCATTTGAGCTCAGTATACATTTTTTGGAGCACCTGCTTTGTGTTCAGCATTTTGCCAAATACTGGGACTACAGTGTTAAATAAGTTTCTTGCCTTTAAGCAGCTAGTAGTGTAATTGAGGAGACAAATGTAGAAAGAAATTGATTCATATACTGTGGCATTATAGAATACAGGTTAAGATTGTGCTCTGGAGTGACTTGTAGTTGTGTGACTTTGGTTATATTTCTTAATCTGTGGAAGCTCAGTTTCCTTGTGAATAAAATAGGAATATTATAGTAGGAATAGGAATGTATAGTAGTATGTATATAGTAGTAAAATAGGAATGTATAGTAGGAATGTGAGGATTGAATGAGATAATTTATGTATTTGCCATGTGCTAGCTAATATTATTGGCTACTAGACAGCTTGGAATGTCTCACATCTCTGTTACAGACAGTGGAGACAACTTGAGGGGGGTTAATAAGCAGGCGGATGACATGGTCAGATTCACGTTTAGAATGCTGTAAATCACTGTGTCTGCAGTAGGTCAGAGAATTTGAGGAGATAAATTAGAGGACGCTGTAGTGATAGACGTGTTGAGAGACGGTGACCTAATCATTACAGTTAGGAGAGAATGGTCGGGAGAAAGTTCAATAATACTTCAGTGTTATAAAGGTAAGACTTGATGATTGATTTAATGAAAAGGGCAAAGGAGTCAGGGATGACATTCCAATGTTTAGTTTTGGTAAATGACTAGATGTTGTTATTTATAACTGAGTTAGGGAGTTTGGGAGGGGGAGGACATGTTAGAGGGGATGGAGAGATTGAGTTGTTTTGTTCATGCATGAGATGAATGTGTGATATCTAGGTGGGCATATTTAGGAGAGAGTTAGATTTATGTTTCTGGTGGGTAGAGGATTCATGGTGGGAGAGACATGTAATAAACATTATATTTAATTGTAATTTGACATAATGGCATTCAATAAATGTTAGCTATTTTTACCATTATCATCATCATCATTATCACCACCACTGCTGCTACCATTATTATATAGGTAGTGTTTAAAGCAACCAATAGATAAGCCTTTCTAGAGGAAGGGCATAAAGTAAAAGGAGAAGTGGGGTGGAAGATAGAACATTTAATGGATGGGTAGATGAAGAAGTATGGTAGGAGATGGAGAAGAAATGGTGAGCTTGTAGCAGGAGAACTAAGATAAGGTCTCACAAAGAATAGTGACTTTGTATGACAGAGTGGTTAATAATATCAGATGTAACAGATTGGTAACATAAAGCCTACAGGAGTCCACTGGACTTGACAATAGGATGTCAGTGGTGACCTCAGCTAAGTAAATCACAGTGGAGTGACATGTAGGGACAGAATCCAGACTAAAATATACTTAGAAATGTATAGGAAGTGTGATACAACGTGGGCTAGTTTTGTTCATGTGGCCCAAGAGCCAAGTGGTGACATCTTACAAGTACCAAATTTTAAAATTTTCTTTTAATGAAAATATGTGGCTGGTTGTTATGAATAATTATCAATGATTTTTTTAAAATACAAAGAGTATAGTTCTATGTGTTTAGGTTTAAATCTAGCTTAATTATTATTTCCTCCAGCTTTCTCTAATTGAGTTTTAATCCTCATCTAGTTGTTTTTTTTTTTTTTTTTTTTTTTACGGTACACTGTCCTCTCACTGTTGTGATCTCTCCCGTTGCGGAGCACAGGCTCAGCGGCCATGGCTCACGGGCCTAGCCACTCCGCGGCATGTGGGATCTTCCCGGACTGGGGCATGAACCCATGTCCCCTGCATCAGCAGGCGGACTCTCAACCACTGTGCCACCAGGGAAGCCCCCTCATCTAGTTTTTTAATGAGAATTTAAAATATTATTTTCATAAACCTTGTAACTTATTGCTGTTATTTGCATTCAAACCCCATGGTTTACTCTCTTAAAAAATTAATTAATTAGTTAATTAATTTTTGGCTGCCTTGGGTCTTTGTTGCTGCCCGAGGGCGTTCTTTAGTTGCGGTGAGCGGGGGCTACTCTTCATTGCGGTGCGTGGGCTTCTCATTGCGGTGGCTTCTCTTGTCGCGGAGCATGGGCTCTAGGTGCACAGGCTTCAGTAATTGTGGCTCGCAGGCTCTAGAACACAGGCTCAGTAGTTGTGGCACACCGGCTTAGTTGCTCCGCGGCATGTGGGATCTTCCCAGACCAGGGCTCGAACCCACGTCCCCTGCATTGGCAGGCGGATTCTTAACCAGTGTGCCATGAGGGAAGCCCACCATGGTTTACTCTTAATCTGTTTCTTTATAAGCCTCTTAAATTTCAGCTTTAGTGAAAGCTGAAAGATTAGTGGATTAACACTTTTGATCTCCTTTTTCTTCCTTTCTGTTTTTTTTGTATTTTTTTAAATTGAAGTATAGTTGATTTATAATGTTGTGTTAATTACTGTTGTACAGTAAAGTGATTCAGTTATACATATATATACCTTCCTTTTTTAATATTCTTTTCCATTATGGTTTATCGCAGGATATTGAATATAGTTCTCTGTGCTTTCTGATTTTTTTTTTTTTTAATTTGCTTTTTTTTTGGCTGCACCGCGCATCTTGCGGGATCTTAGTTCCCTGACCACGGATTGAACCTGGCCCCCGGGCAGTGAAAGCACAGAGTCCTAACCACTGGACTGCCAGGGAATTCCCTCTAATATGTTTTTATAAAAAAATATTTATTTATTTTGGCTGCACTGGGTCTTAGTTGCACCATGCGGGATCTTCGTTGCGGCATGTGGGATCTTTAGTTGTGGCATGTGAACTTCTTAGTTGCACCATGCAACCTCTTAGTTGTAGCATGCATGCAGGATCTAGTTCAGGAATCAGACCGGGGCCCCTGCATTGGGACTTTGGAGTCTTACCCACTGGACCACCAGGGAAGTCCCTCTAATATGTTTGAATCAACTTTTATTTTACAATTGCAAGAGCCATTTAAACATGTTACGTTTAAAATCTCACTATATCCACACTATCTGTATGATTGATTCTGTCAACTTTATAAAACTTAACAGGAACCATTAGGGTTCTTTGGTTTATATGGTAATATTTGTAGATTTCTAGAATTTTACTCATTTAATTCTCACAGGGCAATCTTAGTTGCAAGTATTTATGGAATATTTTATTATCATCCTGCTATATAGCAAGTCTTAGCTTGACATTACTATCTGTGACATTGGTAGGGCATTTCATTTATGACTGGGCTGTTCTGGACTTCACAGTCTCTTCAAGGACCTTTCTGAGCCTGAAATTCTAAGTTATGCTAATCTTCAGGGAAAGAACGCATCTGAATAAATAGTGTCTGTTTCAGTTTCTTACAAAAGGCCCAAACTTTGTTTTATTACTGTTAGTTGTACACTACTGTTGTTCTAGCGTATCTCAATAGTTATCTATAATGTATTAATACATTTTATTTATGTGTTCTGATACTTAATTATAAACCTAAATAATAATACCATTTTCCCATTGCCCATGGTAGGAATGCCATTATTGGATTTTATTCTTTCTTTGCTTCAAGAGTGTCTTCCTTAAATAGCTCAGACAGGATTGAGGGAAGTATTTCTCCTCCTTCTCCTCTCCCCTCCTCCTGTGTCCCTTCTACCCCTCCTTCTCCCTCCCTTCCCACTTCCCTTCTTCCTACTTACTTGTCACCTGTTGCTGTCAATATTTATATAATAAAGTATTTAAATTAAATTTATTTAAATTTTTTTGTACAAGAAAAGTTTTCATGTAATCTTTGGAGGCTTACAAGTTCATTGGTTGAAAAGTTTAAGTGGAAACTGTATCCGGTTGAGTATCATAACCACATTCTAAAATGTTGTATGTAATTGTTTTTAATATAGTTTTTCTAATTTCAAAATAATATCCTTATTATGTACATTTTAAAAACACAAAGAAAAAAATAAAAATCATATGCAATGATACATAATATTTTGATATATATGTTTCCAATTCTTTTTGGGAGTATATTGCAAGCTTTTTCTTTTTTTTTAAAAAAAGTATTCATTCATTCATTTATTCATTCATTCTGGCCACGCTGGGTCTTAGTTGTGGCATGCGGGCTTTTTTTTTTTATAAATTTGTTTATTTTATTTATTTATTTTTGGCTGCGTTGGGTCTTCGTTGCTGCTCATGGGCTTTCTCTAGTTTCAGTGAGTGGAGGCTACTCGTCATGGTGCGTGGGCTTCTCATTGCAGTGGCTTCTCTAGCTGCGGATCACGGGCTCTAGGCTGCGGGCTTCAGTAGCTGTGGCACGCAGGCTCAGTAGTTGTGACGCACAGGCTTAGTTGTTCTGTGGCATGTGGGATCTTCCCGGACTGGGGATTGAGCCCATGTCCCCTGCATTGACAGGTGGATTCCTAACCACTGTGCCACCAGGGAAGTTCCAGGATTTTTTTTTTTTTTTTATTTGTGGCATGCGGACTTCTTACTTGCGGCATGCAAACTCTTAGTTGCAGCATGTGTGCAGGATCTAGTTTCCCGACCAGGGATCAAACCTGGGCCCCCTGCCCTGGGAGCACGGAGTCTTACCCACTGGACCACTAGGGAAGTCCCTCTCCTATTTTTTAAAAAAAACAATATTGAACCATTTCCCCATGGTTGAACTGTAATTTACTGATGCAGTTGGGTACGTTTTGGATGGTGTAATAGTTTACAGTTTTACTTTTCCATAAATTATGCTCTAGTTGACATCCTTGTATACAACTGTCTGATGTTTCCTTAATGGAAATTTGTAGTTGTGCAGTTCTTTCAAAACAAGTGAAATACTTCAACAACCCCCCCCCCCACCAATCTACTTTTGAGCTAATTTAATTATTCATTTGGTAGAGGTGGAGGCATTCCAAGAAAGGGGGGAGGGGTGAGCCTTTATATCTGTTAAATAATGTGCTGGGCCCTTTTCAAGTATTATCTTTTTTTTTTTTTTAATTTGTTTATTTTATTTATCTTTGGCTGTGTTGGGTCTTGTTGCCCGGGGACTTTCTCTAGTTGTGGCGAGTGGGGGCTACTCTTCGTTGCGGTGCGTGGGCTTCTCATTGGAGTGGCTTCTCTTGATGCGGAGCACAGGCTCTAGGGGCGCAGGCTTCAGTAGTTGTGGCACACGGGCTCATTAGTTGTGGCACATGGGCTTAGTTGCTCCACGGCATGTGGGATCTTCCCAGACCAGGGATCGAACCCGTGTCCCTGCATTGGCAGGCAGATTCTTAACCACTGCACCGCCCCCAGGGAAGCCCCCGGAAGTATTATCTTTTTTGATCCACATAGCAACCC
This sequence comes from Leucopleurus acutus, assembly GCF_964270905.1. NCBI lineage: Eukaryota > Metazoa > Chordata > Mammalia > Artiodactyla > Delphinidae > Leucopleurus > Leucopleurus acutus. The sequence goes on along the minus strand of NC_139156.1, from coordinate 58,588,395 downwards.
TGTCACATAGGTAATTTTATCCTCTTTAGAGAAATTAAATGGCTTGTCTACTTAATGGCAGAATCAGGACAATGACACAGGTCTTTGACTTTCAATCTAACGTAGTTTCATTGACTCAGAGGCTCTCTTTGTGGAGACTAGAGGCAGGGGTAAAGAGGGCCCTTCCCTGTGCTCTCTCCTGCTTCCTCATTTTCTGCTGATTGCTGTGTATTTCTTTTCCTTCTGGTAAATTCAGGTAGAAAAAAGGTTGAGAACTACCACTATACCATTTTGCTGTCTCTGGCTTTTTTAGGGACTATGTTCATGTTTGAATCAAGAAATGGATATAAAAGCAGAACATCTGTTTAATCATATTTTTAGGAAACAAAACCCAACTAAAAAATAGTCTGTGCTTTGTATTATTCTGGAAAAGACGTAGTAGAAAGTTGAAGTATAGCGCTCTACTTTCTACTTCCTACTAAGTTGAATTTTCCTTTTGATGTTTATTAATTTAAAACTGAATACTCAGAGAATAAGTTAAATGTAATAGATTCAAAAGGCTGTGTAGGGCTTCCCTGGTGGCGCAGTGGTTGGGGGTCCGCCTGCCGATGCAGGGGACGCGGGTTCGTGCCCCGGTCCGGGAGGATCCCGCATGCCGCGGAGCTGCTGGGCCCGTGAGCCATGGCCGCTGGGCCTGCGCGTCCGGAGCCTGTGCTCCGCGGCGGGAGGGGCCACAACAGTGAGAGGCCCGCATACCACAAAAAAAAAAACAAAAAAAAAACAACAAAAGGCTGTGTATCTTTTTTTTCTGCCAACAGCAGTTAGGTTGGCAGAACAGCATATATTAAATGAAAATAAGAACTACATATAATTATAGCCCCACATTTAAACAGACATTTAACAAACATTCATTAACATTAAATGTTTCAGTGAGAAATAGCTCCATTTCATTAGTAAGAATTATGGACCTGATGATGTATTTACTTTTACATTTATAATTCTAATTTATATCTTGCCTACTTCCGAAATAAATTTGAGGCAGTCCTTTTAGTATATAACTGTGTCCTCAAACCTAGCAGTCTGGCTGATTCTGGGTAGTATATGTATAGGTCAGGTTCTTAAGAAGAAGGGTGCAAGAGTCAAGGAAGAGATAAGCAAGATAAAATTGATAAAAAGCAGCAAAAATGAAGAAATGTAAAGGTTATTGAGATCTGATGGAAAATTCCCTGGTTTGGGGCAGGGGAAAATCAGATCAGAGACAGAAATACTACGGGAAGACTGAACATTTTGAAGTTTGGGGTTAGAGAACTAATTTGCCTGGAGGATAGTGCAAAATGGATCTTGCAGATTTATTGTTGAGGACCTGAAGATGTACTCTGTGAATCTGGCGAGTAGAATTTCCCTTTGGGTGATTTGATCACAATTAAGCTATCCTAGTCTGCTTCTTGCCTATACTATGGATCTTTTTACAGGCCACCTTCACTATTCCCTTCAAATTCTTGTCCTCAGACTTTAAAAGGGAAGGTTGTTCATGGGGAAGGAGCAAAGAAGAGATGAAATAGGAGAGGAAGAGAAAGTTGGGCAACAGATAAAAGCTGTCCGTTTTTGACTCTCTTATGAAGGAGACTTATTACTACCTCTTTTCTTTATTATAATAAACATTATATATTATACTTAACTTTATTGTAATACTTATCACACTATGAGCAGTTACTTTTATTCTGATTTGTCTACTGAATTGTGAGGTCCTTAAGGGCAAGAAATGTTTGTTCTTTCTCTTTTACTAACCAGCTAGAGAAAGAAGGAAAGTAACATTGAGTTCCTATTTTATATGTACCAAGCACTTTGCCAAGACATAGATATCATCAAATCCACGGGTTGAAACTTTTTAGCTTCCATAAAATTTTTTTTTTTTTTTTTTTGGTACACGGGCCTCTCACTGTTGTGGCCTCTCCCGTTGCGGAGCACAGGCTCCAGACGCGCAGGCTCAGTGGCCATGGCTCACGGGCCCAGCCGCTCCGTGGCATGTGGGATCTTCCCAGACCGGGGCACGAACCCGTGTCGCCTGCATCGGCAGGCGGACTCTCAACCACTGCGCCACCAGGGAAGCCCCATAAAAATGTTTTGATGAACAAGTACTTCCTCACTCATTAAGTTAATATTTATGATTTTTATATTGTAATGTTAAATAAAACTGGTAAATCACTCTTAGTGCATGCTAAATACCATTGTGGTTTGATATCTACCATGATTCATTTATAAAAAGACACAAACAGGCTCTTTTTAAACATTTAAAAAATTTATATTCCTTTCTCTGTTTAAATTCGTATCTCTATCACACTTTTCCCCACCAGATTTTATCCTTATGTGGTGTATTTTTATGCATGGATTATGTTTTGCATGTACTATACTATGCATACATTATGAAGGCAATATATTTTATGCATGAAAGCCTTTCGTGCATATTGATCACCCTATTGTATGTCTCTGCAACATATATATATGTGAAGTCAAGTTTAAAAGAAATTTCCTAGATTTTAAATTGTAATTAGCATATAGTTAGTAAAATAACATAAATGTATTAAAATGTTAAATCATTATTAAACAAGAAAATAAGTTATTGGAAATGCATGTTTGAATGAGATGGGTGAAGCTGATCTTCAATGTTTTTCAATTAATTCAACCTTTTGTAGATAAATAATACTCAATGCTGCAATAAGACAATGGTCAGCATCAATTTTATTTCCCCCTTTTTTCTTCAAGAGGTGTAAATCCTGAGCAATTTGTTTACATAATTAATTGAATGGTAATGCACAGTTTTGTTTCAGTAGTTGTCACCCAGTTATTTGAACTCTTCTGTCATCAAATGATTTATCATCAAAATTATTTTTGTTTATCTGTCAGCTGGTAATTTGATTAAGTCCTTCTTCAGTTTCGTTGAAAGCAAAGACTAGAAACCACCTGACTTGCCAGGATCATTAGAGTCATTAGAGACATGCAGTTCTGGGATGTATACCAAAAAAGGCTTTATTAAGTCTTCTTAATATAATTATATTAGGTAGTAATTATATCTATTAGCGTTTTACTTATAGGCATTGTTCAGGAGCTATTGAGAAAAGCTAAATATTGTTAACTTCAGTATACCTATGTCAAAAGGATATTTTTTTGATAAGGTGTTTTTATCAGATGACTTAAAGATGTTTTTTTTTTTTTTTTGCCTTAAACATGTTTTAACCAAAGCCATTTATTCAGTTTAAAGCCATTGTCTGCCTTGGAACCTTGCTGGCAAAACTGTTCTTTCATTGTCAAAACAATCAGATTGACTTTCATGATCTAAGAAGTCTGACTTTATTTTTCAGTTCAAATAAATGATTTGATTTGTGTTCCTGTGACAGCCATGTTTGATATTTAATCCTTGGTAGATAAATGGAAGGCAAGGAGACTTGTTTTAAAAGTGTGTTGCTTGGGACTTCCCTGGTGGCGCAGTGGTTGAGAGTCCCCCTGCCGATGCAGGGGACGCGGGTTCGTGCCCCGGTCCGGGAAGATCCCACATGCTTCAGAGCAGCTGGGCCCGTGAGCCATGGCCACTGAGCCTGTGCGTCCGGAGCCTGTGCTCCGCAACGGGAGAGGCCACAACAGTGAGAGGCCCAAGTACCGCAAAAAAAAAAAAAAAAGTGTGTTGCTTGGAAGAACTGTCTTTCTTGTTCTTTTTAGAAACTCTCTGAGCTTTGCTTCACAGAACTCTCCCTGAAAGGTAATGTAATCTTTGATGATGAACATAGGCTAGAAATGATGAACTTTTAAAATGAAAATTGTAACCAACTTCTGCCCCATTCTATAATATATCTGAAAATAGAACATCCTATCACAATTACTCATTTTTAATTTCTATCTTCATTCTTTACAGTAATTATAGAACAGGAAGCCCTGTAGTCAGTTTGTAGTAATTTAAGTTAAAGAAGGCTTTGCAGACAAAATATTATGAATCATTCCTTGTTTAATACTTCAGAGATTTTTATATCTAGGCAATGCAGTTTGGTTTCATTCAGGATGGACAAGAGTTATGCCATTCTTTTTATAAAGTGAGTAAAGACTTGTGGAAGGGGAGTCAAGTGAGGAGAATTTGGATGACCTCTCCGTTTAGACCTCTGATCCATTGTCAGGCAGATTAGTTTTAGGAAAGGAATGAATACAAGTGGAAATTGAAGACCTGTCCATTGTTGTTTATCTATTTCAGTGTACTCCTCAGAGAGTCTGTTTACCTTCAGTAGTATAAATATATGATATTGGAAGATCCCTGTTCTAATATTTATGGTAGCCTCTATTTTATAGCCAGGGAAACTTAGACTTAAAGAGGTGAAAGAATTGGCTGTGGTCATTAAGCTAGTAAATGGTTTAGTCAAGAACTCCAAAACTTACTTTTCCTCATATGTCTCACTACCTAGTACATAGTTTGGTACACATAGATGTTTGCTATGTATTTAATAAAAGAATAACTTCATATTGTTTTGTGAACTATTAAATACTTAACATTTTAGTAGTCTCTTGAATTTTGAACTGCTGCGTGAAAGTAACAGATGATTCACTGCAGAAGAATATTGAAGATAACTCACATTTTTTTTTTTTTTTTTTGCATTACGCGGGCCTCTCACTGTTGTGGCCTCTCCCGTTGCGGAGCACAGGCTCCGGACGCGCAGGCCCAGCAGCCATGGCTCACGGGCCCAGCCGCTCCGCGGCATGCAGGACCCTCCCAGACCGGGGCACGAACCTGTGTCCCCTGCATCGACAGGCGGACTCTCAACCACTGTGCCACCAGGGAAGCCCGATAACTCATATTTTTAAAGCATGATCAAGTTCATCTCCCTTTAGTTCTTGAAGTGGTGTCTGTGGAAGTGACTAATAGACCATCAAAGAACTTAGGCACTTTGGGGGACTTCCCTGGTGGTGCAGTGGGTATCCGTGTTCCCAATGCAGGGGGCCTGGGTTCGATCCTTAGTCAGGGAACTAGATCCCACATGCATGCCGCAACTAAGAAGTCTGCATGCTGCAACTAAAAGATACTGCATGCTGCAATGAAGGTCCCACGTGCCTCAACTAAGACCCGGTGCATCCTAAATAAATAAATAAATACTAAAAAAAAAAGAACTTAGGCAGTTTTAAATGTTTTATCAATTAAGATAGAGACCTGTTAACAGTGTAGTAGTGTTTATTTGATAGGGGTCAACTGGCTGTATGTTGATATCACAGTCAGATGTCCATGAGGCAAACGTATGTTTATATGACCAGTATATTTTTGTTTCTGTGTTAACAGGTATTCTCTTAAACTGAATGACCAAATCTTGGCTGAAGAGAAACACAAGGAACTGTAAGTGCATTAAACCCTAGGTTGTACATAATTTACTCTGTCTATGGAGTAGATACATGTAAACAATCTGATTTTTAAAACTCTGTGTGGTATAAAATATAAAGATGTAATCAATATTATGACCTTAATCCTAGTAGGATTAGGATAATTTATACTACATAAGGTTAACACAGGAAATAATTGTTCCTATGCACACATTAGAATATGGAGTATTGTATCCCATCCTCTAGACTAAGGGCATATTCGGAAATAGGTCGTTTCATCTTCTTTCCCCAGATAAAATGTTAAATTGTCATTGTTAATTTTGGCTCTAGCTCAGTTGACTTCCACCCTTTGCTTAAGGTGGAGAAATATGATTTTGTTCGTTGTCTTATGAAAAAGTAAATGCCTAACTCTGTTTAGCACAAGGTAAAACACTTTAAATATAAATGAAATTTTGTTCCTTTAAAAAATTTTAACGTTTGTAGGATCCTATCTTTCGGGTGGGTTAGCTGTATACATGATTCTGGGATATCTCTGTTGCTATTTTTCTGCCCTGTGGTAGTATCTAAAAAGATTACTACCTCACAGGAACTGTGAGGTTTTTAGTTAAAAAGTACAGACTTGGGAGTTTTAAAAATTCATCTCAGGGACTTCCCTGGCGGTCCATTGGTTAAGACTTCGCCTTCCAACGCAGGGGGTGTGGGTTCGATCCTTGGTCAGGGAGCTAAGATCCCACATGCCTCAGGGCTAAAAAACGAAAACATAAAAAACAAAAGCAGTATTGTAACAAATTCATTAAGGACTTAAAAAAAAATGGTCCAAGTCAAAAAAAAAAGTCTTAAAAAAAAATTTCATCTCTTTTCAATATCATAGGTTTGTCCAAAGAGGGAAGCTAAAATAAAGTATATGCTTCTGTTTTCTAGTAGGCTACTTTTTTTCTCCATTGTGCAGTAAGAAAGTTCTGATAATTGTAATTATTATTGAAACACCTAATGTCAAATAATAATGTAGAATTAAGTTTGAGGAATTTGAGGCTAATTACGTCTACAGGTTGGACCTCAGTTATTATTATTATTATTATTTTTACTTATTATTTTTTAATTGAAGTATAGTTGATTTACAGTGTTGTACGGACTGCGCTTATTATTGATGATAGTCAACGTTCTATCTATCCTTTTTATAAATACATGGGTGAATTTTACAAACTTCCTTGGGAGTTTCCTTAATGTTTGACACTCTCTTATGTTAAAGGTATTTTAATATCTAACTCAAGTCCCTCGTGGTTTAGTTTAAATGTAATCTTCATTTGTACTCAAGTTATGGAGAATAACTTTTTCTGTAGATTGAGTGCTTCAAGACTATTATTTTCTTCTCAAGGTTAAGTAATGATTTTTCTGAGTACTTTTTAAGGTTCTATTTACAAACACTGTCCTGAATCTTTTCCAAATTATTTTCTTTCTTCTGTCTTATAGAAGAGATTATAGTAAGTGTTAATCGTAAAATGGTAGGCTCAATGTGTAAGAAAAGGATTTAAGAGTTCCTAGAGTTGATATATCCCATTGTTATGCTAGCCTTTCATCAGTATTTTTATATTTGTTATGTCTTCATTTGATTATAATCTCCATCGTGGGTTCTCAAATTTATTGTTAAGGAATTTTATATAATTTCTTTCTTTACTACCTAGTCAGTGAGGGTAGGTGATTGTAACTGTACCATTGGTTGGTTGCTTACTTATAGGTTTGGTAACAGAACTTTTTTGTTTTGGCAATTAGGTAGTCAACCTAGAGGTTCCTTTGGCCCTCGGAGACTATGACCAATATTAAAAATACCAGAAAACTGCAATAGTGTGAATATTTTCATATTATTTAATATGTAACCTATATGAATGTGTTAATTCATTTATAGTTTCTTTAGCTGTCTGTGATATAGTTCACTCTCATGGATAGACTGATTTTTTTCTTAGATTTTATTATGAAAAATTTTAAATGTATAGTATATAATTACCCATATATTCGCCGCCTAGATTTTATCATTAACATTTTACTCTCTTTTTCACCTTATCCATTCTTTTGTCTATCCATTACTTCATCTGCTTTTTGAGTGCATTTCAAAAGTAAATTGCAGACATCAGTATGTTTCCCCATAAATATTTCAACATGCATACCATCACCTAGAATTCGATAGCTTAGAATTTTTTGCCTTTACCTGTAAATATTTTCATACAGTGAAATGCACAAATCTTAAGTGTACATTTGCTGAGTTGTGAAAAGTGCATAAATGTTCGTAACCCAGTTCTCTATCAAGAAATTCCCTTATGCCTCTTTGTAGTCACTCTCTGCTCCTACCCTCCGAGAGGTAACCCTTATTATGATTTTTTTTCTACTATAGATTAAGTTTTTCCTGTTCTGGAATTTCTTATTAATGGAATCATATGTACGTTATGTTTTATATAATACTTCTTTCACTCAGTATAATATTTTTTAGATTCTTTCATGTATTAGTTAATTTTTTTTATTGCTGATTAACATTCCATGATTTATCTGTTTTCTTATTGGTGGACATCTAGGCTGTTTCCTTTCATTTGGATACTATGAATAAAGTTGCTGTTAATATTTTTGTATAAGTCTTTGTGAACATGTTTTTATTTCTCATGGATAATTACTCAGGAATAGATTTGCTGCTGAGTCACTAGGGTAATAGTATATTTGGTTCTATAAGGAACTACTAGATTTTCTTTTAAAGTGGTACCATTTTACATTCCTACCAGCAATATATGAGAGTTCTAGTTGCTCTACATCCTCATCAACATTTGGTATTTGTTGGTCTTGCTAATTTTAGCTATTCTGGTGGATATGTAGTGGTATCTCAGACTGGTTTAATTTGCATTTCCATGATGACTAATGATATTGAGTACTTTTTCATTAGCTTATTGGCCATGTATATTTTCTTTGGCGAAGAGTCTGTTCACATCTTTTGCTGATGAAAAAAATTAGATTGTTTTCTCCTTTTATTGATGACTTGTTGGAATTCTTTATATATTCTGGATACCAGTCAATGTCAGATGTATGTTTTACAATTTTTTTCCTCCAATCCCAGGTTTACCATTTTTTCTTAATAGTGCCTTTTGATAAGCAAGTTTTAAATTTTTAGTCTAATTTATCACTTTTTACCTTTATGATTATTACTTTGTTCATCTAAAATACCTTTGCCCTCAATTTATGAAGATACTCTTATTTATATTTTTCTTTAAAAACTGTATGATTTGAGCTGTTTTGTTTAGGTCTATGATCTATTATGCATTAATATTTGTATATGATGTGAGGTAGATTCCAATGTTCATTCTCCTTTATCTAAATGGATATCTAGTTATTTCAGCACTATTTGCTGAATAGACTTTATTTGTCCACTGAATTGTTTTGTTGCCTTTGTTGAAAATAAAATAACTGTCGAAATATGGGTTTATCCTGTTCCCTTGATTTACTTGTCACTCTTTATGCTAGTCACACAGTATAGTAAGTATTGAAGTCAGGTGCTGTAAGTCCTCCCACTTTGTTCTTCATTTACAAGATTGCTTTGGATGTACTAGATCCTTTACATTGCCGTATATTTTAGAATCAGTGTATCAGTTTCCTCAGAAAAACCTTTTGGGATTATCATGGGGATGTTGAATCTATTTGAGAGAGAATTGACATCTTAACAGTATTTAGTCTGTCTTTTAATTTCTCTCAGCAGTGCTTTGTAGTTCTCAGTGAAGAAGTTTTGCTTGTTTTTAGGCCACATGAATTTTAATACCAGCCTTGCTTTATGACTATGAATTTCGAAACAAAAGATTGAGGGTTTCAAATTATATTTTCACCTAGAATGTGTTAAATTTGGATAGATGATTTTTTTTTTCTCACAGTGCCTGATATGTCTTCTGGATATTCTGTAGCAGACCTTTGGTAGGGCAGTCCTGTCTCGTTAACAGTATCCGGTATAAAACATACTAGCTGAGTGTAAATAATATGTACTTTTCCAGAATTTTCTTTCTTTTACGTTAAGCCACTTGGAATATCTTCTGGATTTGATTGTTATATACTTTTTCTTGTCATTGTCGTTGCAGATTTTATTCCTCTCTGAATATATTACATAGTAATTATTTTTTAAGTTAGCATTTATCACTAAAAGTATATTGGAGTTATTATTTTTCTACCATAACTACATATTTAGCTGTGTAGGAAAATTAGTGATGTCCCTAATCTTTGCCAGCTATGGTTAAAATGAATATCATTAGGCCATACCACAGACTGGAAAAGAGAGATAGGTATTTAGCTCAAATCTGTCATAATTCTTAGAGAAACTCTTCAAGGCGTGTAGTGTGATGATAGATTAATAGCTCAAATTTTTAATCTAATGGAAGTGCTCTGAAAAAAAAATTGTATGGCGTTATGACAGGAAAAATACATTTTATTGATTGAAGCAGATTTTAAGGTTAGACCTTTTCTTTTGTCACTATTTAGCACTAAAAAATGACATCTTTTCTAGGTTACTCTTTGCTTTACTTACTTTATTTCAATTAAAAAAAGATGTTGGAAAGGAGTCTAAATCTTATTAGGAGCCAAATGACCTGTGTGCATACTTAATATATACACATTTTATAGAAAATACAAAATTTTCAATTCTCTTAAAAAGCAGGTGCCACACTATTGGATTAATCTTAAATGAGCTATTCTCTTTTTCTAGTGCAATTAACTAAATTAGCTCTGTGGAATATTATGCAGTTATTTATTTTATTTTATTTAACATCTTTATTGGAGTATATTTGCTTTACAATGGTGTGTTAGTTTCTGCTTTATAACAAAGTGAAACAGCTATGCATATACATATATCCCCATATCTCTTCCCTCTTGCATCTCCCTCCCTCCTACCCTCCCTATCCCACCTTTCTAGGTGGTCACAAAGCACCGAGCTGATCTCCCTGTGCTATGCGGCTGCTTCCCACTAACTATCGATTTTACATTTGGTAATGTATATATGTCCATGCCACTCTCTCACTGTGTCCCAGCTTACCCTTCCCCCTCCCCATGTCCTCAAGTCTATTCTCTAGTAGGTCTGCGTCTTTATTCCCGTAGTGCCCCTAGATTCTTCATAACCTTTTTTTTTTAGATTCCATATATATGTGTTAGCATACGGTATTTGTTTTTGTCTTTCTATGCAGTTATTAAAATGTTTTTAGGAAAATATTTAATATCGTGATGATTTAAGTAGGTGAAAAAGATTGCTTGTAGATATCATAAAAGAGAATTGTAGAATAGTAGATCTGTGGGTGATTGATAATGGGTGAATTTTAATTTTTTTCTTTGTACTTTTATGTGTTTTATTTATTTATTTATTTATTTATTTATTTATTTATTTATTTATTTATGGCTGCGTTGGGTCTTCATTACTGCACACGGGCTTTTTTCTAGTTGCGGCAAGTGGGGGCTACTCTTCGTTGTGGTGTGTGGGCTTCTCACTGCGGTGGCTTCTCTTGTTGTGGAGCATGGGCTCTAGGTGCATGGGCTTCGGTAGTTGTGGCATGCGGGCTCAGTAGTTGTGGCACATGGGTTTAGTTGCTCGGTGGCATGTGGGGTCTTCCCCGACCAGGGCTCGAACCCGTGTCCCCTGCATTGGCAGGTGGATTCTTAACTACTGCGCCACCAGGGAAGCCCTATGCTGTTCTAGATATGAAGTATATTTTCCCTTTTGTTACTGAATGAATTCTTATTGACTATTTTTTTATGTCAAAATTGAATTATTTTGTTAGAATTACCCCTTGAATTTAAAAGTCTTATCTTGGAATAAGTATATATAAGTTTTTATTGGTTTAGGATTATGATGAAATGGAAGAAAATGAATTATGTAAGAGGTGTGAAGCAGGAGTATTGGAAAGGACACTCTTAGACCTTAATCTTTGGTTCAGTGTAAAAATATTATAATTTCTTAGAGAACAATGCCAATTTCTAAACCAGCAGGGGAGAGTTTTAAGTATTTAAGTGGCATGTTTCAGAACATGTTCAGAGCCCTTAGAGACAATCAGTAACATCTGATATGCTCTTAAATTCATTATTATTGATGGTGTGGCTTAGTAATTCTTTGAAAATATCAAGATTGTCTTGTAAGAGTAGTGTTAGAACTGATTGCCTATAAAGCTGATAGATTTTGTTCATGGCAAATGCCAAAGAGAAAAAAAACGCCTGGGAAGTGAAAAGTCAAAGTTGAAATAAAGAACATCTAGGACCAGCAACAAGGTTAAGTGGTTAATATGATTTCAATATTCATAAAAGCTGCAGTATTTTAAATACCATGAACATTTTTATGATCCCTTTCTCAGGGCCCACTTTCTTTTACATATTTTAAATTATAGAATTTAAGATTCTAGAAATGAACCCTAGAACTAATTATTCATATTTTATGATGAATGGGTGAGATCCACATGATAAAGTGACTTGCTATAGGTTACACTGCTCTTTAATGACAGCGCTAGACCAGAATTCAAGTCTTGTGATGCCCATTTAAATGCTTTTTGTATCACACCAAGCAGCTCCCTAAAAATACAATAATTTCTTTAAATAAAAAGGATCGATATTCAGTGCAAGTCCCAGTACTAACTGATTATAATGAACCCAATGGCTATATCAAGGCTCTCAATGGCTGATTAATTTTACAGTATTATATTATGCTTTGGAAACCACCTCAGACTCATTCAGTGAGTTGAGGAGAGTCAGGTATACTATGTATACTTGAATTCCAAATGCAAGGCACTTCTCATTCTTCCAAGGAGATGGTATAATACAAAGCTTTTTGGCCAAGTTGACTCTAAAAGCTTTTAGAGAAGCTTCACAACCACATATTATGTGAAATAATTTTAAAATTCTTTTTTCTTTTTTACTTCTCATTTGTTTGAACATTCAGAATTTTCATAATCTTTGTTACCAGTAGAAGAATCTTTTTCTCTAGAACACAGCAATCTTCTTTGATCGAAGTTGTTTGATTCCACGTATGATCCTTTCATTGGACATTTTATCCTAAGCTACAGATGCCTCTTACATGGGAAACATTTTTGTTCTTGTTGTTGTTTGTGAAATAGTTTTGTAATTGAGTTTTTAATATATAGTCATGATCTTTGTACGGTAGCTGTTTACTATATTGCTTTTTAAATTGATCTTTAAAAAGCTCTACAATAACATTCACCATTTGTGCTTATGAAGCTGTGCCTCCAGGAATAAGTACTAAATGTGTGTTCAAATTCTTTGCTCTTTGTTTTTTTATACTAATATCATCAGGTGACTTCTGTAAGAATCCCAAACTAGCATTGATTGAATTCATTCCAGGCAACTATTAATGGTTCTAAACTAATCTGTGAGCAGAGTTCACCCCTTTGGTGAACTTTTGACTGTGCTCTCACTTTAGAATTCTAGGATTTCATAGTTTCTTGTTATATGTTGTTATAACTGGATTATGAAACTTTCGAAAGGTTTGCTTAAATATTGTTTAAAAGAAAATTATTAACTCTGACATAAAGAAGTACTCATTACAAGAAATAATTTTAGTATTAAACTTTGTCATATATTCATGCATATATGATAGATGAATGAAAAATGTATGTTATTAGTGGTAAAACCTTAAAAGCCTCAAAGGATTAATCCTAAATTGCCACCTTCTGTTTTTGAAGAAATGTATGGTGCTCTGAATTCAGCACTAGAAGAAACTGAGTTTATGTATGTTTTGCCACAGATTGTATCCTTGGTATATCAGGTAAGATTCAATTCTGCTATGAGTAATGAGAAATAAGAAACCTATTATAGGGATTAAACCTTACTTATTGCAAGAAAAACTAGGGAAGTAGAGGTCCAGAAAGGATTAGAGAAAAGTCACTAACCAGTCCTGGTGTGTGGATTAATGAATTGGAGCTTTCAAGAAGCAGCTAGGAATGTATAGCTACTGGAGTAAACTGTGAGGAGAGTTGGTGGATTGTTGGCTCTTTGAAGCTACCACTTCTGTGAGTTTTCAGTGGAGCATTTGGTGATGGGTTAGGCCTGGTTGGAAAGGTGAGCTGGAGGTGGAGTGGGAATACATAAGGATAAATTGGAATTCCTCCCATACCTTTCTATCTTCACTACCTCTAGCCAGTAACTACCCTTGGTGTGAAAGGGCCGCTGCTTCACTTCTACCTCCCAAATTGTACACAAATTTCTCTTGTGGCTAATCCCAACTTAAAACCACATAGAGAAGGAAATTCTGGGGATTGTAGTTTTTAGTTGACACAGTATAAAACTACCATACTTGGGTTAATCACTTAATCTCTTGAATACAACATCGTCATTTGTAAAACAGTGATAATTTCATTTTATCTTGTTAAGTTTAATGAGGATTAGATGAAATTATATATGTGAGAAAGTTTTGATCTACAAGGAATCATAAAGGTTAGTTGTGATGTAGGTTGTTTTGAGTATGATGATGCTTATAAAAACAGTTTAACTGGCTTCGGCTCTTAGAGAAGCTTAGCTGTCTGTCGCATATCACTGTGGGTTTAGATTAGTGCTTTGCTCTTTCATTATTATCCATTAAGCAAATAGTTTCTTTAATTAGCTACTTCTCTTTTAGTCTATTCCGTAATCCCTCTGAATACAGTTTTTGAGTTTCAGGCATAAAATTGTTCAGAAAAAAATGGTAGTGGTCTTTTTTGCTTTCTACCTCTTTGATTTTTTTAGTGGGGAAGGGTAAGGTGGTTCCTGAAACTTTATCCAGACCTTTTCAGTCCAAGTGTAGTTCAATGATCTTTTGCTACAAATAATTTACTTGACAGTATTTTACTATGTGGTATCAATAGGGTGAATTTATTCAGGTCAGCATGGGTTGAATAGAGTAGAAATTGCTGTGTTGAATTCTTTTTTCTTCTTGGTCTACAACAGACAAGAATATTTTGAGAGTGCAGCTATGACAGATATCTAGCTGAAAAACAATGTAAGGGTTATGCCAACATGGTCTATATTCCCTTAAGGATTGAGTCAGACTATTTGGGAATGATATGAATTTAGGAGTTTTGGGGAACTTTAGTATCTGTTAGCAGCTAATCTAGTTCTTGAAAACTACTAACTATATATAATTAGTATTTTCTCTACTAACTATAATTAATGTTTTCTTTTTGGAAAGTATTGAAAAATTGAATAACACTTAAGAGCAAGGAAAGAGGACATTACTTTAATTACTTTTATGCTCTAATTTAATCCTCACAGCAACCTTATGAGGTAGGTATTATAATCATTCCCATTTTACAGGAAACTAAGGCTTGGAGAGACTCTATTACTTTTCTTACAGTAGGAAAGGTAGGTTCCAATTTGATTTCAGATCTTTTTTATTGCTTTTTACTTTGCTTAAGTTCAGTGACTTAGGAAAAAGAATATTCTAAAAAATTCTTTAGAAGAATGATATTATTTAAAACACATTTACTTCACAAACTATTTATGGTGGATGTTATATTTCATTAGTTTTAATATGATTTACTAGAAAAATACCATAGTTTGTAGGTAATACTGTGGTTTTTTGGGGTTGGCTGATGGCTAAGGTGTAAAACCTTAGAGGATAATCTGAGCTTATGTTGATGACTAGAAATCCAATATTTCCAACCAAATAGGTCTTCTTCTTGAAGTTCTGTGTATTATAAATTTATTCCTTGTGATGCTAGCTCCCTCTGTAGAACTTCATTAAGATTGCAACTTGGCTTTTTCAATCATTTTGCAAAGTGATTGAAGCATTATCTAGAATAGATTTAAAATTTTTCTTATAAAATTTTACTTTATATTCTAATCACTTCCAAGTGTTTTTTCTTGTGAAGATGTTACCTTTATAAAAATGTCTTACTTTATATATACTAAATTTTAGTAGCATATACAAAGGGAAACCATCTTCCCCAAATATTCCTACTACTTTAATGTCTTTTTGTTTGTGAAGGCCAGAGACACTTGTGATTTCTACATCTGTAGGGTCTGTGTTGGGTAAGACCAGAGGAGGTAGAAAAAAACCAATGGAAGATTTGAAAAAAAACTTTTTTGGAAGTGTAACTGGTTGCCATATATCATATTTGAAATGATCTTTTTTAAAGAGTTTTTTCATTGTTAAATTGGATGAGAAAATGGTCATTAAGGGAATTTTTGGGGGGGAGAGGGTCTTGCAGAAAGGAGACAAACAAAATTTCTGCGTGCTAGAAAGATTCATTTATTTTCAAATTGAATTCAACAAAGAAAATCAAAGAAATGCTGGATTTCAATCCTCAGCATTTCTTTTTTTTTTTGGCCTTAGGTTGTTATGGTTCTAAGATCCTCTGCTTATGGCCATTTTACGTGCAGAATTTTTGGTGGTGAAAATTGTGTTTTATCAGCTTAAAGTGAATCCATTTCCCATATACAAAGTATTCATAGGGTATTACTTAATGCTTAATTTATGCCTGAATATTTTTGTTACTGAACTCAGGTTCAGCTACTTGCCACTCAAAAGCCAATAATTCGAGAGGCAGGTGTCAGTAGAAAGGGAAATTGCTTTAATCAGAGGAGAAGGTGGACTCGTGTCCTGAGACCAACTCCAAAGATTCTGCTCAGCCATGACAGTTTTTAAGGGGAAAAGTGGGGAAAGAATCTCTGAATCATAAAGGCAGGAGGTTGGGTTCTGCATCATTCTCCATTGTGGGCAGGCTGGCTGACTCTTCAGATGTTATCTTACCCGAGTGATCTGCCTGCAGGATTGCTAATGGGGTCTGTTGGAGGTAGAGAGCTAGTCATTCTTTAACTACTAAATACTTCATTCTTACTTCTTTTAATCTTGGAAAAGAATCAACAGGTTAGGCAAGGCATGGTGTGCATTCAGGAGCGCATAAGTCAGGAGTTAGTTTAAATTGCCTAGTGATCTCATTCTTTTTTTTTTTTTTTTTTTTGGCAGTACGCAGGCCTCTCACTGTTGTGGCCTTTCTCGTTGCGGAGCACAGGCTCTGGATGCACAGGCTCAGGGGCCATGGCTCACGGGCCCAGCCGCTCCGCAACATGTGGGATCCTCCCAGACCGGGGCATGAACCCGTGTCCCCTGCATCGGCAGGCGGACTCTCAACCACCGCGCCACCAGGGAAGCCCTATTTATTTATTTTTAATTTATTTTTGGCTGTGTTGGGTCTTTGTTGCTGTGTTCAGGCTTTCTCTAGTTGTGGCGAGCTGGGGCTACTCTTCCTTGTGGCGCATGGGCTTCTCACCGTGGTGGCTTCTCTTGTTGCAGAGCATGGACTCTAGGCACGTGGGTTTCAGTAGTTGCAGTACGTGGGCTCAGTAGTTGCGGTGCGTGGGCCCTAGGGCACGCGGGCTTCAGTAGTTGTGGTGCGTGGGCTCAGTAGTTGTGGCGCATGGGCTTAGTTGCTCCATGGCATGTGGGATCTTCCTGGACCAGGGATCAAACCTGTGTTCCCTTCATTGGCAGACGGATTCTTAACCACTGCGCCACCAGGGAATTCCCCCGTCCCTCAATACATTTTTAATGAATAAATAACATGCTTTAAATGTCTCCAACTCGGACTTCCCTGGTGGTTCAGTGGTGAAGGGTCTGCCTTGCAGTGTGGGGGACACGGGTTTGATCCCTGGTCAGGGAGCTAGGATCCCACATGCCGCGGGGCAACTCAGCCCGCGCACCACAACGATGGAGCTCCTGCACCTCAGCTAGAGAGCCCACGTGCTGCAAACTGCAGAGCCCATGCGCTCTGGAACCCACACATTACAACTACAGAGCCCACGCGCCCTGGAGCCTGCCCGCCACAACTAGAGAAGAGAAAACCCACAAGCTACAACTAGAGAGAAGTCCACGTGCTGCAATGAAAGATCCTGCGTGCGTCAACAAAGATCCCGCATGCTGCAACTAAGACCTGACACAGCCAAAAATAAATAAAATAAACAAATAAATAAATCTTAAAAAAAAGTCTCCAACTCTATGTATTCTTCTTTTCATAATTCTTGCCCAGAATGTTACAGTAGCACCTTATATAACCACCCTGCCTCTATTCTCACCCCTTCTCTTTACTTCACATTCACATTGTTTACTTCACATGGTTGCACTTTTGTTTCTGTCCTATTGATTGTCCACCTTTCTAAGACACTAGTTTGTCCCATCACTTGACCATGTTGTTAAAACACATTAATAGTTCTCCATTGCCTACTGGATGAATTTCAAGTTATTATGCATGACTTGGAAGCAGTTGATGATCTGAAACTGGCTTTCCCCCATTATCGCTATCCCCAGCCAACAGCTTTCTTCTTCCTTAAGCTCCCTTAAGATCTTATTGCTTGTTTTTGTATCTGGGTCTTTGAATGTACTGTTCTACCCTTTCCCAATCTTATCTGCCTGATAACTTCAAAATTCAACTGCTTCTGCCAAAAAGCTCCCTCTTCACCCCTAATAAATTTGCTTTTGTTATTGTACTAAAACTTGTCTGTTGTCCATATTAGACTGAATTTGAGACCTGTGACTATTTCATATCCAGTTCTGCTTGTGTGTCATACATAGGTCTGCTTATTAAATGCTGTAGAATCAAATTAAATGCCTGTGGGTTAAGGAATAAGTATTAGTTGAATTGGAAGTTAATTTTTTTTTTTTTTTGGCTGCATGGTGTACAACCTGTGAGATCTGAGTTCCCTGACTAAGGATGGAACCCATGCCCCCTGCAGTGGGAGCTCAGAGTCTTAACCCCTGGACCACCAAGGAAGTCCCGGAAGTTAAAGTTTAAGAAAATGATGCTTTAGGAATTTTAGGAAAATGGTGTTAGTTTTTAAAGCGTGATGTCCAAAATGATGGTACTTTTAATTTTTATTTATAGAAGGATTTTTAGACAACATAAAATGATTCTGATTTCTTTGTATTGAATGTTCTAGGAAAATATAAAAAAAAATTGGTCCATAATTTAATCCTTGTAAAAATAGAGTTAATTATCAGAACATTTCTAGAGCATAATTTTATTCCCATGCTGACTTCATCATTCCACCTTATTTGTTGTCAAATAAGGATGAGAAAGAAAGTGGGGAAGGGGGAAGGGGGAAAGGAAGAGATAGGGAAAGGGAAAGGAAGAGAGGAGGAGGGATGGGTGTGTGGAGGTGTGTGTGTGTGTGTGTGTGTGTGTGTGTGTGTGAGAGAGAGAGAGAGAGAGAAGTTTATTTTGCCATTCAGTGTGCAGACTTTTATTTAATCTGTTTCCTTTTTAATATGAATGCATATCCCTTTCTCCAGAAACTGATTCATTTGGTGATTCTGCAAATAAATTGACTTACTTCTTATTTCTTCTTTCCCTTCTTCCTCCTCAGTCTTTGGTTTTAGCTTTTGTCTGGTGTGCTGGTTCAGCCATCAATATTTGTTACTCTAAAGACTTCATCATCTTATGGACATTTTTCACCAAACATGTTGTTTTTGTAAGCTTCTTGTCATTTTAGTGCAAGAAGCAGAGATGAGCTTTGCTTTAAGTCTTTTGTGTTGAAGTAAAATAATGGTCAGTGTATTTTTAATATGAAAGCTGTATAAATTGAAATGTTCAATTCCTTTACATTAGGAAACAGCAGCATAATTAAAAGGGAGATGAATTGCTCCATCTGCAAGGTGCTCAGGAAGTGGAGAGAAAAATAGCTACATTGTAAGCTCCAGGAGAGAATGGGTTTACCTCTTTGTGTATTTGTCTTTCCTTTCCATTGTATACATAGTGCCTAACTTTGTGTAATGTAGTGTGTGGTTCACCAATAGTTATTGAAAAAATATAATATGTAATTTAAAAAATCATTTTAGATAGAAAGTACATCAAGAAATATGCTACCCTCTTTTGGGCTTTTTAGTATTTTGATCATGCTCTCATTCTCCATTTCACCTTTAAAAGCCTGTAATTAGTGTCCTGATTTTTGCCTTTAGTTTGTTTATATTCCTTTTCATAGTTGTTACTGTTAGCTCATAAAATTATGACCTAACTTATGTTTTCACCATTATCCAGCACAGTTAGTATTCAGAAAGATTTTATTGTTAATCAACCTTGAGATCAGCCTTAACTAACTTCAGTTGATTTGGACACACCTATTTTTTTAAAAAATCAACCCTGATATAAACACAAACAACAGAGAACACTGTCTTCCCTGAAGATTATGTTCACATTTCATCCTCTTCATTGAGTAGTGTAGATGTATTATTTCAAAAATAAAAATTATTTTTTGTATTAAAAATTGACATTTCTTTTCTTTTTTTTAAACTAAGACCACAAGGTTCTGAGATTTTATCCCGAATGACCTTAGAATAATGGTTAACTTTTTAGTAATTAAAAAACAAAATAATGCTGCAACCTTGATTCAGTTTTCAAGTATACTTTTGCTTGCTAGTCAAGCCATTTTTTATTATTCATTTGTAGTACTTTAAAATGAGTCCCTATTGTTGTGCAGGTTTTCCAAAATAGTATTAATAATGTAATTGCAGAAATTTATTTTAAAACTAAGGTGATACCCACCAGATGGTGCTATTTCGCCTGTTTTGTCTGTGAAAAAAAAAAAAAAGATGAATATAGAACTTTTAAAAAGTGTATGGAATATCTCCTAATATTTTGGGGGACATAGTATTTTGGGGATAGAGGAGTTCAATGGAGAGAAGTATTCAAGTATTATAAACTTACAGAATATAGAATAAATTTACCTATATGTTATACTAATATGTTTATCTTAATAAAGGTAGAGACCATTGCTAGAATTAACATGGCTGAGAACTTTTTATTTAGTGTAAAAATATTAAGTAGATACTCTTCTTAAGGTTTACATAATGGAAATGTTATCAACTGTCATAATTCCATAATCATAAAAAAATGTAATTATTTCTAAAAGGAGGTATTACCAAAATTTATATTTCAGTTTTCTTTTTATTTTGAAGTAAACAGTATTACTGTCCAGCGGAGTTACATAGTTATTTACAAATAAGAAAACATTTTGATTATTTTTTATGTTCTTGAATATATCCCAGATCAAGGAGAGAAGATTAGGCTTGAATTCATTATTTTTACAAAGGAAAAATAACTCTTCTAAATTAATTTGTATATTAGGAAGAAGGCAACCACGCGGCACACTAGTCATTTAGATGCTGCAATTGAATGATTGACTATCCATTATAGTTTAATTGGCTAGCTAATATACTTTTCAGTGATGTATGAAAGATTCAGCCAGTGTTTCTAGGATTTTAATATACTTAACTTTTTCTGGTCTTATTATCACTCTGTATTTGCATCTGGCCATGAGACTGAAGCATAAAGGTGTGTAGGTGCTGTTATAAGTATTTGCCAAAGTCATTGCTGATAATAGCAACAATGATTTTATTTGCATATGTGAAATTAGAGATTAAACTTGCTTTTATATCTTACATTTGAATTTTTCCCCTGGAAAGGTATGTGTGTTACTTTGTAGGGGAGGAAGATGTTTTTCCTCTACTCTTCTTGGTTATTTTGGCTGGTCTGCTAATTCAGTTGACGAAAGACAGATTAACAGGAGAAAAACAAATTTAATTATGTAGGTATGGGAGCCCCATAAAAATATGAAACCCAAGGGCAAGTCTGGCAGTTGAGGCCTTCCTGAGCTAAGGAATGGGATAGGGGACTGGGGCTTTAAAGGGGAGGAGGGTAATTCACAGAACAATAAGAAGAGCAGATGTTTGGTAATTAGCTGCTATAGGGATAGGTCTTTCAGATAAACTGTTAATCTCTGGTAGCTCTCTCTCTGAACAAGGCCCCTTATGCAAAATTTTTTAGGTACTTAAGGGAGAGGTAAAAAGGTCTTCCTGAGTCTTTTGGGCCTTGGTTGTCTTCAGTTCAAAGTAATCCAAATGCCAAAGTGTCACATTTTGGGCAGGCTTGTTCTGAACCCCTTCAACTTTGGATTCAGTGAATGGAACTTAACTCTATAGGCTAGGAAATACAGATAGTAGATTTTCTTGTATTTCTAGACTTTGTGAATGAATAGTTTAATCATAACTATATTAACATCGTTGACATTCTCATAACAACCTGAAGATTGTGAACCACCATATTGCTTTATCTTAACTTGTTTTATAGCATTTAAAAAAAACTTTGGGTTATAGTTTTTGAGTATACCTCAGATCTCTCTTGCAAGAGTATAAAGTTCTTCCTGCTTTATTTCCCTTACTCCGCTTAGCACAGTGCTTTATATATAGTAGATGATCTGTGTATATTTATTACAAAAAAGAGTTAATTTTTTCATGCCTACTATTAGTAGTAGTATTATAATACAAAGGAAGTTATTTAGATAGCTTTTCCTCCTTGTACTAATTTCCATAGTAACAGAGTATACTATGTTCTATTATTTTTAATCTTAAACATCTTTTCTTATATGACTTTTTATAGTTGGTTTAAAAGGACCATCTCACTGAAATCTCTTAAAATCGTACTAGTGATGCATTCTATCCTGGTGAAGATAAGTGTATTTTCAGTTTTCTTAAAAATAAAAAATCTTGTCATCAGTCTAGTTTCATGTGGATCTTGAGAATTGGAGATGGTCTTGTCCAGTAGTTGGTTCAGGGCCTCTTGTGGGGGGGTTCCTAAGACCTTTTCAAGGGGGTCCACGAAGGCAGAGCTATTTTCAAAATGATAGTAAGACATTGTTTGCTTTTTCATACTCACTCTATCATGAATGTAAGTAGTTTTCCAGAGGTTACATGACATGCGATATTGATTGAATGCGTAAGCATATGAGAATGTAGCTGTCTTCTATTAAGCCAGACATTAAAGAGAGTTGCAAAAATTATAAAACAATGTAACCCTTGGCACTAAATTTTTTAGTTTGGAAATTTTTTTTTCTTTTTCCATAAAATGTTACTTGTTTGACATTTAATGCTTCTATTATTAAAAATAATAAATTAGTAAACATTTAAAATATGTTTTAATTTCTAATATGGTAACCAGGGATAGATATAAAAGCTCTTTGAAGTATTCAATACTTTTTTTTAAAGTATAAAGAGGTCCTGAGATCAAAGCATATAAGAACTTCTGATCCTAATTCTTTATCTTCATTTCACAGATGAGGGTCCTCAGTGGCCCAGAGAGGTGAAGTGGTTTAATCAAGTATACTCAGCCAGTTTTTGGCTTAACTGATACTTGTATCACTGACTTCTGACTGCTTTGATTTATTTTATTAGCTGTTTTGATATTTAGGTATTTTCCAACCTAATACCGATTCTGAGTTCCTTAAACTGTTTTTTAGTTTGATATTTTAATTGACTTTATTAAGTGTATGAATAAATTGGGAATATTGACCTGATTTTTCAGCTACAATAAAAAAGTTTTTTAACACATAAAATTTCTAGTATAACCTTGCTATAAAGTATGAACTTCCTAGCAAGGAAAGTGAATTGATAGATGAAAAAGTGTAGCCTTAGTGTCAAAAAAAAAAATAAAGTTGAGGGCAAAGAGGTAGCCTCTTGTGTTTTAGAGACTCTTTTACTACTCTTTACTTGTTTTCTTCCCATTCATCCACAATAAAACATTGGTTACAGGCTTCCCTTGACATTTATGGCAGTCCACTCATAGAAGAATGAAGTGTCCTATTCTTAGGTTTCAAAAATTAATAGTATAATAATTCTACATTGCTATTCTGGTAGATATGCATTATTTCTCATGTTGAATTTCATGCTTGGAGGATTGAATTCTAAAACATTCTCCATTTTTTGAAATTGATGAAGGAATTTAAAACCACATCATGAAGATAGATTGAAAACCTGGATAGTTTGAGCTTGAAGAGAGAGAATCAGGAGATCCATATATTAGCCATCTTCATTTGAAGGAATTTCTTTATGCGGAAATAAGATTAGATTTATTGATTTATATGTGAAACCTCAAGGATAGAAGAACCAATGGGTGGGTGACACAGACTGAATCATTTTAGCTCGATAAAGGGAAAGTCTCTAGAAGTAAAGAAATACAAAAATAGAATCAACTTGTATTGGTAATAATTTCCCTGTGTCAGGAGGTGTTAAATTGCAGACCAGATTCCCTGGTAGGAATGTTGGCAAATGAATAAAGGAGTTCTGGTTAATTGGGTTAGATGACCTTTCATAAGATTCTTTCTATTATCTGTTTTGGTATACTTGTTGAAAATAACTTGTTTTAATGATAAGAGTTTCTTTTAAAAAGGTAATTGGTTTAGCAGATATATTCTGCTTTTATATTAACTAGTCAATAAACTTTATGGATCTGTGGTCTTGGCATGAGCAGTATAATCGATTCTCCTAGAAGGAGTGTGTGTTTTCTTTGTTCCTTTTATTGCAAGCCATTTGAAGAGATGATGGATTGGTAGCAGAAATTTAGAAGTGAAAGGAATGGTAAACATTAGAAAGGAAGATGAAAGCCATTTTGAACATGTACATTGAATTGATGATATTTTGAGATTTATTTTAGTATTTGCTCATTGATCACAAATATTTTCTGCCTTTTGTTACTACTCTTTTCCTGTCTGGTTCTTTTCCAAGTATTCCAACAAAGTAAACTATTCTGTAACTAACATTTTTGTGAAATTCTTTCAGTTGTTGCTGGTTTTACGAGTTGTAGGCTCCTTTATAATATAATCAAATGATGACTGCATTAAAACATTCTTAATTTAACAGAGTATGGGTCAGGGGAGGATCTAGACTAATATTTTTAACTGTTTTTTTCTTGGCATACTAGATGAAAAGACATGTTCATACTATTCCTAGAAGTAAATGGATTATAGCAAAATATTTGGCTTTATTTTCATTTGTGAGTGGGTGTCTGTGTTTTTGTGTCTATGCATGTATCTTTCTCTGTATATCATGTATATTCTTAATACTTCCAAAAATAATTTGAGATCTTATAATGTCTTATTGTACACGTAAACACACACACACACACACACAGCGTGATTCATTTTTCATCAGACTTTTATTGAAGGCCTGGCATAGGAGTTAAATTAAATTATTACAGGGTTCAGGTAGGAAATGAATGGGGGAAATGAGCCAAGTTGGAGCAATAGATTTTGATTGATAGGTAGATTACAGCCTCTTCAAAATAAGATTTGTCGCACTGTGGAATCTTGCCCTCTGTTATACAATGTAAATAACATTGTTGTATGTGATATTTAAATAGTTAAGAAATTCTACCAGAACTTAATGAAAGGACTTCTTGGTCAACTTGTCATTAGACAAATTAAGTAATATACCCATTCTTCAAGTATGTTGAGGTTTTAAAAAATTTATTAATTCATGTATTTATTCATTTCATTAACATTTATTAATCTCCTACAATGTGTGAAGCCTACTTTAGACATTGGATACAGTATCAGACAGTAATTTTCCTTCACTCATAGTGTTTATAGTCTAATGGGGAAGACATATTTGAGCATTAAATTTCTTATTCAATAAATATTTCTAGTAAAACATAAAGTACAAAAGCAGAGAACTTGGAGTCTAATGATTTGAGTTCTTTTTTTCTTTTTCTTTTTTATGATTTTATTTATTTATTTTTGGCTGCGTTAGGTCTTCATTGCTGCGTGCAAGCTTTCTCTAGTTGTGGCACGCGGGCTTCTCATTGTGGTGGCTTCTACAGGCTCTAGGCGCGCTGGCTTCAGTAGTTGTGGCTCGTGGGCTCTAGAGTGCAGGCTCAGTAGTTGTGGCACACAGGCTTAGTTGCTCCACGGAATGTGGGATCTTCCCGGACCAGGGCTCAAATCCGTGTCCCCTGCATTGGCAGGCGGATTCTTAACCACTGTGCCACCAGGGAAGTCCCTGATTTGAGTTCTTATTCAGCTACTATTTACCTCTTCATCCAGTTAATGCTTTTTATTAAGTGTTTATTACATATACCCGAAATGTGAAAATTAGTAAGATATAATTCTGCCCTGAACAAGTTCGGTGTCTCCAAGATTATAGACAGGCAATAGCTAGTGATAACTTCTGCGATTGAATTATGTATAAAATCCTACAAGAGTAGTACATTCCTCTAGCTATGAGGGACACAAGAACCTATCTCAAAAAGCTGATATTTGAGCTAGGCCTTGAAGGATGAGTAGAAATTATTTGGGAACAGAGGAATCCGTGTGAACAAAGGAGGAGTTACCCTTGTCTACTGAACAACAATAACAAAAAACATCCCACAGTGTGAGGGCAATGAATTCAGTTTTATTTGGGACTTACTGAGGAGTATAGCACGGGAGACAGCCCCTCAGCTCTGAGGAGCTGCTTCGAAGAGGTAGTGGGGGAGGTCATTATATATGTGATTTGGTCAAGGGGGTATGTGCAACCAAGCACACATCTAAGCAGAAGGTTGCTGCTGGTCACAAGAAGGTTGCTTCTAGTCACAAGGAGCAGATGTCTTCATTAATGATTTAAGTGCTTTTCTAGGTATGAGAATATGCAAGAAATTGGATTCATAAAATTTTCTACTGAAAATATCTAACCAACTGAAGGTCTGTTCTGCCAGTTTTTCTCAGCACACAGAGTACCTCATTCCTGATCTCCACCATGAAATCCTTTCATGGTGTGTTAAAGTTCTGGGACTACAGTGGCTAGTGACTTTATTCTCTCTCTCTCTTTTTTTTTTAAATTATATTTTATTTTTGGCTGCGTTGGGTCTTCGTTGCTATGTGCAGGCTTTCTCTAGTTGCGGCGAGTGGGGGCTACTCTTCGTTGTAGTGCGTGGGCTTCTCATTGTGGTGGCTTCTCTTTGCGGAGCACGGGCTCTAGGCACGTGGGCTTCAGTAGTTGCAGCACACATGCTCAGTAGTTGCGGCATGTGGGCCCTAGAGCGTGCGGGCTTCAGTAGTTGTGGCGCATGGGCTCAGTAGTTGTGGTGCACAGGCTCTAGGGCACACAGGATTCAGTAGTTGTGGCACGCGGGCTCTAGAGGCTACAGGCTCAGTAGTTGGCACACAGGCTTAGTTGCTTCGTGGCATGTGGGGTCTTCCCAGACCAGGGATTGAACCCATGTCCCCTGCACTGGCAGGCGTATTCTTTTTTTTTCTTTTAATTGGAGTAAAATTGCTTTACAATGTTGTGTTAGTTTCTGCTGTACAATGAAGTGAATCAGCTATATGTATACCTATATCCTCTCCCTTTTGGACCTCCCTCCCACCCATCTAGGTTGTCACAGAGCACTGAGCTGAGCTCCCTGTGCTATACAGCAGGTACCCACTAGCTGTGTATTTTACACATGGTAGTGTATTTATGTCAAACCTAATCTCCCAATTCGTCCCACCCTCTCCTTCCCCTGTGTCCACATGTCTTTTCTCTACGTCTGCGTCTCTATTCCTGCCCTATTTAGGTTCATCTGTACCATTTTTCTAGATTCCACGTATATGTGTTAATATATGATAATTTGTTTTTCTCTTTCTGGCTTACTTCACTCTGTATGAGAGACTGACTCTAGGTCCCTCCACATCTCTGCAAATGACCCAATTTCGTTCCTTTTCATGGATGAGTAATATTCCATTGTATATATGTATCACATCTTCTTTATCCATTCATCTGTTGTTGGACATTTAGCTTGTTTCCATGTCCTGGCTATTGTAAATAGTGGTGCAATGAACATTGAGGTACACATGTCCTTTTGAATTATGGTTTTCTCAGGGTATATGCCCAGTAGTGGGATTGCTGGATCATATGGTAGTTCTATTTTTAGTTTTTTAAGGAACCTCCATACTGTTCTCCATAGTAGCTGTATCATTTTACATTCCCACCAACAGTGCAGAAGCAAGGTTCCCTTTTCTCCATGCCCTCTCCAGCATGTTTTTCTTTTTTTTTTTTTTTTTTGCGGTATGCGGGCCTCTCACTGTTGGGGCCTCTCCCGTCGTGGAGCACAGGCTCCAGGCTCCGGATGCACAGGCTCAGCGGCCATGGCTCACGGGCCTAGCCACTTCGCGGCATGTGGGATCTTCCCGGACCGGGGCATGAACCCGTATCCCCTGCGTTGGCAGGTGGACTCTCAACAGCTGCACCACCAGGGAAGTCCTGTAGATTTTTTGATGATGACCATTCTGACCGATATGAGGTGATACCATGTTGTAGTTTTTTTTTTTTTTTTTTTTTCGATACGCGGGCCTCTCACTGTTGTGGCCTCTCCCGTTGCGGAGCACAGGCTCCGGATGCGCAGGCTCAGCAGCCATGGCTCACGGGCCCAGCCGCTCCGCGGCATGTGGGATCTTCCCGGACCGGGGCACGAACCCGTGTCCCCTGCATCAGCAGGCGGACTCTCAACCCCTGCGCCACCAGGGAAACCCCATGTTGTAGTTTTGATTTGCATTTCTCTAATAGTTAGTGATGTTGAGCATCTTTTCATGTGCCTCTTGGCCATCTGTAGATCTTCTTCAGTGAAATATGTATTTAGGTCTTCTGCCCACTTTTTATTTGGTGGTTTTTTTTTTTCTTGATATTGAGCTCCATGAGCTGTTTGTATATTTTGGAGATTAATCCTTTGTCTGTTGCTTCATTTGAAAATATTTTCTCCCATTCTGAGGGTTGTCTTTTCATCTTGTTTATGGTTTCCTTTGCTGTGCAAAAGCTTTTAAGTTTAATTAGGTCCCATTTGTTTATTTTTGTTTTTATTTTCATTACTCTAGGAGGTGGATCAGAAAAGATCTTGCTGTGGTTTATGTCAAAGCATGTTTTTCCTATGTTTTTCTCTAAGAGTTTTGTAGTGTCCGGTCTTATATTTAGGTCTTTAATCCATTTGGAGTTAATTTTTGTGTATTGTGTTAGGTTGTGTTCTAATTTCTTTTACATGTAGCTGCCCAGTTTTCCCAGTACCACTTATTGAAGAGGCTGTCTTTTCTCCATTGTATGTTCTTGCCTCCTTTGTCATAAATTAGGTGACAGTATGGGCATGGGTTTATCTCTGGGCTTTCTATCCTGTACCATTGATCTATATTTCTGGTTTTGTGCCAGTACCATACTGTCTTGATTACTGTAGCTTTGTAGTATAGTGTGAAGTCAGGGAGCCTAATTCCTCCAGCTCCATTTTTCTTTCTCAAGATTGCTTTGGCTATTCAGGGTCTTTTGTGTTGCCATACATATTTATTTTATTTATTTATTTTTGGCTATGTTGAGTCTTCATTGCTGCACACGGGCTTTCTGTACTTGCAGCTAACAGGGGCTACTCTTCATTGCGGTGTGTGGGCTTCTCATTGCAGTGGCTTCTCTTGTTGCAGATCACGGGCTCTAGGTGCGCAGGCTTCAGTAGTTGTGGCATGCAGGCTCAGTAGTTGTGGCGCATGGGCTTAGTTGCTCCCTGGCATGTGGGATGTTCCCGGACCAGGGATTCAGCCTGTGTCCTCTGCATTGGCAGGTGGATTCTTAACCACTATGCCACCAAATAAGTCTCTTGTGTTTCCATACAAATTGTAAAATTTTTTGTTCTAATTCTGTGAAGAATGCCATTGGTAGTTTGATAGGGATTGCATTGAATCTGTAGATTGCTTTGGGTAGTATAGTCATTTTCACAATATTGATTCTTCTAATCCAAGAGCATGGTGTATTTCTTCATCTGTTTATGTCATCTTTGATTTATTTCATCAGTGTTTTATAGTTTTCTGAGTATAAGTCTTTTGCCTCCTTAGGTAGGTTTATTCCTAGGTATTTTATTCTTTTCGTTGCTATGGTAAATGGGATTGTTTCCTTAATTTCTCTTTCTGGTCTTCCGTTGTTAGTGTATAGGAATACCAGAGATTTCTGTGCATTAATTTTGTTACCTGCAACCTTAACAAATAAATTGGTTAGTTCTAGTAGTTTTCTGGTGGCATCTTTAGGATTTTCTACATATAGTATCATGTGTCTGCAAACAGTGACAGTTTTACTTCTTCTTTTCCAATTTGTATTCCTTTTCTTTTTTTTCTCTGATTGCCGTGGCTAGGACTTCCAAAGATATGTTGGATTGATAGTGGCTAGAGTGGACATCTTGTCTTGTTCTTGCTCTTAGAGGAAATGCTTTCACTTTTTCACCATTGAGAATGATGTTTGCTGTGGGTTTGTCATATATGGCCTTTATTATGTTGAGGTAGTTTCCCTCTATGCCCACTTTCTAGAGAGTTTTTATTATAAACGGGCGTTGAATTTTGTCAGAAGCTTTTTCTGCATCTATTGAGATGATCGTATGGTTTTTATTCCTTAATTTGTTAATTTGGTGTATCAAATTGATTGTGTATATTGAGGAATCCTTGCATTCCTGGGATAAATCCCACTTGATCATGGTGTATGATCCTTTTAATGTGTTGTTGGATTCTGTTTGCTAGTATTTTGTTGAGGATTTTTGCATCTATATTCATAAGTGATAGTGGTCTGTAATTTTCTTTTTTTGAGATATCTTTGGTTTTGGTATCAAAGTGATGGTGGCTTTGTAGAACGAATTTGGGAGTGTTCCTCCCTCTGCAATTTTTTGGAAGAGTTTGAGAAGGATCCGTGTTAGCTCTTCTCTAAATGTTTGATAGAATTCGCCTGTGAAGCCATCTGGTCCTGGACTTTTGTTTGTTGGAAGATTTTTAATTACGGTTTCAATTTCATTACTTGTGATAGTTCTGTTTATATTTTCTAATTCTTCCTGGTTCAATCTTGGAAAATTGTACCTTTCCAAGAATTTGTCCATTTCTTCGTGGTTGTCCATTTTGTTGGCATATAGTTGGTTGTAGTAGTCTCTTATAATCTTTTGTATTTCTGTGGTGTCTGTTGTGATTTCTCCTTTTTCATTTTTAATTTTATTGATTTGTGTCCTCTCCCTTTTTTTCTTGATGAGTCTGGCTAAAGGTTTATCAATTTTGTTTGTCATTTCAACGAACCAACTTTTAGTTTTATTGATCTTTTCTGTTTTCTTCGTTTCTATTTCATTTATTTCTGCTCTGATCTTTATGATTTCTTTCCTTCTACTGACTTTGTGTTTTCTTTGTTCTTCTTTCTCTCGTTGCTTTAGGTGTAAGGTTAGCTTGTTTGAGATTTTTCTTGTTTCTCGAGGTGAGATTGAATTGCTATAAACTTCCCTCTTAGAACTGCTTTTGCTGCATCCCATAGGTTTTGGGTTGTTGTGTTTTCGTTGTCATTTGTTTCTATGTATTTTTTTTATTTCTTTGATTTCTTCAGTGATCTCTTGTTTATTTAGTAGTGCACTGTTTAGCCTCTATGGATTTGTGTTTTTTACAGTTTTTTTCCTGTAATTGATTTCCAGTCTCATATTGTTGTGGTCCGAAAAGATGCTTGATACGATCTTAGTTTTATTAAATTTTTCAAGGCTTGATTTGTGACCCAAGATGTGATCTATCCTGGAGAATGTTCCCTGCGCACTTCAGAAGAAAGTGTGTTCTGCCACTTTAGGGTGGAATGTCCTATAAATGTTTCTCCTGTTAAATCTGTCTGGTCTGTTGTGTCATTTAAAGCTTGTGTTACCTTATTTATTTTCTTTTTGGATGATCTCTCCATTGGTGTAAGTGTGGTGTTAAAGTTCCCTACTGTTATTGTGTTAATGTCAGTTTCCCCTTCTATGGTTTTTAGCATTTGCCTTTTGTATTCAGGTGCTCCTATGTTGGGTGCATAAATATTTATAATTGTTATGTCTTCTTCTTGGATTGATCCCTTGATCATTATGTAGTGTCCTTCCTTATCTCTTTTAAGAGTTTTTATTTTAAAGTCTATTTTATCTGATACGAGTATTGCTACTCCAGCTTTCTTTTGATTTCCATTTGCATGGAATATCTTTTTCCATCCCTTCACTTTCAGTCTATGTGTCCCTAGGTCTGAAGTGGGTCTCTTTTAGACAGCATATATATGGGTCTTGTTTTTATATCCATTCAGCCAGTCTGTGTCTTTTGGTTGGAGCATTTAATCCATTTACATTGAAGGTTATTATTGATATGTATGTTCCTTTTACCATTTTCTTAATTGTTTTGGGTTTGTTCTTGTGGGTCTTTTTCTTCTCTTGTTTTCTGCCTAGAGATGTTCCCTTAGCATTTGTTTTAAAGCTGGTTTGGTGGTGCTGAATTCTCTTAGGTTTTGCTCGTCTGTAAAGCTTTTGATTTCTTGTAGAATCTGAATGAGATCCTTGCTGGGTAGAGTAATCTTGTTTGTAGGTTTTTCTCTTTCATCACTTTAAGTATATCTTGCAACTCCCTTCTGGCCTGCAGAGTTTCTGCTGAAAAATCAGCTGATAACCTTATGGGGATCCCTTTGTATGTTATGTTTTGCTTTTCCCTTGCTGCTTTTAATATTTTTTCTTTGAATTTAATTTTTGTTAGTTTGATTAATATGTGTCTTGGTGTGTTTCTCCTAGGGTTTATACTGTATGGGACTCTGCGCTTCCTGGACTTGGGTGACTATTTCCTTTCCTGTGTTAGGGAAGTTTTCCACTATAATCTCTTCAGATATTTTCTCAGACCTTTCTTTTTCTCTTCTTCTCTGTAACCCCTGTAATTCGAATGTTGGTGCCTTTAGTGTTGTCCCAGAGGTCTCTGAGATTGTCTTCAATTCCTTTCACTCTTTTGATCTTTATTTTCCTCCTTGGCAGTTATTTCCATCATTCTGTCTTGCAGCTCACTTATTCGTTCTTCTGCCTCAGTTATTCTGTTATTGGTTCCTTCTAGTGTATTTTTCATTTCAGTATTGTGTTGTTCATCTCTCTTCTTTAGTTCTTCTAGATCTTTGTTAAACATTTCTTGTATTTTCTCAATCCGTTCCTCTATTCTGAGATTCTGGATCATCTTTACTGTTGTTACTCTGAATTCTTTTTCAGGTGAGTTGCCTATTTCCTCTTCATTTATGTGGTCTTGTAGCTTTTTACCTTGTTCCTTCGTCTGTGACATATTTTTTTCTCATCTCATTTTTTGTTTTTTGATGGGTGGGATTGTGTTCCTGTGTTACTGGTTGTTTGGCCTGAGACTTCCAGCACTGGAGTTTGTAGGTTGTTGGGTAGAGCTGGGTCTTGGTGCTGAGATGAGGACCTCCAGGAGACCTCACTCCAGTGAATATTCCCTGGTGTCTGAGGTTCTCTGTTAGTCTGGTGGTTCAGACTCTGAGCTCTCACCTCAGGAGCTCTGGCCTGACCCCCCGGCTGGTGAAGCAAGATCCCACAAGCCACGTGGGGCAGCAAAAAAAGAAAAAAGAAAAAACAGAGCAAAACAACAACATAGAGTAAACAATAAAATAAGATTAGAAAACTGATATCTTAAAAAGAATAAAAAATTAAAATATAGATGAAACAACAACTAGAAGGTAAAACAACCACAATAGTAAAAAAAGAGGAGGGGGGAAAAATAGAAGCCAGAAAAGGCCTTGTCTGTAGGGGGCGGGGTGTAGGTAGGGGTGGGATTTAGGTGTTGGGTGGGGCCTATGCTTAGGACCCACAGGGCTGGAAAAGGCCCTGGGGGTGGGGGTGGGAGGTGGGAGGTAGGGCTTAGGAAGCCATAGGGGCCCAGGAGTGCCTGTGGCCTGGAGGGCTGGGGACCAGGTCCAGAACCCCAGCAGGCTCAATGGGCCCAAGTGGGTGGGGTAAACACTAGGTGCGTTCCCACATCCTCCATTCCCATAGGGCCCCTCCCCTAACCCATGCCCCTAGGACCCATGTGGCCGGAGGGGGGCCCCAGAAGGCAGGGCACCAGTCCTGGAAGCCCAGCAGGCTTCCTGGGGCCCGAGTGGGCGGGGGAAACACCCACAGCATCTCCCCTGATCCTCAGGTCCTGGAGGGTCCACCCCCCACCATCTGCCTCTCCTCTTCTTCCCCCTCCTCCCTCCCTCCCATGCCCCTAGGACCCACGAGTCCGGAGGGGGCCCCGGAGAACAGAGGACTAGGTCCGGGAGCCCAGGAGGTTTCCCAGACACCCTCTGTGCCTCCCCTGATCCTCCGATCCTGGAGCGCCCCCCTCCGTCCGCCTCTCCTCTTCTCCCCCCACTACCCTCTGCCTCCCTCCTGTGCCCCTACAACCAACATGGCCCAGAGGGGGCGTCAGAGGACAGAGCTGGGAGTCCCGCAGGCTTCCCGGGCCCGACTGGGCAGGGGAAGTGCTAGGCATGCTCCCCCCCGATCCTCTGAGCCCTCAGGGTTCCTCCAGGTGTAGGAACCCCTCCTCCTTCTCAGCCAGCCCTCAGTGGTGCCAGTCCTGTCTGTCCTCCACCACTTCTCCCCCCTCACTCCCCCCACATCCTCCCCGGTCACTTGGGCATTCCTCTTGTCTCCTTGGGTGTCGAGGTCCCCCACCAGCGTCTGGCAGGTGCCCTAGTTGTGGGGAGACACGCCTGGCAGGCTGATTCTTAGCCACTGTGCCACCAGGGAACTCCTGTGGCTTCATTCTTTAGAACCAGATGGCAAGTGACATTCTTTAGTTTGCACCCCTATGCCCCAGATAGAGGGATCTACATGAATACACAGAAGCATGAATGAGTGAGGTGTATGTAGAGAATGATGAGGTATTGTTTAGTTTGGTTTTAACACTAGGTATGCTATGGAAGGAGAGGTAAGAGAAGAAGCTAGCTACACATGTAGGTTGGAGCCAAATTATGAGAGAGGTCTTATATACTAGGCTAAGTTTTTGGGTAAAGTTGAGAGGTATGTGGGACCTGTGAAGGCTTTAAAGAAGGCAAACCTGCTTAGTCTGCATTTTACAAAGATAATTGATAGAATACAGGATGAAGTGGAGAGAAGTTGAGGCTGGAGGCTGGTGTACTAGTTTAAAAACTCTTCGTAATAGATATGAATGAGATACTGAGGATCTCTTGCAGCGTAGTAGTAATGACTTCAGAACATAGGGAATGAATTGGAAAGACAATTCAGAGGTTGAATTGACAGGATTTAGTGACTGATGAGGAGGAAGGACATCCAGGAAGGTTTTTGAATTTTTGTCTTTGGCATCTGTATAGATAAATGATCCTATTAAATTTGAGAGTAAAAGCAACTTGATTTGGGGGAAGTAATAAATTGGGTTTTGTAATGTTGAGTTTGGAGGAGTGAACCTAAAAGGAATGCTGTAAGGTATTTAAGTTGTTAAGTGGATGAAATGCCTATTATAGAGAAAGGAGAAGAATTAGGAGAGAGATAGCTAGCTGTTAAGTATGTCATTGAATCTCTTAAATTCTCAGTTGAGCAATTCTCGGTTGTTATTTATAAACTATGGGAGGTGGGATCAGTAATCTTTATGGTTTGGAAATAAGCAATGTTTTACTTATCACAAGTTCTAAATTAGTGGTGCAGAAATCACAATAATTATGTATATTATAGACTAATAATATTAGTTAAAATTTACGGAGTGAATTAAAATTGAGTGCTTCCTATGAAGCTTAGCTGAAATGCTAAGCATTTTACGTTCATAATCCTGTTTAATTAAATATTACTACTCTCTGAATTTTCAGAAGAGAGAACAGGAAATAAGTGGCAGGATGGGTATTCAAACCAAGGTTAGTCTAACTTTAAAATCCAGGCTCTTAACCAGTATGCTAATTGCCTGTCTTTTAGAACATGAGAGCTGTAATAGATCTGAAGACATTATCTAGCCATGCCCTATAATCCAGTATATGTCATAGCTAAAATCTGTAACTAATGTCAAGATTAGCTCTCCAATTTACTTAATAAAAAGCTTACCCAGCAGCCATTCATTACTGCTGTTGTCCTTGAGGCAGATCTTTCTTGTGTGTGTGTGTGTGCGTGTGTGTGTGTGTGTGTGTTTACCCCTCTACTGTGTGACTTGAGTAAAATCCTTATCAGTCTAGGCCAGTCATGGTTGTCCCATTTTTTTGCGCTAGTAATTAGTTAAGATGTGGGCATGTGACTCATATCTGGCCAGTGAGAAATGAGGGAGGGGAAGTTTGATGAGGGGCTTCTGGGAAAGTTTTTTCCCCCACATATTTCTGGATGTTATCCATCTCTGTGGGTACTTGGAATTGTGGGGGTTATTTTGTAACCATTTGAGGGCTAGTTGAGCTCAGTGGTTGAGAGTCCGCCTGCCGATGCAGGGGACATGGGTTCGTGCCCTGGTCCGGGAAGGTCCCACATGCCGCGGAGCGGCTGGGCCCGGGAGCCATGGCCACTGAGCCTGCGCGTCCGGAGGAGCCTGTGCTCCTAAGCGGGAGAGGCCACAACAGTGAGAGGCCTGCGTACCGCAAAACAAAAACAAAAACAAAAAAACCCCACTGTATGGCAGAGTGAAAAGTTGGAGAGAACCTGGATCCTTAATGATTTTGTTGAGCTGCTAGATTACCCAACCTTAAAGCTACTCTGCCTCAGGACTACTAAGTCTTACGTGAAATTCGAGGAAATTTCTTATGCTATGTGAAATAAATAAGGAAATTTACTAGGCCATTTTGAATTGGATTTTTCTTTTTTTGTTTCGTAAGTACCACTGAAGGAAACCCAATTGGAGTCTAAACTATTTACCCTTGATCTGAAGTACAATAGAAAACATTATAAGGCTTGCATTACTATTAAGGTACAATTAAAACAGGAATAATAGTTTTTAGTGTCAGTGTGCCTAATTTAAATGGGGTAGAACCTAGAGATGATTATGTTCTAGAAAATAGATATTATAGGTTAAAATAGGAAAGTGTCATTGAGGAAATAAGGCTGCTTTTCTTGACAGTTTCTGTAGTTAAAAGGAATAGAAAATAGGTCTTCAAATTAGCGTAGGGAATAGAGTCGGATTTACTTTGTAGTCGGTTAGCTTAAGTTTCAGGGTTTCTCACTTACACAGGCCTTTCCAAGGCCCTGAGAGGATCCCAAGCAATGTGTTTGCATAGTTTTTGTTTGTTTGGTTTTTGTTCTTTTTTTTGTAAAAATTGCAAGTGTTAGATATTTTAACCAGTTAAAACTGTTGTCTCTTTTCACTTTGACTTTCCCTCTATCTAGTACCCTCATTGGAATGGCATTAGAGTGGCCAGAGGCACTTTTGGGATCTAGTTAAGGGGAAGTTTAGTAGCGGACATATTTATATGGAGTATGTGGTTTGCAGTTTTTTCTGTGTATAGTTATTACTAGCCATTCTGACATAGGTATGACTTATAGGAATATTCTTATTTTCCACTGATACATAGATGCAGGGCCAAGGGTCTTAGAGCAATGAGTACGTTCTTTGTGTCTGGTACCAGAAGTATCTAGGCTAAGGAAGGGAAACATGATTTAAGTATATGGAGTCAGAAGCTAGTCTGGAAAAAATTTCCAAATCTTAGAAAGATTGAAATATATGAAAGAAACTTTGATAGGGGTTTTCATAAATCCAACATTTCTAACAATGCACATGACCTTATCTGTAGTAAGTTGTAAAACTGATATAAGCTTTCCTAAATTATTAATTGTAATTATTGATCAAATACGCTAGCAGAAAGAATTCTCTTTCTATTCTCTTGATATTACAAAATTGTTTTATGAAGAGGCAATAGATGTTATATGAAGAGGCAATAGAATATGCAACCAGAAATGTAGGAAATATGATCATTAGAGAGGTTGGTCAGGTAGTTGATAATGTTAGACCTTCGCGGTCTCCTAGGAGTTTCGACTCGCCCAGGAAACAACAAGAGTCGGAAGCCGATGCAAAACGCAAGAGGTTTATTGAAAGCCGGTGCACCGGGGTTCCTTGGTCCTCACGCAGGAGGTCGAAGAAGGAACCCCTTTTGGGCGCGAATATGTCAGTTTTACAGGTTCCCACTTCCCCGTATGTAAATTATAGATTTGGTTGTGTTTTCCTGCTGATTGGTCCCGGCTTAGGCTCGGACCAGAGAGGGAACTTGTCCCCAGCTTCCTGATTGGTCTTTGACAGATACCTTTTTTACATTTTGTTTATCTCCCTCCTTCTGGGAAGGGGGCCGGACATCCTGGAAATTCACCCATTGTCTAAGAAGCCCCTATTGTCTGGAGAGTTCTTAATCATTAGCTGGAACAATGTCCCTCGAGTCCCACAATAAGAATATGCCATTCTTTCTGAAATTTATGATGTTTGTGGCCTCTGCCGGCTTTTTAAAGTTTGTAATTTGTTGTAATTTATTTTCACATTCTAATTAAATGTTTACTTCATACCAAATTTTGTATTCTTTTCCTTAAAGAGAATTCCCCAAGTTGTAAAAGATTCTGGCCCACAAAACCTGGATCTATTCCTCATAGGAAACAAAAGCTAAGATTTCTTTCGTAGAAGTGTTGAAATAGCCAAGTCAAATGACAGTTAAGCGAGTCCCATGTTTCATTATTACGGCAGAATAAGATAGAGGTAAAAAGTTTGAAATGAACACAGAGAATTGGGGGATTTTAATAGCTGTGGTGGGTTTGAATGATAATAGTTTCCCTTAACATTTTGTCAGATTATTTCCGGTACATGGCTGTGGCAGCCTTGATGATATTTTCTTTTTTTTTTTTTTTTTGATCTTATGACATAATCATCTTATTTTGATCATGTCTTATGTTTTTAAGTATAAAGCTAGAGTCTGATTCTTTATTGTTATCCCAAAATACACAGCATATTATCTTGTTCATGGTAAAAATATAATAAATATTTGCTAAATGAATGACAGTCTCCATTGTTTTGCTTTCTTAAAAAAAAAAAAAGCAGTCATTTGTAGCTGCTTTAAAGTGACAGATTGTTTTAGCCATCTTAGACTTTATCTCAACCACTAAACTATGCCCTTGACTAAGATGTAAAAAGGAATAGTTTAAGGAGATACTTTCTTCACTAATATTCTTCAGGAATTGGAATGGGAGAGATTTGATGAGCGGAAAGAAGGCCTCTACTTTGTGCCAGCTATTGAAGAACAGACAGAATCACTCTTTCTTGTATAATAAAGAATTTGTTTGGTTTTTAATTGCTGGGTCCTGGGTTCCTGGTACTGAGCAACTAAAACCCTTGGAATTTCCCAAGTGATGGAAGTGTCTTTGTTATTCATGAGCTGCTTGGATCACTGTACTATCACTGTCATGCTAATGAGGTGATGCAGGGTGGGCCCCTAGATAGCTTCAGGTGGGGGTACACTGGTCCCCCGGGAAGACCAGGCCATGTGATTCCAGGGTTGGGACTTTGAACCACCCCACCTCTGGGAAGGGGGCTTGTAGATTTTCAGTCATGTGGCCAGTGATTTAATCATTCACTGTACATGAAATCCCAACTCTGGGCATTGAAGCTCAGTGGGATTTCCTTGTTAGTAAACAAAGTAGGTGCCAGGAATGTGTCCAGCCCTGATTCCACTGGGGGAGAGGGCATGGAAGCTCCCTGTTTGGGATCCTTCCAGACCTTATCTTATATGTCTCTTCATTTAGGAAAACTGTAAGTATGGAGCTTTCCTGACTTGTGTGAGTCTTTTTGTGAATTATTCAACCTGAGAGGGTAACGGAAACCCCTAAATTTGTAGGCTGTCAGTCAGGAGTGTGCATGGCATCTTATGAAAGGAAATCCTGCTGTGAACAGTGTCCTTTAACTTGTGGGGTCTGCACTAACTCTGGGTGGTTGGTGTCAGAATTGAATTGCAGTACCTAGTTGAAATTTGAGGAGAATACCTCCAGAAAGACAGATTCTAAAATTATGTGCCAAAATACGGAACACAGTTTAGGACTTGGTGGTTTGCAGCACCAAAACAAAAAACCTGAACGGACAACTCACATATGAGAAGATGTTCAACCTCATTCATAAGAGATGGAACTTGTTATTTTTTGTTCTATTATGTGTTTCATTTTCAGGAGAATGTTAATCACCAGTTCATACTGTAACAGAGCAGGACACTATGGGGCCTTCCCAGGACAGGCCTTCCCCCAAATCCTCTGCTTTAGCTCCTCTCTAAAGTACCTAGATAATAATATTTGATGCAAATTTCCTGAGCTGTTTTGCAGATGTGAACCGACACCCCCCCCCCCCAAAAAAAATGGAAGAACTACTTGATGATCTTGAGCACATAGCCTCAGGCCTCCTGGAGCCTAAGGATTGATAACGTTAACCCCTGCGACACCACCCTGCTGCCTCACCATCAGCCAATCAGAGAATTGTGCACAACTGATCACATACCCTGCGACACTCCCTCTCCTGGCCTTTAAAAATGCTTTGCCGAAACCCTTTGGGGAGCTCGAGGCTTTTCAGGGCACGAGCCACCTCGTCTCCTTGCATGGCCTTGCAATAAACCTTTGTCTGCCCCAAACTCTGACGTTTCAGTCTTTTTGGCCTCACTGTGCGTCAGGCACACGAAATTGTGTTAACAACGTGTTATGTCAGTTAGGGTTGAGTTTGCATATACTCGGAATTCCAAAATCACAGTGACATAAACAAGATAGAACTTCATTTTTCTTTCATGTAAAAGATATCTAAAGGTTAGCTAGTCCAGGTTGGTGTAATAGCTGTACAGTTATCAGGAGCCCAAGCTCCATTTTCTTTGTGCTGGCTTCCATTTTCAGGTTCACTTCATGGTGACTGTTACTTCAAGAGATGTTAAGTCTTGTGCCTGGTCCTGTTGTTAGAGTAGTCTGTAAAAAGACCCAGTCCCTGACCTCCTGGAGTTTATAATGAGTGAAGAAGCAGCTTGTAAAATTGAAGATGTAGTAGTAGTAGGCATCAAATAGTGGCTTCTCTTGGGGAAGGCAGCTAAGGAGAAGGTGATTTCTGAATAGGGTAGATTAGGAGCAAAAGTAGCGATAATTATGATAATATAATCAGAGAACTGTGAGTGAATTTAATTTAAACGAACAACAGTAAGATAATCATATAGTATGCTAAAGGAAATAATAAAGGAGTTTGTATATGATACCAAGCCAGCTTTGAGGAAGGAATGATTAACTTTGTTGGGGTAGGATCAATGATTCAAGATGAACAGGACAGTCTTTCAAATGACTTGAAAACCTCTATCTAGTTTCTTCCTTAGCTTCTTATTTATTCAGGCTTTCATTTTCTGGTTAGCCTCAGGTACACTATTTGCAGTTTCTTTTTTTTTTTTAATACTTTTTTAATAGATTTATTTATTTTTATTTGTTTATGTTTTTGGCTGCGTGGGGTCTTTGTTGCTGCGAGCGGGCTTTCTCTAGTTGCGGCAAGGGGGGGCTACTCTTTGTTGCGGTGTGCAGGCTTCTCATTGAGGTGGCTTCTCTTGTTGTGGAGCACAGGCTCTAGGCACGCGGGCTTCAGTAGTTGTGGCATGCGGGCTCAGTAGTTGTGGCTCGCGCGCTGTAGAGCACAGGCTCAGTAATTGTGCATGGGCTTAGTTGCTCCGCGGCATGTGGGATCTTCCCGGACCAGGGCTCAAACCCGTGTCCCCTGCATTGGCAGGTGGATTCTTAACCTCTGCCCCACCAGGGGAGTCCCTATTTGCAGTTTCTTGATTGTGCCCTGACTTCACTGCTTATATATAGTTCTCTGCCTGGAAGTTCTCCCCACAAGGCTAATTTCTGTTTATTCTTGAAAATTCAGAATTCCTTAAAAGGTTACCTGAAAGCCTTTCCCCTGTCTTCCTCCCTCCATCGTGCTAACCTCTCCTGCATTCCCATAGCATGTTATTGCTTTTTTGCATTATATTTAAGCTGTTTTCAGTTTGTTGCTTCCTAAAAATTGTTTATTATTTGAACATAGAAACTGTGTTTGAATTATTTCATCTCTACTGGAAATAGTAAAACATTTACATGAAAAAAATTTTTTTTAATGTGGTGTACTCACCTGTACATGCTTTCTCACTGTCTCTGTATGTCTAAATATATAAAGAACTACTATAATTTTAAATACCTAAAAGTATAATTTTCTTAAAATATATGGGCCTTTTGGTCACTTTTGTACCACGTAAGTTATATAATTTTATAAAATCTATTTAAATGCATTTGTACTGAACATGTACATAAAAGTTTTGTTGGACATTTGAAAAATACTAGTATAACCAAACTATTAACAGCTTTCTCTGGAGAGTGTGAATGCAGTAAACTCTCATTCTATTTCTTATTTTTTAATTATTTTAAATTACAGTTGAAAAATTCATTTTTCTTTGGTTACAGATACAAGCATATTACATGTTCCTTGTGAAAGATCAAGATGATTCATAAATATATAGAAAGAAGAAGTTCCCCATAATTCCTTATCCATGAGACAACCAATGCCAATAACTTGGTATATATTTTTCGAACATCTTCCTTAAAAGTATTTGATATAAACAAAATAATAGGTGTAAGTCAGGCAGAGAAAGACAAATACTATGTGCTTTCACTTATATGTGGGATCTAAAACACAAAACAAATGAATAAATATAACAAAACAGAAACAGGCTCACAGATACAGAGAATAAACTAGTGGTTGCCAAAAGTGGAGGGGGGTGAGGGGTTGAGTGAAATAGCTGAAGAGGATCAAGAGGTACATACTACCAGTTATAAAGTAAGTGAGTCATAGGGATGTAATGTACAGCAGAGGGAATATAGTCAATAATATTGTAATAACATTGTATGGTGCATAACTATAAAAATAACAAAG
Organism: Leucopleurus acutus; assembly: GCF_964270905.1. Taxonomy (NCBI): domain Eukaryota; kingdom Metazoa; phylum Chordata; class Mammalia; order Artiodactyla; family Delphinidae; genus Leucopleurus; species Leucopleurus acutus. Next base: position 58,546,629 of record NC_139156.1, on the reverse strand, counting down.
CACTCACACAAAAAGAATATGTATAATGTTGTGAAGCATACTAATGAAACTGTCATGGACCCATCATCCAGTTTAAGAAGTAAAATGTTTTTAATAGCTTTGAGACTGCCTGTGTGCTCCCTGTGGGTCATACTCTCTCAAATCCCCCACAGAGGTAACCATTCTCCAGAATATAGGGTTTTTTTTGAGGGCGGGGTTTGTTTTTACAGTTCCCTTTCTGTGTAGTTTTATTATCAATGTATATTCCTTAGCAATATGTTCTTTAGTTTTGCTTGTTTTGAAACTGTAAAATTAATACATTTTTGTGTTTCTCTTTTTTATCATTGTTAGTACATATAGCTGAAGTTCATTGATTTTCATTGTTGAGTAACTCGTATTCCATTGCATGAACATATATCACTTTATTTTTCTATTCACTGGTTGATGGACATTTATGTCATTTCCAGTTGTGTGATTATGAACAGTAATTCTGTGAACATTCTTATATGTAACTCCTGTTGTACATATGCAAGAGTTTTATTTAGGGTAGTGCTTATCAAAATACTGTGAACTGCAACTTGGAGCAAGAAACACATTTTACATTTCAGTGCATGCATGCACACACACACCCCTACAATTGGAACTAACTTACTGCTTACTGTTACTAAATATAATAAAATATAAAAAGTTAATGACAGGGGCTTCCCTGGTGGCGCAGTGGTTGAGAGTCCACCTGCCGATGCAGGGGACACGGGTTCGTGCCCCGGTCCGGGAAGATCCCACATGCTGCGGAGCGGCTGGGCCCGTGAGCCATGGCCGCTGAGCCTGCGCGTCTGGAGCCTGTGCTCCGCAACGGGAGAGGCCACAACAGTGAGAGGCCCAAGTACCGCAAAAAAAAAAAAAAAAAAAAATGACAAATACGATTTAAAAATCTCCAGAGGGCTTCCCTGGTGGCGCAGTGGTTGAGAGTCCACCTGCCGATGCAGGGGACACGGGTTCGTGCCCTGGTCCGGGAAGATCCCACGTGCCGCAGAGCGGCTGGGCCCGTGAGCCATGGCCACTGAGCCTGTGCTCCGCAACGGGAGAGGCCCGCATACCGCAAAAAAAAAAAAAAAAAAAAAAAAAATCTCCAGAACGAGCAATAAAGAAATGAATGTTTAGAAATATTTTGTTTTGGAAATATTTATACAATTTTGGAAATTTTTATTAGCGATATTCTTGCCTATTCATAAACTCATTTCAATTCACTGCATAGAAAAACAGTGTAGTATCTTTAGTTGGTACACTACTAGTTTGAAATCCTTATTCATTCTAGTAGGTTGTTGTCAGTGGTAATATGCTCTTTCTACTTAGAAATTTCTTTTTGGTCCCAATCTAAAATAATTCATTCTGTTCGGGTATCAAATTTAATGAGTGATTCAAGGTTTATTATCCAAACGTTTTTCTTTAAAGTTTCAAATTTCTCATTCAGAAATTAATCATGAAATGTTTTACACAGAGAAGTAAGAATTTACAATACAACTATTTAGTTCAAACCTGTCTTCATTAATGTTCTCTTCAGTAAGCTAGGGAACACTGTCTTTTGGTGTCTTTGGCTATGTCTGTTTTATTAAAATATATCATTACTTGTTACCTAGAGTTTGACATTTATTTCTTTAAGAGTGTTGAAAATAATCAAATATGCCTATTTTGTCCCCCAGGTTTTCAGTAATATTTCCCAGAAAAGATTTTTTTTCACTTGAATTAAAAAAAAAAAAAGGTATCTTATTCCTGCATTTCATACCATCCCCTCTGCTTAGTATTTTCTTTCTCAACAACCAAAAAATGCACTTCAAATGTAATTCTAAGTGGGTATGGTTAGTTCCAATCTCTGAACAAAATATTTTAGAAAGTTAGCTATTCAGTTTGCCTCCTTTCATTACATTAACAGCTTTTATTACATTTTACCCATGAGATTTGGTGGAATTTCTGTGCTAAAGCTTTACTACTACATAAAACTGTGATTCCAACCAATTCTTTGTTTTAGTAGCCTCGTAATTTTTAAGAATAACTCTGCTCTTTTCCAGACAGATTTGCTGCTCCATCACTTATAATTCCTGTAAATTATTTTTAGTTTAATTGATCAGCAGTGCACTTTATTTAAAATTTTTTTTTTACATTTTCCGTAAAGTTTTATTGGAAATTATTCTAGTAATTTGTCCTAATATATTGTCTAGTATATCTGTAGTAGACCTTTGATATTCATGAGGGTTATACCCGTTATCTTTATGAACCCCCAGACTACCAAATGCTTCTCTAGCGTATATTATCACCCATAAAATGAAACCAAGTACAACTGAAAAACGTATACGTGACTCTTCTGGTTCCATTCTATAAATAAGGAACTAACCGTTAATAAAGCTGTTAAGTGTTGCCAAAGCAATTGGATGAATTGTTCTCGTTTGCTTTGGACTTTATCACATCAGAGGGCTGAGCCACCTCTGAATGCTACCTTGTTAATAAACCCAGTCATCTGAAAGTTAACATGTCCAAACCTGTTCCTCCCACCGTCTGCCTCACTTTAATAGATAATTCCACAGCAGAAAACTGGCAGCTATCCATGGCACCACCCTCTCTCTCATTCCCCACCTGCAGTCCAACAGCATGTTTTGTATATTTGTTCTTCTTTCAAAATGCCCAAGTTCACATACCTCTTTGTATCTCCACCTGCACCACTCCAGCCTCTTCTCTTTCAAGAGCCTCCTGTCTCTTGCTAACAGTGCACTTTATAATTCAATAAATATATTTAAGCCAGTTGTATGAGAGCTTAAAATTACTACAGTACAAAAATCTTACATTAAATGATCTTCCCACATGTATCTGAGATATATTGAACGAATTCTTATCAAGTTGGGTCATGAAATTTATGCCAGACTAAAACTGAGAAGTAAATACTGTTTCTTGATATTTTGCAGTAGTACAGATTTTATGTAGTTTAGTGGTATATCATCACGAAAAGATATAGCTACTAATTTATCAGCTCTTTCAAAAAAATACATTTTTTGCCTGTACAATGCTAAAAGTAAAAAAATGTTCAGTGGCTGTATGAGTCATTTTCTTTTGCCGTAAGTTAGGCAACTAAATGATGATAATAAGAATGACTAAGAATTGGTCTTAACTGTCTTTTTTCTTTCTCTGAAACTATTTCAGGAATGTAGAGCATGCTATTTTTCCAAGTATCTTTACTTTTAAAGAGTTTAATCTTTTGTTTATAAAATATCATTTTACTCTTGGGTTTACCATTTTTATTAATTTATTGATTTTTTTGTACAATACTTTCAGTATTTACCCTTCTGGGTCCAGCAACTGAATTTGAATATGCCTCTTTATTTTTTACTTCATTTTTTCTTCTAAAAATAAAACAATCTATTTTAATGTCAGTGTACTTTTTTATTAATTAATTGTTTTGGCTGTGTTGGGTCTTTGTTGCTGAGTGCGGACTTTGTCTAGTTGCGGCAAGCGTGGGCTACTCTTCTTTGCAGTGCATTGCGGTGGCTTCTCTTACTGCGGAGCATGAGCTCTAGGTGCACGGGCTGCAGTAGTTGTGGCGCGCGGGCTCAGTAGTTGTGGCTCACGGGCTTAGTTACTCCGTGGCATGTGGGATCTTCCTGGACCTGGTCTCAAACCCGTGTCCCCTGCATTGGCAGGTGGTTTCTTAACCACTGAGCCACCAGGGAAGTCCCAGGGTCAGTGTATTTTTGTTTAAGATGTTTAATGTTAAAATTGTTGTGAACTTGAAAAAAGTTATTATAGAATATACTTCAAAAAAGATTTTTAAGCAAACCATGGTTGATACTTTTGTGGCTGATGGATAATAATTGTTCCCAACTTTTTCATAGCTATAGTGAATTTTGTTAATATTAAATTACACTGTACGATATTAACCCTCATTATAGTGATGATAAAAATGAACTTTCAAAAAATTAGATGAGGCATCAGTGAGCAAAATATCGAACAACCTATTTTCGTCTGGTATGTAGATTGATTACAACATTTTCACTATATTAATGCCATCCCTAGATCCTCTCACAGCTCTCTCTTGGCATTTAATAGACCTTAGTTGAACAAATAAAAGTGGGGAATAAATGAAGGAAAATGAACTGAATGTCACATAACTTTAAGTTAATTTTTATCAGAATTGCCACTAACAAACTGACTAGCATTTGGTACTAAAAGGAACTAATTGAGCAAACTTAACTTTTGCAGTTATATCTCCATGAACTGTCAGGACAGTTATTTTTCATTTATCAAAACAAAGCATCTTTAAGACCATTCATTTGGCACTATAGAATGTTAGTTATTTTTCTAGACATTTATTTGTTTTATTAGTCACCTAATATCAAGTGCAAGGGATTCAGAGGTAAACAAGGCAGTGTCTCCTTTTTGAGGAGCTCCTAGTCTAGTGGGTAGCCAATGAACAGTCACAGTGCAGATGTGGAATTAGTGTTTAAGGGAGTACAAAACTCTGTGGGTGTTGTTATCAGACAGGCAAAGCTTCACAGTGGAGAAGGACTTAGGCTAAGTTGAAAGAAGAGTAAGATTTTTCATCAATTGGAGGTGGAAGAGATAGCCTTCTGACATAGACAGCATGTGAAAAGGTAGGGAAGCCTGAATGCAGCATTTTTATTAGTTGTGTCTCCCTGGAGCATTTTGTAACTTGTATTGAATATTCTGAGATGACAGAAAAGTGGGCAGGGTTCAGTTCATAGAGGGTGATGCTAAGAAAATTAGAGTATTGTAAGCAGGTGATGTGTTCAAATTTTTAAAAAAATAATTAATTTATTTATTTTTGGCTGTGTTGGGTCTTCGTTCCTGCGCGTGGGCTTTCTTTAGTTGCAGTGAGCGGGCTTCTCATTGCGGTGGCTTCTCTTTTTGTGGAGCATGGGCTCTAGGTGTGTGGGCTTCAGTAGTTGTGGCACACGGGCTCAGTAGTTGTGGCTTGTGGGCTCTAGAGCGCAGGCTCAGTAGTTGTGGCACATGGGCTTAGTTGCTCCACAGCATGTGGGATCTTGCCGGACCAGGGCTCAAACCTGTGTCCCCTGCATTGGCAGGCAGGGTCTTAATCACTGCGCCACCAGGGAAGCCTGATGTATTCAAATTTGCAGCTTTGAAAGGGTGCTTGATATTATCCTGGTTATACTTTTGGCAGTTTGGGCAGGAACTGATTTTTTCGATTTGATAGTAAATTAATGCAAAAAGGAATTTGGAATTCTCTTTGTCTTCAGACACCATGAACATTATCTAACCTAACTTTATAAACTACTTAGTGAGTTAGATGTCTTTAAGAAAAAAAAATTTTTTTCTGAAATTTTAAAGATTTAAACCTTTTCAAGGTTTATCTTTCTCAGATAATTGGACTAATGAGTTACGAGCAGAAATGTGTTTTTCTGGGCTGGAGCATTTAATTACCAGTGCAGTTTTGTCCAGAGCTCTCTTTCCATCTATCGTGATGACTGGCTGAGTTTGAGATGGTGATTGCTGCATCATCTTGGGTAGTGAGATGAAAAGACATGGAGTGGAGCCTTTAGGAAGACCCATGACCATCTAGTGTAAGTGAGAAAAGGACCTTATCATCTTAAGCCACTGAGATTTTGCAGTTTTTACCTGATAAATGTTACCTGAAGCTAGCCTGACCTCTCTTCATTGATGCAACCTGTATATTAAAAGTCTTAGCTTATAAATAAAAATATTTTAGAAGGAATCATTGTAATATAAAAATATGTAGAGAAAATTTTCCTATCTGATTTAGAGATATTTAAACCACAATAATTCATGTATGTTGTAATGTAAAAGTTTTCATAATATATGTAGACTATGAGTTATTGCAAGTATCTATAAGAAAAGTCATTTTGAAAGAGATTAAAATGACCTTATCTTTAATTTTTAAGATAAATACAGTAAATGTGATATAAATCTATTACAAAACTGGGTAAAAATTGGAGACAACTGCAATTTTATAAGTCACTGAATTAATTTTTACACTCGATAATTATTTTCCAGTAAGTATTTACATAATCAGGAACTTAAGGGGTTCGTATGTACTTTGATATTCAGAGTTCCAAAGTAATCTATAGGTACATTTTAAAATAAGGAGTGTCATGGTATTAATATTTATTTGAAAATATAGGAGTTACTAAAGCAGTTTACACTTCATTGACATCATGTAATCATTTTGGATAATCATCATTATCCAGTATCATTAGTTTAATCATCTATATAGATATAGGTAACTTAATCTTTATATAAGATACTTTTGTGATATTTTGGTTATTATCCTAATAATAAATAATGAGTAACAATTTTACTACAAAATGTACAAACCAATATATGCTTAGGATTGTTACCATTTACTGATAGTAAATTAGATTTCCACACTAAATGATTTCTGCTTATCTAGGCAATACATTTAAACTATAGAAAAAAAATGCAGTGTAACTTGTACTGTAAATAAAATACTAGTAATGAGCATCACAGTGAGAGCTGGTAGTATATGAATTATTCACTGCAAACTTATTATCTCTATGTCATTAGCATGTAAGATAATGAATCTAATTACCATGGCTTTAAACTCAGAGGAGTTAGCAGTTTATGTGTGGAACTTTCTGGGCTGTAGTCACCCACAAGGGTATTGAGAGAACTACTACTTTTGTGTTTTGTTGCTGAGATACTCTTTCTCCTTACTTGCTTCTTTGTTGGTAAATTAGTTTTCGTTTATTTTTAGGTAAAGATGAGATTTTTCTGTTTGAATACCTTTTAAAGGAGTTACGAGAAATACTTAAATAGTTTAATATGGGGTTTTTTTAGTGTAATTTAAGGTAGTAGGTAGACAAAATATTATTGGTTTGCTTTCATTAACCCACATAGGTTACCATCACCTATTATAGTAGATTACCATAAATAGTGTAATTACTTGAAAAATCTAGGCTAAAAGGTTAATAATCAATTTTTTCCTTTTATAGAACTTGGGATAAAATGCTTTACTTTCAAAGTACTTGGTATTAGCATATACCCCTTTCAAATCTATGATACTGTATCTCCGATCTTAATTTAAGGTTTTGATGAACTTCTTGATTTTATTTTCTTATATTATAGTGTAAATTATCTGTAATAAGCCATTTTAATTAAAGTTGGTAAATCTACAACTGCTTCAATTATACACTAATCAATTATACACTAATTTAATTCTACTTAGCAGGGTACGGCACATCATTAATCGGTTTCAGACTTAATACAACAGATTTAGAAGTAAAAAAAAAATTTTTTTTAATTTATTTATTGGCTGTTTTGGGTCTTCGTTGCTGCGCGCGGGGGCTACTCTTCGTTGCAGTGCATGGGCTTCTCATTGCAGTGGCTTATCTTTTTGCGGAGCATGGGCTCTAGGCACATGGACTTCAGTAGTTGTGGCACACGGGCTCAGTAGTTGTGGCTCGCGGGTTTAGTTGCTCCACAGCATGTGGGATCTTCCCGGACCAGGGCTGGAACCTGTGTCCCCTGCATTGGCAGGCAGATTCTTAACCACTGCACCACCAGGGAAGCCCGAAGTAATCAAAATTTATGAAGTATTTTATTTAGCTGGGAGAAAGTGAAGGATCATAATGTCAAGTAATTCACATATCGATTCTGCTAAACTAAGAGGTTCATCACTTTAAAAATGAAATCATGCAGCTGCGATTTATGTTCATTGTTGAGTGCTGTGGGCTGCGAGAGCGATTATATAATATCTTTAGATATTAATAATGTAGTAGTTTTGTATTCTACCCTTAAAATTTTTGTTACCAACTTAATTTCTATAGCATGGTTTTATCTCTGTATCTTATATGTATATTATATATATAAATAATATATGAGTATACCTTAATTCATTGCTTTTCAACCTTCTCCTTGTCATGGCCCACACAGAATATTTATTAGTAGTTGGTTTTGAACATGTAAGCATGTGCTAAAGTGTATTTTTTCCAGAATTATGTTAAAGAAATAAGGTGATTAAATATAACTAACTTAAGTCTTTAGCAAAGTGATCTTTTGTTATGGTTTTATTCTTATTGAGGTGGTGACTTAAGTGTGCCTCAGAAGTCTTAGGAATGAGTTATGAACTCAGTGTAATAACTTTTCTCAATTAACTGCTCATTGAATTAAATGATTAAGATTAAATTTCATTACTCATTTATTCTCTGCATGTTCATATTATTAGGAATACTGCTTGCCCTGCCCAGCTTTCTTCCCAATAAATTCTTTGTAAGAATATTATAGATGGGGGTTTTCTAGTTTGTGAAGACTGTGTTAAATGCATTCCGCTCTTTTGAAAAAGTTATTTTTGGTAACAAGTTTAAGGGAACCCCATGGGCCTTTGATCTATTATATCTCAGGGCCACTTTAAAAAAAACTCCAAGTTAATATATGCACATGGTTAGAACTCAGATAGAACAGATGGTCTTATAATGAAAAACAAGAGAAATCCTACCCCACATTTCCTCTTCTCACTCCCCCAAAGGCAGCTACTTTTAACTCAGTCTGTTTTGAGTGTTTGTTGTGGTTATCTCTACCTATAGTAGAGACTGTATATTATTTCTTGATATTTCTGCTCTTCTATGTTCTTCTGTGATTAGATGAATCTTTGTCTCATACAATCTCTGCCTTTCCTAGTTTTGATCAGTTTCAGTTCTTAAATTGTTTACTTTGTATTTGAAATAATAATAGGAATGTTACATTTCATGTTTTATTAGCTGTTCCCTGCTTTCTTTCTCTCAGCTTCTTTTAATTTTAACATTATCAAAGTTGATAATATCAATATTAAGAATGTTTTTGTATTAAAATAATTCTTGGCCTTCCCTGGTGGCACAGTGGTTAAGAATCCTCCTGCCAATGCAGGGAACACGGGTTCGAACCCTGGCCTGGGAAGATCCCACATGCCACGGAGCAACTACGTCTGTGCGCCACAACTACTGAGCCTGAACTCTAGAGCCCGTTGAGCCACAACTACTGAGCCCATGTGCCACAACTACTGAAGCCCGCGTGCCTAGACCCCGTGCTCCGCAACAAGAGAAGCCACCGCAATGAGAAGCCTGGGCACAGCAACAAAGAGTAGCCCCCGCTCGCCACAACTAGAGAAAGCCTGCTCACAGCAACGAAGACCCAATGCAGCCAAAAAATAAATAAATAAAATTAATTAATTTTTTTAAAAAAAGAAAACTGGATACTCTTAAAATAAAATAATTCTTGCGTATAGGTAAAAAACTGATTAGTGCCAAAAGGTTTACAATGAAATATAGCAGTTTCCTACCTTCCCCTCAGTTTTCTACAAGCGACTGCTTTTAATGCTATTAATTTCTTCCTTATTATACCACTTTATTTCTAGATAATATGGTTATTCTGCTTTTCTTGATTAACCAATTTTAGATGTAATCTATTGAACTTTTAATGGCAGTTTGTGATTTGGATCATATTATGCACCTACTCCTCCAGTTTAAAATATATATATAGGGCTTCCCTGGTGGCGCAGTGGATGAGAGTCCGCCTGCTGATGCAGGGGATACGGGTTCGTGCCCTGGTCCAGGAAGATCCCACATGCCACGGAGTGGCTGGGCCTGTGAGGCATGGCCGCTGAGCCTGTGCGTCCGGAGCCTGTGCTCCACGACGGGAGAGGCCACAGCAATGAGAGGCCCGCATACCGCAAAAAAAAAAAAGAAAAAAAATATAATAATTTTGGTTAAATCTGTGAATAATCTGTAGTTAATATTTACATTATTATGACCTTGTAAGCATTGAATAACTAATGCACTATATTACATCCATTAACTTAAGCAAATGGTTGTGTCCTTTCCACCTCCTGTATGGTTCATTGCCTTGCTTATTCATTTGCTTAGTTTCCTATGGACTTATTTGCTAGTTTTTCCCTCTGTTTCAACAGATCTCTTAGGCACTGCTCAATTTTTGTGTTTAAGGGTAGTTCTAAAAGCTCAGTTTTTTTTTTCCTCTAGAGCTTTCTCTCCCTCAACCTGATGTTTTGCTTCAATCCTTTTTTCCCAGTTTCCACAGCCCTGATCCTGATCCTCTGACTTTCTTTTGTTGGATAATTTGCTTTTTTGGTTGTTTTCTCTCTTATTAGTTTATTCCCTCATTTTACTGAAGCATATCTTTTGAAGATTCCTAAAGAAAGAATGTGTGGGAAAAATTTTTTTTGAGGACTTGGAAGTCTTAAATGTCTTCATTCTTTCTCCACATTAGATTGGTATTTCAACTAGGTATGGAATTGTAGGTTGAAAGCAATTTTTCCTCAGAAATTTGAAGGCCTTGCTTCATTAGTAGCTAGTGTTGCCTGTGAGCTTCTATACATGACCTGCTTTTTCTCTTAGGAAACATTTTGATAGGATCTTTTCTTTCCCTCTGGCATTCTGAAATATCTTTATGTGATTTTTCTTAGGAGCATTTGATGGGCCCTTACTATCCAAAAACTTTAATGTCCTTCCTGCCTTTTTTTTTTTGGCTGTGCTGCACAGCATGTGGGATTTTAGTTACCCACCCAGGGATTGAACCCACACCCCCTGTATTGAAAGGCAGATTGTCAACCACTGGACCACCAGGGAGGTCTCCTTCCTGCCATTTTTGTTAAACATTTTTGGTAATTTCCTCTCTACCATTTTCTCTGTTTTTTCTCTGTAGAACTGTAAATTATCTTTATTAACCAGTTTTCTATTAATGAACACTGGGTTTTTTTAGTTTTTCATTACCAAAAGTACATTTATTATCTTCTTGCATGTATTTTTACACAATTGTGTCAGTTTTTAAATAAGATATAACTTAAAAGGATACACGTTCTAACTCTTGAGAGATGCCAAGTTGTCTTTCGTAAAAGTTGTATCACTTATGATAGAGTATAATGGTGTTTATTTACACATGCTGCCAATGTGACAGGTGAAAATATGACATTTATCAGTTCTAATAAGCTTTCTTTCCCCTGATTGTTGCTGAGGTTGAGAACATTTTTGTTTTATTGGCCATTTATAATGATATATTTTGCCAATTGTACTCAGTCTGCAGGCAGATCTTTTGGGCCATTTTCTTCTATATTTATAACCTGTTATTGGTATTAGCATTCTAATAGGGGGAAACATCATGAGAGAATCTATTTAAGTGTTAATGGGGCAAGGAAAAGATCTCTTTTCCTTTAGGGTGAGAGTTGCTGGCCTAAACCATCCATTCCCAGCCTTTCTCCTGGCTTTGTCATTTTTCAGACAGAGGGATTGTTCCCAAGTTTAAATGTACCAGCAAAACGGAGCACTGACAGAAGACCTGGCTGTAAAACACGAGATTTTAACCTTAAAATCGGGATTGGGCTTTCACCCTGTTTATCAGTGCTTCCTCTGAGAGGTGGAGGGGTGGGGGGCAGAAGGCAGTGAGAAGGAGAAGTTTTGAGATTCTCCTGCTCATATTCTGGTGTGAAGCTCCAACACGTAGAATTACTTTTTCAAACATGTTTATTTTCAGTTTTTCTTATTATTTTGTCCTACCAAGTCATGAAGCATAACAAACCAACATGGAACACATTTGATACTGATCATAGATAGTTTCATTCATTGATTATTCATTTATTCATTCAGTCACTTACAGTAACACTATACTTGATCTCATGGAACATACAGTCCTAGGGATTGGTAGGAGTCTAATTGATAAAACATGTAGTTTGTGCTTCTTGACAATAGAAGGATTGAATAATTCAGGAAAACTTGAATCGGACACAGACTTGCTTTAAAGTGGAATGCCATATTTGCTTGTTTGTATTTTCATAAATACATTTCTTAGTTTTTGATTTTTAAAGCTAGGAGAGAGCAGTGTCTTGGTAGAAAGACCTAATATGTGATCCTTATGAGTTTCTCAATTGTTGCCAAACATAAAACATTTAATAAGGCATTCAACAAAGTAGATTAAGTGTTATTCAAAACATAGCTTATAGTTGACCTAATGGCTAAATGGCCTGGTTTATGAATCTATGAATTATTCCAAGGGTAATTCTTATGTAACAAAGTTTTTTGTTTTGTTTTGTTTTCATGCTGAAATACTTGATTTCTGCAAATACTACACAGGGAATTGAATAAGAAGTCAAAAAGTCATAAGAAAAAGAGAAACCTTGCCTTTTTAGTGCTTTAGCTAGGACATACAGAACATTTTTAGTAACAGGCTACGCTTCATCGTGAAAATACAGTTGGGTGTTTTAGGCCTTCACAAATTTGATTTCATTGTGTTTAGTGATGAATGTTAGTAAGCTGAATGAGATGGGAAGAAATTAAACAGGAACTCTCAGACTGTCATGTGGTTGTGTTCTACAGTTGGTAGCATGGATTTTCTTGCTTTTAGATTTTCCTTATGAAATATTTTTAGTGTATAGAAGAATTTAACAATACTGAAACATGCACCCATGTACCCAATATCATAACACTGTGCTATGTTTGTTGACGGTTTGAGTGTGGCAGCGAGGGGGAACAAAACAGATACAGATACAGTTAGGACTTTGTATATACCAGTCTGCAATCCCTTTCTCCCTCTTATCCCAGGTCACTGGTATTTTTAGCTGTTTTACATGTTTTTTGTTGTAATACATTTCTTAATGCTTAAAGTGAATATATATGTATTCATAAACAATATCAGGGGTTGATTTGAAGGTTCTAAAACATTATGTAAATACTATTTTACTGTGTCTGTCCTTCTTGGGTTTTTTTTGTGCAGTATTATATTTTGAGATTTATATATGTTAAAATATTATTTGTATGTTGTATAGTATATTTATGAATATATATGTTATAAAATATTTATTTTCTATATAGTCCTGTATGAATGTGTCACAATTTATACTCTGGTTGAGGACTTTAAAAGTTTTTCAGTTTTAGAAACTTCGCTGCATTTAAGGTTCTTGTATTTACTTATGTATGCGTATGTGAATGATTCTCTAGGACTGTACTGTCCGCTACAGTAGCTACTAGTCACATGTGGATATTTAAATTTAAATTAATTAAAATGAATAAAATTAAGTTCCTCAGTTGCACTAGACACATTTCAAGTGCTCAGAAGCCATATGTAGCTAGCAGCTAATGTACTGGTTATTGTAGATAGAGAATATTTCCATTTTTCCAGAAAGCTCTGTAGAACAGTGCTGCCACAGATTTATACCTGTGTGTAAAATTGTTGGTTGTGCACATCTTGCACTTTACTACATAATGCTGAATTGTTCTTGCCAACAGCATCTGAGCATTCTCTTTCTGAACTGTCGTGTGAAGAATTGCTCTCAATAGAAATTTTAATTTATTTTTATTTTAATAGGTGTGAAATGTGTCTCATTGTGGTTTTCACATGCACTTTAAAAATGTCTGGTGAGGTTGAGCATATTTTCCTACATGTATATTTGCCTAAAGATTCCTGTTTTGTGATTGCCTCTTAGTGTCCTTTGCTCACTTTCTTTATTCTGCTGTAATATTTAAAATTACTAATTTTTATATTTTTGTATTTTATGGATGCTCATTCTTTGATTGTATTTGTTACATATATCTATCTGTGCCCTGTGTGTGACTTGTCTTTGTGGTATCTTTTGTTTCATGTAAGTTTTATAATTTGATGTAACTAAATTTACCAGTCTTTTTCTTTTATGCTTTATGTTCTTATGCTTTGTTTCATCCATTTGAATATAATTTTCGTGTATGGTGTAAGGTAGAGTTTGAGACTGAATTTCTTTGTATATGTATAACCATTTATTCTGGCATAATTTTTTGAACAGTCCACTGTCATATATTGAGTTTATAAATATGTGTGAGTCTGTTTCTGGGTTTTAATCTGTTTCATTTGTCCACTTATCCCTATACCAATATTTCATTTTAATTTTCTTAAAAGAACAATAGTGGTTAAGTCTAACTCCTCCAGATCCCAGAGTTGATTTAACTGATGTTAAGATGGAGGATTATAATTCATAATACAAAATATTAGAAAATGATATTAGTATAACCAACAGAAGTGAACAAAAACTTGTGATGGTATTTGAGGAAAGCTTGGCTTAATTTTTGAGGATTGGGAAAATAAAGGATAACATTTTGAAAGTCAGAACTTCTAGACTTTAAAGTGGTAGATTAAATTTTTTAAAATCTAATTTTCACTTTTAGTGCCTTTTGTTTTCTTCTTATACACAGAGGAATCACTTGTTACCAGTTTTATAAATGGAGTTTGTGGTTTGGTCATAGTATGAAAAGGAGAATTAACAAAAAGCAACATGGGTCTTAGGAGTAGTAATTAAGCAAATGGGTTTTGGAGTCTTACTGTCTGTCCAGTGATTTGTGATCTTGGGCATGTGAATGGGATACTCAGAGTAGTGACTTTACAGAGTACTTGTGATGATGACCTACATTAAACACCAAGTGCCTGGCAAAGGTAATGGGCATTCTAAACAGTTGTTCCTAAAGTAACTGGACAATTATTGAGAGAAGGATGAGAGGAGGCTTAGGATAACATGTATGTACGTATGAATAATAAAGCAATGGACTTTGGAATAGTTATTAAATACAGAACAACAATAGGAGACTAGCCTTTGCTTTAGCTGCAAAGGGAAGTAGAAGACAGTGAGTCTCAGATGGTGACCAGTGCAGGACACTAGGTGGTGCCATTAGTCTAGACTGCTTATTTGATCTGGCTGGAGGCTGAATAGCCTCAGGGTAGAAAGATAGAAAGGCAGTCACAAATTAAAAGGTTAGTCAGGAATTGCTTGTATATTAAAGTGTGAATTGTTTTATTGAGTATATTTCAAAGTAATATGATAGTTCTTGATATTTTCTCCTCCAGTGATCATTTTGAAAAATTTTGTTTTAAAGCAGTTTGTTACTTTTTAAATAGTTTATTTGGTGGACAATCATTTGTTTCTAATTTTAAATTAAAGATTATATATAAAAATGTACTTCTATTTAGAATTCATGGTAAAGCAACAGGTTTTCATATTGAGATGAGTCAGAAGGAATGTGGTGTTTTAATAAGGTTTAGTGACCTTATCTCGGATTGGTGTACAACTCCATTAAACTTTTTGAAATACTGAAAATAGTTTGTTGATTCCTGTTAATTTCTTTTAAGATTCCAGATTGAGAATAATTAAATGCATTATTTGATTTCTGTTGGTGATTTACACCACTAAGTTTTTATTGAAACATGCATTGAACAAGTGACAGAAACCCCCAATTCAGACTGGCTTAAGCAAATGGAAATTTATTGGGTCATGTAATTTAAAAGATCATATGGCTTTGCTGATTTCAGGTGAAGCTTGACCCAGTGGTTTAAATAACATTTTTGGACCCTCTTCAACTGTTAGCTGTGTTTCTCTTGGTATTGGCTCCTTTTGCGAATAGGCTCTCATCTCCTGGAGGTAGGGTAGCTTTCAGCAGCTATAGGTTTATATCCTTCTCATGTTTTTGCATCTAATGGTTCCAAGAAAAGTTGTAGCTTTAGATCATGTTAAGTCTGTTTGGCTTGGCTTGGGCTACATATCTGCTCCTGTGATTGGAGATAGAATTAGCACTCTTGGAAATTTAGGAATTAAGAGTGTTGGAGGGATGGTTTCTCAAAAGCAAATTTGAACCTTGTTACGGGAATAAAGAATGATTGTAAAATGACAGTCATTTCATTAAGAAGGTTGTCTTTAAAACTGTTTTCATTCCTTTGATTTTATTTTGCTAGAGTTTGTTTTTACTTTAATCCCATTTCTGCTATTTATTAGTTGTGCAACTTCTCAGAATCCATTTCCTCATTTCCTCATACCTAGCCGAGTGCCTGGAATATATTAGATATTCCAGAAATGTTTGTTTACCTCTAAGCATGGCTATTAGCCAGACACTTTTGGGTTTAATCAACACTTAATGTGTGTCTCATATTAGTCTATAATCAGTAAATATTATAAGTGTAGTAACTTTTAATGATAAATTTCTGAATTCTTAATGTAATTTATTGATTACCACTTTCAGTGATTAAAATGATAGTTGATAGATGCCATCCTATTCATGACTTACCTGTATTTTTTTTATATATATAAATTTATTTATTTATTTTTAGCTGCATTGGGTCTTTGTTGCTTCGTGCAGGCTTTCTCTAGTGAGCGGGGGCTACTCTTCGTGGCGGTGTGCAGGCTTCTCGTTGTGATGGCTTCTTTCGTTGCAGAGATGGGCTCTAGGCCTGCAGGCTTCAGTAGTTGTCGCACGTGGGCTCAGTAGTTGTGGCTCACGGGCTCTAGAGTGCAGGCTCAGTAGTTGTGGCGCGTGTGGCACACGGGCTTAGTTGCTCTGTGGCATGTGGGATCTTCCTGGACCGGGTCTCGAACCCATGTCCCCTGCGTTGGCAGGCGGATTCTTAACCACTGCGCCACCAGGGAAGCCCCTACTTACCTGTATTTTTATATTTGTATTGAATGTGCAGATTTAGCTCATGAAGATTTTTGTGATTAATCTATGTTGGGAAATATTAATTATCTTTAAAGACAGCAATAAATATAGTGAAATTATGATAAATGTTTTCATTGTTTGGGGAAATAACATAAACTGTTTCATGTGTTTGAAGAATAGAAGGAAGTTGGCAGCGAGAGAGAAAGATGAATGATTATGGTTTAAACTTGTCTTTTTAATTAAGGTGCCTCATTGCTGTGTGCAGTATTCAGAAATGTATTTTAAACGTAACACTAATTTTCAACTACCATTAATCTTTATTAGAAAATATTGCTTATATTTATCATAATATTTTTTCACCAACTGTATGGCTTTTATAATCCATTTAGGTTAACTGTTGTGTAGTCTCAAGAAAAGAACCTCTAATGGTTTTTGAAGTATTTGAACATTAGATATTTGGTAACCTACATTTCTAATAACTAGCAATACACATAAAACTCTTGATAGTGATGGCATAGAACTAATTATTTTCTTTATAGTATAACATAGTGGTAAATGTGGTTAACAATAAACTGTTATACTGAAATCTTTTATTCAGAAGTGACAAATATCAATGTCAAATATATAAATATTTCAGTATATAAAATTTTGTAATGAAAAATAAAGCCACATCAGATCAAAGGATGTTGTAAACTGATGTGGCCCATCATTTTATTGTTGGTTATTGTGTTTATTATTTGTTTGTGTCTTAATTGCAGTTTATTTTCTAAAACACTGTACTAAGTATATATAAAAGCAGTAAAAATATGAAGTGCTAATAAGGAGAGAGGTATCAATCTGATGGTAATTATAAGTAGAGAAAATTTTTTTAATTGAAAATGGTGAGGGCTTCCTTGGTGGCTCAGGGGTTAAGAATCCGCCTGCCAACGCAGGGGACACGGGTTTGAGCCCTGGTCTGGGAAGATCCCACATGCTGCAGAGCAACTAAGCCTGTGCACCACAACTACTGAGCCCGTGTGCCACAACCACTGAGCCTGCGCTCTAGAGTCCGTGAGCCACAACTACTGAGCCCACATGCCACAACTACTGAATCCTGCATGCTTAGAGCCCGTGCTCTGCAACAAGAGAAGCCACCACAATGAGAAGCCCGCACTCTGCAACGAAGAGTAGACCCCGCTGTCCGCAACAAGAGAAAGCCCGCGCACAGCAACGAAGACCCAATGCAGGCAAAAATAAATAAATAAAATAAATTTTAAAAAAAAGGAAGGTGAAAAATTAGTTTGTGCGACAACAGGAATTATTTTGAAGACAAAGCCAGTGATTAAATATGTGAAAAGTAGTGTGCCTGTGCCCCAGAGAGCTCTTGCTTCTTGGTTATATCTCTTGATATTTACCATATCAGAAACTAACATGAAGACATTTAAATTACTTATTAATACATTTAAAAATAGCTGTAATGAACCCATTATACGTTAACATAAGTGACATATTTTTGTGAAAAATGATTATATTTTCCAAACAGAAAATAGTATAAAAAGATTGGTATTGTTTTACTCTTTTTTGTTTTACATTTTTGCTAATCTTTTTAATGTCTGACATAATATGTCATAATAGAAGCAGGTGGATTTTCATCTTCTACATTCAGTCTCTTTCAATATATTGTTTTGATTGAAGTATACGGATGAAATAATGGCCTCACACCAAGATTATAGCAGGTATAGCTAGTAAGAGCACCTTATAGAAGTAGCAAGAACAAATTTATTAGTTAATCTTTGAAAATGCACGTATTAACATCCTAGCTGTATTACCTTAAAATCTTCTCAAAACAAAATGGAACACAAATACATAATCATTCATTCCATTAGCCACCCGAGTGATGTCGTCACTTATGTAGCCTCTGCAAAACTTTGCTATATAATCATGCAAGAATAAGTTATAAAAGGAAAATAATCTTAACCTGTGGATTCTCTGAAAGAATTGTAGGGACTCCTGTGGTCCATGGACCACACTTGTGAGATCTGCTAGCCTATACAATTTAAAATAATCACTATGAGGCATTGGTAGAAATTCTTTTTAGTTTACAGTAAAGTTTGGGAGTTAATATTAGATGTCTATTGATTTTATGTTAAAAGACTAAGAGTTAGAGAATTTGAAGTCCAACAGAGTTTGTGAGTGCTGCTAATCAGATTTGTCACAGCCAGGGATAGTCCTTTAGGGTTAAGGTCCTTTAAATTTATGTGATACCCAAGTAAGTGGCGAGGCAGTAATTGTGGATACCATAGCTGCTAAAAAGTTTCGTATGACACTTGTGCAAAAATCATCAAGAAGAGAGAAATTATGTCATGACCAATTTTTACTGTGAACAAAACTGGAATATTTTGGAGAAAGAGGCCAAATTAGAGTACATGTACCAGCAAGTTAGGAATAGAGGATAACAATGTATTCTTCTGTTTGACAGGGCTCTATATAGGAGCTGGACATGTTTGATTAAGAAACAAATGGGATTTAACCTACTTAACATATACGGGCTTCTGTATTGAGATCTTTTCTTAGTATAACATAGATTCACCCCAATATCAGGTTGTGGGGGATTTTAATACCTCCAAACTGGCAGTTGTTCAGCTGAGGCATGGAGACAAAACAGACCTTGGTTAATATCTTGCAGTAATTGTCATTTCTAATGTTGGAAATTTTAGCTCTTAACACTACTGGTTAAACAATTTAACATTTATGTTTTCATGCTTAGAGATTAAAAGTATTTCTGTTTTACACTTTTATCAGGTATGTTTTAAGGCAATTTTCTTTTAAGTGTATCGTTTGTTTTTCTTTCTTAATAGTGTTTATCAAAACTAATTATTTGGTATGACAAAGCTACTTGGCACTGTCATATTAGCTTAAACTTCCCTTTGTTATGTCCAGCAAATAAATACTTGCTTTTCCTGAGTAGAACTCAACTATACTGTAAATCCATTGATACTAAATTATTTGTGGAGATTTAACATGTAGGGAAACCTTAATTATGCAGAATATACTTATGAAGAGTAGGTGATTTGTTTACTGTCTTTAACTCAGTCAAAATACACGTAGATATTTGCATAAAAGGGAAGTGTCGCTAATATAGTTTGCATTACTTAATGTTACATGTAAAATTAATTTTTCTTGCAAGAGATGTGAGATCTGGCAAGATCTGAAAGTGCTGGCTTATCAGCTTTCAGTCTCAAGTATTTACATAATTGTTTAACAATAAACAGCAGATTAAGTAGGAGGAAGAATGGTTGATCCTGACAGAGACACTTTCAGTATAACTCTTAACTCACTTAAGAGCACTCTTGCTCACAATGCTTCAATGATGCTGATCTTTGTTTTGTTTCTTGAACAGCTGCTGATTCCTACATTGGGACCTTTGCATATGTTTCCTTTTTCTGGAATACTCTTCCTTTTGGTTTTTTTTGGGCTTCCTTCAGTTCTCAGTTTAAATGACACTTCTCATAGCACTTACGGATATCTGAAGTGACTTTGTTTCCTTGTTTATTATGTGTCTCGAGTATAAGCTCCTTGAAGGTAGGAGCTCTGCCAATTGACTTCTATATATATTCTGCTTCTAGGAGTGGCTGGCACACAGTAGGACCTTAAATATTGTTGTAAGAAAGAAGGTTATATTTAAGTGTTATAAGATGAAATCATTTAAAAATGCCTTATTTTCTAATTCTCATTATAATTAAAAGATAGTTTTATAAATGCTTAATTTTATAGCCTCCAAATAGTGATATTTTACTGTTCCTTGTTGTGATGGATAAATTATAAGCCATCCTGTGTTTAATTCTAGTTGGGTTTAGTGGAAAAGTTTTCTACTTTCAGAAGTTTGCTGTTAGATCATTTTGTCAGCTATTCTTATGTAATTACTTATTTCATTTACAGGCTTAGCTAACAATTTACAAATAAACTTAGATCAGTAGGGCCTCCTGTTGCTCCTTCTACCCATATGCAACTTCAGTTTGCCCACAGTCTGTGGTGTACCTCTTGTGAGGTCTTTACAGTTCAGAGCTTCTCTGCTTGGGCTTTTGCCTTAAGCAAGCACAGGAGTATAATTAGAAGTAGAAAAGAGGAGAAGGGAGTAAAGTGGAAGAAGGAGAGGATTTTCAGAATGGATGAAATGGGTTCCTAAGTGGAAGCATGGTAGACATGGAGCTATGCAGCCCAGATCCTTCTTCAAGGAAGAATTACAGCCCAGATGTTTAGAAGAAGGTAATCAGAAAGGCTTCAGCTGTCAGCTCCTTCAAGGTTAGCTTCTGGTAGAGACAGCCTCCTTGCCTAAGGTCCTGCCTTTCCCAGGGCACCTCTCATCATGCAACTGAGCAAGGCAGAGGTATAAAGGCCCAGCCCTTTTGTTCATACCTGAGACAACTCTGACAAATAATTACCTCCAGAGATCCCTGTCAGGTTTCCTGAGGCTTTGTGAGGTCTGTATTGTAATTTGACTTCTCTATCTCTCTGCAATCCTGCTTCTCCCCCTCCCCCCATCCCCTTCCTTTCACAGGAATGATCCCTAATAAACATCTTTTACCCCAAACTATTTTCAGTGTCTGATTTTAGAGAATCTTGGTTGCAACAGGGAGATGTATGGGCATCATTGTTGTCCTTGAATCTTTAATAAAATTTATGCAAATTTGTGTGTGTGTGTATCATTCTGAGAGGGTCTACAGCTTTCATGCTATTCTTAAAGCTAGATTGAAAACTACAGGTCTTTTTTATCAAGGAATTAAGGAGGAAAGGCTTTTGATTTTTTTGGATTCAGTGTCAAACTAAATATTGTGAACCTCTGATTTTGGTTAACATGTAAGCCAGAGCTCTGTTAAGAGGGGAGCATTCTCCAGTGACGTAGCAATATAAGCACCCTGGCAAAAGCCATTTTAGCTGGTTCTAATATGCTGCTGTAGTGGCTCTTGGAAGCTTGGGAAAAGTGATGTCCCATGTTAATTGAAGTAGATGTGTGAGAGCTGCATGGCAGACAGTGGGGCAAGGGATCAACAGGCTCAGAGAAGTGAGCATGCTAGAATGGACCTACTTTATGAGACTGGAAAAACACTCTGTTTATCAATAATGCACAAGGAAATGCAATAATGAGGGGGCACCAGCATCATTGAGAAGCCTCAAGTGGCTGTTTACTGTAGATGGAGGCTGATGGTAGAAGATGCCTTTACAAAACTGGACTCTTTAGTAGCAAGGGAGAAGATGGGATCCCGGAATAGTAAACCCTAGGGAGCAGCAATTAACTGTCAAGCAAGGATGGTATATTAGTTTTCCGTTGCTGCCATACAAATTGCCACTAATTTAGCAGCTTAAAACAATACCCATTTATTATTTCATAGCTCTATAAGTCAGAAGTAGGTGCAGTGTATCTCACTGAACTGGTTCTCTGCTTCAGGTTTCATCAGACTGAAATCAAAATGTTGGCAGGACAACATTCCTTTCTGGGGTGAATGCTTCCACGCTCATTCAAGTTGTTTGCTGAGTTCAGTTACTTGGAGCTGTAGGACTGAGGTCCCATTTGCTTGCTTGCTGTTGACCACAGACTTGTATCTGTTGAATCTCTGTTGTTTCTGTAGTTATACATGTGTGTGTTTTCTAAGTTGATCTCTGTTGTACCTTTGCTTTCTGTTTCCTTGATTTGTGCTCTTATTTCCTTCTTTTTACTTTCTTTGGCTTATCTGTTGTTCCTTTTCTAATATCAGTGAACACTTGGCTTACACATTTACAGATTTATTTTTTTTTCCTTTTCTAAGATTTGCAATTCAGGCTATACGTTTTTCTCAGTACACCTTTAGTGTGGTATCATCTACATTTTGAGAGATAGTGTTGTAATTATCATTCATTTCTAAGTATTTTAAATTTCCCTTAACAATTTCTTTTTGACTCTTTAATTGGGAATCTTTTAAATTTTGAAAAATGGGCTTTAAAGAAGTTATCTATTTGTTTTTTAATTTAATTCCAAATTGTAGTTACAGAACAAGTTACATGGGATATTTGCTCTTAGAAATTTTTGTAATTTGTCTTATGTCCCAGTATACAATTACTTTTGTAATGTTTTATGTATACTTGATAAGGATATACATTCTCTAATTGTTGGATGAAAAATTCCATATATCATTATATGATCCACTCATGGTCTTATTATTTCTTTTTTTTTTTTTTTTTTGTGATACGCGGGCCTCTCACTGTTGTGGCCTCTCCCGTTGTGGAGCACAGGCTCCGGACGCACAGGCTCAGCGGCCATGGCTCACGGGCCCAGCCGCTCCGCGGCATGTGGGATCCTCCCAGACCGGGGCATGAACCCGTGTCCCCTGCATCGGCAGGCGGAATCTCAACCACTGCGCCACCAGGGAAGCCCGTGGTCTTATTATTTCTCGCATATGTGTGTGTGTGTTTGTGTATTTGTTTATATGCTTGACTGATCAATAATGGAAAGAGGTATATAGAAATCTGTGATGCTAGATTTGCAGATTTCTTTTTCAGATTCTTTTGTTTAATATAGTTGACCATTTTATTAGGTGCCATATACTTTTAGAATTACTATTCTTCCTTGTAAACTGAGCTTTTAAAAAATCATTATGTAGTGACCCTTTCTATCCTAATTGATATCTTTATTGTAAAGTTTATCTGATAATAGTTACAGTTAAACTTATTTCTTTTCATTAGCATTTGACCACTATATCCTTTTCCTCTTTTTACATTAGAAAGTTAGATGTCCTTATGCTTTTTTTAAATAAATTTATTTCTTTATTTTTGGCTGCATTGGGTCTTCGTGGCCTTTCTTTTTAGTTGGTGGCAAGGGGGGCTACTCTTCGTTGCGGTGTGCTGGCTTCTCATTGCGGTGGCTTCTGTTGTTGCAGAGCATGGGCTGTGGGCGCACGGGCTTCAGTAGTTGTGGTGCGAGGCCTTCAATAGTTGTGGCTCGTGGGCTGTAGAGCACAGGCTCAGTAACTGTGGTGTGTGGGCTTAGTTGCCCTGCGGAATGTGGGATCCTAGCTCCCCGACCAGGGATCAAACCCGTGTCCCCTGCACTGGAAGGTGGATTCTTTACCACTGGACCACCAGGGAAGTCCCACCACATTCTCTTATTGTTCGTAAGTTTTCTGTTAATTCTTTTTGAATTTTTTTTAGCTATGCAATTATTTTAAACTATGCAACAACATATTCCAACATATCCCAATACTTATACCTCCAATTTCCTTCATTTTGTTTAATGGTGTTGGCTAGTATTCTAGTATGATGGTAAATGGTGATAATAGACTTTCTTGTTTTATTTCTAACTTAGTAAATTAGTGCTATGTTATGCATTTCATGGTACCCCTCCCACCTTCAAAAAGTATATTTTCACAAACTCATTTAAGGGAATTTCCACCAGTGAACTGCCTTGCCACACTTTGTGCTTTCCTTCCTACTGCATGGCAGTTGCTTTTGATAGCTTACAGTGTGTACTTTTAGTTGTTCCATACCATCATTGATTACTCCATCTTTTTCTTATTAATTTGCAGTAGTATTTGTCTCCTACTTTTACTGAAAATAAGGTGCTGTTTTCATTATCCTTAATGTTGCATGATTTCCAGTAGGAGGAACAGAGTGTTCCATGAACATTAGAAGTTCTAGTCAGAAGTTTCTAATAGACTTGGGAGCATCCTACATTAAACCACAGCTCCACTTTTCTTGTTCTCTGCATGGAATTGAAATATTTAGAGTTGCCGAGATTTGAGTGCTCTTAGTGCTTTCTTGGAGTACTGGCTATTGTAAAACCAGCTTACTCGAAGCGAGCATTTTTGGTGCAAAGCTATTCTACATCTCAGTAAGTGTATATTTTGCCAAAATTGCCTTTGTGTTTTCAAGGCAATGCTCCATTATCTTCTAGTTTTCAGTGTTGCTGTGATGAAATCCGATGCCATTCTTTTGTTCAAAACTCTTGTTTTTTTTTTTCTGCAGAAAGCCTTTAGGCTCTTTGTCCTGATAATGTCTTTGTATGAGTCTCTTTTCATCCATTTTGCTGGACACATTGGTGGTGGATTCTTTTGATGTGGATCATGTCCTGGAGTTACGAGAAATGTTCTTGAATCATTTATATGATTTATTCCTATTTTCTCTATTCTCTTTTTGGTTGGGGACTCCAGTTATTTGGATATTGGACATCTTGGATTGGTCCTCTAAATTTTCTCTTCTAATTTTGTTTACTTTTTGAGAAATTTTGATTTTTACTGTCATATGTTTGATTTCAAAGTGTTCTTATTTATTCTGATACTTTTCTTTTAGTAGCATCTGTTCTTGTCTCATAGATGCAATATCTTATCTCTGAGGATTTTAATGATAAGATAGGTTACTTATCAAGGTTTTTTTTCTAATGTAGGTCTCCCTTTCCTCCAAGTTGTTATTTAAATTTTTTGTTTGTTTTGGCTTTTGTCTTTCACAGTGGAGAGTTTCAGATGTCTCGAAATATTCACCTCTTTATTTTTAAGAGTGGGAAATTGAAAGACAATAACTGTGCATGGGTCGGAGTTGGTCACTGTTAAATGACCTGCTGTGCTGTTTTGTAGCAGAATTCCATGTTGATGTCATTAGATCATTTCTTAGACTAGGTTGATTATAGGAAGGTTCCTTTTCCAACTTCCTGCCTTCTGGAGCCAAGAAGAAGAAAATTGGAGGTCTAAAAGTTTAGTATATCAACTTCTGGTTAATCCTTGTGTTTTCAGTATGTTTCCAGCACCCTCCTGTCTGTTTTAGAAAATGGGCCTCTAGTCTTCTGCATGGCTGAGAAAGAGGGCATGTTCCCTGATGTGCAGAGTGCAGTGAGGGATCTTAAGCAAACCTTTATGCCCTACCTTCACTCCCATTCCTAGAAATTCCCAGTGCTACCTAGTGTGGTGCCTTTGGGAGTATGACAGTGTAAATTTGATTACTCCCAGTTTCCTTCTGCCTTTTTCCTCTGTTGTTTGATTTAACTTCCTTGGGTCTGTTAAGTGAATCACTACCCCCCCACTCTGTTTTCTAGTGTCCAAATTTTTGTCACCATTGTTTCCTTTTCTGTAATTTTTGTCCTTGAGAATAGTATTAGTGGGGTTCAGGAGGAATCAGAAGTTTATGCAAGTATTCAATTCCTTTTTTATTTCCTGAAAGTATGACACATTATTGCTTTTATCTTATTTTGTCTCTTTTAATTTAGATGGAAAATTATTGCATTATAGTTTGTTTTTTTAACATCTTTATTGGAGTATAATTGCTTTACAATGGTGTGTTACTTTCTGCTTTATAACAAAGTGAATCAGCTATATATAGACAGATATCCTCATATCTCCTCCCTCTTGCGTCTCCCTCCCATCCTCCCTATCCAACCCCTCTAGGTGGTCACAAAGCACCGAGCTGATCTCCCTGTACTATGCAGCTGCTTCCCACTAGCTATCTGTTTTACATTTGGTAGTGTATATATATCCATGCCACTCTCTCACTTCGTCCCAGCTTACCCTTCCCCCTCCTGGTGTCCTCAAGTCCATTCTCTACATCTGCATCTTTATACCTGTTCTGCCCCTGGGTGCTTCAGAACCTTTTTTTTTTTTTCATTATAGTTTTCTAGTGAGATATTCAATTAATCAGAATTGAGATTTTAAGAGTTACAAAGAGGGTTTTCCATATTGTTATATATAATGTTCATTTGAAGTATGTAAAGGAAATAATGAAGGAAATAATATTATATGCAGTGTATGAAAATAGTGTTAATTTGATGCTTTACTTTTTATACAGTTGCTTTGATACTTAGTTTTTATCACTTATCAGATGCCCATGTGCTTTATGGGAAGCTAGGTTTTTCTTTATCTTCAGGGGCTGAATCTGAATTAGTCTAAGCCAATCATTGTTTTTATTTTTTTAATTTTTAAAATTTTATTATTTATTTTGGTTGTGCGGTTGTTAGTTGCAGCAGGAATGCCCCTTAGTTGTGGCATGCAAACTCTTAGTTGCAGAATGCATATGGGATCTGTTCCCTGACCAGGGATCAACCCGTGTTCCCTGCATTGGAATGGGGATTCTTAAACTTATTTATTTTATTTATTTATTTATTTATTTTGGCTGTGTTGGCTCTTCGTTGTTGTGTGTGGGCTTTCTCTAGTTGCGGTGAGCGGGAGCCACTCCCCGTTGCGGTGCGTGGGCCTCTCATTGCGGTGGCCTCTCCCGCTGTGGAGCACAGGCTCTAGGCGTATGAGCTCAGTAGTTGTGGCTCACGGACTCTAGAGCGGAGGCTCAGCAGTTGTGGCACACGGGCTTAGTTGCTCCGCGGCATATGGGATCTTCCCGGACCAGGGCTCGAACCCATGTCTCCTGCATTGGCAGGCGGACTCTCCACCACTGCACCACCAGGGAAGCCCGTGGAATGCGGATTCTTAACCACTGCCCTCCAGGGAAGTCCCATAAGCTAATCATTGTTATTTCATTCCTTTTGATTGACTTAGTAACAAGTGGCCAATGACACTTGAAGAAATTTATTGGGAAAGTTTTTCTTCACTTTTTTTTTTCCTTTTTTTTAATGTAATGCATAAGGAAGGGACCGTCTCTCTCCTGATCTTTGGACATTAGGTAAAGTGATAACTGTAACTATTGCCGCTATCTTGGGCCATTAAAGGACAAAAGTCATCACACTAAGGATGGCACAGAGAACACATAGAAACAACCTAGGTCAATGATGATGATGTTGAGTCATAAACTAACTAATCCTGGAGCTGCTCTAGTTCTGGTGCTTTTTATGTGAGATGATAACTCCTCTAATTGTCTTAAAAAAATAATCAGAATAACCATTACTTGTAGCTAGTTAAAAAAAAGAATCCTTAGTAAATAAACATTCTAAAGTTCAAATTACGTAAATGTTAAAGCTTAAAACTGCAGGCTGGGCTTCCCTGGTGGCGCAGTGGTTGAGAGTCCGCCTGCCGATGCATGGGATGCGGGTTCGTGCCCCGGTCCGGGAGGATCCCACATGCCGCGGAGCGGCTGGGCCCGTGAGCCATGGCCCCGAGCCTGTGCGTCTGGAGCCTGTGCTCCGCAAGGGAGAGGCCACAACAGTGAGAGGCCCGCCCGCGTACTGCAAAACAAAACAAAACAAAACCCTGCAGGTTTCTGAGAGGTTCGTGGCGCACCACACCCCCCCTACCCCCCGCAGCCAAATAAGCTGAATTGGGAATTGGGAATTTATATTGTATTCTTTCATTCGTATTGTCTTTGCCCATAACTTGTGTGGCTTTGACATTTTAGTTGTTTGGTAAAACTGGTAATTTTATTCTTTTGTTGTGGTGTGACTCAGGTTGACCTGACGTTTTAATAAATCTGACTCCCAGGACTGATTAAAGAAACATCTTATTTCTTGAAATATGTACATTTTCTACATGAAATTGGTTGCTTTTTTTTTTTTTTTTTTTTTTTTGGTGACTTGCTTTGCCAAAGCTTTGGGATCATATGTTTTTCATACTGATGTTACATTTTTTCTTTAAAAAAAAAATTTAATTAATTAATTTTGGCTACGTTGGGTCTTCATTGCTGCACACAGGCTTTCTCTAGTTGTGGTGAGTGGGGGCTACTCTTCATTGCAGTGCGTGGGCTTCTCATTGCAGTAGGCTTCTCTTGTTGCGGAGCGCAGGCTCTAAGCGTGCGGGCTTCAGTAGTTGTGGCACATGGGCTCTAGAGCACAGGCTCAGTAGTTTTGGTGCACGGGCTTAGTTGCTCTGCGACATGTGGGACCTTCCCGGACCACGGATCGAACCCGTGTCCCCTGCATTGGCAGGCGGATTCTTAACCACTGCGCCACCAGGGAAGTCCCTGATGTTACATTTTTAATTAATATTTAAATGCAAAAGGTGACGGTTTAAAAGATTGTCTTGTTAGTGACTTATCCTTAAAAGCAAGTGTCATTTGGTTTTATTTTACAATAGAATTTAATCTTACATGTTTTTTGTTATAGTAATGTTACCAAAAAATCTCTTATTGAACTATTTGTGGTGAGCTTTTTAAGGATGTTTAAGATTTCACATGCAGTTTAACTGATCACAGATGAAGTTGTAAATTAATACCTCATGAGTGTATTTGACTACAGGGCATTGTTTGTGAATCAAAACTCCTTTCTTCCTGTAAACTGTGAAAGAGGTTTAAGCATATGGATTAGAATTGCATGGTGATACCAGTGTACTTATGAAAAGACACTGTAGTTGGATCATTTAAAATGTACTAAAATATTATGAACAGCCATAAATCTTAATAATTCCCTTAAGCTTTTAAGGGTTGTAAGGTTTAGTTCTATTCCTTTGTTGGATTTAACCACCTTAATAAGAAATTGTTTTGTTGCTTTTAAAGCTGTACATAGTAGTAAGAATAACCATTGATATAGTATGGTGGTAATAAGAATAGCTGAAGTTTCTTAGAGAACACTTAGAGAACATGTATTTTTACAGAAGTGTTCACAGTTGTATCAAATACACACGTG
This sequence comes from Leucopleurus acutus, assembly GCF_964270905.1. Lineage (NCBI taxonomy): Eukaryota > Metazoa > Chordata > Mammalia > Artiodactyla > Delphinidae > Leucopleurus > Leucopleurus acutus. The sequence continues at coordinate 58,517,718 of NC_139156.1, read as the reverse complement.
AAGTTTTTTCTTGTTTTCATTTAAGTCATTCTGTTAATAAAACCTGTAGAATGAATAATTGTTCATTGATACCTTCTAGTATAAGATTATTAAATGAGCATTGTTCAGTGTAAAATCAGAATTTTTTTTTTTTTTGCTGTAATTTTTGTTTTACAATATGTGAAAGTCACCCGATGTGGAATGTGCTCTTCTGGTTATGACAGACTGTCACGTATTTATTGAAAAAAATATCAAAAAACAGGGACTTCTGGAAGGCAGTGATAGGTTAGAGGAAGCAGAAAGAAGCTTTAGTTAACTTCTTTGAGCGAATAAGGCAAACACTAGATCTTACTAGGAAAGGTGGTTGAGAAGCTTTTGGGGTTCTGATATGTGTCACCCCTTTAGGCTCCTTCATTCTTTGAAAACTTTGGTACCTGTTTTATTCTCTTTTCTGCTGTCTTCTTAGTTCCCATGTGGATGACATTTCCAGTCCCAGTCGTCACACTTCCTTAAACTCCTCTATTATAATTACCATTTTGTTCATTCCACTTGAGCAACCCTCTTTTCACATTCTGAACTTACTCCCTGCCCAGAACTGCTTTAACAAAAAAGATTCTGTATTTTCCTTATTAGTTCCTGACTATTTTCACCTTATTCTCTTTATCTAGCCTGAGTGGCATGGTTAGTTATTTCAACTACATCTTACCATTATCTTCAATTCTCTCTCCCCTTTGACCAAGCCAATTTCTAAACCTGGGTCAGTTTGTGTGCCTTACTTTTTGACTTCTTATCACAATTAACTTATTTTGTCATAGTAGACATTTTCAGCCATCTTTGATCCTTCTCCGTAAGCCTTCATAAGTAGGTTATTCACCATGTGTTATTACCATCTGAAATGGATCTCAAATCTCACCTCTGTTTGCAACTTTCATGTTTACTGCCCATATTATCTCTTGGATTAAGTACTGTAGCCCTCTCCTCTCTGGTTTTATTTCTCCAGTGGTTCTCTCTTTCCACTTTTTCTTTCCCAACAATACATAAGGGATTAGATCTCTATCTAACCCTTTCCCCCCTAAATTAAAAGAGTCTCCCTTCAGTAGTAATTCTCAATTGAGGTGCCAAATCCTCTAGGTCTCTGTGGGGTATGTATTTGGTTTTGAAAACATCGTAAGAGTGATTCTCTTCTTTCTGAAATGTCTGTTGCAGGACTTCCTTAATTGCATCATCTGTAGTGCTACAGAAGTTGTCTTTCTGAAACATGGATTTTTTTGGGGGGGTGGGGGGGACCAGGGATTGACCCCAGGCTCTGGCAGTGAAAGTGACAAGTCCTAACCACTGGACTGTCAGGGAATTCACTGAAACATGGATTTAATTCATTTTACAAATGTACAGCCACTTATTTTTTGCCACGTACTGGATTAGCTGCTGGAGTAAAGAAGATGAATGCTAAGGCATTTGTCTTTAAAAAAAATATTAATGTCACAGTACATCTGTCATTTAGTGGAACTTTAACAGGTACTTCCTGAACTTGTCTTTGTAATAGTCCTTCAGTGTAGATACTGTTAGTTGCTCTACAGATGAGCAAACTGAGTCTCAATGAATTCTAAGTAATAAACAAGTGATTAATGTTATGATAAATACTTGGAAAGGTACCTATGAGAGCATCAAGGAGGGATATCTAGTCTAGGATTAGAAGATTAACAGTTAAGGTTGGCTTCACAGAGAAGATGGTGTCTTAAGCTGAGTCTTTAAAGACAAGTATGAAGTTAGACAAAGAAAGTGATAGGTAAGAAGGTATGTGTGTAGCATGGTTATACTGTGAACAGCCTTTGCAAAAGACATGCAGAGACTTGAGAAAGCATTTTATGGGAACATCTCAGTATGACTGAAGCATAGTGCATGAGTTGGGGAACCAAGAATGACTTCAACAGATAAAAGATGTTAAACCAGGCTGCATTTTATATATATATAAAATGCAGCCTGGTGTGTGTGTGTGTGTGTGTGTGTGTGTGTGTGTGTATCCTGCTAAAACGTTTAGATTTGTTTTTAGTAAGTGATGGGAATGATTTTAAATAGAGTTAATTGATTAAACAGTGTGGAGAATGGATTAGACGAAGGCCTTTCTGCAATCATGAAGACATCTTAGACTGTTGGAAAACCCCAAATAAGAAATATGGAGGCCCTGAAATGTGGCAGTGAGGTTGAAGTGGAAAGAGGTGGAATTTAAAGGCCATTTGGGAGCTGAAATCAAAAGACTTGGTATAAAAAGTGAGTGAGGGCTTCCCTGGTGGCGCAGTGGTTGAGAGTCCGCCTGCCAATGCGGGGGACACGGGTTCGTGCCCCGGTCCGGGAAGATCCCACGTGCCGCGGAGTGGCTAGGCCTGTGAGCCATGGCCGCTGAGCCTGTGTGTCCAGAGCCTGTGCTCCGCAATGGGAGAGGCCACAACAGTGAGAGGCCTGCGTACTGCAAAAAAAAAAAAAAAAAAAAGTGAGTGAGAGGAATGATTTCTCAGGTTATATTCAGTGTGGGAGAGTGGTTGTGTCAATCTGAGATAAAGCATATTAATATTATATAGTACATAATGTAGATGGCATTAATAGGCTCTGAATAAATATTTGTGGAAGCTGCTTTCTAAATTGTCTCTCAATTTTTATTGGAGTGTGTTCTTAAGCATCTGGACAGCTGTGGCCATTAAGACCTTTTCATTTATCAAGCCTTAACTAAATAAAATACCTAGGGCCCAGTTATACTGAGGTTCCTGGGTGGGGTAGGGGTGTGTGTGGGGCACAATAGAAGTTCTAGGACTTGCCCATCTAATTGAAATTCTTGAGTTTAAGCAGCTTAGGAACTTCCAGTTTTCATTTTCTCCAGTACTGAAAACTAACTTACTGGAGGTCATGTAAGTCACTATTGTGGTTTAAAAAAGAAAAAGAAAAAAAGTGACCATAATATGTAGAAGGAAACTTTTAAAACTTCACTATAAAGGGATTTACCTGAAAGTCTCATTGTTTTTTGCCAGAATTTATATACTATTAAAATATTGCAGTGAAGATGAGCTGCATTAAAGTTATCTCTTTAGATACCTCTGGAGTGGAACCTTTGTAACTAATACAGTAGAAAATATGATCTAAAATGGGTAACAGGGTTACTTCACTTTTCTTTTAATATCCATGGAAATTAGTTGGCCTTAAATTATTTGAGAGAGTATTTATACGAAAAACAAGTAATGTTTTATAAGCCTCTATTGCAACTGACTAAGGCAGGAAAAGAGGAGAAAATTTTCTCCTCTCTTTTTTACCTTAGTGCAGAGACTAGGATCTCCAAGCATAACATTCAGACTGGGGGACGGTGAGTACTTTGAAAATTATGTCAATAGGTAGGAAATGAAAATATCAGAATGAAGCAGTTTACACGTCATTGTTGAATTGACGTTGTGGCATAATGCCTGGATTAAACTTTTTTTTTTGCGGTACACGGGCCTCTCACTGTTGTGGCCTCTCCCGTTGCGGAGCACAGTCTCCGGACGCGCAGGCTCAGCGGCCATGGCTCACGGGCCTAGCCGCTCCACGGCATGTGGGATCTTCCCGGACCAGGGCACAAACCCATGTCCCCTGCGTCGGCAGGCGGACTCTCAACCACTGCGCCACCAGGGAAGCCCTGGATTAAACTTTATTGCAACTCAAACATGCCTCACACATACACACACACACACGCACACACACTCTAAATACATATATATTCACTGAGGTCTATGGCTTCTTCCATGAACTATCGCTGCAAGAGACAACTTCAGAGCCAAATTTTTTGAAAAGCGCCAATGTAAGAAAGTAAATTGATAGCATATCACTTTTTTTTATGACACTCTGCTTTACACATAGTCGGTGTTTGATAAACATTTGTTGAATTGAACTAAATAAACACTTCTCAAAGTTATGTGAAGATTAAGCGTAAGTAAGGATGTCTGTTGAACCACGATGAAGGTTAAAATTACGTAAAATATACTGTTAATTAAAAAGTAACGTTTCTTTCTGATTGTTGAGAATTTGGAAAATACATAAAAATACAACAAAAAATATAAAGATCATCAGTAATTCCACCATGAATAAAGTACTTCTGTTACCATTTTGTATTCTCTTCCAACTAATTTTTCTTTTAAAAATGGTACTACAAACTTGCAGTTACAAAATAAATGAGTCATGGGGATGAAATGTAGAGTGTGGGGAATGTAGCCAATAATAATATAATATCTTTGTATTGTGTAAGATGGTAACTAGACTGTGATGATCATTTTGTAGTGTATAGAACTGTTGAATCACTATGTTGTGTATCAGGAACTAACATAGTGTTGTAGGTCAATTGTACTGTAAAAAAACAAATGAACGAAGTTATAGAAAAAGAGATCAAATTTGTTATTACTGGAGGTGAAGGTGGGAGGAGGGTGTTAGGGAGGGGGAATTGGATGAAGGTAGTCAAAAAGTATAAACTTCCAGTTATAAGATAAGTAAGTACTGGGGCTTCCCTGGTGGCGCAGTGGTTGGGGGTCCGCCTGCCGATGCAGGGGACACGGGTTCGTGCCCCGGTCCAGGAAGATCCCACATGCCGTGGAGCGGCTGGGCCCGTGAGCCATGGCCGCTGAGCCTGCGCGTCTGGAGCCTCTGCTCCGCAACGGGAGAGGCCACAACAGTGAGAGGCCCGCATACCGCAAAAAAAAAAAAAAAAAAAAAAAAAAAGATAAGTAAGTACTAGGGATGTAATGTATAACATGATTAATATAATTAATACATTAATTTCGCATATGTTAATACCCAAAAGTTGTTAAGAGAGTAAATCCTAAGAGTTTTCATCACATGGAAAAATATATTTTTTCTTTTTATTTGGTATCTATATGAGATGATGGATAGTCACTAACTTACTGTGATAATCATTTCATGATGTATGTAAGTCAAATTGTTACGCTGTACACCTTAAATTTATACAGTGCTGTTTGTCAATTATATCTCAGTAAAACTGGAAGAAAAAAAGTGGGACTACAGTTTTGAAAGATGAGTACTTCAGGAAAGTTAATGTCAATTTACTTTCTTACATTGGCACTTTTCAAAATTTGGCTCTGAAGTTGTATCCTGTAGTGAATCTTATTTTGATGCTTAAAAAAAAAAACTGTCCCCTTCCCCTAAAATAAAGGAAATAAAGTTCTCCTTTGTGGAAAAAAGAGAGAAGATGGAAAGTATGTATGTCATCATATACCTGAAAATTGATGCTTTTCTACAAATATATGGACAATTGGTAGTTTACTCTTTCTTAAAATAGTATTTTTACATTCTATTAAGATTTTTGGGTACATGTGACAATAAACTTAACTAGCACTAGCTTAGTCTAAAAAAGGAACTTAGCAACTAGTCACTAAAACTGCATACAGACAAAAAGTATGTGTACAGGTTGGGCCTTAGTTCTTTCCTTTGTCTCTGAGAGTTATGTTCAGTTTGTCAGACTTCTGTGTTTTTACTTTGACTTACTGTGTGTGTGTGTTATGGTCTTCTGTTGGCTTTCCTTCTTGCTTATTTGAAAAGCTGTCAGTACTGTTGATTAGTAATTTCAGATACTATTTTTTACATTTTTATTTTATTTTACTTTTTTAAAATCAAAAAATTTATATTTACTTATCATTTAGTTAGGTGTTTTGGCTGCACCGGGTCTTAGTTGCGGCACGTGGGATCTACATTGCGGCACGCGGGATCTTTATTTGCGACATGCGGGATATTTTAGTTGTGGCATTTAGACTTCTTGGTTGCGGCATGCAGAGTCTTAGTTGTGGCATGCATGTGGAATCTAGTTCCCCTACCAGGGATCGAACCCGGGCCCCCTGCATTGGGAGCGCAGAGTCTTACCCACTGGACCACCAGGAAAGTCCCTACATTTTTATTTTATTTTATTTTTAAAATTTATGTATGTATGTATGTATGGCTGCGTTGGGTCTTCATTGCTACGTGTGGGCTTTCTTTAGCTGTGGTGAGTGGGGGCTACTCTTCATTGCAGTGTACGGGTTTCTCACTGTGGTGGCTTCTCCTGTTGTGGAGCACAGGCTTTAGGCGCGTGGGCTTCAGTAGGTATGGCTCGCGGGCTCTAGAGTGCAGGCTCAGTAGTTGTGGTGCACGGGCTTTGTTGCTCCTCGGCATGTGGGATCTTCCCAGACCAGGGCTTGAACCCGTGTCCCCTGCACTGTCAAGCCGATTCTTAACCACTGCACCACCAGGGAAGTCCTTACATTTTTATTTTATATGCAAGGTAAATACCCAGAAAAAATAATTTGGTTTAATATTTTTGTAAGATTTATGGTGTATTTCATTGTTCTTCCTCAGAAGAGTAATTTCAAGTGAAATAACCATGACTGGAGTCTCATTTGTTTAATGGCTGAAAAAGCCTTTCAATTTACACTAGGGACCAGCTGATAAATTTTAGTATTTGTGACACCAGTATTCATATTCTGAGGTGTTAAAATGCTTTTATGAAAGAGGTAAGTGTTTTACTTAAAGAATGAGGAAAAAGATTCATTTTTTTTTTGTAATTTGCAGTGTTTTTCCATTTTTTGCTGAATGCTTTAAAAAAAAAAGCTTTGCATTGTTCCAGGTTTTTCTTCTTGCTGATCAACTAATGTGCTAAATGTGTTTTGTTAAGGTGACCCTTTAAGATTGCTCTTATAGACTAAGGAGAGGTGCTGAATTTTCTAATGTTGTAGAAGAGATTATATTTGGTTGTTGGTATTTCAAGTTGGAACACTTCATTCTACTTTGCCTTTAGTTAATGAGTCATCTGGAGAAAATGGGTGACCTCTTGCTTTTAGGAAGAGTCTGTAGCAAATAATAATAAGTTAAACGCTGTGGGAGATATTCTACCAAATAACAAACTTAAAATGGAAACTTTTGTAATACATTTTAATGCCCATATGTAAGATATAAGCTAAAGGATATAGAAGCATTTTGCTCATTATTTTCTTCAGCTGATAAAAACAAAACATAATCCCGATATAATCCTTTGTGTCACATATAACAAAAAGAAAGCTTTTTTTTTTATTTAACCAAAGCACCTTCTGGATTGTTATCAGTTACAGACAAGTGGGAAGCCAGCTTAGGTCTATGAAATTCTTTGATATACAGGATATACTGCAGTGGTCAAATCTGAATAATTTTCAGTAATTGGGGAAAGTATTGTGATGATAGAAGTACTGAATGTTTAAAAAATATTTTTATATTATATCTGCCAAATTTTTCCCCAATTAAAAAAATACATATAAAATTTGCCATCTTAACCATTTTTAAGTGTACAGTGGTATTGAATACAGTCATAATGTTGTGCAGTCATCACCACCATCCATCTCATAACTCTTTTCATCTTGTAAAACTGAATCTCTATGCCCATTAAATAACTCCTCTTTTTCCCTTTCCCCAGGCCCTGGCAACCACCATTCTGCTTTCTGTCTCTATGGTTTTGATTACTCTAAGTACCTCATAGAAATGGAATTATACAGTGTATGTCTTTTTCTGACTGTCTTATTTCACTCAGCATAATATTCTTGAAATTCATCCATGCTGTAGTATGTGTCAGAATTTCCTTCCTTTTTAAGCCTGAATAATATTCCATTGTCTTTATATACCACATTCTGCTTATCCATTCATCTTTTGATGGACATTTAAGTTTTTCCATGTTTTAGCTATTCAGTAAATAATGCTGCTATGAATATGGATGTCCAAGTAGCTCTCTGATATCAGTTGTTTTGGGTATATACCCAGAAGTGAAGTTGCTGAATCATATTGTAATTGTACTTTGAATTTTTTGTGGAATCATTATACTGTTTTCCACAGTGGCTATACCATTTTACATTCCCACCAACAGTGTACAAGTGCTCCAAATTCTCCCTGTTCTTTTGGAACACTTACTGTTTTCTGATTTTTTGATAGTAGCCATCCTAATAGGTGTGAGGTAGTATCATTATAATTTCAATTTGCACTTATGTAATGATTAGTGATGTTGAACATCTTTTCCTGTGCTTATTGGCCATTTCTGTAACATGTTTTTTGAAAAATGTTTTATTCAGGTCCTTTGCCTGTTTTGAATCAGGCTGTTTGGTTGTTTCTTGTTGCATTTTAGGAGTTCTCCATAAATTCTGAATCAAAATCCTTTATCAAATATATGACTTATAAATATTTTCTCCCATTCTGTGGGTTTTCTTTTTTACTCTGTGGATATTATCTTTTTTTGTTTTTTAATTTAATTTAACTTTTGGCTGTGTTGGGTCTTTGTTGCTACACGTGAGCTTTCTCTAGTTGTGGGGAGCGGGAGCTACTCTCCGTTGCAGTGCGCGGGCTTCTCATTGCGGTGGCTTCTCTTGTTGTGGAGCACGGGCGCTAGGCGCGCGGGCTTCAGTATTTGTGGCACGTGGGCTCAGTAGTTGTGGTTCGTGAGCTCTAGGACGTGTGGGCTTCAGTAGTTGTGGCACGTGGGCTCTAGAGCAAAGGCTCAGTAGTTGTGTCGCATGGGCTTAGTTGCTCCCCAGCATGTGGAATCTTCCCTGACCAGGGATCGAACCTGTGTCCCCTGCATTGGCAGGTGGATTCTCAACCACTGTGCCACCAGGGAAGTCCCACTCCGTTGATATTATTTTTTGATGTACAAAAGGTTTTACTTTTCATGAAGTCTAATTTGTCTATTTGTTGTTGTTGTTGCCTGTTCTTTTGGTGTCATACCCAAGAAATCATTGCCAAATCCAAAGTCATGAATCCTTTGCTTGTGTTTTCTTCTAAGAGTTCATAGTTTTAGATTTTAAACTTAGGTCTTTGATCCATTATGAGTTAATTTTATATGTAGTGTTAGGTAGTCCAACTGCATTCTGTTGCATGTAGATATCCAGTTTCCCTAGCACAATTTGTTGAAAAGACTGTTCTTTCATTAAATGCTCTTGGCACCCTTGTCAAAAATCATTTGACCATATATGCAAGAGTTTATTTCTGGATTCTTTATTGTATTCCATTGGTCTATATCTCTGTCTTTATGCCGGTTCACACTATTTGATTATTGTATCTTTGTAGGAAGTTTTGAAATCAGGAAATGAGTCCTCCATCTTTGTTCTTTTCAAGATTTTTTGGCTATTTGGGGTCCCTTGAGATCTCATATGGATTTTAAGGTGTGTCTTTTATTTCTGAAAAAAAGGTCATTGGAATTTTGAAAATGTGCTAAATTTTTATAGTTTTCTTCGTTTCTTCGTATTTGGTTTAGTATGACAGCTTTGCAATATTAGCAGTTCTTTGAGAGAGTAGCAAAGGATGTGGGAGATACTGATTCTAATTTTGGTTACCTTTATGTTATATATGTCACAATATTTGCACACTTTAGTTTTCTCATCTGTGCAATGGGATAAAGAAAATATATCATATTGAAAACAGGAAGTTTTAAGATCTTAGAGTTCAAAATTTTTTTTTTTTTTTTTGCGGTACATGGGCCTCTCACTGTTGTGGCCTCTCCTGTTGTGGAGCACAGGCTCTGGACATGCAGTCTCAGCGGCCATGGCTCACGGGCCCAGCCGCTCCGCGGCAGGTGGGATCTTCCCGGACCGGGGCACGAACCCGTGTCCCCTGCATCGGCAGGTGGACTCTCAACCACTGCGCCACCAGGGAAGCCCAGAGTTCAAATTTTTAATACAAGATGTCTTTTTGAAGTAAACTTTCCAGGTCTTCCCTTGGGCACAGAATGACTACATCAGTAGCACCATGAACTGTGAGGTTTTTTCCCTGTTTCTCAAATGTATTTATTTACCACGCATCCATCTATCTATCTATCTATCTATCTATCTATCTATCTATCTATCTATGACTATTTTGAGCCTAGTGTTGTCTGCTATACCAAGGATGCCGGTCCTTTACTCATTCTTTTCATTTACAAAGATCATATGGAATATACTGGAGGGGAATTTGGGTCTTTTGGTTCTGCCGTAGTAAAGCCTGCATTTTGGTTCACCCTGCACATGGCAGTCCAGATATAGGACGGTTTCTGCCATAGAAAGATGGCACCTGCTGTGACAACTCTATCCTTTTTGGTGGATCTCATGGATCATTTCTTTGCAGTGAAGTAGAGTGTCCTATGACATAATTCTGTCCTTAATCATAGCAGTTTTGGAATATTGGAGAATCAGTCATGTTTGAGAGATTTTCTAATTGGTTTGTTCTTTCAGCATTTATTTAATGAACGTGCTTGTATTTTTGATATCCTAAACTCAACATATCCCAAACTGAACTCCAAATCTTTCGCCAAAATCTGTTCCACCTGCAGCCTTCTTTTTTTCACTTCATGACAACTTTATCCTTCAAGTTGTTCAGGCTAAAAAACCTTAGCGTTATTCTCGATTCTTCTCTTTCTCTGATAGTGCATATACAATCCTTCACAAATCCTACTGGACGACTTTAAAATATATCCTGAGTCTAGTCAGTTGTTTTTTTGTTTAAATTTAATTTTATTTATTTTTTTTATACAGCAGGTTCTTATTAGTTATCTGTTTTATACATATTAGTGTATATATGTCATTCCCAATCTCCCAATTCATCCCACCACCAACACCATCCCCTTGCCACTTTCCCCCGTTGGTGTCCATATGTTTGTTCTCTATATCTGTTTCTCTATTTCTGCCCTGCAAACTGCTTCATCTATACCATTTTTCCAGTTTCCACATACGTGCATTCTGTATGACAGTCTCTACATCCATCCATGTCTCTACAAATGACCCAATTTCATTCCTTTTTATGGCTGAGTAATAATTCGTTGTACATATGTACCACATCTTCTTTATCCATTTGTCTGTTGATGGGCATTTAGGTTGCTTCCATAGCCTGGCTATTGTAAATAGTGCTGCAGTGAACATTGGGGTATTTGTGTCTTTCTGAATTATGGTTTTCTCTGGGTATATGCCCGGTAGTGGGATTGCTGGGTCATATGGTAATTCTATTTTTAGTTTTTTAAGGAACCTCCACACTGTTCTCCATAATGGCTGTATCAATTTACATTCCCACCAACAGTGCAAGAGGGTTCCCTTTCGGCCACACCCTCTCCAGCATTTGTTGTTTGTAGATTGTCTTATGATGCCCATTCTAACTGGCGTGAGGTGATACTTCATTGTAGTTTTGATTCCCATTTCTCTAATAATTAGTGATGTTCACCAGCTTTTCATGTGCTTCTTGACTATCTGTATGTCTTCTTTGGAGAAATGTCTATTTAGGTCTTCTGCCCATTTTTTGATTGGGTTGTTTGTTTTTTTTAATATTGAGCTGCATGAGCTGTTTATATATTTTGGAGATTAATCCTCTGTTGATTTGTTTGCAAATATTTTCTCCCATTCTTAGGGTTGTCTTTTCATCTTGTTTGTAGTTTGCTTTGCTTTGCAAAAGGTTTTAAGTTTCATTAGGTCCCATTTGTTTATGTTTGATTTTATTTCTATTACTCTAGGAAGTGGATCAAAAAAGATCTTGCTGTGATTTAGGTCAAAGAGTGTTCTTCCTGTGTTTTCCTCTAGGAGTTTTATGGTGTCCAGTCTTACATTTAAATCTCTAATCCATTTTGAGTTTATTTTTGTGTATGGTGTTAGGGAGTGTTCTAATTTCATTCTTTTACATGTAGCTGTCCAGTTTTCCCAGCACCACTTACTAAAGAGACTGGCTTTTCTCCTTTGTATATCCTTGTCTCCTTTGTCATAGATTATTTGACCACAGGTGTGTGGGTTTATCTCTGCACTTTCTATACTGTTCCACTGATGTATATTTCTGTTTTTGTGCCAGTACCATATTGTCTTGATTACTGTAGCTTTGTAGTATAGTCTGAAGTCAGCGAGTCTGATTCCTCCAGCTCCGTTTGTTTCCCTCAAGACTGCTTTGGCTATTTGGGGTCTTTTCTGTCTCCTTACAAATTTTAAGATTTTTCTGTTCCAGTTCTGTAAAAAATGCCACTGGTAATTGGTTAAGGATTGCATTGGATCTGTAGACTGCTTTGGGTAGTATAGTCATTTTCACAATATTGATTCTTCCAATCCAAGAATGTGGTATATCTCTCCATCTGTTGGTGTCATCCTTGTTTTCTTTCTTCAGTGTCTTATACTTTTCTGTGTTCAGTTCTTTTACCTCCTTAGGTAGGTTTATTCCTAGGTATTTTATTCTTTTTGTTGCATTGGTGAATGGGATTGTTGCCTTGATTTCTCTTTCTGGTCTTCCTTGTTAGTGTATAGGAATGCAAGAGATTTCTGTGCATTAATTTTGTATCCTGCAACTTTACCAAATTCATTGATTAGCTCTAGTAGTTTTCTGTTGGCATCTTTAGGATTCTCTATGTATAGTGTCGTGTCATCTGCAAACAGTGACAGTTTTACTTCTTCTTTTCCAAATTGTATTCCTTTTATTTGTTTTTCTTCTCTGATTGCCATGGCTAGGACTTCCAAAGCTATGTTGAATTGATAGTGGCTAGAGTGGACATTCTTGTCTTGTTCCTGCCCTTACATAAAATGCTTTCAGTTTTTCACCATTGAGAATGATGTTTGTTGTGGGTTTCTCATATATGGCCTTTATTATGTTGAGGTAGGTTCCCTCTATGCCCACTTTTTGGAGAGTTTTTATCATAAATGGCTGTTGAATTTTGTCAGAAACTTTTTCTGCATCCAGTGAGATGATCATATGGTTTTTCTTCTTCAGTCTATTAATATGGTGTATCACATTGATTGATTTACATATATTGAAGAATCCTTGCATCCCTGGGATAAATCCCACTTGATCATGGTGTATGATCTTTTTAATGTGTTGTTGGATTCTGTTTGCTAGTATTTTGTTGAGGATTTTTGCATCTATATTCATCAGTGATATTGGTCTGTAATTTCCTTTTTTTTGTAGTATCTTTGTCTGGTTTTGGTATCAGGGTGATGGTGGCCTCATAGAATGAGTTTGGGAGTGTTCCTTCCTCTGCAATTTCTTGGAAGAGTTTGAGAAGGATGGGTGTTAGCTCTTCTCTAAATGTTTGATAGAATTCACCTGTGAAGCCATCTGGTCCAGGACTTTTGTTTGTTGGAAGATTTTTAATCACAGTTTCAATTTTATTACTTGTGATTGGTCTGTTCATATTTTCTATTTCTGCCTGGTTCAGTCTTGGAAGGTTATATCTTTCTAAGAGTTTTCCATTTCTTCATGGTTGTCCATTTTATTGGCATAGAGTTGCTTGTAGTAGTCTCGTAGGATGCTTTGTGTTTCTGTAGTGTCCTTGGTAACTTCTCCTTTTTCATTCCTAATTTTATTGATACGAGTTCTCTCCCTCTTTTTCTTGATGAGTCTGCCTAAAGGTTTATCAATTTTATTCTCAAAGAACCAGCTTCTAGTTTTCTTGATATTTGCTGTTATTTTCTTTGTTTCTATTTCATTTATTTCTGCTCTGATCTTTATAATTTCTTTTCTTCTACTGACTTTGAGTTTTGTTTGTACTTCTTTCTCTAGTTCCTTTAGGTGTAAGTTTAGATTGTTTATTTGATGTTTGTTGTTTCTTGAGATAGGATTGTATTGCTATGAACTTTCCTCTTAGAACTGCTTTTGCTGCATCCCATAGGTTTTGGATCATGTGTTTTTGTTGTAATTTGTCTCTAGGTATTTTCTGATTTCCTCTTTGATTTCTTCAGCGATGTCTTGGTTATTTTGTAACATATTGTTTAGCCTTCATGTGGTTGTGTTTTTTCTCCTGTTACTGATTTCTAATCTTATAGCATTGTTATCGGAAAAGATGCTTGATATGATTTCAGTTTTCTTAAATTTAGCAAGGCTTGGTTTGTGACTCAAGATGTGATCTATATTGGAGACTGTTCCAAGTGCACTTGAGAAGAAAGTGTAATCTGTTTTTGCATGGAATGTCCTATAAATATCAATTAAATATATCTGGTCTGTTGTGTCATTTAAAGCTTGTGTTTCCTTATTAATTTTCTGTCTGGATGATCTATCCATTGGTGTAAGTGAGGTGTTAAATTCCCCCACTCTTATTGTGTTACTGTCGATTTCCTCTTTTATAGCTGTTAGTAGTTTCCTTATGTATTGATGTGCTCCTATGTTGGGAGCATATATATTTATAATTGTTATATCTTCTTGAAGATATAACTATTATGTCTTCTTGATCATTATGTAGTGTTGTTCCTTGCCTTTTGTAACATTTTTTATTTTAAAGTCTATTTTATCTGATATGAGTATTGCTAGTCCAGCTTTCTTTTGATTTCCATTTGCATGGAATATCTTTTTCCATCTTCTGACTTTCAGTCTTTATGTGTCCCTAGGTCTGAAGTGGGTCTCTTGTAGACAGAATATATATGGGTCTTGTTTCTGTATCCATTCCGTGAGCCTGTGTCTTTTGGTTGGAGGATTTAATCCGTTCACGTTTAAGGTAATTATGGATATGTATGTTCCTTTTACTATTTTCTTAATTGTTATGGGTTGTTTTTGGAGGTCCTTTTCTTCTCTTGTGTTTCCCACTTAGAGAAGTTCCTTTAGCATTTGTTTTAGCGCTGATTTGGTGGTGCTGAGTTCTCTTAGCTTTTGCTTGTCTGTAAAGCTTTTGAGTTCTCTGTCAAATCTGAATGAGATTCTTGCTGGGTAGAGTAATCTTCGTTGTAGGTTCTTCCCTTTCATCACTTTAAATGTATCATGCCACTCCTTTCTGGCTTGTAGAGTTTCTGCTGAGAAATCAGCTATTAACCTTATGGGAGTTCCTTTGTACGTTATTTGTCTTTTTTCACTTGTTGCTTTCAGTAATTTCTCTTTGTCTTTACTTTTTGCCAGTTTGATTACTGTGTGTCTTGGCGTGTTTCTTTTTGGATTTATCCTGCCTGGAACTCTCTGTCTTCCTGGCCTTGGGTGGCTATTTCCTTTCTCATGTTAGGGAAGTTTTCAACTACAATCTCTTCAGATATTTTCTCTGGTCCTTTCTGTCTCTCTTCTCCTTTTGGGACCCCTATAATGCGAATGTTGTTGCGTTTAATGTTGTTCCAGAGGTCTCTTAGGCTGTCTTCATTTCTTTTCATTCTTTTTTCTGTATTCTGTTGCATGGCAGTGAATTCCACCATTCTGTCTTCCAGGTTACTCATCCGTTTTTCTGCCTCAGTTATTGTTATTAATTCCTTCTAGTGTATTTTTCATTTCAGTTATTGTATTGTTCATCTGTTTGTTCTTTAATTCTTCTAGGTGTGTGTTCTTTCATTCTTCTACGTCTTTGTTAAACATGTCTTGCATCTTCTCGATCTTTGGCTCCATTGTTTTTCCGAGGTCTTAATTCATCTTCACTATCGGTATTCTCAATTCTTTTTCTGAAGATTGCCTATCTCCACTCCATTTAGTTGTTTTTCTGCCTTTTCACTTTTTCTACCTTTATGTGAATGTGGTTTTCCTTCCAGAGGCTGCAGAATTGTAGTTCTTCTTGTTTCCGCTGTCTGCCCTCTGGTCTGTAGTCACTTCTTAACCATGAACACCACTACAGGCATCTGTCCCTTGCTTTGTGCCACCATCATTCTTTGCTTAGGTTGTTATAGTAGTCTCTGTTAGTCTCTCTTTTTCCATCCTTCCCACCTTCATTATGTTCTTGGCACAGCAGATGTGTTGTTTTTAAAAACAAAAGTTAGATCATGATGGTCTGATAAAAATAAAGTATAGAAATGGTAAAGAAAGGAAATATTATTTGCAGGTGAAATGACTGTGTTTTTGTAAAACTCAAAAAAAGTGAACTGACAGATAATTAGAAACAACATTTACTTGGTGGAGGATTATAGAATTGATACGTAAAAAGTATTTTTTATACTTTTCTATATACAAAGAACCATAAATGATAAATTAACAGCAACATAAACAGAGTACAACTAAATATCAAGAGAGTAGTACCAATGGGGTTTATTCTAAAATGAAATCATTCAGAATTAGTGAATCTATGCATATCATTTACCATGCTGTCCCCAGCTGCTTCCCAGAGGTTACTATTGTTCACTCATCAACTCCAGACCAGCTAAACCAATGATCCCTGCTATCTGGTGGCTGAACTACACCTTCTGAAGTGAAGTGTGATCTTTTACACGTTTTTCCTTCCTTAGGCATTTTTCAGTCAGCCCTACAGTACCATATGGAGCTTTCTTGTATCTTATAGTTACTCTTTTATCATAGTTAATCCTTTGTGTTAAAATTCCCCCACTTAATTTACTGTGGTTGTAATCTTTTTATTGAATCAAACTAATGCACTATATTAGTATGTTTTTGGAGACATTTTATATGATTATTTTCATAGATGCTAAAAGTACATTTTCAAAACTCAAGATTCATTCTTTTATTAACTTCTTATGAATTGAAGTATAACACACATAGAAAAGGGTACAAATCATAAGTGTACACCTGAAAGAATTACCACAGAGTAAACATACTGTTTAACTGCCATCCAGTTCTAGAGATAGAACTTGGCCAGCAGCCCAGAAGCACCCCCCTCTTTCTTCCCCAAAGGTATCCACTATCCTGACTTAAACACCAGAGAGTAGTTTTGCTGTTTTTGAACTTCAAATAAATGGAATCATATAGTATGTATTTTTTGTCTCTTGCTTCTCTGGCTCATCTTTGTGTGATTTATCCACATCATTTTTGGTAGTAGTGCTTTATTCATTGTCTTTTCTATGTCCTATTCCACTGTAAAAATCCATCTTAGTTTACTTTTGTATTCTACTGTTGATGGATGTTTCGGTTGTTTCTAGTACGGCTCTATTTGAAATAATGCTAGTGATGAACATTATTGTATATATCTTTTGGTGTTCATGTGCACACATTTCTATTGGAATTATATGTAGCATTGGAAATACTGGGTCACTGAGTATGCTTGTCTTGAATTTTACTAGATATCATCAAAAAGATTTCCAGAGTTTTGTATTCCCATCATCAGGACTGAGAATTCTAGTTTTCCCACTGGTGTTTTCAGTCTTTAAACTTTTGTTTTAGCCATACTGTTGGGTGGGTTGTGATGTCTCATTACTGTTTAATTGTATTTCCTTGATCATGATCACTGTTGAAGTTAAGCATTTTCTTTTTTGTTTATTTACTGTTTGTATATACTTTTCTGTGCATTGCATGTTTAAGTTCTTTCCTCCAGTTTTCCCTTGGGTGTTTAATAATATTTGATTGATTAATAGGAAATTTCTATATATTCAGGTTATGGCCCCTTTTGGTTGGCACATGCCTTCTGTGACTTTGAGACTTGCCTTTTCACTCTTTTAAAGGTATCTTTTTATAAATAAATATTCTTCATTTTCATCTGTATACTCCTTTTGGTGTTCTTCTCTGTTTTTACTCTATGATTTTGACTATCGTTGGTGTTACTTCATTCTAAAATGTTGTGTAGAATTTAGTGATAATGCTATCTCGACCTGGAGTTTTCTTTGTGGGAATATTCCATTAAAAATAGGTAAAGGGGGCTTCCCTCGTGGTGCAGTGGTTGAGAATCTGCCTGCTAATGCAGGGGACACGGGTTCGAGCCCTGGTCTGGGAGGATCCCACATGCTGCGGAGCAGCTAGGCCCGTGAGCCACAACTACTGAGCCTGCGCGTCTGGAGCCTGTGCTCCGCAACAAGAGAGGCTGTGATAGTGAGAGGCCCGCGCACCGCGATGAAGAGTGGCCCCCGCTTGCCACAACTAGAGAAAGCCCTCGCACAGAAACGAAGACCCAACACAGCAAAAAAAATAAGTTAATTAATAAACTCCTACCCCCAACATCATCTTTAAAAAAATAATAATAATAATAGGTAAAGGACTTTTTATATTTTTCTATTTATTCTTATACCACTTTTGGTAAGATTTGTATTTATAAGTATTAGTACGTTTTGTCTAAATATTAAAATGTGTTGACATACCCTTGTTCATCATATCTTCCTGTGATTCTCTTAATTTGTATATAATCTATGAAGATGTACCCTTTTGCATTTCTGCTACTGGTTGTTACTCCTAAGGGTTTATCAATTTTATAAACCTTTTCAAAAACCAACTTTGGCTTTGTTGTTCCCCTACAGAGCATGCTTGTTTTCTGTTTCTACTTATTCAGATCTTTGTTATTTTCTTTTTCTACTTCCTTTAGGTTTAGTTTGCAGTTCTTTTTTTTTACCTTCTCGAATAGACACTTGACCATAAAAAAATACATTTTTTTTATACATGGCAAAAAGTTTGCATGAAGTCAGAAGACAATTTACAAACTGATTAAAATAGTTGCCAATTAAATCAGAGTCCAGGTCCTACTTCTTTAATATGTAAAGAGCTTCTAGAAGTCAATATGAAAAGAGCAACAGTTACATATTAAAAATGAGCAATGTCTATGAACAGATAGATGATGGATACGAAAGTTAATATTAATGGCACTTAAGCATATGAAAGGATGTTCATCCTCTCTCATAAGAGGAATTCAAAATAAACATATTCTGATAATTCTTATATAATATATTGGCAAGGATATAGAGAATAGGCACTTGCATAATATGGTGGGGATATAAACTGCCACAACCTCTTTGAAGGCACAATTTATATTATTTATCAAAATTTTAAAAGCCCTTTGATCTGTGAATTTTATGTATGCATAAGGATGTTGGTTCCCTTATTAACTGTAAAAGCAAAAAAAAAAAAAAACTTAGAAAATACCTATATGTTTATGTAGCTATGCAGTGGAAAGCTATGAAGCCACTGAAAAGAGGTAGACTGTAGGTGCTGGTTGTTATGGAACAAGGTCTAGGAAAGATTGGTTGCTGAAAAATGTATCTTGTTCAAAGAGTTTATGGGTGAAGTGTCTGTGTTTCATGTGTGCATAGTGAATTTCTGAAGTGCCAGTTAGTGTCAGTGCAAGGTAAAGGCTAAGTGTTTGTTTTATGTTTATGGAATTGAATTGACTTCATCTTGTATTTCATACAGGCTATTCAGCATTTCTTTTAGTTATGTTGTATTTTCTCACTTATATTATAAACTCAATGAAAATAGAAGATATGGACCATGTTATATGCTCATTATGTGCTCTGCACTGCCTGACATAATACATTGAATGCTGTACAGCCAATATTTTGTGAATGCAAAATAGAATTAGTTGACACTCAGACACTCATTTATTTTATAGTTTCAGAACCTGGTCACATATTTAGCCCCCTGTGGTAGATAGATACAACAGTCATTATTTTATTTTCATGTTTCAGAAGAGTGAACTGAGCCCAGGTGATTAAGTGATTTCTGTAAAGCAGGGATTGGTAAAGCCTGTGGGACAAATCTGTGCCATCATCTGTTTTTGTATGGTCTATAAGCTAAGAATGGTTTTTATATTTTTTAATGACTGGGGGGAAAAAGAATAATATTTTATGACATGAAAGTTATATGAAGTACAAATTTCAGTGTCCATAATTAAAGTTTATTAAAAGATATCATAAACATTCATTTATGTATTGTCTGTGGCTGCTTTCTCACCACTGTGGCTGAGTTGAGTAGTTGCAGTAGAGATTTGACGTGGTATTCTCATTGATTGCTTCATTCACACTGCTGCCTGACACACTGCACATCTCAGTGATGCAGTTGTGATTCAGTAGTGTTTCAGGTGTCACGCATATTGCTGTGCCATACACTTTATTCTTCATTACTGTTGCATATCCCATTATGTCAAAACAAGAAAAGGAGAGAAAAGGGGGCTTTGAATCTTACGGCTTTAAGGGAGCATGGACTGTGGATTATTTTATTAAACTAGATGGTAAAACATTGTGTTTATTATGCTCTATTAAAAGAATATAATATACATTGCCATTACCAGGCTAAGTACTTACATTCCAAACACAGGAAAGCAACTCTCATAAAAGTTAGAAAATTTAAAATATTTCATCATAGCAGATTTTTTCCACAAGTACAAAAATGGTGAAAATGAGTTGGCAGTCAAAGTAAGGTGAGGAATGGCTCGTTTGTTAGCCAAGGAAAGAGAGCCACTTACCAATGGTGAGCTAATTAAACTGTGTTTTTTTGTAGTAGCCAAAGAAATGTGTTCAGAAAAAATAAATTTGTTGAAGACTATTTGCCTTTTGGCGACGATAATTGCTTTAAGGATCTAGGACATTGGTAGCAACATCAGTAGTCAATTAAAGAAGAGGATAATGATTTTGACTGGTTTTCCTGACTCTTGATGAGTCAATAGATGTTTACTGAGAGTGTTCAGTTGTGTATTCAAAGAGGTAATGCTAAGTTTCAAATGACTGAAGAATTAATTAGCCTCCATGATAAGTGTTTGTAGAACAACTGCAGGCAAGATTATTTTCAAAGAAGTTGACAACATTATTTCAGTATAGTCTGAAGTAGAATATTAAGATGTGTTACAAGTGATGGCGGTAAAAATAATTGTGGAACAGAGAAAAAGTTATTTGGACAAATTTACAAAGTTTGTGAAAATGTAAAGTTTTTAAAGCCTATGCTTATTCATTGTATTATTATGATTACAAAATTGTGGAAAACATTTGTGTCTGTCATTTATTATTGAACCAGTAATATAAATAGTGAACTTCATTTGATTTCATGAAGAGAGAGTTCCAGTTTTTGTCAGAAATTTGAGCTATTTCACATGGCCTACCCCCGTAAGTTTGATAATTACAATTTTTTGACCTCACGGTCAAGATTCAAATTTTTCTAGACATGAACACGCTCGTTTTACTACTCTTATGGAACACTGAATGGCTTGAACATTATCTTTTGCTTCAGTCTTTATATTGTTTCTTACCGATATAATTGATAGTGTTTCTTAATTATGAGGCAAACCAGCTCTTATATGTGAAACTTATACCATGGTAGTCATTTGACAGCGACTGAGGTAGTTTGAATTACAAGTAGTATCAATCTGTATACGTCACATTCTGTCAGAAGCCAAAGCAAAGAGTGATATCTCCATTCACACACACATTTGTAGCAGATATATTTTCCAGGCTGAAACTACAGTTCCAACAGTATTTTTCAGACCTTGATGGAAGTGCAAAGAAACTTCCTTATTTTGGAATCTTCCAACCATGCAGTTGAGGAGCCTCTACCTAACCTTGAGTTAGAAGTGATTGATCTAAAATGTAGTGACATGCTAAAAGGCAAATATCAAGAGACCGCTGTAATAGAATTCTGTAAATGCCTTCTAAGTGATGAATATACTCATTTAAAATCATGTGCTTGTGGATTGATATCAGTATTTGGCAGTATATCTGTGTGAAAAGACGTTCAAAGTTGAAATATGTAAAATCTCATTATAGATCGGTGTTAGTAGGTGAACATTTGCAGTCATTTTTGAGGATAGCGAGCAGTAACTTTGAACACCCATTAAATGAAATGTTATTCCCCACAAAAGAATTAGTTCTACTACTAATAGTAGACCTGAATTACCAAAAATTTTTTGGAAATTCTTTTCTCTTATTTTATAACTACCTAAATAATACTGTTATCATTTGTTTTTCTCTTTATCCACAAAGCCCAAAATATTTATTACCTGACTTTTTACAGAGAAACTTTTCTGAACCCACTCTCCCCCTGAAGGAATAATAGTATGTCTAATTAGAAACCAGTTATGCATTGAATTGATTGTCTTTTATTCTCATTTTAGAGTTATTGCATTTAGAAAATACTAAAAATGTTCAAATTTGGAAAAGTTTGTTGTCTATGTAATGTAATTTAAATCTCTGAAGTGTTGGAAACAAGATTCACTCGTTAATTATGTCAGTAGAGTATATCCTATAGGGTTTCTTGCAACAAACACTCCTCTGTAGTAGCTGTCTAACTTTGGAATTCACAGCTTTGCCTTCTTTACCTTTTTTTGTTTGCTTTTGCTTCCAAATTGACTGATGACCATTGTTCAAAGTTTTTTACTTCTGAAATCCAGTATATACTGAAAAGGATTTTTATTCCACATTATGCAGAGTCTAATGCTGGCGGTTGTTTTAAAAAACAGTATGGGGACTTCCCTGGTGGTGCAGTGGTTAAGAATCTGTCTGCCAATGCAGGGGGCATGGGTTTGAGCCCTGGTCCGGGAAGATCCCACATGCCACGGAGCAACCAAGCCCGTGTGCCACAACTACTGAGCCTGTGCTCTAGAGCCCGTGAACCGCAACTGCTGAAGCCCACATGCCTAGAGCCCATGCTCTGCAACAAGAGAAGCCACCGCAGTTAGAAGCCTGCTCACTGCAATGAAGAGTAGCCCCCACTCGCCACAATTAGAGAAAGCCCGCACGCAGCAACGAAGACCCAGACGCAGCCAAAAATAGATTAATTAAGTAAAAAAAAAAGAGTATGAATACCTCCTGCAAATTACTAAGCTTCATGGGCAGTTTTATTTTAAATTCTGTGAGAAATAAGAGTTTTAGGATCTCATACAACATACCTTGATACATTCTATAATATATATATTGGTAAATAATCTTTTATGAAACAAACCTTTACATTCATATCTTGATTCAAAAGAACAATACATCTTCAGATTTTTAGTATAAATTAATCCATTTTTTCCTTACAGTAGCTTTCTGAGAGCTTATTGCTATCTCTTGAGAGTTTACATCTTTGACAAGAATATTTGTAATTTGAAGTCATCACCCAATATTGTTCAGTTAGCAATTACAAAGGATTATTGACGGTTACCTTCTGGTTGCTGATCCTTTTAAAATCATTATATTCTCATGATTATTTTGTAATTAAGTCCTATATATTGAGCCCTAGTGTTTGTTTTTCAAGTTTTCTTTTATGGAGCATTTTTGTCTTTTGGTACTTTACTTCTGAATTATAGTTCCTTTTTTCTTTTTTTAAGTCTGTTTATATTCAATGGGATTAAAAACACACTTCCACTTTTAGAGCAGATTTATCATCTACCCTTCAGGCTGTTCTTTAACATGGAACTCTTAAGAATGAATATCTTAAGCTATTCCCCAGATGTTTTAAACTCCAGCAAACTTGTGGTTTTCTTTATTGGGATCTCTGTTGGTAGTATTCAGAAGATGAAAGAAAACATCTCCTCAGTCTCTAAACACTTTTCATACTGATTTTAGTGTCTTTTGCTGCAAAGACATGCATAAAATAAAACTTCTATACTGATAAATTTTCAGAATCCTTCTTTTAAAATGTAATATCAAAATGAGAATTGCATTAACAATAATGTAAAAAATAATATTGTGTGTTGCATGTGCTTTTGAATCAACTTTGTTATGTGATTCGTTTTTGGTTTTTTATAGCTGTGACATTTGGTCAGTTGTTTAACGGGTCATGCAATAGATTTTATTCTTCATTACTTAGTAGAGATTGAGGATGTTTTGCTTCAAGTGTTTTTCCGAAACGTTGGGAGGTTTAAATTTAAACTTTTAAAGATGTCAGTCATTTAGTTC
The DNA here is from genome assembly GCF_964270905.1 of Leucopleurus acutus. Taxonomy (NCBI): domain Eukaryota; kingdom Metazoa; phylum Chordata; class Mammalia; order Artiodactyla; family Delphinidae; genus Leucopleurus; species Leucopleurus acutus. The sequence goes on along the minus strand of NC_139156.1, from coordinate 58,494,322 downwards.
TTTTTTTAGAGGGCAGCCAAATTGCAAATTCTTTGAAAAATCAGCAACTAAATTATTCCTCCATAGTTATAAAAATAGTTGGTAACATTTATTGAGTGCTTACTATGTTCAAGGCACTGGCATAATCCTCACAACAGAGTGGTAATGATTCATACTAATTGAAAGAAAGATAATAAAGAGTTAATAAATGAAAGAGTGAAATATTGCACTACAAACGCAGGGGCTTTTCTCTTCTTGAGCCTGTTGTAAAGGAAGCAAGTAGGAGCATCTTATCTGATTTCAGTTGTTTAGAAATAATCTGATTTTTTTCTCACCAGGTAACATCATATCTAAGTGTTAACCTAAGATTTATGTCTTATAGTTAAATTTCTCTCTAATAACAATGTTCTACATTTTTTTTTTTTTGAGTTCTTTTGCCTTCATAGCCCACCTCGTGTCTAGTAGGTATCTGGGACATAGGCAAAATCACAATCAATGTCAATATTGGGTTCTTTTAAAAAATATTCAAGAAAAACTTAATTTCCTTAAAATGTGTACAGGTTGGTAATCTGTACCTTAAAAATCCAACACCACCAGCAGCAGTAGCAAGAAGACTCTCATTTAATCCTTCCAGAGTTCATCCATCCATTTATTTATCAAACTTTTTTTTTGGTGTGTATGTGGCATGTCAGGCACTATGCTTAAATATTGTGGAATGCAAAAACAGATAGGGTCTTTAATACCATGTTTTATGAATGAGGAAACCTAGTCTTAAAAAATAAATTACTTGCCCCATGTCAGACTACTAGATGAACATGAAGTTAAAGCAAGGTCTGTCTATACCAGAGCCTTTGTTTGAGGAACACTGCCTGTCCTGATGCCTTGCAGTGTAAAATCATATTTTGACCATATCGGTATCAAATTTGTCTTATATGTCCTTAGTAAGGAATTTGACTATGCTGGATGGACCTTTCTTTGTCCCTCCCTCCCCTCCCCTCCCCTCCCCTCCTCCCTACCTCCCTCCCTCCTTTCCTTCCTTCCTTCCTTCCTTCCTCCTTTTCCTCTTAAATACTGATATTCCACCTAGTTCCACCCTCTGGGTTCTTCTCATTTGTCTGGGCATGGATTTCTTTGGCTTTATAATATTTGGGTTTTTTGAGCTTCTTAAGCCTGTAAGAGTGTGTCTTTAATCAAATTTGGGAAGTTTTAATAATAAGATGTTATTTCTTCAAAACTTTTTTCTGCGCTGCATTTTTTCTCTTCTCCTGACACACTCTGGTAACATAAATGTTAGATCTTTTAGTATTATTTCATAGGTATCTGAGTATTTGTTCATGTTTAAAAAATCATTTTTCTCTCTGTTGTTCAGGCTGTAACATTTTTATTGATCTGTCTTCAAGTATACTGAGTTTTAATTCTGTCTTCTCCATTTTGCTTTTCAGTCCATCTAGTGAGTTTTAAATTTTCACTTATTTAATTTTTATTTGGTGTTCTTTACATCTTGTATTTCTTTGCTGAGTCTTTCTTTTTGTCCAGATATTTCAAGAGTTTTAATAGTTTTGGTTCCCTGGAGTTCTCTTTGGTCCTCTAGCCAGAAAGCCGGGGCTTTATTTTCCCAGTTCTGCCACAAACTTCCATGACTGAGACTTGTCTGGGACTAAGTAATAGGAAGATATAGAGAAAATATTCTAGGTTTAAACTTACTCAATAAATTCTTAAACTCATATATCAAATTATTCAGTTCTAGATGTTTACTCTTTTTTATAATTTTAATCCTCTGTTGAAATTCTCCATTTTTTCATCTAGTTTATGCATTCTTTTCTTTACTTCCAGTATCTAAATCATTTTGAAAACGTTTTCTAGTTTTGTTTTTAGTTTTTAATCAAATTATTTTGCCTCTTTCCATAACTATCAATTGTTATTGTTTGCCAGACACTTTATATAAGAACTATTGATCCTTCAGATTGTATATTCTACCAGAGTGTTCACCCTTTTGTATACAAGGCTGATGTGGAGTGACAGGAGAGCTGATCACCTTAATAAAGTTAAGGATTAAAGCTAGGTCAAAGTTGATTTTTGGTTTTGATAGATTCAGTCTACACTGTTTGCCTCTGTTTCTAGAGCTTGACTCTCTAGGACTCTTAGTTTAGACCCCTGGGTTCTTTGTTGCATCAGCTGTGTGAAACAGTCCACCAGAGCTGCCTTCAGAGGTTTCTAGCTTAATTCTTCATCCTTCTGTCCAGCACACCTTCAAAATTTGGCAAATAGCTCAAGTGGGAGACTGACATTATAAAACTTGTTTTTTAAAAACTGAAGTGTAGTTGATTTACAATGTTGGGTTAGTTTCACCAGTACAGGACAGTGATTCACTAATACATATATTCTTTTACAGGTTCTTTTCCCTCATAGGTTATTAAAAAATATTGAGTATAGATCCCTGTGCTATATAGTATATCTTTGTTAGTTATCTATTTTATTAATAATAGTGTGTATATAATAATCCCAACCTCCTAATTTATCCCTCCACCCCCTTTCCCCTTTGGTAACCATATGATATTTTGTTTTAGACACTCAGTTTCCAATTTTATCACTTTAGTACTATGTAATAACTAAAATTCCAACTTTTTTTTTAACCCCCTGGCCCTCCACCTCCATACCATTGTTCTGCTAAACCCAAAGTCTGAATTTTAAGCTTCTAGATATAACCAGGATAGATACATGTCCTCTCCCAGTCCCCAGCAGAAGAGTGTCTTAGTTTTTATTCTCCACTCTTCCTAGGGATTTCATTTCTTGCCTATCATGTTTTTAATTCCTTTGCTCTTGGCGTTTGTTTTGTAAGCACTGCCAAACTGGGCAAACTTTCTGGTTTTTAGGTGATTTGGGTTAACCCTCTTAGCTTACATTTGATTTTCAGAATTCAGCAGATGTGTTATGGGACAAACCAGCTGTGTGTTTGAGGTCCCTGAAATGTCAAATTTAGTCTTTCTAGCCTCATGCTGCTGAGTACAAATTTGGACAGGTCAGGCAGACAGCTACCAGGGCTGGCTTACCCTTTGAACAGTTCTGACCTCCCTGGAAATTTATTCATTTGGTGCTCGTTGCTTCCATAGATCTTTTCTACCTTTAATGATTTATAATTTGCATGACTTTTCTAGTTGTTGTCAGTAGGAGTGCTGCTTATGACCCACTATATGGTACTCAGAATCAAAAGTTCTATATATTATGTTTGGATAAAAGATTTAAATGTTTGAGTGTTTCTGATGAGTGATATATTTTCTTTTTTTTTTTGCGGTACACGGGCCTCTCACTGTTGTGGCCTCTCCTGTTACAGAGCACAGGCTCTGGACGCGCAGGCCCAGCGGCCATGGCTCACGGGCCCAGCCTCTCCACGGCATGTGGGATCTTCCCGGACCGGGGCACGAACCCGCATCCCTTGCATTGGCAGGCGGACTCTCAACCCCTGTGCCACCAGGGAAGTCCATGAGTGATATTTTTTATAGTTGTGTAGAGAAAAATGATTAATTATTGCTTGAATACTATCCATATCTGTTACATATGTTTATAGAATTTTTCAATCAGAGTAACTAAGGCCCATTACAAACCATGTATTCTGTGATAGAAATAACAGCCAAAACCAAAGCAGTAAAGGAGGGAAAAAGTATAATCTGTGTTTTGGAACCTCCTGTGGACCTATGGATGACATTCTAGGTTTATCAAGAGACTATTCATCTCATTTTGAGAAACACTGTCTTACAGTATTTCTCTTTTCCTTATATGTGGCTGTTTCTTGTATAGTTTAATAGTAAATATCAAACAGTTTTACTGTTTAATGAAAATTATACTTTGGTTTAGTGAAATTTTGTTGTGTGTTTTTATAATGAGTAGAAACTTAATACATATGCTGTACATCTGAATTTAGGAATAATTCATTTTATCTTAATCATCTATACTTATGTACAAAGTACTTTTCAACAGTATATTTGATTATTTCATGTGCAAAAACTTCATCTTCAGAGTTATAAATGGGAATAATTAAAAACTAAAACATTTTAGAATTGAATAAGGACTTATCTAAGCAACACATGCTTAAAACTGCTTTCTTATCAAAGAAAATAAAATTAGAGGTTGGAGAAATACCTTTAAATTACAATCCTTATGAACTAATAGCTTAACCCTGGTTTTGAATGACTGTTACTTTTTCCATCTTTTAAAAATATGCTTAAATATAAACACATGTGGGAAATGTTCTTTTGGCTTTTATCAAACTGACATTTAAGTGAATTTTTTTGAACCTCACTAAACATTTGTGGTAAAAGATTTCAAAGCTTTGAATCTTTCTATTTGCCTATGGATTTTTTCCCCCTGTGTTATTCTATTAACATTTGGTCTTAATAAGTATAACCTGTTTAGAATTACTGATGTTTTTTCATTTATTATTTGTTTAGATGAGAAGTTTAGGAAAGAGCTTCATCAAAAACCCTACTTGGCAGTTATGAATGCTTTCTTAAGGAAGTTAAATTTTTTGAGTTTCACTCTAAAGATTTTACTTGTGTCTTATCCCTAATATGTCTTCTTTATGAAGTTTTCAAAATCGTTGATGTTTGGTTTCTGTGCCATGATGTTAGCACAATGTGAGATCTCCTTTATCTTACGATGTACAATGAGCTCTCTCTCTCTCTTTTTTCCCTCCAAGACTGGGGTAAAAGAGGCTGTAGTTACTGTGAAAGTGGGAAGCAATTGCCCTAAGATAGAACTAGAAGCTATAAATGATGGTTTTATGGACACTTTCCTATTGATATTCTTTCTTATATTTTACTTATAAGAACTTTTATTTTTCTTTTGCTTAAGGATGATTGGTCCTACATTAGGGTAGAATCATGAAATCTTTCTCATTTGTTTAATATCAGTTAACTAGAAAAATTACACATTAAAATTTAAGGAGCTATTTCTTTTCTTTAATTTCTTCTCTCCCATTATTTTTTTTTCCTTATCATTCTTCCTTTTATTTTTCTGGCTTTTTAGAATGATTTTCTGGATGCATCTTAAAAACAAGCCCCCAGCTGCCTTTTTATTAAAAAGTAATTCATTTAGTTTTGGGCCACAAGGTGTTTTTTTTTAAATACTCTTATTTTTATTTTACATGATTTTAATTTTTTCTTAATTTTTGGATGGATCTCCTAGTCCTGAGTCTACCACTTACTAATTGTGAGAAATTCATCAAAAATCATTTAACTGGGCTTAGAGGATAAGGAAGGTGAATTTACTCATTCTTCTTAAAACAAGGTACACAAATAGAATCACACGTAACCTGCACTTCAGAATTGCTAGGAGACAGATCATACTAAGAACTCAGATTTCTTATAAGTATTGGAAGGAACATCATGTTGCAATAGAGCAAGCTCTTACTTACTCCTGTACATCTTTACCTCTGGAGAGCAGGGGTGGAGGGTGGAGGGCCTTAAGAGCCTATGAAAGAGAAGGGAGAGATGTGGAGAATGTAGTTCAAGAACAGACCCAATCATTCCTGAAAAGAAAAAGTCCAACGTTCCAGACCTGTGTTTTAAACATGGAGTAGGATCAGACAGGCCCTCTCACCAGTCAGTGCGCCATCCCCAATCCATTCCAGTTAGATTTCTCTTTTTGCCCTTTAAGTGGCTTGCCTGGGAAAGCCACTGAACCCTGTCCTGATCCTTAGAGCAAGGGATCTCATTGTTGAAGAGAGAGAGTTTTGGGCAATTTCCTTTGGTGCCCCCCTAGATAGTATGTTCTTTTTTTAATTATTATTTAGTTTTAAAATTTATTTATTTATTTGTTTGTTTATTTATGGCTGCGTTGGGTCTTTGTTGCTGTGAGTGGGCTTTCTCTAGTTGTGGCGAGCAGGGGCTACTTTTTGTTGCGGTGCGTGGGCGTCTCATTGCAGTGGCTTCTCTTGTTGCGGAGCACTTGCTCTAGGCATGCAGGTTTCAGTAGTTGCAGCACGTGGGCTCAGTAGTTGTAGCTTGTGGGCTCTAGAGCGCAGGCTCAGTCGTTGTGGTGCACAGGCTTAGTTGCTCCATGGCATGTGGGATCTTCCTGGAGCAGGGCTTGAACCTGTGTTCCCTGCATTGGCAGGCGGATTCTTTTTTTTTTTTTTTTTTTTTGCGGTACGTGGGCCTCTCCCGTTGCGGAGCACAGGCTCTGGACGCGCTGGCTCAGTGTCCATGGCTCACGGGCCTAGCCACTCCGTGGCATGTGGGATCTTCCCGGACCGGGGCACGAACCTGTGTCCCCTGCATCGGCAGGCGGACTCTCAACCACTGCGCCACCAGGGAAGCCCGGCAGGCGGATTCTTAACCAGTGTGCCACCAGGGAAATACTTTTTTTTTTTTTTTTAAAATAAGTCAGGTTTATTGAGGTATATTGAGATATACTTGACATAGAGTAAAACTCAGTTTTTATATGTAATATTCTATGAGTTTTAACAAATGTATACCGTTGTGTAACTATCACCAAATTAGGACATTTCTGTTGTCCTCCAAACTCATACTTCTTTGTAGTCAATTTCTCCTCTCTGATTTCAGTTCCTGAAAATCACTACTCTGATTTCTGTCCCTATAGCCTTGCCTTATCCAGAATGTCAAATAGATGGGATCATATTGTTTGTAGCCCTTTTATGTCTGGCTTCTTTCACATGGCATGATACTTTTGAGATCCACCCATGTTCTTGAATGTGTGGATGTACCACAATTAGTTTATCCATTCACTAACTGATGGACGTTTGGGTTATTTCAAGAGTTTGATGATTATAAATAGGACTGTTATAAACAGTCACGTACCTGAGTCAGCTGGTAAGTATATGTTTAACTTTTTTTAGAAATTGCCGAATTGTTTTCTGAAGAGACTGTAGCCATTTTTCATTTCTGTCAGCAATGTGTGAGTTTCAGTTGTGCTGCACCCTTGTCAGCACTTAGTATTGTTATTTTTTTTAAAGCCATTCTAATAGCTGTATCTCCTTATGGTTTTAATTTGGATTTCCCTAATGACTGTGATGTTAGAATCTATGCTTATTTGCTGTGTCCTTTCTTTGGAAATGTTTCTATTAATCTTTTGCCCAATTTTTTATTGGATTGTTTTCTCATTATTGAATTTTGAGAGTTCTTTATGTATTATGGATAGTATATACTTCTCAAAGTTAATATTTATAATAAATGTTGCAAAGTATTTTTATAACAGTAAGTATATTTTTGAAATGGTAGGTCAGTACTGTTTAAGTCATTATGAATTATGAACGCTGCTTTAGCACCCTTAGTTGCTAGGTTCACTATGACATATTCAGACTGAGCATAGGTTGTCAGACTTGTCAGGAATTAATATTATATAATATGAAAAATATCATTGCTTAGTAAGTCACTTTTTTTAGGAATGTTAGAGAATAAAAAGTTTATATTTCTAAAGTTTTCTTTTAAAATTCTCACATTTGTATCTTTGCCATTTGTCATACCAGTTTACATCATTGATTGGGTAATTTATTTAGAGTTAAAAAAGAGGTATATTTGGAAGAAATTTCTTAACCTAAAAACCGAGCGATGATACGAATTAAAAATGCCCTACATTCTAAAACTTTCTTTAGATCTTACAGATTGAACTAGATGACGTTTGATCCTCAGATTACAGGAATAAGACTTAGTTTTTCATTCATATCCTTATGTGTGGGTCACAGTCAATGGAATTAAGAGTACTGTGATTGTTTCTCTAAGGTATAGTGAATATGCATTGTTATAGTATCATCTTCCAACAAGTACTGTTCTCCTTACTCTTCACACTCCTGATTTTCTTTACTTGTGTGTGGCGGGTATTCTTTATTCTTGAGTGCTAAATTTTCTGAGCAGAACATAATATATCCCATTGGATATATTATGTTAGACTCTGCTTGTGTTTACTTCTTACAACTCATTGAAAAATCATTCACTGTTTGTTCCTCACTCTAACTTTGTAAAGTAGAAACTAGTTGGAAATTTTATGAAACAAACAGTACACTGTGTTAACAAGCAGCAAAATGTAGGTGCTGTCTTCAGTATAGCATCATAATTCTCTTCCATTAAATTTTTCAGTTATTGACTTTCCCATAACCTATCTGACCATGTTGTAGTTAGTATAATAATTACTGTTTTTGAAAAGGTGAATCTCTTTGTAGTATATACTATCCTGCATTTATTTCCATTAATACTTGTGGCTTGACTTAAATGCCAAAATGGCTTTTATGCTAAAGGATGGATTATGTTAGCTAAGGATGGATTATATTAGCTTGCCTATGTTTACTTTGGTCATTTAGTCACTGCCCAGCTGTTCCACAATTAGAAACTCTTGCTGCTGCGAGTAGCATGCTTATGATCATCAGTATTATTATTATTTTTATCAGAAGTCTGTGCTATCTTTTTTTTCAGTTTATTTTATTGAAGTATAGTTGATTTACAATGTTGTGTTAATTTCTACTGTATAGCAAAGTGACTCAGTTATATATATATATATATATATATATATATATATATATATATACACACACACACATTCTTTTAAAAAATTTTGTTTTGGAACTTAGCTGCTTAACAATGTCCTATTAGTTTCTTCCGCACAGCAACTTGAATCAGCTATACATATACATATATACCCTCTTTTTCTGGTTTTCCTTCGCGTTTAGGTCACTACAGAGCATTGAGTAGAGTTCCCTGTGCTATACAGTTATGTTCTCATTAGTTATCTCTTTATTATACATAGTATCAATACTGTATATATGTCAATCCTAATATCCCATTTCATCTCACCCCACCCCCCCTTGGTATCCATACGTTTGTTTTCTACGTCTGTCTTTATTTCTGCTTTGCAAATAAGATCATCTATACCATTTTTCTAGATTCCACATATATGTGTTAACATATGATATTTATTTTTCTCTTTCTGACTTATTTTACTCTGTATGACAGTCTCTAGGTCCATCCACATCTCTGCAAATGACCCAATTTCATTCCTTTTAATGGCTGAGTAATATTCTATTTTGTATATGTACCACATCTTCTTTATCCATTCCTCTGTTGATGGACATTTAGGTTGTTTCCATGTCCTGGCTATTGTAAATAGTGCTGCAATGAATATTGGGGTGCATGTGTCTTTTTGAATTGTGGTTTTCTCGAGTATATGCCTGGGAGTGGGATTGTTGGGTCATATGGTAGTTCTATTTTTAGTTTTTTAAGGACCCTCCATACTGTTCTCCATAGTGGCTGTATCAATTTACATTTCCACCAACAGTGCAAAAGGGTTCCCTTTTCTCCACCCTCTCCAGCATTTATTGTTGTAGATTTTTTGATGATGGCCATGCTGACTTGTGTGAGGTGATACCTCACTGTTTTGATTTGCATTTCTCTAATATGATGAGCATCTTTTCATGTGTTTGTTGGCCATCTGTATGTCTTCTTTGGAGAAATGTCTATTTAGGTCTTCCACCCATTTTTTGATTGGGTTGTCTTTTTGATATTGTGTGCTATCTTTTAATAGACTTTAAATTTTCATGTTCGATCATTTTCATATGATACCTTTTCTGTGCATACTACCATTGTGAGGTATGGTCTAATACTAAACTAGGATTAAAAGACTAGTATTTAGTCATTGCTTTCCCTACCACATTAGTGTTTGAAATCTTCTCCACTCTCTTGTATTTTACTTTTCTTCTCAGAAACAAAACAGATATATAGATAGCTTTCATATTATTGTCAAGAATTATCAATTGTTTATAAAGTATTTAATAATATGTGATATGAGAGTGGAAAGCATTACTTAGAATTTAAATTCTCCTATATACTATCAGCACAAGTATTAAAAATTCTTTATAAGTATATGGTATATTGCTTTCTGCTTTTTCCATAAGGTTAGTCTTCCAAGAAATTCTGAACTACATTCCAGTGACATTCATTTTTATTTAAATGTTTTCTTTAATAAAAATACTTCCATTTTAAAATGAATATAAATACATGATCAGATTGTAGAAAATATCGAAAAGGAAAAGGCTTATGTCTAAAATGCTGACGGGCTGTTCATGCGGTTCTTCTGTTCATTTTTGTTAAATTCTAACGAAAAATACTGAACATGTTGAATACCTTTTTATATTCTGATAATCTCTTTGAACAGTAAATATAAGAACATCCCTTATTATATTTTGATTTTCATAAACTACAAATGTTCATTTCTTACATTTTGTGTTCTTTCGACTTTATCTTAATTTGCTACCTATAGTTTCAATGTCATTTTCATACATTTGTTTATTCATTCACTCTATTTTAATTGTATCATCATAAGCTGCCAGAATTCCTTCCTAGAATAATACAGCATATAAACAATTATAATATGAACTATATTATATTCTGTCCAATGATAATCATTATAATTTAATCATTCCACTATTTTTGAATATTTTGTTTTAAACTTTATTATATCTTATGGTAATATGTTCAGCTCTTGCATATAGCATTATTTATGATTTGGATTACTTCCTTAGGGTCGAGTCCTAGAAATGGATTTTTATGATAATAGTATATAAAAATTTTTGTGATTCTTGATATGTATTGCTAAATTACCTTCCAAAAGAGTTCTGTCACTAACACTGTATGGTTATATCAGCTTTTTCACATCTCTAGTAATGCTGAGTATTAATAGTTTATACTCAACCAATTTAATGTGCAGAAATCTGTTTACATGTTTTTGATTACTAGTGAACGAAGCTGATTCTTTTTCAACATTTATCATCTTTCTTTTGTTTACTGTTCATTTTTCCATTTATATGAGCCATAATAGTTTCTTTTTCTCATATGAGAATATTAAAATAGTATTTTTAAAATATTGAATCAATAAATTCATTAAAAGTAAATGTTAAAATATATAAAATGATAATTAAAATATTTTAAAAATCTTTTGGGTAAAGATAACCATTTTTCATATTTGTTAAACAGGTTTTATCCTTTATATTTCTAGTTTTTAATTTGTTTGATTTTGCTTTTATTTAGAAATGCTTTAAATATTTTTGTTATCAAATTTGTTGTTCTTATTCTTTGCTTCTGTCAACTGCAAACTCTCATGCAGAAGTTTGATAAGCACTGAATCCGGTTTTCTCTGGCATTTGATTTAAGTAACGTTGCTCTGGAATTTTTTAGCATCATAAAAACTGCATACTTTATTAATTTGAGCTTCATAAATCCTACCAGATTGCTGGTAGGAAAATGTATCAGCTACTGCTCTTTCAATTGTGTTTTTGTTTGTTTGTTTTTGGCTGCATTGGGTCTTAATTTCTGAACACGGGTTTTCTCTAGTTGCGGCGAGTGGGGGCTCTTCTTCGTTGCGGTGCGTGGGCTTCTCCTTGTGATGGCTTCTCTTGTTGCAGAGCACAGGCTCTAGGCACACGGGCTTAAGTAGTTGCAGCACGTGGGCTCTAGAGTGCAGGCTCATTAGTTGTGGCGCATGGGCTTAGTTGCTCCACGGCATGTGGGATTTTCCCGGACCAGGGAACGAACCTGTGTCCCGTGCATTGGCAGGTGGATTCTTAACCACTGTGCCAACAAGGAAGTCCCAGTTGTGTTTTTTGATTGAGGTGTTTGATATGCCAACTCCATTCCGACAGAGAAGCTCAACCAAATGGAGAAAGTAAAAATGTATCTATAAAGTACTAAAATTGCCACGCATCTCTCCCTATAGAAAAAATCACGTACTGGAAATATATAGAAGTTCCCTGCAAATTATAAAGATATCATAAACTCTGTCATCACTAAACAACTTAGAAAATAAGGTTTTTATATAATTGATTATATCCCTGCAAAGCTGTAATCATGGCTTTGAGACTTATTAATGTTTTAGCCTGAACTTTTTTGTTCTTTCATTAAATATACACAGTCCTTCATCTTTTCCTAGCATTTTCCACTGTGTACACTGATGGTTTTGACACAGATAATGTGGACCATTCATACACAAACCAGAGATTTTGTATCAACTAGAAAAGTGTGTAGAGAAAATGTGCCGAATCCATGCAAGAGATTAAAGAAAATAAATTTTTCCTCAATGCAGTTAGTTCTGTGAACAGAAAATTTTCTGGGTTTGATAATCAGCTACTTAGGAGTTCCCTTTTTTTTTATATGATTTTTCTTCTCTCCTGTATTTCCTAACACCATCCAACTGATAATCCGAAGTAGAAGTCTCAGAATTGTTTTCCCTCTGCCACATCTTTCACCTCCAGTTATTTATCACATCTGATGTCTTAAACTTCAGAAATGATTCCTTAGCTTGATCACTTCCCGGTAGCCCCTTAACTCAGCATCTGATCTTAGGTATGAACTTTTCCAAAGGTTGGCGATCTGCCTCTTTTTATTCTACCCTGTCCTCAGAAGAGTGCTATCATCATTAAAAAAAAAAAAAAAATCTGCCTTTCACACTATTAGTAAACAGATGTTAAAAATTCCTAGTTGCCTACTGAAGAATGTCTAAATTGATTAGCCTAGCACAGAGAGTTTTGTCTGTTTTTACTATTTTACCTACATTACCTGTAACTTATTTTCTGAATATGTTTTCGTTTTACCCCTACCGTTGAATATTTTTTCTCCCTTATTTGTCAAATTATTGTTCAAATGTTAAACTTTCCCGGCCTCTTTCATTCAGAAACACTTACTTCTCTGCTCTGTGTTTTGTTCTGTATGTAGTTCTATTTATATAATTGTATGGAAAGTTGCTCTTTTCTTCCATTATAAGATGAAGTAGATTTTAAAATGTTTTTATTAGAAAACAATTTATATGCTTATTACACAATCGAAACAAATGTATATAAGATCCATAATTGCTTGTACTTTGGAGTGAACCACTGTTAACACCTTGGTTGTAGACTTCCAGGTCCTTTTTACTACACATGTATATTGGATAATTTTGTTTGCAGTATACATATATATATTGCACTTTTCTTGGATTATATTGTGCATATGTTTTGGTTACTTAATATTTCTAAATTGAAATATATGAATATCTATCAGTAGTATAAGTCTACAACATTTAAAAATATTTAACTCTTTAGTAGAAGCAATGCATACACACAGTAAAAATAAATCAAAGTGAAAAATTAAGCATTTTTTTCTAAGACTTCCAGTTTTCTGAAATGGACTTATCCTATCATTCATCAGAATTCATCAGGATTTATTAGGCCAAAATTTGGAATAAGACTAATTTGCCCATTGATTCTCACTGCTATTTATTCTCTGTGCATATTATGCTGGAGGTTCTAGTGTGTGCACTAAGGCAGGAAAAGAGGAGAAAACATTTTTTTCCTTATTCACAAATTATGACTATATATGTGTGGCAAAAACAGAAGAATCATTGCTATTAATTAGAGATGTTGGCAACTTGCTTGGATAAAAAAAATTGATGTAAAGACTATATTTCTAAATACCAGCAACAAATAAAAATTAGGCTTAAACAAATATCATTTACAGTACTGTTAAAACATAGGAAGTATGAAGTTGTGACTATAAGAGATGAGCAGGATTTATGGCACAAATTATGAAACTAATAGATGTTAAAGACCTAAATAACTATACTGTGGTATATACCGTAATCATGGATTGGATAGTTGTTGGGGGCGGGGGCTAGCTTCATGGATCTTAGTTGTGCACCATGTCGGCTACAAGTGGACAATTTAATATTGGAAAGATATCACTTTTGCGTGTGTGTGTGTTGTGTGTGTGTGTGTGTGTGTATATATATATATATAATTGCAATCCTAGTCAAAATTCTGACAAGTTATTTTTTGGAAATGGACATCTAGTTGTGCATTTATGTGGAGGTCCAAGAGGGCCAAGAATAGTCAAAGCACTCATGAAGAACATGAAGAGAGCACTTGTCCTTCCATTAAGACTGATAAAACAATAATATCTAAACAGAAATGGAATTTTTGCAGGGGTAGGCATATAGATCAATGAGTCAGAATAAAGAGCCCCCCCTTCTCTCTCTCTCTCTCTCTCTATACACACACACACACACACACACACACACACACACACACACACACACACATATAGTTGTCTGTCTATTTGTCTGTCTGTCAGTCTTTGGTAGTGGTGATGGTCATGGTAGTTACACAAGCGCTGAATTTCAAAATACTGTTTTAAAATTGTATATTTATTTCAGGTACCTTTAAGGAATTTATAAAAAATAAAACAGAACTAAAAATGAAGAAACAATTTAAAAAAACCTTCCCTTCTTCTCCACTGCATACAGGGGCAAACACTAACAGGTTTTTTTTTTTAATTAAAAAAAAATCAATTAATTTATTTTTGGCTGCGTTTGGGTCTTCGTTGCTGTGTGTGGGCTTTCTCTAGTTGCAGCGAGCAGGGGCTACTCTTCATTGGGGTGTGCAGGCTTCTCATTGCAGTGGCTTCTCTTGTTGCGGAACACGAGCTCTAGGCGTGGGGGCTCAGTAGTTGTGGCTCGCGGGCTTAGTTGCTTCGCGGCATGTGGGATCTTCCCGGAGCAGGGCTCAAACCAGTGTCCCCTGAATTGGCAGGCGGATTCTTAACCACTGTGCCACCAGGGAAGTCCAACAGTTTGTTTTTAATAGTTTACTGTTATAAATATAAATAATGTAGTTATGCCCCATTTTTTGAATTAACAGTTACTTATCTATTGACTCATCTGAAAGCTGAAGAATATAGTGCACATACACTGTTTTTTCTCCTTTTTCCTGCCTCATTGTCTTACTTATGTTATTTTAGATATTTTAATTTTTCTACTGACTTATTTATTTATTTGTTTGTTTATTTATTTATTTTAAAGCTTAGGGAAAGTCAAGAGACTTCTTTGCAACAGGATGGAAATTTTATTTTATTTATTTATTTAAAATAAATAAATAAATTATTTTTGGTTCCGTTGGGTCTTCATTGCACACGGGCTTTCTCTAGTTGTGTCAAGTGGGGGCTACTCTTCCTTGCGGTGTGCAGGCTTCTCATTGCGCTGGTTTCTCTTGTTGCAGAGCACAGGCTCTATGTGCACGAGCTTCAGTAGTTGTGGCACACAGGCTCAGTAGTTGTGGCGCATGGGCTTACTTGCTCTGCGGCATGTGGGCTCTTCCCAGACCAGGGATCAAACCCGTGTCCCCTGCATTGGCAGGCGGATTCTTAACCACTGCACCACCAGGGGAGTCCCGTGACTTTATGACTTTAAACAGTTTACTTAAAGCCTCTTTTTAAAAAGTTGGTCATTAACACGAGATACTTGTGGACTCTTTTCAAATGAAGGAATGAGAATAAGAAAAGTTTTCATCTCTCCATTCTTCCATCTTCAAAATGTCAGTGTTATAGATGATGTTTTTACAATCTGTTTTATAAGTATAATTAAATGTTACATATTTTATCTCTGCATAGATTCAAAAGTTGAAAACCAAACAAAACATCATTACTGAATAACTAGGTAGATATTTTTCTCTGTAGAACAAAGTAGTGTGATTGAATCAACTCTTAGAAGAGAAAATACAATCCTTTGTTATTAAAATTTGGACTATGTAAGGGAGAATTTTACATGAAAAAAATGTAATAGACCCTCATTTAAATTTCTTTCGAAATACTTACACTTTTCCAAAGTCATACACAGTTGTCACGTTTTCCTTTTTTTTTTTAAACCCCATGCAATTTTTTTTCTTCCTCCCTTTCTCCTTTCCTTTCTTTCTTTCTTTCCTGGCCGTGCTGCAGGGCTTGTGGGATCTTAGTTTCTTAGTTCCCCGACCAGAGATTGAACCCGGGCCCTCAGCAGTGAAAGCACCAAGTCATAACCCTTGGACCATCAGGGAATTCCCCCTTATGTTTCTTTCTGATTTATACACCAGCATAGAATATAGTAGTTCTTTGTCTTTTAGCTTCCTGTATTAAGTCTGATGTTATTCTGATTCTTATTCCTTTTTATGTAGTGTGTTAGTTTTCACCCCAGAAGCTTTTAAGGGTTTCTCTTAATATGAGGGTTCTGAAATTTAACAAGGTATGTCCAAGTGTGGATTCCAGTCCCTACTTCCAAGTATAATTGCTTGGTGTTTAGAGATATCTGAATATTATATATATATATATTTTTTCTCTTTTGACGACTTCTTTTTTTCCTAGTGTTTCTTTCTTACCCTTTATTATCTCTGTTCTCCTTTTCTGTCATTCATGTTAAATGGTTCTTGGACCATCTAATTCATTCTCTGTTCCTTTTAAGTTTTCTTTCATACTTTTCATCTCTTACATTTTTGATCCAATTTCTGGGTATTTTTCTTAATTTGAGTTTCGTTCTCTTCATCTTTTTAAAATCTGTGTCCATTTTAATTGCTTAGGTCATTGATTCAACTATTAATTTAAAAAATTCAATGGTGGTAAAGTTAATTTATAGCAACTCTGTTATTCTCTAATTGTTCTTTTGTCATATAACTAGACAGGTAGGTTTCCCCGAATTGTCTCTGAGAAAAAACTAGGCAGAAAGTGAAAAACAGTGTGAGAGTTCCTCAAAAAGTTAGACTTAGGGTTACCATTTGACCCAGTAGTTCTACTCCTACGTATATACCCAACAGAAATGAAAATGTTATATCTACACAAAACCTTGTACATGAATGTTCATAGCAGCATTATTCCCAATAGCCAAAAGATGAAAGCAACCCAAGTGTCCATTGTTGGATGAAGGGATAAACAAAATATGGTATATCTATAATGGAATGTTATTCAGCAATAAAGAGGAATAAAGTACTTATATATGCGTATATGATAACATTTATTTTTACTGTGTATATGCATTGCTTCTACTAAAGAGTTAAATATTTTTAAATGTAGACTTATACTACTGATAGATATTCATATATTTCAATTTAGAAATATTAAGTAACCAAAACATATGCACATATGCACAATATAATCCAAGAAAAGTGCAATATATATATATGTATACTGCAAACAAAATTATCCAATATACATGTGTAGTAAAAAGGACCTGGAAGTCTACAACCAAGGTGTTAACAGTGGTTCGCTCCAAAGTACAAGCAATTATGGATCTCTTCCAGCTTTTGGTGGGTGTTGGCATTCCTTGGCTTCCTTGGCATATGGCCATATCACTCCAATCTCTGTCTCCATCTTCACCTGGTCTTCTCCTCTCTGTCTTCTCTTTTGTCCGTTGTAAGAAGACCTGGCATTGGATTTAGGGTTCACCTGGGTAATTCAGGAGGGAGGATCTACCTGAAGATCCTGAACTTAATTATGTCTGCAAAGACCCTTTTTTCAAATAAGATTACATTCACAGGTTCTGGGGGGACATATCTTTTTGGAGAAATTGGCTTTTGAAAGTGGAATGGCCTCAAACGAACATGGCAGTTGATCACTGTATGTTTACTTTGTCTATTCATTCTTCCTCTCTCCTCCAATCTCTCATATCACTCTTAGTTGTTACATAGTTCAGAAAGTAATTAGAAGAGAACATTTCCTAAACTACCGCAACTAGCCACCTATCTGCATCTGGGACTGTGTACTTTGTTTTCTCTCCTGTTAGTATTAGGTGAATATTATTAGTGGTATACAAATACTGCTGTTAACATTTTGGCAGGTTTGCTAATTGTGTTTATTGGCATCTCAGGGTTTTATAGATGGGATCTGAAGGCAATTGGAAGTACGGAAGTGGGTATAATAACTGTGTTTTTCCTACTCCTAATGTAACCATTTCTGTATTTATCTCTTTTTATATTTTGAAGTTCTGTGAAATGTTTAATTTGAGTAAAAAGATCTACTTCCATACTTAAAAATTTAAAGTTTTGAAAATACTTTCCAAGACTGGCATCTTTTTTGAATACTCTATTCACATCCCAATCTCTCTCTTCTTTGACTGATCTTCTGTAGCACTTGCTGTCTACGTTGCATACATTTTGTTGGTTGATAACTTGGTATTTAAAATTTTTCTTTTTCATGTGTATTCATCCTTTTGTTCCCTCCAAGGTCGTAAATCCTTTGAAATTAAAGTCTATACGTATGCCCTTTGGTTATCTCCGACAGCATCTAACATGTTAGAGACATGTAGTAGGGAATATTGACTTATGATCTGGATTATTAAAATGCTGTGTAGTTTGAGACTTATTAGAATCAGTATCCATAGCCCGTTGTCTGGGTACGTGTAATTTAGGGGTTTATATGGATCATCTTGTATGAAAAGTTTTATGTATAGTTAGTATATGTATTTTCCTGAAGAGAAGTTCTCTAGCTTTTATCAGATGCCAAAGTAATGAAGTATCAAAGGTTTAGTTCATCTCTCTCTGTCCCTGTATTTGCCAGATACAGAAATTGTGTCACTAAGCAACTTTCCTAGAATCATACAACCCAATGTAATTTCCCAATTCTTTAAGTTATAAAGTAATAGCCTTTATGATATCTAAAACTTTTAGAACTTATTAGAATATACATTTGTAAGGATTTTAGAGTTCAGTACTTAATATAGGAAGATATGCATTGCTTATAAATAATAATTTATAAAGTTGTTTTTATCTTCTTTTTAGTTTAATGGCTAATTATGGTCAGCCTATATATTTTAAATTCTTATAGTTGTACACTTGTGGAAAAAATTTCTTAAGTATGGAAATTTAGCAAAGTTGTTTTTTTTTTTTTTTTTTTTTTTTGCGGTACGTGGGCCTCTCACTGTTGTGGCCTCTCCCGT
The DNA here is from genome assembly GCF_964270905.1 of Leucopleurus acutus. Lineage (NCBI taxonomy): Eukaryota > Metazoa > Chordata > Mammalia > Artiodactyla > Delphinidae > Leucopleurus > Leucopleurus acutus. Next base: position 58,475,638 of record NC_139156.1, on the reverse strand, counting down.
TGCGGAGCACAGGCTCCGGACGCGCAGGCCCAGTGGCTATGGCTCACGGGCCCAGCCGCTCCGCGGCATGTGGGATCCTCCCAGATCGGGGCACGAACCCGTGTCCCCTGCATCGGCAGGCGGACTCTCAACCACTGCACCACCAGGGAAGCCCAGCAAAGTTGTTTTTTATACAACATTTTAATTCATTTATTCAACATAATTATGTAGTTCAAAAAGTTTCACTAAATGTGATTTAACGAACTTCTAATCAGAAAAATTTGCATTGTGACAACTGACAAATGCTAACTTACTTTTTTCTACTGTGATTTCCTTTTAGGTTTGATGAACTTGTAAAAAAATTCAAAGTTGAATATCATGCTGGTGGCTCTACCCAGAATTCAATTAAAGTGGCCCAGGTTGGTTAATTATTTTAAAGGTGATAAAGAAATGGATTCAGAATGATTCTAGACTTTTGGTCATTGTGCATAATAATTCCAATCTATATTTGTTGCTATAGAATATTTCTGTTGGTTTTGAATGTTTATTATTCATTTCTTCTTAATTTCCTGTGGAATCCTTTGATTATTATTTTATATTTCATGTTATTGATTTGTAGAAATTCTGCATATTTTATAGATAGTATTCTTTTTTATTCTGTAAATTCGAAGTATTCCTTATTTGTCATTTGTACTTTAACTCTGCTGATCATGTCTTTTACTTTTCCAAAGTTCTTAGTTTTTTCAAGTATAGTTAAACTTTATGGCTTCTGCATTTCATATAATACTTAGAATGGAATTCTTACAACAAGATACTATAAGTTTTCTTGTTGTATATATAAATACATATATACCTATATATCTACATAGTTGTATGTATGTATGTATAAATTTATGTATCTGTGTCTATATCTATATACGTCTTCCAGAGGGTAATTGGATAAACTCATTTTGACGTATACTCTACAAGTTACCAGCGTGACCTAATTTTAAGTGGGAGCGTTAGTGTTCTATTTAAAGTTCCAATTATGAAGGACATGAAAAAGCTTTACAAACTTCTGGTTCTTGCCTCTACGATTTGTAAACTAGCTCAAAATCCCACTAACTGCAGTCAAAGGTCAACTCTGATGGACTCAGGTCATTTTGATTTTTTTATTGATTAATGCTTTCCCTTTGAATTGTAATTATGGGCCAGAGAAGTGGAAAATTGACAAACAAAGGTTGAACAATTTCTGGTTTTTTAAACTAACTTTTATTAGATTTAGACTTACACTGTATAATTATCCTGCATACTTCCAAAGCTCAAATTTAATCATAGTATTAAAATATTGTAGGTTGTAAAATATTGTGTGTAGTGGCCTGAGGAGATGAGGTCTTTGTATTTGTCAGCTGATTTTGTTTGTTTGTTTGTTTAACATTCCGGTGGTCACTTTGTGAGCTCAGGTTAATGGAAAAAAGACAGTTTACTTCTGTATTAGTTTTCTCAGGCTGCCGTAACAAAATACCACTGACTGGTTAGCTTCAACAACAGAAATTTATTTTATTACAGTTTTGGAGGCTGATGCCATCTAAGATGAAGGTGCTGTCAGGTTTGGTTTCTCCTGAGGCCTCCTTCCTGGCTTGTAGATGGCTGCCTTCTCACTATGTCTTCATGTGGAGGTGGGGTAGTAGGGGGAGCGTTCGGTTCTCCAGGAACCAAATCAACTGTATCTTAGTCTTGGATTTTCCAGCCTCCAAAAAAATTTTTTTTGTTGTTCAAGCCATGCAGTCTATAATATTTTGTTATGGCAGCCTGGGCGGACTAAGACAAGTTATATACCCAAAAGAATTGAAAGCAGAGTGTGGAAGACATACATGTAAACCCATGTTCATAGCAGCATTATATTCACAATAGCTAAAATGTGGAAGCAACCCAAATGTCCTTCAGTGAATGAATGGATAAACAAAATGTGATATATGCACACAATGGTATATTTTTCAACCTTAAAAAATAAGGAAATTCTACCACATACTACAATATAGGTGAATCTTGAGCATATATACTAAGTGAAATAACCCAGTCACAGAAGGACTAATGATGATGATTCCAGTTATATGAGGTACCTAGGTTAGTCAAATTCATAGAGATGGGAAGTAGAATGGTGGTTGCCAGGAGTTGTGGGAGGGGTAAATGAAGAGTTACTGCTTAATGGGCATAGCGTTTCAGTTTTACAAGATGAAAAGAGTTGTAGAGATAAATAGTGGTGATCGTTGTACAACAATGCAAATGTACTGTATGCTTTAAAATGATTAAAAAGGTAAATTTTGTATATACCTGTTTTACTACATTTAAAAAATAAATCGAAAATAGATTCTAGGAATGCTTCAAAAGGGAGTGATATCAACTTGATTCAAGTTACAAATTTCATTTGTTTATTCAATAATCAGTGAGGCGACATAACAAGTCAAAAGCATGGGCTTGCTCTTGGGGCCATGGGAGTCCATTAGAACTGGGTTTGAGTTCAAGCTTTGTCACTTTATTGGCTATGAAAGCATGAGCAACTTTTATGGGCCTTTCACCTGTAAATGGAGGTTAATGCTTATTGCAGGTGGAAGTTGTAAGGATTTATGAGATAATGAATGTTTTAAAAAATTATGCTTCTTTTTGTTTTAATTAATTAATTTATTTATTAATTTTTTTTGGCGGTGTTGGTCTTTGTTGCTGCGCACAGGCTTTCTCCAGTGGCAGTGCACGGGCTTTCTCTAGTTGCGGTGAGCGGGGGCTACTCTTCATTGCAGTGCGCAGGCTTCTCATTGCAGTGGCTTCTCTTGTTGCAGAGCACGGGGTCTAGGCATACGGGCTTCAGTAGTTGTGGCACGTGGGCTCAGCAATTGTGGCTTGCCGGCTCTAGAGTGCCGGCTCAGCAGTTGTGGCGCACGGGCTTAGTTGCTCCTTGGCATGTGGGATCTTCCCCGACCAGGGCTCGAACTCGTGTCCCCTGCATTGGCAGGCAAACTCTTAACCACTGCACCACCAGGGAAGTCCCTATCCTACTTTTCAAAAGAAAGTTTGGAAAGTTTGGAAAGGGCCTTTTCCCCCCCCATTTTTCTGAATTTTCTTCATCTTAACAGAATGTAAATTGACCCATTCATGGACAGAACAACCAGTTTTTTGGCTCTTATTCACATAAAAATACTTATTTCAATCTAGTCTTCAGTTGAACATCTTGTTTGGGTTTTTAGTTCCCCTACTATTTTGAGAGGGCTTTTCTTTAACATCTGATTGATGATTCAACTACATAATTGCCCAGTTATAATTTATGACTCGGGTAACCACAGAGTTTTGAAAAACATTCCTTTAGAAGTACTTTTCTTTAGAAGGAGAATTCTTCAGATTTTCCTTGGCAGTCATTAATAGGAAGAACTGATTCCTTTGTACATAAAGCAGATATTTGTTGGGCATCTGCTATGTGCTAGTCATTGTGCTAGGTAGTAGCTGGTAACATAAGCTATGTCATCTAAATTTTAAGTAAAATGTGATAAAATATTTAGAGCCTTAGAGTGAACAATCTTGATATAATCTTGCTTGAATCTATTGTGGTGAATGAATGAGGTTGAGCTTTACGCTGTTTAAGAAGTCTATCCAGGGACAGCCCATCCGGGAAGGTTCTGGTTTTTGTTTTCTGTTAATGCACTTGATTGGTTGGTTTTGGGGTTTTGTCTTCTTTTCTTATTCATTTATGTTCTCCTTCACCTCTGAGAACAACTGGATTACAGTCTTCCATTTTCTCTATCACTCTAGGTTACTGAAAAAGCAAATACTGCACAACAAATACCAGTTCAGTGTGGCTACACTAACTGAATGTATGCTAGGTGCTGTGAACTGTAGATCTAAAATTAGGGCCAAGAATAAGAGTAAGAATTCAGTCATCATCAAAGTATTCATAAACCATTTTTTTTACGATTTTTTAAATTTTTTGATGTGGACCATTTTTAAAGTTGTTACTGAATTTGTTACAATATTGCTTCTGTTTTATGTTTTGGTTTATTGGATGCAAGGCATGTGGGATCCTAGCTCCCAGACCAGGGATTGAACCTGCACCCCCTGCATTGGAAGGCAAACTCTTAACTGTTGGACCGCCAGGGAAGTCCCTATAAACCATTTAATTCTATATGTTTTTCGTTAGCATATGCCACCTGTAATACGTGTTTTTTGTTACAGGTATTTTGAAAATAGTTTAGTTCTTCTGTAAAGACAAGAATAATAACAAGGTAGATGAAATTCATAGATAGTAACCTGGTAGGTTTTAAGACTGAGGCAAAACTCATAGGATATTTTAAGTATAGATAGTAAATAAACAAGTAGCTTGGGAAACAGGCAAAGTTGATACAATTTGTTAAATATAAATAGCAAGTAAGTTTGTTACCTGTAAGACTGCTAAAGACAGAATAAAGAAAACCTGTGTTGTAACAAACAAGAGTATTACTGATACACAGAAAGAGATGGAAAGACCATATTATGATCATATACCACTAGGCTCACTTCTCCAAAGATCACTCATTAGTGAAACTTACTATGTTATCATTCTAACCCCCACATGCATATAACCCAGGAAAGGCAAATAAAGCCATGGCTGTTCAGGCTCTTTTCCAAAGTGTTCCTGATTTTTAATATCTCCCAGGGACTCCTGTCTGTAGGCCCCCTTGCTCAAACTGTGGCCCTGTTCTCATAATGATACCATCATCATCAGGGAAGACAGATGAGGTGAAAAGCAGATGATGTTTGAACATTCAGGCAGTGTGGTCCTTATACTTGTTTGCACCCTGTGTGTTAACTTACTCCAACTCTCTCCCTTGCTTCTTGTGTTTTAAATGGATACATCTGTGTTAAGCATCTTAATTTGGTTGGTAGGCCCTTTCCGTTCTGTGTCCTCTGGGATAGTTTGCTTACTTGGAGTCTACCAGGGCTTTAAGATAATTTCCCCACATCACACCAGGTTTAGATCGATTTTTCCTTGTTCGGTAGTTTAACAACAATAACTCTCATGGTAGCTATGGAAAAATATGCTGAAACATTGAAAGAGAATGTTACTTGGCAAAAATCATCACCTCTATGAAAGAAGAACTGGAAGTCATATGAAGAGTAAAGGTTAACATTGACAATGTAGAGCTCATTCTGTCAGATCTTACCAACAATCATACTTTGATATATCAAGTGATGTGACAAATCATGTCAACAAGAAAATGTTCCCATTGGCTCTTAGATAATTTAATTTGTTAAAACATGTTTTTGAAGATTTTAATGAAACCACAAGCTATCATGTCCAAAGATATCATGTCCAAATATAATTTCTAGACTTTTCTCATCTACATATTTGACAGACAATGCAAATTTAAATTTTGACAAATTCTATTCAGTGTAAACTTATTAATGAAAATATTTTATCTTCTAAATATCCTGTACACCTTGTATACAACACTGCTAAAAAAAAAAAGGGATGTGATTTGCTTACCTATGATATTGATGCTTTCATAGTGAACATTTTTGGTCACTTTTCAGTTTTTTAAAAAGTACAGATGCACTTAATGTGATTTTTGACTTAAAAAAATGGAAGGAGATAGCCTCCTTGGACATGTGCCTAAAAGATGGCTATAATTGTTGCTGGACCTAGAAAATATGTCCTGCAGAGTAATATTTTTAGAATGTGAGACAAGAAGAATGTCCTTATCTAATGTGGCAATACATTGAAGATGAGAATTCAGAGAAAGATTACAGTAAAACAGAAATTTATATGCCATTTCTCCAAAAGTGTTTGATGATATTTGAAGAGGCCATAAGGAGGCTAGGAAAAACTCATACAACAAACAAATGATTCATTTTTGTGTAATATGACTGCTTTATATCTCAAGAGGGGGGAAAGTTTACTATAGAAGGGCAGCCAACTTAAATAGGGCTTTCTCAATGTCTTTACTAAAACTGTAAGTTACTTGGACTCCAACTTTGATAACAGAAATTGCAATCACCATTGTGGTTTGGAGTATTTTGAAATAATGTTCATTTTAGGCATGGATAGTATATGTAATGAATCTGTAACTGCAAAGGACATGATTGAATAAGCAGTTGGAATACCAAAACAAGAATTTAGATAGATTCAAGGTAGATGAATATTTTGTAGAGCTAGAAACTAATTCTTGTATATCTAAATGCCTGCTATTGCTAGTAAATAAAATCCTAAGTATTCCATGCTCAAATGCTTTTGTTGAAAGAATGTTTAGCTTGATGTCATCATGTTGGACTGACACCAAGAATGTGGAGATATCAGCAGAGCCATAAGTCAAAGTGAAATTTATTTTTAACTATATTCAGTTTTACCACACGTTAAAGAAGGTATCCTATGGTTTTAATCAGTTCAAAGAAGTATTATTGGAAAGGAAACACACAGAGTTAAAATATTCTTTTATTTCATGGGACAAAAAGGAACACATCATTGTTATTTTTTTCTAAATTTTGGTAACATCTGTTTAATCCAACTGTACTTACTCTTCTTTTTAAAAATCTTATATTTATGTACGTTAAGAACATACAATATGGCCTATAGAAATTTAAATACGTAAAAAGAGTTTTAAAAAGTTAAAATAAGTTGCTATATTTATTTAAACAAAAGAAATGATTGTTATGTTTACCCATACATACACTGTTTAGTTAGTCCTTCTTTTAATTATTACTAAGTGCCACTTGTTAATTATTCATATTGTTTCATTTAAATAATAGCACTTGGGCTTCCCTGGTGGCGCAGTGGTTGGGAGTCCGCCTGCCAATGCGGGGGACACGGGTTCGTGCCCTGGTCCGGGAGGATCCCGCGTGCTGTGGAGCGGCTGGGTCCGTGAGCCGTGGCCGCTGGGCCTGTGCGTCCGGAGCCTGTGCTCCGCAGTGGGAGGGGCCGCAACAGTGAGAGGCCCGCATACCGTAAAAAAAAAAATAAAAAAAAAAAATAAATAAATAAATAATAGCACTTATGTAACAGAAGAGGAAATAATACAGAATAGTGTATAATTTCAGTTAAGTACTGAAATAATAACCATGGACTGGGTGGCTTAAACAAGAGAAATTAATTTTCTCACAGATCAAGGAAGCTTAGAAGTCTAAGATCAAGGTGTTGGCTACTATGGTTTCTTCAGGGTCCCTTCTTCTCTTGCTGCTTCTTCAAATATTTTTTCTTCTGTGCATACACTTCGTGTCTCTGTGTATGTTCCTATTAATTCTTATAAAGACACCAGTTAGATTGGATTAGGGCCTAACATAAATGCCTCATTTTAACTTAATGACTCCTTTAAAGCCCCAATCTCCAAATATAGTTGCATTCTGAAATCCTGGAGGTTAGGGCTTCAACATATGAGTTTTGGGAGAACACAGTCCATGACAAGTACTCATTTGTTTATATTTTTAAATTTTTGGTAGTATACCATTTTGATTCCCATCTTATTTACTTTTTTGTATGTGTTTTAGTTATTTTCTTGGTTAATTTGGGGATTACAATTAACATTCTAAACTTATAACAACCTAGTTTGAATAGTACCAACTGAGTTTCAGTGGCATAAACACTGCCCCTTTATATCTCCATCCTCCCCCTTTATATTCTTGTTGTTCCTGATTATATCTTTATACATTGTGTGCTCATTAACACAGATTCATAATTATTGTATAATTCATTTTACCTTTTAAATCCTCTAGGAATAAAAGAGGAGTTGCAGACCAAAAGTGTGGTAATACTGGCTTTTTTTTTTTTTGCCTTAGAATTCTTCATTAATTTTCTTCTTCAGGCACTACTTGGCCATTTTAAAGGCATATCAAGTTTCTTTTTAACGTCTTTATTGGAGTATAATTGCTTTACAATGGTGTGTTAGTTTCTGCTTTATAACAAAGTGAATCAGCTATACATACACATATGTCCCCATATCTCTTCCCTCTTGTGTCTCCCTCCCTCCCACCCTCCCTATCCCACCCCTCTAGGTGGTCACAAAGCACCGAGCTGATCTCCCTGTGCTATGCAGCTGCTTCCCACTAGCTAGCTATTTTACGTTTGGTAGTGTATATATGTCCATGCCACTCTCTCACTTTGTCACAGCCTACCCTTCCCCCCTCCCCATATCCTCAAGTCCATTCTCCAGTAGGTCTGTGTCTTTATTCCCATTTTGCCCCTAGGTTCTTCATGACCTTTTTTATTTTTAGATTCCATATATATGTGTTAGCATACAGTATTTGTTTTTCTCTTTCTGACTTACTTCACTCTGTTCAGCCACTATGGAGAACAGTGTGGAGGTTCCTTAAAAAACTAAAAATAGAACTACCATACGACCCAGCAATCCCACTACTGGGCATATACCCTGAGAAAACCATAATTCGAAAAGAGTCATGTACCAAAATGTTCATTGCAGCTCTGTTTACAATAGCCAGGACATGGAAGCAACCTAAGTGTCCATCAACAGATGAATGGGTAAAGAAGATGTGGCATATATATACAATACTGGCTTTTATATTTTCCTATGTAGTTACCTTCATCACTGTTCTTTATTTTTTGTTATGTTTTTAGGTTACTGTCTAGTGTCCTTTCATTTCAGTCTGTAGGACTCCTTTTAGCATTTCTTGTAGGGCAGGTCTACTATTAACAACCTCCTTAAGCTTTTGTGTTTATCTGGGAATGTCTTAATTTTTCCTTTATTCTTATTTATTTATGTGTTGGCTGTGCTGCGCAGCTTGTGGGATCTCAGGTCCCCAACCAGGGATTGAACCTGGGCCAGAGCAGTGAAAGCCTGGAATGCTAACCACTAGGCCACCAGGGAACTCCTTATCCTTTACTCTTAAAGGATAGTTTTGCCAGATGTAGAATTCTTGGTTGATGGTTCTTTTATTACTTGAAATATGTCATAGCATTGCCTTCTGGCTTCTGTGGTTTCTGATGAGAAATCAGCTTGCTTGCTTGCTTATTTATTCATTTATTTGTTTGTTTATTTGTTTATGGCTGCATTGGGTCTTTGTTGCTGCACACGGGCTTTCTCTAGTTGCAGCAAGCGGGGGCTTCTCACTGCGGTGGCTTCTCATTGCGGAGCACAGGCTCTAGGCACATGGGCTTTAGTAATTGTGGCACGTGGGCTTCAGTAGTTGTGGCACACAGGCTTAGTTGCTCCGTGGCACGTGGGATCTTCCTGGACCAGGGCTCGAACCCATGTCCCCTGCATTGGCTGGCGAATTCTTAACCACTGCACCACAAGGGAAGCCTGAGAAATATTCTTAATATTATCGAGGACCCCTTACTCTTGACAAATTGTTTCTCTCAGCTTTTAAGATTCTTTCTCTTTCTTTTGATAATTTAGTCAAGTCTTGGTGTGAATTTCTTTGGGTTTATTCTCCTTGGAGTTCATTGAGCTTCTTGGATGTGTAGGTTCATATATTTCATCTATTTGGGAATTTTTTGGCCATATGTCTTCAAATATTTTTTTCTGCTCCTTTCTCTCTTCTGCAATTCCTCCAGTACATATGTTGGTATACTTGGTAGGGCTTTGTTTGTTTATTTTTGTTTTAATGCTTCTTTGGAAAGAGTTTGGAGCTGCATACCCCATCAAGTTGCTCCATAATTATCATTATTTATGTATTTTTTGGTCTGTTAGATTTGTTCCTGTGTTGGGATTCTAAAAAGTTGGTCACTCTGTTTTAAGGCCAGTGACCTATTGTTTTCTATTCTTATGCTGGGCTATTGGTTTTCATAAACCTTACCTACTTAACTTATTTGTATTACCTCTTTGCAATCTTTATTTTATACTGTTGTATACACTCTCAACCTTTAGAGCCTCATAACAGCCTGTGAGATAGGAAAAAAGATGTGATCTCATTTTAATGAAAAGGATTCTGATTAAATAAGATAGATAAAAATGCCATGGTTGGTAACTAAGCAGATCAGAATTAGAACCCAGGTCTTCTAACTGGAAACCTCTGATTGCTCTCCTTACTGGAGATTTCTCTCTCTTCCTTAGTGGATTTCAGTTTTGACTTGTCCATATATGTTAGATTTGAGTAGCCTTTCACATACTCTCTCCACTTTTTACAGTCTGCTTCAATTTGGGAAGAATTGGAGGTTGTCAGAGAGAATCAAGTAGCCATCATTTTTAATACAGTTCAAGTTAAACCAACTCTTTCCTTCATGCTTCTGAGGGACAGCAGTTTTTTTGGTGTTTGGATATCTTTTTGCTCCATTGCAGTATACGCTTTTTTCTGACTCGTATTTTTCAGAAGCCTCATGACCAGCTACCTGTGGTATTCCTATATTGTTTTAAGTTATATAAGTTCACTATTAAGTTTCCTGCAAATTGATTTACTGATCTTTCTAATGTTCTATACCTGTTAAAAATTAGTCATTTTTGCATACGTTCTGGGCAGCTAATCAAATATTTTAAGTGCCTTCTCAGTCTTTGTTACCTGAAGTATAAGTAGATCATCGTTGGAATCAATTATTTCTTCTTCCTCTCATCCCCCAAAGTGTTGAGGCTATATGGATTTTTATTCAATAATAAAAAGTAATCATTTTCTTATTACTTTAGTAACTGCCATTTTTTTGTAAATAAAGTATATTTTTCTCATTTAAAGCAAAGATCTTAGGGATAAAATAGAATTCATTCTTTGCTATAATTGAAATCATTTATTAAAAACTACTAAATGTGTATATGTTCCTTGCCAAATAGCCCTCTCTCCTCCATTTTTCTTCAGGAAGTAAAATATGTTCCTAATTACAGATTTTCTTCCTTAATCATTTATATAAATCCATCAGTAATAGATTTGATTCTTTTCTTCACATAAGTATTAAACGTTTCTCTTGGTCACTTGAATTCTTATATCCTTACTTCTAATTCCTCACTGGTTCTCTCATTATTGACTTTTCAATCTTTCTTTTTGTCACCTCTCTCACAGTTAGATAAGCCTCTATGTTTAACTTCTAGTGAAATTTTAAGCAAGCTTTTGTTTTGTTTTTAATGGAATTTTGAGAAAACTGTCTTGTGCCAGTATTTTTATGTTTTATACAGGATAGCTGCTGGGGTGTGTGGAGGGGGGAGAGGCGCTTTAATTGTTTTTTTCCTACAAACATCATGTAATGAATCCGTTTTCAGAATTGTGTTTTAAAGTTTTCCCAAACTCTTTGTATATTGAATACCTAAAAACATTTTTTATAAAGTTTATACAATTATATTTGAATGAATAGAAACATGTTCAATGCAGAATTGTAAAGATATTTTAAGAACCATGTAACATTTCCAATTAAGTCATAGTATTTAGAAATTAAAATTGAGAGCCTCATGTTTTCTTTTGTAGACCTTTTTTTTTTAAAAAAAGTAGTTAATCTATGTGGCTTTCCTGAATGAATAAATATTATTCTGATTATCTCTTTTTATGACCTATTTCACCTGAAAAAACTATATAGAGATTAAAAGGCATTTTAGTAGATATATCTCGGAATCTGGGAACAGTGCAGACTGCTTAGATCTAAAGAGAAGAAACGACATTGGAGTGATCAAAGAGAATTCTCCCTTCTAATGCCTTACACCTGGAGCAGTTGCAGAACTGTCAATAGCACAACTACATTTATAAATATCAGAGCAGGATGTGGCAGACGGTGGGTGATACAACACAGAGTCTTGTCAAACCTTTATGTCACTAAAAAGGAGGTTCCTTTTAGTGCCAATTTTAAGATTAATGAATAATTTTAAGTAACTTAGGTCTTACAAAGTAAAATTGACTATTAAAATTGTGAATTTCTCCTTGCAATTGAAAATTTTAAGTATGAATTAACACCTCCCTTCTTTGGTAATCTTTTTCTTTGTTGAATAAGACTGTGAGAGATTTTAGTAGCTAAACTAAGGTGAAGAAAGTAGTGTTTTGTTTTCCTGAAGGATATTTTTAATGTGTTTGTGACATCCTTCTATGTTAAATCAGATTCTTTAATGTAAAGCAAAACCTATATTTTCTCTCTTCCTTTCTATCTCCCCCTCTTTTCTCTTTCCGTCGTCTTTTCTTTCTGCTTTTTGTCCTTTAAGCCTTATTTTATGTCTTGTGTTAAGGGATTCTTTTGCCACTGTTAGTAAAACATGCTTTTAGTTTTGTCTCAGTAGTTAAGGTGTGCTCTGAGGTTGTTTAGTATAAATTTACACCTACACATCATAAACTATCCACTTTATGAAAGAAAGCATACCTTTTACACTTATGAACCTTAATGTGGTACATTGTCTTGCAGTATGACATTAAACATGGGTACAGTTTGAGATTGTATCTCTCCTGCCTAAGAGCAAAGCAACAAGTGCTTCAGTAAGGAAAACCACAAGTTGCAGGATCTTCTTTCATTCAGGGGATAAAATTCTTGCCTTGATTCCATTCCTTTTCATTCTATTTTGTAATTAGGTTTCAGGAACTTTTAAAAATAAGTGTCTTGTTAATTAATATATTTATTTGAACTGAAAAATAAAGTCAGATCTTTTCTGGGAGGGAAAAATGTCTCATTTGTTTGGTTGGTTGGGCAATGAATATGGTGTTTGCCATTTAAATTAAATAGTGGTACTGTCAACTGCCATGTTTTTAAAGACAAGCTTTTCTAGAGTATTTCTGTTTTCTTTGGTACTTTTGGCAACAAGATACTTGAGAGAAAGTAAAAAACAAAATAGTCTAAATTTTAGCTTAGCACAGTGTAGTGGCTTAGGGAATGTGCTGTGCAATAAGCAAAGCTGGGCAAGTACAAACTTGGGCAAGTCACCTAACCTTTTTTTAAAATATAATATGTTTTATTTATTTATTAGTTATATTTTATTTATTTTATTTATTTATTTGTTTTTTAAAATTTATTTTTGGCTACGTTGGGTCTACGTTGCTAAGCTCAGGCTTTCTCTAGTTGCGACGAGCCAGGGCTACTCTTCGTTGTGGTGTGCTTCTCATTGCAGTGGCTTCTCCTGTTGCAGAGCACAGGCTCTAGGCACGCGGGCTTCAGTAGTTGCAGCATGCGGGCTCAGTAGTTGCAGCACGTGGGCCCTAGAGTGTGCGGGCTTCGGTAGTTGTGGTGCATGTGCTCAGTAGTTGTGGCACACAGCCTCAGTAGTTGTGGCGCACGGGTTAGTTGCTCTGTGACATGTGGGATCTTCCCGGACCAGGGGTCAAACCCCTGTCCCCTGAATTGGCAGGCGGATTCTTAACCACTGCACTACCAGGGAAGTCCCAAATCACCTAACCTTTTCAAGTTTCAGTTTCCTCTTCTGTAAAATGGGAATAATGATAGTATTTTTATAGGCTAACATTCTTAAAAGGGAAAATGGGACTCTCAGATATGCAATGAACACGTCAACAATTTTATTTAACTCTAATTAGTGTACAGGTAAGATGTTGCAATTTATTTAAAGGGGAATTCAAAGACTGGAGGTATGTGTGGTCCATGAAATCAATCTACAAATATTACAAAACTGACTTTAGTGGGGTGGTAGATTTCATTTGTGTCTCTACAGGGCAGATTTTATTTTCTGATTTTTTTTTATAGGCAATAATTATTGCTATAAGTAATATAGAAATTACAAACTCATGAAATAGCTCAAAGGTATATGCTTCATGATAGGGAAGAATAATTCTAATCCTTGTATTTTCACAGATTTTATTAAGAATAGTTGTTGAGTTGGTAACATAATTGTTTTCCCTTTTTAGCCTATTGCTATAATTTATTATTTTAATATTTTTCCTTTTATTAGTTTTGTATTCATTAAAATATAAGCATCATGAGGGCAGGCACTTTGTTTTGTTCCCTGCTGTGTGTCCTCAACATCTCCAATAATCTCTGTGACTTGGAAGACTTTCAGTGAACATATTTTGAGTGATGGAAGTGATTAATAGATACAACCCTATATGAGAAAGTTGTATTTTTCTTCACTGCTCGATTCTCTGGTTTGTATTAATTTTATTTAGTTTTTTGACAGGGCAAAAGCGTAATTTCTGTACAAGCATAGGTATTTATTTTAATCTAATTATTGAATTTTTTCTTTTAATGTCATGCATTGGTATATTTTGACAGCGATATAAACAAAGTTTTATAATAAAGAGTATTAACATTGGAGGCAAAGATCTGGATTCTAGACCTGGTTCTTCTCTGAGTGGCCGTCAACTCTTTGAGCAGTAGTTTCTTCACAAGTAAAATGAGATGATAAAACACTATAACCTTGTAGTTTATTAAGAGAATTAAATGTGATAATACACATAAATTACCTAGGAAGATTCATGGCACATAGTTAATGATCAAAAAAGCTTAGCTGTGCTGTTAAACTATTATTTTAGTTGGGTTTGATTTTTGGTGTGTTATTTCATGGAGTTGTAAACGTTTATGTTTATTCTGTAAAAGCAGTCATTTCAATAGTGTCCTAAAAATCTGTGCTTACATATACAGTTAGTTATATAACTGTCTCTGATTTGAAGGACTCACACGTGTAATGTAATACAGTGGTGATTTGTCACATAAATAATAGATATGATAAAGTAAAATGTGGGACCCTAATGAATACCCTTTTATAAGTTGGTATTCAAGATGTTTACATTCTTTTTAATACATGCTCTCATAAGATATTCACCATACTGAATAAAATAACATTGTGATTGTTACTTGGAACAATGAACAATTTAGCTAACTTCTGAAGCTTAAATCAAAGGTTTGAATTTTGCTTAACAATACATTTTGAGCTATATAAATAAGGAATTTTAAAGCATTTGATAATCATTTAAGGTTCCCCATTAAGCCCTGAATTTAGTTGATAATATCCAAGACAAAGCATATAAGAAAATAATGGGTTTTTTTTTAATTTTAAGTTGAGTATTATTGCAAAATGTTCTTGATTCCACTGGAAGAAATTCAAATTATGTAAAAGAAAATGTTTCAGACAGTTTTTATTGTAGCAGTACTTTATGAATAGGCTCTTGAATATAGCAGCTTATTGATAAAAATTTTGAATTTGTAAATGAATCAGGCATCTGTCTTAAATCTTATGAAATTGCTCTTCATTCTTCATAGATATAGTCTGCATATTGTGGTTCACTATCAACTTCTGGAATCTATAATAATGAATTGTCAAGTTGAGAATCTGTGATATTACTTTCCAGGTTCTACTAATTTGCCTGCTAGTCATCTTTAACTGTAAGAAAGTGAGCCAAAAGCTGGCTTCCTAGGTACTATCCTGTTACTCTATCCTGTACATTGCTGCTTATAGGTGACCAAATACTGAGAACCCCCATTCCCCACTTCTTGTCTTTTGTTTTCCCCCTCAGAGGCATTGTTGCCATCCATTAAGAGCCAGTAACTTACTATTTTCTAAGTTTATTTCTGTACCAGTCAATATTCTTATTCCATCTTTGGCATTTTCAGGAGCATGTATTCACATTGATTTATAAAGTTATTTAAGTATATACCTGTATAATATTTGTATTATTAGGAAATGAAAGGCCTGATCTTCTGTTAATGAAATTTGAAATAAGTGCAAGGTAAATAGGATGAGGTATATTTTCTCTTTTTGAAATTAAACTATGTGTATGTTTGGCCCTAAAGATAGATATGTATGCATGTATGCACAGAGTTTGTGAGGTAAAATGAATTGACCTAAGGAACCTTATCTCATTCTACTGTCCTACCTGGATCCCTCCCATGTAAAGCGTTTAGAATCCAGTATGCAGTGATACAATGCTTGGCCTCATTTTCATAGACCTTACTTGGTAGTAATTGTGGTCCATCCCATCATGACAGCTATAATTTCCTTCTTTCACAAAGTCTCTACATGAAAATTAACGGCTATGCAGTGAGCTTTTCAAATAAGGGAGAAGAAGATTGGATGGATGGGTGGAAGTTAGCTGACCATTGAGAAGCTCTGTTCTTGGTAGGTGTAGCAGGTTGATTGCATGTGGTGTCTAGTTAAATTGAAGAACTTTGCCGTTTACTGTTTGTGTATTTAGAAGTGATTTAACAACATGTAAGACAAAACTGAAAATTTTGAGGATTTAAAAATTTGA
Source organism: Leucopleurus acutus (assembly GCF_964270905.1). Classification (NCBI taxonomy): domain Eukaryota; kingdom Metazoa; phylum Chordata; class Mammalia; order Artiodactyla; family Delphinidae; genus Leucopleurus; species Leucopleurus acutus. The sequence continues at coordinate 58,459,618 of NC_139156.1, read as the reverse complement.
GATCTGGCAGAATAAGAAACTTAGAGAGGTTTGATTTTTTTTCCCCCTAATAATCTGCTTATTATTTATTTATTCCTCCACAGAGCCCCCTTCCCCCCCCCCCCCCCCCCACACACACACACACGGACACTGAGGAGGTTGTTTGGAATGGGTTACAACCTGGGACCTGGAGTCTTGAAATCTGAGGCACCCTCTTCCGTCATTTTGTGGCTTAGGTGGGGGTATTGTCCAGGCAGAACTGGTGTCTCCGTTTGGATACTGCAGAAGGAAGGGGAACCTAGGCACACCCATAAAGGTGGCCATACCCAGAGGAGTTGATTGGCAGGCTGGAACACAAATTTTCTCGATAAAGGCACTTTTACCTCAGTTGTGGGCTGGGAGGAATTATTTCGATGGCGGTGTTATTTGCAGGATGCTGAGAGAAATGAAGGGAGTTCACCTACATTGGCCATCTGCAGGGTCAGTAGGGGCTGCTGTATGTCTTTGCTGCCGCAAGGGGAAGGTAATGTAGGCATCATAGCCAAAGAGTAATGTAGGGATTAGGCCCAGTACCCCTGCAACGATTTTGGAGTGGTTTCCTCTCTCACCAAGCACAACAATGGAGGTGATCAGGTAGAGGATGACCACTACTAGGATTCAGAAGAAATCACTCCAAGGCCAGTTGATGATCTGTATCTTGGTGTGCAGGTCACACATGTAGATGACAAAGAGAGCAGCAAAGATCATCTCTGTCACCGACAAGGAGGAGTATGCTGATGTTGAGGCACCGAAGCAGATCAGAATCACCAGGCACGATATAATTTCAGCAAACAGGAGAATTCCCTGTCGGGGGCGTGAGAAGTTGGAGCAGGCGGCCCAGCAGCCGGGGCCGAGAGGCGCTCGGAATCCACCATGGCGTGGACCGGAGTCCTGAGAGGCGCAGAGGATCTGCTTGCTTGTGGGTTTGAGGACGGTGCACACCCAGACATCTTGCCCGCTGTCTGACCGGGAAGGGGGTCCTTGGGCGAAGGGAGAGGTTTGATTTTATGAAAGCAATACCAGTTATAGTCCTTTATGAAGATAGCATACAATTTATGCAAATATAATAATTAAATAATATGTTTCATTAGATAGATCAGATTACTTTCAGTTATGTTCAGAATAGTAATTATTCATATTTATGGACCACTAGGGATTTGTGCTTTATGTAACAGTTGTCACCTTCTCTCTCTCTTTTTTTTAAACTAAATTTATTTTTGGCTGCGTTGGGTCTTTGTTGCTTTGCACAGGCTTTCTCTAGTTGTGGCGCGCAGGTTTCTCATTGCGGTGGCTTTTCGTTGCGGAGCATGGGCTCTAGGCGCACGGGCTTCAGTAGTTGTGGCACACGGGCTTAGTTGCTCCACAGCATGTGGGATCTTCCCTGATCAGCGTTCGAACCTGTGTGCTCTGCATTAGCAGGCGGATGCTTAACCACTGCGCCACCAGGGAATTCCCGTCACCTTCTCTTGTATTAAAAATTGAATGAAATGTTCATCAGGTAGACTAATACAACTCACATAGGAAAGTAATATTTGAACCATGTGATTTATCTAAAAATACTGGGGAACTAAAAAGTAATATCTCTGTGAAGCATTCATATAAATGTGTCATTTGTCTGAAATAGTGAAGGTCTAAGTATATAGAGCAGTACTTTAAATTATTTAGAGTAGGTCATTTTCCCTTCCCCAAACTTATAGATTTAATCCTACCCTGAGGAAAATTATACTAAATGTGAAAGATTGTAGTCAGTAATAACGTAGTCAGTGTTGCATTTTTTTTAAAGCAGGGACTATCAATTCTTAACCATCTTCTTTAGGCCCCTGTGGGATGAAGGTTAATTTTATAGCAGCAGAGACTACAAGTAATGTACATTGCTGGGGACATGTACAAAGCTGACTTGATAGGGCTTGTACTTTTAGAGTGACTGTATAGTAGGTGGAAGTAGCAAGCTCAGCCTTTGGGCTCTTCTGTGTGTAATCAAACCTTTCATGTAGGAAGTTGTGGCAGGTTGATACTTCCCCCTTATACCCCCTTATTTGTAGGGTTTCTTAACATTTTTTAAATGGTTTTAATTGTTAAACTTAGAACACATTTTAGAAAATTGAAATGTAAAGAAAGAAAAATGACAGTAACCTCTTTTTTATTTTCCAGTTGTATGTGAGTCAGTGTGTGTTTACATAGTTCTACAATTAGAGAACTTGGAGGAGAAAACAGTTTCCTTTGTTTTTTTTAAGTAAATTCAGTTTGTGTCATGTAGTTTTACAGAGCCACCAAACCACAATCTTAGGGAAAATAATGTAAAAAGATTATTCCAAATGAAGGAAAATGGGCAAAGAACAGTATATTTCTTGAATGTGGTGCTTAGTTCTGGGAACCATATATTTAGAATACATGACAAACTTCTCGTTGTAGATGACGTTGGGCAGTTTTCCTATAGCTTCCTGTGCCTCCGTTTGCTCATTTGTACACTGTAAAATGCACACTGTACACTTGGGGTTGTGAGGGTGAAATGTAAAATAAAAAATGGAAGAGTATGTACTACTAGGTAAGGTGCTAGCACATGAAATCGTTATCACAGATGTTATTAAACTTCAGTATCATCATCATCATTAAAGATTATGTGATTTAGTTTCTCAGTGTTTTCACAACATATTTATATGAATAGGTGGTACACATTGATATATTGCACTGTTGAGAGCCATTTTCAAAATAGTCCTTTAGTTATACATTTATTAAATTGCTGCTCTGCTTACTGTGACTTCTCAGAAGTATAGTGTTATGGGTGGGATGTTACATAGAAATGTAGGGATTGAAGTAAGTGTTGTCATTTCATAAAAGTTAAATCTCCCAGTACTCTCTCTCATCCTTTTGGTTAATGATAAAAGTTTGTTGGGAATTCCCTGGTGGTCCAGTCGTTAGGACTTGGTGCTTTCACTGCTGAGGTCCTGGGTTCAATGCCTGGTTGGGGAACTAAGATCCCACAAAGCCGTGTGATGCAGCCAAAAAAAAAAAAGTTTGTCTTCCACAGAACTAAATGCATCTTTTAATTTAATTCTCTAATGTTACTCTATTTGTATTTACCAAAATGCAATATGCATGTTTTGGTTTTTAAAGTATCTCTCTCAAGTTCTTTGACATTCTTTCATTTAAAAGGTAGAGCCTAATTTCCCTGTTGTTGAATATGCCCAGACTTAGTAACTTGCTTCTAACAAATAAAATGTGTTAGAGTTGTGTGTGGCATTGATGATGTGCATTGATGTGTGGCATTGATGATGGGCTGTTTCTGAGGCTAGGTATTGTTGCTTCCACATTGTTTTCTTTTGGATGCCCATAATAAGAAAGTCAACTGCTGTGTCATGAGGACGCTCAGTCATCCTACAGAGAGGCCCTCATGACAACGAACTAAAGTTTTTTACCACCAACGAGCACCAACATGCTAGCCATGTGCAGGAGCCAGCCCCAATCACCATAACCTAATGAGATACCCTGAGACACAACTCCTTTGCTAAAACACTCCCAAATTCCTGACCCATAAAAAAAGCTATATAAAGTTATGTTTCTTATTTTAACTCACTGTGTTTGGCAACAACAAATAACTAAGAGGCACAAAGTCCAAAATTTTAAAAGGTCAAGAGTATGTAGGGAAAAGTAGATTTTCCTCCTGTGCCCATACTCTGCTCACCCAGTTCACATAGTTAGATGTGATTCCTGTAACAAGTTTCTTGTGTTCTTCCAGAAATATTTTATTTCTTTACAGCTATGTGCATATCTATTAATGTGTATTTTCTGCATATGTTGTACTGTATACACAGTTTTGTATTTTCATTTTTTTTCTTCATATTATATCTTGGAGATTGTTCCATACCAGTATGAAATAGATATGGCTGATTCTTTTTAATGGCTATAATGGTCCATTCTATGATAGTATTATAATTTTTTTTAATAAATAAATTTATTTATTTATTTTTGGCTGCATTGGGTCTTCGTTGCTGTGTGTGGGTTTTCTCTAGTTGTGGTGAGCAAGGGCTACCCTTTGTTGCGGTGCGCAGGCTTCACATTGTGGTGGCTTCTCTTGTTGTGGAGCATGGGCTCTAGGTGCGTGGGCTTCAGTAGTTGTGGCATGCGGGCTCAGTAGTTGTGGCTCACAGGCTCTAGAGCGCAGGCTCAGTAGTTGTGGCACACGGGCTTAGTTGCTCCACGGCATGTGGGATTTTCCCGGACCAGAGCTTGAATCCATGCCGCCTGCATTGGCAGGCGGATTCTTAACCACTTTACCACCAGGGAAGTCCCAGTATTATAATTCGTTTAATGAATCTCTTACTGTTTAACATTTAGATGGTTTACAAAGATACTTTAGAAGTACCTTAATATGCATGTTATTTTCCAGCTGTATATCTTTTTTTTTTCCTATGTGGGAGTCACATAGAAGGTTACATCTGAATAGGTTTTTTTGTTTTTGTTTTTTAATATTTATTTATTTGGCTGCTCCAGGTCTTAGTTGTGGCATGCAGGATCTTTAGTTGCAGCATGCAAACTCTTAGTTGCAGCATGTGGGATCTAGTTCCCTGACCAGGGATTGAACCTGGGCCCCCTGCATTAGGAGCATGGAGTCTTAGCCACTGGACCACCAGGGAAGTCCCTTCCATCTGTGTATGTTTTTAATTTAGTCCTAGAAATAAGAATTGCTGGCTGAAAGAGCATAAGCATGGTAAATTTTTATACAAATTGTCAAATTTGTCCACATAAACATTTTACCAATTTTTATTTCTATCAGAACTGAATGCATATATTTGTTTTAATACATCCTTACCAATTCAGAATATAATCAGGGTCTTCTTTATCAATATGCTGTGTAAAAAGTAAGATCTCATTGAAAGTTTACATTTACATTTCTCTGGATGACATGAATTACTTGGATGGAGTGAACTATTTTCTGAGAGAAATAAATTACCAAAATTCATTCTAAAAAGAGAAAAATCTGTGTGGTGTAATGCTCATATAAGAAATAGAGCAGATTATCAAAGAGCCTCCTCTCCACAGGAGTAAAAATCCTAGGTGACTTCACTTGGCAAATACACCAGACTTGTGAACATCAGATTATTCTAAGATAATTAAACCATTGAGCAGCATAGGAGGAAAAAAACCCTTCTAGATTCTTTTCTTTCAAGCTGGTCTCCCATTGATACTATAACCCAACAAGGATAGCAGAAAGAAAAATAAGCAAGCATAAAACTAAAAGTATAGATTAATACTATTTTTGACTGTTGTGAAAAAAAGCCCAAATACAATATTTGGAAATAAATTTAGTACCACATTAATAATTGTCAGTGACCAAGTTGAAAAGTTAATTCTGGGAATGCAAGGATGGTTCAGTGTTACAAAATCTGTAATTTGTTCTCATAGCAATAAAACAAAAGAGAAATAGGATCTTCTATGGAGATGCTAAAACAACTTCCATTAAAGAAAATAGATATATGTTTTCTTAATAGAATCTGTCTCTCTCAACTCCAATGCCAGTATCATATTTTATAGATAAAATAGGGAAATAAAATTAACACTACCTTTGTTGAGTCTGTTGTGGAAAACCCCAATAGAATGAAGTGAATACTGTTGTAAACAAAGAATTAATAAACTAGGTGGATTTAAAATTTAGGTGCTTAAATTAATAGATGGGATAAACAAACTATAAACCTCATTTAAAGTAGCAAACAAAAAGATAAATACCTTTTGGACAGACATTGTTTTTATTCTGGTTTTCTGCAATCTCTCCCCCACCACCCGCCTTTCATATTTCCTGTTTTTATTTAAGCATACTTTTTCTTTTCTCTTATTTTTATTTCTATTTGTTTTCTGTCTCTATCCTTCCATTGCCATGTGACTTTATATATTCATTGCTTTGAGCTGTAAGAATAATTTAATACCAGAAACATTACAGATAGCTATATTACAATGCATACAGAAAATATAGTTAATATAATTTACTATTGTAGCTTACATCAAAAAGTACAAAAATAAGCTAATTCTTGGGCTAATTTTTGTTTTTTTACAGATGCAGGGAAATGCCTGAATTTCAATCTTATACACCACAGTGTGTTTTGAAAGTTTCGTATCATGCTTCTAGTTTTGAAAACCATTCTTTATTTTTATTTCTCAGAAATATGATACTCTAAAATAAATATATTGATAAATGATTATTTAAGTCATTCTACTTCAATTGAAGTAGGAAAGCCAGAATAATTTAATATCCCAGAAGAATAACAAAATAAAAATCAGTGGTAATTCTGTGTAACATTAGCCTATATTTCTATTTCTTTAACTTTGAAATCGTTTGTTGCCTTTAGCTGGATCATATTTCTTGAGTTTTACTTTAATAGTAATTTTGCTAATGTAAAAAGTTACTATATAATGTCATTAGTAATGTCATGCTCTATCAAGCTGATGCTCTCTTAAAAATTGTTGATCATAACAATATGAAATGAGGGAGGTATATGTAGTTATGAAAGACCTTAACATTACTGTGTATCTTTTTATTTAAGTGCAAAGTATACTCATATTGTTTCTATCACCAGTATTTTTTTTTTTAATGGTATAAGCACAAAGAGCTATATTATGATGGTGAGACTATGAAAAGGTAAATTTATGGTTAGCTTCCAAATCTGCTCTAGTGTTTATTACCATCTGGTCTCTTTGGAGACTATTATAACTATTCATGGGAGTGTTTTCAACACAAAAAAAGGATGGTTTGTGTATTGGCAGAAAGCAAAAAATACCAGTGGTTAAAACCATATGTAGTTTTCTTAGAATTAGGCAAGGGAAATGAACTGAAGAACTAATTGAGAATCATTAGTAGTTATGTGGTTTATCTCAATTTTGTCAGAATTCATTCATAAAGGACAAAATATTGTACAAGAAAAACTGAAGGTAGTGGAAATACAACAATAACTCCATTTGGCGTATTATTTTATTTTCGTTCTAATCAGTGAAATGTTAAGATGGTCTCAAATCTTGATGTAAACCTCAGAAATAAAATGAGGAATATATGTCAAATTTGAGGACTTTTTAAAAATAAAAACAGAAAGATATTCATGTTAAAATAATTATAGAGATGAACACTAGAAAAATGCCTTTATTAAAGGTATTTGTCTTGAATATAATGCAAACATATTATTTTAAATAATTTTATGTGTGTCCTGGACTTATATTACTCTTAAGGAGTAGAAGTAGTTTGCAGTGTTTTAAGCTTAAGTTGATTTAATAGTAAAAGGATAAAAAGAAATATCTTTTCACTTTTCCATTCTAAGAGTTGGAGAGAGGTCTATAAAAAAAATGAGATGACAAGTCAAAAAATTGAATTCATCTATTTTTATTCAGCAGTTTTAAACAAAAAATGCCTGGTGGGCTGGGAATATACAGGAAATTTAAATTTGTGATCAAGAATAAGAAATGCATTTGTGGTTTAAAAAAGAAATACCAGCATGTCACATTAAAGTTATGGTGTCTACAGTATTGTACAGTTAGCAGGAAAATGTATTACATCAGGGGCTATGTTGCACTTTAGAGAGCTAGTATGGGGATGCGGATGAAGAGAATAACTCCGTAGAAGGCACGACCATTAATAATCCAGTCAGAGAGGAAGAATTTTGCTGTCTCCCATGTAACATAAAACAGATGTTACATTCTATTAAAAACCTTCTTAACTAGAATGAATGTTTAGATCACTGGTCAATAGGAGAAACATGAACAATGGTAATTTAATGATTTTGAAAATTTATTGTTTGTCAGTTAATATTGGTGGTAGGGAGGGTGAAGGGAAGCTTGCTAAATGTTATTGTATTTTGGATATCTTAATTTAGAAAGCTGAAAGGCAAGAGTGAACTATATTTTTAATTTATTTTACAAATTTTAGCTATTTTCTTTCTCAGAAATTGTTGTAAAAACCAAGAAATTTAGAAACTGAGTTCTGATTTAATAAATCTGAATAGGTGATTTAAATATATCTAAAAGTGTTTAATTTATTAACTTTAAATGAAAGCTGGAAACATTGTTAAGTAGTTGGCAGTTGAAAGAAGACATATGGAGAAAAGGCCACTGGGGATGTTTCCACAAAGTCCTAGGTATCATTTCCTTTTCTTTTTTAAAAGATTTACCTTTTTTCCCCCAGTATTGTTTTGCATAAAAAAATTTTTAGGTGTAATGTACATAAAATAAAATTGACCTTTTTAATGTACAGTTGTATAAGTTCTGACGTAAGCACACAGTCATGTAGCTACTACCAGGAGCAAGATATGTTTTAGTTCCAGCACCCTAAAACTTCCCCTGTGCTCTTTTGTAGTCAGCCTTTCCCCCACCGCAGCTCCTAGCGATCACTGCTCTGTTTTTGTTGGCAGAGACAGACTTCCTTGCTTGGTGTGCCAAGACTGTAAGGCTCTGACTGCTCTCTTTCCTAGGACATTTCTCAGTATTACTTATATAGCTGGTGGACTTAAAACATGAGGTAACTGTCTCTCCCCATTCAAAGAGCAGACTTAGTTGCTGTTTGCTATAAAATTGGTAGATTCCCTAAGCTTTATGTTCCTCACCTGCCAGTGCAAACCCAGTGAGTGCATGCATAGCATCTATCTGAACCATCCTGTTACCTGCATAGGACTTGGGGCAAGGGGAACTGGTGCAAATATGCCCATGTTCATGTGCCTTGACTTGAGTAAAATATAATCTTTTGCCTTTCATCCAGGGGTCTCGTGTCTTCTGCCCTTGTCTGTGAATCAGCATCAGACCTTTTTGTTGTTGTTGTTAGCTTTTAAAACAAGGTAGAATCAAATTCCATATCATAGTTTTCTGTTTCTACAGTTTTGCCTTTTCCAGTGTTTCATATTGATGAATCTAGCTCCTGGCCAAAAACCTGTGTGTGATTTTTCAGGCCAATCATAGGGATCTACAAAGGTTTTACTTGGTGGGGTTTATGTGGGAAAGCTGCCTTCCCCACACCAGACTTGGTGTAAAGCCAATGAATTGCTGTCTCTGAAGGGAGTTGCAGTCAAGGACTCATCCCACCTGGCCAGCTATGCTCTTACACATGTCAGTATTCCTAGCCCAAGCACCTTAATTTGGAGGCCCCTTTATCTGGGGCTTTTGTTGAGGCCTGGCTTAGATGCTTCTGTCAAGACTTTTTTATTAGGGAAGTGACAAAGAACTTTGGAGACACCTTTCTGTACTGTGACTTAGAACTCAATACTATTCTGCACCTAGCTCTCTCCCTTCCATCTTACCCCAGATTCAGGGTCTTAAAACTTCAGAACCCTTTTTTAGGGGCTCCCTTGGCAGTGAAACAACTCCCGCATCTGTGCAGATTCACCTGATCCTTGACCAGTGTACTGGTCCTTGGGGGAAAGTGGACACTTTCTCCGATTTACCGTCTTTCTTGTAGTATCACAGTAAGTGATGAAAGACTTAATTATTACTTTCACTTTGGCTTGTCTTTTTTGTTTGTTTGTTTTGTCATGAGGCTTGTGGGATCTTAGTTCCCCGACCAGGGATTGAACCTCACCCTGAGCAGTGAAAGCACAGAGTGAAAGCACAGTGAAAGCACAACTGGACCACCAGGGAATTCCCTGGCTTATTGTCTTAATCGACTACTCTGAAACCTGGCAGCTCGCCTCTCTCCAACTCACTTGAGTTCCTGACACACATAAATAGAATCATATAGTGCATAGCTTTTGAATCTTGTTTCGTTTAGTTGGCATAAGTGCATCAGAGATTGTCATCCCTTTTGTTGAGTATCCGTAATTTGTTTCTTTTATGGCTGAGTAGTGTTCCGTCATGTTGATGTACTGCAACTTGTATATCCATCCCCAATGGAGGAATATTTAGATTGTTTCCAGTTTTGGTGATTACTAGTAACTCTGCTATAAACATTTCTGTATAAGTTTCTTTATACAGACATACATTTTCATTCCACTAGAAGTAAGATTGCTGGATCACATGCTTCATAAGGAACTGCCTAAGTGGCTGTATCATTTTACATTCCCACCAGCAGTGTATGAACAGTTTTATTGGCTTCACATTTTTGCCAGCACTTGGTATTGTTAGCTTTTGTTATTTATTCACTGTAACAGGGGTAAAGTAGTATCTCATTGTTTTAATTTACACTTCCTAATGATGTTGAATATATTTTTATGTTTTTTTTACTATCTGTGTATCTTCTTCAGAGCAGCGTTCAGATCATTTTAAAAATCGTGTTGTTCATTTTATTATTGAGTTTTGAGATTTGTTTATATTTTCTGAATATGTCTCTTGTCAGATATATGATTTGCAAGTATTTTCTCCCATTATATTCTTGTCTGTTAATTTTCTTAACAGTAACTTTCAATGAGCTGAAGTTTTTACGAATGTATCAGTCTGTTTTTTACAGATAATGCTTTTATGTGATACTCTTTGCCTAATGGAGGGTCAGAAAGATATTCTTCTATATTTTCTCCTAGAAATTTTATAGTTTTAGTTTTTACATTTAGGTCTGTGTTCCATTTTGCGTTAATTTTTGTGTTTGTAGGATGAGATAGGAAGTGTTCTTTTTTTAATACCCACTTTGGCATATGGGTATCCACTTGTTCCAGCCAGTACCCTTTCCTGAAGTCTTTTTAAATCACTTTAATTGCCTTTTGTACCTTTTTCAAAAATCAATTATATGGTTGTTTTTCTGTACTATGTGTTCTGTTCCATTGATCTATATGTCTATCCTGTCTCCAATATGCTGCCCTGATTACTGCAGCTTTCTAATAACCCTTGATATGTTTGTTTTCTGTGGTCTCTATAATCATGTTACATTGAATCTAGAAGTTGAAATTATTACATTTCAGAGGTTGAAAATTTCTTACATTTGTAGTCATAAGCGTCTATAAATTTTCACTATTGAATTTTGATTTAATGTACATATTAGAAATTGTTTCAATATGCAAAGTGCTGTTAACTTACAGTTGAAGAGTTTTGTAATAGTGACTTTATTTAATAGTAATAAGTAGAAAAATTAAATAGATAAAGGAAAACTTATACATCTTATTGTCACTGCTTTTTTGTCACTACTTTTTTTAAATGTTTTTATTTTTAATGAGACTTATTTTGTTTTTGTGGGTGGTTTAATTTTTATAGGTTTTCCCAGCAGGAGAACCTAGAACAAGGATTTTAAAACAAATAGCCAATTTGGAAGATGTAGGTAACTTTGGCAAGGGTGGCAGGAGGCGATTCAGGGAACACAAAGCAGCTAATAAAAAGTCATTAATCGAACTACCACGATAAGTTACTGGGGCTTTATCCTGTGGGGAAATTTTGAGAAAAATCAGTGTTGAAATCGATTTCAGAATTAACTCACTGGAAATGCAAGTATATTTCCTGTTATTGGCTGTGGAGTGCAATTTGGAAGGCTGTGCACCTGCCTAGTGCCCAGGTGGGCACAGCAACTTTCACCAGTTCAGGAGAAAATGCCTCTGGCACAGAGAGGAAGCTTCTAGCTTTTGGAAGCCTGGAGCCAGGGGAAATTGTTAGGTCCAAAGGATATGGGAAGGGCACTGACAGCATCTGATGCGTGCCCTATGACTTTTAAGTCCCTTTTCTGGGTTATCATAATAAATAGCTTTTATCAAATGATCCCTATAATGATATTTTCTAAATAAATTAGATTATATTTTCTGTACTTATGTGTCTGTCTCCACTTTTTATTCATAAAGCTTCATTAACTTTTTGTATATTTATCCTTGTCATACTATGTAAAAGAGCTAATTAACTACACACTTGGAAATATTGTATATTCCCTTTTCAGGTAATGTTAAAATGTTAAATGATAAAAGAGGATACATAAGATGGTAAATAAGCATATAAAACGTTTTCAATACCTTTAGCCATCAGAAGAGTGCAAATTTAGAAAATGTGATAATTAGCTAAAATTTTTAAATGATAACAGTAACAAGTGCTGATGAGAATGCAGAATGACTGGATCTCTCATACATTGCTGGTGGGAATGTAAAATGGCACAGCCACTCTGGAAACAGCTTGGCATTTCTTATAAAATTGAACATACATTTTCATGACTCATCAGTCAGATTCCTGACCATTTGTCATAGAGAAATGAAAACTTACATTCACGCAAAAACTTGCTACACATATAGTCATAGCACTTTATTTGTTATTGCCCCGAAGTGGAAACAATACGAATAACCTTCAGCAAGTGAATGGATAAACAAACTGTGATACACCTGTACAGTGGAGTACTACTCAGCTTTAAAAAGGAATAAAATATTGCTACAGACAACTTGCATGGATTTCAAGGGGGTTACACTGAGGGAAAAAAGCCAATCGCACATATTTACATTCTGTATGATTCCAATTGTATAATGTTCTTGAAATGAAAAAAAATTAGTCTTATAAAACATTACAGTGGTTGTCAGAGGTTAAGGATGAAGGTGAAAGGTAGATAGTGTGAATGTAAAGGAGTTGCACAAGGGACTTTCTTGGTGGTGATGGAAGAGTTCTATATCTTAATTGTGGTAGTGGTTGCACAAACGCATACAGCGTATAAGATCTCATAAACTGTACACATACAGAAATGAGAGTGCATGTAAAAACTAGTGAAATCTGAATGGGGTCTTCAGTTTAGTATTGTACCAATGTCAAGTTCTTGGATTTGAAAATGGACTATGGTTATGTAATATGTTATCTTTAGGGGAAGCTGGGAGAAGGTAATGTGGGAGCCTTCTATATTATTTTTGCAACTTCTTGTGAATCTAACATTAGTATTTGGTCATTCAGTATGTTCTATTTATTGACACTCTTTTCATCTTATATTTAAGCTGATTATTTCTTCATGACAGAATAATCTCATGATATGTACTTAAAATTTGCTTTAAAGTTAGGGATTAAAAGACTATGAAACTAATTGTATGAAAATTAATTTTGTAAACTATTTGTCCCTTGGGTGTTACTTTTTTAACCTTTTCACAGAATTTCAAAATTGCAAATATAATTAGAATAGTTTTATTTTTTAAATGAACTCCTTTATAGACTATATTAGACAACACTCATGATGTCTTCAGAATTCTAGGCTATAAATCGAAACTTTTGGTGGTGACCCATCTCATTGATATAAACATGTAATTTTCTCTTCCTGTAACATTCTTTTCCTTCATTTGACCAGTTTGTGCCCATTTCATATGTCTCAGCTTAAATGTGACTTTCTTGTGGAGGTCTTACTTCTGACACTCCTCTTTCCCCCAAAATCTGTCTTTGGTGCTACTCAGGTATGCTCCTATACCAAGTTGGATTCATTTTACAGATGTACAAAGTGACCAGATAATGGGCAAGTTAATCAGCCTACTGAGACGGTGGCATTTGGCATAAAATATCAGAATACACCCTAAATCTTAAATGTGTGAATCAATTATTTAAAACAGGAGACCAGCCAACCTATTCTAGTGATGCTTAACAGAGATGTATTTGTAACTGGTAGAAGAAGAATCACTCCCTGGGTACAAGATCAATTGCTGTTTGTCTTATTCACCTGAAGATAAATTGCTTTCTCAGATTTTGCAGACTTCCTTTTCCTAAAAAAATGATTTATTAAAGTGGAGGTTCCTTTATTATATCACTTACTCTTCGCTTTATAATACTTTTATATTGAAGGAAGCCCAGAGGTCAACAGTAAGTAGTCTTGTCTTTTCTGCTTTTTATTTCACTGTTATTTTTAAACCAGTTGATGAAATTCCCTTCCATTTTGAAGAGCCATTTTTCACCTACACATGAGGAAATTTAAACTATTACAGCTGATATTAACATTCTGTTACTATAAATTGTCTTTGGTTTGTTAAAAAATATATATATATATAAATTTATATTTATTAAGTGTAATTTTAGGATTCAGATCTATTGACCAGAAAAAGTAGGGTTTTTTTTTGGTATGAGGGAAAGAAACGGTATAAAATACTGGTTAATAATCTAAGGAAATGTTTTCAATGTTTCATTATGTATCTGAATTTTGCATTGTTTGTATTATATGAGAAAAACTTGGTTGTTTCCCTATATTCCCATATATTTTTTTGACAGTTTGAGAAGTATGACAGTTTTCATTTCTTCACCTAGTAATTTTTCAATCTTAAAATATATTTTTAAAATATTTATTCATCTAAATATTTGTTTATTTAAATAAATATATATTTATATATATATATATATAGCTAGCTGCACCAGGTCTTAGTTGTGGGACATGGAATCTTTGTTGCAGCATGCGGAATCTTTAGTTGAGTCATGTGGAATATAGTTCCCTGATCAGGGATCTAACACAGGCCCCCTGCATTGGGAGCACAGAGTCTTAGCCACTGGACCACCAGGGAAGTCCCTTAAAATATTTTTTAAACCAGGTTTTAGAAGATGTATTCTGGTTCCTAGTTTGGGAACTCTGAAAGTTACTATTCAAAACTGTAAGCAAATACATCTTTTATGAAAATGAGGGCATATGTCCCATTTGCTTTGGTAAAGTGAATAGAAATATGGACTGTTCTGGAAAATCTAGGATATATAGTTTCAATGTATATATATAATCTAGGTACATGGATTAACATCGGGGAATCAAAATAGAGTCAAGAAATAAACTCAAATAGAAATGGAAATTCAGGAAGAATATATATATAAAACTGGCAACCAGTGGAGGAAAACTAAGGAATTGCTATTTGTGGGAGAATTTTTTGCCACTCAATGTGCTTTCTTAATGTTTTAATCATTTTTATAACATGCTGTGTATTACCAATTTTAAATAAGTACATAATTTTGAAAAATTAAAATGAGTGGCAAATTTTTATAGGAGCAGTTTATTTAATCAATATTTAATTGTCCATTTGCAAAATATAATTATACCAGGATTAGTATGATCTGTAGAATATTGGACGCTGTCTTTCAAATACTTTTTTAAAAAATTGTCAACCTTCTTCCATAAAAAATATCTTAGTAATTAACTCTATTCATTAGACATTCACCATTATCCTTTATGTCAGAAATTTAGAATGAGAGAAATTTTATGACGACCTGATTGATGAACATTTGTCCTCATTTTCTTGTGCTATAGCCTTTGAGACATCCAGAGTTACAATTTTCTACTTACAGTTTTTTCCCTTCTCTTTGGTAGTATACTGGCACAAGTATATTCAAAGTAATAATGTCTGTCTTACTTTCTTTTCAAAGTAATGTCAAAAATCATTTTAATTTTTACTATGCTTTTGCCAGAATTTCTTATACTTGCCATAATGTATTTTACACATTGAAATAATTTTTGAATTTATTGCTTTTGCTTCTTGCTGTCTCTGGTTTTGTTTGTTTGTTCATTTGTTTTGCTGTCTATTTATGCCCTTTTCAGAGTTTTATATGTGTTTGGACTTACTTATTGCAAAATCCACCATGTGTTAGCTCTCCTAATAGTTCCCCATGTCATGCAGTTGCTTGCATAATACAAGTAACTATTCTTGGAGTTTTGTATGTTTATTTATTTGGCTGTCATTTTATTGAAAATTGTTTGACAGTTGTTTATTTATGAACGTCCTTAGTACAGAAATATGCAGTACAAGACCAGTGTGCTCAGGTTTGTGCTTAATTGTTGCTATATGTGTATTTTCAAATTTTTGAAGACTTAAAGAACAGTAAAACATGTACTTAGCATAAATGTTACTGCTCCTTGGTACCTTTAAACTGTCCTTTAACTTTTTAAACCTTTGTTCTCATTCTACTTTAAAAAATAGTTTTGTTGCAATATAATCCACATACCATACATTTCGTCATTTAAAGGGTACAATTCCATTGTTTTTAGTATATTCATATGTATGTGTAGCTACCACCAGTGTCAATTTTAGTACATGTTCATCACCTCAAAAAGAAACCCCATACTCTTTAGTTATCACTCCCTGGTCCTCCCCCATCCCTATTCCACATGAATTTTGGAATCAGCTTGTTCATTTCTACAAAAAATACAGCTTGGACTCTAATTAGGATCAATATAGGTATTAATGACCGTATTAACAGTGTGAAGTCTTCTGATTCATAACATGGGATGTTTTTCCATTTATTTAGATCTTTAAATTCTTTCAACAGTGTTTTGAATTTTCAGAGTATAAGTTTTGCACGTTAAAGGAAATATTCGGTATTTCCAAATATTTTTTATTTTTGATGTTATTGTAAGTTGAATTGTTTTCTTGATTTCATTTTTGGACTGTTCATTGCAAGTGTATAGAGACACAATTCATTACTTAAATATTGATCTTGTTTCCTGTACCTTTCTGAACTCATTTATCAGTTCTAATATTTTTCAGTGAATTCTTCAGCGTTTTCTATGTACTAAATATGTCATCTACAAATAGAGTTTTACTTCTTCCTTTCCGATTTGGAAGACATTTATTTATTTATTTACTTATTTATTTTGCTTAATTGCTTTGACTAACACCTCTAGGCCTCTAGTATAATGTTGAAGAGAAGTGGTGAGAGTAGACATCCTTGTGTTGTTCCCCGTGTGAGGGCAAAGGTATCCTGTCATTCACTATGTTGTTTACTGTGGGTTTTTCTTTTGGTTTTTTTTTGGTTTTTTTTTTGAGAAGCCCGTACGCGGGCTTCTCACTGTTGCGGCCGCCGGCCCGCTGCGGAGCACAGCCTCCGGACGCGCAGGCTCAGCGGCCATGGTTCATGGGCCCAGCCGCTCCGCTGCATGTGGGATCTTCCCGGACTGAGGCACGAACCCGTGTCCCCTGCATCGGCAGGCGGACTCTCTACCACTGTGCCACCAGGGAAGCCCACTGTGGGTTTTTCTTAAATGCCCTTTATTATATGCAGGAAGTTCCCTTCTATTACTAGTTTGCTGAGTCTGTTTAACTTGAAACAGTGTTCGATTTTGCCAGATGCTTTTTCTGCATCTGTTGTCATAATCATGTGGGTTTTGTTTTCTGTGCTATTGATATGATTATTATATTAATTGATTTTGGGATGTTAAGCCAACCTTGCATTCCTGGGATTAAATCTCACATGATGGTGTTATGTAATTCTTTTCATATGTGCCAGATTCTTTTTTGCTACATAGAATTTTCAGAAGTGGAACAAAAAGGGTATATTGTCCTTAGAAGGATTTTTAGCATTGCCCAACTTTTTCATTAAGATATTTAGCCCTTCTAACTCAGCACTGTCTCATTTTTTTCTTTTATAATTTAGTCAGTTGTTTTTATCTTCAGTTGAAATTTGGACAGTTGATTCATATCTTTTCTAATTTTCATTATATTTAAAATAGATTTCCTCAGTTTTATTTTCTTAAGCATGTATTTGTTGGTAAACATTAGGTACTATTTATGAATTCCCAATTCTTGGGTATAGTGCTACTTATTAATCTTATGATATTACTAAATGCATATGTTTGTCAATCCGCACTAAGAAATGCAGTTTACATTACTTCCAAGGATGCCTATGTGTGTATATATGACTGAATAGTTCTTACCTTTGGTACCTTGCAGTACATTTTGATTTTTTTATTGTATTCTGTTACATGTAAAAATGATGGTTGTGAAAAATTACAGTTAAAATCCACTAGCACATCACAGACTATAGCTTGAAAGTTACTATAAAAGAGGTTGATTAATATAAATGGAGGAATCTTTCTCATCTTGTTTGTATAGGAGAAGTTCTTAGGTTATTTCATGGGATACTCACTTCATAGGATGGTTTGTATCTTGTTATACATTGTGGGTTTTTTTCCATTTTCTCCTTTTGTACCAAGTGAATCAAGAGCACTCTTGTTCTTTGCATCTCTAGCAAGCCTAGTGCAACTCCTCCTGTCTCAAATAGTTAATTATTCCATGTGCTAGACACTATTAGGCACCTTACTTCTAAACCTTTTAATACTTCAGTGTAACTTTACTATATCTATTACCCCCATTTACAGATGGCTGAATGTTGGGAGATAATTCATGGATTTCTCATATTCCTGCGCATTCTGTGTCTTCTAAGCAAAGGCATTTACAGTTCCCATGTTTGTATAAGTATAAATTCCTGGATAGTAAAACTAGTACCATGTCCCTCCTTGGAGACATCCCAAGGAATTAAATATAAAAGACCTCAGCTTTCCATCTCCATAGGAGCTTTGTGTAAACAAATCTTCCTCGATTTACAATGGGGTTACATCCCAGTAAACCCATAGTAATTTGAAAATACATTTAATACACCTAACCCACTGAACATTATAGCTTAACCTAGGCTACCTTAAAACATCAGCCTGCAGTTATGCACAATTATGTAACGCAAAGCCTATTTTATAATAAAGTGTTGAATGCCTCATGTAAATTATTGAATACTGTACTAAAAGTGAAAAACAATGTTTGTATGGGTTCAGAATGGTTGTAAGTGTATCTGTTGTTTACCCTTGTGACTGGGTGCCTGATTGGGAGCTGCAGTTGCCCAGTATCAGGAGAGAGTATCATACACCATATAGCTAGCCTGGGAAAAATCAAATTCAGAATACAAAATACAGTTGCTAATGAATGTGTATAGCTTTCACACCATCATAAAGTCAAAAAATCATAAGTCGAACCATCATAAGTCAGGGACTGTCTAGAGAAATGAATAATCTTTCTTTCTGGAGCAGAAACCCTGTGAAAATCAGTTTCTAAATTTTGGGATTACTCTCCTGAGATGCTCTTTGCTGGCACTAGTAACATCCAGCCCTCACTGCATTGCCCTATGAGGATTGGTGCTCAGGGAAGCAGCACTAAGATATTGCTCTTGCTGCTGTTTTTGCCATGAGTAATAAATTGTCTTTGTCTCTGATCCAGAGGTCTCATGTCTTTCTGTTTGTTTGTGTGTGTGTGCATGTTCGTGTGTGTGTGTGCGCGTGCATGCACGCACATGTTCCTGGATATACAAAAGGTGAGAAAGACACAGATAGGCAAACACTGGCTGACTACTTTGTTAGCATGTAAGTACAGTTAAATAGCAGACCCTTGATGGTTTTTGAATTAACACTTGTTTATAGAAGAAGTGCAGGGCCTCATGCTTAGTAAGTAGCAGAACTGCAATTTGAACCTATACCTTACGTAGGTGGATAATATAACTAGAAAATATGGTGCTAATGACTAGAGTTTGGTGTAAGCAGACAAAATAAATATTTTATATCACATTTGCATATTTTTGATCTATGACTCATGAGCAGTGTGAATGTTTTTCTCCTCATCCCCATATGTTAAACTAAAAAAGTGATAGGCTGAGCCTGTAATATAGGGGTGAAATTATTTTTATAAGAATAAAGTTTCCTATAAATGTACATACATTTCAGAACATATTGAAAAATAAAAGTGTAATGACCTTGAATAAAAAGTTTGTTAAAAGAATCTAATCCCCACAGAATAAAAGTACTTCTAGAATTTTTTAATTTAATATTTTTTTCAGTAGCTAAGATTGTAATGCAAAGTAAAAAACTGGACTTAATTCACCACTTATTTATGATAAAAGTTTTAAAACTAAAATTTTGTCATGATTGTGACAGATGTAAAATCTTTAAGGAATTCCCTGGAGGTCAGTGGTTAGGATTCTGTGACTCCACTGCATGTGGCACGGATTCAGTCCCTGGTCGGAGACTAAGATCCTGCATGCCGTGAAGCCAAAAAAAAAAAATTAGAATATATCTTTATACTTGTTATGGAAGTACCATGAGGTAATATCCACAAATAATTGATTTTAAGTGACCCTCCTATGTGATATTCTAGGTATTAATCCTGTGTTTTGAGGAGTAATTTGTAATATGTTATCCTTATAGAACATTTAAGAGAAAGCCTTTAATTTAGCATTAGCATAGGCTTCTCAAATGAAGCGTGATGTGTTAAAATAGTTAATTTAACATTATCTGGGTCTAATACAAACCTATGGGCCATTTATTTCAAATTTCATTGTAGGATATCTATATATCTATATCGAGATTAAGTTTGTGGCCAGAAGAATATAGCTCATTCTATTTTGAGAATCTAGAAAATAGTTTACACAAAAGCATACGGATTACTTCTATATGAATATGGTTTTATATTAAAAACCCTTTCACAATGTATATGTAGAATATAAATTTCACATTATACATAGTTCATAGTAGGAGATAAGAAAGAGACTAATGCTTGCTTCCTCAGAGTGAGGAATTCTTTATCCTATGTTTGGCTGCAGGGGGAGGGCAAAGGTGTTTTTGTTTTAACTAAGCTCTCATCAACAAATACTTTTATCTATCTGTACAGATCCATTCAATACAGCCACATTTTCTGAAGTACAGGAGGAACTGTCTAATGTGGTTAATTATGAAAAAAAAATTTAAGCAACAAATGTAATTTGTAAATATTGTCTAGTTATTTGTGGTATTCTGAATCATAGTTATTTGAAATTGCATATCTTGCCAGAGAAATCAGGGTGATAGCAGAATAAGTGACGGGTAGAGACTTGCATAAAACCATGCTGTTTGTACATACGCAAAGTAACTCAGTTTTCCAGACTAGGTTGGGCCCTGAACCTTCTTTTCTATTCTCTGTTTTCTTTTCTTTTCTTTTCTTTCTTTCTTCTTCTTTTCTTTTCTTTCTTTCTTTCTTTTCTTTCTTTCTATCATTAATTTACAGTGTTGTGTTAGTTTCAAGCGTACAGCAAAGTGATTCAATTTATGTATATATATGTATTATATATATGGATACTCTATATGTTCATTCTTTTTTAGCTTCTTTTCCATTATAGGTTATTACAAGATACTGAGTGTAGTACTCTGTGCTATACAGTAGGTCCTTGTTGTTTACCTGTTTTCTATATAGTAGCGTATATATGTTAATCCCAAGCTCCTAATTTATCCCCTTTGGTAACCATAAGCTTATTTTCTATGTTTGTGAGTCTGTTTCTGTTTTGTAAATAAGTTCATTTTTATCGTTTTTTAAAATTCCACAAATAAATAGTACCATATGATATTTGTCTTTATCTGACTTACTTCACTTAATATGATAATCTCTAGGTTCATCCATATTGCTGCAAATGGCATTATTTCATTCTTTTTTATGTCTGAGTAATATTCTGTTGTATATATATACCACATCCATTCATCTGTTGATGGACATTTAGGTTGTTTTCATATCTTGGCTATTGTAAATAGTGCTGCTATGAACATTCGGGTATTCAAATTACAGTTTTCTGCGGATATATGCCCAGGAGTGGGATTGTATGATCATATGTAACTCTGTTTTTAGTTTTTTAAGGAAACTACATAATGTTCTCCATAGTGGCCGCACCAGTTTACATTCCCACAAGCAGTGTAGGACGTGAACCTTCTTTTCAATTCTTTATTTTGCTTTTAGTTAGCTTTCTGTCTTATTTTCTCTAGAATTTATGTTAATAACTATTCCTATCCCCACATCTACCCAGTCTCCTATCCCTCTATCAGGAGACAACTTCCCAACTTCTCAACCAAGCAACCATTTTGGCTTCAAGAAGTGTTTTCAGTGTCTTGTGCAGTCACACTTAATTACATCCATACCTTTACTTTATTGTTTCTACCTAATATGTGAGAATTAGTTATTCCCCTTCTTTCATTTTATTTCTGACATCCTTTATTTGTGCTTTTCTTCTCATTTTTGAGTCTACCTTCAAATCTTATACCCTTCTTGACCTTCACAGCTTTGTTGAAAATGTGCTTTAATTCTCTCCCATCCCAGTATAAAATAAGAAAATCTCTCTCCAACATCTGCCTTATGTGTCCTCTTTCCTTTTCAGTTGCATTTCTTGAAAATGTAGTCTACACTTCTGTATCTCTTAATTGCTCTTACCACTGCTCTGAAATGTAGGTAGTAGGAGCCACGTTGTCAAATCCACTGAACACTATTTAGTTCTCATCTCATGTGACTCATCTATGGCATTTATCACTGTTGACCCTACCACCAGTTTGAAACTTTTTTCCTCTCTGGCTTAGCTTCTGAGATACCTCTTCTTCAGACTTTCTTCCTTTTCTGATTCCTCAATTGTTTCCATAGCTGGATCTTCCTATTGTTTTAGCTCCTACAGTGTTTCTTTCCGTCTCCTTTAAATCTTTACTCCACATTTTCTCTTGGGTTCTCATAGCCTCTCTCTCTTTTTTTTTTTTTAACATCTTTACTGGAGTATAATTGCTTTACAATGTTGTGTTAGTTTCTTTGTATAACAAAGTGAATCAGCTATACATATACATATATACCCATATCCCCTCCCTCTTGTGTCTCCCTCCCCCCTTCCTTTCCCACCCCTCTAGGTGGTCACAAAGCACTGAGCTGATCTCCCTGTGCTATGTGGCTGCTTCCCACTAGTTATCTATTTTACATTTGGTAGTGTATATATGTCCATGCCACTCTCTCACTTCACACCAGCTTACCCTTCCCACTCCCTGTGTCCTCAAGTCCCTTCTCTACATCTGCGTCTTTATTCCTGTCCTGCCCCTAGCTTCTTCAGAACCTTTTTTTTTTAGATTCCATATATATGTGTTAGCATATGGTATTTGTTTTTCTCTTTATGACTTCACTCTGTATGACAGACTCTAGGTCCATCCACCTCACTACAAATAACTCAATTTCGTTTCTTTCTGTGGCTGAGTAATATTCCATTGTATATATGTGCCACATCTTTATCCATTCATCTGTCGATGGACACTTAGGTTGCTTCCATGTCCTGGCTATTGTAAATAGAGCTGCAGTGAACATTTTGGTACATGACTCTTTTTGAATTATGGTTTTCTCAGGGTATATGCCCAGTAGTGGGATTGCTGGGTCGTATGGTAGTTCTGTTTTTAGTATTTTAAGGAACCTCCATACTGTTCTCCATAGTGACTGTATCAATTTACATTCCCACCAGCAGTGCAGGGGGGTTCCCTTTTCTCCACACCCTCTCCAGCATTTATTGTTTGTAGATTTTTTGATGATGGCCATTCTGACTGGTGTGAGGTGATACCTCATTGTAGTTTTGATTTGCATTTCTCTAATGATTAGTGATGTTGAGCATCCTTTCATGTGTGTGTTGGCATTCTGTATATCTTCTTTGGAGAAATGTCTATTTAGGTCTTCTGCCTATTTTTAATTGGGTTGGTTGTTTTTTTGATATTCAGCTGCATGAGCTGCTTGTAAATTTTGGAGATTATTCCTTTGTCAGTTGCTTCATTTGCAAATATTTTCTCCCATTCTGAGGGTTGTCTTTTCATCTTGTTTATGTTTACCTTTGCCGTGCAAAAACTTTTAAGTTTCATTAGGTCCCATTTGTTTATTTTTGGTTTTATTTCCATTTCTCTAGGAGGTGGGTCAAAAAGGATCTTGATGAGATTTATGTCATGGAGTGTTCTGCCTATGTTTTCCTCTAAGAATTTTTTAGTGTCTAGCCTTACATTTAGGTCTTTAATCCATTTTGAGTTTATTTTTGTGTATGGTGTTAGGGAGTGTTCTAATTTCATTCTTTTACCTGTAGCTGTCCAGTTTTCCCAGCACCACTTATTGAAGAGGCTGTCTTTTCTCCATTGTATGTTCTTGCCTCCTTTATCAAAAATAAGGTGACCATATGTGCGTGAGTATATCTCTGGGCTTTCTATCCTGTTCCATTGATCTATATTTCTATTTTTGTGGAGTACTATACTGTCTTGATTACTGTAGCTTTGTAGTATAGTCTGAAGTCCAGAAGCCTGATTCCTCCTGCCCTGTTTTTCTTTCTCAAGATTGCTTTGGCTATTCAGGCTCTTTTGTGTTTCCATACAAATTGTGAAATTTTTTGTTCTAGTTCTATGAAAAATGCCATTGGTAGTTTGATAGTGATTCCATTGAATCTGTAGATTGCTTTGGGTAGTATAGTCATTTTCACAGTGTTTATTCTTCCAGTCCAACAACATGGTATATCTCTCCATCTGTTTGTATCATCTTCCATTTCTTTCTTCAGTGTCTTATACTTTTCTGCATACAGGTCTTTTGTCTCCTTAGGTAGGTTTATTCTAGGTATTCTTTTTGTTGCAGTGGCAAATGGGAGTGTTTCTTTAATTTCTCTTTCAGATTTTTCATCATTAGTGCATAGGAATGCAAGACATTTCTGTACATTAATTTTGTATCCTGCTACTTTACCAAATTCATTGATTAGCTCTAGTAGTTTTCTCGTAGCATCTTTAGTATTCTCTATGTGTAGTATCATGTCATCTGCAAACAGTGACAGCTTTACTTCTTCCTTTCTGATTTGGATTCCTTTTATTTCTTTTTCTTCTCTGATTGCTGTGGCTAAGACTTCCAAAACTATGTTGAATAATAATGGTGAGAGTGGACAACCTTTTCTTGTTCCTGATCTTAGAGGAAATGGTTTCAGTTTTTCACCACTGAGAACGATCTTGGCTGGGGGTTTATCATATATGGCCTTTATTATGTTGAGGTAAGTTCCCTCTGTGCCTACTTTCTGGAGGATTTTTATCAAAAATGGGTGTTGAATTTTGTTGAAAGCTTTTTCTGCATCCATTGTGCTAATCATATGATTTTTCTCCTTCAATTTTTTAATATGGTTTATCACATTGATTTGCATATATTGAGGAATCCTTGCATTCCTGGGATAAACCCCACTTGATCATGGTGTATGATCCATATAATGTTTTGTTGGATTCTGTTTGCTAGTATTTTGTTGACGATTTTTGCATCTGTGTTCATCAGTGATATTGGCCTGTAGTTTTCTTTCTTTGTGACATGTTTGTCTGGTTTTGGTATCAGGGTGATGGTGGCCTCGTAGAATGAGTTTGGGAGTGTTCATTCCTCTGCTATATTTTGGAAGAGTTTGAGAAGGATAGGTGTTAGCTCTTCTCTAGATGCTTGATAGAATTCACCTGTGAAGCCATCTGGTCCTGGGCTTTTGTTTGTTGGAAGATTTTTAATCACAGTCTCAATTTCAGTGCTTGTGATTGGTCTGTTTATATTTTCTATTTCTCCCTGGTTCAGTCTCAGAAAGTTGTGCTTTTCTAAGAATTTGTCCATTTCTTCCAGGTTGTCCATTTTATAGGCATATAGTTGCTTGTACTAATCTCTCATGATCCTTTGTATTTCTGCAGTGTCAGTTGTTACTTCCCTCCCCTCATTTTCAGTCTGTATGTGTCCCTAGGCCTGAAGTGGGTCTCTTATCGACAGCATATGTACGGGTCTTGTTTTTGTATCCATTCAGCCAGTCTCTGTCTTTTGGTGGGAGCATTTAATCCATTTACGTTTAAGGTAGTTATCAATATGTATGTTCCTATTACCATTTTCTTAATTGTTTTGGGTTTGTTATTGTAGGTCTTTTCCTTCTCTGTGTTTCCTGCCTAGAGAAGTTTCTTTAGCATTTGTTGTAAAGCTGGTTTGGTGGTGCTGAATTCTCTTAGCTTTTGCTTGTCTGTAAGGGTTTTAATTTCTCTATCTAATCTGAATGAGATCCTTGCTGGGTAGAGTAATCTTGGTTTTAGGTTTTTCCCTTTCATCGCTTTAAATATGTCCTGCCACTCCATTCTGGCTTGCAGAGTTTCTGCTGAAAGATCAGCTCTTCATCTTATGGGGATCCCCTTGTATGTTATTTGTTGTTTTTCCTTGCTGCTTTTAATATTTTTTGTTTGTATTTAATTTTTGATAGTTTGATTAACATGTGTCTTGGCATGTTTCTCCTTGAATTTATCCTGTATGGGACTCTCTGTGCTTCCTGGACTTGATTGACTATTTCCTTTCCCATATTAGGGAAGTTTTCAACTATAATCACTTCAAATATTTTCTCAGTCCTTTTCTTTTTCTCTTCTTCTTCTGGGACCCCTATAATTCGAATGTTGGTGCATTTAATGTTGTCCCAGAGGTCTCTGAGACTGTCCTCAATTCTTTTCATTCTTTTTTCTTTATTCTGCTCTGCGGTAGTTATTTCCACTATTTTTATCTTCCAGGTCACTTATCTGTTCTTGTGCCTTAGTTACTGTGCTATTGATCCCTTCTAGAGAATTTTTTATTTCGTTTATTTTGTTGTTCATCATTGTTTGCTCTTTAGTTCTTCTAGGTCCTTGTTTAAACGTTTCTTGTATTTTCTCCATTCTATTTCCAAGATTTTGGATCATCTTTACTATCATTACTCTGAATTCTTTTTCAGGTAGACTGCCTATTTCCTCTTCATTTGTTTGGTCTGGTGGGTTTTTACTTTGCTCCTTCATCTGCTGTGTGTTTCTCTGTCTTCTCATTTTGCTTAACCTACCGTGTTTGGGGTCTCCTTTTCTCTGACTGCGGGTTTGTAGTACCCATTGTTTTTGGTATCTGCCTCCAGTGGCTAAGGTTGGTTCAGTGGGTTGTGTAGGTTTCCATGTGGAGGGGAATGGTGCCTGTGTTCTGGTGGATGAGGCTGGAGCTTGTCTTTCTGGTGGGCAGGACTGCATCCTGTGGTGTGTTTTGATTTTAGGCAGCCTCTCTGCTAATGGGTGGGGTTGTGTTCCAGACCTGCTAGTTGTTTGGCATAGGGTGTCCAGCACTGTAGCTTGCTGGTAATTGAGTGGAGCTGGATCTGAGCGTTGAGATGGAGATCTCTGGGAGAGCTTTGGCTGTTTGATATTATATGGAGCCGGCAGGTCTCTGGTGGACCAATGTCCTGAACTCGGCTGTCCCCCCTTTAGAGGCACAGGCCTGACACCTGGCTGGAGCACCAAGAGTCTGTCAGCCACACGGCTCAGAAGAAAAGTGAGAAAAAAGAAGATAAAGTTATTAAAATTAAAAATTAAAAAATTATTAAAAATAAAAAAGTTAAAAAGTAATAAAAGAAAAAAAATGGACAGACAGAATCCTGGGACAAATGGTAAAAGCAAAGCTATACAGACAAAATCACACAAAGAAGCATACACATACACACTCACAAAAAGAGAAAAAGGAAAAAAATATATATGTCTTTTGGGAAGTCTGAGGTCTTCTGCCAGCATTCAGTAGGTGTTCTGTAGGAGCTGTTCCACATGTAGATGTATTTCTTATGTATTTGTGGGGAGGAAGGTGATCTCCACGCCATCTTGAAGGTGTCTCATAGCCTGTTAGCAAATGAATTCCAACTCTTTTTCTGATATATTCTGTCACTAAGCTGGAGTGTCACAGGCCCTCTTTGTGATTTCCTCTCCGTTATCTGCCTGGCAGTCTTAAAAAGTCTCTCCCCAGGTATCACTGTTCCCCACTATCTTTCTCTGACACTCCTTCCTCCCTTACCCTAGTTTGTTCTCTTCTCTTCCAGGTTATAGAATGATTTTCCTCTGTTTTCAGCCAATGTGGCTCTCCAGCGATTTGTTTTCTAATGGAGCTGCTGAAAACCCTACTAAAAGACAAATTTTGTCATGTTACTCCTTCAGAATGCTTCAGTGGGTAACATTAATAGTTAGGATAAAGAGTCTTATCTTTCTTTTTTATGTTCTTTTTTTTACTGAGGTAAAAATTCATATAACATAAAACAAATCACTTAAAGTGCAATTCAGTAGAATTTACTGCGTTCACAGTGTTGTACAATCATACCCACATCTAGTTCCAAGATGTGTTTTTATCTCTCTAAATGGAAACCCCAGAATGAAAGCAGTCATTCCCCTTTCTCCCCTCCTGCCAGCCCCTGACAGCCACTGGTAGGTTATCTTTCACTATGCATTTACCAATTCTGAGTGTTTCACGTAAATGCAATGATTGCTTTATATGACTTTTTCTATTTGGCTTCTTTGACTTATACTATTTTTGAGGTTCATTGAGGTTGTCATATGTATTAGCACTTCATTCCTTTCTGTAGCTGAATAATTCTCCATCGTATGGATATATTCTGTTACCTATTAGTCGATGGACATTTGGGTTGTTTAGATCGTTTAAATGCCTCTTTTTGATTCGTATGATTATATACCTAGGAATGTAAATGCTGGATCATATGGTAAATTTGCATTTAACTTTTCAAGGAACCACCAAACTGTTTCCACAGTGGCAGCCGTAGTATATGTTTTCACCAGCAATGTATGAGCGTTCCAATTTGTACACATCCTTGCCAACACTATCCCCCCCACCATTTCTTTTTTCTTTTTTTTAAAATTATGAACAACCTTATGGTTATGAAGTGGTATTTCATCATCATGTTTTTATTTCCCTTAATGACTAATCATATTGAACATCTTTTTATGCACTTGTTGGCCATTTGTATATTTTCTTTGGGGTAATGTGTATTCAACTTATTTAACCATTTTTTATTAGATTTGTTTGTGTTTTGTTTTTAACTCAAATACCTTTTAAATGATCAGATCCAGCATATTTCTAGACTTAATGATTATCAAAGAAGAGTTACATTTTGCTCTTTGACGTTCTTTATTATTACAGTCTCATTTTTAATAACTATTTGAACATTATCAGCGTGTCTGGACTCTCTGTACTTAAAATGCAGCAAATTATTTTTTAATCTTAGTACTAAAATATCCAGTACCTTTTTTTTTTTTTTTGCGGTATGCGGGCCTCTCACTGTTGTGGCCTCTCCCGTTGCGGAGCGCAGTCTCAGTGGCCATGGCTTAGGGACTCAGCCGCTCCGCGGCATGTGGGATCTTCCCAGACCGGGGCACAACCCCATGTCCCCTGCATCGGCAGGCGGACTCTCAACCACTGTGCCACCAGGGAAGCCCTCCAGTACCTTTTGATAGTTTTAATATAGAACATTTCCACTTAGCAGTTCTTCATACCCTAATGAACAGTTATATGAAGGGTGTAATTTCCCTTGTCGATTAACTAGCAGTCATTGGTTAATGCTCAAGTAATTGGTGATATTTCTCTATTGTTCACGTTTTCCTCTTTTTAAAAAATATTACTTGCTTTCTTGTTAGTACTTCAGAAACGTTTACCAGATTAATGTGTCAGTTGTAAATCAGATATAAAGGTGTTTTTGGCAGTCATACTTTTGAGGGGGGGCGCTAAAGGGATAATGGATTACAATCAACAATTTTAGATACTTTATATGGCAAGAACCAAATAAATTATAAAGCTGATGTTAATATTAATGTGCTGTGAAACCTCATAGTTTATGTGTTCATATTACCAGAATTAGAGCATTTTAAGAGCAAGAAGAGCTCTCTAAATTAATATCTGTACTGTTTTTCTACATATGTTCTGTAGATTTTTTAAAAATAATAATTTTGCAAGAAAAATTTGTTCTGGAAAGCATGAAAGCCAGAAATTGGTTTAAATGTCTATGATACTATGTATTTTATCTAATTGGTAAACCCCACTATTGCACTTTCATTCAGAAAATGTAAGCTGATGGTAGGGACAGCAGTGAGTGTTTTGTGAATATGAAGAGTTAAGTAGTAGTTGTAATCTAAAATGGTTATCAAGGGGTGCTTTAAAAATTCTTTTCCTAGAGCCTCTAAAGCTGGCATTTTAGAAACTATGGTTTATGGATTGTCAGTTGTAGTGGAGGTGTGTTTATGGACCTATAGGAAGTCCATAAATCCACTGAAATTATAATTTTTAATGTGATTTTTAAAAGGAAAATACAATACTTGTATCATATTCTCAAATGAATCCAAGATTTTATAATTGGTTACAAACCACTGATTTAAAATGTTGGTAAAGGCCCACTATATATACAGTTGATCCTCGTTATTTGTAGATTCCATTTTTGTGGCTTCACCTATGCAGTAAAAATTTATTTGTAGATGCAAAATTAGTACAAGGGGCACATCTGTAGTCACTGATGTGCACAATACTGTGTGAAGTCAAACAAGGTGACACTTTGCCTTTTTGTTTTAGTATTTTCTTCGAGGTGTGTTTAGTGCTTCCCCCCCCCCGCCCCGGTACGCGGGCCTCTCACTGTTGTGGCCTTTCCTGTTGCGGAGCACAGGCTCCAGACGCGTGGGCTCAGCGGCCATGGCTTACGGGCCCAGCCGCTCCGCGGCATGTGGGACCCTCCGGACCGGGGCACGAACCCGTGTCCACTGCATCGGCAGGCGGACTCTCAACCATTGCGCCACCAGGGGAGCCCTGCATTTCTTTTTGTTGATGATTTTGTTGCTTAATATCAGCCCCAGTCATAGTGCTGGAATGCTCTCTGTTGTTTCTAGGATCTAGAAGGCTGTGATGTGCCTTATAGAGAAAATACTGTTAGGTACACTTTTTTCAGACATGAGTTATAGTGCTGTTGACCACGAAATCAATGTTAATAAACCAAATATAAATTTGTGCATATATACACATAAGTATTTTACATGCAGTTATGATTATATATAGATATATTTATATAAGTATAAATATATGTCTAAACCGAAACACACGTAAAACAAAGTTATGTATTGATATTGGTTGGAACAGTGGTTCAGTATTCATGAATCCAGTGTTCATAATAACTTTGTACAACATAAGTACCTTGAATAACAAGAATTAACTGTAATTGGTTAGAGCCAGTAAGGCTTATCTAGTTGACCTTTTGAAGTCTTTTTTTTAACTTAATATTTCTTTATTTTTCTGTGAACATTTATATAAATGAGGCTATGCATCATTCATCTCTTAATATCACACATCAAATGCTTCTGACATAATCATGATAAATGCTTTTGACATAAGTGGGCTTCATATTTACACTTTCTACCTCTACCAGAATTCACTGGTCTACTTCAAATTTCTATTTGAAATGTTATTACCACTCATCATACAGTATGTTGGAATATAATGCATGTACCATATTTTGCTATGGGATATTGGTAACTGTTCCTACTGACATTAGCCATTTTATCTAAGGACCTGTTAATTCATTAACAGTTAAAGAGTTATAAGTGGGTCTTTAGCAAATATTAGCTGTATATTTGCATACTTACTTTGATTCAGTGAATGCACTTATCTTTTTCATTATTCACAACTAAAGGAATTTGGGGCTCCCTCTTTCTAACAAGATGGAGTAACAAGTACTGGATTTACCCTCTCACCTGAAATAATGATCATGGGAAAACCATATCATCATGTCTTATAGATGCAGAAAAAATAGTTGACAAAATCCAACATCCATTTCTCTTAAAATCCATGAAGAACCAATGGTAACACTGTACTTATTGTTGAAAGACTAAATGCTTCCCTGTTAAGATTAGGAAGAAGACTAGGATGTCCACCTTCACCGCTTCTGTTCAAAACTGTACTGCAGGTTCTAGCTAGAGCCATTAGTCAATAAAAAGAAAAGCATCTAGATTAGAAAAGCTGAAGTAAATCTTTCATTGTTTGTCAGTGATACGATCATTTCTGTTCATATCCTATAGAATCTACAAAAAGCTACTAGAACTGATAATTGAGGTTTAGCACACTTATAGGATTCAAGATCAACATTTTAAAATCAGGTGTATTTTTCTCTATTAGCAACAACAAATTTGAAATTTAGTAAAAGCAATGTTTACCATAATGTCCATAATATAAAATACTTGGGGACAAATCTTTCAAAAGATGTACAAGACCTGTATATATACATAGGTCAGAACCTACACAATTTTATACCTAATATTCATATAAATAAATTTGTATCATTTAAACCTCTGTGAAACGACTTAATCAACAAACAATGCAAAAAAGTAAAGGAATTTGTATCAACATAACAC
This sequence comes from Leucopleurus acutus, assembly GCF_964270905.1. Classification (NCBI taxonomy): domain Eukaryota; kingdom Metazoa; phylum Chordata; class Mammalia; order Artiodactyla; family Delphinidae; genus Leucopleurus; species Leucopleurus acutus. The sequence continues at coordinate 58,427,991 of NC_139156.1, read as the reverse complement.
TAAGTGAGTTGACTAAAGTCAACTCAATTTTTAATCACAAGATCTCTAAAAAATGACTAAACATCACTGAACAAAAGTTATGAGTGTAGTATAGAGTGTTGGATACCAGTCAACATTATTTCTTTGCAAAGCACAACCAGCTTGAGTATTCGTAGCCTTGACCAATTTGTTTTCTTGTTAACCATAATGTTTTGGGTCAGCATTCCAAAATTTGAGTGAGCAACATCTTTTGAACCTTTTTGACTGTTTTCCAGTTTCTTCTGGTATACAATTGGTTTAACAGATTAGGGTTAGAGGTGAGTTTGAGATATGTGTGTTTAGTGTAGAGGATATTTAAGAATTATTTATTATTAAGAATCTTTGATTAATATTTTTGAAGATTATATAGAGTAATTTTGAGGTAATTTGAAAATAATAAATTGCAATTTGTTATCATGGAGATGTGTTAAACTGTTGGTTTGGGCGTACCTATACTGATTGTCTAGTATGTTTTTAATCATGGTGTTTCCTTTTCAAGCAATAGATTGTGATGAAAAGTAAATTCACAATGAAATATATATATTAGCAATTGTAACTTTTGGATTTGGAAAGGAAAAATTATAATCTGAAGTTTTCTTCACCCCCCACCCCAAAGATAGTCAATTACCCTCAACTTTCTGAAGTGTTTTAGATTAGATTTCTAACATACAGATTTTGAAAGGTCATATATTTATTTTGACTTATGTTCAGGAAAAACTGAAAGGCTTAGCCAGAATGATAAATGCATGAGAGACATTAGGTTTTGCAAGAGAGAATTCTTATATCCCTTAATATCTTTAATGTTACCTCCAAATTTTTCAAAGATGTAATAAATCTGACATCTACTACTTTCCAAATGAAAAGTTTGTAAATGTAACATTTTTCTGCTTTATCTAAAGGATTTACTTTACAAACTTAATTTGAATGTCTGTTCTCTGTCATTGCACGTAATTTCTGGAGACTAATTACATCCTTCTTTTTGTTTGTGGCTTTTAAAAATTACATCTTTTAATAAGGTATATGTCTTAGCTATCAGGGAATTTTCACCATGTACCAGTTATTTCTGAGAAATGGGCAATGAATTATTCGGGAACAGAAACATTCTATTTTTTGTCTACTTTTCCAAGTAGCAGTTTCTCTGAATAATAGGCTTTTTGGTGTCTGTTAATTGGTAACTTTTGATATCAGTTGACTCCTGGGAAAGTGTTTGTAGTTGTTAAAAGTTAACTAAATGAAGAGTTATAATCCTTGAAGTAATAGTTGTCTGTTTTATACTCTATTTTTAATTATTGAGTGCCCCTATGATCATTTGTTACTCTTATTTAAATCCTTAACTTATCTAATAAATGGGACATTTATGATAATCAGTATTGTTTATTTTAGTAAAAATTCCATTCATATTTTCACATCACTTATACTGTCAGTTATTGTTTTTTCTTGCTCTGCTCAGAACAATGACGGTATTCAATCCCAGCATTATTTTGTACATATGTTTCAGATCCTTCTATTCTGAGTCAGTATGCATTTATTGAATGCTTAGTATTTCTTTATAGCATTGGTTTAGAATATGTTTCTTGAACTTTCAAATCACTTATCTTACTTTTTTGAAGAAATGAAACTTTTTTATGAATAAATACTTTCAGTTCAAGTTAATAATACTAGACATTATTTGAAAAACAAAGAATATAATGTTGTGAAATGGTGATCTTGATCTAATATCCCTTTTCAAGACAATTTAACATTTCCCTCTTTTGGCAGTCATTTTTTAAAATTGTATATTATTGGTCCAACAGAAGCAGGGAAATGCACATTTTAATTATTTCTTTTTATATTTTTGAAGTCTAAAGATCTTTAAGGGAATTTTATTGTGGCTTGTAAAGGTATCTATCTAGAATTTCCCAACTAGTAGGTAAGGGATAATTTAACTGTTATGAACCCAGCCATCATCCATTTTCAGAGTTTGTTGAACATGGTTCTTTTTAAATCATTCTCTATCATGTCTACATGCTGTACACTGTCATCCCTTACAGTTCTATGCATGAAATCTAAAAATCTCATATTCTGTGATGACATAGAATTCTCCTAACCCTTGCACCTCTAAGTGTCACTGCCCCCAAATCTGCCATTTCACTGCACTTAGTGCATTTGAGTGCACTTAATATTCTCTCAAACTTATGTAAACAAATTCTCTCAATTTTTGTGTCCTTTCATTTCACAATGCCTAGCCAGCAATTCTAGGTCAGTCTAACTTATCATCTACCACTCTTACTCCTTGGGTATTGAGATTATTAGATGAAAATCATAGTACTATTTTATGGGTGGGTCCTATTTCAAATTCCTGGCCTCCAAACGCGCACTTAGTTCTTCCTGTAACATTTTTTGAAATGGTAGCTTTTCTTTCTAAAAATTCTTTTGAAGATTAATATTAAAATCTTATATAATTTAAGTAAATACTTTGTTATCTATCCACTTGGAGGATACTGACTTCCAAAATAGGAATACATTCTAGACAGTTGAAAAATATACAGTTGACCCTTGAACATTGCAGGTGTTAGGGGTGCCGACTCTCCACCTATAACCTTATAGTCTACCCTCCGTATCCCCAATGTGCACCAACCATGGATTGTATAGTACCGTAGTATTTATTACGGGAAAAAATCTGTGTATAAGTGGACATGTGCAGTTCAAACCCGTGTGGTTCAAGGGTCCACTGCAATTGATATGTGCAAACACTACTCTTTTTTTACTCTGCTTGCAAATGGAAATGTATCCTTTTATTTATCACTTGAGTTGAATATCAACAAACCATGTCAAAGAAATTTTGCAAAAAAAATGTTATTTCATGACACAGAGGAGATTTTTATGATATGAAGAACAAACACTTCAAAACATGAAAGCAATTTCATGATTTTGATAATTTTATTATTGTTATATAGTGTGTTAATTTTATTATAAACATGTTAATATAACATGTGAAAGGTATATGAGAATTCTCTGTATTACTCCTGCAACTTTTCTATAAGTATAAAATATTTCAAAGTAAAATGTTAAAAAATAAAAAAACTATTACTTTATTTTTAGTTTTTTAAAATAAACTTATTAAAATTTTATTTTATATTGAACTATAGTTGATTTACAGTGTTAGTTTCAGGTATACTGAAAAGTGATTCAGTTATATATATACATATATCTTTTCTTTTTCAAATTGTTTTCTCATTTAGGTTATTACAGAATATGGAGCAGAGTTCCCTGTGCTATACAGTAGGTCCTTGTTGGTTATCTATTTTAAATATAGACAGTGTGTACATGTCACTCCCAGACTCCCAATCTATTCCTCCCCCTGACTCATTCCCCCAGTAACCATAGTTTGTTCTCTAAGTCTGTGAGTCTGTTTGTTTTGTAAATAAGTTCATTTATATCATTTTTTTTTAGATTCTGCATATAAGTGATATCAATGATATCTGTCTTTCTATGTCTGACTTACTTCAATTCGTACGATAATCTCCAGGTCCATCCATGTTGCTGCAGATGGCATTATTTCATTCTTTTTAATGGCTGAGTACTATTCCATTGTATATGTGTACCACATCTTCTTTATCCGTTCATCTGTTGATGGACATTTAGGTTGCTTCCATGTCTTGGCTATTGTGAACAGCACTGCAATGAACATTGGGGTGCATGAATCCTTTTGAACCATGGTTTTCTTCAGATATATGCCCAGGAGTAGGATTGCTGGATCACATGGTAGCTCTGTTTTTAGTTTTTTAAGGAACCTCCATACTATTCTCCATAGTGGCTATACCAGTTTACATTCCCACCAACAGTGTAGGAGGGTAGACTTCTTATTTGGAATAATTTTAGATTTACAGAAAAATTTTGAAATAGTACAGATTTCCTATGTAATCCTCACCTAATTTCTTCTCAGTGTTAGCTTATTAAATAAAAATATCATTTTCAGTGTACATTTAGTAGCTGAATACATTTAGTAAAGTCTTTATTCTGACTCTATCTAGATATAAGCATTACCATTAATTAGCAATTTTAATACTTTTTACTTTTGCTTCTATTATGGAAATGATTTAATTTTTTTAACATCTTTATTGGGGTTGGAAATGATTTATTGACAATTATTCCTGGTAATATAGTTTAGATAGTAACTTGACTAATTTAAATTTTTTTCTTATATTATACAATATAATATTTTAAGTTATTATTTCTAGGGTTATATATGTATTAAAATATTATTAAATGCCTTGAGAAGTTAAAGATTCCATTTTTAATGACATTTACAAATTTTAATAGCTGCTGCTCAGCAACTTGCCAAGCCCTTATCTGAAAGTTTTTATCTGATTCTATAGAAATTAAACAAAGTAGAATTATATGTTCTTCTTGGGAAATCATGTCACCATGTAATCATCATATTAGTGTACTGCCTTACATAAAACTTATATATTAAAAACTAATATAAAAACTAAGTTTCCTGAAGCATGTATATTTTTTGGTTATCCAAAATTTGGTCATATTTTATACTCATTCATTGAGTCTCTCTATATGTAAGCATTTTCTAGGCATTGTAAGGGACTCACACATGTCTGCATCTACAATAATTTCACTTTCTACTCCAACTCTCATTTCCTTTCTGTTTGTTCAATTCTATTCCATTTTCTTTCTCATTCTCTAGAACTGCAAATTGTTATCCTTTCCCCCTTCCCTTCATTGCCAGATGTCTAGACAGAGTAGTTTACATTCATTTTCACTACTGCTTTACTTCCCACTCATTCTTTATTCACTAACTGCAGTGTGGGATCTCAACCTTATCTCTCTTTGGAAACATTTTTTTTTTTTTTTGGCAAAAGTCACTAATAGTATAATTGCCAAACCCAAAGACCATTTAAAAATCTGAATCCTAATTGACCCACTTGAGGTTATTTCATTTGATGATTACTTCCTCAATTTTAAAACTTTCTTTCTTCCCTTAGCTTTCAGGACAGATAGCAGTCTTTCTTTGTTCTTACTAACTCTTTCAGTTATCCTGTTTCTTTACCTTTACTGGCTTATCTTCCTTTGTCAATTTCTTACTGTTGTTTCTAATCTATAAGTCATAAAGATTGAAGTACATACAAATACAAAAACAAAAGTAGGTGAAAAAAATCATAAACAAAGATGAAATGAAAGAAAATATTTGTAAGATGTATCAGGTAAAGAGTTAATGTCCCTAACTTGTGAACTGATTCTTGGGATCTTGGTAGCATTAAGAAAAGAAAAACCCAACTGAAAAAGTAAACAGGGGCTTCCCTGGTGATGCAGTGGCTAAGAATCCTCCTGCCAATGCAGGGGACATGCTTTCGAGCCCTGGTCCAGGAAGATCCCACATGCTGCGGAGCAACTAAGCCCGCGAGCGACAACTGCTTAGACCACATGCCACAATCACTGAAGCCCACACGCCTAGAGCCCGTGCTCTGCAGCAAGAGAAGCCACTGCAATGAGAAGGCCACGCACTGCAACGAAGAGTAGCCCCCCCCCCGCTCACCGTAACTAGAGAAAGCCCGCGTGCAGCAACGAAGACCCTATGCAGCCATAAATAAATAAATAAATAAACTCCATCTTTAAAAAGAAAAAGTAAAAAAAGCATATGATGAGTAATTCAGTTCATATAAGAAAAAATATGAATTGCTAGTAAGTAAATGAAAAGCTCCTCAACCTAACTAACAATAAAAAATGCAAGTTAAAAGTCACCATATTTGCATATTACTTTGTTGAGAATAAACTGATTAGAATTCAGTGTAGAGAGATATAAAATCAGAGGACAGGGGACTTCTCTGGCGGCACAGTGGTTAAGAATCTGCCTGCCAATGCAGGGGACACTGGTTTGAGCCCTGGTCCGGGAAGAACCTACATGCCATGGAGCAACAAAGCCTGTGCGCCACAACTACTGAACCTGCACTCTAGAGCCTGCGAGCCATAGCTGCTGAGCCCAAGTGCCACAACTACTGAAGCCCACATGCCACAACTACTGAAGGCTACAAGCCTAGAGCCGGTGCTCCACAGCAAGAGAAGCCACCGCAATGAGAAGCCCATGCACCACAATGAAGAGTGCCCCCGCTTTCCACAGCTAGAGAAAGCCCGCACGCAGCAACGAAGACCCAACACAACCAAAAATAATAATCAAAAATAAATAAATAACAGCAAAGGACACTTTTATACCCTTCTGTATGGGCATGAAAACAAGGTACACCTTATTGTAGAGCAGTTTGGCAGTATTATTACAAATTTTATATGTACATAATCTTTGACTCAGTAATTCCTAGTTTAGATATCCTATAGTAATAGATATGTGTATAAGTAATATGTAAATATATTTAGACAGTGTTTATAATAAAGTAAACTGAAGACAGTCTAAACATTTAGCAATAGGAGAAAATTACAGTCATGATATATTTGTATATGGAGTGCTAATTTTCTAATGATAAAAAAATTATAATGCCACTAGCACTTATTGAATGCCAATTTTATATTAAATCTGTATATTTAAAAATCTATTGGTAAGACAAAAGTTAACTTTAAGCTCACAGAGATTTTCTCCCATTTTCTTCTGGAAGTTTTACAGTTTTAGGTTTTGCATTTGGATCTATGATCCATTCAGAAGTATTTTTGTTTATGGTATGAAGAACGAATGGAAATTTTTGTATATGACTATCCAATAAATCTAGCACCATTTGTTGAAAAAGCTGTTTTTTCTCCAGTGAATTACTTTTGTACCTTTGTCCGATTTAGTTGTCATAGATTTGAGGGTACAGAAATAAATTCATCCATTTATGGTTAATTGATTTCTGACAAGAATATCAAGACAATCCAGTAGAGAAAGAATGGCCTTTTTAACAAATGATGCTGTGAAAACTAGATGTCTACATACAGTAGAATGAAGTTGTACCTGTACCTCACACCATATACAGAAATTTTGGTGAGGATGTTGAGAAACTGAGCTGGTGTGATTATAAAATAGTGCAGCTGCTTTGGTATATAGTCTGGCAATTCCTCAAAAGACTAAAGATAGAGTTACCATATGACTCAACAATTCTAGGTATATACCCAAGAGAGATGAAAACATATCTTTACATTAAAAGTTGTACATGAGTATTCATAGCAGTATTATTCATAATAGCAAAGTGGAAAAAAAACAAGTGTCCATCAACTGAGGAATGAATAAACAAGATGTGAAGTATCTATACCACAGAATATTGGCAATAAGTAGGAATGAAATACTGATTCATGCCACAATATGAATGAATCTTGACAACATTGTGGTAAGTGAAAAAAACCACTCACAAAAGTCCACATATTTTATGATTCTATTTCTGTGAAATGTCCTCAGTATGCATATTTATGGTGACAGAAAATACAGTAGTTGTTTCCTGGGGTTTGTGGGAATGGGGGTTTGGGGGTATGATGGCTAAGTGATGAGGGATTCTTTTTGGGGTATTGAAATGTTCTAAAATTGATGTGATCTTTGCACAGCTCTGTGAATATACTAAATGCTATTGAATTGTTCACTTTAAGTATGAATTGTATGTATGTGCACTTTATCTCAACAAAGCTGTCATGTTAAAAAATATATATCCGTCTCTTTAACTCTTTGGATAGAAATTCTGCCCACACATGACTTTTACTATGGTGCATTGGTCGTTTGCAAAGTTTTTGTTCATTAAATTATGCAGATCTTCCAAATGTAAAATGTCTCATTTGTCGATATCACTACCAATTTCAAGAAAAGAGTCTTTTATGTATTGGGAATCTCACAGTGGTGAATATGTGATTTACACAATTATAATTATCAGTTGAAAGCTCAAATTTTATTATTAGCAATAAATCCTGACAGTTATTTTTTAAATGACAGGCTTAACATTTTTTCATTTTTAAGAAAATATCTGCCAAATACTCAAGTCTGAATAACTATCATTTGTCTGTCAATCATTATTTCAAACAAAAATAGTTTTCCATAAAGAAAGCAGTTGGTTCATGTACAATAGAAACTCAACAGCATAAGTGTTTTTCCTCAGGAAACCATTTTACTTCATTCATACTTTCCAATTTGTTACACAGATTATTAAAAAGATGTGTATTTAAAGCTCACTGTTTAATAAAAATCAATGATTTTTGCTGCTTCAAAAAATTCTTAAATTAGTATCTTTAAAAAAATATTTTTTCCTTACAGTTTTATTGAGATGTAATTGACATACAGCACTGTGCAAGTTTAAGGTGTACAGCATAGTATTTAGACTTACATACATCATGAAATGATTACTACAATATTTTTAGTGAACATCAATCATCTCATACAGATACAAAAAGAAAAAGATTGTTTCCTTGTGATGTGAACTCTTAGGATTTATTTTCTTAACTTTTATATATAACATACAGCAGTGTTAATTATACTAATCATGTTGTACATTACATTCCTAGTACTTATCTTATAATTGCAAGTTTGTACCTTTGACTGCCTTCATCCAATTCCTCCCCCCCCCCTTACCTCCTGCCTCTAGTAATCACAATTCTGATATCTTTTTCTGTGAGTTTGAAGTATAATTGACCTGCAATACTATGTTAGTTCATGGTGCTCAATATAATGATTCTATACATTACAAAATGATCACCATGATAAGTCTAGTTACCGTCTGTCACCATACAGAGATACTATATCATTATTGAATATATTCCCCATGCTGTATGTTTCATAAATTGGTATCATTATTTATTTTAATTAATTAATTAATTTTTTTGGCTGTGTTGGGTCTTTGTTGCAGGCTTTCTATAGTTGTGGCGAGCGGGGGTTACTCTTCATTGCGGTGCGCGGGCTTCTCATTGCGTTGGCTTCTCTTGTTGCAGAGCACGGGCTCTAGGCGTGCGGGCTTCAGTAGTTGTGGCATGTGGGCTCAGTAGTTGTGGCTCGAGAGCTCTAGAACGCAGGCTCAGTATTTGGGGCGCACAGGCTTAGTTGCTCCGCGGTTTCCCGGACCCGGGATCAAACCCATGTCCCCTGCATTGGCAGGCAGGTTCTTAACTGCTGCGCCAACAGGGAAATCCCTTGCTCATTGTATTTTGTTTCCATGCTGCTTCCTTCACTAGAATGTTAACTCTTCAAGGTCTTAATTTGAGATTGAGATTTCTTCACAGAGTACTTTAGATATAATAAGGGCTTGATAGAAGTTTATTGGATTAATAAGTGTATAATTCCATGGTGGGTGCCCAGTAACATTTCTATTTTGTTGATGGTATAACTGAGCTGCTAATAAGATTCTCCTTGCAATCTCTGAATGTAAATCTTTTCCCTAAAAAACACTATACATTTTAATTATTTGATGCTACTGTGTAATTATCTGATGTTACTGTGCAAAAAATACACATATTGTTGATTGCTATTGAATATTTCATTGTAAGGGTAGATACAGGTGGGCTAAAGCGTAGGCTTGTCAGAGATATGGATATGCCTGAGAGATTATCCTTTGATTCACGTGGCCTCACAGATCTGCACTTGGGACTATGATACAGTCGTTACCACTTACTTACACTCGGTGGATGGACAGGCTGAAAGCTAAAAATCTCTTATTAGAGTCAATCAGGAGGGGCCAGAATTGCATAAGCACTTCAGCAGTATGACGAGGATGGCAAGGGTAGCTTCTTGAAAGACGTATGGCATCCTCCCTCTGAACAGGAAGTAGCATCAGCAGTGGTGTCCTTAATGCAGATTTGAAAGCCAGTGAAGTTTTCTTGTTTTTACAATGTTGCTGATTCTTACTGTGTACAGCCTCTTGGTATTTAAAATGCTTGTATTCTTTACTTACATTAAAGGAATATATGTATTATTGCCTAGGTATATGGGCATCACTCTGTCAAGGACCACCATCCTTGTGACAACCTTGCACATTTTTTTCTTACTGATTTTTGAGAGTGCTTTGTACCTTAAGAATACTGACCTCTCCCCACCCCTTACCCTTCTCTTCTCCTGTGTAATGATCTTAAGTTTAAATCTAGTCACAGCTATCAGTATTTTTCTTTATAGTATTTGGCGTTCATGCCGTGGTTAAGGAAATCTTTCTTTGTCTAAAGTTATTTTTGAAGTAGCTGAATTTTCTACCTTTCTGGTTTTCTTTTTTACATTTTTTGGTTAAAATATGAGGAGAGGGAATTCCCTGGCGGTCCAGTGGTTAGGACTCCACTCTTCGACTGCTGGGGGCCAGAGTTTACCTAGTTGGGGAACTGAGAATTAGCAAGCTGCGTGGCAGGGCCAAAAAAAAAAAAAAGTAAAATAAAATTATTAGCGGAAAGAATCATACCCCTTCCCCCTGCCACACACCAAAGGCTGTGTAGTTAACCTGGCTCACTGTATTGAATAACTCCCTTTTTCCCCAACTTAGCAAAATGTCATCTGTATCCTATACTGTGTTGCCATCAGTACACGAATCTGTGTTTGAACTTTTTTTCTTTTTCCATTGATTTCTTTTGATGTCAGTACCAAATAGTTTCAATTACAGTTGCCAAATCATACATTTTAATACCTGGTAGTAAAGCCTCCCCTCCCCGCATCATTATGTACTTTCCTATTATCCGCTCAGGTTAATTTAAGGACCATATTAATATTTTCAGAATATCACATTATTGTTTATAGGGTTCATTGGGGCGAAATAACATTTTTATAATAAATTTTTAAGGGTAAATGTCTTTTTGTCTTACATTAATATTTTAATTTCCCATTTTGTATATATATTTATATTTTTAGCATTTTATTATAGGAAATTTCAGACCTACATAGAAGGATAGAGAATAGTATAATGACCTCCATGTACCCATTATCTAGCTTCAATAACTATCAGTATTTTGCCAAACTTGTTTTATATTTCTCCTTTGAAGCAAATTCTACGTATCTTGTCATTTATCTATAAATCCTTCAGTTTGCCTTTCCAAGAATGACACTTTGAAAAACCCAATAACACCATACTATTACCTTAAAATGTTAATTTCTTAATGTTATTTAATACCCAATTCAGAATTCAAATTTTCATAATTGTTAAAAATCCATTTGTGATAGTTTTATTTGAATCAGAATCTAAACAAGAATTCAAACAGTGCGTTTACACCTTATATCTAGTTAGCTGTTATCTTGCTTTCTTCTTGTTAAAGAGTCAGTGACTTTTTTTTTTTCTTTAAGAGCAAATGGGTTATTTGTACTGTAGACTGTCTCACTTTCTGGATTTGGTCTATTGCTTCATATTTAATGTTTGCTTGTAGTTAGTGCTAGAGGTTTAGTTAGATACAGATTTGTTTCTTTAGGCAAGAATCTTTTAAAAGTGCTATTCTATCATTTTACTATATCTCCTTTGGAATCCATCATGTCTGGTTTTCCACTTTTAGCAATCTAAGATTAAGCAGTGGGTTCAAGTTTGGTTTCTTCTTGCTGCCATTATATGTAGCATTTGTACCTTTTTTGATTTGTTTGTTTTAACATTTTTTCCAGTTTTATTGGATATAATTGACATACAACACTGTTTGAGTTTCAGGTGTACAGCATAAAAGTTTGACTTACATATTTTGTGAAATGATTACTGCAGTGAGCTTCATTAACATCCACCATGTCAGATAAGCGCAGTAAAAAGAAATGGGAAAAACAAAAAATTCTCCTGTGATAAGAACTCTTAGAATCTACTCTCTTAGCAACTTTCATGTATATCATATAGCAGTCATAACTACAGTCATCATGTTGTACATTACATCTCTTTATTTTTTTCCTAATAAGTTACTATTAGTATTTGAGGAAGTTTTTAAAGCACATGGTTTAGTAACTGAACATATTACCAAACTTTCTTTACTATTTCTAATAACTTTTTGTGGATCCTCTTCGGTGACCATTACAGAAAAGTGGTTAAGACGTGGGCCTTGTTGGTACAGTGTCTAGATTTAAGTCCTAGGGAGCTTATTTGACTCAGTTTCTTCATCTGTAAAAGGGAGATTAGTGAGTTATTTCCCATAATATGCAGAAAATAAATTGTGTTTGTTTGTTTGTTTATGCATTTTTTTGTTTTTGTTTTTGACCACACTGTGTGGCTTGTGGGATCTCAGCTCCCTGACCAAGGATTGAACAGCGCCCTCAGCAGTTAAAGTGCAGTCCTAACCACGGGACCACCAGGGAATTCCCTGAGTGTGTGTGTGTGTGTGTGTGTGTGTGTGTGTGTTTAATGTCCTTTTCTTTTTCAGATTGTGACATTATATTTTCACCTTTCAACCTTTTTAGTGCTTTACTTAATTTTACGATATAATTATACTGGCTATGACAGTGTTAAATAATAGCAGTGTTAACATGCAACCTCCAATAATATTAATAGCTAGTATTTATTGAAGTATTATCTTATTCTTGTTTTACTTTTATTCTTGTTGTATAATAAATAAATGTTATTTTGGGAATATGCAGTGATATCATCAAAATAAAATTTTTGGTATCTACTGATCCGCTAATAAGATACTATTAATCAAATACCTATTGGGTATCTACTGTGTGTCACTTGCCGGGGATACATTGATGAGAAAACAAATAAAAATTCCTACCTTCATGTAGCTCATATTTTAGTGGCAGGGAGAAATACAAATAATGTCATATGTAAGTGTTGACCTAAAAAATATTTCTTTAGCAAAAATGGGTTTATTCAGGATCAGCAAAGAATTGCAGTTGGGCATCTGCAACCATGACAAGCCTTGTGCAAGTCTCTGCACATGAAGGAGGGAAGGACTCTTAAAAGAGGTGAAAAAGAAGTTGGGGGGACTATAGTAAAGGAAAAATCCATTGAAGGAACTGAGAGGTCAAAGTAAAGTAATTGAGGTTTCTGTTTATTAAATTTTACATAAGCAAAATAATAAAAAGTAGAAGAGTATGGTATTGGGAATGTTGGAACAAAAAGAGCATTTTACAATATTAAATAGAGTGCGTGGAACAGTTTTGTTGCGATTTGAGTAAAGACTTTCGAGATGAGGCAATAGCTTTCTGGCTTACTGGGGAAGTCCAGTCTAGTAGAGATGTCAGTAGTTGCTAAGGGAGAACATGCTTGGCATGTTTCAAAATCCTGCATGGAGTTCATTGTGGTTGGAGCAGGATATGAAGAGTAGCAGAAGATGAGGTTAGAGAGGCAGCAGGAGGTAAAGAAGAGTGGCTTGAACCTTTAGGGCCTCACAGACAAGGAGTTTTGCTTCTCACTGAGTGATCTGGAGAGCATTGCAGGGTTTTGAGCAAATGAATGACATCTGCTGTTTTACGTTTTAAAAGGAAAATGTCAAGAAAGGAGGCAAGGAGATCAGGAAGCTATTGCAATAATCCAGGCAAGAGATTATGGTAACTTGGATGGGTGGTAGCAGTGGAATTAACAAAAAGTGTTTGGAAAAAAAAGTAGTTAAAATCTGGAAATATTATGAGGATAGAGCCAATAAACTTTCCCAAAGGACTGGATGTGGGATGTGAGAAACACCCTCCTAACTGATCTCTTTGTCGCCTCTGTTTATGTACAGTATAAAAATCCTTTTATATACAATAGCAGAATTGATCCTCATTTAAATTTGATAATTTAGCTTTGTTATTTAAAACCCTTCAGTGGCATTCTGTTGCACCCTGTATAAAATTTATTCTCCTTACCATAGTCAGTAAGGTGTACATGATCTGGAACCTATGTATTTGTCAAAACTTAGCTACTATAAAAAAAAATGTTTTTTTCTTCAGTTTTTGAATATATGCCAACCTCTTCCGTGCCTTAGAAGTTTTGCACTTGCTTCTCTTTCTGTTTGGAAGAGTCCCCAACCTCCAAGCTTATTTTTTGCCTGTTTAGCTTATTTGCATATTTTATGTCTCAACTTAGTTTCTTAGACCTATTTAAAGTAGATTATTTCCTTGCATCTGTCTTCCACCCCATTGTCCTTTTCAGCCATTTGTTTTTTTTCCTTCATGGCATTTCTTGCAATTATTTTGTTTCTCTGTTTAATGTTTTTGTTGTGTTTGCTTTGCATTTGTTTGTTTGGGATCTCCGTGAAGCAGAGACCATGTCTAACTTGTTCAACTTTGTGTTTCAGTGCTAGCCAGGTGTCTGGCTCATGGACTTATTCAATAAATAGCTTTAGATTGGATTGACTGACTATATTAATGAACAAATGAACAAACAAAATGTTTACTTTATATGCCAGAGTAGCAGCCCTGGACATTACACCTAACTTAGATTTTAATTCAGTCTTGTTATTTTGATACTCCTTCCTTAATCAGCCATCGCATATTGCTAATTGTAAGATGGTCATACATGATTCTTTATCACTAGAAGAAAATTTCTCCCTTGAATTTCATTTAGTTATTAACATGTAGGCAAATCCTTATATTTCAGAAGGTAACTATAGTCATATAGTTATACTACCTGTCACGGAGATGTGTCAAAGGAAATGTGAAGTAGCAGCTTTAAAGATGTCCCCTACCCCCACCCCTTTTTTCTGTTGAAGCTATTGTCCTAAAGGAAGGAAGGGGAAAAAAAGAAATCTATGGTGTGAGTTCAGGTTTACTACCATAAGTGTTTAAGAAAGGCCTCTGTTACCATGACAACAAATGCATGTATTTCAAGTGGAAAATTTTCAGCATAGGGGACTGATAAAATTATAGCATCCCTATTCTCTTAGTATAGAATTGCTCTTTGTCAAGTTAAAAAAAAAAATCTGAAATCCCGTATTAAAATTAATTTTTATATGTTCCTATAATATTGTTTTAAAGCCATTTATTATGACTTAAAGTTATACCAAAAGAATATACTTTCATAGATCTGTCATGCAGAAAGTTAAGCATTTGATTTGACATTAAAAATTACTTTTCTAATCTGTACTAGATCTTTGCTTAAATGGTAAATAGTTTACTGTATTGGGAGTTTTTGACAATAGAAAATGACCTGCCACTTTATAGATTCCTTTGCCTTAAATGCTATCTAACTCCAGTGGAGGAAAGCTGTTAAGCTTTAAGTGCTCTGTCATATTTGCAGGCTTTTATAGTTGAAGAGAACAGCAGTGAGCAATGATGATGGAAAACGATGGAAGGTAGACTTAAAACACCATAAAACACAGACGATTGTGTGTAATGCCTTGAATTGAATCCTTTTTGAATGAAATGATCAGCCATATGTGCCACCCTTATGGACCCTGTAAGAAGAGGAGAAGAAATGTGCCCTGATGCTAACTGTGCATGAAATTGCAGTGTTAGGAGGTATTGACCAGATGTTTCAATCTCAACAAATAGCTTGTTATGTGACTGAGTGAAAATATCTTTGCTGCTTTGATCACATACACCTTGAAGGAAGAGGTAATTTAATAGAAGCTGTCATAGTTCATCATTGTCAATAAACTTTGACTTGACCTTTGCCTTATGCTTTTGATGTTGCTTCTGATAAGTGTTGATGGGCAGATGTTTACTGCCTTGAGGGATTTTTCTTTTTATAAGGTGTATGCTAGAAATAGTAAAGGAGAAGGATTTTTCTCAATTCTTCTCTTGCTCTTTGGTTATTAGTTGGCATGTTTTTCTCTGGATTTTGTAGAGTTTCTGGGCAAATGCATCTGAGTGACATTTTTACCTCTAAAGACCCACTGTGGGTTTTTCTGTAAAGGTTTCTTACTCTGCTCACCTCTCTGTCCCAGTTTTAATTGGCCCCAGTAAGCTTCTGTGGTGATTTTTTTTTTCTTATTTCATATACCGTACATTCTTCTGTTTTTTTCGTAGCTTGAAATGATGGATCTCTTAGAAAATCACCGTAATTTCCTGACTTTTACACTTGCGAACAATTATAGCTAGAGAGATTAAGCTACTTATTCAAGGTCACATGGTTACTCTTTTCGAGGCCAGCTGTATTTCTGAGAACTGATGACACTCTTTCCAGTGAGATTTTCTTTACTTCCCTTTCTTGCCTATATCTAGACTAGTGATTGAGAGTATACCTTCTAAAATCATACAGACTTGAGCATGCCACTGACATACTTTCCTCATCTGTGAAATTGGAATAGTAAATATCTGCATTGTGTTTGGTGGTTCAGATTAGCTGAGATAAGGTAGTAGGTAAAGAATTAGCAAATTGAAGTACTCAAAGTAAGTACTCACTAATTTAGTTCTTAATTATGTTTTTGTTTCTAACTCATCTTTGGTTAATTATAGTGTTTTTTAGCTGAACTTTTGGTTTATATTTGGTTTTGTTTTATAACTTTATTTATTTTTGTCTGCATTGGGTCTTCGTTACTGCGCGCGGGCTTTCTCTAGTTGTGGCTAGCGGGGGCTACTCTTAGTTGTGCGCGGGCTTCTCATTGCGGTGGCTTCTCTAGTTGCGGAGCACGGGCTCTAGGTTCACGGGCTTCAGTAGTTGTGGCTCGCGGGCCCTAGAGCGCAGGCTCAGTAGCTGTGGCGCAGGGGCTTAGTTGCTCCGCGGCATGTGGGATCTTCCCGGACCAGGGCTTGAACCCGTGTCCTCTGCATTGGCAGGAGGATTCTTAACCACTGCACCACCAGGGAAGCCCCTTATATTTGGTTTTTAATGCAGTTTTTCTTAAGTTGTCAGGGGGAAGGAAGTATTTAGACTATATGGGGAAAATGAAAATGATTTTAGAAATTATTTTTGAATTATGGTAGTTATACAGGTAAATAAAATGTCCTTTAAACTAGAGCAGCCGTTGCTACCATCTCCTTTACTTTGAAGTTTCTTGAGGATTGTAGGGAAGGAAAAATTTTC
The DNA here is from genome assembly GCF_964270905.1 of Leucopleurus acutus. NCBI lineage: Eukaryota > Metazoa > Chordata > Mammalia > Artiodactyla > Delphinidae > Leucopleurus > Leucopleurus acutus. Next base: position 58,411,204 of record NC_139156.1, on the reverse strand, counting down.
CTTGACCCTCTTAGGGTCCTGGCTGGGTCTGAAAATTAAACTGATAAAAAATACAAATTTATTTAGTATAAGTTTTATGTGACGTGGGAGCCTTCAAAAGGAAATGAAGACCCAAAGAAACAGTTTGACCTGAATAGCTAGGTTCAATGAGGAAAGGGAAATCTTACAGAAATATGACATAGGTCAGAGAGTATGATGCAAGTGTTAACTGGGGAAAACTTAGCAAGGTCTTTTTGTTAGGATTCTTCTGTGCATCCCTTTGTCTTTGGAGATAAATGTGCTCTTTTCCTGCAGATACTGTGAAGGCATCTCTCAAGTGAGGGTTTTATGACCTATATCAGGAGAGAAGGAGAGTGATGGTCAGAGGGACCTTTCTACTTATGCCATTTTCTCAGATTCCTTTAGCCAGTATGCCATAATTTGGAGTAGTGTGTCCTACACCCCCTCAGCATTTTGCCATATATATTTACAACATCATTTCACTATGTAAGGGAATTTAACAATTTCAATTAATGTCGTGGAAATGCTATATTAAATTCTGTTTCTGCAGACACTTTCTGGAGGGTTTCTTTTTTTTAATTACAGATCTCATTTCTCCTTATGAGATATCTTTATTCCAACCTAAAAGAGAGACTTCATTGTGCATAGCAAGAAACTTAAAGAAAAGATAGGCATGATTTTTAAAATCTTGGGAGAATTAGAAATAGAATATATATTATCCATTGGGTAGAAATCTTGTTGCTTAAAGGCTTCTGTTGAAAGGCAGATTGAATAAAAATCTGAAGCCTGTTATGGCACCATATTAGGTGCTGGGTTATTTTTTATCACCTAATTTTGGATACTTTTGGAAATAAATCTAGGCTGCTTATTTTTTAGTTTTATTTTTTTATTTTTTTTTTGCGGTACGCAGGCCTCTCACTGCTGTGGCCTCTCCCGTTGCGGAGCACAGGCTCCGGACGCGCAGGCTTAGTGGCCATGGCTCACGGGCCCAGCCGCTCCGCGGCATGTGGGATCCTCCTGGACCGGGGCACGAACCCGTGTCCGCTGCATCGGCAGGCGGAATCTCAACCGCTGCGCCACCACGGAAGCCCTAGGCTACTTATTTTTGATAGCCAAAGAAATTGAGTAACAATTTCAGGTAATATAAGTTGTTTAAAAAACATAACATACAGTATTTTCTAATTTAGATAAATAGCTTTGGATCAATGGTTTTCTTGGTTAATTTGGTGCACTCCTATTAGAAAGAAAAAGGCGTCCACCCTAGCTATAGCTGTATTCTCCCTATACCATTCCTCCTCCCCCCTCCTTCTTCTCTCGTGTGAGTGGCCTAATTCCTTTTAGGAATCTGATCAAATTCGTGAATCCTCTTCTCTGAAAAATACATAAAAATTTCCTTATGTTTCAGGGGGTTAATGGATTCCCTGCTTCCTCTCACATATACCTTGCCCTGATTGGGGCCCACAGACCTCGTACAGGCTACAAATCTCCTTAGAAAATAAAATTCAAACTCCTTCCTAGTATTCTAAATATTTAACAATTTGTCTTAGAAATAATAGTGTTATTGCTACTCATATAATAATTACAATAGTAGTAATTATAAGAATAGTTAAAATTTATTCTGTGCCAACCTTATGCCAGGTCTTCTGCTGAACCTTTAACCTGGACTAATGGTTATATTATTAATGATATCTCCATGTGGACTGTATCCAGTTTGCATTTATCGTGTGCTTTAGAAAATATCATGTCTTTAGAATACAAATTGAAAGAAGAGATTATAAGCACTTTGATTCTAACACCTTATTTATGTTCACTCATTGCATTCATAAGGTATCAAAATCCTTTTTGGAATACTGAATTTATTTTTAGTTCTTTAATTCCAGTACTCTCTTTTTTGCTTCTGAGCCTCTTTGTCATTCTTCTTCCACGGAAAATTAACTATCCCACCCAACACCCACCATGTCCCTTAAGTCCTACAAATTTCAGTTTGGAGACAGGTTCTCATATTTCCCTTAGGAGATCATCATTGGTCACTCTCCAAAGTCTAATGTACTTGCTACTCCCATGTGCTGCAATAACATTCTCATTCTCTCTCTCTCTGTCTCTCTCGCTCTTGTTACCTATCTATCTATCTAAATAGATAGGGTGTGAAGAGAATCCAGGCTGGGGAACACTCAAGAATGGGGAGAAGAAAACAAGCCTACAAAAGAGATAGAGAAGTGTTTCTTTATCTGTTATTTACTACAATAATGTCCAACAGATGGTAAGTGATCAAAAAATATTTATGGAATGAGTTAAATAACATTACACTAAAATTTATTTTTATCATATCTCAGTGCCCTGTTATTATCAGCAGCAGCAGCACTCTTTAATAGGCACTACTTTAGGCACTTTGCTTGCATTATCTTATTCAAGACTCACAATAATTCTGCAAGAAATATAATTTCTCTTAGAGTATATAATTTATCATCCCATGACTAGATGAACTTACATATATCTGAGTCTGAAGTTTTTTTTTTTTCTAGTAGGCCAGAGTTTCCCAAAACCTCTTCTGAGCAATAGATGTTAACAGGTATTTAACAACAAAAATAACTAAAAAACTATTGCTGGGCTAATAGTAGAATTATTGGGAATCAATTTTACTAATAGGATGCATGCCAGCAGGTGAAAGTGGAGCAGTTTTGGCAGGAAAGGAGGCTCACCTTACTAGTTACTGAGGGAGAATGGATTCTTAATAATATTTATGAAAATTTTCTGTTTCACCCTGACTCGCTTGGTACCAAAGCTTAGTCGTCATCTGAGAGAATCAGTCCTTTAAGCTTTGTGATATATGCTGTTGTCCTAACCAACTACTTCAGTTTTGATTTCCTCATCACCCTTTGCAGTCTGCTTGTTCCTGTTATTTCCCAGTTTTGACATTTAATTTCTTTTAGTTGTGCTTTACAGTTTTCTTGAAATGCCTCATTGGGTTTTCTTGTATAAAATTTCTTAGGCTTATCTTGCAATTATTTTAGTAACTAGGTGTCATTATTTATTATTCTGTTATGGATTGAATTAAAGTACATAGCATTATTTTAGAAGTGGCTGGTTCTTGAGCATCATTGTCATTTATATTGTCCTAAATATTGCATTTAGGTGACAAAGTGGAAATTCCTCTGGAAGGTGAAGTTAATATTAATAGAAATCTTTCCATATGTTGTTAAAGACTCTTGATGTGAAGCTCAAAATGTGAAGCTCATGTTTTCAGCCCCTGTTTAAATTCAGTTGTAAATTTTCTCCTCCTGGTTTCTTACCTTAATGAGGTATCATCTCTTATCACCTAACTTCTTTGCTCAAAAACCCTCCTGTGCACCCTTCTATCTACAGAATGCCACCTAAACTTCTTTAAGTGGCATTTAATGATCTGGCATAGATCTTTTCTCCATTAGTCTCTTCCCTCACACATAGTGCTCTGTCATACTCCTAACTGACAAATATTTATTTTCCTTTATTTATCTTATTATTTTTGTTAACACTATACTTCTTTTATTTCTCAAACTGTGTGCTAAGGCCTCTTCGCTGCAGACCCAATTCGGTTTCTCAGGATATTTTAAATTTTCTAGGGAAACAGTGACATCTATCAGGTACAGCACAAACCACTAACTTTGGATATTTTCATTTTAAAATTAGGTTGCTACATTCCTTTTGGTGGTATCATATACTTTGTAAAACTGGGTTTCTGTGACTAAAAAAAATAAGCACTGCTCAGAAATTAATGTGAGACAGGAAATGAGGGTGGTGGTGACCAGCCTGATTCCAAGGTTTGAGAATTTTGCAGTGCTAGACAGGTACTAAATTGTTAGGAAATAAATACTTAAGTTGTTTAGAACTAACTACCTAATAAATAGAATTCCTTTTGCCTTAGGGACACCATGATAAAATTCCTAACACAGTAAAGGAGGCATGTGCTCTATGCTTCTACTTTCTTTCCAGTTCATAGCCATTTTTAAAAATTATACCTATCGTTCAAAGACTACTCGATAATGTCACCCATCTCTGGAAGCCTTTTCTGATCCCCCCAGCTGCAATTAATCTCCCTCCTGGGTGTTTTCTGATAACATTGTAGCTTTACTATTGCTGTTAAAATTGAATTCAACTAATTCATTTATTTATTTAAAGTTAACAGTAATGGCTTTCTGGTTCTCTAGTTAGGTGTAGTTACTTACAGTATAATGAGAACCCTCTCATCCTCTATGTAAAAGTGAAACAGCTATATTATTAGGTATCATTTACTGAACTAGAGTGCATGTCTTGATAAGTCTGTTTCTAATTCTTAAGCATCCTTACAAGATCACAGGTTATATTATACACATTTTATATTTGAAGAAATTGGAATTTAGCAATGTTGGTTTCTGTCACACTGACATACCTCCTAACCTTTGGCTGTTCTAGTTACTTCTCCTTTTACTGTTGATAGAATCAGCTTTTTGATATCCTCAAAAATCCTGTTGAGATTTTGACTGGGGTTTGCAATGACTCTATGAATCTATTAGGGGAGAATTGCTGTTTTAAGAATATTAAATTTTTGGGAATTCCCTGGCAGTCCAGCGGTTAGGACTCTGCACTTTCACTGCTGAGGGCCCAGGTTCAGTCTCTGGTTGGGGAACTGAGATCTTGCAAACCACGTAGGACGGCCCCCCAAAAAAAACCAAAAAAAAAAGAATGTTGAGTTTTCCAGTTCGTGCACATAGGCTCTCCATTTATATAGGTGGGTTTTTTTTTCCCCCGCAGCAAACGTATATAGTGTTCTGTGCATAGGTCTTGCGCGTGTTTTCTTAAATTTTTCCCAATATGTTTTATTTTTTGATGTTATTGTAGATGACACTGTTTTCTTAATTTTAATTTTCAGCTGTTCCTTGGTAGTATATAGAATCACATTAGATTTTTTTCTTGAATCCTGAGACCTTGATAAACTGACTCTTTAATCCTGGAGCATTTATATAAGCTCCTTTGTGATCTCTTATATTCCTTAAGCATGCACAGATTGGTCCCCAGCAAAAGCCTTAAGAGTTACTCTATATGGATTTCAGCTCATTCCTCTCTGAAACTCTTTTTTGCCATTTCAAGTTTCCTGACTCCTTGAACACTTATCTCTCTCTGCTTAATTCAGTGAGAATGCCAGGCTCTGTTTGGCTTCTTCCTCCCTGCACCACAGTCTGGAAATGGCCTCCTGGCAGAGAGTCTGCATGATGTCAGGGCTCACCTTCTGTCTTCTCTATCAGAGATTACAGTCCAGTTCTGCCTGTTGGCCAATGGCTGAAAATTCTTTAGTTGTTCCCTTTTGCTTTTCTTTTCAGTTATTCAGAACACAGGGGTAGTTCTGGACCCTGCTACTCCCTCAGGGCTAGACTGGAAGTTAAAGATAGGTGTTTAAGGATGTTCTGTCCTTATATAAACAAAGAAAAGTTGGGCAGTTTGTTTTACCCAAAAAAAGGCAGCATATTCAGGTTATGAACAAAGTTAAATCTCTTTTCTAGAGAATCTGACAATGTAATGATTTTGATTTCATATTAGGGACACGGTCATTTTCATCATTTTATTCTCTAGTATACATGTATTAAATGTTTATTGATTGCATGTCAGAAGGGTAGGAAACAGACTGGTCAAGTGTTGGTCACATTGTGTTTGAGACAAAGTTAGTGGTGTACTAAAGTTTTAACAGAATTTAAATTAGTTATACCTCCTTAGGTAGGTTTATTCCTAGGTATTTTATTCTTTTTGTTGCAGTGGTGAATGGGATTGTTTCCTTAATTTCTCTTTCTGATCTTTCCTTGTTAGTGTACAGGAATGCAAGAGATTTCTGTGCATTAATTTTGTATCCTGCAACTTTACCAAGTTCATTGATTAGCTCTAGTAGTTTTCTGGTGGCATCTTTAGGAATATCTCTGTATAGTATCATGTCATCTGCAAGCAGTGACAGTTTTACTTCTTCTTTTCCAATTTGTATTCCTCTATTTCTTTTTCTTCTCTGATTGCGTATACTCAGAAAGCTGTAAGACACTGATGAAAGAAATCAAAGTTAACACAAACAGATGGAGAGATACACCATGTTCTTGGATTGGAAAAATCAATATTGTGACAATGACTGTACTACCCAAAGCAATCTACAGATTCAACACAATCCCTATCAAATTAACCAATGACATTTTTTACAGAACTAGAACAATAAACCTTAAAATTTGTATAGAGACACAAAAGACCCCGAGTAGCCAAAGCAATCTTGAGGGAAAAAAATGGAGCTGGAGGAATCAGACTCCCTGACTTCAGACTGTACTACAAAGTTACAGTAAACAAGACAGTATGGTACTGGCACAAAAACAGAAGTATAGTTCACTGGAACAGGATAGAAAGCCCATAGATAAACCCACGCACCTATGATCAACTAATCTATAACAAAGGAGGCAAGGATATACAATGGAGAAAAGCCAGTCTCTTCAATAAGTGGTGCTGGGAAAACTGGACAGCTATATGTAAAAGAATGAAATTAGAACACTCCCTAGCACCATACACAAAAATAAACTCAAAATGGATTAAAGACCTAAATGTAAGACCAGACACTATAAAACTCTTCAAGGAAAACATAGGAAGACCACTCTTTGACATAAATCACAGGAAGATCCTTTTTGACCCACCTCCTAGAGAAATGGAAAAAAAAATAAATGGGACCTAATGAAACTTAAAAGCTTTTGCGCAGCAAAGGAAAATATAAACAAGACAAGAAGACAACCCTCAGAATGGGAGAAAATATTTGCAAATGAGTCAATGGACAAAGGTTTAATATCCAAAATACATAAACAGCTCATGCAGCTCAGTATTAAAAAAAACAACCCAATCCAAAAATGGGCAAAAGGCCTAAATAGACATTTCTCCAAAGAAGACATACAGATGGCCAAGAGGCACATGAAAAGCTGCTCAGCATCACTTAGAGAAATGCAAATCAAAACTACATGAGGGGGCTTCCCTGGTGGCACACTGCTTGAGAGTCTGCCTGCCGATGCAGGGGACACGGGTTCGTGCACCGGTCTGGGAAGATCCCACATGCCGTGGAGCAGCTGGGCCTGTGAGCCATGGCCGCTGAGCCTGCGCGTCCGGAGCCTGTGCTCCGCAACGGGAGAGGCCACAACAGTGAGAGGCCTGCATACCGCAAAACAAACAAACAAAAAAACAACAAAAAAAAAACTACATGAGGTATCACCTCACACTGATCAGAATGGGCATCATCAGAAAATCTACAAACAACAAATGCTGGAGAGGGTGTGGAGAAAAGGGAACCCTGTTACGAAGTAAGAGAGTAGCATGGACATATATACACTACCAAATGTAAAATAGCTAGCTAGTGGGAAGCAGCCACATAGCACAGGGAGATCAGCTCGGTGCTTTGTGACCACCTAGAGGGGTGGGATAGGGAGGGTGTGAGGGAGATGCAAGAGGGAGGAGATATGGGTATATATGTGTATGTATAGCTGATTCACTTTGTGAAAAAGCAGAAACTAACACAACATTGTAAAGCAATTATACTCCAATAAAGATGTTAAAAAAAAAAGGGAACCCTCTTGCACTATTGGTGGGAATATGAATTGATACAGCCACTATGGAGGACAGTATGGAGGTTTCTTAAAAAACTAAAAATAGAATTACCATATGACCCTACTATGGGCATATGGTAATTCACCTGGGCATATACCCAGAGAAAGCCATAATTCAAAAAGACATGCTCCCCAGTGTTCATGGTAGCACTCTTTATAATAGCCAAGTCACAGAAGCAACCTAAATGCCCATCAACAGACAAATGTATAAAGAAGATGTGGTATGTATATGCAATGGCATATTACTCAGCCCTAAAAAGGAATGAAATTGGGTCATTTGTAGAGACGTGGATGGATCTCTAGACTGTAATACAGGGTGAAGTAAGTCAGAAAGAGAAAAACAAATGTTTTATATTAACGCATATATGTGGAACCTAGAAAGATGGTACAGATGAGCTGGTTTGCAGGGCAGAAGTACTGACACAGATGTAGAGAACAAAGGTATGGACCCCAAGAGGGGAAAGTGGCGGGGGGGGGTTGAATTGGGCGATTGGATTGATATATATACACTAATATGTATAGAATAGATAACTAATAAGAACCTGCTGTATAAAAAAAATAATAAAATAAAATTTAAAAAAATTAAAAAACAAATTATTTATAAACTTTTTAAAAATTTGTATTTTTAATCTTTTTCAACTTTCTTGATTATAACATCTTGATTTATTCAGCTAGATTACTGAGTACTTTGAACAGTGAACATTGCTTCTATTTCTTTTGTGTGTCTGCTTTGGCTTACTAAACTTTCATTTTAGATTGACTAACTTTTGAGTGGAAATCACTGATCAAGAGTAAAGGTGTCATATTTTGTTAGTATGCTGACAATCAGATATTTCCAGAATGTTAGCCAGTTTCCTGTGATGAAATACTCAATAGTGGAATTATAACAACCTGCTGAATAGTTCTATTATTTGTCCATTTTTTTGTTTTGCAGGTTCAAGTAGTAGTGATTTGTAAAGGAAACATTTCAATTCATTTAAATCCTGCTTATGGAAGGGTTGGAAGTCATATTTAAGCCTGATAGTGAGTTGATATAGCCCTTTTTTTCACACTAGTTTGAATATGTGAACTTTGATTATAGTTAGGCTGAGTTACATTATAATAACTTCACTTTCACTGATGTTTCCTTTTATTTTGATGGCATTTTAAGTTATTTAAAAAATCATAGTAAAATTTGCTGTTGACTTTGCCTTTTTTTATTTTACTACCTAAAGCAGACATGGTTCATAATTTAACCATGCTTCTACATGAATAAAAGTAAATTATAGAACAACATACAGGTATTTTCTGCTGTTAAATGTATTATTTACCTAAGCATGGTTTAAAGGATTTAAAATCTATTAGGTATGGATATTGATGCATTTTAAGATATTAACTGCTTCATGTGATGGACTTATTTTAAAAAATTGATTGATAATATTAAAGACTGAATAAGCTAATTTTAAATTATTGTTATTTTTAAATGGAATGTTTGATTTCATTACAATATCTTTAACCCATCTTTTAATTTTGAAAATTTTCTAACTTACATAGAAGTATAAAAAATAGTTAAAGGAACTTCTGTATACCTGTCATAGATGTACCAATTTTCATTTTATTTTATTTTTTTTTATTTTTTAACATCTTTATTGTAGTATAATTGCTTTACAATGGTGTGTTAGTTTCTGCTTTGTAACAAAGTGAATCAGCTATACATATCATATATCCCCATATATCCTCCCTCTTGCATCTCCCTTCCATCCTCCCTATCCCACCCCTCTAGGTGGTCACAAAGCACTGAGCTGATCTCCCAGTGCTATGCAGCTGCTTCCCACCAGCTGTCTATTTTACATTTGGTAGTATACATATGTCCATGCCACTGTCACTTCATCCCAGCTTACACTTCCCCCTCCCCGTGTCCTCAAGTCCGTTCTCTACGTCTGCGTTTTTATTCCTATCCTGCCCCTGGGTTCTTCAGAACCATTTTTTGTTGTTGTTTAAAGATTCCATATATATGTGTTAGCATACGGTATTTGTTTTTCTCTTTCTGACTTACTTCACTCTGTATGACAGACTCTAGGTCCATCCACCTCACTACAAGTAACCCAATTTCGTTTCTTTTTATGGCTGAGTAATATTCCATTGTATATATGTGCCACATCTTTATCCATTCATCTGTCGATGGACACTTTAGGTTGCTTCCATGTCCTGGCTATTGTAAATAGAGCTGCAGTGGACATAGTGGTACATGACTCTTTTTGAATTATGATTTTCTCATGGTATATGCCCAGTAGTGGGATTGCTGGGTCGTATGGTAGTTCTACTTTTAGTTTTTTAAGGAACCTCCATACTGTTCTCCATAGTGGCTGAATCAATTTACATTCCCACCAACAGTGCAAGAGGGTTCCCTTTTCTCCACACCCTCTCCAGCATTTATTGTTTGTAGATTTTTTGATGATGGCCATTCTGACTGGTGTGAGGTGATACCTCATTGTAGTTTTGATTTGCATTTCTCTGATGGTTAGTGATATTGAGCATCCTTTCATGTGTTTGTTGGCAATCTGTATATCTTCTTTGGAGAAATGTCTATTTGTGTCTTCTGCCCATTTATGGATTGGGCGGTTTGTTTTTTTGATATTGAGCTGCATGAGCTGCTTGTAAATTTTGGAGAGTAATCCTTTGTCAGTTGCTTCATTTGCAAATGTTTTCTCCCATTCCAAGGGTTGTCTTTTCATCTTGTTTATGGTTTCCTTTGCTGTGCAAAAGCTTTTAAGTTTCATTAGGTCCCGTTTGTTTATTTTTGTTTTTATTTCCATTTCTCTAGGAGGTGGGTCAAAAAGGATCTTGCTGTGATTTATGTCATAGAGTGTTCTGCCTATGTTTTCTCTAAGAGTTTTACAGTGTCTGGCCTTACATTCAGGTCTTTAATCCATTTTGAGTTTATTTTTGTGTATGGTGTTAGGGAGTGTTCTAATTTCATTCTTTTACATATAGCTGTCCCGTTTTCCCAGCACCACTTTGAAGAGGCTATCTTTTCTCCATTGTGTACTCTTGCCTCCTTTATCAAAGATAGGGTGACCATATGTGCATGGGTTTATCTCTGGGCCTTCTATCCTGTTCCATTGATCTATATTGCTCTTTTTGTGCCAGTACCATATTGTCTTGATTACTGTATCTTTGTAGTATAGTCTGAAGTCAGGGAGCCTGATTCCTCCAGTTCCGTTTTTCTTTCTCAAGATTGCTTTGGCTGTTTGGCGTCTTTTGTGTTTCTGTACAAATTGTGAAATTTTATGTTCTAGTTCTGTGAAAAATGCCATTGGATCTACCAGTTTTTAGCATTTCAACATTTGCTTTCTCTTTCTTTATATAAATAAATATGTATATTTTTCCCCTGAACGATTTTGAAGTATTTATCCTCTATTTGAGAAATTTAGAACTTATACAATCCTGTTTTCCGATATATTATAGATATTCCAATCTCAGTGATTATTCTAATAGTCTTTTATAGCTGTTTGATTTTATTCGCAGTCCAGCATCTATAATGATTACATGTTGCATTTATTTGTTGTATTTCAAACGGCTTTTCTTGTTCTTTTTTAAATTGTGTTGTATTCCATTGAATGGATTTATCATATTTTATTTAACCAGTCTTCTGTGCATGGACATTTTGTTTCCAACATTTTGCCATTACAAATAATGTCTCAAAGAATACTTCTGTATATGTTGTTTTATATTTGTGGACATGTATCTTCAGAATAAATCCCTAGAAGTAGAATTGGACTACTAGATCATCAGTTACTGTATCTTTATCTTACAGATTTCTCTTTGTTACCTTTTTTTACTTCCTCATCCCTTTAGCACTAAGCATACATGCATTTCTTTTATACTCCAGAAGTTTGGAAGTAATGTAAGATTTTGATATCTTTTGACTTTGCATATTGAGTATTTTGCTAAAAAGTCTTAGAAAAAAATAGATGCTGTTTACAATAACTAATACAAGTATTAGAAACCTCAGGAATTTGAGCCTAATTATAAAAGATAACATATCAATGAAAAGTATGCATTTTAAAATAAATACAGTGATTAATTTATAGCAAAGAAATTAAAGTTTTATGAGACTAATGAATTAGAATTTTTAATACTGTTTATTTCTGAATAAGTTGTTTGTTTAGTTAGTTAGTTGGTTAGTTTTGGCTGCGTTGGGTCTTCATTGCTGTGCAAGGGCTTTCTCTAGTTTCAGCGAGCGAGGGCTACTCTTTGTTGCAGTGCGTGGACTTCTCATTGCGGTGGCTTCTCTTGTTGTGGAGCATGGGCTGTAGGTGCGCGGGCTTCTGTAGTTGTAGAGCGCGGGCTCAGTAGTTGTGGCTCGCGTGCTGTAGAACACAGGCTTAGTAGTTGTGGCACTTGGGCTTGGTTGCTCCACAGCATGTGGGATCTTCCCAGGCCAGGGCTTGAACCCATGTCCCCTGCATTGGCAGGTGGATTCTTAACCACTGAGCCACTGGAGAAGTCCAATAACTTGTTTTTAAACTTATTAGACATGAACGTAAGTTTAGCATATATATATGTGTATATATACACACACACATATATATATATGAAGTACAATATTAATGACAACCACAGCTAATATACATCATCTACTTTGTGCCTGGTACCATAATGCATATACATTAACTTAAATTACTTAATTGAATCCCCAGCAGCTTTATAAGGTGTATTTATAATTTTTTTCCTCATTTACATATGAGGACAATGAGGCCTAGAAATGTTAAGTGACATGGTCTTACTTACGCAGCTAATTAGTGGCAGAGGCAAGATTTGAACCCACACAGTATTCAATATAGATTCTGGGCTTTTAATGACAATGCTTCACTACTTCTATTGGACTCAGTATTATTTTTCTGTATCAAGCCAGTATTGACCTAAGGTCTGTATGACTTTGAGTTCTTAACCACTGTGTTCTCTTTCTTTCCCTGAAGGAGGTATAATAAGATTTTATGTGGTTGTTATATCAAATTTGTTATCATAAGTGGTGATACAGGATTGAAATTCCATTCCTAACAGCCACAGCTGCTAACAAAGCAATGCTTTTATGCCACCATCCTTGGCAGAATACTGAACTATGTGTACCATTTTTCTGACCCATTAAAATTATTTATGTTTCTCTTTTTCAGTGGATGATTCAGCAGCCACACAAAGCAGCAACATTTTTTGGATGCATCGGGATAGATAAATTTGGGGAGATCCTGAAGAAAAAAGCTGCCGAAGCCCATGTGGATGCTCATTACTATGAACAGAATGAGCAGCCAACAGGAACTTGTGCTGCGTGCATCACTGGTGGCAACAGGTTAGTGTTATTTCAAGGGAAGCACTGTACTAATTGACTGTTTAACCACTGGTAAAATCTGAATTCAAATCTGAGTTTGGAATTTAGACCTCATGTTTGTAATTTATTTTAATGTTTAATAAACTCTTCTTCCTAGTATCACTTTTCCTTAAAAAGTATTTTTTTACCTTTCTTGAACCTGTTGTTATCTTCATGAAGCGTAATGAAATGAAAATTTTGAGATTATCAAGTCCAGCCTCTACTTTTTATAATTAGGGTCAGAAAAGGAACACATTTTATTCAGTGTTTTGTAGCTAGGTTCTTGCTGAACTGAATGTTCTTTTCAACATATCCTGAGATTGGAATATTAAAATACATATATACACATATATTTTTTAAATATATAAAATATTACATTATATCCAGCCTCATATAAATTAGGTCATCTAAAGCATTTCTGGCGAATAGTCATCTGCCCATACTAAACAACTTCTGTCATGGGTAATGCACCACTCAAAAAACAATCTTTTACATTTCTATACAACTTCACTTATCAGAAAGTTTTTCTTTGTGTGAACTTGAACTCTGTCTCTCAGAACTTTCCATGCATTGCTTTTTTTGGTGCCTTTTGCAGCTACGTGGAGGTATATCTTCAGTACATTCATGCTTTGCTAACATCATTATTAGCATACTGCTTATCAACATGGGCTTTTTTCTCCTTTGGAAAGGAAAAAAAATAATTTTCCTAGTTATTACATTGTTAGAATCACTAAAGATGGTCTCTTTTAAAATGGTGACTCACTAGATACTTTACATCCCTTATAGCTAAAAATATTATCTGTCCTCCACCATTTCCTATCTCCCTTTCTTCCCCTTCTTTCTTATTTGTCTCTTTGTCTTCTTTTCCTTATTTCCTCCCTTATCTCTCCTCCCCTTGCTCCATTCCTCCTTTTTACCTCATATGTTTTTGCTCACTCTTTGACCTCTCAAATGTATGTTAAAGACCTGACACTATTCTGGGCAGTAGTCATTAAATAACTAAAATATAACTTTCAAAAACAATTAGGGTACCAAAGCCATTTTCAAACTTTCCTGTAACTTTATTTTTTGGGTGTAGGAGAAATTTATGATTTTAAGGTTTTAATAAATAAAACCATCAGTTCAAACATTGAGATATACTTATTTAGACCTTTCCCCTTTTCAGTTTTTCTAAAAACTAACTTTAATAGGCAGGTGCAGAGTTTTCCCATTAGTGAGAAATGTGTCAACTTTTGCCTCTGATACCACTCCGGCTACAGTAAAATTGCTAAATTGTTTTTGTATGTTAAGTTGTTATTTTAAAGAACAGGTATGATAATATTAGGTCTTCCATCAACAGCTTAATTTATATACTCATATAATGGTTATGGTGATCAGTATTAATTAGGTGCTATTGGAAGTCAGAAACTGAGGGAAACCCTCGCTGTCTAATTCATTATGCAAACTGTGGAACCTAATAGATTTGGATAGATTGTTTTAAATAGAGCTAGGAACACTAACTTCCAGTGTCCCAAACTCAGGTTAAGGGAATATTCTTCTTAATCCAGGTTCTTATTCTCCACAAACTCTGAACCAGATAGATACACTTGGATAGTAAGAATACCTGTATTTTCTTTTGGAGGAACTATTTAGTTTCCTATCAAGAGTAGTATTTTTTTTTTATCAAAATAGAGTTTAGTAGCTCATACCAGAAGTATTTGCTTTTATTTAGTAACCATTTTTTTGTCAACATTTTGCAAGAGTCATGATTACTAAAATATTTTTTATAAATTAATTATCCTTAAATTTGTAATATAGTTATTTTGCATATACATGTATTGATGAATATCACTCTTATTTGCATTAATTTAGTTGAGCATAAACAGAATGTATCCTTCAGCTAGTCTGATGGCATATGAGTGAGTACAAATATGTTTTGGAAGAGAATTGATTTATTTTTTTCAAAAGAGAATCTAACCATATTACCAAAATCTTAAGTGATGAGATGATGTATTTGTGGGATGTTTTTAACCACAACTGTTAACTAAAAAAAATTTGAAAAATTGGCAGGTTTTTTTTTTTTTAATTTGTGGGTCAGAAGGAGGGGGAAAAGTGTTTTTATTTCTTTGTCTGTAACATAAATAATTATTGTATTAAGTTTAATTGTTGGACAATAATAAAAAGCTCTGTGTGGCACTTGGAACAAGATTTTAAATGTAGTATTCTGCTTAGATTTTCAGCTACAAAACTGGAACAGTGCAGGGAGTTTTCAACTATGAAAACTAATATTAATTTATTCTAGCCCATAAAATGTAATGGTTTTATGTAATGTAATGTAAAATGTAGTGTATTAATAAAATTAATCCCTCATAGTAAATATGGTCTACATTTATATGTGTGTTTTGTAAAATTAATCCCATACCTCGCTTTTAAAGCATTAGATTAAATATCAGTGGATAATATGTTGATATTTGAAAACTGAAGTTTTTAGTTGCATATATATTTTTTTGTGTGTAACTACATAGTAGCTATTTCTTAACTGCATTTTGAACTATTAAAAATGTAGAAAGTAGATAATTTTATTATTTTAGTATCAAAAGGAAGCTTAAATGCCAGTTTCTCAAAATACCAGATGATATTTAGAGCAAGGATTAATGTCCTTGTTTATCTCAAAGGCAACAGAGAAATCTTGAAAAGTTTTCAGAACAAAAGTAACTTTATGGGCTTCCCTGGTGGCGCAGTGGTTGAGAGTCCACCTGCCGAGTCAGGGGACACGGGTTCGTGCCCTGGTCCAGGAGGATCCCACATGCCGCGGAGCGGCTGGGCCCGTGAGCCATGGCTGCTCAGCCTGCGCGTCCGGAGCCTGTGCTCCACAACAGGAGAGGCCACAACAGTGAGAGGCCCGCGTACCGCAAAAAAAAAAAAAAAAAATAACTTTATTTACATTTATTAAAATCAGTATATGGCAGTTTGAAGAATTAAGAATAAAATTAAAACAAATTTTACAAAAATGTTTTTAGTTAACTGTATAGTTATATGACAAGTTTGACTATATGTAAAACTTACTTACTTTTTGTTATTGTTGTTTTAGATCCCTTGTAGCTAATCTTGCTGCTGCCAATTGTTATAAAAAGGAAAAACATCTTGATATGGAGAAAAACTGGATATTGGTAGACAAAGCAAGAGTTTATTATATAGCAGTAAGTATTTGCCTAATTCAAATTTCTGGTACATATTTACACTATAAATTATAGTTGTTAGCTGAGGTACATTTAAAAATAATTGTCTCTGATTATCCTGTAAATTCTTTACCCATCTCAAAGCATATGCTAGGTTCACTATTACAAATACAGAACAGAAATATGATCATTCTGTGGTAGCGTGATCTGTATTACTTATCTTCAAATATACCTCTTTTTAGATACATTATACATAGATGTTTTTAAACCAAGTATCAAATTCTGTATTAAATCTTAAGGTCTTTGAAGTAATTCTGGAAATTTGTATTTTTAGGCTACTTGTTGTGAATGATGCCATGCATTGTGTGTGGAAATATTATTAGCAATATAAATATTCACTGCAAACAGTTTGAGCTTATTTGATGAAAAAACTTAATTACTATTTATTCCATAGTAATTACCATGACACCTTTTAAGTTAATATTTTAGAAACATTGATCATGACAAATCTTTTAAATATCAGAATATGGGCAGCATGTAATTTGAATTATTAAGCCTTCTGGCATAAAAAATAATTGGTTAAGAATTCATTTCTAAAATAAGACTGTACTAAAAATTCTCCTGAATTAATCACCCTATGAATACCTTGTTTTTATTTAATATGAGTTAAATGTGGCTCATCACAAATACTAAGTAGATACCTATGAAAAATTAAAAATACTTCATTTGCATATACGGTTTTGATATAACAGCTGCTGCCATTTACTACCTGAGCTGTGAAACAGCTGGTAAGATGCATAAAAAATTGATTATCCAGTAGGAACATGTTTATTGAAAATATAATTATTTCTTTCAGTCTAGTGTTAATGTCTCCTACAGCATGTTCACGTGCACTGCTGTAGGCTTTGCAAGGTTATTGATTCCTCTGTATAGCAAATCCTACCCCTTTATAACTGTCAAGTAAATGCTTACATTGAGAGGATTATATAGAGGAAGGTCATGTTACCAACTATTCAGGTACAGTTTTGTATAAAGTGTAGAGTGATCAGTTTTGTTCAAATTAATAAAATTGAACTACTTTTGAGACTTGTATATTCAGCCAGAAACAAGTATCAAAATGTATTCCAGTTGATACATCTGATTGTAGCTGTTAGCTCTTAGTTTCTGTTTCAGCTGTTTCATAAAAGAATGCTCTTTCACATTGCCAGGTAAATCTGTAGTTTGTTCAGAGTTTGGCTATTTTTAAATAGTTCTGAAAATAGTAGACTCATATTGGATACCTGGGATGCTGTAGATGCTGTATATTGTTGGTGAACATTCAACAAATATTTATTCTGCTAACAACTAAGAACAAACTTCTTATTCATCAAAATCTGTGAAATTTCTTCTGAAATGTAAAATTATTTCCATAGACTTTCAGCATTTCTTTTAAATCTTTAACTCCCTTTCAGCTCAGAGCATGCAGTCTAGTCTTAATAAGAAAACTGCAAATTTAGATAGAGTAGATATGTATGTCTTTACTTATTTCAAGAAATCAGGTTGGCTTCTCTACACTTTCAGGTTCTGTAGTGTCAGCACTCGTCTTACATCATCATCATAAACTTCAGAGGTTCAACAACTTGAAATTGTGGGAGCTCTTTATACAAAAGGTTCTTGATCTGAAGAAGCAGCTCAATATATCTAACACATTTCCATAAGTAAGATGTCTATCTGCATTACATAAAATAAACTAGATCTACATACTCAACTCTTCTTCTCACTGTTCCATGAATTAATAATGATCACAAGTGTTAAGAAAATTCAAAACCTTCCTCATTTTCTCTGTCACATAATGCATTGAATCTGCAATTCACAGCAAAAACTTTCCTAATAAAAAGTCGAAATGGAATATGCATATACCAGTATTCTCTTTCGGTTTAAATGAAGTGTTGACATCTTTTTTACCTTCATAGCAGGTGTCCCACTTACAGCATATAAACTCAGTTTTTCCATGTTTAAACTGAATTCTTTGTTAGTAGGTTTTTAGGGATTACTGGTTATGCCAATAGCTAATTACATGTTGAAAACTTAAATCTTAGTTGCTCTTTACCTTTATAATCAGATTGGCATATGTCTGTTTATTCTCTTATATGAAATATTTCTTACACTAGCCCTCTAAGAGTATGATATTTAGGAAAGGTTTATGAAAAAGATGAGGAAATTGGAGCCATTAAATTTCTAAACCATATATTTTCTTTTTTAAGCAATATTAATGTGCTGTGAAAAAATTAGCACTCTAATTTCATCCTGCCTCTTGATATTTGTAGTTATTTTCATTTTATTTTTATATTTTCAGTGTTTAAACATTTGAGCCTTTTTTTTTTACTCCTGCTCTGTCTGCTTTACATACTTGTGTTGCTGTCTGCCATTTCTAAAGTTATGGAATATAGTTGTAACACCTGTTTCAATGCCCTTGTCTGCAAATTCTATCATATGTGTTTTTTTCTGGTTCTTGCCATGGCATTGGGTTGTTTCCTCATGCACATATGCTAAAGACTTGGGAAAGCCCTGCAGATCCTGAGTTCTCATTTTGTACCTCTTTCTTCAAATGGCTCTCTCCTTTCCAGTATGCTGCCCTTGCACGTGCTAGCTACCTTGGCTTTCCTGAATGGAGACTACTGGACTCTGTTTAGGTTCTCTCTGCCCTGACTGCAATCTGGAAATTCTCTCTAGGAATTAAGTTTGAATAATTGTAGAGATCACCTTATCTTGTCCCTTATTTGATTACTGTCCAATTTCTCAAAATTGATATTTCCTATATTTTGTCCAATTTTATAGTTGTGTAAGTTGTTTAAATCCATTCCTCATTCTTTTTGTCTTGGTTGGTATTAGAAATTTCCTGTTTGGTTTTGATTTTCCTTTTTTTTAGATGACTATTTCTGCCAGATTGCCTGACTTTTTCTTTGAATTTGAACAGTCTTAAGGTTGATTCCACCTAAGAAACTCCCTAAATTACTGTTCTAGATTCTATAAAATTATCTAGCTGTCACTTTATCATTTAAAAATAAATTTAAAAGCTCTTAGCTAGTAGATAACTTTTCATCCATGTATAGTAATTTTTCTAATATTATCAGTCAGTCCTTAATAGTGTTTTGGACTACATTGTGAGTACAGTGGGATTTTGCACAGAAATTTATGCATTATTTCTAAAGAGTTTTTAATGAGAAAAAGGTTCCAAGTTTTAAATACATGGTAAAACACTAATCAGCTTGCAAGTTTGGGCTTACATAGGGAGAAATTTTAACTTTAGAGATCAAACAGATATTTAAGAAATAGGTTAACAAACGCTTCCAGTGCCATGTGACTTACTTTGCATAAACTGTCACCCAATGTGTGTTCTTTTTTACTAATTCAAAATTAAGCACTATAATGGAAGAATAGTGAATCATAGTTTGTCAATAATTGTTTGAGAATATGGGACCAGTAGTTTGAATTTTCCTTTGACTCCTATGCATATTTCCTTCTTTCTGTGATTTTTCCAGTTCCAGTGGCTTATTACAGATCTTCTTTTACCCTGTCTTTAATTTATAACTCCATCTGACTGCTTTTATCTCTTTTCAGTCTACAATCTTACCATTTTGGTTAATACAGTTTTTGTGAGGGTAAAGTTTTAAATGTTACTAATAGTTGCTTCTGGAATAACGGGAGGTATGATCATGGATAATTGGAGGAAACATGGTTTGGAGGAGTGTACAACCTTGGAGGAAAGGAATAGAGTTCCCATATTTGGTAAGAAATAGGAGTTTTTGCATGTAAAGGACAAGCAGTAATCAATAACAACTATTTAGGTCTTACATCTCTCACTTTGTTTGTCCTGGTTGGGTTTTCTACTAAAATTCTTAATGACTACATGAGTAATAATTTATCTTAGTAGAACTGTTACTTAGACTCACAATTAAATATCTTTGTCAGTAATGTGAAAGCAATAACTAAATTCATTAAAATGAGGTGATAAATTATAAGAAATCTAGTCTATGAGATCATTTGGAATTTTCATATTAGAAGTTTTTCAGTGAACATTGAATAACAAATTAGAATGAATGTATAATGAAATAATATAATTGCTGTTTTTTTAGGATTTGGTTTTCTTTTGATAGCATTTACTAAAAAATATTCTACAGTATAACATGATTAGGAATTTTAAAAGAAATTTGATTATGTTCAAAATTGTATCATCTAGTATTCTAATGTTGTCATGAAAAAATTTGAGAAAGGTTCTAATGAAAGGGAATGAATTTGTCTCGTAATGGTGACCTAATAGAAATTAGAGTAATGTACAAGGAAATGAAAGATACCTATTAATTTAATATATATGTATGAGATTTGTACTACTCCCCCCCCCCAAAAAAAATCTGGATAGGTGAAAATAGAAAAGTTTTGCTCCCTTATGGACAATTACTTAAACTCGTTGCCATAAAACCTTATTACACCATAGAAAAAGCCTTTGTAATATCATCTTGTGAACGCTGTACTATTATAATGAATGTACTTTGGCAAAATAAGTAAACAAATGGATTTTTTTTAAGTTTAAGCTATTTAATTGTGAATGATAATGACTTCATAGGTCACAGTTCTTTATAAAGCATTTAGCTATGAATGAATTCAAGGCATATTTGGAATTTATTAATCTTCATAATAGTCTTCTGAGATTATTAGTTAAGGAGTTGGATGGTTGAACTACCTCTGACTTTTCATTTTATCAGTGTTCTAAATGCAGTTTTTGAACGCTTATGTATTGGAACTCCCATTGTATTGGTCAAATCAGAGATCATCATTCGGCTTTATTTCTGCATTTTTTTACTTCAGGTTTTTGACTGTACTATTCTGGATTGCTTCACTGACTTCATTAGGGAATAATTGTGAATTTTTAAGCCTTTTTAAAAATTTTTAGAAATATCCTTATAGGTGACATTAACTATTACATTTATAAATTCAAAAAATAAAATAAGAAAAATGTGTTTTTTTCCCTTCTATCCCTCATATACATGTTTGTATATAATTCCTGACATTTAGTATAGTAGTACACCCAACCCCCGACCCTCCTTCCAACCCTTATCCGCCGTTCTACTTTTTGTGCTTTCAGTTACCCATGATCAACTTCGACCTGAAAATAGTAAATGGAAAATTCCAGCAATAAACATTTTATAAGTTTAAATTGTGCACCATTCTGAGTAGGCTGATGAAATCTTGTGCCATCCTGCTCTGTCCTTTGTCCAGCGTACCCACACTGTACACTACCTGCCCTTTAGTCACTTAGTAGCTGTCTCAGTTATCAGATCAGTTGTTGCAGTATCACAGTGCTTGTGTTCAAACAACCCTTATCTTACTTCGTAATGGCCGCAAAGTGCAAGAATAGTGCTGATGAAAAAAACGTAGTATATAAAGGGTTCAGTACTGTTGGCAGTTGCAGGTATACACTGGCGTTCTTGGAACGTATTCCTCACAGATAAGGGGGTTGTTGTATATATATGAATCTTTGTCTTGCAGGAATTTAGAGTTTTATGTACCAATTTGATACCCCTTCAAGTAAAGCCCAAAACTAAAGCCCAAACTATCTTTAGCTTGGATATAATATAGAGAGAAAGAAAAAGACTGATAGTTGTATTGCTTCTTAAGCATTAGTATTAGAGTTTAATTTTTAACTTAAAAAAAATTTTCCTTATGTTATTGATGTCCAGTGAGTTACACAAATGATTACTGTTCTTACTTCTTCCTTATTAGAGACAATCTTTGATTCATACTAGAAAATTTTTCAAACAAGAATGTGATTTTTAGAAATTCTATTTGTACTTATTTTCAGTTTGTCTAGAATTTTTTTCTGGCAAGTTAAACTCTAACAGTATCATTTTTTAGACTAATACTTTGAATTTTTATAGATAAATATTTTCTCCAAGTAGAGCAGTTTACTCCTATATTCCTATAATTTTTCTTAAGTCTTACTTTTAGCAGTTGTCAAAAATAAAACTCTACTAGGAGGAGGGAATCTATGAAATATTAAAGTAAGGTTATTTTCAGCTAAACAGATAATCTGTTTACTTATAGTAGAAGAGTAAGATAGTGTTGATTAACGAAGTTTTGGGCTCTAAAGATAAAGACTGGAAGTTTTTGTGTTTTGGATTTGTGACATTATAATGAAGTCTTGGAATTTTATGTGAGGTTGGAAACCACACTACGTGCTAATTGCCTTAGAAGGTAAGAAAATAAACGTATGTATAGCAATTAGTTATTAAGGCAGTAGGTTCTTATATAGAGCCTCAAATGAATTAACAAACCATCTACTGAAATATTTACACTTCAGTTTACTTTATTTATGTATTTCAGACCACTCAGCAATTGCTTGAGAAAATGTTTACTAAATCTCTTTAATAAACATCTTTGAGAGGGAAAATTTATAGACATTGTGATGACAGTGTACATTTTTATGTGCTAGTTGTCACATCTTTGAAATTGTATATAAATTGGACATAGTCTAGTATCTGTAGAAGTATATCTGTTTTCTAACATATTTTACTGTATACAATCTTTATAGCTTAATATGATTTAACCCATATGTTCTGTTGTCTCTATTCTTCTAGATAAATTGGATTTAATCTCTTTATAGCAGCTTTATTGAGATATTTATATACTGTAAAGTTCACTGGTTTAAAGTATACAATTCAATGATCGTTAGTATATTCACGGAGTTCTGCAACCATCACTGTAATATAATTTTAGAACTTTAACATCACCACAAAAAGAAACTTTGTACCAATTAGCAGTTATTCTCCATGGTCCCTGCATTCAATCTTGTATCCACATCTCGTAATGGTTTCAGTGATATTCAGGTATTATGGCTATAAATTATATAATTGTTCCTAATTAGACAAATAATGAATTTATATCTTTGTTCTTTGACATACGTAGTGGAAGTCATAATAAGTCTTTTTTGTTTTCTTCCTATTACCTCTTTCTCTTTTGCAGGTACTCTAAAGAGTGTCTTCTGAGCTTTTGTTCTCATTTATTTGTTCTAGATACAATGTTACCATGTTTTGGGGTCAGTTCTTTAAAATGTCACTTAATTTTTTTTTTTCTGATTTGGCTGAATGACATGTTGTAGAAGAAGATTTTAAAATTATATTTGGTAAAGTGGGATGAAAAATGAGAAAACAGTTTTCTTCCTTTCCAGTACTTACTCAGGCATATTAAATTCATATTTGCTGTTATCCAGCTTCAGACCAATACAGGTTTCTCAGCTATATAACAGGGCTCATTTGACTGTAACCTCTTGTGTCTGTCATGTGTTTTCTCTACCACTTGGACATATTCATGTTAACTTTTTCACTGACATTGTCCTGATACAATTAGAAACATTAGCAAATCCTAAATAGTTGAAGATATTCTGAAAGATAGATTGCTGCTTTTCCAAATTGCATTCCTCTTGTACTCTATACAGATTGCTGACACAAGTTTTTCTTTAAATTTTGATAAACGCTTGAACGCTTTTCCCTGTAACTCTCTCCCATCTTTCCCTATAATACCCTTAGCCCAAACATAAATTTTGTGTAACCTCCCACCCCTGTTTAACTCTGCTGTCCTGACTAGTCATTTTGTATATTCATTTTTCAAAGTATTATTTATTTCTTCATTCTATAAACAATTTAAGACCAACTTTACTATTGTTGTTAAGTTTAAGGGACATGACATAAACTGTCACAATCAAATAAAATATAAAATGTATAGTAACCCACCAAAAATATTTTGGTTCAGTCTTTTCAGAAAGATGCAAATATATAAAATAAAAGAGCACCATATATTCTGTACTCATCCTACAAAAATAATTATTTTTACAGATACGTAGCTCCTTTAAGGTTAACATTTGACAGCTATAATAAACTAAATTGAATCTTAAAAATATTATTTTGCTTAAAAATCTTGACTAGCGTTTCTGAGGTAGATTGATGTGCTTAGTGTAGTAGATTTTAATCTTTTCTGAGTTTTGAACCATTCCAGAAAAATTTATTTACTCATAAAATTTTAATATAATTTTTGGTAGTTCATTGATTCAAAAAGCCTTTCTGCTAATTAATGGAGCCCAGTTCAAGAACCTCTGTTATATTAAATAGTGAATTAAATGATACATAATCCAGTTATAGTTCCATATTAGAAAATGTCCATTCTGGATTTCTAAAACTTTTCTAGTTGTGCCTCTATACTTGTTTCCTTATATCACTCAAGAATTGTTTTTTGTAAAAATATGTTAAAGTGGAGAATCAGACTTAGTGGTGAAATGATGTATTTAGTGCCAGTGATAGAAGAGCAGAATTCTATAAAATTATTCAAATATCTTTGAACTATTTGCTCTCTTTTAAAAATATCTGTATGTTTTCATTACCTGAATATAACCAAAGACCTAATAATGCTAGTGCTTCTTTGTAAATATTCCCTAAAGTCATTTTTATTTCAGTCTGTCAGGGTGGTCATTGTGATGTTTTCAGGTAGACTGTAGCATTTTTACTTCCTCAGATGAGCCAAATTGGGACTATACTTTGTGGAAAGTTTTTTTAATATAGTATGTAGACATTGGTAAGAATCGGAATGTCCACTGACTTATTAGTTTCACAGATGCTTCCATAATACTTAGTGTACCCTTGGGTATGTTAAATTATCATACCCTGACAGCAATCCTGAAACATGCCAATCTTATAAAGCCATATTTCTGAGAACTAAAGCAAGCTTTCAGCAAACCATCTCTGACATGCCATGTTAATTTCCGTAACTATCATTACTGGAAGTGGTAGTATTTCTAAGGCATGGAGAATCTTGATAAATCTACCAAGTAAAAAAATATGACAAAATGTCTACCTTATCACTGGGTTTCCAATTATGAGGTTTGGTTTCTTTCAATCCCAATTGAATCATTTCAAAAATAATGATAAGCATCTTTTTTCTCTTGTCTTGAGTTATAAAATAGTTATTTAGGTGTACAATATATCAAAACAATAACTTAATCTATTTTCATTGTGTCTAGTGTTCATATTGTGAATGAAAACCTCATTCTGTCATCTCATAGTATATTTACATATACACATGATTTTTGCCTTAAGTAGAAAAGAAACAGCTGACAGATACCTAGGTTAATTTCCTTTTTAAAATTGCAGCAAACTGTTCTGTGATTCTTTTGTGTGTTTGGGGTTATTTTGTGGAGAAAGAATTTGTCAAGCAACATTTGAGGGACATTGGCCTTTTGTACCCTTTCCTAAATAAACTTAAACAGAAACCTGTCAACTCAAGAATAAAATATTTCTTTGTAAATTCTCACCTGCAAATTATTGATAATGGAAGGAGCACCTTTTTAATCCTTATATCCCCTACTCCTCAACAGCTTTTAGATTGTAGATAAACTTCCCAGCTCAGTAATTAACTGAGCTCAGTCATCGCACCCCATATCATGTGATTTTTTTTTTTTTCAGTAGAATACATTATTAGAGCACTTACACAGCCAGTCTAGCTGCAGCAGCCCAGGCGGCAACAGCAGTGCCATTTTTCACAAAGGAAATGTTGAACAGGAGCCAAATGTTTGGTGGCAGTCTGTTGCTAGGAAATCAAGGTCCTGAGGCGATTAATGACAAAGCAAGCAATAACAAGAAGGCAGAATTACAGATTTAAAAGAGAAAAAAGTGGTTGGTGTTATAATTACCCAAAGAAATCCGCACTCATTAAATTGGCTGTTTTTATGATTGACTTTAATTGGAGGTTAGCTCAGATATTTAGCTCCTTTCCCACCCCTTTAAACACACACAGGCACATAATCTGTAGAACTGCAGACTTGTTTTTCTAAGCATTGAGAGGAGCTTGCCCTGTAATTTGATCCCCACTGACAGATGCATTTTCTATGCTGCCATTTTGAATTAACCTATTGTAGAACAATTTTCTTCAGCCCTGTTGAATAAAACATCTAGTCTGATTACCTCCGATGGATTTGATAGAGTAAAAGAATGTACTTCTCATTGAAGTAGACTGTTTGTATGGACTCTACTGATTTTGAACTCTGCCAGTAAGCACAATCATTTGTAATTAATTTTCGAAGAAATTTGTGGGGAGGAGGTAATGAGAGTCACCCTTTTATAGTTTAATGTTTGGGCATCTGCATCAAAACAGTATTATTCTTACAAGAAAGTGTTATTTTTCAATAAGATGTTCATATGCATTTGCAAATTTTTTGTGAATCTTCATCTATACTGTTGATAATTTTAGGAATAGAATCTTGTACTTATGTGCTCTAAAATGACCATTCTTCCTCCCCACCAACAGTACTTTAATTATAGGACTCAATATGCTTCGAAGCAACCTATTGTGAAACTGTTTTTAATATATAAAATATTTAATTAAAAAGATTTTAAGATCTGCCTGCTTCAATAAATCTTTGGTATATGTATCAAAAAGAAAAGAATTCCTTTATTTAAATTTTCTATGGTTTGATAAAATATATTACCAGAAAATCATTGATCAGTCTTTCATGTACAAAACCAGATGAAGCATCACAGTTTATTTACCTTTCAGAAGCCTTAAGAATAAAGTTACATGATGCCACTGCTCTCCAGATTTTTAATCAAACCCTGGAACAAAAGAGCCAAGCACATTCTATCTGACAATACACACAGCGCTAATCAGATGCCAATGCCAAGCTGTCTGCTTTGTTAAATACTTAGCTTCCTAGAGGCAGGAAGACAGCTGCTATAAGTATGATGAAATTTGGTAGTTCAATCTATTTTTACTACCCTTGGGCTGCTAAGATACTGTTAATTTAGACCACCCCAATTGGTACACTTTAGGAAGTTTTTTAAAGAGTTTGTAATTAAAATGATAAAACATCGTTATTACATTGAAAACCTTCTGTAAGTTTTACATTTGACAGATACCTACTGAGATAACCCCAGCATGTAATTTACAATGATATAATGGTTGTAATTGCATTTTGGGGAAAAAAAAAAAAAAAGAGGAACTATAGGAGACAAGTGCTTCCTTTAGAAGAGGCCAAATATTATTTAAAACGTTAACACAGATACTACCACCAGGGGGAGAAAGCTAAACTTAAAGTCTTTAACTGATGATAATACTGCCAGTAAGTGGATTGTGCTGCTTAGACCCATATAGTTAACCATATCTCCAGATGATACTGCCTTTGGGGACATGATTCTCAAATTGTATGTGAAATCTGTACTGATTTAACAGACTACTTAAATGTAAGTAAAATGGAAATTTCCAAACCTCATTTTTTTTTTCTTTTAAGAGAGGGTGCAAATAAGCAAGCTGAAGATTTTTATTATATTTTTTAAACTGTCAATCTACTTGAGCTATCCTTCTGAAATTGAATTCTTCAGATCTATGATATTGGGTAGCTGTCAGTGTATCTACTAAGATTAAATAGTCACATAATTGATATACCAAATTGAGTAGTCTGTAAGATAATTTTCTAGTTTATTGTCCGTACACTGTAGTTGTGGGTTTGTTTTTGTTTTTCAAAATGTTTCTAGTAAACCATTTACAGTTCAATCCTAAACATTTGTGTGAGCAAAGCTTACAGGGTCCTTCCTTGGAGAATATTTTCTAAATGTATAAAATAGGTGCTTGGGACTAGAACCCAACTCCCAACCATGAACAATGTAAAGTTGATCTCATACTCTCACATGTCTTTTCTCCAGTCTAGAACTCTGAAGTGATAGATTATAAGCACTCAACCATAACTTTTAAGCATTGACTCTCCTCACAGTTTTAGGTTTTATTTTGTGAAGAATCATGACTTTTAATTTTTATACTCTGATTTTTAATCATTGAGATGTTAAAATGACAAGTGATAGGGAAAGAAAATCATTAACTGCAAAGAAGACACAGGTTAATTTTTTGGATGATAGAACTGTTCTTGTATGGTACTATAGTGGTAGGTACGTGATTCTGCACATTTGTTAAAGCCCATAGAACTGTACATCACAAGGAGTTAACTTGCAAATGCTTTTAATGTTGGGAATCCTAGGATTAGTGCAGACTTTGACAAATGAATCAACCTGTGTTACAAATATATGACATCACCTCACTGAAGGGGTGTAGAAAAAAGGAGCTGACCTAAGTAACTTTGGAAAATGGTGTCTTGACTGGAAAATGTTAAGTTAAATACAGAGGAACACTATAGAAACACTGTATTCTCCTGGGCAGATTTGTTTCTTATAGGAGTATGAGTTTTAATAATTCTGAGCCCACTTTGCATATATACTGGAGTTGGATAAATATCTAAATAAATGATGGATGGTGGGATTCAGGTTTCTCACTGTCAGAGAGGGATGTTACAGATAAACAAGATAAGCCGGGGGGAAGGCTAAAATAAACCTTGTGGTACTGAGTTAGAGTTGGAGATAATAGTATGAATTTATGTTCAACTTAATATGTATAAATGGGTAGATGGAGAAATAATTACAGGTACATGTGTACACATGGGCTAGTGTACATACATATATTTCCTAGCTCTGTCAACTGAGAAGGCTTAGAAGCAGTGATACCTCAATAGCGACAGACACACTCAGCACCCAGATCTGGGTTTGAAAATACTATTCTCCACTAAAAGGATCCGGGGTTCCTTGGAGAAATGGCTGATCCTAGGACAGGGAAAATGAACTTGTAGTATCTTGTATTCTTCCATGAAACCCATAACCCTGATCTAATCATGAGAGCATCAGACAAATCCAAACTGATGGAAATTCTACAAAATACCAAACACTACTCCTCAGAACTCTAAAGGTTATAAAAAATAAGGAAAGACCACGAACTTGTCACTGATAAGAGGAGACTAAAGAGATATGACAACTAAGTACAAAGTGGTTTCCTGGATTGGAACCAGAACAAAAAAGGACATTAGTGTAAAAACTGGTGAAATATGAATTAGGTCTGGACTTTAGTTAATAGTAATACACCAAAGTTGATTACTTAGTTTGGACAAATGTGCCATGGTAATGGAAGATGTTAACATTAGGGGAAACTGAATGAAGGCCATATGCAAACTCTCTTTATTATGTTTGGAGTTTTTCTATAAATATAAAATTATTCCCAAATAAAACTTCATTTAAAAATTTAAAACCTGGGGACTTCCCTGTTGGCGCGCTGGTTTAGAATCCACCTGCCAATGCAGGGGACACAGGTTCGAGCCCTGGTCTGGGAAGATCCCACATGCTGTGGAGCAACTAAGACCATGTGCCACAACTACTGAGCCTGTGCTCTAGAGCCCGCGAGCCACAACTACTGAGCCCATGTGCCACAACTACTAAAGCCTGCGCGCCTAGAGCCTGGGCTCCGCAGCAAGAGAGGCCACCACAGTGAGAAGCCCGCACGTGGCAACAAAGAGTAGTCCCCGCTCTCCACAGCTAGAGAAAGCCTGTGGGCAGCAGCTAAAAATAAATAAATAATTTAAAAACCTGTGTACCCACCACCCGTCTTAGGAAACAACATTACCAGTATCTTTTTTTTTTTTTTTTTTTTTTTGTGGTACGCGGGCCTCTCCCGTTGCGGAGCACAGGCTCAGCGGCCATGGCTTACGGGCCCAGCCACTCCGCGGCATGTGGGATCCTCCCACACCGGGGCACGAACCCGTGTCCCCTGCCTCGGCAGGCGGACTCTCAACCACTGCGCCACCAGGGAAGCCCTACCAGTATCTTTGAATCTCTATGTGATCCTTATGATTCCATGTCTCTTTCCACCCTCAGTGTAACCATTATCTTGAATTTTATGAATATCATTCCCATGTTTTTCTTTATAGATTAACCACATATGTATCCCTAATCATTCTATCACATCCCTTAACCTTTTAACATAATTTGTCTTCTTTGCTACTTTCTGGATAATTTCTTCAGATTTATATTCTGATGTTTCTAATTGTGTCTTCAGTAGTGTCTAATATTCTTTTATGCCTGTCCATTGAGTTTTAATATCCATTACTTTATTTTTCACTTTCATTTCTTTCAAATGTGCTTCTTGTTTCATCATTTTGATAAACTCTGACTCCTTTCTTCTGTTTCTAATCCTTTCATTTCTTTACATACATTAATCTTATTTTCTATTTTGTGCCTAGCCTAATAGTTAAAACTTTTGCAGTTCTGATTTTGTTGTCTATTGGTTCTGCTGGCTCTTATTCAGGCTCCCTTACGTTTTGTTTGTGAGCTGATATTCATTATTTGTAGTAATTTTGAGGCTGAGATGAAGATAAGTTTCCTGAGAGAGGATTTGCATGGGAATCTGCCAAAAGCCTGGGGATACTGGTGGCCTGGGAACGCATTCAGATAAATTTTAGGCTTAAAGTTTTGTGGGCTACATAGGTAACATGAGTTGTAGACCCATAAACTTTCATGAGGGTGGGCTTGTGGTTAAATTTTCAGGGAAGATATTTTTACCTCCACCTAGCATCAAGTTTGAAACGGGAATTTCCTTGTGATTCTTTCCTTAGGAAAGGCATACTTCTATTTCACTCTTACACTAAGTGTGCAGCTCTTCAGAGTTCCAGCTTTATGTGGAGATCTCTATAGACTCCCTATCTTTGATATACCTAGGATTTCTCTCCTAAACCTTGGGCTTAGTAGTGTGCTGGTAAATACTTTGAAACTTGCTCTCTAGAGGAAAAAAAAAGTCCTGATATTTAATATTTTCTAATTTTATATTACGGCTGATTTCAAGCTACCAGTGTGAAGTCATTGAACATGAATTTGGAAAAGATATGTATGGTTTCCTTTCACAAGCCGTTTTCAGCACACTACTGGCAGCTCTGTACATGGCTGTGAAACCTAAAGCTCAATTCACGGGATTTGGCATGTCCCCAGAATGAAAGACATTTGAGTATTTGCTTATCTCCCTGCATTTCCATTTTTACTTTGTTTTAGCTTTCTGAGTATTCTGTGTTAACATAGCAATGCATTTCAAAACAAAAAAAGATTCTTTTTTTTGTTAACTCATCATTTGTTGTTGTTTTCAGCAAAAGGGCTATGTTATGGTAACTGAGTTGGCTTGACTACCAAAAATAGAACTTCTCCTTCTAACAATATAATTTATTTTTTATTTTGCTATTATAAACATAATACATGATGATTACATTAAACTTGAGACATGTAAAAAGTATAGAGAAGAATATTAAAATCCCCCATAATCCCATCACACATTTATTTTTTGTGCATACATTTGTCCCTTTGAGTTTTTATATAATTTACATCATACTGTATCTACTGTTTCATAATATGATTTTTGTTTCTTAATATTTAATGAATGTTTGCTCGTCATTAAATATTCCTCCACAAGACCCCCACACCCCATTACACATGAGAGTAAAGAAAAACATCTGCACAGATAGGAATTAGTTTAATCCAGGAATCCAATCCTTATGGCATATTAAAATAATTTGCTAAGGTCATTTATTGCAGCATTTATAATTTAAAAATATTAGAATCTATATAAATGACCAATCATAGGAGATTTGTTGTGTAAACTATGGTACATACACACTATAGAGTACTATGCAGCTTTTTGATAAGCAGATGTGGATTGATTTCCAGGAAATATGACACAAAAAGAAAGCACAAAAGAACATATGTAGTGTTACCTTTTGTGTAAGAAAAAGGGAAAATAAAACATGCATATATGCAGGAAAGGTAAAGTAGAAAACAATAAAATCAGTAACCTATATGTGGCAGAAAGAGTGATGGAAGAGATGTGGGTGAGCATGACACTTCCTGGAGTTTATTTTTTTGGTATAGTTTCAAATTTTGATAGCATGTTAATACCCTGCCTATTCAAAGGTTAAAGGAAAATGAATGACATCGGTAGGATAGGGGATGTAAAATTGTAAGCATACTAAAACAGATGAACTTAATTGTTTATCAAAAGTCAAATGAATACTGTATACCAAAGGATAAAGAAGAAAGAAGGGAGGACTCAGCCAAGTAATTTATGAGCACAATATTGGATTACATGTCCTCAATTTGGGGCAGAGTGGGAGAGGAGAAGAGTATTGCATACAAATCCTGAACTTTTTTTATTAAGGTTTGTTTATTTTGGTGGTATGGGCAAACTAATGCTGAAACTATTTTGAGCAAATGAGTAATTGACATAATATTGTTTGGATCCTGCGTTATCACTGTGGAAAAATGGACACACAAATATAGAATGAGAGAAGACAGAAAAGAATGCTGTGAGAATGGATTGGATTAGAGGTATCTGTGTAAATATATACATTCCTGTGTATAAGTGATTTATGTGTGTGTGTACTTGTATATGGGTGTGTTTTTATGTGAATATATATGTGTTTATTTCCTAGCTCTCTTGCCAAATGGGCAAAAGAGCAAAGTCGCTCAAGTAGTAATGACACAGCTAGCACTATTTCCCACTCTATTAGTTTCCTAGGGCTGCTGTAACAAATTACCAGAAACTTAAAACAACAGAAATTTGTTCTCTCATAGTTCAGGAGTCCAGACATTCGAAATCAAGGTGTTGACAGGGTTGGTTAATTCTTGATCTTGGAGAGACAAAGAGGGAATCTGTCCCATGCCTCCCTCCTAACTTCTAGTGGTTGCCTGCAATTCTTGAAGTTCCTTGGCCTGTGGCAACATAACTCTAGTCTCTGCCTCCATTGCCACATGCATTTTCCATGTGTCCATGTCCAGATTTCCCTCTTCTAATAAGGACATCAGTCATTGGATTAGGGCCCACACAGTGTGATCTCATCTTGGTATGTCTGCAAAAACTCTATTTCCAAGTAAGCCTGCAATCACAAGTAATACCAGCAGTTAGGCCTTAAACATATCTTTTTTGTGGGACACAATTCAACCCACAGCACCATTAAAAGGAACCAGGACTCCATGTTGAAATGGCAGGTTCCAGGTCTAGGGCCAAGTACATACAAGGTGAACATCTTGTAATGTCACAAAGGAAGTGCTCAAAACAATGATGGAGGGTTTATCTTAATTATATAGGAGATAGCTTGAAGGTATCCCATTGGCGAAATCTGGGACAGTTTGAGCATCAATATAATTAAATACAGTAATGAATTATAAACCACTGGGAAAAAAAGTTTTATGAGATTATGCCAATCATAGGTGGAATGGAGGAAGAAAAAGGAAGGAAATAAGGAAAAGGAAGGCATCTTGCCAGCAGTAGAATGCTGAAAGTTGAATGGCAAATGTGAAAGGTGTGGTGGAGTTGGAGAAAAACAAAAATGAAAACAAACCTGATACTATTTTTGGGTAAAGATTAGATCAGGCAAAAATCATCAGTAGATACAACATCTAAGAGGACGGGTTGATGAGGAGCAGGATGTTTGCATGGTCTTAAAATGGCTCCCCAAAGAATGTTTATTAGTTGTAGGGGCAAAAAGAAATAGCAGTAATGCATTGGATATGTGAAGCCCTAGTGATCAAAATTATGATCACCAGTGAGGGTCGGATGGCCATTGTGTGCCTACAGATGAGGTTCTCTGAGGAGGACACAACATCACCTATGCAGTATTCTGGCTTAGAATGCATAATCTCAATTTAATCACAAGGACATATTAGAAAAAATACACTCAAATCGAGAAGGAATAATAGCAAGTGCAAATAAATAAGGCAAATGAGGTAAAAATGTTAACAGGGGAATCTGGATAAAAGGCACATATATATGGGTGTTCCTGTACAATTTTTACTTTTGGAACTTTTTTGCATTTGAAATTATTTCCAATCAAAAATTTACATAAATTA
Organism: Leucopleurus acutus; assembly: GCF_964270905.1. Taxonomy (NCBI): domain Eukaryota; kingdom Metazoa; phylum Chordata; class Mammalia; order Artiodactyla; family Delphinidae; genus Leucopleurus; species Leucopleurus acutus. The sequence goes on along the minus strand of NC_139156.1, from coordinate 58,377,300 downwards.
TTCTTTAGTAAAAGAGGAGAAATTGAGGAGAAAAACATTTTAAAGTGGACTCAGATAGTGGAGAGTCCCAAATGACACTTAGCCAACCTTCTAAGTGAATATTATTCAAACTATTCAATTAGGAAACTGATTTTGGTGTAATTGTGAAATGTCTTATTACAGTGGCTTTATGCTTCTTACAGCATTAAATTATGTTACCTAGAATCACCTTGAGATTTAACATGATAGCAGTTTAATATGTGGTTATATGTATAGTTAATATATATTATATTTATAGTTTAGAGTTAATATATAATTACACAGTCGTCTCCCAGTATCTGTGGGGAATCGGTTCAGGAGCCATGTCCCCCCACCAAGGATACCAAAATCCTTGGATGCTAAAATCTCATATAAAATGGTGTGGTACAATCAGCCCTCCATATCAAGGTGTTTCTGCTTCCACAGATAGAGAAGCCTGGCTATATAGTTAATATATGCGTGTACTGTAACTTGAAACAAAATAGCTCAATTCTTTCCATTAATTCTGATCAATTTTTATATGCATAAAAGAGATTGTTAGAATTATTTGAAGAAACCTGCAAATTCTTAAGACAAGTGGCCTTATTAACCACAATTCATATCTGTAGTAGATACAGAGAAGAAAGAGATTAAAAATATACCCATCAGCTCTTTCAATCAAGTTGGATATAATATGAATGGATTTTAAGCCAAGAAAGTTTTCATGAGAAGGGAAGAAGGAGAAACTCTCTGATACAGAGGAAAATTTTTGTGGTCATCCATAATCAGTTATACAAATATAAAAACAAAATTTGACAGGTGATATTCTCAAACTTGGAGATTCAGAAGAGTGAATGTATCAGTGCACTAGAAGCAAATACATTTCTCAGGAGCATTCATTAGTTCAAGTGCTTATCATGTGCTAGATAGTGTTTTAGGCATTTAGAACATAGTTGAGAATAAGGATTGTATTTATAATAGACAATATAACAGAAAATATTCTCTGAAGAATTGTTAATAATAGATCATATTTGTGTAGCACTTACTCTGTGCCACATACCGTTCTAAGATCTTTACATATATTAATTTACCTCAGATAACCTTATGAGTATAGATACTGTTATCTCCTCCATTTAATAGTTGAAGAAACAGAAGCATGGAGATGTTAATTAACTTGCTCCGGGTCTCACAGCTAGTAAGTGGCTAACCCAGGATTTGAACACATCGTGTAGGCTCCTGTGTCCAAGCCCTTTTTTTAAATAAAACTTTTATTTTGAAATCACTGAAGATTCACGTCATCGTAAGAAGTAATACAGAGAGATCTCTTATACCCTTTACACAGTTTCCCAAAGTTAATCTCTTATAAAACTATAATACAATTTCACAACCATCGTAATGACAGTGATATAATTCAGCTACTAAACATATCCATCACAAGAATCTCTCATTAAGAATGCTCAACATCATTAATCATTAGAGAAATGCAAATCAAAACTACAATGAGGGAGCTTCCCTGGTGGCGCAGTGGTTGAGAGTCCGCCTGCCGATGCAGGGGACGCGGGTTCGTGCCCCGGTCCGGGAAGATCCCACATACTGCAGAGCAGCTGTGCCCGTGAACCATGGCCGCTGAGCCTGCGCGTCCGTGCTCTGCAACGGGAGAGGCCACAACAGTGAGAGGCCCGCATACTGCAAAAAAAACAAAACAACAACAACAAAAAAAACTACAATGAGATATCATATCACACTGGTCAGAATGGCCATCATCAAAAAATCTACAAACAGTAAATGCTGGAGAGGGTGTGGAGAAAAGGGAACCCTCTTGCACTGTTGGTGGGAATGTAAATTGATACAGCCACTATGGAGAACAGTATGGAGGTTCCTTAAAAAACTAAAAGTAGAACTACCATACGACCCAGCAATCCCACTACTGGGCATATACCCTGAGAAAACCATAATTCAAAAAGAGTCATGTACCAAAATGTTCATTGCAGCTCTATTTACAATAGCCAGGACATGGAAACAACCTAAGTGTCCATCAACAGATGAATGGATAAAGAAGATGTGGCACATATATACAATGGAATATTACTCAGCCATAAAAAGAAACAAAATTGAGTTATTTGTAGTGAGGTGGATGGACCTAGAGTCTGTTATACAGAGTGAAGTAAGTGAGAAAGAGAAAAACAAATACCGTATGCTAACACATATATATAGAATCTTTAAAAAAAAAATGGTCATGAGAACCTAGGGGCAAGATGGGTATAAAGACACAGACCTACTAGAGAATGGACTTGAGGATATGGGGAGGGGGAAAGGTAAGCTGTGACAAAGTGAGAGAGTGGCATGGACATATATTCACTACCAAACGTAAAATAGCTAGCTAGTGGGAAGCAGCTGCATAGCACAGGGAGATCAGCTTAGTGCTTTGTGACCACCTAGAGGGGTGGGATAGGGAGGGTGGGAGGGAGGGAGATGGAAGAGGGAAGAGATATGGGAACATCTGTATATGTATAACTGATTCACTTTGTTATAAAGCAGAAACTCACCATTGTAAAGAAATTATACTCCAATAAAGATGTTAAAATAATAATGCAATAAAAAAAAATCTCTAATTGTCTTAGTTCAGGCTACTATATTAAAATGCCACAGACTGAGTGGCTTAAACAATAGGAATTTATTTCTCACAATTCTGGAGGCTGGGAAGTCCAAGATCAGGGTGATAGCATAGCATGGTTGAGTTCTGATGAAGACCTTTTCCCTGACTTGCAGATGGCCACCTTCTTGCTGTAGCCTTACATGGTGGAGAGAAAGGACTGTCTCTCTTGTCTGTTCTTACAAAGGCACTAATCCTATTCATGAGGCTTCCACCCTCATGATCTAATAACCTTGAAAGGCCTCACCTCAAAAACATCACACTGGGAATTAGGGCTTCAACATACGAATTTGGGGGGGACACAGGCATTCAGTACCTAGCACTTACGTTGCCCCTTTATAGCTACACCCGCTTACCTTCTGCCCCACCCCTTAACCCTGGCAACCATTAGTCTTTTCTCTATAATTCTGTCATTTCAAGAATGTATAAATGGAATCATACAGTATTTCACTTTTGAGATTGGCTTTTTTCACTCAGCATAATCCTGTGGAGAATCATCCAGATTCTTGCATGTATCAGTAGTTCATTCTCTTCTATTAATAAATAGTATTCCATGGTATGGAAGTGCCACAATTTGTTTGTTCACTCATTGAAGGACCTGTAGGTTGTTTCTAGTTTGGGACTATTACAAACAAGTTGTTATAAACATTAGTTTATATTTGTTTTTATTTTTCTGAGCTGCTTTTAAGCTATATCCATCCCATTTTACCATCTCTCAATAAGTTAAATAGAGAATGACTTGCTGGTAAGGTGACATTGAAAAGAAGCCTGAGGAATTAAGGGAAAATGCCATGTAGCTCTCTGAGGAAAGCACATTTCAAGCAGGCGGAAGCAGTGCAGAGGCCTTGACGTGGGAATATGCCTTTAGTATTTGCAACACAGCAAAGGAGGACAGTGAGACACACTGCAAGGAGAATGGAAGGAGATGAGCTCTGAAAGGCAGCTGTGAGTTAGATCTCTAAGATACATAAGGTTTTAAATTTTTCCAAAGTGAGTCAGGCAACTATTGAAGAGTTTGAGTAAAGGAGTGGCATATTCTGTATTACATTTTTAAATCACTGTAGCTCCTTGAAAGAAAATAGATGGTACTTATGCCAGGGAGAACAATTAGGAGGCTGTTACAATAGTACTTGCAAATACATGATGGTGGCTTACACTAGTGGTGGAGATGTTTAAGATGGGTCAGATTCTGGATATATATATATTTTTTATATAAATTTATATGTATATATATATATATTTTTTTTTTGGCTGCGTTGGGTCTTCGTTGCTGCGCATGGGCTTTCTCTAGTTGTGGCAAGAGGGGGCTACTCTTCTTTGCGGTGCTCGGGTTTCTCATTGCGGTGGCTTCTCTTGTTGTGGATCACGGGCTCTAGGCATGCAGGCTTCAGTAGTTGTGGCACGTGGACTCAGTAGTTGTGGCTCGCAGGCTCTAGAGCGCAGGCTCAGTAGTTGTGGCACATGGGCTTAGTTGCTCCGTGGCATGTGGGATCTTCCCAGACCAGGGCTCGAACCTGTGTCCCGTGCATTATTAGCAGGCGGATTCTTAACTGCTGCACCACCAGGGAAGTCCTGGAGATATATATATATATGTGTGTGTGTGTGTATATCTATATATATATATATATACATACACACACATATATATATTTGTGTGTGTGTGTGTGTGTGATACGCGGGCCTCTCACTGCTGTGGCCTCTCCCGTTGCGGAGCACAGGCTCCAGACACGCAGGCTCAGAGGCCATGGTTCACGGGCCCAGCCGCTCCGCGGCACATGGGACCCTCCCAGACCAGGGCACGAACCCGCGTCCCCTGCATCGGCAGGTGGACTCCCAACCACTGCGCCACCAGGGAAGCCCTGGATATATTTTTGGTAGGCTGATTGTTGGATAAGAGAAAGAGAGGTGACAGGGATGATTCAATTTACCAAGTTCAAAGTGATATGTGAAAACCAATAGATCACCTTATTCGTTTACAATAGGAAATGTAATTATCACATTGCCCAGATATTTGTGTTTGCTTAATCAGCACATTCTCTAACCATGGATAAGTTTGCATTGGAAGTTAATATTTTGTCTCTGATGACGTAGAGTCAGAGGAAGGAGACTTCAATAAATTCATCTTCAGTAGCACATGAATGTGACACATTTATCTCATCAATAGTGACCTAAAAAATTAAAGTTCATTGACCTTAGTTCCTGAGCTCTTAATAGGTAGTATTAACATTTGCCTTTACCTTTCTTTCATAACCTATCAACACTAACATAACTCCTAACTTCAACATAGTCTTTCTCTAGATCTGTTCATATATTTAGATAGGCCATATTGCCTATCTCATCCTACTTTGTTGTTTTATGGTTGACTAAAAGGCAGTATGAATATTTCTTATTTGCATGTTATTGAGGGATGTCTCACACTGCATCATTGTACTGGCAACAGTGATAAAATGACTAGACTTTTTTTTCATTTGGATAAATTTAGTATTGCAATTAGTATTATTGAAACTTTGTTTAGTGATATATCATTTATCCAGAATTGTCAAGGACAGCAGTGAATCTTAACAAACAAACGAAATATTGAGTGAGACCTTCTCTAGATTTTTTCTTTCAGATAAAGATATAGCTGTATAAATTCATGGTTTTATATATCAATTCTATGAATATGATTGTTTTTCTCCATGTCTCAAGATTGTGATATACGATATCTGTTATTATATTGATCTGTTCTATGGTACATTTATTTGCTTTTAAGTGGCTCCAAACTGCTATGTATTTTGAGTATATATAGATACTTTGCAGTAATTCTACCACTTCTGGAGCTGGTAATGTATCATCCTTAACCAAACTCCTTTTAGTATTTATAATTTTTTAGGGTGTGAAAAATCTAATTAGGTAGGTGGCATTTTTAGAGAAGAGTAAATAAATCCAGTACTAAATATTTAAGTATTTAAATACTCTGGGAACTTTTCTGCCCTGATTCTCTTTTGTACTCTGCATTTCTGAGGTTTCCTTTCATTAAGTGTAAGGCTTTACAAGGTAACTCAGCAATAGCTCCATGTATCATTTAGTTGGAAGTCCTTTGGTTCAGTGGAAGCAAATACTGCCCATTATAAGCAACCCGACAAAGAATTATTCTGTTGATGAGAAAATTAGCAAATTGTATCATCCATAATTGTTTATACTGCCAACAGTGTATCGGAAATGTCATCTCATTTCATTAAGAAATTTACATACACACAGATTTTAGAGTACTCATTCATGATGAAAGTCTACTTGCACCCTGTTTGTGTTTGGAAACATTCAATAGCCAGGCTTGAATTTAAAAATTTAATTGAATGCTTAAAGAATTACAAGTGTTCCTTTCCTTAGCTCTAATGCTAACCAGAGTGCTTTTCTAAACTGCTGAGAATGGACTGAAGATTCTGCTGAGGGCTGTAGATACTTATCTGCCTAATTGAGCCATCATTTGTTGACATGAGGAAAAAACCACGTGACCTGCTTTAATGCATCTCTCAGTAACAGCAGGAGGGTAGAATGTGGTTCATCCAAGAGTAAAACCAGCAGCAGTGTTACTAGACATGGGAAAATAGCGTTGGTTATGGAGGGGTTTTAGTAAAAGAAGAATAGTAATATAAAAGCATATAATCATAAAAGTATAGAGAGTGATTTTTTAATTTTCAAAGTTATTTTGAATCCAGATATTTTAATCATTTAAGTTAGTTAGTCATTCATTAACTATTTACTGATGTTTACACTTGCTAGGTATGTTAAGGGAATTGTTGACTTGTCAGAATGATTTTTATAAGTTAGTGGTAAAATTGGAAATTGGTGCTATATCACAGTGTGCTAAACCAGTGAAATAGTATTGAAAGTTTTTGAGTAGATAGGGAAGTATTTGGATCAAAACTTTGCTGGCTACATTAACCTGACCTGGAGTGAGAGACATTGGTTACAAGGACATTAAATAGCAAAGTGTTACTTTAGTGGAGGTCAGGTCAAGAGAGTATAAGAACCTTAAATAAGATATCAGTAAGAAAGCAGGAGATAATATAAAAGCCTTTGGAAAAGAATGTGTGTGGTAGACTAAAACAAGTGAGAGATTACCCTCTTGAATGACTTGAGAGAATCATGGCTCCATTAGTAAATCCAGAGGGAGAAATGATTTTCTAGATACACAGTAAGTTTGATTTAGGACATGTTGAATTAGAAATACCAATGAGATACCCATAAGTAATCTAAATGCAACTCTAGTTCTTGAGAAGTGAGTTGGAGCTAAAGGTGCAGCTATGGGAGTCAGCCATAATGATGGATTTGGTAAAGCTTCTAGAGTATTGAGATTATCAAGAAAAGGAATATAAAAGAAGAATACCAAAAGCAGTACTTTGAAAAGTGCTTCCTAATTGGTGAATGAAGAAATTAAAACTAAGAAGGCAGAGAAAAATGGTTCTGAAAGATAGGAGTTCATCACTGAGTAAACCAACTTACAGACTTTGATTATACCACTGGTGACAGTTTAAAATAACAAAATCACTAGAGCAGAGTGTAGTTTGGGAAACATTTGATCCCAGTCTGCAGTGAATTAAATACAGAAATCAAGAGTAATTATTTAGAAACTTTTTAGCAAGTTTATGTTGCTAAATGTCAGTTCAATTCCTCATTGAATAGGGAATGGACAACTTCAAATGTTGGGAAACATTGTGGTAAGTTTCCTGTAGTACAGTCTCTAAACGAGTCACGTACAGTAGTGCTATATATGGGTTCACGCTGCAGTGGGTTAAAAAACCTAACTTGTCTTTCACCACAGAGACTTTGAGACGTACTACACCAAAGAGATGGTGATAGGGGGCAGATTCCACAGAGTTAAAGGGTGTTGGATGAGAAGAAAGGTTTGTTTAAAGACATGAGAGATCTGAGTTTGTATATTGTCTGAAGAAGATATGATAGAAGTCTGTTGATGCAGTGTGGAAGAGTGATAACTAATAAATGGAATGAGATGAAAGGCATATAGATGAAGACTTTATTGTTGGGGGAAAAGTTACACTTAATATTTTGTGTGTTGTTTTTATTAGATGTTTATTTTGGTCCTTACAGGAATCCAGTGAGTTAGGTGGAGTATAATTGGTATAATTCATTCCCTTTTTCATGGAAGGAAATTGAGGGAAAAAAAAATTTAAGTGCCTTATCCATGATCACATGGTTAAAGAATGGAAATATTTTGATGCCTAGTTCTATACTAATAACTACTATCATGTCTGTAAGTAAGAACAAAAAAAATATTTGAAGAAATAATGGCTGAAAACTTCTTAAATTTATTGAAAACCATTAATCAACACGTCTTAGAGTCTCACTGAATGCCAAGTAGGATAAATGCAAAGAGTAGATAAATGTAAAGACACACAATAGTCAAAATGTTGAAAAACAATCACAAAAAGGAAATTGTGAAAGCAGCAAGGGAAAAAAAAATCATCACATAAAAGGGAGCACCAATAAGATTTTAAGCTGGCTGTTCATCAGAGTCAGTGGAGACCAAAATGCAGCGAGATGACATATTTAAAGTGCTGAAAGAAAAAAATTATCAACAAATAATCTTCTGTCCAGCAGAAATACCTCAGAAATAAAGGCAAAATAAAGACTTCCCTAGATAAGCAAATCCAAGAGCATTTGTTACTAGCAGCTCTATCTGCCTTACAAGAAATACTAAAGAAAGTTCTTCAAGGTGAAAGTGACAACAGACAGTAATTTAAATTTATACACACTAGAACAAAGAGCACCAATAAAGGTATTATGTAAGTAATTATTATAAAAGACAATGTAATTACATACTTCTTTTTTTCTCTTAACTCATTTAAAAGCAAATGCATACAATATGTATGTAATGTATTGTTAGCCCTATAACATATCAGAATGTAATATATATGACGATAACAGCACAGAGGGGGTGAATGGCAACAAAGCAGTATTGAAGTAAGAAAATGATACCAGATGGTAACCTAAATCCACAGGAAGAAATGAAGAAAACCAAAATGGTAAATAAGAAGGATAATATAACAAATGCCATAAATACATACTTGCTCTCCTTTCTTCTCTAAGAGACATAAATTTATATAAAGTAATACATATAAAAATGTATTGCTGGGTTTGTCACATACATATAGGCTTAATATGTAATAATAACAACACAAGAGGGGGGAGGGAATAGAGCTATATAGAAATAAAGTTTCTATATCTTACTAGAATTAAGTTAATATGAATCTGATGTAGATGTAGTTAAGATGTATATTGTAAGCCTTGGGACAACCAATGAGAAAATTACAAAAATTATAGTTAAAAATCATTAAAAGACCCATATAAATATGTTCAACTGATTTTTGACAAAAGTACAAAATCAATTCAATGGAGGAAGGAGAGTCTTTTCAAAACATTGCGTAAGGAATAGGACATTCATAGGCCAAACAATGAGCCTTATACAGAAATCCTCATACCTTATACAAAAATCAAATCAAAATGGGTCACAGGGCTTCCCTGGTGGCGCAGTGGTTGAGAGTCCGCCTGCCGATGCAGGGGACACGGGTTCATGCCCCGGTCCGGGAAGATCCCACATGCTGCGGAGTGGCTGGGCCCGTGAGCCATGGCCGCTGAGCCTGCGCATCCGGAGCCTGTGCTCCGCAATGGGAGAGGCCACAACAGTGAGAGACCCGCATACCGCAAAAAAAAAAAAAAAAAAAAAAGGGTCACAGACTTAAATATAAAATGTAAACTGTAAAACTTTTAGAAAACAAGTGGTTGACAATCTTCTTGATCTAGGGCTAAGCAAATTTCTGTTCTACATTGTACTAGCAGTTCTAGTCAAAGCAATTAAGGAGGAAAAATAAAGGACATCTAGAACAGAAAGTAAAGCTATCTGCTATAGGTTATTTGTGTCCCTTCAAAATTCTTGTTTTGAATGTTAATAATATAGTCCCCAATGGTATAGTATCTGGAGGTGTGGTTTTTGAGAGGTGATTGGGTCTTGAGGACAGAACCCTCATGAGTGTTACTAGTGCACTTAATAAAGAGGCCCCAGAGGGATCCCTTGCCCCTTCTGCCATGTAAGGACACAACAAAAAGATGGCCATCTATGAAACAGGAAACAGGCCCTCACCAAACACTTGATATTGGTCTTCCCAGACTCCAGAAATATGAGAAATAAATTTCTGTTTTTTACAAGCCACTCAGTCTATGGTATTTTTGTTATAGCAGTCTGAATGGACTAAGACATTATACTCGCAGATAATATGATTTTGCATATAGACGATCTGAAAACATCCACTAAGGAAAAGAAAAAAAGGAAGGAAGGGATGTGATAAACATAAGTACAGAAAGTAATGAAATAGAAAATTAGATAAATCTAAAGCCTGGCTTTTATAAAAAGAGTAATCAAAGTAGATAATATTAATTATCTGATAATATTAATCAAGTAAAAAAAGAAAGCACATTAGCAATGTTAGAAATGAAAGTGATGTTTAATCAGTAAAAAGAAGAAAAAAATTGGGCCAATATATTTAAAAGTTTGACACATTCTGAAATTTTCTCATTTATTCATATATTATCTTCACTTAATCTTAGCCGTACTCATGGCTATAAATACCATGCGTAGAGTGATGATTTCCAAATGTATTTTTTAGTGCATATCTCTTTTCTAGTCTCCCACTGGTTACTTGATTATATGCAAACAGAAGTCTTGAAGTACACTGTTCTTGTTTCTCCCTCGCATCTATTGATAATACATCTCTGTACATGGTATCACTGTAGGGTTTTGCTCAAGGCTCTCTGGCCAAACCCTAAGAGTCATCCTTGATTATTCCCTTTCCTTCAGGAAGTATCTATCTTTAAAGTTTATCTGGAATCCAGCTATTTTTATTTATTTATTTTGCGATAGTCGGGCCTCTCACTGCTGTGGCCTCTCCCGTTGCAGAGCACAGGCTCCGGACGCGCAGGCTCAGCGGCCATGGCTCACGGGCCTAGCCGCTTCGCGGCATGTGGGATCTTCCCAGACCGGGGCACGAATCCGTGTCCCCTGCATCGGCAGGCGGACTCTCAACCACTGCACCACCAGGGAAACCCTGGCTTTTTTTATTTTATCTGCAATTACCTTTCTATTATAAGACATCAGTATTTTACTCTAGGCCTACTGCAATAACTGGTCTCCTTACTTTTTCCTGTTAACTCTTTCCAAACCATTCTCCACAGAATAATAGGAATGATCTTTTAAAAATGCAAATCAGCATAAGACACTTTGGTATTTAAATTCCTTACATGGCTGCCAGTTGCTTATAGAATCACGTCCAAACTTCATCCAATGATATATAAGACCCTACATGTCTTATGGCTTTCTCTTACCAGTCATACTGTTTTATTCCATTCCTCCCTCATTGACTGTTTCTTAAACATCTAAGCTCTTTTCCTCTTAAAGTTCTTCACTCTTATTCCTTTTTCCTAGAATTCACCTGTCTAAAATTGCTTCTCCTGCTTTTTCTTGCTCCTGTTATTATACATCTCCAACATACTCCCCACCTCCCTATAATCATGTTTGTTACCTTTATTGAGTTATCTCAATTGGTAATTATCTTGTCTTGATTCCTCCTAAGATGCTAACTAGATGAGAAGGTAAGGAAAGTCTTGCCTGTCTTAACAACACTACCTCTAGCAACTAGCATAGTGCTTAGTATTTAATGAATGTTCAGTATGCATTTGTACAATCTTATTTTTCTTTTTATATACTGCACAGTGCTAACCACATTGTTGGCAGCCAGGTATTGAGAGAGAGAGAGAGAGAGAGAGAGAGAGAGAGAGATATTGTATTTCTCTTGATTTTCTTTGTTGTTTTATAGTGGGTCCATTCCCTCCTTTCTCCCTTCTTTTTTAGATCATGTAATCATTTACATTATTGATTTGTCTTCAGTTTCATGTGGGCCTATTCAAATGCATACCTATGACCAGTATTCTTTTCTCCCTAAGTATATGTCTTCTGAATAAAAATTCTTGTCTTTCTATCATGATCACCTTTTAAAGAATTCTTTTATGTGTTCTACAGAATGCCTCCTATTTTTTGTTCTTGTTGTTAGGTTAGACGGCCCAATTCGGTGTCAGATGGATTTGCTGCCTTTGGTACATGTTCTGAACCAAAATTTAATTCTAGAGCTTGGGGTCAGCATGTTTCCAAATGTGTTAAACTGTAATCCTTTATAAAATGTTATATGTAACGTAGTGAGCAATTTTGAGTTTACTAAAAACTGAGAAAGTTATTAGTTTAGCTTTCACCAAGATGACTTAAAGAAAGTTTATCAAAAAGGATTATAGAAAGAACAGATTTATAGCAACTGTCTGATATATGACCAGAATCCCCATGTTCAACTAAAACAGACTTGCCCTAGGCTTTCTAGAGCATAATGCCCTTAGCAAGTAGCTTTCAACAGCTTTTTCAGGAAGCAATATTTTCCTTCAGTAAAAGGGTCACTGTACTGTTTTTCTTTTTCTTTTTCTTTCCCCTGTCTTATCTTTTGAGTTCAGGAAGTACTTTAAATTTACAGGCAGCTTTGAAGGCATGAAGCAAGTTCAGGCCCAGAAGTATTTCCTGTTATGGCATTAATCTAATTCCATGAAAGTAGAGCTGATTTTTCATCTGTAAAGTAGATAAAATGCCTAGAGCAGCTGACCATTATTCTGGGTTATCATGATAAAGGGGCTTAGTTTTGACACGAAAGAGTTTATCAGCCTAACCAGTGGAAGATTTCATCCTTTTTGTTGAAAGATATATTAATGGATTATAATCTGTCTTGGCTTCCAAAAGAAAGTTCTCCTTCATATTGAAAATGTTTACTTAATTCAGCAAATATCGTTCTCATGTTTATAAAGCATATAATATACAATAAATCAAGCAAATATATTAATGGCATCACATAAAATTAAATGTTAAACCTGCTAATCCATTTTTTGTTACTTAGTGTTCAAATTAATGTCCCAATTTGAAATATTCACAACTTTTTCTTACAAATCCATATGACTAATTTCAGTATATAGACATGCATAATTTCTTCTAAGCATTTATGTTTGATATTAGTAGCTCATGTTATTAGGTCCTATAAACTCTTCTGTCAACTTATAAGTATTTTTCTCATAACAGTATATCCCATTTAATAGTCAGGTAATTAAAGTTATTTGTTTATGTTTTTATTGACTTACTTTGAGTATATAAAACATGCAAATAGTACGTAATTCAAAAAGTACAAGAGGGCTTCCCTGGTGGCGCAGTGGTTGAGAGTCCGCCTGCCGATGCAAGGGACACGAGTTCGTGCCCTGGTCCAGGAAGATCCCACATGCCGCGGAGCGGCTTGGCCCGTGAGCCATGGCCGCTGAGCCTGCGCGTCCGGAGCCTGTGCTCCGCAACGGGAGAGGCCACAACAGTGAGAGGCCCGCGTACTGCCAAAAAAAAAAAAAAGAGTACAAGTTCATCTTTTTCCCATCTCTGTCACCTAGTTCCCCACCAAGCTAAGACGTTTGGATTAATCCTAGTAGCTTGGTATAGGTTAAAGAATTTTTTTGTTTCAAAATTGATTCCATATTGGACATACAACGTTTCCTTGAATGATAATAGCTTACTTCAACATATCCTACTACACCCCAGTGCATTACATACTTATTCCCCTTGATAGCCCTCTGAGTTAACTTCTTTTATCTATTTGAAAAATACAGAAACTGAAGTTATGACAGGTTAAATAGTTTGCCCAAGGTCACCCAACTACTAAGTGGTAGATTTGGGATTGGAACTCAGGCCCTCATTATAGGTTCATGGAAGTAAACAGTCATTCCACAATTCTGCCTCTTATACTTGATAGGAACAAAGATTCTACTCATCACTTATTTCACAGTTAATGAGAAAATTAATTAAGCTTTACCATATCCTAATGAGATGGTACCTAGTTTTATGTTCATTTTGTTTAAAATAAGTGAACTACCTATTCATCTCATAAACCAAAATAAAAACATTGCTTTGTTACTGAAATGAATATTTTAAAACCTAGATCATCTGAACCAGAAAAATCTCTGGCCTAATCAAAGACATACTGAGCAGTAAACTTGGGATTAGGAAATTTGGAGTTTTGTTTTGGTCTCGGGAATTCAAAGCATAATTGTCTGTGATCATCATTTTTCACATGGAATTTGAATACTATCAGTCCATCATATCTTAGAGGTATTTGTGAAGTTAATATGAGAACACATGTTAAATTTGTTAATTTAAACATCATTCATTGAGTCTGCCTACTGTGTGTATTCTATTAAGTAATGGGACAGGTACAAAGGAGTAGAAAACATGGGTGCTGTCTTTATTAAACTACCCATCTTCTAGGAAGGATAAGATCTATTGCAATATAAATTAGAGTGATGAGTGCTTACTTAGTATATGTGAGGGTTTCCTCAGCTAAGCTGTCAAAAGTAACAAGTTAACTGTAATTCTATCACCTTTGTACTAATCTATAGCTCTACAAACTCAAGACCTTACATCCACTTTCTGAAAACACATACATACACATATACCCAAAGTAGAGGTTTTAATAAACACATGAAAAAATGTTCAACATCATTAGGCATCAGAGAAATGTAAACCAAAACCACAATGAGATTCAATTTCACACTCACTAAGATTGCTGTAATCAAAAAGACAGATGGGACTTACCTGGTGGTCCAGTGTTGAAGACTTCGTGCTTCCACTGCAGGGGGTGCGGGTTCGATCCCTGGCGGGGAACTAAGATCTCACATGCAGAACGGTGTGGCCAAAAAAAAAAAAAAAAAGAAGACAAATAGGGGAATTCCCTGGAAGTTCAGTGGTTAGGGCTCGTTTTCATTTCCGAGGGCCCAGGTTCGATCCCTTGTCAGGGAACCAAGATCCCACAAGCCGCATGGCATGGCCAAAAAAACAAAAACAAAAAGACAGATAATAACAAGTGTTGACAAGGATGTGGAGAAAGTGGAACTCATGAACTGCTGGTGGGAATGTGCCAGTTCCTCAAGAGGCTAAACATAGTGTTACCATATGACCCAGCAATTTCACTCCGGCTATATACCCAAAAGAAATGAAAGCTTTTGTCTACATAAAAATTTGTACACAAATGTTCATAATAGCATTATTCATAATAGCCAAAATTAGAAACAACTCAAAGGTCCATCAACTGAAGAATGAATACATAAAATGTATTATAATCTATGGATTTATACACTGGAATATTATTCAGCAATAAAGAGGATCAAGTACTGACACATGCTACAACATGAATAAACTTTGAAAATATTATGCTCAGTGAAAGAAGCCATTTACAAAGTGCCACAAATGCATAATCCCACTTATGTGAAAATTCCAGAATAGTTAATTGGTGGAGACAGAAGTTAGGTTGGAAGTTGCCTGGTGGGGTGGGGGGGATAGGGAGTGACTACTAATGGGTACAGACTTTCTTTTTGGGGTTATGGAAGCGTTCTAAAATTGATCATGGTGATGATTGCACATCTCTGTGAATATACTGAAACCACTGAATTGTGTACTTTAAATGTGTGCATTGTATGGTGTGTGAAGTAGAGCTCAATAAAGCTGGGATTAAAAATAATAATAAACATAATGTTGCAGAATGTTCAGACTCCTTAGACCACTTGGCACACCTAAGAACAAAGCATCTAAGCGATTAGTACTTAGAAGTATATTTATTTGTAGTATTAAAGGCATAGAGTTAGTGAGGGACACCTTGGAGAAATGTATAATGTAAAAGTATTATTACTGTTGTTTTATTTACTATTTTCATCAAAACCGTGGTGGTGGTAATTTACTCATTCCACTGTAGTCCCTATTGGTTAAATACATGATAATATTTAGAATGAAACTCAAATGTCGGTGATCCAGTGAGGAAGAATTGATATCAGAATTTTATAGATCATCTGTCACTTGCCTCTCCATCTCAGGTATATTTAGCTGACCTGCCTATTAATATGATGATCCCTTTGGCACTTCATCACTCATTTGCCAGATGATCCACTGTGAACATATGAGCAACATGCCCAAAGTTTATTTGTAGTTTAGTTGTTTGGAGCTTAAAATGCATTTCCCCACAGAAATTATCCCCCTGTGCAGATGCTGGTTAGTTCCCCACACTATTTCATAAATGCTTAATGCTTAATACAGCTAAATTAAAGCATTAACTAGGTAGGAGGCAGTGAAAGAGGAGGAAGAAAAGTCTCTCCTGAGGATAAATCCTGGCCCCAAGGTTTTGCACTTTTAATGGGAAATATTTGTTTTGTGAGGAACACATATTTCGGAGTTAAATAGACTCACTGGTCTTCTGTTTGATCCCAGTCATATAACTGATATGAACCTCTATAGAGTAAACATCTCTAATTTGTTCTCTAGCCTTGCCTGTTAAAATGAAAGGCTTCTTTCTTTCTGGAGTCTTTTGAAGTGAAATGAGTAGACATGGAAAAGTAGCAAGGGATGGTAGGAATGTTCTCTAAGGCAGCTTCTCCCTCTGGCAACATCTCTTCTATGACTATAGTAGTATCAACAATTTATAATGTGGTAAAAAGATGATTTGGTCTTTTAAAGAAGCTATTCCTTTTTAAATTCAGAGTTAAGGGGTTTTGATCCTTTTTCTTCAGCATCCAGCAGTGAGTTCAGGGGTGGTGGTCATTAATATCTTGATCCATTACTTTTCATAAAAAAATACATTTTTTTTCTGGTAATGGTTCATTTGTCTGACTGCTTTATTTCCCACCAGAAATCACAAAATCCATTTCCTATGACAGTATAATAATTTTCATAACATCTGATTATAGTGGCACATACACACAGAAGATTAAAAATATGGGTTAGAAAAGAAGTAATAAGACATTGAGAATAAATATCCTGATAGAATTAATTTTTTTTAAGTCATAATCACTAACTTAGAAAAACAAATGTAAACAGTGGGTGTAAATAGATTGTTCGGTATTTTTCTAAAGAATTAGTTCTTTGCATGCACAGTTAGTTTTTACACACTTGCCCAGAAGTTTTTCCAA
This sequence comes from Leucopleurus acutus, assembly GCF_964270905.1. Taxonomy (NCBI): domain Eukaryota; kingdom Metazoa; phylum Chordata; class Mammalia; order Artiodactyla; family Delphinidae; genus Leucopleurus; species Leucopleurus acutus. Next base: position 58,360,577 of record NC_139156.1, on the reverse strand, counting down.
AAAAGTTTTTTCTCTCCCTATTCTGACATGAAAATTGCAGATGTAATGCACAGCCTCTGTTGAAAATACCTTCTGTTAAAATCAGCTGCCCCTTGACAAATCTTGAGTACTTAGTGATTAACATGTTAATAACAAGTGTGAATATCATTAATGTATCTACATTTAATTTCATTACTAACACCTCATGTTTCTTATGATTCATTCCTCAGAATGAAGAATTTTCCAGTTTGTAACTAAGTGGTAATTATATTTCTTTAATAAAGAATAAAGTGCTGCTGATAGTATTAATAGTAATTCCTATATTTGTTTATAACATGCTTTCTGTATTCATTCTTTTATGTATTTCTCCACTATTGTGCCATATTTTTAAGTGCCTTTGAGTGAAGAAAGTGGTTGAAATGTAAAAGAAGCTACTTAGAATGTCTGTAATATCACATGCCCCTCATATGTTTACACCTGCTTGAAGGAAAGAGTAAATTATTTCCTGAGAACCCCACAGTTATATAGCTAGTCTTACCACTGATCTGCTCTGAGGCATTTAACCTCTCTTAACCTTGGTTTCCTTATTTAGAGGAAGTGGCTGTTGAGCTTTGCCTAAATCATAGAGTGAGTGCAAGTAATTGTTTACTGAGAATTCTAAGAAAGGGTAATGGAAAATGTCAAGGCTAAATGAAAGAGTTATAACTGCTCTCCTCTCTTGAAGGAATTACAGTTCACTCATTGAACTATCATTTTTAAAACTTCTACCTTTTTAAAAAAAGAGCTGTTTAAATATAAATACATAAATGAATATATATGGTGTTTTGATTTGTTATCTCAATAGTGATTTTGAATTAATTGAAGCGTACAGCATAAATATGTTTTTTATTACATGTAAATAGTAGGTTAGCCAAAACCCAGTAATTTTGGAATAGGTTCTGCCAGGTGAACGATAAAATGGATGGTAGGTATTTAAAGGGCTTTAACTTTTCTTTTATACTGATTTAAGACTGATAATTTTTCTCCTTACTCGTTCTAATTACTTGAAATTGGGGTGGGGAGGGTGGCCTGCCACTAATTGTGTGACCATTGTGTAAGTTACTTTCTCAGAAATCCTTCCAACCTTCCCCCGCCCCTTAATATGCTAATGTTCATTTTGAATTTGCAAGAAGGAGCTATGATATGCAGCTCTTAAAATCTATTTGCCCCTCAAGCCTTTTTTCAAAGACAGCTTATTAACCTCTTCTGTAGAACAGATTGTGAAATACTAAGATAGGTTGCATGGTGAAGAATGGTAGGAGGTGGTGGTAGAAAAGTAGATGACAGTAGGAAATACAAAAGTTGGGAGGACCTTATATCCCATGGTTGAAAATATAAACTCTATAGTATGAGCATTTGGGAACCATAACATCTTTTGAAGAAGGAATGTGGTATAAGAATGTAATCTGGAAGAGTACTAGTGAGAGGTTAGATAATTGTACACTTGTATTTAATCCTTAATGCTAGTGGTTCCCAAATATGTACAGTGAATGAAATGAAGAAAGGTCTTCAACTATTCCTGTTTCATCAACTATATTTTCTCTATTTTAAAGATTACAATGATTTTAAACAAACTTTTACATTGCTTTTATAAGCCAAAAGTATGTATGGTTAGTCTCAAAGCACCTCATGTTCCTCAATTGATTTTCATTGAGGAAGCTTTGGGTTCTTGTTTTTGTCTTTTTTATTGCTTTACTGAAAGCATTTCACATCTTCTACCCTTCCAGTAATAATTTCTATCAAACATCTCTTATTATGTTTGTGATGACTGTTAACTTAGTAGTTATACTATATATTTATTCATTTATTTGGCTGCACTGAGTCTTAGTTGCAGCATGTGGGTTTCTTTAGTTGCCGCATGCGGGCTCTTAGTTGCTGACTTGCTGATCTAATTCCCTGACCAGAGATTTAACACGGGGCCCCTGCTTTGGGAGCGCGGAGTCTTAACCACTGGACCACCAGGGGAGTCCCAAAAGGTGCTGTAGTTTTCTCCTACTGAGTATAAATATTTGTTTGGATTAAAGGTTTATTAGATAAATGGTTTAAGGGGTTTTTTTTTGTTTTGTTTTGTTTTTGTTTTTTGGCCACACAGTGTGGCTTGCGGGACCTCAGTTCCCTGACCCAGGCCATGGCAGTGAAAGCCCAGAATCCTAACCACTAGGCAACCGGGAAACTCCCCTAAATGGTTTAAAGATTAATTATCTTTTTAATTATCTTTTTACCTTCCTATTTCATTTGTAGGTCAGTCGTCTGTTAATACACAGAAATTGTCTTATTTCCCACTGTGTTCCCACTTCTAAGTGTCAAAAATATCAGAGGAAAAACAACTGGACGTTTCTTTTCCTTTTTTGTGCTTTAAAAATTTTTAAGAATTATGGCTCTACTGCTTATATTTTTGTAGTTAAATTAATTTTTTCCTGGGATCTTGTGAAAAAAGTAAAATATTGGTTCCATTTACTTAATGATTTTTTCAATTTCCTGATTTTATAATATCTAATCAATTGGATATTATAGAGATTTCCTTGTGGGGAGCAGGAGGGAGCAAAGAATATCTTACTCTGATGGCTGTTTAGTGATTTTATTACTAGAAAGAGAGACATTGCTTTATTGTTTATTTTAGCCAGTAAAGTTGTCTGCAAACTAGGTAACAAAATGCAAGGCAGTGTATTTACTTTTCCACCTTTCCCCAGAGAGACAGTAAAAGCAGTGTTCCCGTGGAACAATTCGCTAACTGGGCTTTCTTGGCAAGTACTGGTAGCTTTTATCACATGATTATAGATACAGTGAAAAATGCTAATGATGAAAGATGACTATGATTTCTATTCCTTGAAATATGACTAAAAATTTAGAAATGAAACCTGTTTTTCTGAGGCGACATCTAGATTTGCAGTTCATTTTCAACAGATGACCTGATCCACTTTTTTCAGCAATTAAGAAAAAAAGGTGAGAGTGGGAGGGCTAATATATAGCAAAGCTACTAAAGTGACTGTTTGAGTATTTCATTCCATCTGTCAGAGCTTCACTGGTATCAAGAATTTGACAGAAATGGATGTAATTCATTTGCTTTTTACAAAGAAGTAAATGATGGAACAGAACTACCCTAAAATGAAGGAGTAAAATGCCAGAAAGAGTGAAAGTAAAAAGAAAACTAAACATGGTATTCTTTAAAAGAATAACTCTTAATATAAAAATAATGATTATTTTAGTGATTATTTGCTTTTTTCTGTATTTGGTATTTTGGGGAAAGGAACTTGAAAGTACTTAATCGGAACCATTGATTAAACATCTCATTTGACTGTTTTGCTTGTTAGTGGTGGACCAGCTATAATTAATTATTCAGAGTACAGACATGATGTGTTGCACAAAAATTAAGCTATGTATAATCATACATAATTAAAAGAAAGATACACCTTACCTTGAACAAATAATAGTTATTTTAGTAAATTTGCAACTAAGAAAATAGACTTGGTTGACAAGAAAATATGAAAGATATATTTCAGATAAATGAATTTAAAATTTTCATATTAAGCTATAATTTTATCTGCATTTGGATTATGTCATTAGCTAAAATGTGGAGCTAGGCATTCATTCTACTTTTTTCTTAAATTTATTTATTTTATTTATTTATTTTTGGCTGCATTGGGTCTTGGTTGCTGCACACAGACTTTCTCTAGTTGCAGCGAGCGGGGGCTACTCTTCGTTGCAGTGAGCAGGCTTCTCATTGTGGTGGCTTCTCGTTGCGGAGCACAGGCTCTAGGCGTGTGGGTTTCAGTAGTTGTGGCGCGCGTGGGCTTCACTAGTTGTGGCATGGGGCCTCAGTAGTTGTGGTTCCCGGGCTCGGGAACGCAGGCTCAGTAGTTGTGGTGCACGGGCTTATTTGCTCCGCGGCATGTGGGATCTTCCCAGACCAGGGCTCGAACCTGTGTCCCCTGCATTAAGAGGCGGATTCTTAACCACCGTGCCACCAGGGAAGTCCCGGCATTCATTCTACTTACTGACAGCTTTTAAAGTACTGAATTTATGGTATAAAGCTTTGTGGTGCTGCTTTCTTTTTAGCTGTTAATGATTTGCTGTTACTTAAACAATTTTTGAAGTCAGTCTGTAATTAATTGATCAACACACTTGAATGTGGTAGGAAGAAATGAGGTTAGGCATGTAACCTTTATTTTTATTTCAACACTATAAAACCATGAATTTATAAATAGTTATAGAAATAAAATCCTTTGGATATATTTCAGGAAATTTATAAATGAGAGCTTCATTTTGCTGTAGAACAGTAATAATAATAACTGTTTTCAGTTGTTTTCAACAGCACTCTTTCATGGCCAGTTGATTCTGGTTGAACATTTTCATGTTAATTCTAGTTTATCTTATGACTGGCCACAAGTTTTTAATATAGACATTTAATTTTAACTACCACATACACTTAGTGGTTATAATTAGAATAGCTCTTAAATGAAAAAATTCATTTTGAACAGTAATGGACAAATTTGGTTTGCTTCTTGCTGCAGACTTAAGAATTTTTCCCAATTTTTTTTTGGTTACTATAACCTCTAAAGTTTACAGCAATGAGAGTGATAAGTATCTAGATTTTACTATAATAAAATTTAGAAAAACTTATATAAGCTTTGTACTTTATAGATGTATTTAAATACTTAATCAGATATACTAATTTTTAAATTGTCTTCATTTTGCAATTATTTTACTTTTGTGCAAACCATGGTTTATCATATGGACAAGTGATTAGTTTTATGGTAACAGAGATATGTTTAACTAAAAATCAAGCAAATTTTATAAATCTTTCTGAAAATCATACAAACGAGATGATTTCTTACAGGTTCAAGAAGTTATTAACTTTTTAAAGCATAAACACCTGGTACCATCCAGATGTTTCATTGAAATTTTTTTAGCATAAGTCCAACTAGTGAATAGCTTAATTCATTCAACATTTAAGATGCATTTCTGTAGGACTAAGAACCTGCACCCCATCTCCTTGACTATGGTTCTAATTACCTCAGCTTGGACTGATCAATATTTGATCTTTTTCCCACCATGCAAACATGTTACTTTGTCTCTTTCTCTTCCTTTTGGATAATTTGCAGCCATGTGAGAATGGTTCATTTTGTTTGTTCTCTCTGGCTAGAGGCCAGGGGTCTCTTATTAGTATAATGCAGTTCATTGATGTGAATTTGTTGATCTCCTGGGTAGTTTTTCACAAATTTAAGGCAATTAAAAGCTTTTATATGGCATTTCACTTGAAGTTATTAGTGGCCTTTCAGTGATTTTGCTTTTAAAAATTACTTCATCATTTTATGATTATTTCCTTTCCTTCTTATTTCTCTCCCTTTTCCAACCTATAAAACTCTAGAAAAAAGGTTTGAAACAACCCTTTCATTGATTGATTTCATAAAAAGTAACAACTTATAAACTTGTAATTCAGTAATTTAATATTTTAATTAACACAGTTTTTAAAGGACTAATGAAATTTTTTGTTTTGTTTTATAAGACTTGTTTATTTTAAGCTTATGGATGTTCATAATAGAAGCCATAATGAATCTGGAGAACAATAACAGGAATTGGATCTAAAAATTATTTAGTAAGTGCTTTTAAAAAAGCACATGTGTATATATATATTTCAAGCTTTTGAGGCAGTATGCTTTCTAAATTAGAGCTATATTAATACCTTAACATTTTCTTATAGCTAGCAGATGTCCATATTTTTGGTTCCTTAACTTTTGCAGTGAATGGACCCTTCTTTACCACATCAGAAGTAAGAAATGTTGAAGACCACCTAAGTCTTTAGGAATGCTATAGCATTGATTAAATTAAAATCTTTTGGCTTCATTTGTACATACTGGGAATCATTGCTACCATTTCTCTATTCTTTTCCCATTAAAAAAATTGTTTATTAAGAGTTGTTTTCTTGGTGTTTGTAAATTTACAGTACTTGACTCAGTTTGTTTCATTAGTATACTTCATTATCGTAAAGAAACCAAAACTAGAGTGCGTCTGAGGTAACTTGGAAAAGTTTTAATTTATAGAAATATTCTTGGTGTTTTACACTTTTTATTTGAAAATATGTATAAAAATAATAGCAAATACTTAATAGGAACTTCCTGCTATATTAAAGCAAGAATGCATTGTATTGGTTGAGAAGGTATGCCTTGGAGTTAAACTATCAGGGTATAAATCCAAGTGTCACTACTTAACTAGCTGTGTGAGCTTGGGCAAATTAACTTCTGAACCTCATGTTCTTCATCTCCAAAATAATACGTATCTTATACAGATAAATTGAGATAATATAGGTTGTTAAAACATGGTGTGGCCCACAAGAAATACTTAGCAAATGTTTGCTCTGAAGATATTTTTATTATTTGCCAGACTCTATGTTAAATTTTATACAGCTTTAGGGGAATTCCCGGATGGTCCAGTGGTAAGGACTCCGAGCTTCCAATGCAGGGGGCACAGGGTTCAGTCCCTGGTCGGGGAACTAAGATCCCTGAGTGCCACGCAGCACGGCCAAAATAATTAAATGAATGAATAAAACGTCTTTAAAAAAATTTTTTGCAGGTTTATTCCAAAATTAAGGGTATACCAAAAGAGATAAGTTGAATCCCAATAGAAAGAAAATCTACACATAAAAAAAAAAAAATAACATTTGACAAGTAGCTTATTTGGTATAATAAAGAGAGTTCATTATACTTCACTGAAGTCAAACTGTGTACAAAGGAAGCCCACAATTTAGAAAATATAGTTAACTCTGGGACTTATGGTTGAGTTATAGTGAGGAAATAGCATCTGTATATTCCTTGGCTGATCAGGAGCACCTCAGAGAGTTGACATCTTTTTTATACAAAAAGTAAAGTGATTTGTTAATTTGAACAATATGATCAGAAGCTTCAGGTTTGATTGCATGATTCATAAGTGAATTTCATTCATGTAGCATAGGAAATATTTAACTTTCTTTTTCAAAAATATTGCTTCATCTAAATTAAATGAATATTTCTGAAGTGATTGTTATTATCTTGCATTGCCATGGCCTGCCTTTAAGATGCATCAAACTATCATCTGCCTCTTCCTGTAAGCAAATCTTTAAGGGAGAATATAATTTAAAAATCTTTTTGACTTCCAAACAAGGCCTTTCCTTGACTGATTTCTACCTGCCTCTCTTGCCTGTCTTCAGACAGTGTTCTCTGAGCTCCAGCCACACTGGACTTCTTTCAGGTTTTATTCCTCTCTGCTGAAACAACTCTCTCATATTCTCACCTTCCATTACCTAGTTAACTCTACAGTTCTATCAGATTTCGTCTCAGTCATCACTTCCTGACTTGGTCAGTTTCATTTAATATACTCTTGTTATCCTATCAACAACATTCACGCTTTCAACAACAGGTATTAAATGAGTCCATACTGTATGCTAGGTACCATGTATATACTTCAGGAACAGAAATTTTTGCTCCCAGGAATATTTCATTCTAGAGAGGCAGGGGAAGGGGGTAGGGCACAACAATTATATAGTATATATATTCAGGTGGTAGTAGTACTTTATGGAAGTCATGTGGCAATAAGTACTTTATAAAAGAATAAATCAGGGAAATTGATTAGCATTTGACAGGCAGGATTATGAATGTTCTCTTTTAAACATGGTATTCTTAGAAGATCTCTTTAAGGAAAGGATTTTTGGCAGAGACAAAAATTTTTTGAGGAGAAAATCATGTATGTATCTGAATGTTCCAGGCAGATAGAACAGAGAATACAGCATGCTTGATGTTTTTGAGGAACAAGAAACCTTTGTGATGAGAAGGGTGGCAATATTTTGTGGCCCTTAAAATAGTGGTTAGCACATAATCAGTAAATATTTGTTGAATGATAGACTGATATTTGAAACACTGGCCCAGATCATTATTTTCCTAGCAAAACAAACAGATTGTTTATTTAATAACTATTCTCTTGATCAACTTAAGCCCCTGCCTTTCAAACTGACTTGAAAAATATCAGGATTTTATCACATCTTCTTGGATGTAAAATTGGGAGTAAATGACTTCTTAAATGTTGTATGAAAACATTTTAATGCAGAATTCTCATGATTTTTTAAAATGATGACCAAGAATTTTTAACTTATGATTTATCCCTCAGATTCCTCATGTTCCCACCACATCCCAGTTTGAAGTTTCTACTGTTTTCTGTCATTCAGGAGTGAGTACTCTGAGACCTATTCCAGAGGAAAGCTGTATACCATCATTCAGCTTGGCTTTAGAAATGTTTTTTTTTAGTCTTTTCTCAAAGCTTTTTATTTTTAGATTACAAAATCCATTTATTTAAGCTTAGTTTTATAACTAGCATCACAAAATCAGACTGATCACAGATATCTCTGATGTATTCTGAAGGTATGACTTTGGAAATTTTTTGTGCCATACTTTCTAGTAAGGTCCTGTAGATCCAGATTGGTGTAGGCTGTTCCATTTACCACACCTGTACCACTAGCTCCCACTTGTCTCAGTTCCCAAAACAAACAACTTCTTTTTCATACTGCTTTCTGAAATACTCATCTACCCTACCTGTGGGACCAGCACACAGACCACCTGGTGGTTCTTCCCTAACCACAGAATTCTTTAGATTAGTTAATATTTAACATGAGAAGGATCAAGAAATGATAAAGCAAAACTTGATTAGAAGATTTTTTTTAACATACATGTATATACCCTACCTTAACATATGATGAAAAGCAGTTTTTCCTAAATTATATTCCATGAGAAAACAGTTTCATTTTCAAATTGCTGGAAAAATTTAAGGATAGGCAAAAATTGAACAGATTTCCTTACTGTGGAACAAAACCCTTTTCTCACAGAACATCTTTTTACATATCAAGGGACACTAGAGTTCAGCAGGACACTATTTGGAAAATACTAATACAAAAAAAATAAGCTCTCCATAGTCAAGAGTCAAACATTTTCACTGCTAAAATAAGGCAGATTTTTTTTTTCTCCTTGCTTAATTGCCATACCAACCTTTATTGGTTCTTTCTTCTCTTACAATGATTTAATAAAGAAAAAATACCTAAATATGTTCCCACCCCATCCCCAACCTCATGATCACTTCTTGTTTTTAGCTTCCCTCTAAGACTATTTCTCCCGTTAATTGCTCTCACTTTAAGAAATGGAAGATAGCCTGTTTTATTTTGAAATTTTAAATTAGAAAGAGATTTGGATTTGGAAGCTGTTTCTCTGGCTACCTAACTGTTCCTCTACCCCAAGGGGAAAATACTGTGAAAGAACACCTGCTATTGAGTGCTCTTGGAACATTATTCTCCCACGCTTAACAAAGATAAAGCAGGGTTTTTTTTTAATGGAAAACAAACAAACAAACAAAAAAAGCCTTGTGATACCTGTGTACCAAAAGGCCCTTTTGACATAAGCTGTGTGATACTAACATAACACACACACACACACACACACACACACACACACACACACACACACACACACACACACACACACAAACTCATTTTGGTTTTATGGATGGGGAGCTTATTTCATTTGTTGTGCTTATGAGTCTGTTATTCTGCAGTTGTGAAATCTCAGTTATTAGTATATCTAATTTGTTGGTTTGATATTTATTTATTTATGGCTGCATTGAGTCTTCATTGCTGTGCACAGGCTTCTCATTGCGGCAGCTTCTCTTGTTGCAGAGCACAGACTCTAGGCACACGGGCTTCAGTAGTTGTGGCGTGCGGGCTCAGTAGTTGTAGCACATGGGCTCAGTAGTTGTAGCACATGGGCTCAGTAGTTGTGGCTCGCAGGCTCAGTAGTTGTGGTGCATGGGCTCTAGAGTGCAGGCTCAGTAGTTGTGGCACACGGGCTTAGTTGCTCCGCGGCATGTGGGATCTTCCCGGACCAGGGCTCGAACCCATGTCCCCTGCATTGGCAGGCAGATTCTTAACCACTGCGCCACCAAGGAAGTCCTGTTGGTTTGGTTTTTATTTCTTACCTCACACACATGTGTCGTATTGTTGCTATTTTTTTACAATAAAGTTGCATGGATGTAAAAAGGTGGTAGTTTTTTAGATGTTCATTAACCCCATTAGTTTTTTTGTATAATTCAAATAATGAAGAGATTTCTATTCAAGGATGCTTAGTTTTTCCTAAAACTTCAGTTATGATTTTATATTCAGTGTAATTGGTTCCATCTCAGTGCCAGATTATCCTATTTGTCTTATCAAATAGGCATGTACAATTTAGACACTGTGCAAACAACTGTAGTATAAGCAAAATTGTCCCTAGCAAACATGAAATCTGCAAAGTTTTTGTTTGTTCGCATCTTTTCCTCTGTCAAGTTGTCCCTCCAGGGTAACATGATATGATGTGGATGTTCTAGTGAAGTGTTCCTTTTGTTTTGTCTTGTTTTTTTAAATCTTTATTGGAGTATAATTGCTTCACAATACTGTGTTAGTTTCTCCTGCACAACAAAGCGAATCAGCCATATGCATACATATATCCCCATATCCCTTCCCTCTTGAGCCTCCCTCCTATCCTCCCTATCCCACCCCTCTAGGTCATTGCAAAGCACCGAGCTCATCTCCCTGTGCTATGCTGCTGCTTCCCACCAGCCAACTATTTTACATTTGGTAGTGTATGTATGTCGATGCTTGAAATGTTCCTTTTATTCCATGAATTACAAATAGCTTAAGAAAATATTTAAAGTAAAACTGTAATGATTAGTCCTGGTGGTCTTCATTTTATTGAAAATACCTTTGTCAGAAATTATGTCATCACAGTGGACTGTTAGCCAGGAAGTTCTGTCAAGCAGATGAATGAATTAGGAGTACTGAGATTCTAATAAAAGACGCTACTGTAATATTGAAAAACTGCTGATGGGGGTTGCCAGTTTTATGTCTTTAAACTTACAGAACATCTTCTGTGATTAAGGTAAGGAATACTTAGAATAAGTCCTTAGAGTAAACCAACTCTAAACTTGAGAAACCAGAAATAGAAAATGATATTTCCTTTTAATAATGCCATTTAAGTTCCCAACTTCTCTTGGTTCAGCTGCCAGACACTTGTTTCTTTGTCTCAAAAACTGCTAGCAAAAAACAATAAATATACTTCTTGTTTTACTCAGCTAACATCTGATTTTATCTGTACATTGATTCCATTTTAAAACTTTTCTCACCTTCCTAGTCTGAATGGCTTATGTAGCCCTCTATTGTTAACGATTGTCAGAACAAAGACTTTCATTCTTTATTTTGGAAAGGAAAAGTATCCTGACAGTACTATTTACACTTCATTTAATTGTTTCCTTCCAATTTAAAATATGAACAATTTTAGATACATCTCTGATCCGTCCCTATCTGAGTATTAATTCTTTTGGTAATTCCTGTTGCAGTAGCATAACATCTTGCAAACATATATCCCCTTTATGAATGACATAGAGCTTTACATATAGCAGTATTCAACATAATGGAAGGTGATTTGGAACTCATACATTTTCTAGGCTAAATATAACCTGCTGTTTCATCTACTTTCTTAGCTAGATTTATTTTAACAGCTACTAGACTTCATGAGTTTTTACAATTAATGGTAAATTCATTATGCATTATCTTCTGTAGTAAATGTAAAAAATATTTTTGCAATATTGTTCCCCAAATCTTAGTTTCCTGACTAATAGTAAAATATCTTATCTGTACTAGAGTTTTATTATACAATAATTACAGCATTTTCTTGTTCTATATCATAGCCTCTTAACTAAAAATAAATGAGTACTTAAAATGGAAAATGAAATTATCCTGTTGCTTGAAAATATCTTAACTCGGGCTTTACTACAGGTTGCATATGGTATCTGTTAGAACTTTGAACCTATCTTGGTTGTTGAATTATTATGTGGATTAACTGTTGCATTTGAAAGTTCTTGACTTTAAGAGTATATATCTGTTTTAAATCTTATACAAATGCTTTACAGGGTTTGAGAAGAATCTAATCTCTTTGCTGTATGTCTTTTTTGTTTGTTTGTTTTGTCTTTATACCAGAACTCCAAGTCCTAAGCACCAGCAAATTTAGGACATTGCTTTGTATAATATGGTATTATTAATATATTTTTTAAATTAGATAAAGTCTATCTACATTATTGATGTATTATAGGAAACATGACTAAAATTTTAACAGTTTGGAAAAATGAGAAGTTATACAGCATAGTAAGAAAACAGTCTTATCATGGCACTCCCAGGAGAAATAAAACCTCTTTAAGAGTACATTTGAAGAACTTTTCTAAAATTCTATAAGTCAATCTACAGAGAAAAAAGTATAGGAAAAAAGTTTTTTAAAAATATGGAGAGACTGCATTTTCTCCTAAAATTAACTACTGAAGTTTCAGAAAGTAATTTATTAAATAATGTGTGTTTCATATCTAATTTCAAAGATCCAGGTAATTTTTGTTTTGGCTATCAGGTAGAAATCTTACAGTTTAGTCATGGTTGAGTGGGTCATCCACTTCAAAATGAAAGAACAAGATAGTTCCTACCATTCACAAATTTAGCTTTCACAGTTTGGCTCACCTCTGCCATGATTTTAGGTGGTGAATGAGTCTAGTCAACTATCTAGCATCCAGTGTGACATATTTTGTTGTTCCCTACGGCTTATCAAATAGCAGTTGCCCTTCTGAAATGATGAGAATTTGGATTCTTTCTGAAAAATTACCTTTCAGTGTGAAGAGTAGATTATGGTAGGGTTAAAAACTGATTAGCTTTAAGTTTAGAGATGCACATTAAAGAAGGATGACTCTCATACAAAATTTAGGATAAAAACAGAATTTTTAGTTAACTTCTGCATAATTCGTAGATTTAAGGATTTGTGATGGTTTCAAACTGTCTTCTGGAATTCCAAGAAAGCAATGACTCAGATTTCATCAATAAACATGGAAAACTACATGTTTCTGAGAAATTCTTGAGAAATTTCTACCTAATGTGATTATTTTATCTTCTCAGTTTTAAAACAGAGAACCTCTATACTGTTTACAGTTTGCCGGTCTTTGTACATTTTCAATTGTTTCAATGTATTTTTCCTTTTTCCCATGGTTATTAGAAAACTAAAAGCAAATCTCTCTTGTGCAGCTTATGACATTAAAGGTTTATTCTGTTTTCTTCTTTACCACTAACCCTTAGTCATGATCTTATCTTTTTTTTTTTTGCGGTATGCGGGCCTCTCACTGTTGTGGCCTCTCCCGTTGCGGAGCATAGGCTCCGGACGCGCAGGCTCAGCGGCCATGGCTCATGGGCCCAGCCACTCCGCGGCATGTGGGATCCTCCCGGACCGGGGCACGAACCCGTGTCCCCTGCATCGGCAGGCGGACTCTCAACCACTGTGCCACCAGGGAATCCCCAAGCTTATCTTTTTTACATTCTTCTCAAACACCTTAATCCCCAAGGAATTAGGCAAAGTGTAAAGAAAATACTTACAAAACTCAAGGAAATGTTTTTAGATTGTTAATTGCCAACATATAAGATCCTAAATATATTATAAGAGAAAAATCATAAGCAAAACTTACTAAAGCGGTGTTTACTGAGTTAGAAAGTGCTATTACTTTTATGATTACTCTGAATCGGTATATTCTTATAGACATCCAAAGATTCCTGTATACGTGTGTTCCTTGTGTGCTTCCAAAGTTATACATATAAGGCATTTGTGCTAACAGTGACCAGTAAGAAAATTTTCAGGAATATACCTAGGGTATATTTTATATGTGACACCTTTTCCTGTGTCCTTTGTGTTCTAGTTTCTAGAAATTTTCATCTTTTTAAGAATAGTATTTAAGTGTTTTCTTAACTCTATGTAAATAAGAATCTGTAAACAAACAATTCATGGAATGATATTATTTTAGAGTTTTACTTTATATTTGTTTCCATCATACTTTGAGAGAATATTTCATGAACTTTTAATCATTTTTATTCAGGAGGTACATGAAATAAGTTCAAAAGATAACTTACCTTTAGAAATGTACTTAAATTTAAACATTGTTTTATATGTTTAATTCATTCCTGTTACACGCTTACTATGTACCTGGCATTTTTATAGGTGCTAAAAATATAGTAGTGACCAAAACCAATAAAAATCGCTGCCCCCAAGGAGCTTATGTTGTAGTGTATAAAGACTTCAACCAAAATATATAATGTATTAGATGATAATAAGAACTATGGAGGAAAATAAAATGGAAAAGGAGTGCAAAGGGGTCCTGGGGTCTGGAGAGAGGGATTGTACTTTCAAATAGCCCCATTAGAGAAAGTCTCATTCAAGAGGGTAACATTTAAATAAAAATTGAATAAGTTAAATGAGCCACTCATGCACATCTTAGGGAGAAAAACAATCAAGACGCAGGGAATAGATAGCAAGTATAAAGACTCTTTGGGCCTTCCCTGGTGGCACAGTGGTTAAGAATCCACCTGCCAATGCAGGAGACACGGGTTAGAGCCCTGGTCTGGGAAGATCCCACATGCTGCGGAGCAACTAAGCCTATGCGCCACAACTACTGAGCCTGCGCTCTAGAGCTGGTGAGCCACAACTACTGAAGCCCGCGCGCCTAGAGCCCGTGCTCCACAACAACAGAAGCCACCGCAATGAGAAGCCTGCGTACCGCAACGAAGAGTAGCCCCCGCTCACCACAACTAGAGAAAGCCCACGCACAGCAACGAAGACCCAGCGCAGCCAAAAATAAATAAATTAAATAAATAAATTTATTTTTAAAAAAAGACTGTGCAGGGGGAGCATAGCATATTTCAGGAACAACAAGGAGGCAAATCTGGCTGGAGTGGAGTAAGAAATGGGCAGAGTAGTAGGAGATGTAGTTATAGAGGGAAAGAGTTGAGAGACATTGAATATGACTTTACACACCATAGTAAAAACTTTATTTTTTTTTTTACTCTCAATGAAATAAAAAGTCTTTAGAGGGTTTTGTGTGGAGGAACAACATAACCCTACACTAAAATATAAGTCAGGATATTCTGGCTGCTCTATGGACAAGAAACTGAATGGGGCAAAGATGGAAGACAGGAGATAAATTTGAAGGGCATTGCAGTAATGCAGGGAAGAGATATGGTGGCTTGAACTTGGATATTGGCAGTGGAAGTGGTGAGAAGTGACCCGGTTCTGAATATAGTTTGCAGGTAAACGTAATAGAATTTGCTGTTGGATTGGAAGTAAGGTATAAGAGAAAGAAAGAAGTAAAAGTTGGAACATCCATTAACCGAGATGGGGGAAATGGGGAAAATTTGGTCCAGTTTTATATAAACTATGGAAAGTTTTAGTCTCATAGCCCAGTGTCCTATGGCTGATACAGTCCCTTGTCCACAGTGAATGAGTGATAAGTCATTTAATATTTCTTTTTGTCTCAGACTTGGTTTAGACTTAGACTTTGATAAACTTCTGTTTATGATGAGGAAACTGGTCTATTTAAGTTCGTTGATTCTATTATTTCTATTTTGTAATGGAATTTGAGGCACATTAGTAGAAACACAGCTTGAAGTTCTTTTTTTTCCTTACTAACATTAAAAAAAAGAACAAGTATATATAATGTCTTTTGTCTTACTAACATATTTGTACACCCTCCCCCTTCTTGGCAAACTTGTTTGAAAGTATAGTGTTACACATTATGTCATGGGTATACTGGAGCACATTTGTTCAATACAGTTCATAAATGGAAGCAGCTGGTTTCCTGTGCAGTTAAGAGAAGGCATGCACACAGCTGAGGTCTTCAAACTTCAGAATTCGTTGGATTCATTTTCTATCTTGTGTAATCATGCTGTGATTTCAATTAGTACAAATGTGTAACAAGTTACCTTAATGGCTTAAAAAATTTTGTTTCAATAGTTGAACTGCTAAACCTGGTTAATGTTCTTTCCCCCTGCCCTGTCCTAATTCACCCATCCTACCTCTTAAAAAAGCACATTACACCTATAGTCTTAGTTTTATATTTGATTCTGAAAAGGCCTGGGCAAGGGGAAAAAAAGTTATCATCTCTAAGGGAAAAGCTGAATTCATACACAGGAACTGCAGGATTACTTTGGCGTTTTACTAGTCCCTTGTAACACTAGCAAGTCCCATAAATACCTAATGGAAAAACAGCAGAAAATGAGATCTGCAGCAGCCTTTAGAGATCGAATTTATGTTGCTGAACATTTTTCTGAGGTTGAGTGTAAAGGTCAAAAGAAAGTGGATAGATTAAAGTTGCTGATTTTTGCAAACTTAAGGCCATGTTTAAAGGTTCCTCTTTCTGTAGCAAGAAAATTTCAAGATAAATGGCTTTGCTTCATTAGCTGAAATGTCATGTCTTCATTTAATATCTGTTACATGAGACATTTGGTGATTTAGTAGTATTTACATGCAGTAAATAAAATCCTCAGTCCAATTTAACAAATGTAGATAAAGAAACTAGTTGTTTAAAATCCCAAGAGGAGTAAGACGATAAGTGAATATATATGATTGTGTTAGTGTGTTTGTATATTTTTTAAATGAATGATTTTAGATATTTTTGGTAAATGTAGAAGGAAAAGATAGGAGTGAAGGTTTTCCCTTTTGTTAGTATAGGTTATTGATCCAGCAATAGAATTACCATCCTCCTTTTAAAAGAATTATTTTATCTATTATACTATTTCAGTGAAGGTAAATGACCTCAAAGAAAGGACAGTGGCATCTTTTAGCATTAAAATAAAATTCATAGATGTTTTTACCGGTCCCTTTACCTTTTGAATAACCTTCTATCACTATAACACTGTTGTAAGTCTGTATGAAAGAAAATGTGAGTTACTAGCGTACTTTAGACTTGGTACAGTGAAAAACATTGAACTACCCGTCTGGACGCCTCTATCTTGAGTTGATAGTACACAAAGCCACAACAAATATTAACCTAAAATTATGGATTATTTGTATCTCCAGGGCTTTCCTTGTGTCTTTGATTCCACAGTCCAGATTGCCAGTCATTGATACTTAGACTCCAAAGGAATAAAATAAAATTTTTTGACACATTACATTCAGTGCTACATTACAGTAAAAAATTATAGAATAATATATTAAATCTTTTTTTTTTAACAGTAGTTGAGAATTACTAGTAAAACTATTCATTTTTATCTCTAGGAAGTGGGATTATGGACAGCTTTTCACTTTCTATTTTATGTTTTTCTCTATTTGCAGTTTTCATGGTAAACACCTTTTTAAGGACAGTATTAATTTTCATTATTCATTTTTTTAAACATCAGCTGATCTTATAGTACCCTGGAATCACAATTTATATAAAAAGTTATTTTTGTGTGATGGTTGAGTTTGCAGTCTCAAATGATTTCTATTAAATAAGGTATCTTCTTTTTGCAACTAGATAGAGGTCACATCTCATGACACTGACAGCTGGTTCTTAAACCCAGGTACCCTAGCTTTTTTCCTTTATACCACATTTCCTCATTAGTTCTCACTGCACTATACAGGCAATTTCCTCCTCTTAACTTTTTGTATTTTATTAAGCTGTTAAAGCAGAACTATGCTTCTCTTCTCAAGTTCCCTTTTCCCTTCAGTACTGTTTCTATTCAAGGGTCCCAAGTGGTCAGTGATTCTGACTGGGGAGAGGGAGAAGGGTGGTGGTGTAGCTAGTGGGATTAAAAGGTCCTCAGGAAAGCAGGTATATGTACACTTACGCCTCTTAAAAAGAGCCTCCTCTCACGTTCTGAAGACAAAGGCTGTGCCTTAACTGACTTATTGCCATTCTTATTTATGAAGCCACCCACTAGGGACGTCTTCGGACTGTTATTGAGGTGAGGAACTCAAAGAAAAATGAACCAAAGGTCCTTTACTTTTACAGTTTTAATAAACTTATGTTCTCCAGACTTTCACAAGTCATGTTTAGGGATCCTTTCAAAAAGTATGACATACTGTCATTTCAGTTTCTAGTGCTAATTGTTAATGGAACAATTTTAAGTATTGTAGTATTAAGTAGTATTTAAGTATTAATCATAGTTTTGTCACTATATTATGTGCAAGTTTAATAAACTTTCCAGGCCTACATTTCTCATAAAATTGAAAGGTGAATAAGGTTATCTTTAAAGTTTCTTTCAGCTCTAGAAATCTATAATTATTTGAACATTTTATTATGGAAAAATTGAAATCATACACAAAAATAAAGTAGCATAATGAACTCCTATATTCCCATTACCCACATTCATATGTTATCAACATGAACAGTAACCCCAAGTGTATTCAAATATCTGGTCCATATTAAAATTTTCATATCATCTCAGTAAAAATAATTTTCATTCTACAATTGTTTTGTTCAAATCATAATCCAAATAAGGTGTGTGTATTTATCATCTAGTTTTTTGTTTTGTGTGTGTGTGTATTCAAAAACACCTAACATAAAATTTATCTTCTTATCCATTTTTTCATGTACAGTGCTGTAGTGTTAACTATAAGCACATTGTTGTGAAACAGATCTCTAGAACTTTTTCATCTTTCAAGACTAAAACTCTATATCCATTAAACAACAACTTCTGTTCTTCCCTCAGCCCCTGGCAACTCCCATTCTACTTTCTGTTTCTAAGAGTTTGACTGTTTCAGATACCTGGTATGAGTGGAATCATCTGTATTTTTTTTTTTTGCCACTGGCTTATTTCACTTAGCATAATGTCCTCAAGGTTTCCGCATGCTATAGCATATGACAAGACTTCATTCTTTTTTAAGGCTGAATAATATTCCACCATACATATATATCACATTTTTATACCACATTTTATCCATTTATCTCTTGATGGACATTTAGATTGGTTCCACCTCTTGGCTATTGTGAATAATGCTTCATTGACACTGGTGTGCAAATATATCTTCAAGATCTTACTTTTAGTTCTTTTGGATTTATAATCAGAAATGGGATTGATGGCTCATTTGGTAATTCTATTTTTATTTCTTTGAGTAGCCTTCATACTGTTTTTTCATAGTGGCTACCATTTCACATTCCCACCAACAGCATACAAGTGTTCCAATTTCTCCAAATCCTCATTGATACTTGTTATTTCTTTTCTTCTTTTTTCATAGTAGTTATTCTAACAGATGTGAGGTGATACTTCATTATGATTTTGACTTGCATTTTCCTGATGATTAGCAATGTTGAGCATCTTTTCAGGTGCTTATTGGCCACTTGAATATCTTCTTTGGAGAAATGTCTATTCAAGTCTTTTGCTCATTTTACAATTGGATTGTTTTTTGTTTGTTGAGTTATAGGAGTTCATTATATATTCTGGATAATAATCCCTTATTAGATATAAGATTTGAAGTTTGATGTAGTCCCATTTGTCTATTTTTGCTTTTGTTGTCTGTGCTTTTTGTGTCATATGCAAGAAATCATTACCAAATTCAATGTCATGAAGCTTTCCCCCATGTTTTCCCATAATAGTTTTGTAGTTTCAGGTCTTAAATTTAGGTCTTCAGTCCATTTTGAGTTACTTTATGTACGGTTTAAGGTAAAAGTCCAACTTTGTTCTTTTGCATGTGTCTATCCAGTTTTTCCATTGCCATTTATTGAAGAGACCATCCTTTCCCTGTTGTGTAGACTTGGCACCTTTGTCAAAAATCATTTGACCATATACATGAGTTTGTTTGTTGGTTCTCTATTCTGTTCAGAATAGAGACAGAACAAATCTATCACCCTAAAAATTTTAAAGTATGGCTCCTTTATAAATAATCCCTTCCCCCATTCAACTCCTGGAAAGCATTAATCTGTTTTTCTTTCTCTATAGTTTGGTATTTTCTAGAATGTCACTTAAATGGAATCATAAAATATATAGCGTGTTGGATTTGGCTTCTTCACTTAGCAAAATGCATTTAAGATTCACTCTTGTTGTGTGAATCAGTCATGTTTATTATGTAAAATATATAGCTAAAGCAGATATTTTGGGGATGAGTTCTGTAATTTTATATTATGCTTTCTGTTCATGAGGGTTTTTTTGTTTTTACCTTTCATATGGTCTCTTTTCCTTCTCCCTAACCCCCGTATTTCCACCCTGGTTTGGTTTGTTTGTGTGTGTTTTCCATAAATTTTTAAGGCTTGTATTTTTATTCTAATGATTCCCTTGTGATCTGTAACTTCATATAAAATAATTAAGTATTTTTTTTGTATGTTAACTGTTGCTTCTTAGAAATTCCACATTCTCTTTTCTTACACAGTGTTTTTTTCTTTTTCTCCTTTGTATTTTTAAGTATAGTTAGACTACAATTACATGGTTTATCAGCTGTTCCCAATCTCCTTGACCCCTGACTTTGAAAGAAGAGGAAATCTTAGTTAATATCATTGTTTCTCACTGTTCTCTCAATTACTGAGAGGAAGATAGAGCATGCATGCAGCAGGTTTTATAACATTTACATTCTGATCTATAACCATAACCACTCATCCACCCAAAATTTTTGGTTTTATTCTTAACAGTTAAAAAGAATCAACATTCATTGCCAGGCTTTTCATAATAGTAGTCAGGTCATCTCTAGTTTGCTAAAGTTTATTCTCAGTGATTTCTTCAGAAAGTCACTAGATGCTATATTCCCCTAGTTCTTTTATGTTCAAAAATTTTGTCATTTCATTTATATTTACCTGGTAATTTAATCAGAAATAAAATTCTTTAAGGAGTTTCTTTCCTTGAGGAGGGAATGGTCATTGCTTCATTATCTTGCAGCTTTAGATGATGCTTTGAAGAGTCTGCACACTCACATATATTTCTTCTCTCTTCATGGATAACTCTTTTCCTTTACCCAGTTTCATTTTTCTACTGTCTGGTGTTATGTATTTCTTGGTTTATTTGTTGTCTGTCTCCATCCAATAGAATGAAAACATCAATAATAAAGGGATTTGGTATGATTTGTTCACTGCTGAATTCCAAGAACCTCTGTTAGTGTTCACTACTTAGTTTCTATCTAATAAAAATTTGTTGAATTAATGAGATCAAACATTCTGTCCCATATTCCAGTTCTCTAGGTAGCTTGATGTTTTTGCTGGTTCACCAAAGGATTTTTTTTTAAGTTACTGTACCTTTACTAGGGAAGAAAGGAGCTAACTTAAATAAGGTGGCAAACAGTACTTTTTTTAGATACTGTAAGGCTAAAGACATAAAGAACTGTGCATATATACACTGTACTTTCATTGATTAATTTGTTTATCAAAGGTACAGTTTAGCAATTTTTCAACTACTTTACAGGTACAACAGTAAAGTTAAGTTCTATTACTGTTTATTCTGTGTCCTGGTAATACTGAAGACATGGTCATGTATTTTATTTGCATTGCTTGTTGTTACTGTGGCCTATTGAGAGAATATGAATAGAAGTTTAGTGTAAGGGGAATGCTGTTATCTCGAAATACTTTTTTTTTTTTTTTGCGGTACGTGGACCTCTCACTGCCGGGGCCCCTCCCGCTGCGGAGCACAGGCTCCAGACGCGCAGGCCCAGCGGCCATGGCCCATGGGCCTAGCCGCTCCGCGGCACATGGGATCCTCCCGGACCGGGGCACGAACCCGCGTCCCCTGCATCGGCAGGCGGACTCCCAACCACTGCGCCACCAGGGAAGCCCTCGAAATACATTTTTAACTGTTTTTCTGTTCTATTGTTTTATGTTTCTAACTTGTATTCTTACCACTCTCCTCAAGCACTTTATGTCAGATTTCTTTTCTGTTAAGCCTTGATGATATCTAGGGAAAATTTGCCATAGTTTTTTAATCACTTTCAGCTATTATGGAAGTACTCTTACTTTTGGCCATTAAAATTTTAAGTCTGATATCAAATACCTCAGTCTTATACCATTCATAAACTGAAAATTTTAATGTCATTAAAAAGGTCAGTTCTTCCTACAGTGAGCCATAGAGTCAATGCCATTACCATGAAAATTTAAATGTTTTGGGGAACTTTACCGTAAGTTTTATGGACTAGCAAAAGCCAAAAAAATAAAGATACTCCTGAAGAAAGACAGTGAGGGGAGGTGTGATATAGCCTACCATATACCCAAACTGTTGTGTATTGGCACAGAGGCAGAATATTGGAATAGGATAGAGAGGACAGAGATAGACCCCCTCATACATAGTAACTCGATTTATGATAGAGCTGGCATTGCAGCTTGGTGAGGAAATGGTTGATATTCAATAACTGTTGCTGGGATAATTATTTTTTCATAAAAAATGAAACTGAATTCCTGTTTCTACAACAAACACAGAAACAACTTTAAGTGGATTGTCGATCTAAATATTTAAGTTAAAACAGCACAGCTTCTAGAAGGTAACATTGAAGACTATCTTTATGACTTTGTGGATAAAGAATGACTTTTTTTTATTTAACATCTTTATGGAGTATAACTGCTTTACAATGGTGTGTTAGTTTCTGCTTTATAACAAAATGAATCAGCCATACATATACATATATCCCCATATCTCCTCCCTCTTGCATCTCCCTTCCACCCTTCTAGGTGGTCACAAAGCACGGAGCTGATCTCCCTGTGCTATGCTGCTGCTTCCCACTAGCTATCTATTTTGCATTAGGTAGTGTATATATGTCCATGCCAGTCTCTCACTTCGTCCCAGCTTACACTTCCCCCTCCCTGTGTCCTCAAGCCCCTCTCTACATCTGCGTCTTTATTCCTGTGCTGCCCCTGGGTTCTTCAGAACCAGTTTTTGTTGTTGTTGTTTTAAAGATTCCATATTTATGTCTTAGCATACGGTATTTGTTTTCCTCTTTCTGACTTACTTCACTCTGTATGACAGACTCTAGGTCCATCCACCTCACTACAAGTAACCCAATTTCGTTTCTTTTTATGGCTGAGTAATATTCCATTGTATATATGTGCCACATCTTTATCCATTCATCTGTTGATGGACACTTAGGTTGCTTCCATGTCCTGGCTATTGTAAATAGAGCTGCAGTGAACATTGTGGTACATGACTCTTCTTGAATTATGGTTTTCTCAGGCTATATGCCCAGTAGTGGGATTGCTGTGTCATATGGTAGCTCTATTTTTAATTTTTTAAGGAACCCCCATACTGTTCTCCATAGTGGCTGTATCAGTTTACATTCCCACCAACAGTGCAGGAGGGTTCCCTTTTCTCCACACCCTCTCCAGCATTTATTGTTTGTAGATTTTTTGATGATGGCCATTGTGACCGGTGTGAGGTGACACCTCATTGTAGTTTTGATTTGCAATTCTCTAATGATTAGTGATGTTGAGCATCCTTTCATGTGTTTGTTGGCAATCTGTATATCTTCTTTGGAGAAATGTCTATTTAGGTCTTCTGCCCATTTTTGGATTGGGTGGTTTGTTTTTTTGATATTGAGCTGCATGAGCTGCTTGTAAATTTTGGAGATTAATCCTTTGTCAGTTGCTTCATTTGCAAATATTTTCTCCCATTCTGAGGGTTGTCTTTTCGTCTTGTTTATGGTTTCCTTTGCTGTGCAGAAGCTTTGAAGTTTCATTAGGTCCCATTTGTTTATTTTTATTTTTATTTCAATTTCTCTAGGAGGTGGGTCAAAAAGGATCCTACTGTGATTTATGTCATAGAGTGTTCTGCCTATGTTTTCCTCTTAGAGTTTTATAGAGGAATCACTTCTTGAGGAAGATACAAAAAACATAAAGGAAAAGATTTTTAAATTTTTATATTTCTAAATGTCAAAATTAGGATTAATAACTCTTACATATTTTTGAAATAATGGAAGTAAGGAAGTTCCAAAGAGAAAATTGCAAGAAATAGTAGAACAGTTGAAAGAGTATATTGAAGCTCTAACAGAAAATTATCTTTCACAGTCAACATATTTTTTGGCTTATCTAAAAATCATATATTTTTAACCAACCAGGAGTTTTAGTCATTAAATATAATCAGTTAGAAAGGGAACTTTATATAAAGATTAGGGAGTTATCCTAACCACGTGATTCAGTATAACATCTTTAATAATAACTTAACGTGTTTCCCAAGGCATGCAGTGAGAAGTACAAAACATCACCTTGTACGTCGCCTAAAACACTGAAGTATCAGACCAGTTTTGACTGGAACATTCCATAAGACAATGGCCTAGAATCTCAAACATGCCACTCTCATGAAAGACACAGGGGAGAGGGTAGAAGGAGTCTTTCAGAATAAGGGACACTGAAAGAGACTTGACAAGCAAATGCAATAGTTGATTCTTGATTGAACCTGCATCAAAAATTTTTCAGTGGAAGAAAGGAACTTGCTGCAAAGAACATTTTTGAGATGGTTGAAAAATGTTAGCTATGGACTGCATGTTAGATAATATTATTGTATCACTGTTATATTTTGTGTTTATATAGGAAAATGTCTTTGGTCTTTAAGGAGATAAATACTAAAGGACTTAAGGGTCATGATGTTTGGAACTTACTTGCCAGCAGTTCAGGGATGAAAAAAAAGCTGTGTGTCAAACATGTTGCAGTTGGTAAATACAGATGCTCTAAGAGTGTTCATTGCACTATTCTCTCAACTTTTTCTGTAAGTTTGTTAATTTTTCCAAACCAAAAGTTGAGGAATAACCTACAAGGTAAAAAATACATTTTCAACTGTGGTAGCAATAATAATAATAAATTAATACACTAAATATACTTTTGTAACATTTATGAGTTATATTTTTAGAAATCATGTTTATGTGGCAAAGATTTTTCCCTCTTGGTAACTTTTTAAAAATAATTTTCCAAACTTCCGATACTGGAAATAGAGGAATCCAAAAAATGTTTTTCATTTCACATCTAAATGCTAATGAAAACTGGCCTTTTAAAACATTAAAGGCATTTAATTTATCTAACTGGGATTCAGTGCTTAGCTTTGTTCAGCAGATACTATTGAACATTTAGGTGCTGTGGTAAAGTGGCTAATCTCTATAACTGTCCAGGTTTATTCCCTGATTCACTGTAGCACAGGGGAGTCTTCTGATGTGAGTGACATCTGTGCCTTAGTCTCCTCAAATATCAAATAGGGTACCTATCTCCTAGAGTTTTAGTAATGATTAAATGAGTTAATATATTTGGAGCACTTATAAGTGTTTTAAAAAGTAGAGTTGCTGCTGCTGCTGTTGTTGTTATAAACCTGGATCTTTGCTAAGAAAGGGTAAGACTATAAGATTGGACTGCCACTGAGGAGTTCACAGTGTAGTAGTTTGACTCAAAAACAAGGTAATCATACGTTTTATATTAGAAGTTCATATAGAAAGTTCATATAGAACACTGCTCATATGCTTAGTCATGTTTTCAATCAGATACTGAGTTCTACAATATAAAACGTAGCTTTCAGCTGAAGAAACAGGTAAGGATATACTTAGCAGAGAGTTTGTGTCAGAAGAATACTACTCAGAGAAATTCAATGAATTAGCATCAGTAAAGGAAGTTCATGAATTTTGGATAAAGATTAGAGAAATGCTGAAAGGAGACATTGCCAGCTGGGATAATGAGTTGGGGAAGGGTACAGATACATGTAGTACATCCAGTGGATTAGAGTGTGTGTGTGTGTGTGTGTGTGTGTGTGTGTGTGTGTGTGTGTGTAAATGTATATGAAAATAATCTTCAGAATGTTTAGATTTGAATTAAATTCTGATTTTAAGACTTCATTTTCTGTAAGCATCCCATTTTTGATAGCATTCTGTTTCCTAAGTCATACTTTGAAACAGGGATACATCTAGTCCTGAAAATGCTGCTATTATTGTGCCAGAATCAGAACAGGATAGGATACTTTTCTGATTATTCTCCAACTGGATCACAGTATGATGGCTCCACCTAAGTTCTGTGCATAACTACTAAATGCTGACTCACAGAACTAAACCTATTTCCATTTTACTCTTGTCAAAATGGAATTCACAGATTCTACTTTTTTAGACCTAACACACACCTTATATATATAACTTACTGAGACCACCAAAGTTCAGGAAGGAAAAAGTCTTGTGTAAATAGGAATAATATACTGGGGTTGAAATGCTCTTCTAAGAGATTCTTTAAAAATCATATAAAATGATTTGAGTTTTTATAAGTTTCTTGGATCACAAATGGCCCACATTAATGTTATCTTATTATTATAATATTTTAGCCCATATTTTTGAACATGTTAGAGCATTTAACCAATTATTCTGAAAATGAATCATTTTTCCGATCATAATCTCTATACTTAAGAAATCCTTCCCTTTATTCCTTCTTTTCAAATTCATAGCATCTATATTTGGAAAATATTTCAATAAGGAAGAAAATAAGCATTTTTAATGTATTAGAAAAGATTTTCCAAATTAGATAAAAATGGTTGACAAAATAAAATCTTTATGCATGCATTGCAATACAGATTTTATCAATGTGTTTCTGAAAAGATACTTACATAGTAACTTTGAATAAGTTCAACATATGGTATATGTTATGTAATTAATGATAGTATAGAACTATGTTAACCCACAAAATATTGTCAGAGATTTACCAAAGCCACAAATTATATAGAAGAAAATTACAGTTGAAAATGCAGTCTTTTTGTCTTTTTACATTCTCGCTTTATATCTAGATGGTACCGGAGATATTATATCCCCATGCAGTATGTGATCTCCAGAATACGTTGCCAAAATTAGAACAAAGCTTCAGAGCCTAATAGTTAAAATTATTTTCATAGTGCCAGTAAATAAGAGGAAAAACATCTTTGATCTAGTGTCTCAGCCTAGATCTCCTAATTGAAATCCAAAAGTCCAAAGATTTCAATACCATTCATCTCTGCCTAATAACAAAGTTTTTTGTTTTTGTTTTATCCTTGAGCATGTCACTCAGTTCATCTTTGTCTTAGTTTTCTGCTGGTAGGGTTGAACAAGATGATCCTCAAAGCTTCCCCTAGCTTGAGAATTCTGTTGATTTTTCTCTGTTAACTCACAGATAGCTTCCTAGGATAGAAGTAGTATTGTACACACTGAGATATCAGATATTCAATCAGATTTGCACCCGTAGATCTGTGGCTATTTTAATTTTTACTTGTTACTTACAGGAATTGTATACTTCTATGGAATGTAATGTCTTCTTTTATTTCAAAATAATGACACATTGAGTCACCAAAATAATGACCCCATAGGATTCTAATAGTAAGCTTTTATCAGTTAAATATTACTGTGTCAGCTTAAAATGAGCATAAGGAAAAAACATTTCTTTACTACTTAAGCTATTTATAAAAGTCTTGATAGTTCTAATCTGAGATAAAGATCATACAGTGCGTTTTTTCACAGTGCCTGGTAGACAGAAGATACTCGATGAGTGTTTGTTAAGTAAATAAAATGTCATTTCATTTGGTGCATTCCATTTCCTTAAATTTTCATTTTATTACAAAAGTTTTCAAAGATACACACAAAATTGCAAAAGTTCTATAATGAATCCATATCTACCCATTACTAAGGTTCAACAATTACTAAGATTTTGCCATCTTGCCTTTATAAACATTTTTACATTCAAAGATTGGCTTTAAAATACTTGACCTCTTTCCTTTTTACACTATATACTTCATATTTTAAAGAAGGTAGTAGTAATTTTTTACTTTCTTTTTTCTTTTTTTCCTGAAGACCTTGCTTCTGAGGCCCTTCATTTCTCTGCTTCAAGATTTTACTTTTCCTTCACTATCATCCTGAAATTCCTTTCATAGCTGATCTGTGTTGAATCCTTAGTTTCTAGAATCCCGTGAGTTCTTCCCTAGTTAAATTCTTGTTTGAAAGGCACACATTCTCTGTTAACTTTCTGAGAAAAATACATGGGAGATAAATACTTGGAGACCTAATATTTCAATCTCTACCATTTACTGTCACTCTAGATTAATAGTTTGGCTGCATATGAAATTCTAGAAAGAATATTTCATTTTGAATGTTGAAATAATTGCTCTATTGTATTCTAACCTCAAATGTTGTTTTTGAGAAGTCTCAGTTCATTTGTTTCCTAAGCTATTGTTTGTGATATGATTTTTCTCTAAAAGCATTTATAATCTATCTTTATCTCTGGTTTTCTAAAATTTCCTGATAAGTAGTAATGGCATAGGTCTCTTTTAATTCATTGTGTTAACTTACTGGTTCCTATAAATCTAGACAGTAAGAAAGTTCTGGTGAATTTTTTTTTTCTGGTGAATTTTAAAATGTAATTTCTTTTAAAATTTCCTTCCTACAATTTTTCTATTCTTTCTTTTTGCAATTTGTGATAGAAATTTGACTTCCTGGAATGACCTTTACTATTCTCATTCTTTTTCTCTTGATTTTTTCCCCCATTTTTTCTGTTCATTGGGATTCCCTTTTTAATATCTTCACTTTTTGTTGGAGACTCTTCTCAAGTATCTGATAATCTTGGTTGTCCATTTATATTTAGTAGTGATGCATTAAATACCTCATTAGACTTTGCACAAGATGGGACGTTTTGACCTTCTTAGAGTATTGGAATAAAAGACAGCTTTTTCATGGGAGAGGTAATTTGTGTCTTTCCAGGGCTATTTAGTTTCTCCAGTGTAGATTGGATCCTCCAGTTTTCTGTTTGGGTGAACTTGAGCCTGAATGCTAGCCAGGAAAAGTGTCTGAAGGGCTGACAATTTAATTTATAGATTTTCACATAACCACCTTCACCTTGGCCTGATTTCAGCATAGCACTTCATCCTGAATCCTATCTTCCTTTATGCTTGGAGTTCCTGAACTTGAAGCCTTTCCAGTTCTTTCCTAGCGTACCTTCTCTCCATTGTCCTTCAGAGATAATGGAGGAAATCAGGAAAGCCCCTTGAGGTAATTTTTGACAAGAGACTGTAGGAAATGTCTATACTCTGGCATCAGAAATGCTGTCTTAAAACCAACTCCATGGGCTTCCCTGGTGGCGCAGTGGTTGAGAGTCCGCCTGCCAATGCAGGGGACACGGGTTCATGCCCCGGTCTGGGAAGATCCCACATGCCGCGGAGCAGCTGGGCCCATGAGCCATAACTACTGAGCATGCGTGTCTGGAGCCTGTGCTCCGCAACAGGAGAGGGCACGACAGTGAGTGGCCCGCGCACCTCAATGAGGAGTGGCCCCTGCTCGCCGCAACTAGAGAAAGCCCTCACGCAGAAACAAAGATCCAACACAGCAAAAAATAAATAAAATAAATAAATTTTAAAAAAAGAACAGTTTAATAAAATAAAATATTAACATACTGTTAACATTTGCCAAAAACAATGATCTATCTCATTTCGATATACATTTATGAATCACCTACTATTTGCCAGAAACAGTGGTGTTTGTTGCTCATTGAGTATGTGTAGTCCTGCCTAGAGAGAAGAAATGACTTTTTTGAATGTTATTACTCAGTTCACTTATTAAGTTTGCCTATGAAAAAAAACAGAACTTTGTTTGTAAATTAAAAATTAAATGTTTTGTGTGTATTTATTGAGTTTATTTATATTTTGGTTTTAGTGGTTACTGTTATACTTACACATTTTCTAATGTTCTTTTCCAAGTCCTCTTATTTAACCTGTTACTGTCTGGTTTATCTGGTTTTATTGGTATCCTGTAACTCTCATCTATCACCTGTGTTGAGTTTATTCTGTTTCCTTCTCTCTCTTTTCTTCCCTTTGTTAGTTACATTATTTCTACTTTCTCCCAACATATAAAATGTGTACTTTAGTCTTTTATATTTATTCCTGTTTTTGTTTTAGTTATAGATGTACATGTATATATTTTTAATGTTCACCCCCATTTTAAAACTCTTCCTCTAAAACATAGGCAGAACACTCTATGACATAAATCACAGCAAGATCCTTTCTGACCCACCTCCTAGAGTAATGGAAATAAAAACAAAAATAAACAAATGGGACCTAATGAAACTTCAAAGCTTTTGCACAGCAAAGGAAACCATAAACAGGACCAAAAGACAACCCTCAGAATGGGAGAAAATATTTGCAAATGAAGCAACCGACAAAGGATTAATCTCCAAAATTTACAAGCCGCTCATGCAGCTCAATAACAAGAAAACAAACAACCCAATCCAAAAATGGGCAGAAGACCTAAATAGACATTTCTCCAAAGAAGATATACAGACTGCCAACAAACACATGAAAGAATGCTCAAAATCATTAATCATTAGAGAAATGCAAATCAAAACTACAATGAGATATCATCTCACACCAGTCAGAATGGCCATCATCAAAAAATCTAGAAACAATAAATGCTGGAGAGGGTGTGGAGAAAAGGGAACCCTCTTGCACTGCTGGTGGGAATGTGAATTGGTTCAGCCACTATGGAGAACAGTATGGAGGTTCCTTAAAAAACTACAAATAGAACTACCATATGACCCAGCAATCCCACTACTGGGCATATACCCTGAGAAAACCAAAATTCAAAAAGAGTCATGTACCAAAATGTTCATTGCAGCTCTATTTACAATAGCCCGGAGATGGAAACAACCTAAGTGCCCGTCATCGGATGAATGGATAAAGAAGATGTGGCACATATATACAATGGAATATTACTCAGCCATAAAAAGAAACGAAATTGAGCTATTTGTAATGAGGTGGATAGACCTAGAGTCTGTCATTCAGAGTGAAGTAAGTCAGAAAGAAAAAGACAAATACCGTATGCTAACACATATATATGGAATTTAAGAAAAAAAATGTCATGAAGAACCTAGGGGTAAAGCAGGAATAAAGACGCAGACCTCCTAGAGAACGGACTTGAGGTTATGGGGAGGGGGAAGGGTGAGCTGTGACAGGGCGAGAGAGAGTCATGGGCATATACACACTAACAAACGTAGTAAGGTAGATAGCTAGTGGGAAGCAGCCGCATGGCACAGGGATATTGGCTCGGTGCTTTGTGACAGCCTGGAGGGGTGGGATAGGGAGGGTGGGAGGGAGGGAGACACAACAGGGAAGACATATGGGAACATATGTTTATGTATGACTGATTCACTTTGTTATAAAGCAGAAACTAACACACCATTGTAAAGCAATTATACCCCAATAAAGATGTTAAAAAAAAAAAAATTAAAAAAAACAACTCTTCCTCTAAACAATTTTTCAGAAAGACTCGTGGGTACAGAATTCCCTGAATTCTGTGTGTTGAAACAGTTTTTCTGTAGTCTTAATATATTTAAGGGACAGCTTAGCTGGATATAAAAATCCTTGATTGACTCTTTATTTCATTGAGATTTTAAAAATTTGCTGTTTTAGTGTTGCCTTGCTTTACATGTTAGTTTTGAAAAGTCTCATACCACTCTAATTATCTTGCCTTTAAGTTATTTGACTGGATGTTTGGAAAATTTTGTCTTTATTCTTGAAATCTAATGGTTTTACTCTGATATATCTCTAGGTTGCTCATTGTTGGTTATTAATTTTCCCAGGTATCCAATGGGCTCTTTCAATGTCTAGAATCAGGTCCTTTCTTATTTTTCAAAAGTTTTCTGGGACTATAGTTTAAATATTAATTCTGTCCACTTGTATTATTTTTTTAGGGACTCAAACAATATGAATGTTATTCCTCCTTTTTCTGTCTTCCTTTTCCATTATTTTCCTCTGTCTCTTTTTACTTCCTTATTATTTCATTTTCATTCTCTTTTACTTTCCTGTCTTTTTTTTTTTTTTTGGTGTCCGTTATTACATTTTCATTTGAATTTATTCTTTCTTGAGAAACCTTTGTCTTCCTTTTTCATTCTTGAGTTCAATTCAGTCTTTTTTTGTTTATTTCTGTTCTTAAGTTTTTGAATTTCAGATTTATGGTAAGTTTTCATATCTTCAGATGCTTGCTTGAGTATACTTAATTCCATTTGTGGTACTAAATTGTTATTT
The DNA here is from genome assembly GCF_964270905.1 of Leucopleurus acutus. Lineage (NCBI taxonomy): Eukaryota > Metazoa > Chordata > Mammalia > Artiodactyla > Delphinidae > Leucopleurus > Leucopleurus acutus. Next base: position 58,328,791 of record NC_139156.1, on the reverse strand, counting down.
TCTTTTGTTTCATGGTTGGTTTTCCTTTATGGAATTTTCCTTAGTTGAAATGTGTTGATTTTCACTTCTGATGTTTGCTAGCTATCTGTTACTCTGTCTCTTATTCAGAGAGAGAGAGTGTGTGTGTTATTATGGTGCTTTAAATAACTCCTGGTATAATAGTGTCCTCTTCCATCAGTATATCAAAGTGCAGATTTATTGGTGGATTTGTTTGGGGGTTGGGGGGCAGGAGTTGTTTTCAGTGGGTTTGTTTTGTGAAGGGATTAGGGATTGTGAGTTCTCCTGCTTTGTGCTCTCTTTCAAAACCCTAAATTTTGCCCCTTTTGATTCTTATTCTCTTCATGACTCAATTGCCAAAGGGGCTTCTTTTTTGCCTATTTTCTCCCTTAGAAAGTATGCATTTCATAGAGTGCCCCTTCAAATTTTTGTGCTTTTAAATTCCTCTTCTGATCTACCTGGATACCTATTAACTATTTTCATATTTAGGGTGGACATCATCTTTCTGACAGTGGTTTTAGATTGACCTGAGGACCAGTTACCAGCTTTCTTCTCCTTACCCAACATTTTCTCTCAAACTACCTTTGCTCTCCACAAGGCCTCATGGTGGCATGGTGGTGGGGCATGAATATAAGAAAATCTTGCAGTGGAATTTGGTGATTTTTCTCCTTTTACTTGTAGTTATTTTATAGTTTAAGCATTCTTTTTAATAGCCACTTTCTAAAATATTCTCATGTGGTGTTTAACATTGAACACGGATTAATACAGGAGACTATGCTGTCCTCAACAACTCCTCAGTAGCAAGTTCAGTCTATTTATCAGTGCATTCTTCAATGAAAGACTAAGCACCGAGCTCTCCCTGTGCTGTGCGGCTGCTTCCCACTAGCTATCGATTTTACATTTGGTAGTGTATATATGTCCATGCCACTCTCTCACTTCGTCCCAACTTACCCTTCCCCCTCCCCATGTCTTCAAGTCCGTTCTCTACGTCTGCATCTTTATTCCTGTCCTGCCCCTAGGTTCTTCAGAACCGTTTTTTTTTTTTAGATTCCATATATATGTGTTAGCATATGGTATTTGTTTTTCTCTTTCTGACTTACTTCACTCTGTATGACGGTCTCTAGGTCCATTCCTACCAAGTCTTAACCTGTTCTGAGTTATATTTTCCCTCATCCTTTTTTTTCAAAGTTTCCTCATTAATTGTGGAACATGAATTGTGTCGTGTATAAACAAGTAAGCAGACATACAAGTCAGTAGACTGGAGTGCAACTACCTCCTCACATCATTAGTTGTATGACCTTCGGCAAATAGAGCAACCTCTCTGGGCTCTAATTTCCATATCTGCAGAATGGGTTTATAGATCAAATATTTTTAACTGCAGAACCCTGTTTTCATACTCAGATGCCCAATATATAAATCAGAATAGCAGGATGTGTTCAGGCCAATGCCATAGCTGTAGGGAAACTAATTCTGATTTTTTTTTAATCTAGATAATATCAGTGCTACCTCTTGGAACAGAGAAACAGAACTCTTTTTCCTTCACTACAGCCAAGTTTTATATTTTGTGGCGGCCCCCCCCCCCCTTTTTGCCATTTTCGTAAAGATTTTGAGTTGCTCTGTGATGGAATAAAAGTCTTAAGGGTAATGAGTAGGCATTTCATTATTCTAAATCAGTGGTTTTCATACTTCAGCATGCATCAAAATCACCTAGAGGGCTTGTGAAAACAGTTTGCTGTGTCCCTCCCACACTTTCTCTTTCAGTAGGTCTGGGGGAGGACCAAGAATTTGCATTTTTAGGAAGTTCCAGGTGATACTGAAGCTGCTGATTTGAGAATTACACTTTGAGAACTGCTGTCCTATATCAGTGTTAAATATGCATTTTAGTCAGTTTTCTTATTTTAAAAATTATATCTAATCGTGTAACAATAACAGCCAGAAGACAAGTAATGTATAAGTGATACATGATATCTGTAAAATAAGATAATTAACATCCAAAGCTACTAATGTCCTGAAGCTTTCGTATCTAGCAGTAAGGGCTATCTATACCTTTTTGACTTCTTGTGCTACTGTTATGAGTGGATAGATACTAATCTGGCAGCAATCAGGGTTGGCTTCAGCAATAAAGAAATTATTCAAGTCTAAAAGCAATCCTCTCCTTTCGACATGCTGGAAGCACCTAAGAAGAAAATGTCAGAGTCAATATAAGTGCATTTACTGACAGTCTAGCTCTTTTCTATGTCACAGAAAATGGTTTGAAATTTGGCTTTTATCAAAAACAGAAACACTGACCACTCAGAATGATAAAGCAATAGCTTTCAGCTTAGTCATTTTCCATTTATAAAGTAATACTTTTATAGAAATAAATAAGCAATTGTTTATTTTTGCATAGTTGCATTTTCTCCATTTTTGAGCTCAGATTTAAAACAACTCTGTCCAGTAGTAAGGGAGAGAAATCACTACTTTGCATTACATTAAGAAACAACTAAAAGATCACTTCAAGATAAAATATGACCCAAAAGAACAACCATCTCACTGTAGTTTCTTACAGATCACTTGTGTTCTCTATTCCTTCTCTTTCAGAGCCTGGTTTATGTATTTCATAAACTTTCCCATCTTAGGTAGAATTTTATGTTTTTTAATTTTTCAGTAAATCCTCAGTTAATTAGTTACATGAATCACAAGTTACAAGTTGCATTTGTGGCTCACTAAAAGTTGTCAATTTCTGGATAAAAGGGACATCCTCCCTCAGAATATCCCTTCCGATTTTTTTTTTTTTTTTTTTTGCGGTACGCGGGCCTTTCACTGTTGTGGCCTCTCCCACTGCAGAGCACAGGCTCCAGACGTGCAGGCTCAGCGGCCATGGCTCACAGGCCCAGCCACTCCATGGCATGTGGGATCTTCCCGGACCGGGGCAGGAACCCATGTCCTCTGCATCGGCAGGTGGACTCTCAACCACTGCACCACCAGAGAAGCCCCCAGATCTTTTTTAAAGTACAACTTCAATATGTACATGTTTTTTTATGTTATTTATTGCTTCCAAAATTATTTTAAAAATCATCAAAATGAGACAGTGTTGAAAAATTTTCTTTAATGAAAATATATTCAAGTTGATCCATATTCAGATAGCTTGTTTAATACTTAAAATTTGTTCTTCACATTTGTTTAAAACTATTATAAAAGTAAGTGTTCTTTGGATTGTGCCTTTGTGTTTGTATTATGAAAGAGTCAACTGAGAAAAGCAGTCAAACAAATAATGTGGAAGTTGTTACCACCACAGCATGAATGTACAATTGTATTAACTTTAATCCACAGGAAAAAAATCAGATATGGAAACAAAAAAAAAATGTCCATAGCCAGATAGATAAACACACTGTGGTATATCCGTGCAATGCAATATTATTCGACCATAAAAAGGAATAAATCTACTATGTACTACAATATGAATGAACTTCAGAAATGTTATGCTAAGTGAAAGAAGCCAGGCATAAAAGATCACATAATGTATGATTCCATTTATTTGAAATATCCAGAATGGGTAAATCCACAGAAACAGAAAACAGATTGGTAGCTGCCAGGAGCTAGGGACAATGTGGAGTAACTTAATAGCTTTGGGGTTTCTTTTTGAGGGTGATGAAAATGCTTTTGAACTAGATAGAGGTGACGGTTGTACAACATTATGAATATGACCACATGAAATTGTTCACCTTAAAATGATTAGTTTTGCTTTATGTAAATTTCACCTCAATTGGGAAAAAAATCAGTTAACTTAAAACCTAACTGAATTCCAGAATTTTTGAGATGGAGGGGCTTCTCAAGATGATCCACCCATTCTCCTGTCATGAAGAAACTGAAGTTCATCAAGATTAAATATATCACTCAAGTATTTCAAGGTAGCTTGTCCAAAACCTAGACCAGCATTTGAAATCTTGAATTTCTAGTCCAGTCACTTTTTTTTTAAGCTATGACATGCTGCTCTATTATCTGCTACTATTTTAGATATTTTAGGGGAAATACTACTCCAGTTGTCACTTATACATAAAAGTAACAACAAAGAAACATAGCTTCATTTGTGCCACTTATTAAAAATGCAGGAACAGCAGGTGTTTGTTTCAATAATTTGCCAAAAAGCAGGCCAGAGCTTGAGTTAAAAGAGGATTCTCTGCAATACATCAGAGAAGGCATATATTTTAATACTAGTCCACAGTTGTCTGGTTTGTGAACCCTTTGGTTCTACCATGATTATGATTCATTTCTGAAAGTTCAAAAAAGTCTTCAAAGGGACTTCCCTGGTCGTCCAGTGGTTAAGACTCAGTGTTTCCAATGCAGGGGATGTGGGTTCAAGCCCTGGTCAGGGAAGTAAGATGTCACATGCCATGTGGGGTGGCCACAAAAAAAAAAAAAGTCTTCAAACAATTGGTTAGCTTTCTACCACTTGACAATTTTTGTTTCTCCAACAGAGAAGAACGCTCAGGGTATAAAAATTATATAAGTGTTTCTGCCTAGCTTATGGCAGATAGAGGGTCTGTTTTCAACAGTTATCTTCAGAGGCACCTAGGGAGAAGCATTGAGTGGGGTTGAGGGGTGGAGATAGAGAGCAGCAACTACAAAAACAAGATAACTTGTATCCCTTGGAGATTGAGTCTTCTACTCAAGTGTAAGTAACTTGTGTTGATTTAGTGCTAGCCTCAAAATAGTCTGTGTTCTCATTTCAGGGGAGGACATCAGGAAATATAATTACAGTTTACCCTTGAGCAATGTGGGAGTTTAGTGGTGCCAACCCATGTAGTCAAAAACCTGCATATAATCAACTATACTCCAATAAAAATTTAAAAATATACCCTGCATATCACTTTACAGTCGACCCTCCACATGCATGCATATGTATCCATTGGATTCAACCAACTGGGGATCATGCAGTACTTTCACATGTATTTATTGGGAAAGAATCCACGTATAAGTTGATCTGTGCTGTTAAAACTCTTGTTGCTCAAGGATCAACTGTATATTGTTTTCTCCTCTCTAAGCCCACTTTGACATTCAGTTTCTTCATGCCCTTTATTCTTTTGAGGAAGCTAACTGTCATTATCATACTATATTGGATTTCCTATTAATTTTTCTCTTCAATATTCCTTTTATCTGAGTGGTATTTTTACTTGGTAGTGTGTATTTCCTTCTTTTCCTTCAGTTCATGGGTCAGCAGAATATGTCACCTGGGCCAGATTTGGCTCACTGTCTGTTCTTGTGAATAAAGTTTTATTGGAACACAGTCATGCTCATGCTTATATGTATTGTATATACCCACTTTAGTACTAAAACAGCAGAGTTGGGTGGTTGCAGTAGAGATCATATGACCCACAAATCTAAAATACCTACTACTGAGCCTTTAACAGAAAACATTTGGCAATCTTTGCTTTTGTTGTCCAAGTGGAAGGTGAAGAACAGATTCTACAGAGTGAATAAATATTGCCAGCAAAGCAGAGGATATAGGGAAATATAGAATTTTTGCTTAAGGTAGCTAGAAGCTCTGTGTGGTCAGTGTAAAAGTTTCTTGAAGGTGGATCATCAGAGAAAATGTAGACAAGATAGATTACTGTCATAATTACAGGGTTTTTGATGCCATGTCAGAAATTTGAGATGTATTGTTTAGGAAATGAGCCATTTAAGGTTTTTCAGCAAAGGAACTTTGCCAAAACAGGAAACTCTTGCAGTAATGTTTACAAGGCAAATGAGGGTTGTATTAATGGAAGATTAATACTAATGTTGTATACATATTAATGGGAAAGAGTATAGTTGTAAGAATTTCTAAAGATGTAATTGATAGGACATTTGATTTGGGGACAAAGAGTTAATAATTCTTAGATTCAAACTTCATTGAGCAGAACAGAAAATTGTACATATTTGTTTGGGAAGTGAAGAACTAATTTTTATGGAAGGTTTAAGTTAATGGAGAAAGATTATAACATTATATAGGATAAGAAACAAATTAAAATTGTTTACTAGGTATCAGCATTACCAAAGTTGTTAGGGCATCCCAGCCAAAGGCAGTTTTTCATTGGCCATATTTTACCTTCAGGGTACCCATTGCTATCATCTAATTGGGGTCCATCTCTTCATCAAATCCTCTTACCTCTGCTCTCCAGAGTGCCACCCTTATACTCCGATTTACTTTTGTTGTCTCATGCAGAGTCAATTACTGACATTTTCTAAATACTATGAATCATGCCCAAGAAGGGCTTTAACTCTCTCAAATAAAAATACTTATCACGGTATTTTCTTCAACTAGAGCCACAGTTCCCAGCCTGTACACTGAGACACCCTACGGTCCTGCAACAAACTCACAAGAGTTCCATAGGGTATTTTATATATCAGGGTAATGCATATCTTCAATATCAGATTGTGATGCATTCCTTTGGGATGATGTCCTATCTTTGGGAATGGTTGCTGTGATTAAAAAAAAAAAAAATCCTGCAAATCAGTGCAGAACAGGAAATGAGGGTTGCACTATTCAGTTAGAATCCAAGGCTTGAAGAGTTGTGCAGTGCCCATCATCAGCACCATATCCCATTAGTAAATGTTGTGGTGGTTTTTGAATGAAGTAAAAAAAATTTTTTTTCAGTTTATATACATTATTTTTTCAAACCAGGTATTAAGTTGTTAAGATTATCAGTACTTACTAAGTTGCTCAGACCTGACTGTTACAAAAAATAGAACTGTTAGGTATTTCTTAGGGCACCATGTAAAAGTTACTTATTCACTAAGGGTGCTGTGAACTGAGAAAGTTCAGATTCTTTGAGCTAGAGAGTTGTCCAACTCTAAAATAAATATACTCTTCCTTTAACATGTGAAAATGCAGCAGTCCTTTTTTTTTTTTTTCCCAAAAATAGCATTTCATGGAGTCACAGATGTAGAAAACAAACATGGGGTTACTGGGGGGGAAGGGGGGGAGGGATAAATTGAGAGATTGGGATTGACATATACACACTACTATATATAAGATAGATAACTAGTAAGGACCTACTGTATAGCACAGGGAACTCTACTCAATACTCTGTAATGACCTATATGGGAAAAGAATCTAAAGTGGATATATATACATGTATAACTGATTCACTTTACTGTACACCTGAAACTAACAAAACATTGTAAATCAACTATACTCCAATAAAAATTAAAAAAGAAAAGAAAAAAAACAAAATAGCATTTCAGTTACATGGGAATTTATGTAGAATCTCAGTAAGAATTTAATCAGATATTTTTAAATTATCTGTACACTGTACACTGTTCTTTGTGCTGTAGCAAACATAAAAATAAAAACTACTCTTGCCCTTAAGGTTACAATGAAGTTTGGGAGGTAAGACAAATGCAAGTTGCTTATATTAATAAAATAAATACCCTTGGTTATTTATTTCATAATATAACGGAAGTTCAAAGAAGAACGAATACATGTGTTAGTGGGACTGCAGTAAGACTTTGTGGGATGAAAGTTCGATTTTAAGTGGACCTTGATGGAGGGGTGAAATTCCAACAGGTGGAGGTAGTGGATATTTCAGATAGAAGAAACAACATAAAGACTCAGAAGATTTATTTGGGGGGAAGCAAATCATTCTGTATGACTGAAGCAAGGACGTACATTGTAGAGTAATAGAGGTTACAGCTGGTGTGCTCTGTACATTGGAGTACTATTGTGGAGAGCTTTGAATGCTGGGGTGTGAGGCATTTGGATTTAATTTACTAGTAAAATAAGAGTGATTAGGGTGATTAATCTGTCAGCAGGATATAGGATGATTAAATCAAGGAGAGAGAGGAGGCAGGGAGAGCTTTTGGAAAGGGAATGATGGATCTTGTTTTATGTATTTGTATTTCAAAGGAAATACCAAGCTCTATATTCAAGTTAAAAATCATAATTTTGATAAGCATTAGAACTAAGAGCTATAACATAGAACTCAACATTAACGGAAAAACAAAACGTTCTAATGCTCTTGATATTACTACAGAAATAATGTTAATACAGTGTTAATATGTATGGAGTGCATGCTACATACCAGGCATTGTATTAAGCATTCATTTAATTTTCACACCAACCGTAATAGCCATTACTATTCCCATTTTTTAGATGAGAACAATGAGACGTAGGGAAGTTACATAGCACAAGTCATGTATCTAATAAGTACCAAGACTGGCAAAACTGTTAAAAATAAGTATACTAGTTTGTTTAAACTCTGTGGTGCTGAGAATTGAGTGAATCCATCTCAGATCCTGACGGATTATTATTATATGGCTTAGGTATGGCTCCTCTCTTATTATTTTAGTTTTTCCTATCATTCCTGATCCCTAATCCTATTCTCCTCCCCACCGTGGGTGCTCCAATGTGTTTGATATGTGTCCTGCATCCTTGAAAAGTGTATCATGATGTTTTAGGTATGCGCACATGTGTGTACATTATACAGAACATATAAAAGGATGAACTATATACAATATGATGTATATGTTTCTAATATATTACTTTAAATCTTTATATAATAGTGTGCATTCACCACATTTTCTGTATCTTTTCCCCTAGAAGTAGACTCCCAGAATGCCTCACACTCCCTTTTACTTTCAGCAAAGCTGTGATAAATATCCTCATGTATGTCCCCCTAAAACCCATCTTCTTTCTACTATGTCTTGCTGCCTCCTATTACATGCTTTTTGAGGTGTTTATTTCGGATGGAAGAAAAGCTGACATCTATGTTCATGGTATAGGTAAGATTGCAGGTTTTTTAATCCTGAAAAAGATTAAAATATATGTGGAATAGGTGATTTTATTGATGCTTCCAAAAGGAGCCACACAGGCAGGAAGATCTAGGTGAATTATCCTCTTCCACTGATGCATTATATTCAGTCAGTGGTAACATAAGCATTACAGTATCACTAGTATATTTGTTCTGGCTTTCTTCTTGTAGTGATTCTTTTGCTGTCATTACTATGAAGTAGTGCATATCATAACATTGTAATAGTAAACAATTTATACATTATCTTAATGTTTGTCAAAGTCATTTTCCTTACAAGCAAATAGGAAGTATGTTTTATAATAATTCACATTTGGGGCTTCCCTGGTGGCACAGTGGTTAAAAATCGCCTGCCAGTGCAGGAGACACAGGTTCAAGCCCTGGTCTGGGAAGATCCTGTATGCCACGGAGCAATTAAGCCCATGTGCCACAACTGCTGAGCCTGCGCTCTAGAGCCCGTGAGCCACAACTGCTGAAGCCCGCATGCCTAGAGCCCGTGTCTGCAACAAGAGAAGCTACCACAATGAGAAGCCCACAAACCTCAACAAAGAGTAGCCCGTGCCCACCGCAAGTAGAGAAAGCCCACGCACGGCAACAAAGACCCAACGCAGCCAAAAAAAAAAAAAATCGTATTTGATCCTCACACTCCTACAAGGAAATAGATTTTATACTCTATGAGAGATTTGCAAAACATGTACGACTCATTAAAGGGAAGAAAACTTGCTATATGGTTTTTGTATTTGTTATTTTTGGCTTCTAATTTATTCTTTCTCTCAACCCATTGTCTTGACTAGTATTACTATGGCATGGAAAACATACTAATTATGTTCTTTAGAATAGACAACTGTGGTACATCTTGAGATACACCATCTGGTACTCTCAGCCATCTCTCATCAGTTATAGTCGAGGTTTAGTGGGGTTCTCTAGTTGTCCTAATATTTTTCTGTTACTATACATTCTTATTTATTTTCTCTTTTGCTTCTATGAATAGTGGTTTATATTTACTAAAGTCACTTCATATTTAGTTTGTTCCTTTTTAAGCTGTCTATCTACTTGAAGAAATAATAGACTTACTCCCAGCTCTTGATCTGTTCTTACTCTTGTTTTTTGAACTAAACTTCTCACTATTTATAAACATCTTTTCTTTGAACAAAGATTTAATTCAAGTGAACAAAATATTTTTATCTTTTAAATTATTTTTATCAGAGAGTAATCAAACCACTTCACTGAAATTTGAAAAATAAAAATATTAAAATTATCCATAATTTTTCTACTGAAATTTAACCATTTTTGCTTTTGGTATATTCTCTTCCAGTTTTCTTTTCCTATTGATATAATATAGTTTATAACCATATTTTATACTTACTACTTGTATATCTTACGTTTCATTTAACATTTGTGTATTATAAACATTTTCCACTTTGCCACTTATTTTCATAATCATCACTTTTATTATTTTCAAAGTATTCTCTAGAATAGCACTATCCAATGGAAATATAAAACAAGCCACATAAACAATTTTAAATTTTCTAGTAGCAACATTAAAAAAGTAAAAAGAAACAGCTAAAGTTAATATATTTTATTTAACTTCAGATATCTAAAATAATTCTCATTTCAACATGTAATCATATAAAATTAATGATATTTTAACATTCTTTTTTATACTGTCTTTGAAATTGGTGTCTGTTTTACATTTATAACACAGCTCAGTCACTAAATTGTCAACAGTCAAAATGAAATGTAGCCTACCAAAACAATAAAATTGTGTTTAGCAGAAAAATATTTTACATTCCTTCCATTTTGAATTTTTTTTCAATTAAATTAAATTAAAATTCAGTTCCACAGTCACACTAACCACATTCCATGCGCTCATTGGCTACATGTGGCTTTTTACATTTAAATTACAATTAAATAAAATTTGAAATTCAGGTCTTCAGTTGCACTAGCCACATTTTAAATGATCAATAGCCAGGGACTTCCCTGGCGGTCCAGTGGTGAAGACTCTGCACTTCCAATGCGGGGGGTGTGGGTTTAATCCCTGGTTGGGAAACTAAGATTCCACATGCCACGTGGCGCAGACAATAAAAAAAGAAACAAACAATAGCTCCCACCTCTTAAAGACCATAGATATGTGAAAAGAAAGATAGGCTGTAAAGTGTTTACCACAGTGCCTGGCATAAGGAAACACCCAATAAATGTAGAGCTATAAATAAAGAATTTATAAATAATAAATATTTTTTAAAAAAATAAATGATCAGTAGCCAGATTTAGAATGGGTATATATGCCAGTTCTTACTTGACTATTTATTCCTCTATTATTGAATATATTGTTCCTAGGTTTTCGGTCAGATAAATAGTATACTGATATGTTCCTAAATGAATGTTTTCCATATTTTGGATTATTTCCTTAAGGTAGACTCTCAGAAGTAGAATTATTGGGTCAAAGAATATGAATTTGTTTATAGCTCCTCGTGTGTATTTTCAACTTATTTTCTGGAACAAGTGTCAGTTTCACTCCCATCAGTGGTATTAATATATTAATTTCACCAACATTTCTTCATAATCAAGTTACTACCACGTTTCTTTTTTTTATATTTTATGTATTTTATTTTTTTAATTGAAGTATAGTTGATTTACAATATTACATTAGTTTCAGGTGTACGACATAGTGATTATATATTTTAATAGATTATGCTTCATTTAAAGTTATTACAAAACAATGGCAGTATTTCCCTGTGATGTACAATATGTACTTGCCTGTATACATCTATCTATCTATCTATCTATCTATCTATCTATCTATATATATATATTTTTTTTTTTTTTTTTTTAAACGGTAGGCTGACCTCTCACTGCTGTGGCCTTTCCCGTTGCAGAGCACAGGCTCTGGACGCGCAGGCTCAGCGGCCATGGCTCACGGGCCCAGCTGCTCCGCGGCATGTGGGATCTTCCCAGACTGGGGCACGAACCCGTGTCCCCTGCATCGGCAGGCAGACTCTCAACCACTGCGCCACCAGGGAAGCCCAATAAATTACTTATGTTTGTTTTTTGTTTTTGTATTTGTTTTTTTGGCGGTACGCGGGACTCTCACTGTTGTGGCCTCTTCCGTTGCGGAGCACAGGCTCTGGACGCGCAGGCTCAGCGGCCATGGCTCACGGGCCCAGCCGCTCCGCGGCATGTGGGCTCTTCCTGGACAGGGGCATGAACCCGTTTACCCTGCATCGGCAGGCGGACTCTCAACCACTGTGCCACCAGGGAAGCTCTCTATATATTTTATACATAGTAGATTGTATCTCTTAATCCCATATCCCTGTCTTGCCCCTCCCCCCTTCCATTTCCCCACCAGTAATCACTGTTGTATTTTTATATCTGCAAGTCTGTTTCTGTTTTGTTATTACATTCATTTTATTTTTTAGATTCCACATATAAGTGATAACATAGAATATTTGTCTTTCTTTGTCTGACTTATTTCACTAAGTATAATTCTCACTTGGTCTGTCCACATTGTTGCAAATGGCAGAATTTCATTCCTTTTTATGGCTGAGTAATGTTTATCCATTCATCAGTTGATGGACACTTAGGTTGCTTTCATATCTTAGCTATTGTAAATAATGCTGCTGTGAACATTGGGGTGCATTTATCTTTTCGAATTAGTGTTTTTGTTTTCTTCAGATATATATCCAGCTCTGGAATTGTAGGATCATATGGTAATTGTATTTTTAGTTTTTTGAGAAACCTCCATATTGTTTTCCATAGTGGCTGTACTAATTTACATTTCCACCAACAGTATACAATCTTCCTTACCTCCACATCGTTGCCAATATTTGTTCTTTGTAGACTTTTTGATGATAGCCATATTGACAGATGTGAGGTGATATCTCATTGTGGTTTTGATTTGCATTTCTCTAATAATTTGCAGTATTGAGCATCTTTTCATGTGCCTGTAGATCTGCATATCTTCTTTAGAAAAATGTCTATTCACATCTTCTGCCCATTTTTTAAATCGGATTGCTTATTTTTTTGATATTGAGCTGTATGAGGTCTTTATATAACATTTTGGATATTAACGCCATATCAGTAATATCATTTGCAAACTTTTACCATTCAGTAGGTTGTCTTTCCGTTTTGTCAGTGGTTTCCTTTGCTGTATTAAAGCTTTTAAGTTTAGTTAATTCCCATTTGTTTACTTCTGCTTTTATTTCCTTTGCTTTAGGAGACAAATCCAAAAAATATTGCAGTGATTTATGTCAAAGAGTATTCTGCCTTTGTTTTTCTCTAGTAGTTTTTGGTATCCAGTCTTACATTTAGGTTAATCTATTTTGAGTTTATTTTTGTATACAGTGTTAGAGTCTGTTCTAATTTCATTCTTTTACATGTAGCTGTCCAGTTTTCCCAGCACCACTCATTGAAGAGACTGTCTTTTCTCCACTGTATATTCTTGCCTCCTTTGTCATAGGTTAATTAACCATAAGTGCATGGGTTTCTTTCTGGGCCCTGTATTCTGTTCCATTGATCTATGTGTCTGTTTCTGTGCCGGTACCATACTGTTTTGATGACTGTAGCTTTGTAGTATAGTCTGAAGACAGGGCTCATGATTCCTCCTGCTCTCTTCTTCTTTCTCAAGATTGCTTTGGCAATTTGGGGTCTTTTGTAGTTCCATATAAATTTTAGGATTATTTGTTCTAGTTCTGTGGAAAATGCCTTGGGTTGTTTGACAGAGATTGCAATGAATCTGTAGATTGCTTTGGGTAGTATGGACATTTTGACAATTTTAATTATTCTAATCCATGAGCACAGACTACCTTTCCATTTTTTTTGTATTATCTTCAGTTTCCTTCATCAGTGTTTTATAGTTTTCAGAGTGTAGGTCTTTTACCTCCTTGGTTAAGTTTATTCCTGGGTATTTTGTTTTTTTGGTTTTTTTGGTTTTTTTTTTTTTTGATGTGATTTTAAATGAAGAGTTTCTTGTCTTTTAGTATTTTAAATATTTCAATTACTTACATTCCCCCATGTTTAAACTACCCTGAGAAATCCTCAGTGTGGCTGAATGAGAAATCTACATACTTGAGATTTCCAGGCTTTAAGTCTGGCTCTGATAAAAATGGTTCTTTGGCTCTGTCTTGGTCTTTCCCCTTTCCTCCTATTCCTGCCTTTTTTTTCTGTTTCAGTTTCCATTTTAATGGATAAAATTGTCTCACTTCACCCTTAATTCTGATTAATATTATCCAGTCTCTAAGTGTTAGAATCTACTTTGCTTTTCATTGGTCCTAGGGCCAAAGAGTAGCAGCGCTAACTCTTGTATCTACTGAAATCCCTATTTTGAAAATTACAAGATTTTTGTTGATTATATAGAGTATTTTTCTAAACTACAGCTCTATAAATTATTGGCCTGTTTTTATTACAAACCTGTTACTTGAAAAAAAATTTTTTTATAACAGTTTTGTTTTGGTGATACGATGGTCTGGAACATGTGGCCTAGCAAAGGATATAAATCTAGAAAGAAAAATTATGGTTGGCATCGATTTTAAGTCTGTGCACTCTAAGCACAAATCCTAAATTGTTTAAATACTAAATATTTACTTAAAGAAAAACAAGAAACCATTCAAAAATGGAATTAATTTAAATTGTGAATTTGCCTCAGTTAAAAGCTGATGGTTTTTTGTGTATTCTTTGTAAAATTAAGAAAATGGAAGTTCTACTGTCCACATCACAATTCTCTTGTGTTGCATTTTAAAGTAAAACACACATACAACATACACATTTGGAATGAGGCCAGATTTAGACTCTGGGGCATACTGTTCTGTACCTTAAATTACAATCAGATGTATTTTAGCACAGATCAAATTTTCAGTCTGAAGTTGGTGAGAAGCCTAATTATTTGACCAGGTTACTATTTATGTAAACCATTCTATGGCTGTCTGTGGTTAATCCACAGCTGGCAGAATGCTAGCTCTGGGAGGTTTTTATTTCATGCTGAAACAGTTTGGGGAGAAACAGGGAGGGGGGGAGCTTTAAACTCTCCTCATTAAATGAAAGACTAAAAAGCAAGTACATACATATTACTATGGAGACAAGATGCTATAGAAACTGTTCATTTTAATTCTCCAAGTGACATAAATAGCAAAGCAGCTTGGATGCTCATAGTTTGCAAGTGACATGGTATTTGGTTTAAAAAGTAAGATGAAAACATTAAATGATGTTACCTAAGACTAAGACTTGTTTCCTTTTAGAACAGTTGAATATTGGTAAAGAATTAATGGCTTAGAATTTTTAAATGATGAGAAAATTTTATGTTACTGTGATAAGAAAACGTTTTTATTAGAATTTCATTAGCAGTACTTTAGTAAAAGACAATTATAGTATAAAATTCTCTTAATATTTCAGAATTTGTAAGCACAAGAAACCCTTCAAAGGTGGATCCCAGTACACATGACTCCTGCCAGAAAATTAATTTTTTAGTGTTCTTTTAATATTCATTTTGAAGTTTGAAAATAATAGGAAAAAAATCTTGTTTCTCTTTAAACTCTTTGAGTTTGCAAGATAGAAGTGGTTAGTCCCTCAGTTATAAGTGAATATTTCAATAGCTCTTTTGTAACTTTTAAAAGAAGTTTCCTTTACACTTTGATGGTTATTTCTAACATAAGGTAGCTCTTCTCTTCTCGTTCCCATTTCCCTACTTCCTCTGGTTCCTTGCTCTAATTATCATCCCTCTCTTGCTTCTTCATTCTTCTGTTTCTCCAGTAGATCCTTCATTGAAGAGCAGAAATGCTTAAACTTTCCCTGTTCTTAAAAACAACTCTCCTACTCCCCTTCTGCCACTAAAATTATCTTTTTGCTCTTTTTTTCTCTGTTATCTACTAAAACTAGGGTAATTATCTCTGGAGTCACTTGAATTCAAACTCCATCACACATAAGCTCTAGGATCTGGGAAACCTTTCTTAACTTTCCTATCTTGCCTTCTTTATTCATAAAAAGAGAATAATAACAATATCCACCTCATAGGTTTATGTAAGGAAAAAATGATAACTAAGTTGATATACATAGAGCTTTTAGTATAGTGCCTGGATTGTAAGAATTGCTCAGTGAATTTTAGATGATTCTATTATTATTCACGGATAAAACTCCCCAAATAATTTATCTTTACCCTTACTTTCTCACCATTCCTTTTTAAACAACTATCTGTTTTTACCTTCATACCTTAAGTACTTTCTCCTAACCATCAAATCCTATGATTTTGGCTCAGTCCTTTCCTCTCTACCCATTGATAGCTTCAGTGCCTTTAAGTATCTTCTTAAAGTTTCCCTTGTTGGGTTTCTCTGTCATGGCTTCTGTTCTTCTTGTGTGCCTTCCTCTTGTACTCTACTTTTTTCCTTTCCTCTGTCCCCTGATTTTGGTTCTCCTCTATTCTGTCCTTTGCCCTCTTCTTTTTCTACCTTTTCTTTCTTGGTAATTACAACTCCTCTTTTACCATCACCTTCTTCCATGGCCTTTCTCCTGAGTCCAGCTTTCTGATATATTTGGAAGTCCCTTAACACCTCAAATGTAGTATGACCACAACTAAACACTCTCTTTGACGTCTAAGCCAGGTCTTGTTCTGTATTTTTCTATTTTTTTTCTTTGTTTTTTTGTTTTTTGGCCGTGCCACGCAGCATGTGGCATCTTAGTTCCCTGACCAGGGATCAAACCTGTGCCCCCTGCATTGGAAGCACAGAGTCCTAACCACTGGACCACCAGGGAATTCCTGGATTTTTCTATTTCTATTAATAGTAGAACCAGATTTAAAATCTTAGTAATCTTTTGACTCTTTTTTCTTTGTCTCCCACATCTTAAACAATTGCTAAGTCCAGTATGTAATACTCCCAGTATGATTTCCTTTTACAAAGCCGAAAGCAGGCTTTTATTGACTGTTGCTGTCCAGAGTAACGTTCCCTTGAATTCTCCTATTAAGCTTGTTACTCCTTTCTTTCAAGGAAAACTTCATTACCCTTCATTCATCCCCACTCCACCTAATAGACTCCTGAACTGCCACTCAAGGCCCTTCGTGTTCTTAACTCAGCTGGGCTTTCAAACTTTTATCTTCTTTTGCCCTTTGTGTACTCCTTCATTTCCTTGCGCATCATCCAAACCAGATTTCCATATAAGCATCCATGTCTTCGCTTATACTTTATTGCATCTAGAAAGCGTAAATATATATTTTAAAAGACTTACTAATGTTTAAGATACAGATAAATAGTATTTTTAAATATAGCTTTCCTGACAATAAGAATCCAAACTGTTTGTAAGAAGCTGTAAGGATCTAATCTGCCTTCATTACTATTTGTCTGATTTAAAAGTAATTATTGTCCTGAATGAGACCTTTCAAATATTTTTTCTTATGTAGATTCCTAGAATTCTTTCAGTATTGAATATACAAATCTAATATGAAATAAATAATGTCTTATTCTCTAATGTAATGGCATATATCAAGCATATAGTACTCATGTGATAAACTTTTCTCCTCATCAAATTCTTTTTTCTGCCTTGCATTTTATAATTGTATTTTTAAGGTTTACATTATATAGGCTTTTGTATTTTGTATAGGTTTCTTTTATTCTCACTGAGAGTGACTCTCTGGAGATAGCATTTCTAATTTCCCTTCCTTTTTTTCTTTATCCAGGGTTTTTTTCTCACAGTTTCCCCAGAGTCAGTTTTAAAAGTGGCTCACCATGCTTCTGAAAACAACAGAATTTTCACTTTGAATCTGTCTGCACCATTTATTAGTCAGTTCTACAAGGAATCATTGATGAAAGTTATGCCTTATGTTGACATACTCTTTGGAAATGAGACGGTGAGTAATTTTTTTTTTAAAGTACCTGGTTTGTTTGGTTTCTCTTTGTGTATATGTTTAGAAATATATAAATAAAAACTGTGTACTTGAGAAGTAAGTGAAACCGCCTCAGTTTGGACCACTCTAACTCAGTATTTTTAGTATTTCCTTCAGAATATACTAATTTCTTACACAGTAAAAAATTAGTCTTTTAAAGGATTAGGTTATTCAGGTTTATAATTTACATGTAGTAAAATTCACTCTTCTTATACATTTCTGTGAGCTTTTGCAAATGCATACCTGTCATGTGACTGTGACCACAAGCAGGATAAAAAACATTTTCATCACATTTATCAGTCAACCCTTGCCCTCATCCTTAGCCCTTAACATCAACCTCAAATAACCTTAATTAAAAAGAAAATGAGAAGGAGCCTTAACAAAAATAAAAAGCATTGGAGAGCACACAGAAAACTCTTTAATAAGAGCTCACATTTGTAAAACATATGTAAAAAAGATGGAAGGCATTTATAGAACCAGGGAACAATGCTAAAAGTTTGGCAGAGACATTGAAGAATAGAAAAGAATAGAGGCCCAAGAATAATTAGGTTTGCAGAAAATGCTGATGATATCAAAATGGTCTTCATTGTTTAAAAAAACTCCAAAAGTACAGTCAACAGAAAAAGTAATTGGACTTCATCAAAATTAAAAACTTTTGTGCATCAAAGGACACTATCAGGAAAGTGAAAAGACAACCCATGGATGGTAGAAAATTTTGCAAATAATATATTGGTTCAGGGATTAGTATCCAGAATATATATCTTAACAACTCAAATACATCTCAACAAGAAGAAAACAACCTAATCTAAAAATGGTCAAAGGACTTAAATAAATATTTCTTCAAAGAAGATATATCAATACAAAGGGCCAATAAGCATGTGAAAAGATGCTCACCATCAGTAATCATTAGAGAAATGCTTATGAAACCAAAGTAAGATATTACTTGACACCCAGTAGGATGGCTGTTTTCAAAATTAAAAAGTGATAAATAACAAGTACTGGAAAGGATGTGGAGAAATGGGAACTCTTGTGCATAGCTGCTGGGAATGTAAAATGGTGCAGCTGCTGTGGAAAACAATTTGGTGGTTGTTCATAAAGTTAAAAAGAGAATTATTACCATATGATCCAGCAATTCCACTTCTAGGTATAACCAAAAAACCTTCAAAGCAGGGATTCAAATGCTTTTACACCAATGTTTAGCAGCATTATTCACAATAGCCACAAGTTGGAAACAAACCAAATGTTCTCCAACAGATGAATAGATAAATAAAATCTGGTATATACATACAATGGAATATTATTCAGCCTTTAAAAGGAAGGTACAACATTGTTACATGGTACAATATGAATGAATCTTGAAAACATTATGTTAAGTGAAATAAGGCAGATACAAGCAGACACCTATTGGGTTTTCCTATAAGGATTCCTCTGAAATGAAGTATCTGGAATAGAAAAACTCATAAAGAAGGACAGCAGAATAGTGGTTACTAGGCACTGGGGGAAAAGGGGAGTTGAGAGTTATTTAATGAGTACAAAGCTTCTATTTGGGATGAAAAAAAGTTCTGGAAATGGATAGTGGTGATGATTGCACAACATTGTGAATATATTTAATGTCAGTGAATTTAACACTTAAAATTGTTAAAGTGGTAAAATTTTACTTTATGTATATTTTACCACAATTTTAAAAATTGATTGATTCTACAAATTGGTAAAGTTTGACTAGAACTTAGTACTGTATAGATTATTAAAGAAATTATTTTTCCCTACCTAGAAGAGGAAGTAGTAAAATTACAAGCTACTACCTGGTTACAAGTCATGTCAGGATAACTTTTTACTTTTTTTGTATGATTGCTATTCATATGAATTCAACAGATATGTAGTACCTATTATGGCAGACCAATAAACAGTAGATGTATAGTATATTTGAGATGATTTGTCATAATAGGATTATAGAATAATAAATATTGGATACAGGGCAATTAGATATATTTGATAGTTTACTGAACCAGTCTCAAAAAGTCCTCCGATAAATTAATAGATTTCTAGTGATATGCTTCAGTGTTTGCTCAAGTAAACTATCAGTGATTCAGATAAAGCTGTATTTGTAGATAAGGCAAACGCACAGAATGTAAATAATGCAACACGTTAATAGATACCAAGTAAATTGAATGTCAAAATGAGACTTTAAACAATTTTAATAGTTTGGAAATACCAATTAAGTGATGAAATTTAATGAGGATAAATAAAATGATACCATATTTGATTATAAAGCAAATATGTTATTATGAGCTTTATCTCTTTAATCTCATATTTCATTGTTCTCCTTGAATACTCAAGTAATAATAAACTATCTTCGGTTCTCTAGGAAAACAAGGGACATTTCATTTCTAAATTGCAATGAAGTGTGAAATATATTTCTCAGGGAATACATACAGGATTGCTTTGTCCTTCTCCCCCTCTTTCTCCCTCAAAAGGAAAAAAAAAAAGAAAAAAAAAACAAATCTACTGTGCTTAATATAAATTCTCAAAATGTCAGCACTTAGCTAAAACCAAACACACTTGACTCTTATTTTCTACCTAGTGCCACTTTCCTTTTCATAGGATTGTGTACTACTAATGATGTTTTAAAGCTTTTCTGATAACCTCAGAAAGTATATTTTAAAAAAAGAAGAAGAACTTGTCCACCAAGGCTATCTCTCACAGATAATGAAGGACAGTGATCCTTGTGAGACAAGAAATAAATGAGATGAGCCCTATGATTAACCCAACTTACCACTTGAAGAGAACTTCTAGGCCATTGCGCAGAGGAGAACCCACGTAGAGCTTGGCAGTCTCTTTGAATTGAAGAGATGGAGCTGGAAGTTCAGGAAATCTAACAGCTAGCCAGCTGGAGTTTGCAATTCATAGTACCCGAAAGGAAAGAGCTGCATAGAGAGAGAACACAGGAGATTTGCAGAGTCCCACCCAAGTCTTTCAGCTGAGTACTGATCAGCTGTGAGGAAACTAATGAAGGCTGGGAAAAGAACCACCTGAGAAGATACTAGCAAATAATCTTCAGAGTGCACAGAGAGCCTGTAACCATTCTTATTCTACTAGCTAGAGTAGAGAACCTCATAATTCATGAGCTTCAGAGTACTTAGAGCACCACTGGGGCAAAATTAGTCTAGAGTGAGGCTCCTCTTGTCCCTCCTAACAATATTATCCCAATATGCATACAGTGCCTTGTATTGGGTTAAAGAAATTCCCTTCTATTCTTAGTAATCTGAGGGCTTTTTATCTGGAATGGATGTTGGATTTTGACATTTTCCCCCCGTGATTTTAGCAAATTCAATCCAGTAATAGGATAATTCATCATGACCAGGACTGTAGGGTTGGTTTACCAATCAATATAATTCACCTTTGTAAAAATAAAAAACATCACCATCTTAATAGACACAGAAAAAAACCTATGTCAGAATCCAACATCCATTCCTGATAAAAAGCCCTCAGAGTACTAAGAATAGAATGGAACTTCTTCAACCCAATACAGGACATCCACAAAAAATGTACAGCTAATATCATACTTAATGATTAAAAACTGAATGCTTTCCTCTAAGATCAGGGACAAAGCAAGGATGTTCACTCTTTCCACATTTATTCAGCATTGTACTGGAGGTTCTAGTCAGTGCTAATAAGGTATGAAAATCATCGAGATTAGAAAGGAAGAAGAAAAACTGTCTCTGTTACTAAACACCATGATCATTTTTGTAGAGAAATCTTCTGAAATCTACAAAGAGCTATTACAAATAAAAATGAGTTTAGCAAAGTTGTGGGATACAAGATAAATACACAAAAACCAGTTGCATTTCTATATAGTAGCAGCAAACACACAGAAATTGAAATTTAAAATTACTATTTCCATTACTATGAAAAGATATAACATACTTCGGGATAAATCTAATAAAAGATATACAAAACCTGTATACTGAACACTGTAAAACATTGTTGAGAATAATTAAAGAACTAAGTAAATGGAGAGAGACGGCATGTGCATGGATTTTAACTCTATTGTGAAGATGTCAGGTGTCAAATTGGTCTTTGGATTCAACATAATTTAATTTAAAATTCCAACAGGTTTCTTGTTTGTTCATTTTCTAGAAGTCAACAAGCATATTCTAAAATTAATATGGAAAAACACTGGACCAAAATAGTCAAACCAACTTTGAAAAAAAAATCAGAGGACCTACACTACATGGTGTCAGGACTTATAAAGCTACAGTAGTCAATACAGTGTGGCAGTGCCCTAAAGATAGGCAAATAGATCCATGGAACAGAGGAGATAGTACAGAAATAGACCAACTGTTGATTCTTTAACAAAATTTCAGTAGCAGTTCTGTAAATAATAGTCTTTTTAACAAATTATGCTATAGCAATTGAATATCCATATCCAAAAAAGCAAAACTTCAGCCCATACAACATGCAACAACTATTCAGGTGCCCAACATTAAAAAGTATGACTATACGAGATATTTGCACGAGCTGCTAGAACTGTCATACACTGCTGGTGAGAATGCAAAATGGTACAACTACTTTGAAAAATAGTTTTCCAGTTTCTTACAAAGTTATATATAACCCACCATATGACCTAGTTGTCACCCCACAAGAGAAATGAAAGTATATGTACATATAAACACATACACAAATGCTTGTAGGAACTCTTATTTGTAATATCCAAAGTCTAGAAGCAACTCAGTGTCCATCAACTGGTGACGGGATAAGCAAACTGTGGTATATCTATACGCTAGAATACTAGTCCATAAAAGAAATGAAGTATTTATACATGCACCAACATGGATGAATGTCAGAAGATTTATACTGAGTGAAAGATGAGCTGCCAGACAAAAAGTACATTCTGTGTAACTTCATTTAAATTAAATTCTAGAGAATTCAAACTGTAGTGACAGAAAGCAGATTCATGGTTGCCTGGGAAGGAGTTGTGCTGTGAGGCAGTGATCACAAATGGACATAACAAAACTTTTGGACGTAATGAATGTGTTCCTTATCTTGATTGTGGCTGTAGTTTCAGGACTTTATGCATGTGTCAAAACTTATCTAATTAGATACTTTAATTTGTGCAGATCATTATATGTGAATTATACCATATAAAGCTTTTTTGAAAGAATACATACTGTGTGATTCCATTTACATAAGTTTAAAAATGGGGAAAATTAGAGTTGTTCATATAGAAAGCTCTAAAGAACCAATGTTAAATGAAGACATGAGGGACTTCCCTGGTGGTCCATAGAAAGTACTGCTGACCTGTGAAAACCACAGGGGGTTGGGTTGCCACCTCTAAAGGGGATAAAAATTCTGCATATAATTTATAGCCGGCTCCCTGTACTCATGGTTCCACTGCACCTGAGGTTCCAACCAACGGCAGATCCTGTAGTTCTGTAGTATTTACTGTTGAAAAAAATCTGCATATAAGTGGACACGTGCAGTTCAAACTGGTGTTGTTCAAAGGTCAACTGTGCTGAGTTTTTTTAGGTAGTGTTGAAGGTGTTCTTAGCAGTATTGATATTATTCCTCTCTTAAGTTTCACTTAACTAACTTGCTTGAATAACATGTACTCTCCATTCCCTTGATAAAACATAATAAGGAGTTCCAAGTGAATAAGGAAAAACTATTACGCTATTAGGCTGTTCTCTGATAGACCAACTTCTCTTCCTACAAATTTGCTTTTAATGATCATATAATCTGATAAAATATAATAGAGTGCAAATAGAGTGAGAATTAGTTTAATGAATTAAGTTTGGGTACAAAACTCAGTAAAGACAAATTGCTTTAAAAAGTTGTTCTTGAATTAGGTGTGGGCATGAAAAGTTTTAAAGATTAAAGGAAGAAGAAACTATAAATAGCTGCACTCAGGAGTACTCCATAGAAGTCTTCAAGTTTTGACTCTCCTTTAAAGAAACTAAAAGTGAAATTCATAAACCATGAATTATGGATCTGATTCTATAAGAAAGGCTCTAGAATATCAGTCAGCATACACACATTAAAAGTCTTGACCCTACTTTAAATATTAGCAAATGATATATCATTATATATTAATAAAATGTTTATAGAATTTTTAAACTAAATTTTTAAAATTTAATCAATTTGCTGATTTATTAGCTAACTACTGTTCCTTCCATTTCCTTATACGTAAAGTGAAGGATTTGTGTAGAAATACTAGAAGATCTTTTAAATTTTTTGTTAGAGCCTAAAAATGTTTTTTACAAAAACTGTGGATTCATTTTTCTCAGATGTTCTAATAGTCAGTAACATTGACCAATTTTACTATAAATCAGCAAGTCCTTGTTCTGAAATCTAGAATAATATAATCCCAAACATTAATTTTAGATAGTTATTCTTTTTTTTTTTAATATCCAGCTTTTTTTTTTTTTTTTTTAGATGTTGGGGGTAGGAGTTTAGTAATTTATTTATTTATTTTTGCTGTGTTGGGTCTTTGTTTCAGTGCGAGGGCTTTCTCTGGTTGTGGCAAGCGGGGGCCACTCTTCATCGCGGTGCGCGGGCCTCTCACTATCGCGGCCTCTCTTGTTGCGGAGCACAAGCTCCAGACGCGCAGGCTGAGTAGTTGTGGCTCACGGGCCTAGTCGCTCCGCGGCATGTGGGATCTTCCCAGACCAGGGCTCGAACCCATGTCCCCTGCATTAGCAGACAGATTCTTAACCACTGCGCCACCAGGGAAGCCCGATAGTTATTCTTTTCATTGTTAACAGGCTCAACTGTAATGCCTTACAAGCTAGATTTTTTTTTCTCTTCTTTCACCCCTACTGTTTCTTTTCTCTGTTTGATTTGCCCAGGGAAAAGGGTATTCTTCTCTAAGGAATATCTGAAAATATTTGGTTGAGCTCATTTTGAAACAAAATAGAAGTATTCACAGGAATACCGATACTCCATTAATATGATAAAAACAAAGTATAAATTATTAACTGATGTAATTTACTTTTTTTCTTTCTTTTATCACAGTAAAAAATATATAACAAAATTTACTATTTTTGAGTGTATAATTCATCGGCTTTAAGTACACTGACAGTGTTGTGTAACCATCACCACTGTCTATTCACAGAACTTTTTTATCTTTCCAGAACAGTAGCTTTGTACCCATTCAACAATAACTGCTAATTTCCCTTTCCCCCCATTGCCTGATAACCACTATTTTACTGGCTTTCTCTATGAATTTGCCTATTCTATGTACCTCAAAAAGTAGCATCACACAATAGTTGTTTGTCTGGCTTATTTCACTGAAGATAATGTTTTCAAGGTTCATCCATGTTGTAGCATGTATCAGAGTTTCCCCTTTGTATATCCATTCATCCATTGATGGATATTCAGTTTGTTTTTACCTTTGACTTTTGTTAATAATGCTGCTGCTGCTGGTATACAAGTATCTGTTCAAGTCCCTGCTTTCAGGTTTTTTGGGTATGTAGAAGTGGAATTGCTGGATCATATGGTAATAATCCTCTTTTTAGCTTTTTGAGGAACCACCAAATTGTTTTCCACAGCAGCTGCACCATTTTACAATTCCCACCAGCAATGCACAAGGGTTCCTATTTCTCTACATCCTTGCTAACACTTGCTATTTTCCATTTTTTTGGCAATAACCATCCTAAGGGGTGTAATATAGCATCTCATTCTGATTTTGATTTGTGTGACTTGCTTTTAACTGAGATTCAGAAACGCATAGTGATAAATTTTCATGTTGGCTCAATTAAAAATTCTTGGTAACCAGTTAAATTGCATTTTATAATTTTAAACTACACATCTGAATTTATTGGTTGTCCTTGTTAAGGTAGTTTTGAAGCTACCATAATATATAAATTATTTAAATGTTACATTGTATTTTTAATTTCTTTCTGACATCTTCAAAGTTTAAAGCATTTCCCTTCTGCGACAACCATTTGTTACCTAGACAACCATTTGTTACCTAGACTCAGCTTAAAAAAGGACATTCTACATGCAGGTAATTATATTCATTGATGCCTGCTAATGCAGTCTGCTTTGTAGTCATAATCTAGCAGTACATGACTAAAGAACTTGATTATTCTTGTTTTTCATTTTTATTAAGAACTTTTTTTGAATAGTGTCATCTTGCAAATGGTTCTTAAGAGTAATACTTTTCAAGGCTCCATAACGACTAGATAATTAACCTGCCAGGATTAAGTACACTCAACTTTGCTTCAGGATACTTAACTCTCAAACAAGGTCAATTATCTCATGATAATAACTGCTTTGTCAAGAGTTACCACTTAATTCCACAGTGAAACGTCACATTACCAGTACAATGCGCTTTTAAGATAAAGTTTAAACAGTAAAATACAGCTTGAAAATTGGACAGAAGAATTCAGTTTATTTATTTCATACATATTAAGAATGCTACATTATAGATAAAACTCTCCCACATAGACCTAGTGTTTGAATCTCACAGATGATTTCTGTTTATAAAGATTATGTTTATAATCTGTTTCATCCCTCCTTCTGCTGGCATTATTCCCACATTGTACATTTTCTTGCAGGGAAATCCATTTTAAACCTATTGATCCTACAGAGGATTCAGTATGTTAAAAACCTCGAGTGCAGACTAGGAAAATTGAAATTACTGTCTTCTTTACTAAGCGATGATTTAACTTTTTAAAAAAATATCTACCTTATCAATGAATGAATTACAAAGCAATATACAAAATTCTGCAATTTTGTTGTTGTTGTTTCTGTTGTGGCTGAGCAGCTCTTAAATCATATTAGTATAGTGATGTATAGCCAAAAACAGGAAAGCTACATGATGCATCGGGACATTCTGAAAGAAACGTATAATTGGCTTTAATTACTTGAATCCATGTTTTCTAAACCTGAGTAATGGCTGTGTCTCCTTATAAGTAAACCCTGATCATCTTTTTACTAAAGCAGATGGATTAGGTTAACTTTTTCTTCTTTTATATAGTTTGCTGGGAGAGGAGGGGGACATTTATTGATATTTATTGTTTACACTCTTAAATCCTTAATCTTTCTACTAGCCATTGATTCTTTTTAAAATAACAAAAATTAATAATGGGAAAACAGCAATAGTGCTTTAATTGTAAATAACCTTTGGTAAACTCTGTCTTATCTGAAATAGTCTGTCAGTGTCTATACAAAGATGTAATTTGCTGTTTCACTATGAAAATCTGTGTAAATCTTTAAATTATGTGCACCAAATATAATAAGTGCTATGAATGCATACATCTTCATTCAGATAGTCTCTCTTTAGTTAGGAGACTTACTGTTCTTTATAAAGGTATTATTTTTAATTATGGGGAAAACTTCCTTTCTCTCTCAAGTCTGTACATTTTATCCTCAGGGAATTCCTTTTTGAATTGTTACATCTTTTTGCTAAATCTAATTCCTTAGGATACATGATTTCCAAACATTTTCAGAGAGGCAGGCTGTCACCAGATCCATATTCTGACAGTAGAAGAGATGGTCTTTTCTTTCCTCATATCAAGGTGTTTCCAACATGAATGGGGAATGGGGCTATACCTAAAATGGTAATTCTACCATTGTAATTAAACAAAAGTGCCTAGTTTCTTCCAAGGATAAGACGGAAGTCACCTTCCTGAGACTCTTCTTACAGATCTTTCCATTCCTCTCTCTTCACTACAAGCAAACAAAGTGAGAGGAGCCTATGATACAGATAAAAATCTAAGGTTGTTATAAGATCAGTCCAGGAAAGTAGGAAATGATGTTTCAGAGAAGATACGTAACCCCTTCAAAAAAATTAAAACTTATGGTGCTCATATAAAATTCTGATGTATTTTCTGCTAAGGATAATGAAATTTCAATTAAGATAGGGCTGTGGCATTGTAAGATTGCTGCTTATCTCCTGGATTCAACTTTCTCCTTTGGGTCTTTCTGATATATTTTACTCACCTGGAAAAAAAAAAAATGAGATTCACTGTAGCACAAGGGAGTCTTCTAATGTCAGTGGCATGTTGTAAAGATGTGCTGTGAGAAGAATTTAGAAAGAGCCAGACTATTTAACTATAAGCTTTGTGTGTCTCTTCCTTCCTTTCTACTTAACTCTCTCCTTTTCTCTTTCCTTTCTTTCAGTCCCCACCAACATACCCTTCCTTTCTTACTCCCTTCATCTCCCTCCCCTTACCAAGCTACATTGCCTCTAAAGATGAAAGGTTTTCAAATCATTCCCAAACTCATCATTGGTTTAAAAAAAAAAACCCTGTAATTTGAAATGGTTTGAATTGCTATGGAGATAATCATATTTTATGCAGATGTCTTTCTGTGTTATTCAGTATTTCAATTACTCTTTTTATTTGAATGTTTTAGATGCTGTACTATAAATTTGTGACTATTTTAGTATTATTTGTCTAGTATGCCATGATATAAAGGTAATGAGTTAATATTTAAACTTCCTATTTAATGAATTTTAAAATTTTCTTATTACTAAAATTATAATGAAATTGACTTATGCTTGTAAATACAAACTAAATTTATATGACAGAAGAAGGATACCAGGACTATATTTAGAAAATCCGTTTTTTGACTCAGCTTGAATTTTTTTGTGCCTTTCTTCTTTGACATTAGGAGGATAATTGGCAAATTTTAAATAGGTTTTATAGATTAGTTAATAGTATTTTATCAACAGTAATTTCCTAGCTTAGATGATTCTAAAATAGTTATGTAAATGTCCACATTTGGAATGCTCCTAACCTCCTTTTTCTGATCCAGATCCAATCCAGGGTCTCAGTTATCATTTACTTACCATGTTTCCTTAGTTTCTTTAATCTGGAGCAATTTCTTAGTATTTCTTTGTGTTTTATGACTATTACACTTTTGAAAAGTACAGGCCAGTTATTTTGTATTGTATGGAAGGTCCTTCGATGTAGGATTAACTGATATGTTTTCATAATTCTTTTTGACAAGAATACCTCAAAATGCTTTTGTCTTTTTTCATACATTATATCAAGATATCAGCTTGTCTCATTACTGATGATATTGACATTGATCACTTGGTCAAGAAGATGTTGGTCCAGTGTACGCACTTTAAAGTTACCATTTTTCCCTTTTAATTTAATTAATAATTATCTTGGGAAATATTTACAAGGGATTATGTACATATTTTGTGTTTTCAATGTACTTTCACCCACTACTTTTAGCCTTCATTGATAATTCTTGCCTCCAGCACTTACTGCGTGTTTACCAAATGGTGATTTTTCTATTCCCATCATTTCTTCTACATTTTAAAAAATATTTATTTTTTATTATTATTTTCTTATTTTTTGGCTGCATTGCATCTTAGTTGTGGCACACGGCCTCTTCGTTGCAGTGCACAGACTTCTCTCTAGTTGTGGTGCTTGGGCTCCAGAGTGTGTGGGCTTTGTAGTTGCAGCACGTGGGCTGTCTAGTTGTGGTGCTGGGCTCAGTAGTTGTGCTGTGTGGGCTTAGTTGCCCCACAGCACGTGGGATCTTAGTTCCCCAACCAGGTATCGAACCAGCGTCCCCTGCATTGCAAGATGGATTCTTAACCACCGGACCACCAGGCAAGTCCCTCTTACATTTATTAATTGGAATTCTGTGTGAGGAAGAAATGCTCCCTGTCCACTTATTAATTTATTTGTTTATATCAGTATACTTTATGGATATTTATTCTATGGGCTATAATCCTTTTAAAATCATTACTTGTTTCTCCATTTATCTCAGTTTTGGCCATTAGGAGCTCCCTCATCTTGGCTCCTCTGTTCTTTTGATACGCCCTGATTAATTTTTTAGCACTTCTTTACTTTCTGGCACCACAAGTTGTTCCAAGTTCATATTGTATTTTTGCCTGTCTCAGCCCTGGAATCATCTGTTTCTTCGTAGAGTTCTGGTTCCTTGAAGACTGGTTTATTAGAAATTGTACTTAGAAACCAAGAGCTGGGAACTAGGTGTGCTCAGTGCTACTGGGTATCTTCTGGGCCCTCTCAGCAAACAGACCTAAGAAATATATATGTGTGTGTATATATATATATATACACACACACACATGCACACTTTTATATTTGTCTGTCTACCTACCTACCTACCTACCTAACTAGCTATATTTGTATTAAAAATCATGAGGCTGAAAGGAAAACTCAGATTGCAATCCAGCATCACAAGGTTAAATCTAAACTTCCTTCTTTCCTTATTCATATTTCCTTTCCTTAGCAGTAAGACCTGGCTTTCATTATCTGCAATTTAATGACTCATTTGCTCAAATCTAAAATACCTATAATTTCAGAATTGCAAAACCACCCTTAGGAGAAGGTTGAGTGTATTTTGTATGCGGGAGGGACATGAATTAGGGGCTAGAAGATGGACTATGATAGACATCCTATAAAATATTCCCCTTTGATCCCTTTCTACTGGTATTTATGACCTCATGTAGTGTTCTCTTTTTGACTGTGGAGCTGGAGCTAGTGACTTATAACAAATAGAATATGGCAAAAGTGATGACATGTCATTTCCAAAACTAGATTACAAAAGTTCTATGACTTCTGTCTCATTTTCCCCATCTTGCTCACTTTCTCTTGAAGCCCCCATTCTTTTTTTTTTTTTTTAAGATTTTTTGATTGTGGACCATTTTTAAAGTCTTTATTGAATTTGTTACAGTGTTGCTTCTGTTTTAGTTTTTTGGCCCCGAGGCATGTGGGATCTTAGCTTCCTGACCAGGGATCAAACCCACACCCCTTGCATTGGAAGGTGAAGTCTTAACCACTGGACCACCAGGGAAGTCCCTGGAGCCTTCACTCTTGGGAAAGCAAGCTGCTGTGCTTTGAGTTACCCTAAAGAGAGACTCATATGTCAAGAACTGATGTCCCCAAATCAGTAGCCAATGAGGACCTGAGAGTTACATGAATGAGCATAAATGAACTTGGAAGCAAATGTTCCCTTAATCAAACATAAGATGACTGCAGCCCTGGCCTATACTTTGTTAGCAGCCTTGTGAAAGACCTTGATTAAGAGGCACCTAGCAAAACCATGCCTAGATTCCTGATCTGTAGAAACTATGAGATAATAAATGTTTGTTGTTTTAACTCACTAAGTTTTGGAGTAATTTGTCATGCAATAATAGCTAATACTTGCTGAGAAAAACATATTTATGAACTAGAATTCAGTATTTGTGTACAGTTTTTTTTTAAGCATATGACACATTTACATGGTTCTAAACATAAGAACTATACAAAAAAATTTCCTCAGAAGTGTCCCAGGACCTCTTCTCTCTCTGCTTCTTTCTTCCTTTGTTTCTTCCCACCCACCCTGTAGATAATCTGACTCACATTCCTATATTTCTCTTAGCACAGATTACCAGCAGAATGTATATTTTTTCATATCTCCTTCTTTGTTACATGAAATATAGCACACTGTAGGTTCTCTTTGCACTTACTTTTTGTTTTTTGGGTTTTTTGTTTGTTTTGCTTAAATATATCTTAGAAATGTTTGTTTGTTTGTTTTGCTTAAATATATCTTAGAAGTCATTCCATAAAAGCTCATAGAGATCTTTCTCATCTTTTTCATAGCTGTATTTACCCAACTATGTGAATGTACCATAGTTTATTCAATCACCCTCTTGTTATGGACATGTAGGTTATTTACAGTATTTTGCAGTTAAAAACAATCTTTCAATAAATAACCTTGTGCATGCATGTTTTTATGTTGTTAGAGGTATTTCTTCAGAGTAACTTCCTAGAGGTGGGATTGTTGGGTCACAGAATAAGTGCATGTGTAGTTTTGTTAGATACTGCCAAATTCCTCTCCAAGAAAGGTACAGCAGCAGTATATGTGAATGTTTTCATTCCCAACAGCAGTATATGTGAATTTTTTTCTAATGGGGTTATTTTAATGTTTAGATATTAACTATTCTTAAGGCACTGCCAACAAATAGAATTCATTAGAAGTGTCAAATTCTAGCCTTCTTTCAAAAACTTGATTGCTGCAAGAATTAAACTGAATTAAGACTAAAACATGATTCAGCACCTATTAGCCAATTCATTTTAGCACAGGAAAAATAATCTAAAAAATTTAAAAAGTGATCATTTTTTAAGGTATAGACTGTAAAGACTTCCATCTCATTTTTGCTTGTTTGTCTAAAATCATTCAATGAATATGGATGAATCCTCATCATATAGTTTTATTTTCTGATCATATATATATATATATATATTTTTTTTTTCCTATACGCGGGCCTCTCACTGTTGTGGCCTCTCCCGTTGCGGAGCACCGGCTATGGATGCGCAGGCTCAGCGGCCATGGCTTACGGGCCCAGCCGCTCCGTGGCATGTGGAATCCTCCCAGACCAGGGCACGAACCCGTGTCCCCTGCATCGGCAGGCGGACTCTCAACCACTGCACCACCAGGGAAGCCCCTGATCCTATATTTTTATCCAGTGTATTTTTATCCTATTATTTCTCCTACAAATCCCTCTTTCTCCTGCACTACCTAACTACTCATGTTTTCCAGAATGCACCGTATTTATTTTTGCCTTCATGTCTTTTCATATTCTAATCCTTCTGTCTTTATCCTTACCCTTCTCCAACTCTGTCTGGCTATCTTCTACTTATCCATTATATCTCAGTTCATATATTACTTCCCTCACCTCCTCTCCTTCTCCTCCCCTTCCCCCCCTCATTCACTTAGTCATTTTTTAAATTTGATTTTTTGATATTTTGTGTGTAATTATAAGACTTTTTTCTTAATACTTACATTGTTTAGTAATTACTTGTTAATGTATTTTCTCTTACACTAATGTGTTCCTTCACAGCAGACTTCCATTCAGTATTATAGTCCTACTGCCTAACAAATAATATGTATTTATTAAACATTCAATAAATGAATGAATGAGTTTTTTCCTTTGCTGGGAGATTGAACCTTTGCAAATTACAGAGAATAGTTGTCTTTTTAAATATGATTGTCCTGCTTAATCACCACTTTTGATCTTAGAAAGATTTAGGATTTAAAATTTGATCTTAAATCTGAATCCACCAAACTAAACTTTGTAACTATTTTAGACTGTATATAACACATTTAAAATATTTTTAGGTAATATAATATTATCCTTCAGTTTGACCACGATTTATTGAGAGCATATTCTGTATCAGGCACTGTGTTCTATATCTGTATTCTAAAATCTTTTTAGAATGTTAACACTGCTGTTACACAGTCACTCACTTATCACCATCTTTTTCCTCTCAACTTTTTTCAAAATAAGAATCTGCAATGTGTTTTCACGTATGGAGTTCAGGTCTGGCTTAGAGGTCCCAGTTCGTGTGAATCGTTTTAAGAGCCTCAATTTTGTGGTAACCCTGTACTAATTTCACAAGCCCAGGGGACCCTGGTTTCCACCAAAAGTATTTTGTCAGCCCTCTTACTCTCTGGTCTCAATCCATACTGTAGAGAAGGGAGACTAGGGAACTGAAACTTCAGCTCCCTCTTTTCACATTTTGCTATCTAGAAAACAGAAGATTTAAACCTATCATCTTTTCCTATAGTCAAGAGATGATTGGTTCCTCTTATTTTCAATTCCTTTTCCGAGGAAGGGTGTGCTAATGTTCTTTCTAAAATATGAATGCTCATAGGATTGATGTTAGATATTTTTAAGCCAAATAGGTATGCTGTCCCCATGACTGTTGTTATAATGTTAACTTACTATTCCTTTTGAACATTATATAATGAATAATACATTTTGAGAGGTGATGTGTGTTTTTAGTAACTGACCTGAATAAAACTAAATATTAAGCACGGAAACATTAGTTAATAGAGTGGATATTAGTACTCATTTATTCATGTTACTACTAATTATTCATATTAAGTTAGAATTCTTTTTTTTTTTAAGTTAGAATTCTTAATTTCACAAATAGAGTTCTTTTATTACAGCATCAAGCCAACTAGGGTTCATAGTTTGTACAAAATTAATTTTTTACAACATGGGGAAACACACGTTTTTCTCTCAGCATGGTATTAATTTAAAAATGACCTCTTCAAGCAGAAGCAAGATGAACTACAATCCTGCAGCCTGTGGAAAAAAACCACATTCACAGAATGATAGACAAGATGAAAAGGCAGAGGGCTATGTACCAGATGAAGGAACAAGATAAAATCTGAGAAAAACAGCTAAATGAAGTGGAGATAGGCAAACTTCCAAAAAAGAATTCAGAATAATGATAGTGAACATGATCCAGGACCTCGGAAAAAGAATAGAAGCAAAGATCGAGAAGATGCAAGAAATGTTTAACAAAGATCTAGAAGAATTAAAGAACAACAAACAGATGAACAATACAATAGCTGAAATGAAAACTACACTAGAGGAAATCAGTAGCAGAATAAACTGAGGCAGAAGAACGGATAAGTGACCTGGAAGACAGAATGGTAGAATTCACTGCTGCAGAACAGAATAAAGAAAAAAGAATGAAAAGAAATGAAGACAGCCTAAGAGACCTCTGGGACAACATTAAATGCAACAACATTCACATTATACTGGTTTGAGAAGAAGAGAGAGAGAAAGGACGGGAGAAAATATCTGAAGAGATTATAGTCGAAAACTTCCCTAACATGGGAAGGGAAATCGCCACCCAAGTCCAGGAAGTGCAGAGAGCCCCAGGCAGGATAAACCCAAGGAGAAACATGCTGAGACAGATAATAATCAAATTGACAAAAAGGAAAGACAAAGAAGAATTATTGAAAGCAGCAATGAAAAACATGGCAAATAACATACAAGGGAACTCCCATAGGTTAACAGCTGATTTCTCAACAGAAACTCTACAAGCCAGAAGGGAGTGGCATGACATATTTAAAGTGATGAAAGGGTGGAACCTAAAACCAAGATTACTCTACCCAGCAAGGATCTCATTCAGATTTGATGGAGAAATCAAAAACTTTACAGACAAGCAAAAGCTAAGAGAATTCAGCACCACCAAACCAACTCTACAACAAATGCTAAAGGAACTTCTCTAAGTGGGAAACACAAGAGAAGAAAAGGACCTACAAAACCAAACCCAAAACAATTAAGAAAATGGTCATAGGAACATACATATCAATAATTACCTTAAACGTGAATGGATTAAGTGCTCCAGCCAAAAGACACAGGCTCACTGAATGGATACAAAAACAAGACCCATATATATGCTGTCTACAAGAGACCCACTTCAGAC
The DNA here is from genome assembly GCF_964270905.1 of Leucopleurus acutus. Taxonomy (NCBI): domain Eukaryota; kingdom Metazoa; phylum Chordata; class Mammalia; order Artiodactyla; family Delphinidae; genus Leucopleurus; species Leucopleurus acutus. The sequence goes on along the minus strand of NC_139156.1, from coordinate 58,293,965 downwards.
CTACGGACACATACAGACTGAAAGTGAGGGGATAGAAAAAGATATTCCATGCAAACGGAAATCAAAAGAAGCTGGAGTAGCAGTACTCAGATAAAATAGACTTTAAAATAAAGAATGTTACAAGAGACAAAGAAGGACATTACATAATGATCAAGGGATCAATCCAAGAAGAAAATATAACAATTATAAATATATATGCACCCAACATAGGAGCACCTCAAACATAAGGCAACTGCTAACAGCTATAAAAGAGGAAATTGACAGTAACACGATAGTAGTGGGGGACTTTAACACCCTACTTAAACCAATGGACAGACCATCCAAACAGAAAATTACTAAGGAAACAAAAGCTTTAAATGACACCGTAGACCAGATAGATTTAATTGATATTTATAGGACATTCTATCCCAAAACAACAGATTACACTTTCTTCTCAAGTGCACACATCTTGGGTCACAAATCAAGCCTCAGTAAATTTAAGAAAATTGAATCATATCAACCAACTTTTCTGACCACAATGCTATGAGATTAGAAATCAGTTACAGGGAAAAGAAAAGTAAAAAGCACAACCACATGGAAGCTAAAAAATACGTTACTAAATAACCAAGAGATCACTGAAGAAATCAAAGAGGAAATCAAAAAATACCCAGAGAAAATAACAATGAAAACATGACAATCCAAAACCTATGGGATGCAGCAAAAGCAGTTCTAAGAGGGAATTTTATAGCTATACAAGCCTACCTCAAGAAACAAGAAAAATCTTAAATAAACAATCTAACCTTACACCTAAAGGAACTAGAGAAAGAAGAACAAACAAAACCCAAAGTTAGCAGAAGGAGAGAAATCATAAAGATTAGAGCAGAAATAAATGAAATAGAAACAAAGAAAACAATAGCAAAGATCAATAAAACTAACAGCTGGTTCTTTGAGAAGTTAAACAAAATTCATAAACCATTAACCAGACTCATCAAGAAAAAAAGGGAGAGGACTCAAATCAATAAAATTAGAAATGAAAAAGAAGTTACAGCCAACACCACAGAGATACAAAGCATCCTAAGAGACTACTACAAGCAACTCTATGCCAATAAAATGGACAACCTGGAAGAAATGGACAAATTCTTAGAAAGGTATAACCTCCCAAGACTGAACCAGAAAGAAACAGAAAATATGAAGAGACCAATCACAAGTAATGAAATTGAAACTGTGATTAAAAATCTTCCAACAAACAAACGTCCAGGACCAGATGGCTTCACAGGTGAATTCTATGAAACATTTAGAGAAGAGTTAACCCCCATCCTTCTCAAACTCTTCCAAAAAATTGCAGAGGAAGGAACACTCCCAAACTCATTCTATGAGGCCACCATCACCCTGACCAAAACCAGACAAAGATACTACAAAAAAAGAAAATTACAGACCAATATCACTGATGAATATAGATGCAAAAATCCTCAACAAAATACTAGCAAACAGAATCCAACAACACACTGAAAGGATCATGCACCATGATCAAACAGGATTTATCCCAGGGATGCAAGGATTCTTCAGTATATGCAAATCAATCAATGTGATACAATATATTAACAAATTAAAGGAGAAAAACAATATGATCATCTCAATAGATGCAGAAAAAGCTTTTGACAAAATTCAACACCCATTTATGATAAAAACTCTCCAGAAAGTGGGCATAGAGGGAACCTACCTCAACATAACAAAGGCCATATACGACAAATCCACAGCAAACATTATTCTCAATGGTGAAGAACTGAAAGCATTTCCTCTAAGGTCAGGAACAACACAAGGATGCCCACTCTCATCACTATTATTCAACATAGCTTTGGAAGTCCTATCCACGTCAATCAGAGAAGAAAAAGAAATAAAAGGAATATAAATTGGAAAAAGTAAAACTGTCACTGTTTTCAGATGACATGATACTATACATAGAGAATCCTAAAGATACCACCAGAAAACTACTAGAGCTAATCAATGAATTTGGTAAAGTTGCAGGATACAAAATTAATGCACAGAAATCTCTTGCATTCCTATACACTAATGATGAAAAGTCTGAAAGAGAAATTAAGGAAACACTCCCATTTTCCATTGCAACAAAAAAAATAAAATGCTTAGGAATAAACCTACCTTTTGAGATCAAAGATCTTTATTCAGAAAAGTATAAGACACTGATGAAAGTAGTTAAAGATGATACCAACAGATGGAGAGATATACCATGTTCTTGGATTGGAAGAATCAATATTGTGAAAATGACTATACTACCCAAAGCAATCTACAGATTCAACACAATCCCTATCAAATTTCCAAAGGCATTTTTTACAGAACTAGAACAAAAAATCTTAAAATTTGTATGGAGACACAAAAGACCCTGAATAGCCAAAGTGGTCTTGAGGGAAAAATACAGAGCTGGAGGCATCAGACTCCCTGACTTCAGACTATACCTGATTACTACAGTAATCAAGATAATATGTTACTGGCACAGAAACAGAAATATAGTTCAATGGAACAAGATAGAAAGCCTGGGGATAAACCCACGCCCCTATGGTCAACTAATCTATGACAAATGAGGCAAGGATATACAATGGAGAAAAGACAGTCTCTTCAATAACTGGTGCTGGGAAAACTGGACAGCTACATATAAAACAATGAAATTAGAACACTCCCTAACACCATACACAAAAATAAACTCAAAATGGATTAGAGACCTAAATGTAAGACCGGACACTATTTAGAGGAAAACATAGGAAGAACACTCTTTGACATAAATCACAGTAAGATCTTTTTTGATCCAACTCCTAGAGTAATGGAAATAAAAACAAAAATAAACAAATGGGACCTAATGAAACTTCAAAACTTTTGCACAGCAAAGGAAACCATAAACAAGACGAAAAGACAACCTTCAGAATGGGAGAAAATATTTGCAAATGAATCAACGGACAAAGGATTAATCTCCAAAATATATAAACAGCTCATGCAGCTCAATATTAAAAACACAAATAACCCAATCCAAAAATGGGCAGAAGACCTAAATAGACATTTCTCCAAATAAGGCATACACATGGCCAAGAAGCACATGAAAAGCTGCTCAACATCATTAATTATTAGAGAAATGCAAATCAAAACTACAATGAGGTATCACCTGACACCACTTAGAATGGGCATCATCAGAAAATCTGCCAACAACAAATTCTGGAGAGGGTGTTGAAAAGGGAACCCTCTTGCACTGTTGGTGGGAATGTAAATTGATACAGCCACTATGGAGAACAGTGTGGAGGTTCCTTAAAAAACTAAAAATAGGGCTTCCCTCGTGGCACAGTGGTTGAGAGTCTGCCTGCCGATGCAGGGGACACAGGTTTCGTGCCCTGGTCTGGGAAGATCCCACATGCTGCGGAGCGGCTAGGCCCATGAGCCATGGCTGCTGAGCCTGCACGTCCGGAGCCTGTGTTCTGCCACGGGAGGGGCCACAACAGTGAGAGGCCCGCATACTGCAAAAAAAAAAACTAAAAAAAACCTAAAAATAGAATCACCATATGACCCAGCAATCCCACTACTGGGCATATACCCAGAGAAAACCATAATTCAAAAAGACACATGCACCCCAATGTTTATGGCAGCACTGTTTACAAAGCCAGGTCATGGAAGCAATCTAAATGCCCATCGACAGACAAATGGATAAAGAAGATGTGGTACATATGTACAATGGAATATTACTCAGCCATAAAAAGGGACAAAATTGGGTCATTTTTAGAGACGTGGATGGATCTAGAGACTGTCATACAGAGTGAAGTAAGTCAGAAAGAGAAAAACAAGTATCGTATATTAATGCATATATGTGGAACCTAGAAAAATGGTACAGATGAACCAGTTTGCAGGGCAGGAATTGAGACACTGATGTAGAGAACAAACGTATGGACACCAATGGGGCAAAGCAGCAGCAGGTGGGGGTGGGGGTATGAATTGGGAGATTGTGATTGACATGTATATACTGATGTGTATAAAATGGATGACTAATAAGAACCTGCTGTATAAAAAAAAAAGAAAGGAAATAAAAATAAAGCAGCATGACTGCTATAAATAAATAAATAAAATAAAATAAAATAAAAATTACCTCTTCAGTTTTTGCCTCTTCCAGAAGGGAAATTCTGGTTAGGAGGCAAATTCAGTTTACTCCTTCATAATCAAATTTCATATTTGTTATGCTAAACTGAGAGTTTACATTTCTTGATATGCTGAACCCCAAAATGCACCACAAGGAATACCACAAAATGAATTAGTAGAACTTTTGTTTGTTGCTCAGGACGTTTAGATCAGCTACAAAATGGGTGAAAAGATACAAACCTACCAAGCAGTGTTGTCACAACTGAACGGTACTTGGTACTGTGTTTCAAATAACAAATGGAAGAAGTGGAATATTTAGGAAAGGGGAAGATTTAGGGGGGGTCTTTTAAATTGTGATTTTGTTGTTGTTGTTGTTGTTGTTTGCTGTACGCGGGCCTCTCACTGTTGTGGCCTCTCCCGTTGCGGAGCACAGGCTCTGGTCGCGCGGGCTCAGCGGCCATGGCTCACGGGCCCAGCCGCTCCGCGGCATGTGGAATCTTCCCGGACTGGGGCACAAACCCGTGTCCCCTGCATGGGCAGGCAGACTCTCAGCCACTGCGCCACCAGGGAAGCCCTTAAATTGTGATTTTAATGCATTAATTACTGTGTGGCAAAAGCATGGGAAGAGTTAGGCTTTTTCTAGAAATACTTTTATCTCTATTTGTCTAGCTACTCTCAGTTAGATTTATACTGAGTTCTGGATTTTGTTTCTTTTTCTTTTATTCTAAGCAATCAGAAAAACACTCCAAGATGTCACTGATTTAGTTATCAGATTCCCTTTATCTCTTTGTATAGTAGGTAACATGAGTACAGGGAATGTTTCTAGAAAGATTGCTCATGCCTAGATCAATTTCAAGGTAGAGCCTTTAAAAATTACCTGTGTTGTGAGAAAAGAGAACCTCCTGGATAGTAGAGAGAAGAGTAGAAATAGAAGTGGAAAAGAAGATGGACAAACTTCCAGATGATTTGATACCCTTTGGGACCCCCTCATTCTTAAGACAGTAATTGAGGATGTATTCAGTCTTCTAATTTATTTTATAATGATCTTTAATATAATGTTAATAATAAATTTTTATTCTGGAAATTTATAAATATGACAAATTCACAAGTCAAAATTATATATTTCATCAAAGTACCTTTAAGTGATTTTTAACAATTTTCCAACTATAATAATAATACATGCTCATTTTAGAGAATGAAAAATATAGAAACATGCAAAGAAAAAAATTAAAATCAATATTCATTATATCATCCAGCATTAATTATTCTAAAACATTTTTGTGTTTCCTTCCAGTGTTTTTTTTCATACATATATTTAAACTTTTTATTTTGAAATGATTTTCAAATTAGAGAAGAGTTGTAAGAAGAGTACAAATTAATTTCTACCATATGCTTTAAGCATTCTCTCTTTCTGCATATGATACACAGCATATATTCAAATTTTTCTTGTCTTCCAGGAATGTCCTTTCTAGTAATTTTGTTTTTCTACTTCAAGATCCAATAAAGGAAACCAAAGAGATATGACCTTTATTTGTCATATCTCTTTGGTTTCCTTTAGCCTGGAACAGTTCCTTGGTCTTTCTCTGTCATGACATTGGCATTTTCAAAGAATATAGCCAACTTTTGATATATGCCAAGTTTTAACAAATTGAAATTATTTCCATTATTATAATTTTATTTCTACTTAGCATTATATTTTCATCATTTTCCAACGTCATTAATTGCTCCTTCAAGTATCATTTGGAGTTGCTGTATAATATCATTTATTTTTATTAGTCTTGTATTGTTGAACGTTTTTAATGTTTCTGATTTTTTCAGTATTCAAATACAGTTCGGAAGAACGTCTTTGTAAATAAATATTCAGTGTAATTTTGATTTCTGAATTCATCTATCAAGTATTTGTTAAGTGCTTACAACATGGAGCAACAAAACAAAAATCCTGCAGAAGACAACAATTTAATGTTAATCTCTCTGATTCTGAATATAATTAAAATGGAAATTTGGAAAGGGGGAAAAATACCAGATAATGAGGTTGCCACATTCAGCATAGAGAGATACAGGATTTCCATTTAAATTTGAATTTCAGATGAGATTCACAATATTTGAGGCATAATTACACTAAAACATTATTAATTGCATATATGAAATTCACGTTTAACGGGGCATCTAGTATTTTATCTGGCAGCCATACCAGAAGATAGAGTGTTCAGGAAACCTTCATGGTAGAGGTGATGGAAGGAAGTAAAGAAGATGTTTTACACAAAAGGAATGGCTTCAGAAAGCCACTGAATTTAAGAATGGAGTATGCTCCATAAGGATAAAAACTTTGTGTCTCATTCACATTAGGGATACTTAGGTGAATAATAACAGATATGGTCCCAACCCTTATGGATTTTACAGTCAAATGGGAGTGACAGACATTATTTACTTAAGGTACTTCTTAATTTATAAGTATCAACACAAACAAATATTATAAGGGGAAGGTACTTTGTTCTGAAATTATATAAAATAAGGATGTAGTCTTAAAAACCTGACCAGGTTCAACATGGAGTTATGTTATGTCTTGAGGGATAGATACAATTTCTTTTATGAAGTTTTCCTTCATTCATTAATTTTCCCCCTGAGTTTATAGAATTCTCTTTGGGCTGTCACACTTGTTTTTTTATCTTTTTATGTGGGTGATTTCCTTTACATAGTAGATTGAATATTCTTTGACAAAGGAGAGCTTAGGATAGGCAAAAAAGTATTTAGATTTACTTTTATCCCATATAGTTTCATGTGTATAATATCAATAGGTATAAATTATTTATATGTTGATTCATTGAAGTTATAATGGAGCTTCTGATAGCTGTAGATATGCCGTGTACATTAGGATTTAGACTATTTCTGGATTCTTTGAACATCTTGAAGAAGGTTATGATGTCTAGTTGTCATTGTTAGTTTGTAGACCTTGAGTGGCAATTTTAGGTCAGAGCATCTATCCAGGGATTTGCAGTCAGAGGAGCTTTGATAACCATTGTCACATTAATCAAAATAGTTGCTTTTGAATCTACCTTCAATATATATTGAAAATCTGACTACTTCATACCACGTCTACTATCTTCCTCCTAGTTCAAGATGGTATTATCACTTCCTGGATTATTTCAAAAGACTCATAATTGCTCCCTCCCCGGCTTTTGTCCCCCTTGCAATAATAGGAAGATATTAGAGGTTTTTAGGCAGTGGTGGTAACATTATTAGATCTGTACTTTGACATGGCTACATTGTGTTTAATAGATTGGAATAGGAATAGAGTAAATGTGGGTTGATTTGGAAAACACTAATAACAATCTTAGTCTTTTTAATTAATTTGCATCTTTTTATTAATATTCATTTGAACCTTAGTTTATAATGTGCTATATTCAAATATAATTGCATTACTTATTAAGTTAACATTTTTTCTTACAGTTTACTGAGATATAATTGACATACAGCATTATGTAAGTTTAAAGTGTACAGCATGATGATTTGACTTATATATATCATGAAATGATTATCACAGTAAGTTTAGTGAATATGTCACAAACTGGGAGATTAGGATTGTCATATAAACACTACCATGCATAAAATAGATAGCTAGCAGGAACACGGTATAAGCACAGGAAGCTCAGCTCGGTGCTCTGTGACGACCTAGATAGGTGGGTTGGGGGGATTGAGACGGAGGTCCAAGAGGGAAGGGATATAGGTATACATATAGCTGATTCACTTCACTGTACAGCAGAAACTAACACAACATTGTAAAGCATTTATACTCCAATTAAAAAAAAATAGAAAAAAATTTTTACGATGAGAACTCTTAGGAATTACTCTCTTTTTTTTTTTGCCGTACGCGGGCCTCTCACCATTGTGGCCTCTCCCATTGTGGAGCACAGGCCCTGGACGCGCAGGCTCAGTGGCCATGGCCCACAGGCCCAGCCGCTCTGCGGCATATGGGACCCTCCCGGACCGGGGCACGAACCTGCGTCCCCTGCATCGGCAGGTGGACTCTCAACCACTGTGCCACCAGGGAAGCCCAGGAATTACTCTCTTAACAACTTCTGTGTATGACATACAGCAGTATTCATTATATTTATCATGTTGTATTCATATTTATTATTACATCCCTAGTACTTATTTATCTTATAACTGGAAGTTTATAGTACATTTTGACTTCCTTCATCCAATTTCCCCTCTCTCCCCACGCACCCCACCCCCTGCCTCTGTAAATGTAAATCTGGTCTCTTTTTCTATGAGTTTGTCTGTATGTTTATTTTTGAAGTATAATAGACCTACAAGACTGTTAGTTCCTGTTACACACGTAGTGATTTTAGGTAAATTTTTTTTATATTAAGACAATCCTATACAACAAGAGTAATTAAGACAGTGTGGGATTGACTTAAGGATAAGCTAATAGATAAAGGATAGAAATAGACCCACACATGTACCATCACCTGATTTACAACAGAGGTGCCCCTGGTGAATAGAGAGCAAGGGATGGTGCTGGGGGTCACTTGAATGTTCATGTGGAACAAAATTAACTTTGATCCCTACCTTACACCAAAAATCGGTTCTATATGGATTGTACATAAATATAAAATGTAAAACAATAAAGCTTCCGAAAGAACTCAGGAAAATATCATCATGGTCTTGAGTAGGTAAAAATGTCTTATGAAGGACACAAAATGCTAACAATAAAGAAAAATAAATTAGAATCATTAAAATTAAGGAATTCTAAAAAAAAAAATTAAGGAATTCTTTTCATCAAAAGACATCATTATGAAAGTGAAAAGGTAAAATACAAAGTGGACTTAAGAATCGTGAGAAGTTCAGCGGGGAAGACTAGTGAAAGGAAATATGGTCATGCATGATTTTTTTCCCGATATAAGAAATATGAAAAGTAGAGAATCCTACATTTAACTAAAGCCAGAAAACATTTTGAATCCTTATTTGTTTTGATTTTATGCCTTTTACTTAGTAAATGTACATACTTTAGGCTTATAAATTCAGGCATATGTTATACACATCTTTTAGGGTCCTTTTCATGGTTAGAAAACTTGGGTTTTCTTTCCCCAACTCTTTTTAATTCCCAGCCAACTATGAAATATGCCACATTTATCCTCATTAAATAGTGAGGTAACTTAGCCCTTTCCACTAATTTTTTACATTGGTAGAAAGGATTTAGTTAGGTGGTAATGTTAGATAAACCTAATAAAAATTTGTTTTCATAAGCCACTGCTATCAGCTATTATTTGATATTTTAAAACATTTTGTAATTCTTATTTTTACTTCACATTATTATCTTACATTTTTTAAATGGCTCATTAATTCAAAATGTCTTTCATGTCTAAAGCAGTTCAGATAGTAGACTGGGAGTAGAAAGAGATTGACTATTAACGGGCATGGAGATATCTTTTTGGGCTGATGGAAATGTTCTAAAACTGGATTGTGGTGATGTTTGCAAAAATCATTGAATTGAGGGACTTCCCTGGTGGTGCAGTGGTTAAGAATCCACCTTTCAGTCCAGGGGACACGGGTTCAATCCCTGGTCCGGGGAGATCCCGCAAACCGTGGAGCAACTAAGCCTGTGCGCCACAACTACTGAGCCTGTGCTCTAGAGCCCACAAGCCACAGCTACTGAACCTGCATGCCACAGTTACTGAAGCCCATGTACCTAGAGCCAGCGCTCTGCAGCAAGAGAAGCCACCGCAATGAGAAGCCTGCGCACTGCAACAAAGAGTAGCCCTCGCTCTCCACAACTAGAGAAAGCCTGCGTGAAGCAACGAAGACCCAACACAGCCAAAAGTTTAATTAATTAATTAATTTTTAAAAACAAACAAAAAAATCATTGAATTGTGCACTGAAAACATGTCTTTTATAGTATGTAAATTTATACCCTAATAAAACTACTTATTCTTTTTTTAAGGACACCATTAATATAATGAGTAGGCCAACAGCAAGTTAGGTGAAACTATTTACAATTCATGTATCTGACAAGATTTGTATATAGTATATATAAAGATATATACTACAAATTAAACAGAACAACAACAAAAAGTGGGCAAAAGACTTGGACACGTCACAAAGAGAAATAATATAATGGCCAATAAGCATATGAAAAGGGGCTTAGTGTCATACATCATTAGGGAAATATAAATCAACACAATGAGATAACATTCCCCACCAACTTTAGTGGTTAAAATTAAAAGAACTACCAAGTGTTGGAAAGGATATGGAACAACTGGAGCTCCCATTCTTTGCTGGTAGGACCACAAATTTAGAAAACTACTTGATAAGGTTTTTTAAAAGTATATGTAAGCTTAGTCACGCATCTACCCTATTTAAGTAGTTATGTATTCAGTATTTTATTTATTTATTTTTGGCTGTGTTGGGTCTTCGTTTCTGTGCGAGGGCTTTCTCTAGTTGTGGCCGCGGTGCGAGGGCTTTCTCTAGTTGTGGCCGCGGTGCGAGGGCTTTCTCTAGTTGTGGCCGCGGTGCGAGGGCTTTCTCTAGTTGTGGCCGCGGTGCACAGGCCTCTCAGTATCACGGCCTCTCTTGTTGTGGAGCACAGGCTCCAGACGTGCAGGCTCAGTAGTTGTGGCACACGGGCCTAGTTGCTCCGCGGCATGTGGGATCTTCCCAGACCAGGGCTACGAACCCGTGTCCCCTGCGTTGGCAGGCAGATTCTCAACGACTGCGCCACCAGGGAAGCCCACGCATCTACCCTATTACCCAGAAAGTCATTTATCTAAGAGGAGCAAAAATATATGTCCACAAAAATACTTGTGCACATTCATAGCAGGAAACAGGTGTCTATCAAAAGGATAATTTTTCAAGAAGTTGTGGTATACTCATACAATAATACATTACTAGACAATAAAAAGAAATCAACTACTGTTACTCGCAACCACGGGGATAAATCTCAGAGAAGTCAGACACAAAATAATATTTGTGTTCTGTATTAATCCATTCAAATAGGCAAAAGCTGTCTATGATAAAAATCAGTAAATAAGTTTCCTTTTTGTTAAGCAGGCATAGAAATTGACTGGTAAAGGGCAATAGAGACCTTTCTGGGATTATGGAAATGTTCTACACCTTGTTTTGAGTGAACATTTGAGACCTGTGCATCCTGTTGTTTGCAAAGTGTACCTCAATTATAAGAAAATACAAAATGCTATATAAATAGCAGGCAATTGCAAGCCAACCAAGCATCTCTCATAATAAATCTCATCAGTTTTTACAAGAAAAATAAATCCTGTTTCTAAAAAAAGGAAACAGTTTTATTTAATGCTATTTTACATATGCTTATATATGACAGATTACAAAAAGATTATCTAAACAAATGGAATAAAGATCCTCTATGAAGAAGGGTGAGTTTTTGCCTTATTGTATATGCTCTTATATTTAGTAAAACAAGGTGATTTCCTGTGGTAGCCTCTTGTACTCTGTTGTCTTATGCTTTCTTGTGGTAAAATGTGAACTGTGATGTTCTGCCCAAGAAAGGGTAATTATACATCTGTGTACTCTTTTTCTCTTATCTTGTCCTTTTTCTCTTTTCTCTTATTATGAAATTGTTAATATGTATCAAAGAACGTACAGAACAGATATGTTACAAAGCAGATGCGTCTGCCTCTCTCCTCATTTGATTCATGTAAAACTCTTGCCCATCCCCTGCAAAGCTAATGCCTATTTTGACTTCTACATTTTTATTTTCTGAAATATATGTGTGTATGTATACCTATGTATATATATCTTTATACAGTATATTGTTTTGCTTCTCTTTTAGCTTTATAGAAATGGTATAATATGGAATGTAGTGTCCTGAGTTTTGCTCTTTTCATTCAATAATAGGGTTCTAAGATTCATCCATGTTGCTATATGTAGCTGAAGTTTATTAATTTATGTTGCTATATGATATTGTTGAAAAAAATTTTGGTCCTTTTTCCTTTGCCCTCTTTCTCATCGTTTGACTACACCTGTAGCAGTAGTTAAATCAGCAAAATCATAAGTGACTTCACATGTATGGAACACTTCTAACATTATGACTTGGAAATATAGATACCATTAGAAGTCCCTTCTATTTCTACAAGTATAGTAAGCTATATGATTTGCATTTTCATAGTAGGATATGAATTATATAGTTATACTGACAGCTGCAGGGTAGAAAGTTTTAACACACTAGAATGAAGTGTATCTTGGAGACATTTTTTGGTATCTGAAGATCAACATGTTCCATATGGTGCCACTGAACCAATGAGCTTGAAGAAAATATTCCTATTGCTCAAACAGCACAAAATATGGATTACTCTTTTGTACACAAATTTTTCTTTCTATATGATAGTTGTATGTATAAAGTATATTGATTATAAATCTAACCTGCTTTATTTAACCTGTATGTTTCCTCCGAGTTCTAATAAAATGATACTGTATTTTCTAGGTTAGAAAGTTTATTACAATTTAAAAAAATAACCTCCAGGTCAAAGTTAATAGCAAGTTTTTCAATAGAGGATATGGTAAAGCTTATAACATTGTTATTTACTATGAATAATAAACATAATTCTGATGGTTTTTTTCAGTAGTCCATCTTGATATTAGTATTTGTTGTATTTAGTACTGTTTTATTTCCCACAGAATATAGTTCTTTATAAAAGAACCCCAAAATGTTTATTATATAAAAACATAATTTAAGTCATTATGTGAGATCCCTTTAGCTGTCTCATAAGTCAGAATAATGGATTGAAAGAGAGGGAGGGAGGGGTGAGGTGGGAGAGAGAATTGGCAAAGAAACTTGATAAAATTTATACTCCTAAGCGGTATTATACAGAAAGTTTAAAATTAAATATAGAATATTATAAGCATATTAAAATACAGGACAATCAGAGACTGTTCTAAAAGTAATCAAAGTCTTAGGAGGATCTGTTTCTAGGTTGCTCTGGCAAGAAAGCACTTAGAAGATTGAAATAACACTGGTGCCAAATCAGAGATTTCTCCCGCTATAATCAACCTAAAAATCTGACTTAGTTGGTCCTAACAGTAGACTCAGACCCCTAGAGAAGATAAGCAGAGCATTTTTCCTATTGACCAAGCCTGAGACTTCATTCATCCTTAAATCACATGGGACATTGCACATACTTTTTTAGAAGCCTAGATCAATAGTAATAATAATAGTAGCAGTAGTAGTAGTATTATTATTATTAGTAGTAGTAGTAGTAGCAGTAGTAGCAGTAGTAGCAGTAGTAGTAGTAGTAGTTCTTTAGGAAGCTACTAAAACCCTGTGATGAAAGACACTATTCATTTGTTTTCTTGAATGGAGGAGGCATTATAGGGAGTGAAGGCTTATTAAACCTCATTTTTTGAAAAGAAGATGTAGAATTTTATTCTAATAAGTCATGCAACAAGGAAATTTAAGTTACTGCAGCTCCAGGGCAGCAATTACTTATATATTGACAACTTATACATGTTTTACATGCCCGTTTGCTCTCCTGTTCACTACTGAAATGTAGTTACCATAGCAATGAACACATCACATGGTTCCTGTGCTAGTTCTAAAATAGAGAACAGCAATATGCCATATGAGCCATGCTTATTTTCTACATAAGGACTGCGTATACAACTTGAGGATATTCCATGCCCTTCTCAGTGCAGATAGCTTATCATTGATTTAGAAAGCTTTCAAAGTAAAAAGCAATTGGCAGGAGTATATTTCAAGTCTCCAACCTCTCTTGTATTATATAGTGTGTATTCTTTGCCACTGAGCTAAAAGAACAGCTTCACTAGCTTTGACCAGCGGGGACTCTACTATTGTGTATTCAACCAAATATCTTCTGTTGGAATATCCCTACCATTCAGGAGATTTGGCAGGAGGGGCATATGTAGCATTCACGGAAACATTTTCTTAGTCTTATTGACCAGTCCTTATCCAATCTTAGCTTTTCTCCTACTGCCTTCTTTTATGTATCAAGTTAAAAAAAATATAGGAGTCTGTTTTAGAATTTGAGAAGAAGAGGATGCCAGGCACAGCTGGAGGCATGCTGTTAGTTCCCTTTTAGGACCACTATTGCTCTGTAAGATTTAAGCATAGGTTACACAGCAGTGTATCTGTAAAAAAAAAAGGACTTCAGATTTCTGTGATTGGTGCTGTCAGGTCCTCACTTCTGCCTCTTGCATTCTTTAGAGTAGGTAGTAGGGTGTCAGACCTCAGAAATAAAATACAAGCACACCCCTGTTACTGTGGATCTTATCAGATATCTGTTTGAAACAGTCCAAGAACTGTGACAGATTAGAGAATGGTGCTACTCTGTAACTATTTCTAACGTGTATAAAATAAAAATAAATTTCTACTTGAGCTGCCAGCTACAGTTACACCTATTGTCACTGGAGCTATGAATTAAAATTTTTAAATGTTTTTTATTGAAACTACTAGAAACAACTATACCGTAGATAGTAGAGGAATCTGGTGCTTTATTTTCCTCATATTTTACCTTATACTCTGGACTGAAGTTTGTGAGAGGTGAATTGTAGGTCTTCAAACAAATAAGTAAATTTAAGAAGCTAAATAGGCATATATTTGACTGGCTATTACTGATGGGATATATGTTGAGTGTATAATATTTGTGTTTGCCCTTTCATCCCCTTTGTAATTTAAAAACCATGTAACTTAGTATTACATAAATTGTATAGTATCAGATACTTCTGTATCCACATAGTATAGAACAAATGACTGAAGATGTCATTGTTATATTGTACTTGAACTTTATTTCTTTTTTCGTGGTCATTGTTAAAAATTTGGCCTTCACAAAACCAGATAAAGGAAACTCTTTCATAATCCTACCACATCTCATAGTAAGATAATCTCTGTTACTAGTTTTGGGTATGCCCTTCCAGATTATTTTTTGTCATAAAAGTATTTAAAATATTCACTTTAATGAGATTGTACTATAATTCTGCTTTGAAGCTTTTTACCTAACAGAATACATAGGCCTCTTTTCTTGTTAGTACAGACTTATCTTCCTTACTTTTTGTAATAGTATATTATTGTATGAATATACCATAGTTTGTTCTCCTCTTGTAGGCTATTGGGGTGTCTTCTGTTTTTTTTTATTATAAATAACGCTATAGTGAATATATATGTCTGTGTACTGTAATGTAAATTTTTCTATAGGATAAATCTCTAGAGGTAGAGCTGCCAATTCTGAGGAAATAAATATTTTAAGTTTTGATAAAATTTTCCAGTTGCCCTCCTGAGTGTTTCTACCAATTCGTATTCACAATTTAAGTGTGTTTTTAAAGTTTGCCAAAATGATCAATTTAAAGTGACATCTCATTGTTTTAATTTGCATTTCTGAAGTTCATAAGTTGACAAGCCATTTGTATTTTCATCTGTTATCTCCCAAATTCTTTGCTCATCTTACTTTTGGATGGTTCATTTTTTTTACTACTAACTTTTTTCTCCCCATTCCCCCCCTTTGTTTATAAGGGAAGTAAATCCCAGGTGACTTGTAAGTATTTCTTGCAGTTTGTCTTTTGACTTTATTTTTGGTGCTTTTTGTATGTGGAAGTTTTTCATTTATTTGTAGCCACATTTGTTAGTGTTGTCCTTTGTAGCTTCTGACCTTTATTAATACCAAATTGTATGTTTCATCTGGGTCTAAGGTACTCATTTTATTCACTTATTTACAGAATCTAATCATTTGAGTCCTATAGTATACCAAGTGTCTGGAGATGATAGGTCAGTACTGCATGTACAGTCTAGGAGTATAATCATATTTGCAACAATGATGTTTTAGCCTAGCAATAGGCCAAATTCTCTAGAATGGCTAGCAGCTGCTTCTGAATATTGCTGTAAAGCAAAGTAACTTGTAACATGACCAAATTCTCTAGAATTATTAACAATTACTTCTGAATATTGTCATAAAGTAAAGGTAACATGCAAAGCCAAAGTAAAAAGCTACATCTAACAAACGATCTGTCCTTTTCTGAAATTTAGTTAATTTAGTCTCTTCGGTGTCTTTATATTTACTATTAGTTTTGTGGCTAATATATGGACATCTTTCCAAGTTAATGGTGTTATTATGAAAGGCATGACTACTGGCATTTCACACAGAACAGAAAAAAATTCCTTTAGATAAAAGCCATACTGCAGTTATCCTCATTTTACACACTATTCTGCAAATTATCAAATTAATAAACACTTACTGAGTGCCTGTTTTATTGCTAGGTTCTTACAAGAAAAAGCACTGGTGAGTTGTTTTTTTTGTTTTTTTTTTTGTTTTTTAAGGTGTGAGTTGTAAGTCTCTCTTCAAAGAGCTCATGATCTAGTTTGGAATACATGACATAAGTACATCAAAAGTTAAATAATAAAATAAATGATAATTGCCCAATAATATACGAAGACTCCCCCCCACACCAAAATAAAGCAGGAAAAAAAAAAAGTATCAGTTTCTTCTGTAGCAGTATTATGTGCTAAGGAAATGTTACCGGTGTGGAAGCTTTGGCTGCAATCATTTCTAGAATGTAAAGTGAATAAATCATTTTAAAAAAAACTGAAAGTAGCCAGTTTACAGGTAGGCAGAATAAGTGGTCATTTAAGAGTTTGTGAATTTAAGTATGCCAGAATATACTTATTTTCTTGCTTATTTCACCATTTGCCAGTTACTCCTTTGTGTTCAGGCTTTCACTTTTATTAAAGTACCTTGGGAAATTTTAGCATACTAAGTATAGTCAAATATTAATACTACAGCGTGAATAACTTTAACATCCTTTCCTCATCTCAGTTTTGGATAGGGAAGAAGAGAGACAATGAGAATACTAGAAGTCTGAGGTAAGGGGAGAGGATGAACAGTATGAATCTGGGGAAAGGTAACCTTTACACACCTCAAAGTTTCATCTGAATATACACTTCATCTGCCCAATATACATGTGTCTACTCCTCATATCACACATTTTATTGAAATTGATGGGAACAGTTAAAATATTTTAAGGTGTTCACTGTTTATAGCTTATATAGCATCACTATATGATGTCATTATATGAGTCAGAGTTGAAGCAAAGGAGCAGAAACAGTAGAACCATACAGATGCAGATATAGGGACTTGTTACAAGGAATTGGCTTATACAGTTCTGGAGGCCGGCTGAGTTCAAAGTCCATTCAGGAAGGGAAGATCAGGAGCAGGTTGAAGCCCTGTGGGTAGGGGCTTCCCTGGTGGTCCAGTGGTAAAGAACCCACCTTCCAATACAGGGGACTCAGGTTCGATCCCGGTCGGGGAACTAAGATCCCACATGCCTCGGGGCAGCTAAGCCTGCGTGCCTCAACAAGAGAGCCCATGTGCCACAAACTACAAAGCCCATGCTTCCTGGAGCCTGCGTGCCACAACTAGAGAGAGAAAACACCTGCACGCCACAACTAGAGAGCAGCCCACGTGCTGCAACTAGAGAGAAGCCTGCGTGCCACAGCGAAGACCCAATATAACCAAAAAAGTAAAAAAGAAAAAAAATGGTATATAAGAAAAAAAAAAAATACCTATGGGTATAGGTGTGATAGAGTCTCAGCTCAGGGAAGGCCTAGGCTCTCTTTTATAGGGGTCACCTAATTAAGTCAGGCCCACCTGGGATAATCTCCCTTTGATTAACTTAAAGTCAACTGATTAGGGACTCTGATTTCATCTGCAGAATTCCATCCCAGCAGAAGCTAGAATAGGACTTGGTTGAATACCTGAAGAAGATAGCTCAGCCTAACCAAGCTGATACGTCAAAAAAAAAAAAAAAAGCCATCTTAATCATTTAGACATAATTTAAACAATAATTCTTATCTCAACTGTAATTCACAAAAAATAGTTTCCCTGCAACTGGTAACCCTAATAATCATTTACAGTAGCGCCATTCACACTCAGAAAATAAGCTTTGTTGCTGGTCATAAAATAGAAGGGTCTCCTCGAGAGGCTATCTGAATCTATCCCTTCATTTTGCAGGTGTAAAATCTAAAGCCTAGAAAGGCTGTGAATTTTTTTTTTTTTAATACTTGAAATATATCATTTAGGGATATAATATTTTAGTTGAGTCAGTCTTTCACCTAAAGCTCTGCAAGGTTTATCTAAGAATATAGGTAGAACACTGAAAGTACTCCATTTTTAGTTCAATTAAACTAATTGCCACTTTGTAATGTTATTATGTATGAGAGATCCTGGTATGTAGAAATATGCTTCTTAGGGTGCACAACTGAAAATCTGGATATTTAACGAACTTTGTAGAGGTGGCTTTTACGAGAATGAGTTTTGTCCTCTTTGGAGGATTAAAAATATGTTCTAAGAGATCTCAAAAGGATTAGTGACACAGTTTTACTGTTTCTCCATTGCCTTGCCTCCTACCTTTACCTTGTAATTTTTATAAAGGAACCCTAGAATTTACCCTTTGATATTATGGTCTATAGCTTAGTTTAACTGAAATTTGGTTGTGAGTTTTTTTGTGCTTAATTGTTTATATTTGATGTTCTTGAGCATTTCCATAACCTCACCACTAAAAGTCTGTAAAAACCATTTATTAATTCAAAAAAGATTTAAATGTCTGCTGTGTGCCTAACACTTCTCTTGATACAGTGGTGAGCAGGATTGACAGTCTAGTAGGAAAGTGAGACAGGGAAACATCAGCATTAATTATGGAAAGTATCAGTACTGGGGAAATAAAGGACATGATTCATGGGGGAGTTTTTTTGTTTGTTTGTTTTTAATGGCCCACTGGCTGATGCATAATAGATGCTTAATAAATGCTTTTTGAATAAATAAGTCCAAATGGCATTTTTAAAGGAATATAGACCTATTTTTTTAAAGTATATGTCTGTAGGGTACTTGACAAAGAACTAGAGTAATTGGAGCAGGTAGAAAAAGAATGAAGGGTTCTGTTTTCGGGATGATTCAAGGACTAGAGTATATTGGAATGCGTATAAATACACTTTCACTGATTAGCAATTTGTTTCGTTTTCATAGTCTTAGTCTCCTTGTTCCTGACCCATAACCTTTGTTTTGAAATCAGTGCATCGGTTTGAACTAGTTGGAATTGCCAGTGACCAAGTGCATATAACATAACTATAAAATTGAAGTCCTTGTTATGTTGCTGCATCACTAATCCAGGCTTCTAGCTAAATGCCAGAATATAAATTAGATCTCTTATCAAATGTGGCACATAAAATTTTAGGATCCTTTTTAGTGTGGTACATGTGCTTTCAATAAATGCCTGCTTTGGCAAGAAATTAAATCAGCATTCTTTGTGTCAAGTACACTTGCATTATATTTTATGCTCTATAACTTTAAAACTGTCCTTACAAACCAGGTCAAGGGCAGAATTAAATTTGGTGTCTGGATTTTTTCTTTGTTTGGTTATGTTGTGTCGTGGGCATTGGCTTTATTCTGTTTTTTCACATCGAAGAAAATTCGGAATTCATAATACCATCTCTCCAAAAACTGATCTCCTGCCATGCTGGCCCATTTCCAGTTTAAAAACCACTGAACTCTTCTTTCTCCTCACAGTCTCTTTGCACATGCTCTTACCTCTGTCTTGACCTATTTTTACCCCGTTATTTAGTATTATTCACCCAGCTAACTATTATTCATTCTTTAGGTGTCAACTTAAATATCATTCTCTTTAGAGATTCCTTCCTCATCCACACCACCAAATCTCAGTTAGGTCCCCCTTAATAGTCTCTTCTATATTACTATTTCCTAATAGTTTCTGGTACATAGTGAGTGCTTGGTAAGTGAAAGGATGGATTAATATATTGAGCACTTACTATATACTACTCACTGTATAAAATGCCCTCAAAGGGGACTTCCCTGGTGGTCCAGTGGCTAAGACTCCAAGCTCCCAGTGCAGGGGGCCCAGGTTCAATTCCTGGTCAGGAAACTGGATCCCACATGCTGCAACTAAAAGATCCCACACGGGGCAACGAAGATCCCGTGTGCCGCAACTAAGACTCGGAGCAGCCAAATAAATAATTTTTTTTTTTTTAATGCCCTCAAGAAACTTTAAGTCTGAGTTCCAAAGGGCCATGTTACTTTGTAAATGATATTCTTAGTTTCACTTCAGGGGACAAAATTAGCAATTCTGAATGAAATAAGTATAAAAGATATAAGAATGTACATTTATATAAATGCATGTATACGTATGTCTGTGTATGGCATGTTGCAAAGAAATGTCATGAAGAACCTAGGGGTAAGATGGGAATAAAGACGCAGACCTACTTGAGGATATGGGGAGGGGGAAGGGTAAGCTGTGACAAAGTGAGAGAGTTGCATGGACATATATACACTACCAAACGTAAAATAGCTAGCTAGTGGGAAGCAGCCGCATAGCACAGGGAGATCAGCTCGGTGCTTTGTGACCACCTAGAGGGGTGGGGTAGGGAGGGTGGGAGGGAGGGAGACTGAAGAGGGAAGAGATATGGGAACATATGTATATGTATAACTGATTCACTTTGTTATAAAGAAGAAACTAACACACCATTGTGAAGAAATTATACTCCAATAAAGATGTAAATAAAAAAAAAGCAAAGTAAAGTGAGTATTTTACTGTGGTTGCTGTCAAGAAAACTTGAAAGCTACTACTTTAGTGGATACTGTTGTATAATAATTTCCTAACAATTACTTCTAGAAAAACCACCCATTTCGCTTATCAACTTCCCCAAGCATCTCTCTGTTTCTACATCTTTGGCTTCTAACAGTTCTTTGCTTAGAGTCAAAAGCCAGAATCTCAGAAATCTCCCAGAAAAGGCTATTTAAATTAAGCAAGCCCATCAAGATTTGGAGGAAAGCCACTTGAAAAAAGAAAACACTATATTACATTTTACCTTTAATTTTCAAAACCTGAAAACCTTCTCAAGCCCAGGAAAACTAATGGTGTTTCATCTATTCTCTTTGATGGCCCATTTTTGCTTTGTTTTTCTTCTCAGGATGCTCTTTCAAGGTCCAACACAGAAATCCTTTTTCTCTAACAAACCTTTCCTGACTAACCTTATTCCATTTTTTTATAGCTCTTTGAATTTTCTCACCATTTTGGTATATTATTTCTCAACTTTTATATATTATACTATCATGTACTTGGTTATATGTACATTATTTTGTATTGGAAGTAGGCTTGTGTGTGTGTGTTTGGTTTGTTCTAGATCCCCAGCCCTTAGCCCTTAAAGTTCAGTGGCTCTGCTCCTTCCCCGGCGTGAAAGTTTTAGCTAAGGCTGGTGACTTTAGTAGCTTAGATCTAATTTTCTGTGTTGAATATTTTCTGTTTACCCTTCAAGGTTGACTTTTTACTCTCTTCCTTCCCTATTTTGTACCCAAGGGCCCTTAGAAAATTGCTGAGTATGAATAGCATGGACAGAAAAGGTCCTTGTGAGGCCCTAAATTATTTAAAATATGGTTTTAAAAGGTCAGGTGAAAGTAAACAGGTTCAAAAATGGGGAGTTAGAGCCTGGAAGGTCAAATCATGGGTCTTAGAATTCAGCCTAGCTCCAGTACTGTAGTGCTCCAGGAACATTACTGGATCCTTCATATGGGCTTGTTGAGTTATCTCAACTAACTGAATGAGACAGTTAAAGATTTTAACAATTCAAGATTATGATACTGCTTATGATACTGACGATTTTTAAACAAGTGGTCATATCAACAATAAAGCATAACTCTTAGGAAGGGGAACAGTGTAATAAGACGCCACTTGCAATTCTATTTTTCAGATAAATGAATATGATTAAAAATAAGATAGAATAAAAATTTTAGAAAACAGTTAAATAAAATCCAAATTGGATGTGGAATAAAGGCCAAATTGTTATTTTTCACTCATGTGGTGCATATTTTCCATATTTCTAAAAATGTGGAAGAAGAACTTGGCATAAAGTTCTGCTGTAATAATTTCTGCTTCTTAAATGACAGGTGCCTCATCTTTTATTGTATTAATTCAGAATCCTATCAAGTATGAAAATGCATAGTACAGAAGATAAATTTGTAAGCATTTGCCTCAGAATCATTACTGTACTGCATTCACTTTCAGCCTATTTCTATATCCTTCCTCTCTTTCACCTTCTGGCCTCCTTATGTCTTTATTTTCTCCTTCTTTTCGTTTTAACCACAATCACTTCTCTGTCAGATGGTTCTTGTTTCTACTTCTGAATACATTTAAATGCCATTTATAAAATCATAAATTCTTATTGAATTTATGTTTAAACCTAATGGGATTCAGCAGTAGTTTGAAATTGCAACATAATTATCAAATGTTGGTTTTAATATCAGTGGTGATTCACATTTTCCAACCTCCATGTTTTGCAGTTTGTTTTTCTTGGCAAGGGTTTGTTTTAAGTATACATGAATAACGCAAAAGGTTTCTTGAATTTTGGCTTTTAGCAAGAAGGAATGAATCTTTTACTGTCTTCTGAAAAGTTACTTTACCTTTTACAAAAAGGTATGAGCAGTAAATGACATATTTAAATCTCACTGATTTAGGCCAGTCATTTCTTAATAGAGCCTCTGGACTTCTTGCTTAAGGAACCCTCCTGTGGTTGTTAGAGACCTTCCAAAAACTCATTTTTATGGTCACTGAATTTTAGACTTAGAAGGACTTTAGAAAGTGTTATAAGCCTCTCATTTGCAAGATGAGGAACCTGAGAAAGAGAGTTTATGTCTTGCCCAGAGTCACACTAGAGGTAAAGTAAGAGGCAAAGTAAGAACTAGAATCCAAGTTTCTTCATTTTAAGTGCAGGATTCTTTGATTTTATTTTATGGAGCATGGAAGGAAAGCCTAGAAAAGATTGTTTGCCTAAAATTCATTATATTGTGTTTATCTTATAACTTGTCATTTCTGTACTTTGCTCTTTGAGTTAAAATGTTTTGTATTTATCACCTGTTTTCTGATCTGCCATCTAAAAATCTTCACTTGTCTTCCCTTTTACATGCAGTCTGTATATTGCTGCTAGATAAATTAATCTTTCTGAAATGTAGTCCTAATAAGGGTACCTACCCTCTCAGAAACCTTAATATCTCTCACCTTCTCCGTCTACCTACCACATAGTTAAATGAATTAAATCCAGTCTCCGAACTCATTACAGAGTAAATCTATCTTTAAAATCTTAGTGTTTTCCTGTCCTCTATTCATCCCTTATTGGGCCGCTTGCTAGTCTCAGGACAGACCTCTCATTTTCCATACCTCCCTGTCCTTCCTTATATACACCTTCACCTAAAATTTTACCTATCCTTTTATTGATAGATTTATATCAAATTCTGCTTCTGCCATAACGCCTTTTCTTTTGTTTTCTTTCCTTTTAACTTCCATTGCAGCATACTGCACTCTGACTTTAATTTTTGCTTTCATCTTAATTCTTCTTTCCTTATTTTTGATTAATCAGATGAGTCTAGCACAGTGCAATGTAACTGTGGAAATAAATGGTATCTAACATGTTCATTGGTTGCTAAAATTCTTGAGGCAGTTGGACGATGGTTATTGCTACCGCCTCCCTTTATTCCTACAACAGATAATCAAAAATCTATCCAGGTCATTACAACCAAGAGAAGTCCAACAACTCCCATGCCTATCCAGCACTAATAGTATCTGACTAACATTATCATGGTGGCTACATTGAGGCTGGAGATATTCATCAATTATGAAATGCCTGTTCTGAACCTATTACAGTTACCAGATTTCACATTTTAGGCAATATCTATAGAATATCCAAAGTATATGTTTTGCTTTGGGGACAAAGCAAAACATATACATTGGATATGTTGAGGGCTTATTTTTCTTACACAATTACAGATGCTGTGTCCGATAATACACTGAGTAATTTAGGATGCTCCTGAAAAACCTTAAATAGAACTTCAGTATGTTAGTATTTTTTCATATGTGCAGTTTATGTAGTTTCTTTCTCAAGAATGTAGTGTTGCTTTTTTGTGACTCTTGACTTCCCTTGCCATCCTTTCAAAAAAAGAGAAATAGATTGCCATCACCTATTAAATAGCAGAGGATAATGTAAAGGTAGCAGAGCAGGAAGAGAAGTTATTGATAACTGAAAATCTCTATAATAACAAAACCATTGTTAAGTGTTGGTTGTCCAGGTGAAGGTTAACCATGGTAGTGATACAGTGAATTATTCTGTTTGAAGTGGAAGTGGGAGATAAAGCAACACACTCCTAAATCCAGGCTCCTTGCCTTCATCCCTGCTACTGCTAATCCAATACTGCCTAATTACCAGACTCTGCTGGGTTGGTGAGCACGTCTCAGGCAGGCCCCTGTTGTGTCTAAACCATCTCTAATCTACTCTGGCTAATGAAGAATTGACTTTCCTTGTTTGTGAGGTGTAGTGCATGTTAATTAGAGATGTAACTCAGATCATTCCTTTCACAACAAGGTTTTTAGGATTGTTACCATTGCTCCAGCTTTGTTTCCAAGGGATTTGCTATCTGACTCAGATCTTGTCCTTCAAACACTTAACACATAAGATCAATTTATATAATCTCTTCTTTTGAAACAAGAAAATTTAGCATTGGGTCTTGAGCTACACATGTATGGAGTGGTTTCTATAAGGATATGTGCACTGGCAGTGAAAAAATGACATATATTACAATGGAGGTATTAGCATTTATTTGCTAAAGAAAAAAAAAGTGTCATTTTAAAGTTTTGAAATGTACTGTAATGGGTTGTTGCTGTTTATAAGCTAATTTGACCTGTGTTTCTATCCCACATGCTATAAATTTTCTAATTACCATGTGTGTCAGCAAAATAAAATAGTAGCTTGTCATAAAATTGCCTAGTTGATAACTTACGAAGTCCTCAAACTGAGTTGAGACTTGCTATTTACCCGTTATTTAATCCGTATATAGGGGTTGTTTTGTGGGTTTTGTTTAGTTATTTTTGCTGATTTTTCGCAGTTCTTGCTACTTCTATCATAAATATTGGTGCTTATCTTTGTTGAGATATATTATACCCTGTAATATCCAGTATCTGCCAGTGATGTCTAGAATGTATATATCTTTGAAAATATAGTTTAATATTTCAGAGTCAGTTATTCTTCCAGGAAAAACTATTTCCCTGATTATTTGTGTAATCCTTGGAAAAGAGACAAATGCCAAAATCCTTTATAGTAACTTCCCAAAACAGGAGAACTGCAGAAATGGCACGATATACGTATTGCGTGAATACTCTCACGAAACACATGAGGCTAGCAATTTACTAAGTTTTTAGCCAAATCTTAGATCCTGTTCTAGAAAAGCTCAATACACATGAGTAGAAAAATCTTTTACTTTTTAAAATAAGATTGTTTTAAATCAGTATAACTCATTTCAGCGCTCGTGTATTTAATTCATACTATGTGTCAGGCACAATTCTAAGATATGATATAAAACTTAGTTCTTATGAAACTTATAAGCTAGGGGAGAAAATAGACCACGTAAGTAAATTATAATGCAGTGGAAGAAATAAGGTAATAGAAGAATATACAGAGCACCGAGATCCCTAAAATAAGAGTATGAAGCACAAGAAATCAAGTCATTGCTGATCTAATGCAGAGTTATTTCTTCTTTGCTTAATGTAGATGAGTGCTTTGTCCTTATCATTTGGTAAATCAACAAGGATTTATTATCTGTTCTGGGCAGAGCAATATGTTAGATGTTTTGAGGATACAAAGTGTAAAAGAGTTTCTTCACTAAGAATTTATAATCTAGTAGGAGAGATAAGCTGTCTATACAAATAACTATGTTTCCAGTCTTTACCTAACTGCCATAAAAGAAGCCTTTACAGGGCTTCCCTGGTGGCGCAGTGGTTGAGAGTCCGCCTGCCAGTGCAAGGGACGCGGGTTCGTGCCACGGTCCGGGAAGATCCCACATGCCGTGGAGCGGCTAGGCCCATGAGCCATGGCCGCTAAGCCTGCGTGTCCGGAGCCTGTGCTCCGCAATGGGAGAGGCTACAACAGTGAGAGGCCCTCGTACCGCAAAAAAAAGAAAAAAAGCCTTTACAGATTGAGCAAAACTCTTCTGCAATGCAGAAAGCCACTTCTGGAGGTGGGAAAGGAGAGACCATGAACAATTTAAGAAGGCTTCCATTAAGCAGAAGATGGCTGAACTAACCCTGGAGGGACCGGTAGTATTTTGACAAGGGTGGTTGAAGGGTATTCTAATTCATTTAGTGCCTACATGTGCAAGGTAGCATGAAAGCAAAAAAGCCTGGGGCATGTTCAGAGAATAGCAAGTATTCTAGTTTGAGTGACATCTGGTACATGTACAAGGGAATAGTAAAAGATCAGGCTAGAAATGAAAAGTAGGGACACTTTATGGAGGACCTTTGAAAGTCAGGCTATGGAATTGGGACTTTTCTCAGGAAGTAGTAGGTAGCTTTTTGAACAAAGGCTAATCAGAGTTGATATTTAGGAAGGTGGATCTAATGGTCGGAATGTAAGGATACATTCAAACTGAGTGTGATTGGTACTAGAGACTGATTAAAACACTATAGCAATAATCTAGGCAAGAGGTAGTACAGGCCTGACCTAGTATTCTGTCAGTAAGAATGGAAACAAGACTAGATGTTATAGGCCTTGTGCTTGTAAAATATACTTGGCAGAATTTGGAAGCTGTCAAGTGCAAAGCGACTCTGGAAGTGAGGCAGGATATCTGAGAATGATACCAAACGAAAGGAATAAAGGAGATTACCGCATAAAACTATAAAGAGAGAAAAGATTGAAAAGTTGATAGCTGAATTTCTAGATAAGACTGTATAGGGCAGGTAATGAATGAGAAAGAAGATAAGCAACAGAAAGGTGAGAGAAAGGGAAAGATGATATGCAACAGAAAAGTAGGGAGGAGTGTTTCTAGGAGAGAATGGCAAAATTCAAACCCTAAAGCATCAAAAAAAGTCTCATTTTTTCACCTATTAAATTATCCAATGGAATTGGAAAAATCCAAACAAAAGGGCTTAAATGTGCAGGAGTAAGTGGGGAAAACTGAACAAAGACCTGAAGGAGGGAAAATATTTACTCAGGAAATGAACAGTAATTTGTGATGCAGAGAAATTTAGAGAGAGATTGAAATTACACCTCTGAAGGGATAGAAGGAAACGCGTACCCATTTTATTTCTTAAAATAATTATTCCTAAATTTTACACTATGCAGAAACCCTTCATCCCTCTAGAAAAGTCATCAAGTCCTATTTGAAAAACTCAAAAAGAAAGGCCAAGATTGGTGACCAATGGGAAAAGTTTCAAAAATGGATATAGGTAGAAGCCAGTTTGTAATACTATGTGCAATAAGTCAAAATTGCTTTTAACAAAATCCCATCTGTTAGCCCAATCACTTTATAATGTGCAGTACAATAAAAATGCCGGCACTGACCAGAGAGCAGACAGCAGAAGCAAGAAGAACTACAGTCCTGCAGCCTGTGGAACAAAAACCACATTCACAGAAAGACAGACAAGGTGGAAAGGCAGAGGTACATCTATGTACCAGATGAAGGAACAAGATAAAACCCGAGGAAAACAGCTAAATGAAGTGGATATAGGAAACCTTCCAGAAAAAGAATTCAGAATAACGATAGTGAAGATGATCCAGGACCTCAGAAAAAGAATGCAGGCAGAGATTGAGAAGATGCAAGAAATGTTTAACAAAGACCTAGAAGAATTAGAGAACAAACACCTAGAAGAATAAAAGAACTAACAGAGATGAACAATACAATAACTGAAAGGAAAAATACACTAGAAGGAATCAATAGCAGAATAACTGAGGCAGAAGAACGAATAAGTGACCTGCAAGACAGAATGGTGGAATTCACTGCTGCAGAACAAAATAAATAAAAAAGAATAAAAAGAAATGAAGACAACCTAAGAGACCTCTGGGACAACATTAAATGCAACAACATTCGCATGATAGGAGTCTGAGAAGCAGAAGACAGAGAGAAAGGACCCGAGAAAATATTTGAAGAGATTATAGTCAAAAACTTCCCTAACATGGGAAAGGAAATAGCCACCCGAGTCCAGGAAGTGCAGAGAGTCCCAGGCAGGATAAACCCAAGGAGAAACACACCGAGACACATAGTAATCAAATTGACAGAAAGTAAAGACAAAGAAAAATTATTGAAAGCAATAAGGGAAAAACGACAAATAACATACAAGGGAACTCCCATAAGGGTAACAGCTGATTTCTCAACAGAAACTCTACAAGCCAGAAGGGAGTGGCATGATATATTTAAAGTGATGAAAGGGAAGAACATACAACCAAGATTACTCTAAAGAAAGCTGGTGTAGCAATACTCATATCAGATAAAATAGACTTTAAAATAAAGAATGTTACAAGAGACAAGGAAGGACATTACATAATGATCAAGGGATCAATCCAAGAAGAAAATACAACAATTATAAATATATATGCACCCAACATAGGAGTACCTCAAACATAAGGCAACTGCTAACAGCTATAAAAGAGGAAATCGACAGTAACACAATAATAGTGGGGGACTTTAACACCTCACTTACACAAATGGACAGATCATCCAAACAGAAAATTAATAAGGAAATACAAACTTTACATGACACAATAGGCCAGATAGATTTAATTGATATTTATAGGACATTCCATCCAAAAACAGCAGAATTACACTTTTTTCTCAACTGCACATGGAACATTCTCTAGGATAGATCACATCTTGGGTCACAAATCAAGACTCAGTAAATTTAAGAATATTGAAATCATATCAAGCATCTAATCTGACCACAATGCTATGAGATTAGAAATCAGTTACAGGGGAAAAAATGTAAAAAACACAACCACGTGGAGGCTAAACAATATGTTACTAAATAACCAAGAGATCACTGAAGAAATCAAAGAGGAAATCAAAAAATACCTAGAGACAAATGACAACAAAAACACAATCCAAAACCTATGGGATGCAACAAAAGCAGTTCTAAGAGGGAAGTTTATAGCAATACAAGCCTGCCTCAAGAAACAAGAAAAATCTCAAATAAATAATCTAAACTTACACCTAAAGGAACTAGAGGAAGAAAAACAAATGAAACCCAAAGTTAGTAGAAGGAAAGAAATCATAAAGATCAGAGCAGAATTAAATGAAATAGAAACAAAGAAAACAATAGCAAAGATCAATAAAACTAAAAGCTTGTTCTTTGAGAAGATAAAAAAAATTGATAAACCATTAGCCAGACTCATCAAGAAAAAGAGGGAGAGGACTCAAATCAATAAAATTAGAAATGAAAAAGGAGAAGTTACAACAGACACCGCAGAAATACAAAGCATCCTAAGAGACTATTGCCAATGAAATGGACAAGCTGGAAGAAATGGACAAATTCTTAGAAAGGTATAACCTTCCAAGATTGAACCAGAAAGAAATAGAAAATATGAAGAGACCAATCACAAGTAATGAAATTGCAACTGTGATTAAAAATCTTCCAACAAGCAAAAGTCTAGGACCAGATGGCTTCACAGGTGAATTCTATCAAACACTTAGAGAAGAGCTAACACCCATCCTTCTCAAACTCTTCCAAAAAATTGCAGAGGAAGGAACACTCCCAAACTCATTCTGTGAGGCCACCATCACCCTGATACCAAAACCAGACTAAAAAAGATACTACAAAAAAGAAATTACAGACCAATATCACTGATGAATATAGATGCAAAAATCCTCAACAAAATACTAGCAAACAGAATCCAACAGCACATTAAAAGGATCATACACCATGATCAAGTGGAATTCATCCCAGGGATGCAAGGATTCTTCAATATACACAAATCAATCAATGTGATACACCATATTAACAGATTAAAGAAGAAAAACCATATGATCATCTCAATAGATGCAGAAAAAGCGTTTGACAAAATTCAACACCCATTTATGATAAAAACTCTCTAGAAAGAGGGCATAGAGGGAACCTACCTCAACATAATAAAGGCCATATACAACAAACCCACAGTAAACATCATTCTCAATGGTGAAAAACTGAAGGCATTTCCTCTAAGATCAGAAACAAGACAAGGATGTCCACTCTCGCCACTATTATTCAACATAGTTTTGGAAGTCCTAGCCACGGCAATCAGAGAAGAAAAAGAAATAAAAGGAATACAAGGGCTTCCCTGGTGGCGCAATGGTTGAGAGTCCGCCTGCCAATGCAGGGGACGCGGGTTCGTGCCCCGGTCTGGGAAGATCCCACATGCCGCGGAACAGCTGGGCCCGTAAGCTATGGCCGCTGAGCCTGCGCGTCTGGAGCCTGTGCTCTGCAACAGGAGAGTCCACAACAGCGATAGGCCTGCCTACTGGAAAAAAAAAACAACAACAACCCAATCCAAAAATGGGCAGAAGACCTAAATAGACTTTTCTCCTTGTAAGACATACAGATGGCCAGGAAGCACATGAAAAGCTGCTCAACATCAGTAATTATTAGAGAAATGCAAATCAAAACTACAATGAGGTATCACCTCACACCAGTAAGAATGGGCATCATCAGAAAATCTACAAACAACAAATGCTGGAGAGGGTGTGGAGAAAGGAGAACACTCTTGCACTGTTTGGTGGGAATGTAAATTGATGCAGCCACTATGGAAAACAGCATGGCGTTTCCTTAGAAAACTAAAACTAGAATTAACCATATGACCCAGCAATCCCCCACTGGGCATATACCCAGAGAAAACCATAATTCAGAAAGACACATGCACCCCAATGTTCATGGCAGGACTATTTACAATAGCCAGGTCATGGAAGCAACCTAAATGCCCATCGACAGACAAATGGATAAAGAAGATGTGGTACATATATACAATGGAATATTACTCAGCCATAAAAAGGAACGAATTTGGATCATTTGTAGAGATGTGTATGGATCTACAGACTGTCATACAGAGTGAAGTAAGTCAGAAAGAGAAAAACAAATATCCTATATTAACGCACATATGTGGAACCCAGAAAAATGGTACAGATGAACCAGTTTGCAGGGCAGAAATAGAGAAACAGATGTAGAAAACAAATGTATGGACGCCAAGGGGGGAAATGATGGCATGGGAGGCTGATGAATTGGGAGATTGGGATTGATATATATACACTAATAAGTATAAAATGGATAACTAATAACCTGCTGTATAAAAAAGTAAATAAAATTGAATTTAAAAATTAAAAAAAAAATGTCAGCACTTCATTACTACCTCTGTGCTGAATTACCTTCATTTCCCAGCATTTTGTTAATATGTAATGAAAACTCATACTTTGTTACAGAGACAGCAAAACACACAGGGAAGCACTAGGATTAGAAAATGTGTTATCTCAGATTCTGACAAAAGGTTTGTGAGGAACAAAGCCGTGGGGGTGGGGGGGGCGGTATTCCCTGGCGGTTCAGTTGTTAGGACTCTATGCTTCTACTACAGGGGGCCTGGGTTTGATCCCTGGTCAGGGAACTAATCCTGCAAGCTGTGTGATGTGACCAAAAGAAGAAAAAGAAAACAAATGATGTTTGTGAGGTAGAAAGATAGACATTTCTTCAGTCTAGTTTGTAGACTAATGATTGGCTCCCACTTCATAATCAAATGCAGTACTAGCATTTCAAAAGTACCTTTTTAAACCTATTTATCATAGAGGAAGGATTGGTGAATTATGCTTTCAATTAATCCTTTATTGAGGGCCTGCTACATGCTCTGTTGGGTGTTTTCTATCATCTTTGTATGATTATTTTTTTAGTAGCCTGACATTTGGCTGATTTGTTTTTCATGCACATTAGATTTTTTTTCCTTTGACTTCTTTGTAGTTTCATTTTTGGTGTAGGTTTTGTTTTTTTTCCTTTCCTTGAGAGACCTGTATTCATTGTTACTGCCATGGCCATCTTTGTTACTTCCTACTGACCATTGTGAAAATTCTAAGTTTGTCTGTGTTGGACTTGTTTCTAAGACATAAGTATTACAGTACACTCTGCGCATAATTATTGTGAGTCACCTAGTAAGAAGGAAGAAAATAATACTGGTTATTGGTGATACTTGTATGGAATGTGTTATGTACATATCCATAGGTTAAAAATTCTGACCTGAGGACGAAGAGGAACTGCCTTTCCTGCCCCCAGCCCCCCTTCCCCACTAGAGGTAGGAAACTAGATGCTTCTTTGTTTTTTACTATATTTTGTTATGCTAATAAGTCACAGTGTAGTCCTATAAGTTTCTTTCTTAATTTAATTCAGTAATATTTTGGGTTGTAAATGTTACTGTGATTTCCAATTTTATTTCGTCTTCTCCCTCAAAAGACCAAGAGACTCAAAGAGTAGAGGAGCTTTTATGACAGGTTCTGCCGTTAGCGTCATCAGAGTGGCCACAGAAGGTCGGATTGATTAGGCAGTGATTATTACACCTTGACACTTTAGGAAGCTTCGTTCATGGAATATGGAAAATGCAAAAGACACGGGTGCATATTTGAGGGAGAAGAATTATTAAAAAGACACTTAGTAAGAATGCCAGTTTCTCCCCATCATGAGGTCTTCCTTTCCGTTTTTGGTCTAATGTTTAGCACTGATCAGTAATACCTTTCTCATTGCCGCATGTAAACATGTGTCTAAACTTGTAAGAATTGGTTATTTATCTTGTCTTTTACTGTCTTTTTATTAATATGAGTGATTTAGGTTTTAGGGGTTTTTTTGGCCAGTGAATGAAGGAAACAAGACCTGTCTAAAGATATACATTTTACTTAAGGCTAACAAGCTGTGTAGCCTGCTCTCCATAGGGCCTTCAGTTCCTCACTGGTAATTCAGTAAAGAAGAAAAATGTCTTTTAAAACTTGTAAATATTCTACTAATAACATAATACAGGGGTTGGCCAACTTCAAGTGACCTAACATACATACTTGGAGTCCTTGAGAGGAGAAACAGAACAATATTTGAAGTAATAAAGAGTGAAAATGTTCCAAATTTGAAGAAAACTATAAACCCACAAATCCAAGAAACTCAACAAACTGCAAAAGAAACAAGGAAAAAACTACACCAAGGAACATCATAATCAAATTGCATACAATCAGTGATAAAAAAAAATCTTAAAAGCAGACAGGTTGGTTTTTTTTTAAGACATATTCTGTACAGAGAAACAGATAAGAATGCATCTAAACAAGCTGGACCTTAGAGCACTGAGACAAAAAAATTGTCAACCTAGAATTCTATACCCAGTAAAAATATCTTTCAAAAATGAAAACAAGATAAAGACTTTTTCAGACATAAAACAGCTAAAAGAGTTCATCAGTAGCAGACCAGCACAAACCATTTGGAAAGCCTCAGATCCAAATGCCAGCTATTACGATTACTTGTTTTTTGGTCTTGGACATATTTTAACGTCTCTGAACCTTCAGATTTTCATCTGTGAAAGGAGAAGAATACCTATTTTACGGGATTTTCATGAGGATCAAATGAAATACGGAAAATAATTGACATTTGTTGAGTGCCTTCATTATGCCAAGCACATGTTATCTCATTAAAAATGGAAATAAAATACCCAATAAGAGGCCTGCTACCCTGATGATTTTCTTATGCTAGCATCTCTTTTTTCTTTCTTCAGCAACTGAAAAACTTGGATTATTCTATAAGTTAGCCCAAATAGCTAGTCAGTCAAATTTTGATGAAGCACTTTTCCTAAACTTGTTTTCCTTTAGTTACCACCATTAAATATGCTTAACAGTGGGAATTAACAACTTTCCTTAGTAGAATAGACACATCTATCAAATCATTTTGTGAAAGGGTTAAGTATGTTCTAAACTAAACCTAATTTTTTTTGGCTTGTAATTTGTCTGAGTAATTTTTTTTCAGTCATGTTTATGAAAGTATAATTTATATATGTTTATCTGATTTTTATTATAAACTTAATGGATAGGGGCCATGCGTGTCTTTATAGTTTATACATTGCCCCACAGAGAT
The DNA here is from genome assembly GCF_964270905.1 of Leucopleurus acutus. Classification (NCBI taxonomy): domain Eukaryota; kingdom Metazoa; phylum Chordata; class Mammalia; order Artiodactyla; family Delphinidae; genus Leucopleurus; species Leucopleurus acutus. The sequence goes on along the minus strand of NC_139156.1, from coordinate 58,259,960 downwards.
TTTGGCACTCAGTAAATGTTAAATAATATTTCTGTTCAGCATTCTGCAGACAGGAAGCATATGGTAATAAATGTCAGAGTACAGGTTGAAAATCTCCCCAAAGTTGTATGTTATATTGTTTGGAAAAACCAGTGCAGATATTTTCGTAAATGAAACATTTTAAAAGGGGTTTCCCAGATTTATATTTTCTTTAACAATTTTCTCTAGACTTTGTTTACTTTATTTTCAAATTAAAACTTTTCCTCTTCAGAAATAGTTTAATATTAAAAGTAGTATAACATTAATGCAGTTTCATGAGAAAATATATAAATGATTTTGTAGATAGCATAAAGAAAAAGTAGTTCATAGTCTGAAGGATAGCATGAAGAAATATTTAGAGGCTTAAGCAACATAAGTCTTTATAATATATTGTAGGAAAAAAATAAACAGCAGATAGTTCTTTATCATTAAATGTCAGCATGAATTAGAGGTATATCACTGCTACAGCTAAGAAATGGTTAATCATAATCAGGTATACAAAACCATTTAGATAGTATGTATCTAAATTATCTTTCCATAATTTGCTCACCTACGATTGATTTGTTAGCCACGCTTGTTTGATTTGATTTTTGTGACCTTTTTTTAAGGATTAACATAATCTGAATGAGAAAATATCTGAATTGGGCCATGTTAGTTAATCTCTCTAAGGCTTAGGTTCCTCATGTCTAAAATGTGGATAGGGAATCCAGGCACAGCTTAGTTTGGTGCCTCTGAATCAGATTCTCTTACAAGGCTGTAATCAGGATGTCAGCCAGGGCTGTAGTCATATCTCTGCTTGGGGAGTATTCACTACCAAGCTCACTCACATGGCTATTAGCAAGCCCTAGATCCTCTCTGGTTGTTAGTCATGGGCCGCTCCATAGGGGTCCTCACAACATGGCAGCTTATTTCCCCTAGAGCAAGAGCTGAGTGAGAGCGTGTGAGCAAGAGGATGGACAAACAAGACATCCCATCACTTTTGTCAGATATTTGTTAGAAGCAAGTCACTAGGTCCAGCCCGCATTCAAAGGGGAGGGAATTTTACAAGAATTTGAACATCACCAGTTAGGGATCAATGTAGTAGGCAACCAATTCAGATGCTTCTCTACTACACATGTGATCCACAGATAGGACAAATCATTGAATGTACTCTGGATGCTCTGAAATTCATTTGTTTAAATTATCCTAAGATCTTACCAAGATCTTGAATTCAATAGGCAAAATGATTTTACAGTTCACATTAAATATTTTATTTATTCCTAGCAACAATCCAGTAGGTTTTGTTGACCTCAGTTGTGTTGATATAAACCGATATACTGAGCGACTTGCTCAATATTACATATCAAATGAGCTGCTGTAAAACAGCAACCTTAGTGTAGGTCTTCTGATTCTAAGCTCTGTACTCTTTCCATTTGGCTGTAACTGCCTCCTGACCAGTACTATCTTGCATTTAAAGCCCTTCGAAAAAGGCATTATACAGCTAAATGTATATACAAATTTAAGAATTTTATTTATATATAGAGATTTTTATACATAGATTTATACAGAGAAAGGCAGATATAGATAACATTCCATCTTAGACTCTCATGTACACCACACCACTAGGATTTACAGTATTGTTTCAAATATTATCATGTCAAAGTCTAATACCATTGTAAGGTCTGCAACAGCTGTAGCACTGATATACCTCTAGCATAATAGTATCTGTTAGCCTAAAACTATCCTTGCAGGGTAGATTCTATTTGGATGGAGAGATGAACAAACAAAACAGCAGAACTGTTTTGGTGGCTCGGTTCTCCCTTGGCTTCTCCTAAAGCCCTGGACTCCTGTGACTTGAGTGAAGACCATGGGAACTCCAGTGAACTTTCTGCTTCCTGTTTGCATTGGGGTAACAGAATAGTTTGTTTTGAATGGATGGGCTGCTTTCGGTGGATAGTCACAGGTTACCTTTCTTTGGTCCTAAGTTGGGTCTTCTCCCTTTTTTGCTTCAGTCCATGAAGTTTCAGCCTATACCCAAGACCCCTTATGTCCACTATCAGAAAGTAGAGTGGTAACATAAGCAAGCAGATAATAGCTCTAACTGGGTTCAGTGCCTTGAAGTGTAGAGCAGGAAGTGGGAGAGCAAGGGTTATGAGCTATGGTAGTGGTGGTAGTTAGTATTTATACCCTTCAGATCACCCTGGAGAAAAGAGAGGTAATCTTTTTAAGGCATTTGCTAAATTCTTAAAATAACTTTGTAGTACGGTTAGTAGGAACATCTTTCTTTACAGGAGCAAAAGAATAGTTCCTACAGCTAATAAGCAAATTTGGCAAAGTGTCAGGATATAAGGCCAATACACAGAAATCATTTGTATTTCTATATAACTAGTAACAAATAATTGGAATTAGAATAACAATATGGACTAGTTATGGTTTTAGTTTGTGATTAGATAATTCTCTATAAAGTCAGGGTATTATCAGACAAAATGCAGAGAAAACAGTTTTCTTCTCAATTGAATATAAAGGAAATTGTTGTCTTTCATACACACAGACACACACTTGAGTTTTTCCTTCCTTTCCTGTATAATCTGAGGATTGTGCTTTTTGGTAGTGGTTTGCTAATCCCTCTAAATAGCTCGTAATGTTAGTATTCCATAGTTTTCATTAACCACGAATTTCAGCTTTTTTTTAAACCTCTACTCAAAAAACCATACTTGGTTGTTGTTTCATCCTTTTAGCCTGGTTGGTGAAGCAGCAAGCCTAATGCAAATCCTAAATAGTGTGATGTAGATGAGAGTCTAAGACTTTAATTATATGTCATTTTATTCACAACACTCAATTCCAGGAAGGAAAAAATGGCTTTGTTGTTGTAAAAGACATATTATGTGAGTATCATTCATTGTAAACCAAAAATGATACTGTACTATAGCATAGACAACAATGGGAACTGATTTTGAAAATGTGACCTGTATGAGAAACTGAATAATAGTGAAAGTTATCAAAATGGAAAGAAGTGTTAATGTGAAATCCAGCCTTCTCAGAAATACTCTTTCCTGGCCTTTTGCTTTTGTTGCTTGTCATGCATGAATGAAAGTGCTGCACTCTCAGGGGAGCAGGAAAGCCTCTGTGTCGGTTGTTTATTTCCTTAATCCCTCCTCCTTTGTGATTTTTGATGTCAGATCTAAAATAGAAAGCCTGTAAATATAATGATTATCACATGGATAATCACCTGCATTAGGAACCGCTCTGCTTCTCTATTCTAACCCTAGCTGTTCTCCACATGTCACATTCACTCTGTGGTTGGATTTTAACTTGACTGCTTCATTAGATTTGTGAAACTCAGTACGTGGCGCCCTGGGGCAGCACAGATGGAGACTTGCTTGTTTTCTTTTCTCACTTTTACTGCGAAGGCACGCTAAAAAGTCCTTTTCAATTTAGTGTGATCAGTTCACTTGGAATTACCCTTGATATTTGGAACTTGTTTTACTATTCTGCCCACCATTTATGCCCCTTTTTTCTTCCCTGATTTCTGACCTAATGCCTTTTCTTTCTGTTTCTCCATGCAGTGAATCTGAAGACGAAAATTCTGCTTAAAATTCTTACTGGGTCAGACTGTTCCCCTGTGTTGTTTTATTTGTTTTGCTGAGAGGGAAAAATAAATGTTGTTCTATCATTGTATCTACAAACACCTTCAGATCAGAGGTTAGCTGTGGGAAAGTCTGCAGTGATGTGAGCCAGCTGCCTTCTCTAATGGAGTGACTGGGGGCACCAGCCCAAGATCAAAAGAAGGTGGGAGGAAGTCAGGAGATAAGATCTTTTTAAGCCATAGAACAAGTGCTTAGCTTTTCAGTGACAGGGCACAGCTCTGCAAACCTGTGTGAGGGGGCGCTAAGATAGAAAATTGAGTTGACTTTTCTTCAGCATGTCCTTCCTCAGTCAGAAATATGTTGGTGCTTGGAATAGTTTACAGATGTGGAAGTGTCCTACGGCCCAGTTTCCTTAAAGAATAATGATCTGACATTTATAAATGTGCCTTCTTGCAATTAGTCAGTTCTACTATACCATAACAGATCACAGTCGATAGCTTCTTACATTTGTGGGAACAGAACTGGACATTAAAAAGGCAACTTAACTATTGTGTGTGAATTTTAAGTTTTTACGTCTTAGTGCAACTTCAGTCATACAGATTCTTCATATTAACTTTGTCTTATAGTCCTCTAGGTTTCTTTTGTGCCTCTGATAAAGTTCCATGTAAATAAGTAGTTCTTGCAGGGCTTCTTAGTTGTCTTTTCCATATAAGAATTAGCTTGGTTAGTTCTTGAGTTGGACAGCTTGGAAAAGTTCTACGTTGATATCTTTTGAACTTTATCCTTTTCCTTGACATCCAGGCTAGCAAATATTATTGACTGTGTGGTATACAAGATTCTAGTGTAAGTAAATTGTCAGAGAGGCTAACCTTGCTTGCAACAATTGTCAAGATCATAATTCCATTTTTTTAAAATCTATATCAAGTAAGGTTAACTCAATCAGCCTTATGCTTCTGTAGTCAACAGCCTAAGGAGTTGTACTTTCAGCTTATCACTTTCTATTAACTTCAGTGTTCAGCTGTAATCGTCTGTTTCGACCTTTTCAAACCCTCAAAGTGGTTCTTTAAATTTATATGCTATTAGTATATTGGACCATAAGTGCATACATACTTTTCTTCCCTGTGTTTTCCTTAACATGTAGATGGTACCCAGATTTGTGCTGGAGACATTAACTGTAGTTTCTGCCTTACATGGTTTGGTGCAGCAGTCGTTTTAGTTGGATCTGCTCACTACTCAGGCTCACATCCCATCCTTCTATTAATATCTCTTGGCAAAGATAATTTTGGAGGAATGTAAGTTAAGATGTAGAGGCTCTTGACAGTTGTCTGCAGTTTTTTTTTTTTTCCATTTTCAAGGGGGAAGTGGAATGGAAAAGTAATATTGCCTCCATTTTCTGTATCAGTACTAAATGAAAATATATATGCAAAGCAGAGTGAAGAAAGGGAAAGGATTTGGTTACACAGATGTGTTTTTTGTCATTTGATAACCTATTATAAGGGCATTAGAGTATATAATAAGGTTCATCAGATTGTGCCCTTAAGATATATTTAATATCCAGAAAAATATTGTTTTAAAATTTTTAACTGTATTTTTTAAATGATGTTCAACTTCTGTTACCCTGTCATCTTATATCAAAGAGAAATGGGGGGTGGGGACTTTTTATTACAAAAATTTTCAAACAGGCCAAAAAAATAGTAATACTGAATACATCTAGATTCAGTCATTAACATTTTACCATTTTTGCTTCACTTTATTTTTTTTAAGTTTTCTAAAATAAATTACATATATCATGCCATTTTATCCCAGAATACTTCAGGATGCACCTCTAAAAATCTAGAACATTTTCCTTATGAAATCGATAATTCTTAATATTATCTAATTCCCATTTCATAATCAAATTTCTCCACTTGTCCCAAAATGTATTTTATAGCTGGTTTCTTCAAAACAGTTTCCAATTAAAATCTGTATATTGCTCCTAGTCATTTTTCCCCTGCCCACTTTATCATAACATTGACTTATTGAAGAAACCAAGCTACTTGTCCTGTATAATGTCCTGCATTATGGATTTGTTCATTTGCTTTCTCAGTGTATCATTTAACTTGTTCTCCTATCCTCTATATTTCCTGTAGACTGCAAGTTATTAAATAAAATTTTTATTAATTCATGTTAAAAACTTTATAGCTGATGCTGTGTACCTTATACTGCATCATTACAGAAGACACAGTGTTTTTGGTGATCCCATTATTAATGATAAGTGATAGGATCAATCGCTGGTCAAAGTGATGACAGCTTGATCCTTGTATTAAAGTTATACTTTGCTCCCCATGACCAGCATATGATCTTTGATACTTTGATTCCGTGAAATACCCAGTTCCCCGTCATCCTTTCACCTAATGAATTTAATATCCATTGATGATCCTTGCCTGAATAAATTTCATCAGGGATTACGAAGTGGTGGGTTTTCTGAATCTGTACATTTTTTAGCAGACGTTTTTCTCTACAGGTATTTTCTCTACGTTTTTCTGTAAGGTATTGTTTTAATTAAAAACATAACCATCAGCATCTTCCTTAGGTTTCAAATGATTTTCTTTGCTGGGGTCAAAACACCTGAACTCACAGTGACAGCTACAGTAAAAACATGTACTATATCTTATTTCAACTTCTGAAGTGTGTTGACATTATGCTGCCTTTTTTTTCATGCCAAGGTAAAAAGAAATCTTTTTTTTTTTTTTTGGTGTAAGAATAAAAATTGAACTATGTGGATATATTGAGATAATTGTGTAAAAAGAAGACTGAATGAGTTTCAAAATGGATTATTTCTTCATTACCTAGCACTTTATAATTAACTGTTCCTTTTTTTTTATTTCAGGAAGCTGCCACTTTTGCTAGAGAGCAAGGCTTTGAGGTGAGTTAACCCACAATTGTACACTAAACAGATCCTAAAGGTTTCTTCTAGCTGATAATGAAGTTCTTTTGGACAGTGATTGATGTGCTATTATACTCTCAGAGCCTCGCAGCAGTTGCCATGGAAACTTGGCAGTCGTCATGGTTTCTTTGTTCTGCCAGCACAGTGTTATGACGCACTCTGCTAGGTCTGCACCCAACATCGCCTACAGATGTTATTTATTGAATTTTGAAAAGCCTCTTGGGAAGCCAAGAGGTTGGGCACGGTTTCAAGCTGCCTCTGCAGATATGGGGCCTGTCAGTTTGTTCAGTTAAAAAGCTACCTCATTAGCTGCATTACATTTCATAAGGATTCACTGCTAAAGCAGTGGTGGAGCAAGACTAAATAGTGAAATATAATGTCATTTAAATAATTTCAACCCTACCACATGTAGATTATCATTGTGTAAATTAATTTCCAAAAGTTGTACTTAACAGTTGTTAGGAACTGATTAATTTAAATACTGTTCATATAAACTTCCTGTTTGAATCTCTTTTTTTTCTTCTCTCTTCTTTTTTTTTGATAGCATAAAACATAACACATTTTCTGAAACAAACTATTGATACTTGCTTTACTTTCCAGATAATTGATTCTGTTTTCCTCATAGAAATAGAAATATTATCTTGTCAAGATTCCAAACTCCATGTGGTTGTTGTTGGCAAAATTAAGCTAATAGACAAGACTATGTTTTTACCTACATAATATCTACCTTCCAGTCCATCATTAGTCCACACTGACTAATCTCAGCGCAGGTTAATTGATAGAGAATTCACTGAGTTGGTGAGTTTTATGACTATCATATCTATTTAGCTAGAATTACATAGAATACTGTGTTCTATACAGCAACTTGGAATGTTTCATGGTAGTAATTTTTTAACATTTAATCTGACTAGAGCTGGAACATACAGAAACTCTCTCCTTATTTGCATACTCAGTATTGTCTATCATCTACAGAAGCTGTGAGCATTGACTGGATATATTAGTAAGCTCACTTTGAACTCTTTAGAGAAAGGTGTTGTATGAAATTGTGATGGAAATGTTATTTAAATGTACAAAAGACAGATTCATTATCAAGCAACAAAGTGATACATGTGTATGTTATCCATGTCATAGGACTTGACAACCAGGCATAGGGCTTCCTTTTCTTGGAGGAAGATAGTGAGCATGTGGTATAAGTATTCTACTCTCAAGATCTTATGAAAAAAACTGTATCAGGGTATGAAACTCTGCCTCATAATGCTCAATTAATGGCAACTTTGATAGTTTCTTGGGAGTTTGCTTTTTTTGTTTTAACATATTCTCATGAATATGGGGTTGAGTCACATGAAGAAGAAGGAATAAAGATTTCCAAGTAATTTTTATCTAATTTAAGTTTCACTTTGTCATTTCCCAAACTGGCAATTGATATACAGGGCTAAGTGTAACGAAGGGAATATTCAATTTAAAAGTCAAATGTTTTGATCATGAAACTATACGTAAATGTTTTCAGCCATGTTTTAAAGTTTCACTGATGTGAAATTTCAGTATTAACAATTAATACTCTCTGTTGTTACATCAAAATTCTCCAAAGATAAAAGGCTGCAGAGTATAAATTTGTGTCCTATTTTCTGTGCTAACATTTAAAAATGTATTTTGGTTCTAGAAAATAACCAATTTTGTAGATGTTTAGAAATATAACATTATGTATAACAAATGATCATGATTCAGTAGTACCTTGATAATAATTTTTAATAGTTTATTAAACCTTACTAATTCATAGTTTTATTGCCCTCTTGAGCTACATGCTTTGTATATGCCTGGTTTAAATACAGTCTTAGCAACAAACTACTTTTTCTATTTTCTACTAACCAGCACCATATTAACCTTTCCGTTAGTTCTTACTCATTGATTCTAGAGTTGTTTCTTTTTACCATAAATCTGCCATAAATGATTACAGCATATAAACAAAGTGATGATGATTATAGTAGGATACCTTATTACCTCCTGACATAGCAAGCTGACTTAGTTGGTGATTTGACAATGATGTGTTAGATTGGTTAAAGCACACAGTGTCTTGACGTGTCCCTTCATAGGTTCCCTAAAATATTATACGCATCACAGAATCTGTAAGAGCCATGAGTAGAATACCCTGAAGTAATAAGTATTGTTAATAAAATGTAATCCATGTATGGCATGCTATCTAGAGAAACTGAATGATTTTAAAATGTCATGAAAGTTTCCTAAGTTCATTAGATAGGAATATGAAAGCATAGGTTTGAAACTTGGTATTTTTAAAGACTCAAACAAGAATAAATCACTTAACAGTTTAATGTCTATGGAAATGTGTCAGTGCTCTCAAGTGTAGTGTGACAAACTAGACAAAATCTGTCTTATTCCTCCCAACTTTAATTTTACCTCTTAATTTGGGGCATGAATGAGAGGAGAGAAATGAAAAAATTAAAAAAGAAAGGAAAGGTGAGCATTTTTTTCTTCCCACAAATCCACTGTCCTACCCTCATTTTCTGTTATAAATCCCAATCAGTTCCCAAAGCCACTGAATGTTGCCACTAGTGATCTGTCTGCTAAGAGACCGATCTAAATGCCTCTAAAAATAACCAGTGTTTATTCATCAGGAAATATCTTCAGCAGCATTGTTTATGATATTCTGATTAGCTTCTCTGCAAATTTTAGATAATCTTTCTTTAAGCAAAAAATCTTGGACTTCCCTGGTGGCACAGTGGTTGAGAGTTCGCCTGCCGATTCAGGGGACACCGGTTCGTGCCCCGGTCCGGGAAGATCCCACATGCCACGGAGCAGCTAGGCCCGTGAGCCATGGCCTCTGAGCCTGCGCGTCCGGAGCCTGTGCTCCGCAACGGGAGAGGCCACAACAGTGAGAGGCCCGCATAACGCAAAAAAAAAAAAAAAAAAAAAATCTTTAAAACGAATTGGGCAATTTTCAGTAAGAAGAGGTAGCTTAGGAGGGCACTGGAGAATGAGATAAAAACTGGAGCTGGGCAGAGCACAAAGCAGAAGAGAGAGGATTTATATATATATATATATATATATAGGTTGATGGAAAATTGCATAGTGCCCTGTTTTAAATGACAGACCTGCTAAGAATTTAAAATGACAATTCTTTGGGTAAAAAGTTTCATGAGGCCTTTTGTTATTTTGGAAAATCGGTTCAGACTGCAGTGTTTTTAAATCAACCTTATCTTGAACTGATTAAAGGTTTGTATTTTTAGAACCTAAATAAAAATAAGGTACTTAGTAACATGTTTCATTATGAAACCTTTTTAAAGCAGTATTGAAAATTGATTTAAGTTAAAGTGAAGGGCATACCTCCAAAATCTAAATAAAAAATATTTTTTATATTTTCATTCTCAGTGAAATAGAGTATATGCCAAATGATGAAGATAACTTATACCTTTTCTATTGGATCAGTTATTCAGTTTTACTCCAGGCAACAAATTTTAATTTTCTTATTTTAGATCTCTAAAATACAATACTTCTAACCATAGAGCAAATAAAGCAATCTTTTAACATTTTCCTACTTTCCCTACAGCCCAACTCTACCCAGAGGCTTCCAGGCTTGTAGTCTTTCTCTGAGCAATGACAACTCTATCATCTTATACCACTGAGAGAGGGAAGTATTGAATTGTGCTATCTAATACGCATCTACTAGCCACGTGTGGCTATTTAAATTAAAATTAAATAAAATTTAAAATTCAGTTCCTCAGTCTCTTGGCACATTAGAAGTGCATGCATACGTAGATAGGGACTACCATATTGGACAGAGCAGATATAAACATATACATCATCACAGAAAGTTCCACTGATCAGCACTGGATAGCAAGTCCAGAGAGTTTCAGGAGGTATTGATTCCCAAAGAATTCTCCAAGATTTTTCTAAGGTTCCTGTGTTCCTTACAAATACAAAGAATGCAGTGAATGATCACCAAGACTTTCTGGAAATAAGACACTAAGTCAGGTCATGCTGGCTAAGAGAGTACAATGCTGCTTCCTTAGGTGACTGAGTCCCAAATGACAACAGTTTTAAAACACTAGATTAACAGAAAGAGATACGATAGTCTTCAAATTCTCTTCATTTAATCACTTACTCATTCAACAAATATTTGCTGAGCACTGACTTTCTGCCTAACACTTTGAAAACTTGAAAAATACAAATATCTAGCTATGACAGAAAAAAGCAAAACAAACAAACAATAGGGAAACAAATTTCAAACAGAAGGAACAAGAGTACATAGGCCCACAGACACGAAAGAGCATAATGTACTGTGTACTCCAGGAACTGACAGGAGGCCAGTGTGACTGGAACGGAGTGAGTGAGGAGGAGGTAGTATGAGACAGGATGGAGGCTGACACATCATATGAACCCCGTAATTATTATAGGAGTTCCTATTTCGGAAACAAAGCAGAATACGCTGTGGTTAAGTGAGGCAATGTATGCAGACACCACAATTGGTATTCTATAAGAGTAGGTAGATTGTGACAGTATTGTTTAATATTTGTATCATCAACTTGTTAAAAATGGAATGAAGAGAATATATACTGTTTTGGTTTTTTTTTTTTTTTTTTTTTAGTTTTGCTTGTGTTGGGTCTTTGTTGCTGCGCACAGGCTTTGTCTAGTTGCAGCAAGCAGGGGCTACTCTTCGTTGTGGTGTGCGGGCTTCTCATTGCAGTGGCTTCTCTTGTTGCAGAGCATGGGCTCTAGGCGCGAGGGCTTCAGTAGTTGTGGCTCGTGGGCTCTAGAGCGCAGGCTCAGTAGTTGTGGCGCATGGGCTTAGTAGCTCCGCGACATGTGGGATCTTCCCAGACCAGGGCTCGAACCCGTGTCCCCTGCATTGGCAGGTGGATTCTTAACCACTGCGCCACCAGGGAAGTCCCGAGAATATATTTTTTAATTTGGAAAACAGTGCTAAATTTAAGGTGTGTGATCACCAGTGACAATAAAAGCATAATTGAACATTTATGAAATGATGCACAGTTTATAAAACCTTTTCTAACATATCATCGATATATTTAATATTCATACAAACCTGGTGGCTCGGGTAGGTAGGGCATGTATTGCCATATCAGTTGAACAGAAAAAATAAGCTGTATGACTTGTTCAAGGTCATGTAGCTAACAGACAATAGAGCCAGAATCAGAGCTCAGCTCTCTGAGTCTGGTACTCTTTACTATATAAACTACACTTCTTTCGTTCTCACATTCTAATGTACTGGAGGAGGAAATCACATTTCCAGTGACCTTGGAAAATGAGAAATATCTGGAAAATCAGAAGGTGAAATTCACTACAGTAAAATACATGCCAGAATAATTAATAAAAAATATCCAACAGGGCTTCCCTGGTGGCGCAGTGGTTGAGAGTCTGCCTGCCAATGTAGGGGACACGGGTTCGAGCCCTGGTCTGGGAAGATCCCACATGCCGTGGAGCAACTAGGCCCGTGAGCCACAATTACTGAGCCTGCGCGTCTGGAGCCTGTGCTCCGCAGAGAACAAGAGAGGCAGCGATAGTGAGAGGCCCGCGCACCGCGATGAAGAGTGGCCCCCCGCTTGCCACAACTAGAGAAAGCCCTCGCACAGAAACGAAGACCCAACACGGCCATAAATAAATTTAAAAAAAAAAAAAAAAAATCCAACAGTGAGAGGCCTGCGTACCACAAAAAATACATATATATATATATCATATTTAAATGCAGGATCAGCAATGACTTATGAATGTGGCATAAAATGATTTAGGATAAACATGCTCTAGTTTTTTGGTTACAACAACAGAAGGCACATTGCCAGAATTCATAGAAGCAGTATAATCTGTGGATAACGTGGAAGAGTATAATCCCTGGAGTTAGACTTTGTGGGTGCTAGTCCTGACTCCACCTCTTAGTATGCTTATGACTTTAGGAAGTTACTTAACCTCTCTGTGACTCAGTTTCCTCATCTATAAAATGGGGATATAGTAATAGTGCCTATTGCCTAGAGTGATTAAGATTTAATGAGTACTTTAGAGCTACATACACGGCTCTTGGTTTCTACATCTATGAAATAGGGATATAGTAATAATACCTACTGCCTAGAGTGGTTAAGATTTAATGAGTACTTCAGAGAGCTCATAGCTATTTATACATGGCTCATAGCTAAATTGTATGAGCTTTCTTCTACTTCTCCTTCCTTTTTTCTCTTTGTCCTCCCTTATTAGATACCATAATTGAATTCTCAATACTCAAAACTCTTGAGGCCCTTTCTAGAGATTTTGAGGCAACTTAGGATTTGACAATTTTGGAAAGTATTAAAATGATGGTAAATAGAGGATATAAATTAATATTTATGAAGTACTTGGCATATTCTAAATATTGCATTAAGCTCTTTCACTTACCTTATCTTCTTTCATCCTCACAAAAGAACATTTTTATTTTGAAACAATTTTAGATTTAGAACGTTTGCAAAAACAGTACAGAGAATTTCCAGATACCTTCACTCAGCTTCCCCTAATGTTAACATCTTACATAACCAGAATGTAATAATCAAAGTCAGGAAATTAGCATTTGTACAGGGTCAGTAACTGAACTACAGAATTTATTCTGATTTTACCAGTTTTTCCTCTAATTTCCTTTTTCTGTTCCACAGTCTAATCCAGGGTTACAGGTTGCATTTATTTGTCATATTCTCTTAGTCTCTTCCTATCAGACAGTTTGTCACTTGTTCCTTGTTCATGAATTTGATACTTTTGAAGAGTACCTGTCAGTCGTTTTGTAGAAATTTTGTAGTCGTTTTGTAGAACCTACAAAATTTAGGTTTGTCTGATGTTCTCTCATAATTAAATTGAGGTCATGCATTTTGGGCAGAAATACCACAGAGATCACCCTTCTCAGTGCATCACATCAGGGATGTAAATGATAGCCCAGTGTCTTACTGTTGGCCAAGTTAACTTTGATCACTGGGTTAAGGTGGTACTTAACCTCTGTGAAGTTACTGTTTTCCCACTGTAGTGAATAAATATCTTGGGGGCAATATTTTGAGACTGTGCAAATATCCTATTTTACCCACTAATTTTAGCATCGCTAAATTTGATCACTGGGGTGAAGGGATGTCTGTCAACTTTCTCCACTGTAACATTTCTGTTTTCCCTTTTGTAATGAATAAGTTTCTTAGGGGGAGATACTATGAGCCCATGCAAATATCCTGATTCTCTTCAGACTTTTGCCCACTGATTTTAGCATACTTCACTCCCAACATCATTTAACACAAATATTATTGTCTTAGTTTTGTAGGGAGGTTTATTTACCTGCCTGAGAGGTATATTTACCTCCTTGAGGTCACACAAATAGTAAATCCAGCTGTGTCATACTCCCTTGTAATTTCATCATTCTGTTAAGATATGTTAACCCAGGTATATGGGAGAAGAATCTACCAGGGGATAGGGGAGGAGAGGCTACAGAACTCGAAATATATATATTGTTGGGAAGACAAAATTGAGATTTTAAGAAAAGTTTTTATACGAGATGGGAATCAGCTGTTGAGGGCAAAGCAATGACTCCTCAAAGCATAGTGAGAAATTTAGATTTGGTGCACACTGACAGTGATCCAAGAGAGACAAAGGGGTTTTGTACGAACGGTGGATATCGATGCAAATATCAATAGAAAATATAGCTTAACCTTTCTGTAAAGATTTATCTTTTGTATTTGAAATGTTTGTTTCCATCTTGAATTGCCATTTTTATAAGATTTAATCTGACATAAAAAAAATTTCTTTGATTAGGATACCAAAACTACCACAAAAAATACATCTTCTCACAGCGTTGGTATAAGACAACCAAATCTCACTCTTAATTTATTCCTTATACCACCTTAAAGAAGGACCTCTACTTAAAAAATATCCAGTACATGCATAAGATTCCGCCCCCAAGATGGTAAAGTGAATCTTTCTGGCGTTTGCGTCTTACCTTTACTCAAGATGAACTGTACCCAATCATAAGCAAAAATCCTACAGCAGTAAAATATGTGTTTGATAAGGAGACTGAGAGAATATATGTAATTTTTTAGAGTATACATTTATTTGAGAGAGTGAAGACATTATTATCATAAGACATTGTCAATAACTAATAATAAGGACCCATTGTATAGCACAGGGAACTCTACTCAATACTCTGTAATGACCTATATGGGAAAAGAATTTTAAAAAGATATATGTATGTATATATAACTGATTGACTTTGCTGTACACCTGAAACTAACACAACATTGTAAATCAACTATACTCCAGTAAAAATTTAAAACACAAACAAACAGAAAAAAGACATGCATTTTGTGGGGTCCTTTCAACTGTCGTCAGTCATTTCTAATAGTCTTTCCCCTCAAACTGAGGGAATTTCTTCTCATGTTATCAGAGTTCAGGCTTAGTTCTCTTCTAAAATAAGCAACCAGAAGTGGAATAGTCAGCCTGTTTGAAAGGTCAGCAGCATTATCCAATCACAAGTGGCTATTCTTTTCAGAAACAACAGTCCTCTGGAATCATGATGTTAGGTATAGGAGAAGCTTAGGTTCATATATCATCCAGAATTTCTTAATTATTTTGGGAATAAACAGCATACAAATATTTCACTGATGACCATCATACTTTTAAAAAATCATGGTTTCTGATGTTGTCTGTAACCAGTGTGACTTGTCTGCCTTACTTACCTAAATTCTTCTGTCCTGTATCCTAATTAAATTATTTTCTTAGATATATTTCCCCACTGGTATGTGTTTCTCTCTCCATAACTGTTTGAAACTTTACACAGTGATAGAGTAAACTACCAACAAACCCCAAACCATGGGCAATTTTACAGGCCCACTAAATTCAGACATGGGTTTTTAAGTTATCTAAAATTGTTGAAAACATGATTCTGAATATCTAACCCATAGCTCAAGAGTTAGATTTCAAGACAGACATGATGTAAAACTTCACAGCCTATGTGATATGCAAAATAGCATGAAGGTTTCTAGAATTAATTTGTAATTTTTAAAACTTTATCTTTAAAAAAAGTAGTTCTTGGGCTTCCCTGGTGGCGCAGTGGCTGAGAGTCCGTCTGCCGATGCAGGGGACACGAGTTCGTGACCCGGTCCGGGAAGATCCCACATGCCACTGAGCAGCTGGGCCCGTGAGCCATGGCCGCTGAGCCTGCGCGCCCGGAGCCTGTGCTCCGCAACGGGAGAGGCCACAACAGTGAGAGGCCCGCGTACCGAAAAAAATAAATAAATAAAGTAGTTCTTCCTCTTATTTTAGTTCTTTGAAAAATTTGGCATTATAGTAACCATTATTTCCAGAATCAGCATAATTATGCTCTGTAAACCTCTAAAATAATTTAATATTACTCTTTTTACAGTCTCATTATTTGGAAATTTGAAAACTGTGTTTTTGTTGATATCAAAGAAATGTTAATTTTTAAAAATATGATAATAGTTATATGGTTATGTTTGAGTCATTACCTTTCAGAAATACATACTAAAGCATTTACATGTGACACTAGTATCTGAGATTTGCTTCAGAATAATATGAAAGGCAGGTGGATAAAGGTATATAGATGAAATAAGCGTCATCATAAATTTAAAACTGTTGCATCTTGATGGTGGGTTCCTTGAAGATTGTTATTCTATTTACTTCTGTATGTGGTTAAAATTTTAAAATAATAACTCTTAATACATTTTCAGGTCTCTCTTACTTTGAACACGAGAAGATAAATCCTTAATCTACTAATAAAATTTTAGTTTATTGTATTGGTTATGAGAATTTTTTTCCTCCTTTCTATTAATAGACTGAAGACATTAAAGAAATAGCCAAAAAGACACAGGCTCTTCCAAAGGTGAACTCAGAGAGGCAGCGAATCGTGATTTTCACTCAAGGGAGAGATGACACCATACTGGCTACAGGTACATGTGGAAACTGTGGGAGAAACCCAGTATTATGGAGATTAATCATTCTAACAAAATTCTATATTTTTTCTATTTTAATTTATTCAAAGCAATGTACTTTTTTTTTTTTTACCACCTTCATGTCTTTTACCCCATCTCACCTCCACCCCCATTCCCACCTCTGGCATCCACCAATCTGTTCTCTGTATCTATGACTTTGGGTTTTGTTGGGGTTTTTTTAATTCTTCATATAAGAGATATCATACAGTGTTTGTTTTTCCATGTCGGACTTATTTTGCTTAGCATAGTGCCCTGAATGTTCATCCATATTGTTTCAAGTGGCAGCATTTCCTTTTTTATGGCTGAATAACATTTCTGTGTGTGTGTGTGTGTGTGGGTACCACATTTTCTTTATCCATTCTGAAGTCTGTCCATCCTGAGTGTCTATCAGTGGACACTTAGTTTGTTTCCATGTCTTGGCTATTGTAAATAATACTGCAACGAACATAGGGGTGCAGATATCTCTTTGGGTTAGTGTTTTTGTTTCCTTTGGCTAATTGCTCAGAAGTAGAATTGCTGTATCATATGGTAGTTCTACTTATAATATTTTGAGGAGCCTCCATACTGTTTTTCATAGCAGCTCCATCAATTTACATACCCACCAACAGTGCACAAGGGTACCCTTTTCTCCATGTCCTTGCCAACATTTATTTCCTGTCTTTATGATGACAGCCATTCTAACAGGTATGAGGTGATACCTCAGTGCGGTTTTGATTTGTATTTTCCTGATGATTAGTTATGGTCAACACCTTTTCATGTACCTGTTGGCCATCTGTTGTCCTCTTTTGAAAAAATGTCTATTCAGATCCTCTACCCTTTTTTTTTTTTTTTTTTTTGCTGTACGCAGGCCTCTCACTGTTATGGCTTCTCCCGTTGCAGAGCACAGGCTCCGGGCGCGCAGGCTCAGCGGCCATGGCTCACGGGCCCAGCCGCTCCGCGGCATGTGGGATCTTCCCGGACCGGGGCACGACCCGTGTCCCCTGCATTGGCAGGTGGACTCTCAACCACTGCGCCACCAGGGAAGCCCCTCTACCCAGTTTTTAACTGGATTATTTGGTTTTTTGCTATTGAGTTGTATGAGTTCTTTATATATTTTGGATGTTTACCCCTTATCACGTACATGACTTGGAAATATTTTCTCCCATTCCATAGGTTGCCTTTTCATTTTATTGATGGTTTCCTTTGCTGTACAGAAGTTTTTTAGTTTGAACTCCCACTTGTTTATTATTGCTTTTTTGGCCTTTGCTTTTGTTGTGCAATCCAAAAAAATCATTGTTGATCAATGTCAAGGACTTATCCCCTTTGTTTCCTTCTAAGAGTTTTTTGGTTTCAAGTCTTACCTTCAAGTCTTTCATCCATTTTTGAGGTGATGCTTATGTATGTTGTAAGATAGTGGTTCAGTTTCATTCTTTTGCATATGGCCGTCTGGTTTTTCCAACGCCATCTATTGAAGAGACTATCCTTTCCCCATTGTATACTCCTGGCTCTTTTGTCATAAATTAATTGACCATACGTGTGTGGGTTTATTTCTGGGCTCTCTGTTTTGTTCCATTGATGTATGTGTTTGTTTTTATGCTGCAGTACTATTCTGTTTTGACTACTCTATCTTTGTAATATCGTCTGAAATCAGGAAGTGTGATGCCTCCAGCCTTGTTCTGTTTCTCAAGATTTCTTTGGCTATTCGGGGTATTTTGTGGTTCCCTACAAATTTTAGGACTGTTTGTTATATTTCTGTGAAAATATACCTTTTATTGTTTTTGTTTAACAAATACACCTATCTTCTCTCAGTAGAAAAGATTTCATTTTCAAGAACTTAATTTATTAAAATTCAGTTGAGTAAATCCACATTGATTTAGTTTATTTACTTTGATATTTTGGAGATATTTTCAGTCTAAAAATGTCTTTCTTGAAAAAAAAAGACATTTTACTTACCAAATACCTGTACTTGAATAAAATAAATTTATCTGATTATGAGCAACAGAATTCAAAAATAAGTTATTTCCTTAGAGCTTCCCTGGTGGCTAAGTGATTGAGAGTCCGCCTGCCGATGCAGGGGACACAGGTTCGTGCCCCGGTCCGGGAAGATCCCACATGCTGCGGAGCGGCTGGGCCCATGAGCCATGGCTGCTGAGCCTGCGTGTCTGGACCCTGTGCTCCGCAACGGGAGAGGCCACAACTGTGAGAGGCCTGCGTACTGCCAAAAAAAAAAAGCTACTTACTTAGTTTTAAACTTCAAGAACAAAACCTCACTTCTGTTTTTACTCGGCCATCTATTTTATAGCTCTCACATAAATGGAATAGAGGGAACTTCCCTGGTGGTCCAGTGGGTAAGACTCCGTGTTCCCAATGCAGGGGGCCCAGGTTTGATCCCTGTTCGGGGAACTATATCCCGCATGCATGCCGCAACTAAGAGTTCACATGCTGCAACTAAAAAAAAAAAAAAAAAAGATCCTGCATGCTGCAGTAAAGATCCCATGTGCCTCAACTAAGACCCAGTGCAGCCAAAATAAATAAATATATATAATTTTAATAATAAATAGAATAGGAATTTCATCTGGTAAACATTTATTGATTAAAATGAGTAATATTGTCAATATGATGCTGCCTACTACTAAAGCCAAAATACAAAACTTTAAATACTCTCTGAACCCTTAGGATTAAAACCAGTTAATTTATAATTATTATAAACAGTAGCAATTATTACCTTTATGTTTGTTCAGTACTCTGCTGAACACTGAAATTTAAGATAGACTTAAATATCTAACTGGAACATAAAATTGGTACACATCGAAGTATGAATACGACAAAGTATAATTATATTTCTTAATTATTGGTACAGAGTATATGGGTTGTATTGACTCAAAGAAGGAGATCAGTAAAGCTTGAAGAAAGAAGTTATAGTGAATATGGAGTAAATTTTTTATTGAATTAAATATATAAGCCTGAAATGGGTGAAAAAAGAAATTATTGTCAAATTGTGGGGAGAAGGAACCCTACAGTTAATTTATTTCAACTTTCTTATTTTAGAATTGTCAAAAGCAAGATTAAGAAATTTACTTAAAAAAATATGTTTCAAAATAATTCAGTGAGTGGTAAATAGTGAAGTGGGGTTATAGATGAAATGAGATTTGTCGTGAGTAAATAATTGTGGAAGCCATGTGATGGATATATGGGGGGATGGTCATTATGCTATTACTTCCACTTCTATATATGTTTAAAATTCTCCAAAATTAAAAGTATATAAAACAGAAAGAAATGTAAAAAGTAATTTTTCAGACAAAATTCGGAGATATTAAGTGGTTTTTCCCAAGACACATTGATATCCTTGCTAAGCCTTGAATTTTAGGAAGGATTTAAAGAAAAGAGGGCAGGGCTTCCCTGGTGGCGCAGTGGTTGGGAGTCTGCCTGCCGATGCAGGGGACGTGGGTTCGTGCCCCGGTCCAGGAAGATCCCACATGCCGCGGAGCAGCTGGGCCCGTGAGCCATGGCCGCTGAGCCTGCGCGTCCGGAGCCTGTGCTCCGCATCGGGAGAGGCCACACCAGTGAGAGGCCCGCGTACCGGAAAAAAAAAAAAAAGGAGGGCAGTCCAGTCAAAGAGGATCATGTGAGCAAAGGCACCAGGTAGTATATAATCTTTAATTGTTGTGACAGGAAAAGCCATGTTGTTGTTAATTTGTACAAGAAAGAAAATAAATAAGTCATGAAAAGATATCCCTTCATTGATAATAACTATCTGGATTGCCGTCTTCCTATAGTATGTGGCCTGTTCCTGTCTTAGCAATAAACACTGTTTGGAAAAGTGAAAAACATGCAGATTTCTTATAGGAACTGTTATACTGCTTTCAGATTCATAAAATGCAATTTGTTGCTCTTTATGGAGACATTTATTTTAAGGCTTTATGTATTCCAGATCTACATATTGTACAAGTGTCTTCCTCATTGTGAATTTGCACAATTTTCCCAAAATTGAAACCTTTAAAATTAGCTTCCCCTTCCTGTGACTGAATTTCCTTGTCAACTCATTTTGTTCTTTATTAAATCTATTAAACCATTCTTAGGGATGCTTACCAGCAGGAATTTATTTGCGGAAAGACGCTGGCTAATCTTTGCTGTTCCTACTATATGAAAATGAACTTAAATTAGAGGATGCACTATATCTGCAATGCATGATAAATACAAGATGGATAGAGAATCTGTTCAGCGGTGTCAGCTACAAAAGCAAACATGATAAATGTTAATGCAGTTTTGAGCCCTGGGATAAGCTATTCAATGCACAAACATAGCTGAATCTCTTTGCTATGTTGTTATTCATGGCAGCCAAATAAATGTCAATAATAAAAGAGAATTAAAGATTTTCATTTCCCAGAGGCAATCCTCTAATACGGCTTGATCTTTCATTTCATTTGTAATTCGTTCTCATGTCAGGATGCAATCATTTGCCAGGCTCTGGGTGTCATGTTAAGTCATTTAATAATGATTAAGAACATAAAAATGCTTGGCCTGTGGGGCAATTCACAGAAGAGATGCCAATTTGTTATTGTTTTTCCTCCTTTCCTCTTGAATATGGATCAGCTTTTTCCCACCTCCTAGCATAAAATACTAATGGAAGATGGGGAAGGAATGTGTCCCTTAATTTACCATAAGTGACATTCCAGAACGGCACAAGGCAGTGCTAGCACACTTATTAAAACACTAATTAGGAATTAGTGTTTTAGTTCCTTAAACCTCACTCTGTAGAGTACTTTTAAATGATCACTGCTAAGTTTGTGACATTTAGCAATAATGTAACAAAATTAGTTTCCTTGGTATTTAATTCTAGAGACCTCTCTCCTTTTGAGATACAGAGTCTGTAAACTACTTTCTCTTATTTTATAAATGTAATTCTTTGAATTTCTCTCCTATGAATTGCTTGTGAATCTAAAGCCTTTTCCACTTACCCTATTTTTTTGGTCACCTCTATTTCATTTGGGTATCCATCCTCTATTCTTGCAGCCCAGAGGTTTTGTCACATACCAGCCCAGAGGTTTTGTCCCATCACTGGTTCCTTGCTTACAGGATAATTGAGTTCTGAGCTTTTGGCGGGGTGAGGGGACCTGAGGGGGACTGGAAAGTAATGAGTAAGAGACTAGGGATGAAGGGCAGGAAGGAAAAGATGATTCTATCCATTTTGATCCTTTTAATGTTGACTAACCTGTTAGAGGAATGGGAGTCAGGTTAGGGAAATCGTTTCTGTGTCTATAAACTTTAGAAAAACTAATACTACAGATTACCTACTGGAAAGCAGCTGCTAATAAGGTCTTCATATATTAACATCTTACTATGATAAGGACTGTAGTGAAAAAAATACAGATTTTCTACATACACATGTGTAAATATATATACATATATATGTCCTTATAGGAAGTTTAAATTTCTCCAAGTTTCCGTACTAAATTTATCACTAAAAATTGGAGGAAGCAATAGGACTTTTGTTCTAAATTGAAAATAATGCATTTTACACAGTGGCTGTTACGAGACAATAAAATAGGTCCACTGAAGAATAAACTGTAGACTTTTCTGAATAATTTCAGAGTGCTTTCTGGGCTGTTTGAATTGTAATTTTGCTCAGACAGAAAAAACAGACTAGCTCAGAGGTTTTCACCTGGAAGACTGGTGCTGTTATATTAGAATCACCTAATGGGCTTTTGGTAAATAGAGCCCTTCCTTCATAAAAACACCTTCCCCTCAACCTGATACATCCCTGTGAGGAGTTAGAATATACATCCTCAAGAAGATGTCTAAGAATGGGGGTGATAGAGTCTGAGGGGAGGGGAGTGTAGGATTGTGTATTTGTTGAAAAAGCTCCCTGAGGTGATATAGCAGTGCTGTCTATGCTCCATCTCTCACGTTGAGAACCATTGGATTAGGTGATTTAATAATGTTGCTGCAAGTTCTATGATCCTATGGGATAATGGAAACAAAACCTTTTAGCAGCTAAGCATCTAGTACTTCAATAAGTCAGGCCTTTTTGAATGCTTCTCTTTCTCAATAAATCACAAAGTAACGAGGACCCATCCACAATAACAAGCAATCTACATATTACTTTATTTTTTTATTTTTTTATTTTTTTTAATTTTTGACTGCATTGGGTCTTTGTTGCTGCACGCGGGCTTTCTCTAGTTGTGGTGAGCGGGGGCTACTCTTCGTTGCACTGCAGGGGCTTCTCATTGCAGTGGTTTCTCTTGTTGCAGAGCATGGGCTCTAGGCGCATGGGCTTCAGTAGTTGTGGCGTGCAAGCTCAGTAGTTGTGGCTTGGGGGCTCTAGAGCGCAGGCTCAGTAGTTGTGGCACACGGACTTAGATGCTCTGCGGCATGTGGGATCTTCCCAGACCAGGGCTTGAACCCATGTCCCCTGCATTGGCAGGGGGATTCTTAACCACTGCGCCACCAGGGAAGCCCTACATACTACTTTAAATTGTCTCCTGCATCTGGCATGCTTGTAATTTGAGGTAGTCACATTGTAGTGTCCTTTGTCATTTCATTATGGGGTAAATAGGGTTATTGAAGTTTCTTGCCTTCATGTTCTTGAGTCCTTAAACTTGTCACCCCATTTGCTAGTTAAATTGTCATGTTCTTTGAAAACACTCAGTGCTGTCCATTACTCTCTAAGAAAAGATCAGTGTGATTTGCAATTCTGGTAGGCATAAGGCACAGAAGGTGTGCAAAAGAAAATGCAAACTCTGAAGGAAAACAATCTCAGCAGCTGGAAGAATAATGTCAGCACATCGTCACAACTCCTACTGCTACAAAATATTATTATAAATCACTTTGAAAATGTTATCTCTACTGCAGCCAAACCAATTTTAAATCATGTTCTTGTTGGCATAGGTTGGTAATGGCGTGGATGGAACAAATTAAGTAGCATTCTTTCAGAGTGTCTATGTATGGCATTCATAGAAAAAAGTTCTTACCAGATGAGGTTTTACAGAATATATATCAATATTTCGTAACTATGAATATAAACAAGTAAGTTATTAACTCATATCCCATTTTTAGATTTTTGTAACCATAAAAGACAAAGTCCTTTAATTAGCCAAGAGGTCGAACATAATTTAGAAGGACATATATGGAACTGTCACATTCCTGACAAAGTAATATCTTTGGGGCATGGTATGTGTGGTTTAGTGATCTCATGCCTGTCAAGAAATGAGACTTCTTTCAACTCCCACCTTTCTATCAAAGCTAGAAAGCAAAATGGGAGACAGCCTACACTAGGCAAATGTTAGCCTTATTATAGCATTTATTTTTGGAAGGACCTTTATTCAGATTTATTGAGGTATAGATTACATATAGTAAAATGCAGATATATTTTACCAAATAACGTGTAACCACCATAATCAAAATATAGAATATTTTGTATGGTTTATTTTGAAATATAGTATGGATACAAAATTGGTACAAATTTTCACTATGTCAACACACCCGTGCCAACTGCCACCAGATCAAGTAATAGAACACTTCTGGCACTTTAGAAGCCACCTCTTGTGCTCCCCTCCTAATCATTACCCCCACCAAATGTACTTATTATTTTGGCTTCTGCTGCTAACAATTTGTTGTGCTTCTTTTTAAAATAGAATCACCCAGTATATAGACTTTTTATCTTGATCTGTCCCCATAATTTTTTAAGCAGTACCTTACTTTTGACAACATAAGATGCTCTAGGCTCTTGTATTTACCTACCTCGGTCCAAGAATCGACTACTTCTTCAAATAACCCCGGTTCCTTTTATTAGCAAATGGTATTTAGAAACCCAGATCTGGGTGCTAGATATGTTCATTGCTACTTGAGAATCATTGCTTCTAGGCCCTCTTACAAATAGGTTGACAATATATGTATGTTTAACAACTCATGAATCTATACCTATCTATATTTATTCCTATATCTATCTGTCCATTTATATATTTAAATTCCATGAGTTCAAACTGATACCTTTGATTCCAGTCCAACAGGAGAGTTCATTCTAGCCTTCTCCCTTTCCTTATTTATAACTTCCTCTGACGTTGAAGTTCTGGTTTTCATTATGTAAGATACATTTACTATTTGTTCTGTCTTAAAGTAGTTTTGAATTGCTTACCCATACCCTTGTATGAAACATATTTCCTTAATGTACAGTGTTAGATTATAGTCCTTTTTGTCTTTGGCCCTACAGTATCTAGTCAAAATACTGTTATCCAAAAGTAACTTTGTTAGTTCTTTTATTCTATCCACTTCATGTGGTTACATTATTTATTTGTAATGCAGTTATATTCATTTGTTAGAGTTTGTATTCCATTTTGGTTTCCTTTCATATCTGTGTTGGTTTTTTTAATAATTAAAATTCACTCTTTATGGTGTCAAGTTCTCTGTGTTTTGACAAATGCATACGTTTATGTAACCACCACCATAGTTATAATTCAGAAGGGTTCCGTTTTTCAGTTCCAGTTTTCCAAAGTGATGGTACCAGTTTATACTCCCACCAGTAGCATATAGAATGGCTTTTTCCCCCCACAACTTCACCAGCGTTTGCTGCTATCCACCTTTTTAGTTTTGTCATTCTGGTGAGTATCTCATTGTGCTTTTAACTGGAATTTTCCTATTGTAATGAGGTGGGACACCTTTTCACCTGCTTCTTAACATTTGTATATCTTCTTTTGTTGAAGTCTTTTTTTTTTTTTTTGGCTGCGTTGGGTCTTCATTGCTGCACGCCGGCTTTCTCTAGTTGCAGTGAGCCAGGGCTACTCTTCGTTGCCGTATGCGGACTTCTCATTGCAATGGCTTCTGTTGTTGCCGAGCACGGTCTCTGGGTGCATAGGCTTCAGTAGTTGTGGCATGCGGTCTCAGTAGTTGTGGCTCGTGGGCTCTAGGGCGCAGGCTTGGTAGTTGTGGTGCAGGGGCTTAGCTGAGCATGTGGGATCTTCCCAGACCAGGGCTCAAACCCGTGTCCCCTGCACTGGCAGGTGGATTCTTAACCACTGCGCCACCAGGAAAGCCCTGAAGTCTTTTGCTCTTATTAGATTGTCTTATTGATTATAATTCTTCTTACAGTCAGCATGCAAGTCTTGTTACAAAAGCCTTTAATTTTAATATAGTCCAATTTATAATGTTTTCTCCTGTGGGTGATAACTTTTCATGTTCTTTGAAGAAAATCTTTGCATATGCCAAGCTTATGAAGATATTTTCCTATTCTCTTTTTCTATAATTTTTATTTATTTATTTTTTTATCTAGATCCATAGTCCATCTAGAATTAGAATCAATTTTTATATACGGTGTGGACTAGAGGGCATGATTCATTTATTTTGTGCATATGAGTAACCAGTTGACCCATCATCATTTATTAAAAGGAACATCCTTTTCCTAACTGCACTGAATTGGTACCTTTGTCACATTTCAAGTGACCTTATATCTGTGTCCCTTTTTCGAGACTTTATTCCATTGTTCTCTTTATTCTTGTACCAGTTTACACTGTCATTTTCTGTTTATAATCAGCCTTTTTATCTGGTAATGTGAGCTTTCTAATTTTGTTCTTCAGAATTGTCCTGGTTCTTCTTGGCCCTTTGCATTTCTAGGTAAATTCCAGAATCAACTTGTTGTCACCACCCCCAGAGTTTGTTTTTTTTTTTCCAAATCCTTAATAGAATTTTTATTGAGATTATATTGAATCTGCATTTCAATTGGAGAGAATTGACATCTTTATAATATTTTAGTCTTATTCTTTGAATAAGAGGTTTATATAATATTTCCATTTTCTCTGACTGCTTTTTGGAATTTCTCTTTGACTTTAACTTTGTATTTGGTTTTGGTGTTCCTTGTATTTATCCTGCTGGGGGTTTTAGTGTTCCTTGAATCTATGGTTGACGACTCTTAACAGTTTTGGAAAATTCTCAGTAATTATCTCTTTAGATACCGCATCCCTGATTTTCCAATTGGAGACCAATTACACATATCTTAGGCCTTTTTTATTGTGTCCCATATATCTTTTATGCCTTTTTTGTATTTTTTATTTTTTTTGTATTTTTTGTATTATTTTTTGTATTTTTTTAGCTTCAGCTTGTGTGTTTTGCGGTGACCTAGCATTTAGTTCACTAATCCTCTCTTTTTCGCTTTGTCCCATCTGTTGAGTTCCTTATTTCAGTAATCACATTCTTCTTTTTCTAAATTATTTGATTCTTTTTTATTGATCCCAGTTTTATAGTGTAATCCTCTACCTTCTCATTAATTTTTCAAACATATTAATCACTGTAATAGTAAATTGCATGTCCAGAAACTATAATGTCTCAGTCATCTGTTGGTCTGTTTCTTTTGTTCCTAATAAATTATAGCATTTCTGTTGGTGATACTGTTTTCCTGTAGAAGGCAGCTAGAGTAAAGCTAGATCAAAAACTGAACTAGCTCAAGGTTTTGTTGCAGGTTTTATAAGATTCGATCTACTTCTGTATTTTTTTTCCCACTCCTGAAATGCTGTCTCTCTCCTGAAATCTCACCTGAAATCCTGGCATATTTACTAGGGTCCCTACTCATTGGTAGGTTCTCTTTGCACCATATAACTGCCAAAAAATTACTCTGCCTTTTAGAGGTCTTCTGCTTAGTATCTTGGCCTTTTGTCCTGCTGCCTTACAAATTTGGCAAACACCTCAAAGGAGAAAACCCCTGAGAATAAGGCTTACTCCACTGTGTTCCCCTTCAGGATCACGCCACTTCAATTCTGATTGCCTTGGCAGCCTGAAACTCCAGTTTTTGTCTCACCAGCCCTGGAGACTGCCAAAAGCTCTGTTGGCTTTGCTGCCTCTTAGCAAGAGCCAATTGCCTAGATTCTCAACCTCTCACCCAGCACCAAGAATTTGCAGGTCAACTTTTAGCACGTTAGCCTAGGTCTTTAAGGTTCTCTTTTCTCAGAGATCTTGTCCCATCAAGTCTTGGCTTCATTTATTGTTTTAAATTTTTTTTTTTTAATTTTTGCAACTTTTCTAGCTGTTTATGGTGTAGGAGTTGGTTTATTACAAGCAGTAGCATTAGAGCCTAAATTAAAGTCCTTAGTCAATATTTTTTATTATAAAATAGAAAAATATATGGTCCTGGAAAGTTAAGTGGGCTTAGCTATTTGTTATATAAGGTTGTTAGCTGATTTAGCAATACTACCCTCCATAATTCACTTTGAGAACTGCCAGATTAGGTAGAGACGAAAACAGCTGGATTAGAACCCAGCCTCTTGAATCTCAGTCTAGTCTAATCTGTTCTATACCATGCTGCCTCATTTGTTTACAGCAGTGGTTCTCAACTAGGAACAGTTTTTCTCCTCACTTTTGGTTGTCACAATGGGATAGGTGGTGGAGGGTGGGGGAATTCCACTAGCATCTAATGGATAGAGGCCAGAGATGACACTACACATCCTATAATGCACAGGACAGTCACTCACAACAAAGAATCATCTGACCCAAAATATAAATAGCATCAAGATTGGAAAACCCCTGGCTTACAGTGTACCTCAGAATGTATATTTAAAGGATCACTGTCTACTTCCCCATTACACATTTAACCATAAGATCAATACCAATAGACTTTAGTAGGATAAATCTTCTTGTAGGAATACATCCAGGGGCCCCTTGATCGAAGAAAGCATCCATGTATGATCTAGTCCATACTTGGTTAACTGTGTTTTTAGAACTTCTTCCAAATAATCTCCAATTCTAAGACTTCTCTTTAAGTAGAATATCTTAAGAGCTGGAAAACATTATGATGAAGAGGTGGGTATACATATCATAAATTCATTTTGTATATGTGAATGGGTATCTAGATGATAGCTGTGTTTACCTACACATTTATAGTTAGATAGACAGACTTTAGCTTTAATGGTTCTTAGAGAATGTATCCATCATGTTTTAAAACTCCATATAATCAATTTCTATAATTGAAAGCTCTTAAAAATATACAAATGGATATTTATCTAAGAGGTATATTACCAAATATTTTTCAGAATAATTATTGTTTGTATCCAGTGAGTGATTTTTCTGAAATTCAGTTAGACACCAAAATTCATTTTTCAGAGCATTACAACTTGGTGGCAAAATTTTATTTTGGCTGAATCACTGCATGCAAGTTTTTGGCTCAGATAAAAATCTTTGGAGGTGTAGCAGATAAGTATGATTCAGATAATTGAACAGCTAAAATTTTCCTTAGTTAAAAGGAATAAATTGTTTGCACACTGAATATGAAAAGCTACTTAAATGAAGACTTAAATATTGCCTTATTCCTTTTATTAGGATAAAGACAGTTTATCCCAATTAAACTTCTTTAGAAGCTCACATCATTTTTGATTTATTCATTTTTAAAGTAGCCCTGTAGAAGCCAGCATTCCTGAGGACTTACCCCTTTGTTTAATCTTGGTCCATAACGTTTATTTAGATTTTCTCTGCTTCTACTAAACTATTTTAAGTTCTTATGTCTAGAGCTTTTCTGGCTCAATAAACAATCAAGTCTCAAGAAAATGGCCTAGTTTTTTGTCAAATTAATTATTTCACACTTAGCCGTCTATTTAATTTACTCATCGTAATAAATTTAGCCCATACTCTTAATGATTTGCTTTGGTCCTAGAATTCCACCCATACTCACCTATAACAAAGGGGAAATTTTTAAAAATGCTTTTTGAATAAGCAATACATTCACATGGTTCAGAATTCAAAAAGTACAATAATTAGGGCTGTTCAGCTGTCCAGTACTTGTGAGGAAATAGGCAGTTATTCATTATTATGGTAACCATACAACTTGTCATCAAAACGTAGATACTTTTAGAAGTGAAAGAGGGTGCTATTAATTGTAATAGGACTATCGTGGGCAAACCAGTCTGTGTGGTCATGGGAGTCATTATAGATATTTAAACAAAGGTATTTAGTAAAATGAATTATTGTATTGGTTGACATTTTGAACTGTGTTAATTTCTAACATTTCTTCCAACTCACAGATTTTTGATCATGTGCTAAGAATATGCCAGATAATATAGAACTTAAGCCTGCGAATCTATAAGTGCAGGCAGGACAAGTTGGAGAAGCAAGACACCGATAGATAAAACATAAAGTAACAGTACAAATGAATTCAAGTCAGTGTGGTTTTATTGAGTGCCTTCTATATGTCGAAAATTGTAGTTATGTAAGACAAAAACTCCTTTTCTTAAAATCTAGGAGAGACATAACCCACTAATACAGTATGAGAAGTGGTATACAATTTTTATGAACTAATTTATATAGGATAACAGAAGGAAGAAAAAGTTGGGGAAAGTTTCACAAAGGAAGTGATGTTTGAATTAGGCTTTGAAGAATACTTACAATTTTGGCAAGTTGAGATTACAAAAGAATGTAAGTTAATGGAATAATAAGATCGAAAGGCAAAGAAGCCTGAAAGGGTATGATGTATCACAAAGAAAGTCACATATAGGGGAGAGGGGTGTGGATGAGCATGAAATGGTAAGTTGTAATAGGCCTTTGAATGCTGTGCTGCACAGTAAAGTGCTTCAAGTACATACTGAGAAGGAAGAGATCATTTGGGTTGAGAAACATTTTGTGGTCAATAAAAGAAAGGAACTATACTTACACTTGTTTATAAAGCTCTTTTTCAGAGGGATCAACAAATACTAAAGATGAAGTTTTTTTTTTTTATTAAATGCCAAAGAATAAAAGCTGCAATAATCCCTCTAAAAAGTATTAGTGATGAACAATCCCATGAGGTTAGAGTGAGACAAATTTGATAGGGTTAGAAAAATTGTAGAGAAAAGGAGCTATATATAAACTGTGGTGAAAGCACTAGGGAAAACGCCTTAGAAAATTAATGAAGATTGGTTTGGTTTAAAGATGATAAACAGAGACTAATGCAAAAGGCTAATGAATTCAGTCATGGAGAAAGTTTATACTAAAGTGCTTTCAAATAGAATTGCTGCTGGCCTGGTTTTTATTAAGCATTTTTTTCCGTTAAATTAAGGGGAAAATTTAAGTAACCCATTAATAAAATTTGCAGTTGATACTAAATTAGGAGATACTGTAGCTGTTAATAAAATTATGGAAATTCTGATAATAATTATTGGAAGTTGGGTACAGAAGTTCAAAATAGTGTCTAAAATAAGATAAAATATATTCATCCCATTTTTAAACCCACATGGAAGCAGCAGCTAGCATTTGAGAAATGTCTCCATTTCCAGGAGATATTCCTGGTTTAAGGGTTTTAAGAACTGAATGGTAGAGTCACCTAAAATGTAGAGCTGTAGGACTATGTCATCACTAAAGAGTCTACGTTTATAAGATGTATAATGTGGGCTTCCCTGGTGGCGCAGTGGTTGAGAGTCCGCCTGCCAATGCAGGGGACGCGGGTTCGTGTCCTGGTCCAGGAAGATCCCACATGCGGAGCGGCTGGGCCCATGAGCCATGGCCGCTGAGCCTGCGCGTCCAGAGCCTGTGCTCCACAACAGGAGAGGCCACAACAGTGAGAGGCCCGCGTACCGCAAAAAAAAAAAAACTTAACCCAGATGAGGCAGATGTTGAGATAGGATGTCCTGGTTACAGGGGTTGGTAACAAATCTGGTGTCAAGTCAGCTTAAGTACAGTCTCCACAGGAGTACAACAACCTGAGGAATTCTGGTATAAACACACCAAGATATTATGTGCGCTAGCAGTGGTAGTGGGAAAATGGAAAAAGCTCTTTCTCAGGAGGAAATCAGTGTCATTCAGAGAAGTCTATTTTTATATAAAAGGAGCTGTATTGGTCTTACAAAAAGAAAGGTTGCCAGGAGCCGGCAAGCACTAAAATGCCTAGCAAACACCTTGGAGTGAAAGGAGTCTAGTTTTAGAA
Organism: Leucopleurus acutus; assembly: GCF_964270905.1. NCBI lineage: Eukaryota > Metazoa > Chordata > Mammalia > Artiodactyla > Delphinidae > Leucopleurus > Leucopleurus acutus. The sequence goes on along the minus strand of NC_139156.1, from coordinate 58,228,634 downwards.
GATGGAGACTAAACTGTTAGGAAGGATACTACTCAGGGCTAAGGATAGGGAATCTAGACTGCAGCTCAGTCCAGTTCCTAAGATTGACTGGTACAGAAGACAACTTATTAAGATAGAACAAAGCTTTGTGGTCACAGTTGGGCCACCACAGCTTACATCTGAATGTCTAAAGTTATTCCATGCCCTACTCTTGGTAAGTATCCTGCCCTTATTAGGATTAGCTTAGAGTTGGTGCCCAACTCTGCAAGTGCAGCCTGAACTATAAAGAACTAGGAAAGATATAAGCAGGGCAAAATGAAGAAGGAGCCCATGCAAGTGAAATCAGGACTTAAAATGTCAACAGATAAGGTATCTGAACATGTCATGGCAGAAAGCAAGTTGCAACTTGTTTTAACTACTACAATGCTAAATTGAAGACTGCTATGTGTAACCTACTGTGCTGGGGTAATATTGGAAACAAAGGTGTACGGCCCTCACTTCAGAGCTTGTACTTAAGTAAGGCAGGTGAGATATACACTAGAAAACAGAATAAGAAAAAATTATGTGAATTTTATCCAAAAATGTGCTGTAGAAATAATGCAAGCATGAATTCACTTTACACTAGTGATCAGGGAAATGATATATTCTAAAAGGGACATGTAAACTAGTTTGTGGAATATCAGTAAGATTTTGATGCAAATAAGAACTAGAAACGATCTTAGAGATCATCTGGTACATCTTAGAAATTTGAAAAATAATTGTGACCCACTGCTGGTGGGAGAAATCTTGTACAGCTTTCCTGGAAGACAGCTTGAAAATACATATCACAGACCTTAAAAAAATGCATAACTTTGACTCAGTAACTTTACTTACAGGAATTAATTCTATGGAATAATTTAGCATATACAACAGAGATTTACACACAAGGATGTTTGTAACAGCATTGGTCTTAATTTTTAAATTTTTTTTAACTTCTCATTTTGCAACAGCAAAGTTGTAAAAATAGTAGAGATTTTCCATATATCCTTCACCCAGCTTTCCTAAACATTAACATTTTATATAATCAAAGTACAATTATCAAAACCAGGAAATTAATATTAATATACTATTAATAAAGCTACAGGCCTTATTTATATGTTGCCAGTTATTACTGATGTTCTTTTTTCTGGCCTAAGATACAATCCAAGATGCCACATTGCATTAGTCATTAGTCATTTCCTCTTATTCTCTTACAGTTTGGCATAGTTTTTCAGTTTTTTTCTTTGTCTTTCGTAACTTTGACACTCTTAAAAAAGTACTGCCCAGTTATTTTGTAGAATGTCTCTCAATTTGGGTTTGACTAATGATTCCTCAAGATAAAATTCAGGTTATGCCTTTTTAGTCAAGAATACCTCACAAATAATATCTTGCTCTTCTCAGTGCATCATATCAGGAGGCATACGATATCAATTTGCCTCTTTGGTGGTGACATTAACTTTGATCACTTGGTTAAGGTGGTACCTCTCACGTTTCTCCATTATAAATTAGTGTTTTTCCCTTCTTAATGAAGAAAATATTTTGTGGGGAGACACTTTGATATTGTGTCTTTCATCTTTTCCCCCCCTCTCAATATACTTTTGCCTTCAAATTTTAACATCCATTGATTGATCAATAATAATTATTACTGTGGTGTCAGCCAGATAGTGATTTTCTGTTTTTATTATTCCTCATGCTTTATTAATTGGAATTCTGTCATCAGAAAGAGCATACTCTTCTCCCCATTTATTTGTTGACTCATTTACTTATTTATATCAGCATGGACTTACAGAGATTTATTTTATTCTATGGATGCACATTCATTACTGTCATTTTTTGTTGCTCAGATAGTCCTAGATTTGGCCATTGGAAGTACCTTCAGGTTGACTCTTGTGCCCTTTTGACATGCTCCTATCGTCTTTATTTCCTTATGTTCTGACACAATATGTTCCAAGATCATCTTGTACTTACCCTGCCCTACCCATGGAATCAGCCATTTCTCTAAAAAGCCTTGGATCCTTTTATTGGCACTGGCCATTCTCATTTCTACTGGATTGTCTTTATTTATAGATTTCTGTGGGTGAGATTAGGAAATATATGAATGTATAAACACATCTATCTATATCTATTTCTATATCTGTGTGTATGGATTTGCAAAATATGAGTTCATACTGATGTTGCCTGCCTACTCCAATCCAACACCACAGAGTTCCCCCCACATCCTGGTTAATGTTAACATTTTTATGGTATATGAAAAGTTACCATGACTACATACATACTCAGTGAAGTGTCACTCTCCACTCATTCCTTCTTCTGCGTTCCCATTTTCCCTCTCTTTCATACTTTTTCCACCCACCTCTTGTAGGCAACCGAACTCACTAGTTTCTGACTTATTCTTCCTGTATTTCATCTTTTTTTTCCTAATAGCTTTATTGAGATAGAATTCATATAACATACAGTTTACTCATTTAAAATGTGTAATTCAGTTTTGCAGGTATATTTACAGAGTTGTGCAACCATCACTACAATCAATTTTAGAACGTTTTCATCACCCCAAAAGATACCGTTTTACCTCAGTTCCTCCAACCTCTCCCAGCCCTAGGCAACTACTAACCTCTCTATATATGCCTTTTGTTTTTTGAATTTTGAATTTATTGATATATCCATATGGCAGAAATTGACTTACTCATAAAAGTGTTTTTATTAACATAGAAAGATATACACAATATATTCGTGTATATTTTTCCGTAAATCTTTAAATAAATTTATGTTTTCAATATATAATATTTTCACACAATATGCTCTCTTTTGTATCGGTCCTCTTTCATTTAGTATAATATTTTCAAGGTTCATCCATGTTATAGCATCTGTCAGTACTTCATTCTTTTTTATTGCTATGGCATATTAGTTTCCTAGGGCTGCCATAACAAATTACCACAAACTGGATGACTTAAAACAACAGAAATTTATTCTCTCACAGTTCTGAAGCATAGCAGTCTCCATATATCAGCATATAGAGCAATAAAGATATTAGCGGGACCATGTTCCCACTTAAGACTGTAGGGAAGAATCCTTTCTTGCCTCTTCCTAGCTTCAGGTAGCTCCTGGCAATCAATCCTCGGCATTGCTGACATTTCTTGGCTTGTAGCTGAGTCACTCCAGTCTCTGCTTCTGTCTTCACATGGACTTCTTGTATGTATCTATGTCCTCATCTCTTATTAAAAGGATACCAGTTATTGCATTTTGGACCTACTCTAATCTAGTATGACCTCATTTTAATGAATTATATCTGCAAAGACCTTATTTCCAGATAAGGTTACAGTCTGAGGTTCCAGGTGAATGTGAATTTTGGGGGGACACTATTCAACCCACTTGTATATGAATTTACCACATTTTATTTATCCATTCACCAGTTGATGGACATTTCATTCTTATGTTTCTTTATGCCCAAAGGAACAGATACATCAGTGTTTTCTTTTTTCCCCTTCTTTTTATTTGAAAGGTGGCACCCTATTAATACTCCTTTGCACTTTGCTTTTTTCACTGAGTAATATAACCTGGAAGTTGCTCCATATTACTTTACAGAGGTCTTACTCATTATAGTCAGACCCAAAACAGTGGATACTGACTTCCATCTTAGGCAGAGTAGGAATAGCTCCTATCAAACCAGTCCTTTCTCAGGTAGCAATTATAACTCTGGGCAAAATATTAGAAAAGCAAATACTGGGAGATACTAGAAAACAGTGAAAATCAGGCAGAAACTGAAATGAAAGACATGTAGTCTTATAGACTTTAAGAGCAGAGAAAGAGTTTGGGGTGACCACATCAGGTAGAAAGTGAGCAATTCCTGAAAGGAATTTTTCTTTCAGGAAAAGAAATTCCTGAAAGGAGAGAACCATAGAAAATGAGCCTGAAACTCTGCATAAAGACCCTGCCCAAATCTCTGTATGATCCCTGAATTACACATATACAAAGTAGTTTTCTAGCAGCCCAGCTAAGGCTAAAAGAACTGAATGACGATTTCTGTTGTTGTCTATTGCTGGGGCCAGGAGTTCAGAATTTGAGTCTAGCCAAGTTTAACTGCCTACTTTTAAAAAAATTAATTCTCTTCACAGGTACACAATTGACTAGTCTCTACAACAGAGGTCAGCCAACTTTTTTCTAAAGGGTGCAAGAGTAAATATTTTAGAATTGCATGCCTTGTGGTCTCAGTTGCAACTACTCACCTATGCCATTGTAATGCAAAACCATCCATAGGCAATACATAAACAAATGGACATGGGTGCATTCCACTAAAACTTTATTTACAAAAGCAAATGACTGGCCCTCTGGTTGTAGGTTGCCAACCACTGTTCCACAACATCTCGTTCACAATATTCAGGATATAATCTAAAATTACAAGATTTAAAAAGAAACATGCATACTGGGACTTCCCTGGTGGTCCAGTGGTTAAGGCTCTGCGCTTCCATTGTAGGGGACACAAGTTCAATCCCTGGTCGGGGAACTAAGATCCTGCATGCCGCATGGTATGGCCAAAAAAAAAAAAAGAATCATGCATATGAAGAACAAAGCAATCAGTGGAGACCAGCTCTGAAATGACCCTGATATATCAATAGAATTAGCAGACAAGAGGTTTTTTTGTTTTTTCTTTGTTTATTTGTTTTGGCTACGTTGGGTCTTCAATGCTGCGCACGGGCCTTCTCTAGTTTTGGCTAGTGGTGGCTACTCTTTGCTGTGGTGCGCTGACTTCTGTCATTGCAGTGGCTTCTCTTGTTGCGAAGCACGGGCTCTAGGCGCGCGGGCTTCAGTAGCTGTGGCGTGTGGGCTCAGTAGTTGTGGCTCACAGGCTCTAGAGTGCAGGCTCAGTAGTTGTGGCGCATGGGCTTAGTTGCTTGGCGGCATGTGGGATCTTCCTGGACCAGGGCTCAAACCCATGTCCCCTGCATTAGCAGGTGGATTCTTAACCACTGTGCCACCAGGGAAGCCCCCAGACAAGAGATTTAAAGGAAATGTTTTAACTGTGTACTCCAAGATGTAAAGTAAAATATGCTTATATGAATGAACAATTCGAAAATCTGCAGAGATATAGAAACTTAAAAAAATAGAAATTCTAGAGCTGAAAATACAACTTCTGAAATTAAAAATTCACTAGCTGCTCTTTGAGCAGTTTAGAGATGATAAAAGAGCTAGCAACCTTCAATCTAGATCTATAGAAATTATCAAGTCTGGGGAACAGAGAGAAAAAAGATTGAAACAGAATGAATAGAGCTTCTGTAACCTGTGGGACAATATCAGAGGGCCTAATGTATGTGTAATTGGAGTCCCAGAAGGAAGGACGAGAGAGAATGGGGCAGGAGAAATATTTGATGAAATAATGGCGGAAAGTTGCCTAATTCTGATCAAAGACATGAAATTATGGATTTGGGAAGCTCAATGTGTACCACGAACAGAATAAATACAAAGAAAACCACAGCTAAACATATTATAATTAAACTACTGAAAACAAAAGGTAAAGAGAAGATATTAAAAGCTGCCAGAGCAAAATAGCACATTACATACAAGGGAGACATTATATGAATAACTGAAGATTTCTCATCAAAAGCACTGAAGGTCAAAAGAGAGTGGAACATTTTTCAAGAGCTCAAAAAAACCTGCCAACCCAGAATTTTTCTTCAAGGATGAAGGTGGAATAAAGTCATTTTTATGTAAACAAAAGACTACATACTATGTGAATCCATATATAGAAGAAGAAGATAGAAGTCAGGTTACCTTAAGAGGGAATTATTAATTGCAGGAAGGGAATGTTTCCACATAACATGCCACCCCACAAATTAGTAGCTTGAAAGAAAAGCAGTTTTATTTTCTCATGATTCTGCAATCAAGGTTATGCTCAGATGGGCAGTTCTTCTACTGGTCGTGACAGTAGTCACTTGAATGACTACATTCAGCTAGTGTGTTGGCTGCAGGCTGGATTCATTAGGGATAACTAGAACCCTCTCTCTCTTTCCATTTAGTCTTAGAATCAGTATGTCCAGGGTCAGGCTTACAGTTCAAACCCTTTTTATGTATGTGTTATACCTCAGTAAAAAGTTTACTTTCAAATGGGGTGCAAACAGTAGAGAAATAATGTTAAAAGAATAATGTAGCAAAAATAGAGACTACAGAATATTCCAGAGAATACAAGTACTTTTTATCTGACTAGTGTAAAGTTTTTGTAAGGAAAATTAATAGAAGATACAGAAAAAAACCTTAAGTTTATGTTAGTTAGATTTGAATGGGTCTGATTAGAAAGGATGTGAGAAGCTATTAAAGGGTTTTGAGCAGAGGAATAATGTGATCAGAACAGTAGTTTAGTAGATATAATTTCATGCTAGTGTATAAAATCAACTGGAGAAGGGAGAGGTTATAATCATGCAGACTTATTTGGGAGCAGCAATTAAGAGGTGCACCAGTAAGAATTTGAACTAGAATGATGGAAAGTTAATGGGAAAGAAAGTAATAGAATTTATTTGTTCCATATACAGGGATTGAGAACCTACTGTGTTCCAGGCACTGGATAAGGAGCTCACAATATATGAAATACAGGTGTAGAGAACTAATCACAGTTTGTTGTAATAAGAGTTTTAATGGATGAATGTTGGGACTTCTCTGTTGGTCCGGTGGCTACGACTCCATGTTCCCAATGCAGGGGGCCCGGGTTCAATCCCTGGTCAGGGAACTAGACCCCACATGCCGCAACTAAGAGTTTGCATGCCGCAACTAAAGATCCCACATGCCGCAACGAAGATCCCGAGTACTGCACCTAAGACCCGGCATAGCCAAATAAATAAATATTTTTTTTTTAAGTAGATGAGTGTATAACGTGTTAAGGACCCAAGAAGATGGAGCAACTAATTGTATGGAAGAGTCTAAGAAGTGCTTTATGTAAGATTAAACGTTAGATGAGTATTTGAAGTTTGCTAGGCAAAGAAGAGTAGAGCATCATGGCATTGAGGACATGGTTCAGTATGTCTGTGTATGGAAGCTAAGCATAGGTACAAGAAGCTAGAAAGATAAAGAAGGATCACATCGCTAAAGGCAGAAGGTGTCATGAAAGAAGGTTTAATAGAAATTAGTGACAACATAAGTAAGCAAAAATTACCCTAAGGTTTTAAATTTAAGTGACTAGAAAAATGGTATCGATAATACAAATAAATGGGAACTCAGTGTTAAGAATTATATAATCTATAGATATTTTTCATCTGAGTGGACCCTGGAATACCCAGAGGGTATTTTTTAATGTATGTTTGAACACTAAATGTGTTTCATCAGTGAAGTTCTTAATATCGTATGCTCATCATAGGTTATTAAAGCCAATCAACAACCTAGAATTGATTCTTAACCATTGGCACAGTTTTCTTCAAAATTACAATCTGTAAAATAAAAGAAAATTCACCTGAATTTTTCTTAACTCAGAAGAAAAGAAATAGGTTAACTGAATAAGAAACAGAACTGTTAGGAATGTTCCAAAGGTTTGGTTTTAAATTATCAAATTAATTCCTCTTTCATTTGTTTTAAAATACTGTTGTTTCAAGAACCACCAATTATCAGCTAATGCTAGATGTATAATTATGTGTTAATGTATGACAAGGTTGGCAGTCTCCACAGAAGACTGGCACTTAGCTGATGATTGAAGCTGCTGTTGGTCCAATGAATCTGTAGCTCAGAAATTTTCCTAGAAGTAACCTCTGTTGTTCAAATTACATCCATTTTTTGAGACACAACCCACTGACTACAGGCATTATTACCTGAATTATTACAAAGTAATTGATTAGATATCTAAATCAAACTTTGACACTATAGATCCATATGAGTGGTTGTCTGAGAACTAGGGGACAGGAAAAGGTAGGAGCTTACTAAGAAAAACACAAGGGAATTTTTGGAAGTAATGGATATGTTCATTATCTTGACTGTGGTGATGGCTCCATGCGTGTATACATCCTACAAACTTAAGTTACACACTTAAGTATGTGCAGTTTGTTGTGTGTCAGTCTGTTACCTACCTAAGTCTTGGACTTTTTAATCAATAGAAATTGATAAGAGGCCAGACGAGAAATTCAGGCAAGGCTTTATTGGTAGTCATACTGCAGCACAAGGGAATGAAAACAAGTTGCCTTGCTCACTCCCCTATGTGGGGGTGAGTTGGTCCCTTAAATGGAGTGAGAGTAGGGGCAGGTTGGTGGGTGGGGCCTGAGGGGTGGCTTAGGTGGTCTGCCCACCCCCTTGGTGATGCTGTGTGCAGGGATCATGCACAGTATGCTGCTTTTTCTCTGGCACCTCAGAAGTAGCAGTTGGGGCTTTGCCTTTTTGTATCTTGTTCATAATTTGCCCCAACTGCACATTTGTGCAGTTATTTTTAGTCCCTTATAGTTTCTTTGTATTCTTTTGCTCTGGGAGACGTTTGTCCAGGTACACACACTCCAGTAAAGGGTCCCAGGACTCAAGTCCCAGCCTGTCTCAAATCATGCCTCAGTATAGCTGTTATTAAAGGAAATAAATTTAATCTTAGAATAGTCAGGTAAAATATTTTGGGTCCTGCACCATTATTCATATAAAAAAGATCTAGCCATTTTTAAATGTATATACACAATTTGAACAAATCTAGGTTACCTGAGTTATAATGAATTGAGTGTAGTGATTTTTAACCAGAGTCTTAAGAGTAATACACTTATATAGATTTGTGTATGTGTATTTGTGAATCTGTGCTGATTCTGGATGATTTTTTTTTTTCTTTGAGAATTGGTGACTGTGGATTGAATGTTAAAGATGTTAAATTGGCTTTTAAGCAGATTTTACAATACATCAGTACCACCTTAGTTTGAGTATTTTTTCCTTGTGAGAGATGCAGAAAGATCAATGTCTCAGGTGCCCCAGATCATAATAAATATTTTTAGTAATACTTTTCTTTACCTTTGTACACTTTTAATAATGAGCTTTAAAAAAAAATCAGACTATTAATGGCTTTCTGACAGTGTCATCCTGGCTGTGGTTGAGACCAATGTGAACTCTAATTTTTAAAGGTTAATTCTATAGGTAGAACACAGATTTGCTAGAAGACATAAGGACTTGGATAAAAGATCAAATTAGGATATGTGATATAAGAGGATCTTTTAAAAGAATTGCTATTTGATGCTTGGAATGTGTTCAGTCAGATGCCTTTATAATATTGCTAAAGCATAAACAGGTGAACGTATTCATATCCTTTAATACAGTAATTTCAATTCTTGGAATTTAAATAATCAAAATAGGAGCATCTATATGTGAAGATATTTATGTTGTTTTTATGTATCATAGTAGAAATTAAAAGAAACCTTGGTGGAACAGATAAAGTACGTTACTTACTGGATACTACCATTAAAAATAATGCAGCAATTTGAGATTATCCTTATGTATTGTGTTAGATAAAAAATGAACCAATGCAAAGCGTTCGTTCATTTTGTGAAACTTCATTACTTAAAATTTGAGGACTTTTCTATAGTATGCAAAAATCAGAATATAAATTTGCCTGCCACTACAATCAAAACAGCAAGAGTGATTATGGTGGGGGGTAAGATGATAAATACTGTGTGTTTTCCATATCTTATTTTATATATTTTTTAAATTATCAGTTGTTTTTAAAAGAACACATGCCTTTTAATTAAGTGTACAAATTTAGCTACACTAAAGTAATATAGACTACTAGTGGCTGAAGCTCTGGGGTTTCATTAGTACAGTAATGACTTAATTAACAAATCCTCTATGAACAAAACCTCTTTCCCCGAGACTGGCCTTGGTGCAGCAGGCATGGGGGAAGGATCAATTTTCTCTGAGTTAGATTGGTGGCAGCAGGGACTAATGAGGCAGGGCCTTGAAAGTGGCTCTCTCTCAGATCTAACTCCTCAGGGGTTGGCTAGAGCTGATGCTAAGGGCACTGCTGTACTCCTGGGACCTACACAGCCTGGTTACCCAGGTGTTAAGAAAACAATTTCTGTGCCAAGACCATATGTGGCTTTTAAGAGACTCGGCAGGACTCTTAATTTAGGCAGAGCATTCCTAGTGTGGAACGAGTAGGCTAGAAAATAGCAAAGAGGGAATCCCATGTACTAGGAAGCTTCCACCTGTCTTCTGTGTGCTCAGTGTACTGCTTTTTTGATACCCTGGGCTTCATTTTATTCAACTATAAAATGAAAGGGCTGACTAGAAAATCTCTACTGTATCTTTCAGTTCTGATGGTCTTTATGTCCAGAGTGTTCTAATGGTCTATGTGTCTAGATCCGGAGTCAGCAATCTTTCTGCAAAGGGCCAAATAGTAAATATTTTCAGCTTTGCAGGACATACGATCTCAGTCGTAGCTGTTCAGCTCTGCCTCTAGTATGAAAGCAGCCATATGTAAGAATACGTAACCAAATAGGTCTGGCTGTGTTCCAGTAAAACTTTATTTACAAAAATAGGCAGCTAGCTAGATTTGGCCCATAAGCCATAGTTGGACAACCTCTGGTCTAGATATTAATGTAATGGAGGTATTAAAAGAATTCTTAGGGGGATATGATATAAATCTTATTTCAGAGGGACCATTCTCTCAGACTTTTTACTTTTAAAGGTTAGTCAAACATAAAATGATATTTCAGGGAATTCCCTGGTGGCCTACTGGTTAGGATTCCGGGCTTTCACTGTAGTGGCCTGGGTTCAATCCCTGGTTGGGAACTGAGATCCTGTAAGCCTCACAGTGTTGCCAAAAAATACATTAATTAAATAAAATAAACTGATATTTCAAAGTCAGGGTTTAGCAGCATGGAGAGAAGGATAAAAATACCCTGTCACCAAACTATTATAGTAAATTCTCTGCAATAGAGGAATCCTGTCATTCCCAATTAAGGAAGAAATGGTGTCTGCAACACTTGTGACTAGATTCTTTCAAGTCTCCAAAACTGTGAGCCTAGTAGGAGAGAAGTTCAATGACCTGTTAATTTTGTTTCTTATAAAATAGGCTAAATCATGCCTTTCATGGTAGTGTGGGCTTCAGACCGTGTGTGTGTGTGTGTGTGTGTGTGTGTGTGTGTGTGTGTGTGTGTGTGTGTGTGTGTGTGTGTTTCCAGAAAAGGGCAACTGCCATGCTAGGCAGGCTTCAGGTCTCCATCTGTCTTGGGTTGGGCTTATGTCTTGGTCTTAAGTTACCAGGATTCTTTTTTTTTTTTTTTTTTTTAACCAGGATTCTAATATGGAGATCAGACTGTCATCACTTTGGAGACCTTTGTTAGTTCTCCCACTTCAGGCCTCATCCAGTGTCCTTTGTCTAGAACATTTATAGCAAACTTTACTTTGTTTGCTATAACAACAAAGCAATCGTAGTTTGGGTTAATTAATTCAGGCCTATTATTACATAAAGGAATCAGCACAGTGACACTTTACCTGCCTAGGGAAGTCTAAAACATTCTTGTTAGCCAGCTTGCTTTCATCTAAGCACTTTCTGGGATCTTTTACTTTCTAAGCTTTAGAGCATTAACTCCTTACTGGCCTATCCCACTAAACAGAGCAGAACTGACATATTCTTTCAGTTACAGCTTGTCCAGAGTGAGCAGTTCTACCATCCCAGCGTGGGGACAACTATAGCCGCTACTTTAATGCAGCAGTTTTCAAAGTGTGGACCAATTGGAGGTCTCCAAGATTCTCCAAAGCGTCTCTTCCATGAAATCAAAACTATTTCACAATAATACTAAGATATTGTTTGCCTTTATGACTCAATTTCAGTGAAGTTTCCCAGAGCATGCATAATATGTAACATAGCAACAGATTGATTACTAAAGCAGATATGAAAATCCTGCTGTCTTTTATTAAACCAGACATTAACGAGATTAGCAAAAATGCAAATGCCACTTTTTTCAATAATATTTTTGTTTTGAATATATTATTATTTTTATAAAAATATGTTAAAATGTAATAGGTCTATTAGTAAATATTTTTCAGTTCTCTTTTTAAATTTCTAATACAGTAAATATAAATATAACTCACATAAAGAAAGGCAATTTGGGGTCCTGAATCTTTAAAAGTATTTCAGGGGTCTTAGAACCAAAAAGTGTGAGAACTCCTACCCTAATGTAATACCCTTAGTTGCAATGCTCTCATCTCATGGTTACTGATAACACCCTCAGCATATTCCCATACGTAAAATATCCACTGAAATTCCCCCATTCAGAGAACAGATGTTAACAATTTAGTGCTTATCCTTCCAGACATCTTTCTACTGAGTGCTTGCATGCCCACAGTATATAATTTTACATATATAGGATTATACTGTACTTTTCCAGACATTTTCTCATGAGACAGTTCAGTTTAAATTTTCTCCCTGTTAGCTCTCTGAATTCTTATAAAATCCTAATGTCTTAAAAAGGGCATAAGGATCATCTTATCTCATTCCCAACTCAATTCAAGAATCCTCTCTAAAACATTCACTGCCTAGCAGATTATTCATTTTGGTTTTATAAACCCTAAATTGTTAGAAAGTTTTTCCTTCTGTTGAACAGATATTTACCTTCTTATAACTTCTCTTCATTGGTCCTAATTTCACTTTCAGAAACTATGTAGAATCCTTCTTATCCATCTTCACCATGTCTCTTTCTGGATGCTTTCTTCTGACCTATCTTCCAGTTCACTAATTCTTTTCTAAGCTGCATCTAATTCTCTATTAAACATATTCATTGAATTCTTATTTTCAGTTTCCATTTAAACTTATCAAATTCTTGATTTCAATTTCTATTTTTTATAGTTTATAGTCCTCTACTAAAATTCTCAGCTTAGTTTTTAACTCATGATCAGTAAGTATAGTTATTTCAGAGTTGCTGTTTGATAAGTTCAATATTTGGAACCACTTCGGGGTACTTTCTGTTGTATGATTTCTGCTGGTTTTAATTTCTTGCTTGCCTCCATATATTACTATTTTTTATTGTGTGTGAGACATTGTACTTGGAAAATTCTTTGTAGAAATAATTTGAGGCATAGGATGATTCATGTTTTCTTTTGGCAGGCACAGGAACACCAGCATACTAGAATCATCGTGATCTAAGTTCAGGAACTTAGAATGATTGGAAGCCAAGCCACAGTTCATTGCCTAGGCTTATCTACCCCCTGTATATCCTTAAGCCTAGCTGCCATCCTTTGGGTTCCAAACTTAAGATGAAGAGGTTTTACCAGAGCCATCTCTCTTGACAGGTTCTAGATTCCAAATTTTGTCCTCCCAGCAATATCAAACATCAGACTCACCTCCCTGGTCTCTCTCATCCCTTATGTCCTACCCTGGTAATTCTTCATTCTTTTGTTAGGCCATCACTACCTTCAAGCACATTTTTTGTTTTGTTTTGTTTTTTGTTTTTTTTTGCGGTACGCGGGCCTCTCACTGTTGTGGCCTCTCCCGTTGCGGAGCACAGGCTCCGGATGCGCAGGCTCAGTGGCCATGGCTCACGGGCCCAGCTGCTCCGTGGCATGTGGGATCTTCCCGGACCAGGGCACGAACCCGTGTCCCCTGCATCGGCAGGCAGACTCTCAACCACTGTGCCACCAGGGAAGCCCAAGCACATTTTTTAAAGATACATTTTGTCTAGACGTTCTACTTGTTCTTGATGAGATGGTTGGTACGAATTACTTAGTCTACTGTTATCAAAGCCCCTAGAACCTACTTAAATTCATATTAATATTTCTCTATCTTTCTGGGTTGCTTAGGAAGCTGTTAGGGAGCAGGCATAACCCTAAAAGGGCATCCTTATAGACACATTTTACCATCTGTACCACATTTATCCAGGAGCTCTTTAAGAGCACATATTGAATGTTTGGTCTGATACTGCATTTCGGTTCAGACAAACTGGAGGTATTATCAAATTCAAATAAGCAGTTATTCTATAGCTTTCATCTCATAATTTTGAATTTTGTTAAGATTAATGATTGCAGTGCTATCCTTTTTCTATATTACCTGGGTTTATTACCCAGGTTAGGCTAAGGCAGCAGCCTAACAAATAACCCTCAAAGTCTTAATGACATTCAGTAATAGATATTTTTTTCTCTTGCATTCTTTTTCTTCACTGTACATGAGGCCCTACTCCATGTCTTCTTCTTTCTAGGACCAACACTGAAGGGCAGCCCTAATCAGGAGCATGCTAGTTGTATTCGAGGGGTAAAGACTTAATGAAAGAACTACACAGTAGTTCTTATATCTCTTGTATCACTTCCTCTCACATATCATTAGCTGAAGCAAGTCATGTGGCCAAACCTGATAATAATCAGGTAGGAAGTACAGTCCTTATTAACGGAATATAGTTCTCTCGAGGGAATGAGCCCAGTAAAGAGGAGCAGTGAATACAGTGTACCTGCGTCCCCATTTTACTTCACAGGTTTATATTCTAGTCTTCTTGAAATAAAACTAATGGTCTCGTTATAATTTAGGATTTAAACCACTAAAAACAAAAAAGTCAAAACAAACTATTGCTTAAACCTTGAATTAAGGTAAAGAATTGGGTTTGTTTTAAAAATCACTCAAATTGCCCTTCTTTAAAACATTAATTCCATGTATGCACAGTTTCTTTCATCTGGTGTTTCTCTAAATTCCTTTATCCCATCTCTTATCCCACTAGTGATAAAGGAATTTGCTCTTTGGGGAGTTAAATCTTTAATATTGACCTCTAGGTATTACTCGCAGCCCAGTTGTTTTCTGTTTTGTATTACACCTTCATTAGCACTAAATTTTGTATACTAGCTTTTCTAAGATTTTTATTTTAACATTTTTTTAAAAACCTTAAATTACATTCTTCCCATTTATTTGCACTTCTTCACTCTTCTAATTGTTTCATTGTCCACCCACCAAAGATACATTTACTATCTCTTATTTTTTCATTCATCATATATGCTCATAAATTCTAAATTCAGAGATTCTCAGTTCTCCCTTACAGTTATGGTGTTTTTCTAGTTGTTCTCCTGTTACTGTTCAAAATGTTTTTGGAATGTATTGGGATTTTCTTCATTGTTTGAGGTTCATTAGCATGTTCTTTTATTTTCATGCATCAGAGCAATTCCTACTATATTTGTATGGGATCTCATATAATTTTTTTAATGAGCAAAATTAAAGATTTTATTATTCCTTATTCTAAAACGTAATATTTATTTAACAGTGAGATGAAAATACAGGTTTTATGAAATATAATTCCTGTGTCAAAAAGCTGTTAAGTGCTGCCACTGTTTTGTGACCCCCTGAGTGATGTCTGCTCTCTTTGTATTAAGTCTAATAGTAATTGATCCCAAATAAAATCATGAAATTCCCTTTTGTTAGCTTTAGAAATGCATTGATGAGTACCTTGTTTGATGGGATAAAAGCTTCAATCACTGATGCCCCCACCTGAGTGGTTAATTCCAAAATATTATTTGTCTGACGCATTGTTGTCAGTGACAACTGAACAAGAACTTTTAGGAGCAGTTGGCTGTCCAATAATCACAAATTTCAAGGCTATGCAAATGGTGCCAGTTCAGCCCAGCTCTTTTCTCTATTATCATATCAATTGAGTCAGTTCATAGTAGACAAAGCAAGGTTATGGGAACCACCTAGAGCATCATGCACCATTTAACATCAATGCAGCATATAAGAACATCTGCAACTTCAATCTTATTAACAGAGGATAGAATGGAAGGCAATAAACAGCTTTCTTCACCATTTAATTGCAAAATAGTATTTCCTAATGTTTGCATTGTTTATCAACAGGAACTTCATCAATAATTGTATAATTATGGTTGCCTAGATTACATAGGCAACCCTCATGCATCTTGTCATTTATTACAGAGAGGTCTGAATTTAATCTGAATTTGAACACACGATTCAAGACTAATAATATAAGTCCTTTGAAATGTGAGTTGCATGATACAGATATTTTGTGAAGTAAGAGAATGGCAGTTTATGATTCCTCAGTCACTTTGGGGATTAAGTTAACACAGAGAAAAGACTGAAAGGCAGTGAAAAATGAGGGGAAGCCACTAGTTAGATTCAAACATAGATCCATTGAACATGAAAGTAGGTTATGTGCTTTAGAATTAATCACGAGTAATTAGATGTTTGCTTTAGGCCAAAATTGGGCTGAATTAAAACAGAATTGTTATGCTGGGGTCTTCCCCTCAGTTTCTATGCTTAAAGGGAGAAAATGGCAGAAAACGACAAGTATACTGGAAAAAAACTATGGTGGCCAAAGTTAGAAATTGTAAATGCAGAGGAAAGGCTTGACGTATCTGTTCAGTCTTTGCCTTTATTGCTCTTTGAAGCCAGATAACATCACTACTCCTAACCAGCAAAATGTTAGTGTTTGCAGCAAGCGGCCAAGTGCATTCTTCAGGCTCTGTGGAAGCAGAGTTTCTTTTGACACACAGTGCAAAATAGCCAAGAAAAATGAGAGGAAATAATATAAGTTCAGTAACAGTTATTGGTATGGTCATTGGGAGTTGTCTCATAATAAAACAGGAGTAGGAAAATGTAAAAAATAAGGGATGCATTTAAAGTAGATGAGGCAAGGGGCTGGTCTGAAAAGTTTGTGTCTTTTAAACATGAAAATCTCATACTTTTACTTAAGTTTATTTTGTATTTAAGGAAAACCTGAGGCCTGTTCATGAAATTGTGTTTGAAACATTTCAATATTTAGAATATTTTCTCCCCCTGATTAGTCTGTATTTATACCTTTAATAATTCTCCATTCATTTTCTAGCAGCAAATTTTTCTTCCCTTCTCAGATTTTTTTTTTTTAAGATCACATAAGGAAGAAAAAAAATCTACTATAGTAAGGTACCCACAGATTAGAGGAAGATATAGTGTTTCTGTCCCCTTTTTTGCTGGTTCTGAGTGTAGTGAACATAGCAGAAGCTTTCTTAACATGATAGTTGATCTATCATTGCTTCCATCTGAGGGATACCAAGAACTGGTTTGTTGGAGGTAATTGTTTGACCTGTAATTACTTAACATTATGCCTAAAGACTTTTTAAAAAGTAATTACAGCCTCTACTGTAAACTTGAAAAAGTTCTAGCTCTGCAGAATAAGAGTGGATATTTTGTATACATACATACATACATGCATATATATATATATATGTGTCTCTCACTTAAATACCTCAGGAAAAACATTTTTCTAGGCTGGGGGCTTTGCATAAATGGGCAGTACCAATTATGACACATGCACACCTTTCCTTTAAAGAACTTATAGGCAAACATTATTCAGGAGCCTTTTCTAGGAGCTGTTTATCAAAACTGCTATGATAATAACTTTGTCCTAATGAGTCCCAGTCTCTGTTTAGGGAGTAATCGATAAACTGCAAATTAATGTTCCATAATTCACATTACAATGCACATGTAATTATTTGAGATGAGGCAAACCCTGTGCATTTAATTTACAACTATAATTAAGTAAACTCATTTGATACTAATTAGGTGAGCCTAAAAGGATCATAGGTTTGTATATTTAATTATCAAAGTACAATCAGCAACCAGTTTCTGAAAAGCTTTCCTAGCTTGAGCTCAGCATTGATCTTTGCCCACCCACACTACAATTTTATCTTCTTGGACCTTCAGTAAATTAAAATGCATGGTGAATCCTGGAGAATCTACTTGGTGAGTTAGCTTTTTTGGTAATTAGATTTGTAATTCACCATCTGAAAAAATGGCTTGAATATAAAGAAGCTTTATGTCTGATAAATCAGTTCATCAGAAATGAGGGAGAAATTAAGACATTTCCCATTAAACAAAAGCTAAAGGAGTTCATTACTGGTAGACCTGCCCTATAAGAAATCCTTCAGGCTGAAAAGGATGCTGGACAGTAACTCAAAGCCATATAAAGAAATAATGCTAGTAAAGGTAACTACATAGGTAATTGTAATAGCCAGTGTTCTTGTATTTTTTATTTCTAACTCCTCTTTTATTTCATAGATGATTTAAAAGACAAATACATTAAACAATAATTATAAATATATGTTAATGGACATACCTGCATAAAGATATAATTTATAACAACATAAAGGGGAAAGGAGCAATATAGAAGCAGAGGTTTTGTATGTTGTTGAAGCCAATTTGGTTTCAATTCAAATTAGATTGTTATATATTGAAAATGTTAATTATAATCCCTGTGGTACCCACTAAGAAAATATTTGAGGAATACAGAAGTTTTCTCTGTTTTGTTAAAATAGTATATAAAAATTAGTTTGTCAGAAAATATACCTGTTTGCTAGCTTAGAAGTCTTTTAAATTCTACTGTCAATCACCAAGTATTTACTGCATACCTAATATAATGGGCTTTCTGCTAGGTTTCAATAATTATCTCCATTTCTTCCCACTAAACGTGTAAACATATAATCAAGAAAGAAGCTTTATATGATGTCTCCAGTGACTTCCTAGTCTTGGAATATGCTAGATAAAATGTTATTTCTTAGCTGCATTTATGCTGTAAAGAATGTGAAAGCTTGTGCCCATGACTTTCCCTAAAGGTGTAAAAGATGTTTCTATCTCCAACCTTTAAAACCAAGGGACCTGGATGTAAGGAGTAGAAGGCACCTGTATGATCCAGTATATGTTCCCTTCACTCTTAAAGTATTTAGGGTATTGCCATTACTATCAGAAATTGTGAACCTTACCCGCAGACACTCAAATTCTAAGCTTTCAGAATGTGCTAACCAGAACGTGAGGGTTTTTCCCTTTCCTTATCAGCAGCCACTATAGTAAAATAGAAGGTAATTGCGGACGCTTATGTTGCTCACATAGAACATTTACTTACATGATCTAAAATAAGATATTAAAATAGATGAGCAAATTGATATCTGGCCTGTGAGGCCGTCGTTGCTTCTTTTATTTCTTTGGGGATACGAGTGCAATTTGTCAGTACATTAAAACAGAAGATTTTTTTTTTAATAGCAAGGCCCAAGTTTCTTCTGTCCAGATGTAAACAATGTCAGGAGTTCACACGCTATACAATTAATGACACCAGCCTTGCTGCAGTGACATCTATGCCTGACCAGTTTGTATCTTGTCTCTGGGTCATCTGAGGAAGTATAAATAGTATTGTGGACTATGAACAGGCCAAGTCTAGCAGGTACCATTTACATGGACTAGAGTATAAATAGTATCCTCTGAAGCTGTACTTGTGGTGTTCTTTTTTTTTTTTTTTTTTTTTTTTTGCAGTACACGGACCTCTCACTGTTGTGGCCTCTCCAATTGCTCCAGACACGCAGGGTCAGCGGCCATGGCTCACGGGCCCAGCCGCTCTGCGGCACGTGGGATCCTCCCGGACCGGGGCACGAACCCGTGTCCCCTGCATCAGCAGGCGGACTCTCAACAACTGCGCCACCAGGGAAGCCCTGTGGTGTTCTTAAATTGAATTATCTCTCATCTTCTTCCAGTCTCAGAAACAAAGATACTGATTTTTATATCGTTTGAAGAACTATTTGCTAGTTCAACATAACTAGTAAAGTATAAAGATTTGACACCTAATGGCTTCTGTTCTATCCCCTCATGGTAACAGTAATTTGGTGGATTCAGAAGAGTAGTAGACATTTAGAATGATACTTTGGAGAGGGGAATGGAAGCACCAACTAGGGATTATTAGTAGGATTAGTTCTGAGAGGAATTAACAGTAATTGGCACAGTATTGGATGACAAACACCAGCCCATTTGGAAACAGGATCTTCATCATTTTTTAATAGGGTTGTGCCATTCTTCTTAATCTACTGATGGGTATGAGTGTGATCCTTAAACTATTCCTGCAACTTTTCAAAAATCTGATGCTGCAAATTCTGTTCATAAAGAACAGTGAGGAGTACAACCAAGCTTTAAAAGCAATGTAAAATATTGTAATTGATGGGGCTTCCCTGGTGGCGCAGTGGTTGAGAGTCCGCCTGCCGATGCAGGGGACACAGGTTCATGCCCCGGTCCGGGAAGATCCCACATGCCACGGAGCGGCTGGGCCCGTGAGCCATGGCCGCTGAGCCTGTGCGTCCGGAGCATGTGCTCCGCAATGGTAGAGGCCACAACAGTGAGAGGCCCATGTACCACAAAAAAAAAAAAAAAATATATATATATATATATATATATATATATATATATATATATAGTAATTGAGAGGTTTTTTTAAACAGGTAATTAACCATACATTTATACCTTTTAATCTACTTTTAAGTGCAAGGGAGATTGGCAAATGACTCAGTAAAGAAAAGCGTCCTGTTTAAATTGGATAAAATGGTTGTTTACTAGTGTTTATCACTGTACTCCAAGTAGTCAACTGATCTGTTAATCCAGTTTAGTTTACTAGACAATAAATAGTACTCATAACTTTTATCAGTGTTTGTCAGGGGTCCCTCTGAAATGACTCCATACTTTGGGGAACTTTAATCTTATTGTATAGTATAGACTGTTTAAAATTTTTTTTTCTTTCTTCATATACCTATGACATTACCTTGAGGCATTATCATCCCTGCAAACCAGATTGCACTAAACACCAGTGATATTTCAGCAATGCTTTCTTGCTCTAAGACTTCTAATCCATAATGAGAAAAAAGGAGCCATTGGTCCTCTTATATCTGATGCAGCTTTTCATTTGTAAACTAAATAACATTTGCCATTGCCACCATCAACAATTCAAACAGAAATCTTACCAATAGAGAGCCCATGATTAGAAGTAGTGGCATCAATAGCTTAATCTTTAATAACAGAGAACAACTTTGTACATGCATATCCATTTTTAAAATCTTTATTGTTGGGACTTCCCTGGCGGTGCAGTGGATAAGAATCTGCCTGCCAGTTCAGGGGACACGGATTCGAGCCCTGGTCCAGGAAGATCCTGCTTTGCCGCGGAGTAACTAAGCCTGTGTGCCACAACTACTGAGCCTGCGCTCTAGAGCCTGCGAGCCACAACTACTGAGCCCGCATGCTGCAACTACTGAAGCTTGCGCACCTAGAGCCCGTGCTCCACAAGAGAAGCCACCTCAATGAGAAGCCCGCGTACTGCAACGAGTAGCTCCCGCTCGCTGCAACTAGAGAAAGCCAGCACGCAACAATGAAGACTCAACGTAGCCAAAAATAAATAAATAAAATTAATTAATTTTTTAAAAAACGGGCTTCCCTGGTGGCATAGTGGTTAAGAATCCACCAGCCAATGCGGGAGACATGGGTTCGAGCCCTGGTCCAGGAAGATCCCACATGCCGCGGAGCACCTAAGCCCGTGTGCCACAACTACTGAGCCTGTGCTCTAGAGCCTGCGAGCCACAACTACTGAGCCTGCATGGCCACAAATACTGAAGTCTGCACACCTAGAGCCTATGCTCCACAACAAGAGAAGCCACCACATTGAGAAGCCCACACACTGAAACAAAGAGTAGCCCCCGCTCACCGCAACTAGAGAAAGCCCACGCACAGCAACAAAGACCCAACGCAACCAAAAATAAATAAATAAATAAATTTATTTAAAAAAAAAAAAATGCCTTCAGAAGGAGCAGTTTTAAGTAAGACCTGGTCGCCTATACCCAGAAATCTTATTTTAAGATTAATAATATTCTTGTCCATTTATTCATTAAATGCTTACTACGTGCCAACCTTTGTCCTAAGTGCCTTACATGTATTAACTGACTTAATGTTTGCAAAAACTCTATGAGATAATTACAATTTTTGCCCCCATCTTACACATGACAAATTGAGGCATAGAGAGTTTAACTTGGTTATGAGCTAGTAAATCGGAATTTACTAGTAATCGGGACTATGAACCCAAGAGTCTTGTTCATATTCTTAATCACAATGTTATACTGCCTCTGTTCTTTATGGAGTATTAATTTACTTAATTTAGTCAAATTTAGTTATCAGTACAGGGCTTAAAAGGGGAATTTAAATGTCAGTAAACTGTTACATACTGTTCAATCAAAATCTGTTTTTTTCCATTATCACCTTTTTTCTGGAAAAAATGGTGGCAACATTGCTCAAATGGCAGCTTTGGAATTATATTTTACTTCTCTCTCATTCTTTTTGTCCCAAAGTCCTACTTTGCTTTGGGACCCTGGGTAGTTGACAGCCTCCGTGAGCTTCAATGTCTTCATTTATATAATCAGGTCAATAACACCTAACTCATGTGATTGCAGTGAGAATACATGAGATAAAGTATATAGAGCACTTGGTACAGTACCTGGCTCATAGTAAGTATTTGAATATCGCTTTTTGCTCAGAAACTGCAGTTGCATCCCATTTGCTTCATGTATCAAGTCCAAACATTTGTCGGGCTTTCAAGGCCTCCCTAGAGATAGCTGGACCCCACCCATCTTGCGTTATTTCTGGCCTTACCTGACATTTAAACATCCTTCTTTCTCTATGCCTCCTGGGATATATATCTTTCTTTTCCTCTCCTTTTCACTATCCACATCAAAACCCAGCTTTAAGTTCAATCTTCTCCATGAAACCATCACCAGTTAATTAAACTCACATTGTTCCTTTCCTCCTTTGAGCTCCTGTTGCAGCTATAAATATTACATTGTTAATATTTCACAAATTCTTCCACATATGCTAGATTTCTCTTTCCAACTAGATTCTTAAGTTCCTTGGGAAGACAGACCATATCTTAATAATTCTCCTTTATCTGCTTCCAAAGGATCTAGCAGAAAATTAAGAGCTCATAGTGAGTGTTCAACAAGTACTTATTGCCTGATTGAAGATAATAAGCTCCTGGGCTTCCCTGGTGGCGCAATGGTTAAGAATCCGCCTGCCAGTGCAGGGGACACAGGTTTGAGCCCTGGTCCGGGAAGATCCCACATGCCACGGAGCAACTAAGCCTGTGTGCCACAACTACTGAGCCTGCACTCTAGAGCCCGCGAGCCACAACTGCTGAGCCCGTGTGCTGCAACTACTGAAGCCCGCATGCATAGAGGCTGTGCTCTGAAACAAGAGAAGCCATCACAATGAGAAGCCCGCACCTGCAACAAAGAGTAGCCCCCGCTCACCGCAACTAGAGAAAGCCTGCATGCAGCAGCAAAGACCCAGTGCAGCCAAAAATAAATTAAATTAAATTAAATTAAATTTTTAAAAATATAATAAGCTCCTAAAAACACCTTATAGAATTGTATAGGGCTTTATATTTGACAGGGTGCTTTTATTAATATTTATGCTTAATCCATATAATAGTCACTGAAAATAGCTAAAGCAAGAATTATCATCATTTTCTGAGCAGCAAAACAGTTTAAGTTACAGTGTGACTTGCATAAGGTCTCTTGGTAAGTAGCATCTTAGACTCCGTTCCCAACTCCCACCATTCAGTCCATTCTCTGTAAGGCTGCCAGAACAATCTCTTTTGAAAATGGGATCGTGTCACTCCTCTCTTTAAAACCTTCCAGTGGTTTCCCTTTTTATTAAATAGAATGAAATTCTACCAGCTCTTCCCCCCGACACCCCACCCACACACACACACACACACACACACACACAAATTTGATCTCCACATACTCACTGTACTCTAGTTACAGTGGCCTTCTTAACCTTGAACAGGCCTAGCTCACAAAGCTTGTTGCTAGCCCAGGTCCTCTGCACTTGAATATTCCACCCCTGGATCTTCATATGGCTGGCTCCTTCTTGCTATTGAAGTCTCAATTCAAACATCACCTCCTCAGTGAGGAAGTAACACCCATCTAAATTAACCCTCCTGCCCAGTCATACTTTATCATCTGTTTCCTTCATGGCATTTATTGTTATCTCAAATTATCTTCTTCATTTTTGTGTTAGTTATATATTATCCATCCTCACTAGAATGTAGATCCTGTGAGAGCAGGGTTTTTGTTTGTCCTATTCACATCTGTATTCTCCTTCCCTGACAGAGGTCCTGACACATGATAAGCTCTTAATAAGTATTTGTTGAATAAAGTAGCTGAACAAAAACCAGACTCAAACTGTGGGTCTTTTGAGTTCTAATCCGGTTTACTTGCCATCATTCCGTTTATTCTGCCTTTCATGAAAGCACTTATACTTTTGGAACTACAATAAGAACTGATGTTCAGAATAATGACATTAATATGTGCTGTAGGATTCTCTATTATCAAAGAAAATTTTCATTGAGTTCAATAAACTAATTAAAGCAAGGATGTCATGGTATGTTATTATATTAGTACATTTAGAAAGATTTCCAACTAAAAAGACTTTCTGCTTTTTCTTTAGTTAACCAGAAAATTAAATTAACCCAGAGCTCTTCATTTCCCCCAAAAGTCCTTGTTAATTAGGATTGTTCTATAAATCTCTATTATTAGCAGAATTTGTCATCTGTTTCATTATCCTGTTTATTAGGGCAGTCTGAGCAGGGTGTCTTTGCTCATATCCTGATATGTGTATCCAATGAAAAGAAAAAGCATTTCCTGGATTCTCTTTTTTTTCCCTATTCTGTGACACAGGCATATTTCATGCTGTTTGCATAACAACTTAATTTCCTTGTGTCAGTTCCCAGTATAAAGTAGGAATGATATTCTTAACTTGGCTATTAAGTAAAATAATTAAATTTAGAGTCTACTTAAAATAAAAGCATTAGTGCTTTGAAACATTGTTTGTGATAACAGAAGATTGAAAACAACCTAAAAGTTCATCAATAAAGGACTACTTAAGTAAATTATCATACAGTGGACTATTACACAGTCATGAAAAACAATGACATTCTCTGTTTACCAATATAAAAAGATCTCCAAATGAAAAAACATGGTCCAGAACAGCATGCATATAGTATGATACTTTTTTTTGTTGTTTAAAATAAAAAGGAGAAAAGTAAGAATGTTTTGCTTATATGTGCATAGAGAAATTGTGAAAGGATATACAGGGAAGCAATAGCAGTAATAACCAGATTGAAAAATAGTGGGACTAGAAACTGAATGAATGGGAGAGATAAGAGGAGAAGGGTGGTTGTACCATATATTTTCACATATTTATATTTGGGGACTATAGTTATGCATTACCTGTAGTAAAAGTTAAAAGGTTAAATTTTTTTAAAAAACAAGCACAACTAAAAGCAGTATGTGGTTCTGGACTGCATCCTGTACTGGATGAAAAAAATTGCTATAAAAGACATTAGGACAATTAACAAAATTGGAATATGGAGTATAGATTAGATGAAATAACAATATTAAGTTTTTAAATTTGTCAACTATACGATGGTTACCTAAACGAATATGTTTGTTCTTAGGAAATACACCAAATTAAATAAATTATTAAGGAGTAAAGGACATGATATATGCAACTTAAGCTCAAATGGCTTGAAAGAATAAATATGTGTGTATATACAGGAGGACTGATAAATTATGGCAAAATGAAAAACTGGTAAATCTGGATAAACGTTATATGGGAATTCTCTGTATTTTTCTTTAAACTTTTCTGCTTGTTTAAAATTATCCCCCCAAAGAAAGGTTAATAAAAAACAAGCAGGGCTTCCCTGGTAGCTCAGTGGTTAAGAATCCGCCTGCCAATGCTGGGGATATGGGTTCAAGCCCTGTTCCAGGAAGATCCCTCATGCTGCGGAGCAACTAAGCCCGTGCACCACGACGACTGAGCCTGCGCTCTAGAGCCTGCGAGCCACAACTCCTGAGCCCGCGCGCCTGGACCCCGTGCTCTGCAACAAGAGAAGCCACTTCAATGAGAAGCTTGTGCACCACAATGAAGAGTAGCCCCCGCTCGCCACAACTAGAGAAAGCCCACACACAGCAACAAAGACCCAACGCAGCCAAAAATAAATAAATTTAAAAAAAAAAAGCAAACAAAAACATTAATACCCTGGAAATACCTCATTATAAGAAATCAAGGTGCAGGAGCCACTTTTCAGAATCTTAGGAGTTCTGGGGTTTTTTTTTTTTGTGTTACGCGGACTTCTCACTGTTGTGGCCTCTCCCATTGCGGAGCACAGACTGGACGCGCAGGCTCAGTGGCCATGGCTCACGGGCCCAGCCGCTCTGCGGCATGTGGGATCTTCCCAGACCGGGGCACGAACCCGGTGTCCCCTGCATCGGCAGGCAGACTCTCAACCACTGCGCCACCAGGGAAGCCCAGGAGTTCTGGTTTTTAAACGGTCCTACTTGTCACTTTCTGGTGAAGTTTTTGCCATCAGTTTTCTGTTTTTTTCCATGGCTGGTAATGCTCATCAGAGGCAGTGGTAGAGGTGGTGACTACAGTCTACCTTGAGGCTGAAAAACACTTGGCTATCTGCTTCTCATCCTGCTTTGTATCTTCTTCAGTTATATCTTCACTACAATTTAGAGGTGACGTCAGTAAGACAGTGACAACACATGGCACTTTAATATACCTTGAACAGAATTTCCTAAGGATATTAATTACCTTGACTCTGTGTGTATATACAGTACTAAAATATATAGTTAATTTGGTAGCAGTAAAGCTACTGGAACATTTAGCCTAATTGTTTGGCATTGAATGAGTGGATTTTTTATTATTATTTTTCAGTTAGATATTGTGGCATTTGTATGAACTAACCATCTCTACTATAAACGACTTAACATTATAGTTGATTCTAGCCAGACTGGCCTCTTAAGAGACTGGGTAGTAAGGCTTATGTCACAGTAGAGTGAAGAGTGAATTACCTGTTTGTATAAACTGTCCAGAGACTGTTTGATTTTTATTATTTTGTACTTTAAGTACATTAAATTTCATTGTTCTGAGTGAAGATGCCATGAGGGTCTTATCCAATAAATGACACTAAGCAAATCTGTTATCAGCTGAATTGTTAGTGTTTGTTTCCTGTCTGCTTGGGGAAACTCATGATTTTGTGCTGTTGTAGAAGTCTGGAAAATAGGAATAATAATTATTCCCAATCCTTTTCCTTCTCACTTTATAAAGAATTTGGGAAGAGACAATGGCACTTACTTATCTTAAGCTCTTGAGTAGAAGTACTTGATCAGAACTAAGTGTCATTTTTCTATAACTAAGGCAAAAAGCAATTTTTGCTACTTGTTCCCACAGCTACTCTAGTCCCATTTCACACCTAAGAAAACAAGATCCCAGTAACAGTGATGTGAGTGTCTTGGGCCCTCATTGGCTGAATAATGCCCATGCCTATAAGTGTGTCTTAAGATTTAGTTAGGTACTTTGTATGTTCATACAATAAATTGACTAGAAGGCTATGGAATGGGTCATGCTGGTGAATACCATTTACTTAGTTTGTGGGAGTTTTTTTAATAACTCTGTAAACCAGCTTAGATCATTGTATTTCAAAATAAGAATGTACCAAAAATATAAGTGAACTTGAATATTACTGAACTTTGTTTACTCCCTTTTCAATGATTTGGAACACCATTCAAGATCTTGCAAATTTTCAGCGTTATTGTTTTGAAAGGAGTTCTCATAATATAGCTCTCTAGATGCAAAAGATAATAGAGCCTGGACTGTGTACCAATTTATGACAGCTCTTTTTACATTCTTAATATTCTTATATACTTATTTGAATTAATAAGTACAAAAAGTGGAAAATATTTCTACTTTATGTTTCAGGAAATTGAACTTCATATGATACCTAAGGGTAAAGGATTTCAAGGATCTACACATATATCCAGAAAAAAGTGTAGTAAAACTGAATTCATTTAGAAGTTTTGCTAATTTAAACAAAAAGTCATGATTCTTAAGAACAAAATTCAGATAAACTCTTCCATTGTGAATTAGGTTTTATTCATAAATAAAGATTTATCCAATCAAAAGTCAATAACTTTTTTAAACAAAGAACTCAAGGAATTATATCTAATTGCAGCTTACTTATCATTTATATGTGATTATTTTAATCTGTAATCCAGGAATTAATTCTTATATTACCTAAAATGTTTTATAGATGTGTTATATTATTACATAATATAACCTTATTATAAATGGTAATGGTGTCATTAACTTAGCTCATTTTACTTGTTTAATGCCTGTTTGTTCTTAGTTTATAGTTGTTAATTCCCTTTATAGTATGACTTGTACTTGGAAGTAATAAAATCAGATTTCTTTATAAATATTTATGGTACAGACCTTTCCCTAAACCAGACTGTAGCCCTTTCCTTTCCTAATTATTTCTAATAAAGTCTGCTTATATCTTTTTTTTTTTTTTTTTTTTTGGCTTGCGTAGCAGTCTGTACTGCATACTCCCTAGAAAATTTAATCCTGGATGTTTATGCCTTAACTTCCAATTAATCAAAATCTTGTCAACTTAATGTAGGTCTGGTGTTACAAAGTGTGGAAAGGTAGTACTTAAAGAGTTTAAACAGGTACTTCTAATATGGAATCTTCTTAGCATCTACAGTCAAAAGACATCACTAAGTGAATGAGTCCTCTTCTTGAATATCAATCTTTCCAGGAGCATCTTTTTTTCATTATCATCACTTTGTTTATCTCTTGTTGAAAGTATCCATTAGTAGCAGGTAGCAAAAGGCAAACAGAACATGCTTTTTGAGAGTCTTAGGTTCTTTATTAAGACCTTAAAATTTCCAAGATTTCCTTTTCTCTCCTTCTTGATCTTAGATGAGATTGAAGTTTATAGCGCTTTGGCCACATTTGTCCCCATGAAGGATGCAAATTTGTAGTTTCAGAAGTTCCAGACACCAATGAAAAGCACTATTCAGTCTTTTACAAATGTCCTCTAGGCCAAATTTCATCACAGATACAGTAGTCTCCCTTACCTGCAGGGGATATGTTCCAAAACCCCCATTGGGTTCCTGACACTGTGGATAGTACCAGACCCTATATATACTATGTTGTTTTTCTTCTGTACATACATACCTATGATAAAGTTTAATTTATAAATAAGGCATAGTAAGAGATTAACAACAATGAATAATAATAAAATATAACAATTACAATAATATACTGTAATAAAAATTATGTGATGGGAATTGCCTGGTGGTCCAGTGGTTAGGACTCCACACTTCCACCTCAGGGGACCAGGTTTCCATCCCTGGTTGGGGAAATAAGAACCCGCATACCACGCGGCATGGCCAAAAAATTTGTGAATGTGGTGTCTCTCTCTCAAATTATCTTATTGTACTGTACTCACCCTTATGATGATGATAGGATATGATACAATGCCTCTGTGATGAAATGAGGTGAGGTGAATGACACAGATATTGTGATGTATCATTAGGCTAACATTGACCTTCTGATGATAACGTCAGAAGGAGAATCATTAAGCCATGATGATGTCGATGGTTGGATATCAGCAGCAGATGATGTCCATGGTTGGGCATCCTCAATAGCTGAAGGGTTTTCGTTTGTGTTTGTTTATTTGTTTCACTGAAACCTTTTGGAAGAACATTGTAATTGGAAGTTGTCTCTTTTTAACTCATCAGTGTTTTGCTACAGAGGTTGAATCCTTCAGTGATTATAAGGGTGACTTTAATGCTGCATTCCATCCAAGGATCTTATTCCCTAATTTTGTCCTTTAAAGTCTGTGCAATTTGAAACACTTCAGCAAATTTTGGTAATGTCCGAGTTGCTGGTTCTACTCCACTTTCTTCTTCATCATCTTTCTCTTCCTCTGTAAATGACTCAACAAGTTCTTCCACTTTCTCATTTGTTAACATTTCTCCATGGTCTTTGATGTGTTCTGCTTCTTCATCAAGCATGTTGGCAAATCCTTCTTACTGTGTGAATGATTTTCCTAACTTCTCCACTGATCCCCAGGAAGCCTTTAAAATCATTCATGACTGCAGGCCTTTACAATTCCTGGTTTTAATTCATCCACTGCAGCTTTGATGAATGTTATTGTGTCAGTAATAATGAATGATTTCTAGCACTGCATTGTGTCCAGATTAGAGTCTGCATCAGTTGCTGATCAAATATGATCAAATACAGGGTGGGTGTATGTGACCTGGACAAACTGAATGATGCCCTTGTAAAAGGGGTGAAGCAGTGAAGTTGCATTTGGAGATAAAATTCCAACCTCAACATTTTCACGTTTGTAACAATTCAGGATGACCAGGTACGTTATCTGTTACTAATAGAACTTCAAATTTCACCCTTTCTTCTTCCAAATATTTTTTCACTTCTGGGATGAAGCATTGGTGGAAGCATCCCATAAATGAGATAACTGTCACCCATGCTTTCTGATAATTTTTGGTTTTGTTTTTGAGAGCACATGGGTTCTTCACCCTGAACACTACGCCTGGCTTTATCATATGCCCTGCAGTGTTGCCACATAGTACCAACGTTCATCTGTCCTTCCATGTTTTATGCCCTGGTGCCTCCTTTGCACTTTTATGAATGTAGCTTCTATTGGACATCTTCTTCCAGAAGAGCACAGTTTCATCACCACTGAAGACTTGCTTTGGATGGTATGCTATCTCCTTAATCAACTCCTTCAGCACTGCCAGAAATGTGGCAGTAGCTTCTTCATCAGCAGACACAGCCTCTCCAATAATTTTTATATTTTTCAGTCCAGATCTTTTACTGAATCTGTAACCATCCTTTACTCGCAGTAAATGGCTTGGCTATCACTTGTTTCAGGGGATCCCTGGCTGAAGTGTTCCTATAGGCTCAGTGTTTTCTGGCGCAGCACGTTGCCGTCAATAGGAATAAATCTTCTGTTCATGTCCTCCACCCCAAAACTTAATGCCTTTTCCATCTTAGTTAAGCACTTGTCACGTACTCTGGCCATAACTTTTGCAGTTTAAGGTGCAACATCAAATCTAACACAAATTTCTTTTTCCTTCTTCACAATTTCACAGATAGAAGCTTCGTTCTTACTGTAGATCTATCTTAGCAACCTCACCATATAATATTTTTTTCTTTCCTCATTAAGTCAGGAACTTTCACCTTTTCACTTAAAGGAAGCACTTTATGGCCTCTCTTTGGCATATCCAAATCTCCAGCATCACTACTTTTGTGCTTTGGGACCATTAGTAAGTAAAATAAAGGTTACTTGAACACAAGCACTGCAGTACAGTGACAGTCAATCTGATAACCGAGGTGGCTACTTGAGTGACTTACAGGCGGCATACGTAGGGATGATTCATATCCAGGGCAGGATGGATTGGGACGGTATTCAGAATGGTGTGGAACTTAAAACTTATGAATTGTTTATTTCTGGAGTTTTCCACATAATATTTTCAGACTTTAGCTGACCGCGGGTAACTGAAACCGCAAAAAGCAAAACTGGATAACGGAGACTACTGTAATGCCATTCCACTGTCATGTGCCAAGTTTAAAGTAGTGTATTAGGTTACTCTGTAGTCAAAAGAACCAAGAACCAAGTCCAGACTGCTGTAAGAGAAGAGCTCATTGCACTGTCCATTTTGTTCTGCCCATGCATTCAGTGGTAGCTTTCCCTTTTGTTATTTGACTAGTTTGGAGGAAATAGTGACTCCGTTGTAAAAAGTAACCAGATTAAGTTATCCGTAATAAGCCAACTAATATCAGTAATCCTTGACATTGGCATCAAGTATTATTCAGAATAGTAGTTATATTTTTTTTGTGCCATTGTGATTTTCTATAGAAGAACACTCAAGACTCATTATTTGTATTTTTTAAATTTACAGCTCTTTAACTATATCCAAGATTTTATTGCCAGGAATGTAGCCAGGCTTGATGCTTTATTAGAGATCCATGATCTAGTACTTAATACTTCCTTTAGCTCATAGTTTCTGTTCAGGTATTTTTACTGTCCAAAAAGGTACTGCTACCATTTACAGTTGTTCCTCAAAAATGTGAACTACCTAAGTATAACTCTTAACAAAACACATACAACATCTGTATGCTGAAAATACCAAAAAGCATTGCTTACAGATGGCTTTTCACCTTGGTTCCCAAGTGCTCATGTACAGAATATGGGCTTCATGTTCTGTCTCTCTCTTTGGCTGATGTAGGAGCTTCAAGCTTTCCTGGGTGAGGTTGTATATTGAGTGTTTACAAAGAGAAGTCAGTCTGCCTTTCTTTGGCTCTAATTGCAGAAAATGAAGTCACCGCTTTTGCTGTCTTGGATCAAGACCAGAAAGAAATTGTTGATACCAATGGAGCTGGAGATGCATTTGTTGGAGGTACGGACTCATTTATTTCATACTTACTTACAAGTTAAACATTTCCTTTAACCCTGTCTCTGCCACATAGCCAAGATTTATGAATATAGTAACTTAATTTCTGCTTTTAAATAATTAATTCCTGATGTTTTTTTCCATATGCTACTGTCATTGTGTTATGAGGGTATATTACTATAGGAAAATACGTATTTTGGGCTTAAAGATAATTTACTGTTACGCTATATCCCAGTCATTTTCACAAGATTAATTGTGTCTGTCAGAACATTGCATAAACAGGCTGCATCAAGACAGTACATAGTATATTCATACCCCTTCAGGCTTAAATGTTAACAAATTGTTGTTCTTTAAAACACATTGTGAATATTAATAGTACGCTAATAGCTAAGGATGATGTCTTTGGATTATATCCTTTAGTTAAAACATCTGTTTCTAACACAATAGTTGGATGTTTATTGTACCAGGAAGGGTTAAATTTTTGTCTCATTAAGGTTCAATAAGAACTGGCACAGTTTATAAAAACTAAATCATTTTTGGAGTGAGTAGTCAAAAATAAGATCAAGACAATTGGAAGAGTTTTGGCTTGATAACTTAGATTGATCTAAAATCGGATTCAAAAGTTCTTTTCATATGTCTGAACTCCTTCTAGCCAAGTGTAGTTAAGCTAGGTTAAGATCTCTAGAAAGCTTTAGACTCCTGAGTGATAGCCCAGAAGAGTCCCTCCTGACCTTTATTTCTCATAACATCAAACGAGACAAGGAAGAAAAGGCGAATGGAGCTGACCCTTGTCTTCCTTTCCTTGGAAGATAAGTTGAATTATGGGAAACTTATTTAAGATTTGTATAATGGTTTGAACTTAATGTTACTTAAAATATTTATATTCTTTTAATGTTCACTAGCATAAATTTTTCATGTTTCCTTCTTTGAAACTTTTCATGCCTAGTCTTAAATGAGCTGTTTACCATTAGACTGGTAGCATGCCCCATGCCATCTTTTTTTGGAAAGAGTACATACAACAAATAATGTTCTACTTTACTGTCACGCACGTATCTTTTATTCCTTTGCTCTGAAAGGCTTCATCACTGATTATTTTGCAGCTGTTTTTCCTATTCCATACCGCTTTAGAGCTGTAAACCCATGTAGCCTAAAAATACCTTATCCAGAATTGGGCCAAATTCTGTAATACATTAAGGAGACACTATTGATTTCCTGTTTAGAAATTGGTTAAACTAGGAATCTAGTACAGAAACTTTTAAATTTATAACTTGTGTGTGTGTTATTTAAGCACTTTAAAATACTTAAAACAGTAAGTATTCTCTTTCTTTGCTATTTAGTTGGGTACATCCCGAGGCTGTCATAGATACGATGGTGACCTAATTAGGCACTGCTCCTGGGCCTGAGGCCTGGGGCTTCCTGGCCTTGCAACAACAGATTCCTTTATAGACCCCTAACTACCTATAATGTTTCCACCACGAGGTAGGAATATATAGACTTTTTGAGGAAGAGGGAAGTCATTCTTAGGATACTAAAATAGGAACAGCTAGCTAGCCATTTGTATTACAGTTAGAGTGATAAATGAACTATATCATCAAAGCCCTTGGGCTCTTTGTTACAGGATTTTCGGCCTCTCTCTTATCTCACTCTGGTTACCCAGACTCATTTATATACTTATTCTTGGGGTACAGTGAGGTAAGTAAAAAGGAAAGAGTGTGGAACAGCGATCTGCGAACCTTTTTTCCTAAAGGGCCAGACAGTGAATACGTTAGGCTTTGCAAGCCGTATACTGCATATTCTTCTTGTTTTCTTGCTTGCTTTTTGTTTTGTCTTTGGTTTTTTGCAGTACTCTAAAAATGTAAAAACCTTTCTTCGCTCTCCAGCTGTACAAAAACAGAGCATGGGCTGGATTTGGCTCTCAGGCTATGGTTTGCCAACCCCTTTTGTAATATGTTGGCAGCCTCCTCACTTTATTCACTTTCATCATACCCTGGATTTCACTACGCACTGTTGAAATCAGTATAGAGAAAGTGGAAGTCAAGCTGAAACTAGGCAGAACTTTACTGGTAAAACCTCAATTAAGTAGCCATTTTTCTCGTTTTAACCCTACTCTCATCGGTTCCCAGGATATTCAGATCCTGAAAGACTGAGTCATGCAGTGAGATGAATACTCTAATGTCATTTTAACAAGGAATACTTATGCTGGCATGTTCAGCACATTCTGTCTATGTACATCAAGCTATATAGTAATAGCATAGATAACATTTACGCAGCACCTACTAGCCAATTGATATCTTAGGCACTTTACATATATTAACTCGTTTAATGTTCATAAAAGCTCCTTGAAGTAGGTTATTTTTAACCCCATTTTACTGATGAGAAAACTGAGACACAAAGGGGTTAGATAACTTTCCCAAATTCTCGTAGCTAGAAAGTAGCAGAGCCAGGATTCAGACCCAGGCAGTCTGAACTGTACTGCTTCTCTAAACTTTTAGGGAAATCTCATCATTAGGACTCAGAACCACAGACCCGCCTTACTAACAAAAGCTGGTTTTGCCAGAGAGAATGTTCCTATTGACTGAATAGATGACTTCATTTATTGAACAGGAGGTTTTGTTACACAATAGGATTCTTAGGACTCTGGGGTAAGATTGTTGCAGAAAAGAAAGTGAAAGGGAAGAGAATCGAAGGACTTAATCCCAGGTGAGTTTGAACCAGGAGTTTCTGCTAAGCAGTAGAATTGATTGCACTACAGAGATACAGAAAGCCAGATCATAAACTCGCTTGGTCAGCATGGAATCCGAATACAGGGAGTTATATGAATCAACTGTTTAATAGCACCAGGCTGATACATCCATCTTACAATAGAGATGTTCTGGTTAGTTGGAAATACTCAAAAATCCATTGGCTAAAATCCCCTACTCCCATCTCTACACCAGGGGAAGGCTTTCTAGTAGGATTGGAAATACTCTATCTTTTGAAGTATACTCCTCTACCTTGATCATGAATGGAGAGGCAATGATGGCAACTTTTGCATTTACTATGTAGTTTCTTTTTCTTTGCTTGATTGCCTGATTAATGTGTCTCCTTTCTGATTGACACATTTTATCTTTAGGTGCTTAATATATTCCTCCTATTACTTTCAAGTTTTGCTGGCTTACAAGCACCTCTTTCTTTTGTGACTTTGCATAACTATATTCCAGTCCCAATTTCAAGTTCTTAGATAAACCATGACTTCACCTACCGTTTGCTGATATTACATATCCCAATACCAGAGTGCCATGCGTTCTCATTAGCCACATAAGAGATACATGACTACATCATAGATTTTCATGTATAATTTTAAAATGAGTACCCCAAAGGAACATAAATTAAATTCATAGTTCCATCTCGAGGGTTTGGTAACAGTGACAAATTCCTCTAGCCTCCACAAGTATACCTCCTTGTTCTATTTGGAGATCTTAAACACTTTCTAATGTCTGCCCTTTACTTGTCACTAGCCAGCCCTGATGGAACTACCCTTTTCACATTCTCCCTCAAAAGCCAAAGCGCCACGATTGTACCCTTGGAAATGGAGACAATTCTATAATCTCTAAGTATGATTTCCTAATTTCCCAGGTCAGTTGAAAATTTCTTCCTGTTGTCCTGCTGTGCTTTGTCACAGCAGGTCTGCCTTTTCATTTGGAGCCCTCTTTGTCACTGCCATAGTAACAAATGGAAACATTGAGAACATTTTGTGACAGGCACTGTCATTGTTCCCTGTGAAATCTCTTCCCCTGTGTCTTCCCAGTAAATGAAACTGAGAAGAAAAATCATAACAAATAACATGAAAGGGGACCTAATCAATATGTTCCCAGTGGGCTGTCAATACCAGCCTGTGTTAATCTAACATGATTTAGTTGTATGTTTTATGGCAGCTATAGGAATATGAACTAGACCTACAAATCATCTTTAGACTAAAAGTGAGTACACCTTTGACAGATTATACCCAGGCACGTACATCTAACTCTCAGAAAAAAGACTAGAGACCTTACCCAAGGACCAACATTCTTAGGTTTAAAAAAGCTTCATTAAATGTTAAGAGCCATATATAGCTTAGAATAGTTTATTTGAATGATAGTAAAGTAACTGTGCTGCCTTTAATACTTTTATTTTCAAATTTCTCATGACAGCTTTATCAGGGAAAATGTATTATCCTAAACGATATTACCTACAATATGAAAATGACTTTTAAAGCCACTTAGCAATCACAGTATAAATAATTATCCTATTTCCCATCTAATAAAAAGGAGCATTAATTTCACTTTCTAATTCATGTTCAGAAAAGACTTTTTGTTTAAAAAAAAAGATTTAAGTTACCAGAGCAAGGATATTACTTCCTTTTCAAGTAGCACATGTCTATACTTCAGAGAACCATAGGGAATCTCTAAGTTATGTTTACATTTTCTATTCTCACCTTGCTTTTTATTCCCAAACATTTGTAACTTACTCTCCCGTTCTTCTTAACTGCTGCTTCATTGTGCTGTACAAAGAAGTGGTGTAGAATTCTTCTGACTTTTTTTTCTGCACCACCCCCTTCCTTTGCTGTCAACTCAGAGGACTAGAAAATAACTTGGTGAGTGTTGAATATATCATTTCTCACACTTCTTCACCCAAAAACGAAACCTTCATATGACCCACTGTATGCAGAAGATTTACTTGTGGATGGTAACCAAGATGATTGCTGCACACTCCTACCCCATCCCACAGCAACAACGATCCCTTTCCCTGTCTTTTACCTCTAGCAGGACATCTTTGGTGTTTGATTTCTTAAGCAGTTTCCCTTAAAACCCTCAAATGAGGTATGGGATTGACTTGGTCATTAAGAATTTGAAATACACCAGAGACAGCAGCTCAAGTTCACACAGGGGGAAAGGGAAGAGAGATTCACACCTTGCACAGTCTTAGGATGCTTCATGACATGCTACTCTGATGTTTCACATCCAGAGATTTTGATAAGTTGACGTTGGACCAGGACCAAATTTCAGGAGTCTTGCCTAAGATTATTTAAGCCTTTGTGGGTCTAAAGAGGTAAAGATGATCCTCGAGCCATGACAGAAATGAGAAATAACTTTCATTGACATGGGATACAGGATGATTTTAGGATAAAGTCTGGAATTTTTCACAAATAGTAATGTTCCCTCAAAGATCTTGTATCCTGGATGGCCTCCATCTAGAAGCAATTGTAAATAGATAATGGAATTCAAAGGACTTTGTCTTCTGGAGATTTGGATAATCCAGAGACAGTCAGAGCCATGGAGGCTATCAGACCCTGAAACTTAAATATGAACCTTACATCTCCTATATTGATGATTATTAAGAAATGCTTATTCTAAGAAAACAATGTTGGTATTTATAAGATTTCATTTAGTAGCAGAGGGCCAGAAGAAATGTCACAAGCAAAATATCTGAAGTTAGTTTTGTTAGAATTGTGATATGACAAATATATGTATATCAGTTTCCTGGCCTATGATATTTGTGAGTCAAATGGAACTCACTTGAATCCAATAGCAGTCCAAGCTGCTCTTACATGGATTTGGTCAATTTTACCTACCTTATCTGTCAGATTCATCCAATCTGTATCAGTTAGGTTTTGCTGCATAACACACCACCCTCAAAACTTAGTGACCTAAAACAACAACCATTTATTTAACTCCACAAATCTGTGAATTGGCAGCTGGGCCTAGGCTCAACTGGACAGTTCCTCTGGTCTCAGAGGTTCAAGAGATTAAGTAATTTGCCCAAGGTCACAGTGAAAACCAGGATTCAAACTCAAAGTTTGACCCCCAAGTTCTTACCTCTGATCATTTTGTTATACTCCATTCCATTAGTATCCTCTTGTCTTCCCCTCCAAGTGAGGAAAAATAGCCTAAGTGCTTTTTCTAAACACTAGTCTGTAGACTGGGGCCAATCTATGACTTAGCAGAGATTTCATCAGTCAGTAGCAAAATGAAAAAAAGGTAGGAGCAATATAGTAAGTTTTCGTAAAGCTGAGTGTATTCAATTTAAAATCTTGTCTCATAGATGTTTGAATTTGTTACAATGTGCCTTTATTGGTTTTGTAATTAATATAATCAAAATAAATGAAATCACATGTCGGTAGTACTGATGCATAGCCTGGCCAACCTTGTGACCTAGCAGAAGTCTTAACCAATGGTGCATAAGTTACTACAAACAACTTCCCAAACTGTATGAAAATTTGTATGAAGTGTAACCTCTGATGTTATATGGCTATTTACTATAAACAGGGGTCTGAATAAAACAAACAAAAATTATCAATGCGATTACTAAATTTACAGCTATTCTCACTTCAGATATGAGTTCCCAAACCTGGGGTATGAACACAAGATCTTAATTTATTTTTCATTTAATTATCCAGTTTACATTGACATTTTATAAAATTAAGATATGTATGTTTTATTTCTATCCCATGAAATAAACGGAAAATTAAAACCAGTTTCTGTCATCAAGTGCTCTTTGAATTTTAGAACCACCCTGCTGTGAGAAATTGTCAGTTGATCAAATACAGGTTTTTGAATTGAGTTAAATAGTAACAAAATTAGTTATCTTGCTTATGAATTAGGGTATAAATAAGCTTACTGTCATCTCCTTATTCTAACACTCCAGCAGCTTACCAGGACTTTGTCCTGGTAAGTCTTTTTGTTTTTAATTATATTGCTTAAAATGTTAATGCTGAAAGGGAGTATTTTTTAAAATCACGTTTCTGGTTTTCAGGTTTTCAAACTTTCAATAGTGAAACTATGTTCAAATGAGGTTTTATCTGAATCAGAATGAAATGAGATTAAACAAATCCCCATTTGACCCTATCCGCATTTTATCTGGTTGCTCATAAAAAGCAGCTCTCTTGAATGAATTGATGTTAGGTATGAAAACCTAAGATGGTCTATTAAAAAGCCCCCATTTGATGGATGAGGAAAGGGAGTTAATTGTAAATATGCAATACTAGAAGCCAGATCTCATGGCTCATTAATTCATGATCCAGTGATTACATGTGTTCATAACCCAAATGAAAATTGTCAGTTAAGTAGTCTGTTATATAGGCCTTTTGGAAATACATAGGTCAAGAGTTGATACCCCAAATGGATAGAAGCCTTTGATATAGTTGTTTTGGTATGTGGGTATCCAAGATGTTTAACTTTAACAATAAACAGAAGCATATGCTAAACTTTTATTTTGGGAACCACATCAAGAGATCACACATTAGGTTTAAAATTCAGATTCTAACATTTTTGTTCCATAAGGAGGAATGATCTTTTTTTTTTTTTCCTGCGGTACATGGGCCTCTCACTGTTGTGGCCTCTCCCGTTGCGGAGCACAGGCTCCGGACGCGCAGGCTCAGCGGCCATGGCTCACGGTCCCAGCCGCTCCGCAGGGGCACGAACCTGTGTCCCCCACATCGGCAGGCGGACTCTCAACCACTGCGCCACCAGGGAAGCCCCTAGGAATGATCTTTAAAGCAGTATTTTGAAAGGGGTTGGGGTGCAAGGGCACCTTATCCATACAAGTAAAACATACTGCTTAGTACTCTTCAGGAGCTTCTTTCCTGAATTAGGGGCACAGAAAGGTTTTTTTGGTTTGGGATTTTTTTTTTTTTAATTCAAATGCAATATCCCACGCCACGTTAATACAATTTGACAAGTTTCCATTTTCATACACCAGGAAGAGCAGATAAGTTATCCTCACTGTTATAGCGCTGACCACTGCCTATATATTATACCATACTGCTCAGTTGCTCACTTTGTGTGGGAGGATGTATTGTGCTTAGCTGTCGTGAAGGAACCTTTGCTCTGAATTGACTTCCTGTGCATGGCAGTCACTACACCATCTGACACCACTTAGGCTTTGGTTTTCATTATGCAAGTACCTGCTAGGTCAGACCTTACCCTGATGGGCACAGTAGCTTTTTAAGTTATTTCAAAATTTAATGTTTGTTGATTTCCTTTTTCCAGAAAAATCTGTGTTTTCTAACATATGAGTCACAAGTTGTTACTTAAGTTCATGACTAGTTGGTAGTCAATATGAAGTCAAAACAAAATAAAATTTTACTAACTAAACTACATAAAAAATGAAAGGAAAAAAAGTTTACATCTGAGCCTTTTTCAGCAGGGGGAAACCATTACTTTGTCACATCTGGGTAGTCTAAGCCAGCCAAACTGAAGTGGGAATTTCCTGCCATATGTTAGTTCTTTGAGCAACCTGTAAACATCTACAAGAGGGTATGTGAGTTCTTGTTTGGTAGAGCTGTAGCCACTGTGGAAGCTTGCTCCTAATAGGTAGCAGACATTTTTATGTACTACCACTCGTCAGGAGGTTAAGTAGCCTGACTATAGCTACTAACACTGTTTGCTCTTGTTAAATGCATTAATTTGGAAGGCCTAATTTGGAAGGTACAACATCAGGTCTCACCAGTATTATAGCAAGAGTGAACACTGTGTTGAAATGACCTCCCAAATGTGGATGACAGAAATTTTGTTTCATTAATAAAAAGAAGGTAAGACTAAGCCACCAAGGTTATTCCAGATAACTTGAATAAGGTCATTTTATAAAGTCAGTGAAGACCAAAATAAGCCTCTTTATACAAAGGAAAATAAAGAATCTGAAATGGTAGGAGAAATACCAAGTATTTACATCAGCTTCCTGTTCCAGATGCACATGGGCATTAAGAAGCAAAAATTTCATTCAGAAGAGTTGTACACAAAAAGTAGAAATGCTTTATCCAGTTGAAACAAGAGACATTTTTCAGGGGGAAAAAAAGACTTTCCACATAATCTCACTGTTTTTGTCATCCTCTGTAAGGGAAAATATTGACATTTACCAGACTGTTTGCTCCAGCTTTCTGATCTCCTGCAGTTTATTTTTATAACAGCCTTATCGATGGGCCTCTTACCCAGCTCTCTAGGTTTAACTGAGTTGAGTCGATTTGTTACCACAGCTTCAAGTAGCTGTTACAGAACAAGCAAGACATCCTAATAAAGCTGTAAACGTGTTTACTCAAACAGAGTATTGATTTTACTTGGAGAGGGAGAAGCTGGTGCTTAGCACAGTGTCAGGGTGGATGAATTTCACTGCGGTTTTTCATTGTCGTCTGTCATGGTTGTGAAACACTAAGTAAAGCCATTAGAGGATAATTAGAAGTACCAGAAATTTAGCCCCTAAAATCAGTTAACCATTTGGGAGTTTCATAGCTTAATTAGCTTTTATTAAAAATTTCCTCTAGTAATAATAGTCAAGCACTTTTAATGGCACTTTCAGGTAGAGCAAGATTTCAAGGTTGTAACTTGTTAAATATATGAATTTAATGGCTAAAGGTTTTTCAGACTTTTTCTCATTCTAGTAATTAGGCTAACGCTAGAACACAATGTAAAGAGACAGTGATCTATACTCATATCAGCAGAAGTACACGGTGTTTCTGAAAACTCAATTTTAAGGAAGTGATAAAGCAATTATAAAATATTTAAAACACATCTTATAAAGGAAAAAATACCCAGTTAGCATCTTTATTAAACATTTAGGTTTAAATGTTTAACCTAAATGACCTAGACACATAAAACTGTCAATGCCACCCCTGTTTTCTTAATACCTTCCTTCATTAGAGAAGAATCTAAAATATTCTAGCCCGCTGTAAGTTAGTCATCTTAAAGGTAAAAGTTGATTGCACAACTGTGGAAAAGACACAGGTCAGATTGAGAAGTTGCTTACCTTCTAGAGAAACTGTATTAGGTATTAAATTTGATGAAAAGTATTCATATAAACACTCTACCTGCTGTCTTGCAAATGACTAGAAAAACACCACAGTTGAAATACATCACCTAGGATGATGAACACAAAACTGAAAATTTAATAAAAATAACTTTTACCATTATATTTAAAATTAGTCTTATTCCCATATCTACAATCATTTATTCAGTGCCTTACAGTAAACTCATGCTTTCTTGCACTACTGCCCCAGCTTGCCTAAATAACTCATATAAATGATGATGTCTGAGGGATGAACAATTCAAAAGCCTAGGAGTAACAGACTCCATCAGAAACAACAGTGAAAAGTGATGGGGAGTTTTCTTTGCCTTTGAAATGCTATATAGTTATAAGCCAAATTCTACCCTGAGTTAAGCCTTTAAGCCTTGGAGTAGCAGGTTGTAAAATTTTGTTACCTAAGTGGACACAACCAGAGCTCCCTCTTTTAATTTTTCAGAAGGTAGAGGAAGAAATTGGTTTTTCACAGTGTATTTCGATCTCTATTCTATATTGAAGTATTCAAAGACAGAGGAAAAAGAAACGATATAGATTTATGATTATAATGTATCATTCTGTTTTATATATGTGCATTTCAAAATCCCCACAATACAGTACTTTATTTTGTTCTATTCAGTTTTCTTAAAAATGACAACTATGTGAGGGAGCTCATTGTCATGGAAGCAGGGGCAGGGGTGCAGGATCTAGTAGGGCAGCCATACTTTGGCTTTAAGGCACTATTTCATCTGATTCCTTTGGTCAAAGGAACAGAAACCCATTTCATCTGGCTCAGAATAAGGAATTTTTTTTAAGGAAGCACATAAGCATTAAGGGAGACATTATAACACAGTGGTTAAGACAATGGGTCAAAAGACATGGATTTGAGTCCTTCTTCTGGCATTGTGTGACTATGGACAAGTTATTTGACATCTCTGAGCCTCAGTTTTCTCATCTATAAAAATGAGGATAAAATACCTATCTCATTTGGGTTACAGTAAAAGCTGAATGAAATAATGTTTATAAAGGAAAAATACCTGACACATAGTAAGGTTTCGTATGTGTTACCTGTCATAAAAGGAATCTCAAGCAAGAACCAAAACTGGACAAGTGTTTACTGAGCGTGGAGCCAGATGATGATTCTAGATTCCATCAGTTCTAGAGACCTCAACAGCAGATATTCATGGATCTTTACTCCATTGCTTACACATTAATGTCACTCAGCTGCATTGCATGTCTGCTTCTTCCTTCCTGGTCTTTCTGGTCCTTCTTTGCTTTCCATTCTGGCTCCTGAAAGAGAACAGTAGGTTAGCTCAGTTCACTTTTTGTGCCATTCATAAATAGGATACTGGAAGAACATCTGGGGTCAGATGCCCTGGCCTTGGTCCAGTTAGCAGTAAGGGTTGATTTACATGCTCCAAATACATCAGCTGACCCCCTCAATAATGCTGGAGGTGAGGCAGTTTTTCTTAAAAGGGTAATGGATGGGTGGGCTCTGTACACATGTATGTTTGCATCCTTTGTCTTTGCCCTTTTTCTCATACTTAGAGTTCTGAAAATGTTTCCTACAGCATGATCCATCTATCACACAATACAGGGAACATCAAACAGCTTATATCTTAAGCTGGAAACCTAGGAATCATTCTTAATACCTTCCTTTCCTTCTGTCCAAACCTTCAGTGAGTTCTTTTGACTCAATTTTAAGGATATATCTCATATCTTATCTCAAATCCATCCATTTTTCTGCTTCTTCTTTTCTGCCACTTTAACTCAGGCCTGTTTTTTTTTTTTTTTTTTTTTTGCGGTACGCGGGCCTCTCACTGCTGTGGCCTCTCCCGTTGCGGAGCACAGGCTCCGGACGCGCAGGCTCAGCGGCCATGGCTCACGGGCCCAACCGCTCCACAGCATGTGGGATCTTCCCGGACCGGGGCACGAACCCGTGTCCCCTGCATCGGCAGGCGGACTCTCAACCACTGCGCCACCAGGGAAGCCCCTCAGGCCTGTTTTTTACTTACTACAGTAGCTTCCTAACTGAGCTCCATACTTTCAGTCTTTTTTGCATTCTATTCCATTTTCCTACAGAGTAGCCAAAGTACTCACTTTAAGGAGAAATCAAATTATTTCACTCCCCGGCTTACAACCCTTCAGTGGCTTCTAGTTGCACTTAGACTAAAAGTCTAAACTCCTATAGTGGCCCAAAAGAATCTATATGATCTGCTATCTCTGAATCTGTATTTCACGCCACTTTCACCTTTGCTTGCGTGCAGTGGCTATGCTGGTCTTCTTTAAGGCCTTAGACACTTTGCACGTGGAGTTCCCTTTGCCTAATATGCTCTTCTCTACTCTACATGGCTATGTCTTTCCCATCCTCAGTCTCAACTTAGAAGTGTTCTCTAACCATCCTATCTAACACGGGTCCCTTCACTATTCTGTACTGCTACACACAGTCATTTTCCTTAATAGGACTTAACATTCTCTGGAATTATCTTATTTACTTTTTTATTATCTTAATTACTAACTTATTACTTCTTTAAAAATCTCCCCCATTAAAATATAAGCTTCAAGAGAGCAGGGGCACTATGTGTCTTATTCTCCAATGTATCCTCAGGACCCACCACAGTGCCTGGCATAGAGTAGATAGTAAATTTTCATTGTATGAATGAATAAGTCAATTAATCACATGCATAGCTACAGACAAACTTACCTCCTACCATCAGATAGAAACCATTCTAGTCAGTATATCTAAGAACTTGGTTATTGAGGGATTTTGTCAGAAAGGGAGTGAGTCAGGAAATAGCAGGTTAGGCCATACTTTCGTATCAGGTCACCTTGACTTAACATTAAACTATGCTAGAATGTATATGTGAATAATCCAGTGACAGACCGATCACAGCTACGTTTTCTTTACTGTTATTTAAAATGGAGGTAGATGTGGAGAGAACACGTGTTAGGAAAGGAAGCAAGCAGCATTTAATATCTATTTCCCTTAATACCTGTAGTATGAATATGAAAACTGATTCTCAAGATCATAATCCTGAACATCAGGTCCTGTTGTTAATAGACGATAGCATACAGG
The DNA here is from genome assembly GCF_964270905.1 of Leucopleurus acutus. Taxonomy (NCBI): domain Eukaryota; kingdom Metazoa; phylum Chordata; class Mammalia; order Artiodactyla; family Delphinidae; genus Leucopleurus; species Leucopleurus acutus. The sequence continues at coordinate 58,183,759 of NC_139156.1, read as the reverse complement.
TCAGAGGCTTCTGGCAAGATTTCATAGAACGTGTTGAAGTTATCCAGTAGATCTCTAGATTCGATTTGCCCAGTGGAATGTCCAGTGCCTCAAATAACAGCACCCTTGTCATGTCCTACCTAGAATCTTTACTGCTGTTTCTTACTGGGAGTGGGGTAAAATGTAGCTCCTTCACAGGAAAAGCAGTGAGACTCTGGTGAAGAGCACGTGACATGAACTGAGCCTGGGACATACTCCATGTTTCATTTTCCACATAGTTTCCTAAGCTTTAAGCCACAGAATTGTTCTTAATTTTTTAAATTTCATCAGCACCCACATCAAATCACTATTTATTCCCCATCCTATCCTTATTATCTGTCACTCTAGAACAATGGTTCTCAAACTTAAGCATGCATCAGAATCACCTAGAGGACTTGTTAAAAGATAAATTGCTGGGTCCTATCCTCAGAGTTTCTGATTCGATAGGTCTAGGGTGGGGCTTAGGTCACACTAAAGCTGCTAGTGCAGGGACCACACTTTGAGAAATGCTTCTAGAATATTCCAGTAGACTCCTACGTGATCTCTCTGCCACCAGTCTCTTTCCTAGTAAATTCATGCTCCACACTTCTGCCAGGATTATTTTTAAAGTATTTATGTGGCTTTTTCTCCTAAAACTATAAAATCCTCAAGGATTAACGCTATGTTTTATCCATCTTTGAATCCTTTGGTGTCTAGCACAGTACCTAGTGATGGTAGGCATTCAATAAATGTTGGTTAATTGAATAAATCAAAATACTTTTGATAGCATTCTAGGTTTTTACTTTATTTTCATTTGCTTCTTATACAAGTTTGTATATGTATACAAGTGTCATAGTGGTAGTGGCATAAGTCTAGTAAATTGAGGATTCAGATTAGTCAACATTTTAATTTATATCTTATTCTGTCTCTTAAAGTAGGCACAGGTAATAATAATAAAAATACAGGCTTTAAAAAAAACGTACAGGGCTTCCCTGGTGGCGCAGTAGTTGAGAATCTGCCTGCCAATGCAGGGGACACGGGTTCGAGGCCTGGTCTGGGAAGATCCCACATGCCGTGGAGCACCTAAGCCCATGTGCCACAACTACTGAGCCTGCGCTCCAGGACCTTGAGCCACAACTAATGAGCCTGCGTGCCACAACTACTGAAGCCCGCGCACCTAGAGCCTGTGCTCCACAACAAGAGAAGTCACCACGATGAGAAGCCCGCGCACCACAACAGCCCCGTGAGCCACAATTACTGAGCCTGCGCGTCTGGAGCCTGTGCTCCGCAACAAGAGAGGCCGTGATAGTGAGAGGCCCGCGCACCGCGATGAGGAGTGGCCCCTACTTGTAGCAACTAGAGAAAGCCCTCACCAGAAACGAAGAGCCAACACAGCCATAAACAAACAAACAAATAAAGGCAAAATTCCTTTAAAAAAAAAAAAGTACCGCCTTTAAATTTACTGTCTCATGTGCCGTGTGGCAGCATATATCTGGTAACCATTGGTTTAGAAGGTATAGCAGACCAGTCTAAGAGAGCCCATAAAATCATCACTAAAGTGTAGATATCTAAGAAAGGTGGAGAATGAACAAAGAACTGAAAAATCAGATTGATCCAGAAATGACAGCAAATTTTTTACAGGGAAAAGGACAGGGAGAATATAGAATTCAGCACTCTTAGTTACTGTAAAATATTATATCAGGTTTGCTTTAATTACATGGTAATGCCTCTGAGAACAAAAGTAATTACATGATAACTTATGTTACTACTCCCACATTATCTCTTAATAACTATGTAATTAACTTGTCACTACTGTACAGTGTGTAGTTCGATATTACTCTTGTATAAAGAACATTGATAAATTAAATGAATAAGTTGGGGTGGGATGAGGGATGAAGACAGTAGGGAAAGCATAGTATTATAGCAATCTGGAATGCAAATGGTTCATTAGATCATTGACCCAGTCCTCAAGGATCTGAACCAAAACCGTGAAGATTACCAAAAGTGTCTGAAGTGAATCATGTAGCTTTCTGAAGACAACAAACATAAAATATAGTAGGTTCACCAAGCAATGAAATAGATAAGTGAGTATGGGATATAAGGCGTATACTTTTATGTTTTGAGCGGTTTTTATTTTTAAGTATTAGGAATTTTTTTTAACACAAATATAGATCAATGGAACAGGATAGAAAGCCTAGAGATAAACCCATGCACATATGGTCACCTTATCTTTGATAAAGGAGGCAAGAATATACAATGGAGAAAAGACAGCCTCTTCAATAAGTGGTGCTGGGAAAACTGCACAGCTACAGGTAAAAGAATGAAATTAGAACACTCCCTAACACTATACACAAAAATAAACTCAAAATGGATTAAAGACCTAAATGTAAGGCCAGACACTATAAAACTCTTAGAGGAAAACATAGGCAGAACACTCTATGACATAAATCACAGCAAGATTCTATTTGACCCACTTCCTGGAGAAATGGAAATGAAAACAAAAATAAACAAATGGGACCTAATGAAACTTAAAAGCTTTTGCACAGCAAAGGAAACCATAAACAAGACGAAAAGACAACTCTCAGAATGGGAGAAAATATTTGCTAACGAAGCAACTGACAAAGGATTAATCTCCAAAATATACAAGCAGCTCATGCAGCTCAATATCAAAAAATCATACAACCCAATCCGAAAATGTGCAGAAGACCTAAATAGACATTTCTCAAAGAAGATATACAGATTGCCAACAAACACATGAAAGGATGCTCAACATCACTAATCATTAGAGAAATGCAAATCCAAACTACAGTGAGGTATCACCTCACACCGGTCACAATGGCCATCATCACAAAATCTACAAACAATAAATGCTGGAGAGGGTGTGGAGAAAAGGGAACTCTCTTGCACTGTTGGTGGGAATGTAAATTGATACAGCCACTATGGAGAACAGTATGGAGGTTCCTTAAAAAACTAAAAATAGAACTACCATAGGACCCAGTAATCCCACTACTGGGTATATACCCTGAGAAAACCATAATTCAAAAAGAGTCATGTACCACAATGTTCATTGCAGCTCTATTTACAATAGCCAGGACATGGAAGCAACCTAAGTGTCCAGTGACAGGTGAATGGATAAAGAAGATGTGGCACATATAATGGAATATTACTCAGCCATAAAAAGAAATGAAATTGAGTCATTTGTAATGAGGTGGATGGACCTAGAGTCTGTCATACAGAGTGAAGTAAGTCAGAAAGAGAAAAACAAATACCGTATGCTAATACATATATATGGAATCTAAAAATTTTTAAAAATGGTTATGATGAACCTAGGGGCAGGACAGGAATAAAGATGCAGATGTAGAGAATGGACTTTAGGACACAGGGAGGGGGAAGGGTAAGCTGGGACGAAGTGAGAGAGTGGCATGGACATATATACACTACCAAATGTAAAATAGATAGCTAGTGGGAAGCAGCTGTATAGCACAGGGAGATCAGTTTGGTGCTTTGTGACCACCTAAAGGGGTGGATAGGGAGAGTGGGAGGGAGATGCAAGAGGGAGGAGATATGGGGATATATGTATATGTATAACTGATTCACTTTGTTATAAAGCAAAAACTAACACACCATTGTAAAGCAATTATACTCCAATAAAGATGTTAAAAAATAGAAATTTAAAAATTTTTACAGAAAGAATTGTTTTTTTAATGGAAAAAAACATTCTTTCACCCATATCGTTTAAGCAGCATCTTGAGTTCGTATGTGTGGCCTATAGGGTGAATATGTGCAACTCCAGGAACTCTTCATTCATTGCTGATAGGAATGCAAAGTGGTACAGCCACTTTGGAAAAGAGTTCAGCAGTTTCTTACAAAACACAGTCTTACCATATAGATCCAGCAGTCATGCTCCTTTGTTGCCCAAATGAGTTGAAGACTTATGTCCACATAAAAACCTGCACACAAATGTTTATAGCACTCTTTTCTTAATTGACAAAACTTAGAAGCAGCCAGGATATCCTTCAATAGGTGACTGGATAAACAAACTTTGGTATATCCATACAATATTATTCAGTCATAAGAAGCAACGAGCTATCAAGCCATGAAAAGACACAGAGGAAACTCAAACAGCATGCTAAATGAAAGAATCCAATTTGAAAGGGCTACAAATTGTACAAATCCAACTATATGACATTTTGAAAAGGGAAAACTATGAAGACAGTAAAAATATCAGTGATTGTCAAGGGCTGAGGGGGGAGTGAGAGGGCTGAATAGGTAGAGTACAGGAGTTTTTTGAACAGTAAAGTTATTCTGTGTGGTATTGTAATGGTGCATAACAAATCATTATACAGTTTCAAATCAAATAGAATGAATGACACCGAGTGAACCCTAACATAAACCATGGGCTTTCATGAATCATTATTGGCTCATTAATTGTAGCAAGGTACCAAACAAATGCAAGATGTTGATGATAGGGGAAACTGAGGGATGGGAAGATGAGAGGGTATACAGGAACCCTGTACTTTCTGTTCAATTTTTCTATAAACCTAAAACTTCTCTGAAAAATAGTCTATTAATTTAAAAAACAAAAAAGGCCAAAATGGAAAAACCTTTCTTCCACCCACCTCATTTTACCAATATCTTCAGTTTGTGTGTGTGCCTTTTGTTTCCCAGCTTCATCAGTTACAGTGTTCTGAGATGCTAAGGCCAGTGTCCTATGGCCAGTGACCTCACCATTTTTACCAAAAAGCTTGTTTTATTGATATCACATAATGACCACGCTGTCCAAGTAGAGTGATCCTTTCTGCTTAATTCTGTGAGGAATTCTCCCAGAATCTCTGCTAAGGAAACATTGGTCCTTGAATTTCCATTTCAAATGATGCAGACTGATTTATTTGGCATGTGCCTTCTAAAGATAAAGACTTCATGTGGGGAAGAAAGATTGTGCTAAGGTTCCCTCAAAAACTCTCTAAGATGCCTCCTCTAACACTGCCTGTGTTTCCCTAAGCCTAAGAGTACAGAAAGTAGTGAAGATCTTTAGTTTTGAGGAATCTTTCTAAGAGTGACCAATTTCATTGTACTTTTAACACTGATGCTTATACTGATTTACTTTGCAGAAAGCTCTGTTCCCAAGTGGCTACAATTATTAATAAACTCTAAAAGCATGAGTGGAAAACTGTCAGAATAAAATATCACTTAGCTGAAATTCTTGAATGCGTTGTTCTTAACCTTTTATCTGAATAGCTAAATGTCTTCATGTTATTCTTTAAAATAATGTTTATTGGCTTTTTTTCTGATTATAAAAGTAATATTGCTTATTATAGAATATCTAGGAAATAAACAGAAAATAAAAATCGTCTCTGAAATCTGGAAATGATAATAATTTTTCAGACACATAAGAATTTTGCTTTTTTACTGTTTTTAATAAACATGTTTCTAAAATGCATTGCAACGATTTGACCAAAGAGCAAAAATGGAAGAAAACACATGTAGGAATTTAATAAAGTCAGGATGAGTACAGGAGTACTCTGTACTATCTTCACAACTCTTTTTTAAATCTAAAATTATTTCAAAATAAAATGTTTAAAAATGATAGGAACAGGGAGGATTGCTTAAGATATGGTAGTGGAACAAAAATATAACTCTTTGGGAAAAATGGAGGTTGATCACATCCCAATTATCATACTCAATATCTAGATGGTGTAAAAAAGTTAAATGAGCATAAGTGAACTAAAAGAAAATATAAGGTAATATTTATTTGACCTCATGGTATGGAAGACCTTTCTCAGCCTAAATTCAGTGGAAAAAATATTAAAGAAAAGATAAATATATTGATGTAACAATAGAGATAAAAGGCAAATGACGGGAAGTATTCACAACGTATGTAGTAGACAAACTGGGAGAATATCTCTTACAAATCAGTAAAAGAAGAGAAATACCCCAATAGGAAAATAGGTAAAAGCTGTCATCAGACAGTTCATAAAAACAAGAAATGCAAATGGTCAGTAGGCATACAAACAAAAAAAGTTTTCAACCTCCCTAATATACAAATAACTAAGTTAAAACAAGATTCTGCCTTTCACTTTTCAAATTATCGAACAGAATTCTTTTATAGCAAGACTGCTGTTGGGTATATACATTAATAAGATTATTTTGAAAAGGAGTTTGGCAATGTGGATATAAAGCCTTAAAATTAATTACCCTTAAAGAAATTTATCCTAAGGAAATGAAAATTTTTTAATGTGCACAATGATAAATGTTATTAAAGTGTTATAAAAATATTCACTACAGTGTTAATTATGGTAGAAAACAAAATTGGAAAAAAACTATCCAAAAATAGGATTAAGTAAATTATGCTACATCCACATTTAAAATGCATGGTCTCTAAGAATATTTAAAGGTATGGGAAAATGTTTCTAATCTACTTTTTATTGCAGAAATAACACCTGTAAGCAGTAGAAAATACAACAGCACAAAAAGTAGATACATATATATATCATAGAAGTAGTGTATTTATATATAATGAAAAGTAAACATTGCTCCTACCCCAGTCCACTAATTTCCCTCCATGAGGTAGCTTTGGTTGCTAGTTTCTGTTGAATCCACCCAGAAATATCCTGTGCTTGTGCAAGTTTGTATATGAATACATATCCCAGTTTTCATCGAATGAAAGTATACTGGGCTTACTGTTCAATCTCTTGATTTTTCATTTACTCATATCTTGGAGGTTGTTTCTTAGCAGCACATGAAGATCTAACTCATTCTGTCTAGTTAACTGCTTTCTATTATTCCATTGCCTGGATTTAACTAGTTCTCTCTTCAAATTGTTGGAGTTTTTTAAGACATAAACCGTGTAACCATATTTGATGATAATCAGAAAAGCTAACTCATCCTTTTTACTGTGAATGTTGAATGAACAGTAATGGAGTCTACTGGGTTTTTAGTTCCAGCCACCATGAAAACTATTAGTGGAGGAACTATATGGAAAAGAAAAAAATGATCTGTAGACTTTGTTCATTTCCTTTTAAAATATCCCTAGCTCTTAAGTGTCTTCATTAAGGCTTTCATACCTACTGATGATGTTTCTCAGTTCTCTGTAAATGACACTAAGAAAATTCTAAATGTTATATCTTTTCTACAGAAGCAACATGGAAGTTAGGAAATCACATTGCCTTTTGCCCGCACCAGCCATCCCACCTCTATGTGCTTTGAGGAAAAAACTAGCTTAGCACCTCAGCACAGTTTAAATTATGTCTCAGGCCTCGTCTCCAACACTGGATTCAGTTATACTAAAATTGATCACCCTCTTTATTATTTTTTTAACATCTTTATTGGAGTATAATTGCTTTACAATGTTGTGTTAGTTTCTGCTATATAACAAAGTGAATCAGCTGTATGTACACATATATCCCCATATCCCCTCCTTCCCCCCATCCCTCTCCCACCCCTCTAGGTGGTCACAAAGCACCAAGCTGATCTCCCTGTGGGATGCAGCTGCTTCCCACTAGCTGTCTATTTTACATTTGGTAGTGTATATATGTCAGTGCTACTCTCTCATTTCATCCCAGCTTACCCTTCCCCCTCCCCGTGTCCTCAAGTCCATTCTCTACATTAGCATCTTTATTCCTGTCCTGCCTTAGGTTCTTCAGAACCAATTTTTTTTTTGTAGATTCCATATATATATGTTAGCATACAGTATTCGTTTTTCTCTTTCTGACTTACTTCACTCTGTATGACAGACTCTAGGTCCATCCATCTCGCTACAAATAACTCAATTTAATTTCTTTTTCTGGCTGAGTAATATTCCATTGTATATATGTGCCACATCTTCTTTATCCATTCATCTGTCGATGGCCACTTAGATGTCCTGGCTATTGTAAGTAGAGCTGCAGTGAACACTGTGGTACATGGCTCTTTTTGAATTATGGTTTTCTCAGGGTATATGCCCAGTAGTAGGATTGCTGGGCCATATGGTAGTTCTATTTTTAGTTTTTTAAGGAACCTCCATACTGTTCTCCATAGTGGCCGTATCAATTTACATTCCCACCAGCAGTGCAAGAAGGTTCCCTTTTCTCCACACCCTCTCCAGCATTTATTGTTTGTAGATTTTTTGATGATGGCCATTCTGACTGGTGTGAGGTGATACCTCACTGTAGTTTGGATTTGCATTTCTCTAATGATTAGTGATGTTGAGCATCCTTTCATGTGTTTGTTGGCAACCTGTATATCTTCTTTGGAGAAATGTCTATTTAGGTCTTCTGCCCATTTTTGGATTAGGTTGTTTGTTTTTCTGATATTGAGCTGCATGAGCTGCTTGTATATTTTGGAGATTAATTCTTTGTCAGTTGCTTCAAATATTTTCTCCCATTCTGAGAGTTGTCTTTTCATCTTGTTTATGGTTTCCTTTGCTGTGCAAAAGCTTTTAAGTTTCATTAGGTCCCATTTGTTTATTTTTGTTTTTATTTCCATTTCTCTAGGAGGTGGGTCAAATAGGATCTTGCTGTGATTTATGTCATAGAGTGTTCTGCCTATGTTTTCCTCTAAGAGTTTTATAGTGTCTGGCCTTACATTTAGGTCTTTAATCCATTTTGAGTTTATTTTTGTGTATGGTGTTAGGGAGTGTTCTAATTTCATTCTTTACCTGTAGCTGTGCAGTTTTCCCTGCACCACTTATTGAAGAGGCTGTCTTTTCTCCATTGTATATTCTTGCCTCCTTTATCAAAGATAAGGTGACCATATGTGCGGATCACTCTCTTTAACATCAGTAAAAGAAAATTCCAAATGAAATTTACCAGAAGGTAATAAGCTGTACCAGTTGTTAATGGACAGAGGTTTATTCTGAGAGCTCTGGGTCTGTGATTGTTCTAGGATTCAGAGCCAGCTGATACTAGCCCTAGGAACCAAATTCAATGTCATTGAAGCCTTCACCTACCCTGTGCCTCAACAGCTGGAGACCTAAGGTCCGTGACTTGGCCTAAATTTGGGGAAAGTCTGAGATGCCCTGGGATAAGCCTATCTGTAAAAGGATCAGAGGGGAGTTAGAGGTCACAGAGAGAATGAACCAAAGTAAAACGGTAACAACAATCGCCTCAGTATATGAGTTCTTGATTTGGAAAACTACTGATACTTCTTGTTCTCCAGTGTTATGCCTCCTGTTCCTCTTCTCATGGCTGTGCTGAAAGGCATATATGCAGAGCCTTACCCTTCATTTTCAACATGATGTACTGGCAAGGACCGTAAGCTAATGGCCCCTAAAAAAGAGCTTCTAAGGTGCTTTTTCATATTGAGTACACATGCCAAGTCAGTTATTTAAGATTTTACTTCTTGACTTCTTGTTAGGCCCAAAATCTTTAGTAAAAGAGTGCAAAATTCTTTTTTAAATTTGTCTGCAAGCCGTATTTATCTGCTATAGTGTCTGCCAACCACACTTTTTATAATTCACCACATTCAGTGAATGAAATATGAATAAGCACTTTGTTTACTTACTGGCACAGAATTTGTATATATTAATAGCATATTGTCATTATTTGTATTTTTCCTACCTAAAAAATACTTTATTGGAATAATATTCTAAAAATGCAGAGAACTTTTAAAAATTGGTGGGGGGGGGGGGCAGAGGAGACCAAAAATTCTATAGAAAAATAAGCAAAAGATCAGAATAAACAACTCACAGAAAGAGATTTGTTCTTTACACGTATAAAAAGATGTTCAACCTCACCCATAGTAAGAAAAATGCAAATTAAAGTTACATTGAGATATTGTTTCTAACCCATCAGATTGGCAAAAATTCAGAAGCTTGGCAGTATACTCTCTTATTGAGGCTGTGGGGAAGCAGACACCCTCAAACATGACTAGTGGAAATGCAAAACAGTTCAACCCCAAGGAGGGGGAATTTGGAAATATCTAACAAAACTGCTTATATATTTACCCTTCAACCCAGAAAATTCTACTTGTATAAATTTATCCCAAAGATAACACACACACACCCAACAACACAAAAATATGTATGCAAAATGTTATTCATTACAGAATTATTTATAATTTCAAAGCATTAGAAACTATGTGAACATTCACACATAGGAGATGGAGTGAATAAACTATGGTATATCCATACAATATGGTGCTTTGCAGCTGTAAAAAAGAATGAGGAGAATCTCTATGTATAAATATGCAGTGATTTCCAGGTGGTGTTTTAAGTGAAAAAAGCAAAGTGCAAAAGGGCATGTATTCTATGCTACCCTCCTTTTGTGTAAGAAAGAAGAGGTAATAAGAAAATGCACATATATCTGCTTACCTTTACAAAAATAAACACAGGAAGACAAACCAGAAAACAGTGAAATTGGGTACATACATTGGGGACGGGCACAGAGGGGCACAGTGTAAAAGGAAGTGACACTTCTCTGAGTATACCTTTTTTAGAGTTTTTACTTGGAAACATGTTAATATTCTACATATTTTTAAAGACACATTAAATTAACAAGGATGAAAGTAGGGAACGGAAACTGAAAGCAAACTGCCCAACATTTTTTTTCAGTCTTAAGTAAAGTGAACCATTCTAAAGTGGAGTAAAAAAGAGAACCAATCAAAAGAGCAAACTGAACACAGTATTTGAGTACATTGGAGAACAGCAAACCAATTCCAAACTCTTTTTAGTAGATTTGGGTTTTCGTAGAATAAGTGGTGAAGCAATTTTGAAGCTGTTTTAAGAGATATTTCAAAACTGAGCCAATTGTGGATCAACTTATACTCCAATTTAAAAAAAAACTAAAAAAAAAAAAAACTGAGCCAATAAATACATGTGTTGATATTGTTGGGAGCTAGGGTTTTCACTATTGAAGAAAGTACAAAATCATGATAATGGAAGGGGGGAAGGTAAGAAAGAACTCTGTGGGGATGGACTGGAATTGGAAATACTGGTGTCAACTCAATTTCTAAAATAGTTCTGTGTATATATGTATATACATATGTACACATTTATGTGTGTACGTATGTATATCTGTGCATGTGTGTACATGCATACTTCCTAGCTCAATTCGCTGACAGAGTCCAAAAGCAAAGAATGCACTTACCACCCACACTTTGATCTCTAATACTATTCCACCCTAATAGGAAATAGGTATCCTTGGAAAAATGGCTGATTCCAGGGCTGGGATAGGGTGGGTTTAAGAGCCCAGAACATAATGCCAGAAAGTAAGGAAGTGCTCAAAAATAGTGTGAGGGCAGGTCCAAGGACACCTGAGCCAACTTGAAGGTGCTCCTACTGGCAAAAAGTGGGGCATTTTGAGCACCAAATTAAAGGCTGTCATGAATTATAAACCATTGATTAAAAAACAAAAGTCTGGGCTTCCCTGGTGGCGCAGTGGTTGAGACTCTGCCTGCCAATGCGGGGGACGCGGGTTCATGCCCCAGTCCAGGAGGATCCCACATGCCGCGGAGCGGCTGGGCCCATGAGCTATGGCCGCTGAGCCTGCACGTCCGGAGCCTGTGCTCCGCAACGGGAGAGGCCACAACAGTAAGAGGCCTGCGTACCGCAAAAAAACAAACAAACAAAAAAGTCTGTGCTCCTTATTGATAAATAAATACATTAAAAATAATAAATGGGAGAAAAGGTAAGTTCTTGCGTATAGTAAAATGCCAGAAGCTGACTGGTAAATGTGAAAGGAGTGCTGGAGTTAGAAAATCATCACAGTTTAAGTTGCTTCTGTTAATAATCGTGAGTGAATACTAAATCTGGGAGAAGGGATTGGGATTCTTGATGGGGAGTAGCATATTTGCATGGTATTAAACTGTCTACCAACAGGCTCCCTGTTAGATGCAAGGGAAATAGGACAACACCTTGATCAGGTGATCACAATTGTCACCAATGAACAGCAGCCAGACATAATATGCTCTTAAATGTGTGATACCCTGAGAAGAATAACATAATTTTTCTAGTATTCTGGCCAGGAACGCATAGTCTGAATTAATCATGAGGAAATACCAAACAAACCAAAATGAGAATCACTCTATTAAATACAGAGTAGCAGAAGACTGTATTCTTTGAAAATATCCTTCTCACAAAAGTCAAAGTAAGACTGAGGAAATGTTCAAGATAAAGGAGACTAAAAATACGACAAATCCTAGACTAAATTCTATCCTAGAAGGAAGAAAAATGCTATAAAGGACATTATTGGGTCATTGACAAAACTGGAATACGGACAGTCGATTAGATAACAGTATTCTAACAGCGTTACTGAAGTTGGTGACTATGGTTATGTAAGAGAATAGCCTTATTCTCAGGGAAGACACATAGATATATTTAAAGGTAAAGGGAGGTGACAGATGCAACTTCCTCTTAAATAGTTAGGGGGAAAATTGTACAAAAAGAGAGCATGTGCACAGAAGGAACAAAATGTTGACAATAAGTGCATCCAGGTAAAGGATATGTGGGTACTATTTGCATTGTTTTTATTCCTGCAAGTTTTCTCTGAATTTGAAATTATTTCCAAATACAGTTTTTTAAAAGTACATTTTAGGCCAGCTAATAATTAAAATCTAAACTTAAAAAATTATATTGCAAAACATTATGCTAAGTGAAATAAGCCAGACACAAAAGGCCACATATTGCATGATCCTACTCATGTGAAGTACCCGGAGTAGGCAAATTCATAGAAACAGGAAGAATAGCAGTTACCAGAGGCCAGGAGTAGGGGGAATGGAGAGTTTAATGAGTATAGTTTCTGTTGGAGTGATGAAAAAGTTCTGGAAATCGATAGAGGTGATGGTTACACAACATTGCAAAATGTACTTAATGCCATGAATTGTACACTTAAAAATGGTCAAAATGGTAATTTTTAGGTTATGTATATTTTACACAATAAAAAATGTATCTTGGGAATGTTTAATTCCTATTATAAAAGGATTTCCTATGATTCTTTAATATAATATAATATAAGGGAGCTTTAATATAAGCTCTCTTTATCTAAACTATTTTATACAACTTTTGAAGATTCACACCAGCTACTTTATGAAGGTTCCACTTAAAATTGATTGTATAACATCTGTAGTTCATCTCAGTTCGTTTTTTAAAATAGATTATTAAAGAACTGATATTCACCTGGGGCAAAGGTCTTAGCTTTTTTCTGCATCCAGGTTTTCCACTTGTCAAAGAAAATGTCTCTTCAGGGGACTTCAATCATCAGCTTGCTCTTCTCTTAGAAAGAGGATGCTGGTATTTAGGCTTCACAAAAATATTTCATAAACATAAGCTTTCTTTTCTCTCAAACATACCAGGAGGAATGAGGAAAACAGATGTTCCTTGTAAGTCTTCTGATAGACGTGTTTCCATTGTAAGCTGATCTGACTAAATTTGGCATCTGTTCCATTCACTGTGTGGGCTGAGCAGTTTAGTCTCACAGTTTGGCTGAAAGTTAATATCGACCTTTGACTGTTACCTGAAAACACATTGATAAAATACTCTTACTAAACCTCTTGAGAGAGTGATTTCACTTTCTAAGCAAACGTCTTCAAAATACATCACTCCATTAACCAAATTAATTATTCTTTGGTTGGGCATACTTATTTATTTTATTGGATACAGAGCATTCCGCAAATCTGACAGGGAGAAGCCTGTGTGGTCAGAATGGTAGAAGAGAAAGAACATAAATCTCTTATAATGCTCTCTACAGGTCACTACACCACAGCTTTTAACTTAACCTTCACCCCCCAGCTGCCCAGGGGCTATGGGAGGGCCTAAAAGTCTGGGTACGGAGCAGTTTCTCATTATCATCTGTTCTTCTGAGTATTTGAATACTGCTACAGCAGCTCGGGTTTTCCTAAGAGGGAAGTAGCCCCAGATTCTTCTGTTCTTGACTATCTTATTTATAACTACAATTTTTTATATAGTTTTATTGCAGTATAATTGACATGCAGTAAACTGCACATGTTTAAAGTGTACAGTTTTACAAATGTTGAATGATGTATACACCTATGAAACCATCACCATGGACATATCTACTGCTTCCATGCTACTTGGATTGTTTTCCAGTTTCGGGCTATTCCAAGTAAAGATGCTCTGAACATTCATTTACAAATCGTGGTATGGAAAAATGTTTTCCTTTACCTTGGGTTAAATACCTAGAAATAGAAAAACTGAGTCATATAGTAGGTGTATGTTTAACTTTTTAAGATGCAGATAAATGGTTTTCAAAAGGGGACTTATCATTTTATAGTCTCGCAATCAGTATATGAGAGTTTCAGTTGATCTGTACCCTTGTCAACACTTGGTTTGTCAGTCTTTTTAATTTTAGCCATTCTGGCGGGTGGGCAGTGGTATCTAATGGTGGCTTTAATTTGCATTTCTCTAATGAATAATGATGTTGAACATCTTTTCATGTGCTTATTTGATATCTGTTTATCTTTGCTAAAGTGTTTGTTCAACACTGTTGCCCATTTTTTATTGGGTTGTTTCTTGTTATTGAAGTATAAAAATGTTTAATTTGACAAAGTCAAAATTATTTTTTCTCTCATAAAAGTTTATACTTTTGGGCTTCCCTGGTGGTGCAGTGGTTGAGAGTCCGCCTACTGGGGCATGGGTTCGTGCCCCGGTCGGGGAAGATCCCACATGCCGCGGAGCGGCTGGGCCCGGGAGCCATGGCCGCTGAGCCTGCGCGTCTGGAGCCTGTGCTCCGCAACGGGAGAGGCCACAACGGTGAGAGGCCCACGTACCGCAAAAAAAAAAAGAAAAGTTTATACTTTTTATGTCTTAAGAGATCTTTGGCAAGTCCAAAATCACTAAGATTTCCTCCTAAGTTTTCTTCTCAGAGTTTTATGGTTTTAGCTCTTACATTTAGACCTATGTTTCATTTCAAGTTAATTTTTGTGGTTGATGTGAGGAAGAGTAGAAGTGGGGGCTTTTGTTTTTGTTTTTTTTCCACATATGGCCATCCAGCTCTTCTAAGAACATTTGTTTAAAAGATTACCCTTTCTTCATTGAATTACTTAATACCTTTGTAAAAATCAATCGACCATATAGAAGTAGGTTTATTTCTGGACCGTCTATTCAGTTGCATTGATTTGTCTATCTTTATGCCATAATGTCTCAATTATTGTAGTTCTGTAATAAGTTTTTTAATCAAGTAGCCTTCTTTTCAAAGTTGTGTTTTGATTAGTCTAAGTTCTTTGCATTTCCACATAAATTGTAGAATCAGCTTGTCAGTTTCTGTTAGAAAAGTCTGCTAGAATTTTGGTTGATATTACATTGAATCAGTAGAGCTGATAACAATATTGAATCTTCTGATCTCTGCACACTTTATATCTGTTCATTTACTTAGCTTTTTAAAATTTCTCTCAGCATTGTTGTTTTGTTTTCTCAGCACTGTTTTGTCATTTGCAGTGTAAATAAATGTCTTACCTTTTGTCATATTTAGCCCTAGGTATTTCACATATTTGATGGTATGGTGAATAGTATTTTTAATATCAATTTTGCTGGCATATACAATTGCTATATATACACATTACTAGTACAGAAATCCAATTGATTTTTGCATAGTGATTTTGTATCCTGCAGTTTTACTAAACTCACTTAGTAGCTCTAGTAACTTTTTTCTAGATTCCATAGGATTTTCTACATAGACCAGGATTTCTCAGTCTTGGCATTATTGACATCATAGGATATTTAACAGCATCCCTGGGCTCTACCCACTAGTTGGCAGTAGCACCCTCTGCTGCAGGTTTGACAACCAAGAATGTCTCCAGACATTGGCAATTTTGCCCCCCAGAGAACATTTGGCATTGTTGGGAACCGTAGACATAGACAGTCATGCCATCTGCAAATGAAGACAGTTTTACTTCATTTTCAGTCTTGATGCTTTTTCTTCTTTCTTCCGTTTGCCATATTGCACTGGCTAGGGTCTCCAGTACAATGTTTAAGAACAAACTTCCCTTCCTTGTTCTCAATTCTAAGGGAAAAACATTCCATCATCCACCATTAAGAATGATATTAAATGCAAGTTTTTCACAAGTACCCTTTATGAGGTTGAGGAAGTTCCCTTCTATTCCTAGTTTGCTGAAAGTTTTTTTTTAGAAACTGATCTTGGATTTTGTCAGATGCTTTTTCGGCATCTGTGAAGATGATCTTATGGTTTTCTTAGTTAGTGTGGTAGATTACATTGATTGGTTTTTGAATGTTAAATCAACCTTGTATTTCTGGGATAAATGCTGGCTGATTATGATTTATTATCTTTTTAAAAATACACTACTGGATTGGATTTGTAAAATATTTGCATCTTTTCTGATTTTGGTATCAGTAATGCTGGCCTCAAATAATGAGTTGTGAAGTATTCTCTCCTTTTCAGTTTTCTGAATAGTTTGTATAGCATTGACATTATTTTTCTTCCTTAAATATTTGGTAGAACTCAACCAGTGACACCATCTGAACCTGGAATTTTCTTTATTTATGTGCTTTTAATGTGCTTTTTAATTATAAAATCAAATATTTAATAGCTAGAAGGCTCTTCAGGTTATCTATTTCTTCCTGAGTGAGCTTTGATAGTTTGTGTCTCTCCAGAAGTTTGTCCAGTTTAACTGGTCAGATCTATTGGCATAAAGTTGTTAATGTTTCCTTATTATCCTTTTAGCGTGTGTAGATGCTATAGTGATGTCATATCTCTTATTACCAATATTGGCAATTTATAGCTCCCCTCTTTTTTTCCTGATCAGTCTGTGTAGATGTTTAATTTTATCCTACTTTGACTCCCAATTCCATCTTCTCAAGTCAGTGAAACTGTCAGGCTCTGCCTAGGCTGTCCTTCCATGTGTTGTGGCCTGGTAACTTTTGCAGTTTACCTCATTTGTTTCCCTTCTTTCATGGATCTTTTGTGGCTGATGTACAATATTTGAAAAACTTTGTTGCATGTGCTTTGTTTTTATTTTAAAGTTGTTTCTGGGCTTCCCTGGTGGCGCAGTGGTTGAGAGTCTGCCTGCCGATGCAGGGGACACGGGTTCGTGCCCCGGTCTGGGAAGATCCCACATGCCGCGGAGTGGCTGGGTCCGTGAGCCATGGCTGCTGAGCCTGTGCGTCCGGAGCCTGTGCTCCGCAACGGGAGAGGCCACAACAGTGAGAGACCCGGGTACTGCAAAAAAATAAATAAATAAAAAAGTTGTTCCAGGAAAAAGGGTAAATCTGGTTCCTTTTATTTCATGTTGGTCAGAAGCAGAAGGCCTGTTTCCTACCTTACCATATTTATTTTAATGTCAAGCCCGTCCATGGTGCTTGACTATAGAGATTATTTCGCTGTTACTTCTGGGAGTGAAAGAGATACAAGGTCATTCATAACTTTTCAACTCTCAAATTTGTTCTTGGAGAGATATCCAGATATTTTTGCCAAATAGCAGTTTTCTAGGAATAACATCAATACAGAAGGAATCCAGAGAGATAGGCAGAGGCATAACTAATAATTTCTCAGCTGTAAAGACCCAATATAATATTATTTGGCCAGTATTTCATACTTATAACCTTTTAATCTCAGAGTTAAAGTCTCCTTATCAAGGAAAGCATGATAGTTTAGGCTTAGAAAGACTAGGTTGACTTGGTGGTGAGTTGTCACATCCCGACTTGAGCTCTTTAAAAGAGCTCTTTCTTTAAAAGAAATATTAGGAAAGAACTCTCTAACCCTAGAGGTTTGACACTTCACTTTCAAGACTGAAAAAAGGCATAGGTATGTAGACCATTTTTCGTTCTGACCCATATGACATTTCTGATGCTGTTACACAATACTCATGTATTTCCCTTTTGTCTGTGTTCCAGGTTTTCTGTCTCAGCTGGTCTCTGACAAGCCCCTGACTGAATGCATCCGTGCTGGCCACTATGCAGCAAGTGTCATAATTAGGCGGACTGGCTGCACCTTTCCTGAGAAGCCAGACTTCCACTGATGAAAAAGCAGGAAACCGCAGCCCAGGAGTACAGACGCTGCCCTGATGGCTTCCTGAGAATTCCCATATTAATAAAGAAGAAAATTAAATGCTACCTTTCCTACTATAATAATGTTCATCTTAATTTAGAGGGTACAGTAGTACACACTAGAATCTTTATTCTCTCAGCAACCTAAAATCGGAGGTTTATTTCCATAGTTTGATAGTGCCACTTAAATGTCAATTAAACAGGAATATAACATCTCAATAGAAATTTTGTTTCATTTTTATTACTTTGTAAATTCATGTGTACTTAGTAAAGTGATCATTTTTTTACATTTCTGCTTTGAATGCAGACGCAATTTAATATGATAGATTTTTTTAAAGGAATTAAAGATAATATCAGTATATAAATCTTTAGCTTTTATACAAGTATATTTAATTCAGAAGTGTGTGTACACATATATACACACATATGTTCATATATGTACCACATATATACATGATAAATGGTTAAATAAGGTACAGAAATATTTATCTTGCCAAGTTATGCCAAGTAATTTCTTCAGTGTGTACTCAAACATGTAATAAACTTTGGATAATTAAATAATTTGCCAAATTATAAGCTATATTACAATATTCAATTCATAATCTTGTATTTACTTATGGTACTTTGTAATTTGATACAAATAAAAACTTGTCATATGGGACTTTTTTTCTGTCTTTGCCCTGTGCTCTGCAAACTAAGGAAGAAAGATCATTGTTTAATCCTGGGTCCTGAAATAATGGCTGTTTTGTTGATGGAGACAGAAAGAACAACATAACACATTGAAAAATAACTTAGAATTAGAGACCAGTAAGCCACTGGTTTTTTTTTTTTTTTTTTTTTTTTTTGCGGTACTTGGGCCTCTCACTGTTGTGGCCTCTCCCATTGCAGAGCACAGGCTCCGGACGCGCAGGCTCAGCGGCCATGGCTCACGGGCCCAGCCGCTCCACGGCATGTGGGATCTTCCCGGACCGGGGCACGAACCCGTGTCCCCTGCATTGGCAGGCGGACTCTCAACCACTGCGCCACCAGGGAAGCCCCAAGCCACTGTTTTAAGGAAGACAAAATGGTGTAATAGAACCTCCAGGAAATTCCCTGGCAGTCCAGTGGTTAGAACTCCGTGCTTCCACTGCAGGGGGCACGGGTTCAATCCCTGGTCGGGGAACTAAGATCCCACATGCTGTGCAATGCGGCCAAAAAAAAAAAATCTCTAAAAAAAAAAGAACCTCTGGAGTCAGACTTAATTACCTTGATATGACCTTGGGCAAATTACTCAGCCTCTTTGAACTTCAACTTCCGTTCTATAAAATGGGATCATAACCCCTGTACAAGGTCATTGAGATAATTTGAGAGAGAATACTAAGTATAAACTGCTTGTTACAAGTCTAATAAGTACCTACTGTTGTTATCATTATGATTATTGTTGAAGAAAAAAAAAGATCATAGTTATAAAACTGAATTCAAAATATTCAGGTTTTTGTTTTGTTTGTGTTTAAGTAAACTTTTAGGTCTCCTATGCTTGTTTATCTTTATCATTGTTGAGATATAATTCATATACCATAAAATTTTTCACTTTAAAGTATACAATTCAGTGGGCTTTAGTATATTCACAAAGCTGTGCAGCTGTCACCAATATCTAAATCAAGAACACTTGCATCACCCCAAAAGGAAACCCAATTCTCCCCATTCTCTGGTAACCGCTAAACTATTTTCTGACTCTATAGATTTGCCTATTCTTGATATTCATAAAAATGGAGTCATGTGTTCTTTTGTGTCTTGCTTCTTTCACTTAGCATGTTTTCAAAGTTTGCCCACCCTAGGACATTTTCAGTACTTCTTTTTATTGTCAAATAATATTTCTTTAGATATACCATATTTTGTTTATCCATTCATGATGTACATTTCAGTTGTTAACACTTTTGGGCTATTATGAGTCATGCTTCTATTAACAATCACATACAGGTTTTTTATGTGGATGTATGTTTTCAGTTCTTTTAGGTATATACATAGGAGTAGAATTGCTGGATCACATGGTAACCGTACGCTTAACTTTTTGAGAAACTGCCAAACTTTTTTCCAAAGGGACTGCATCATCTTGCCTTTTCACTAACATGGTTTGAGGGTTTCAATTTTTTCACACCCTTGCCAACATTTGCTGCTCTCTGTTTGATTATAGCCATCTTGGAGGGTATGAAGTGCTATCTCATTGTGGTTTTAAATATATTTATTTTATTTATTTATTTTTGGCTGCGTTGGGTCTTCGTTGTTGTGCACAGGCTTTCTCTAGTTGCGGTGAGCGGGGGTCACTCCTCATTGCGGTGCGCAGGCTTCTCATTGCAGTGGCTTCTCCCGTTGCGGAGCACAGGCTCTAGGTGCGCCGGTTTCAGTAGTTGTGGCTCGTAGGCTCTAGAGCGCAGGCTCAGTAGTTGTGGCGCATGGGCTTAGTTGCTCTGCCGCATGTGGGATCTTCCCAGACCAGGGCTCAAACCCGTGTCCCCTGCATTGGCAGGCGGATTCTTAACCATTGCGCCACCAGGGAAGCCCTTCATTGTGGTTTTAATTTGCATTTTCCTGTTTACTAATGATATTATGTTTATTGATTGACCATTTGTATTTTTTTCTTTGGAGACATGTCTATTCAGATTGCTTGCCCATTTTTTAATTGAGTGGTTTGTCCTTTTGTTGTTGAGTTGTAAGCATTCTTTATATATTCTGGGTATAAGTTTTAGGCATATGATTTACAGATATTTTCTTCCATTCTGTGGGTTGTGTTTCCACTTTCTTGCAGGTATCCTTTGAAGCACAGATATTTTTGTTTGTTTTTGTTTTTGTTTTGGCCATGCTGCACAACTTGTGGGATCTTAGTTCCCCAACCAGGAATGGAACCCGCATCCTGGGCAGTGAAAGCTTGGATTCCTAACAACTAGACCTTCAGGGAATTCCCCAGATGTTTTTAATTTGTATGAAATCCAGTTTATCTTTTTTCTTTTCTTTTTTTTCTTTTTGGTCAATTGTACTTTCAGCTTCATATCTAAGAAGCCATTGCCTAATCCAAGGTCATGAAGAATTACATCTATATTCTCTTTTAAGAGTTTTATGGATTTTGCTCCTACATTTAACTCTTTGATCCATTTCAAGTTTATTTTCGTATATATTTGAGTTGGGAGGTCTAAATTATTTTACTTGTGGCTATCCAGTTGTCCCTGTACCTTTTTTTTTTTCTTTTTTTTAATTTACTTTTTTTGGCCACCCCTTGTGGCATGTGGGATCTTAGTTCCCTGACCAGGGATCGAACCCGTGCCCCCTGCAGTGGAAGCTCAGTCTTAACCACTGGACCACCAGGGAAGTCCTCCCTGTACCTTATTAAAAAGACTTTTATCCACTACTGAATTGTCTTGGTACCCTTGTCAAAAATTAATTGACCATAAATGTAAGGTTTTATTTCTGGAGTCTGTTCCATTGGTCTATATGTCTGTATGTTATCCTTATGCCAATCCAGACTGTCTTGATTACTGGAGCTTTGAGTTTTGAAATCAGGAAGTCTGAGTCCTCCAACTTTGACTCTCAAGGACAATTAGTTTAAGTGCTAGAGTATCATATTAAAACTACTGCAGAATATCTTTCTCTTAGATCAGTAGGTGAGACACTAATAAACCTTTCTTATTCTTTTTTTGATAAGAAAATCCCTTACCCCAAGGCTATTGATCAAGTGCCACTCACCAGCTAAACTTTTATGACAGTCGCTATTTATAGCAGGTTCTAAAGTATGCCTACTGGTAGTAATTAACATGCACACAGATCATGTAACTTTTTTTTTTTTTTTTTTTTGACTGTGTTGGGTCTTCATTGCTTTGCGCAGGCTTTCTCTGGTTGCGGCGAGCGGGGGCTACTCTTCTTTGTGGCGCACGGGCTTCTTCATTGCAGTGGCTTTTCTTGTTGCAAAGCACGGGCTCTAGGCATGCGGGCTTCAGTAGTTGTGGCGCACAGGCTCAGTAGGTGTGGCTCGCAGGCTCTAGAACGCAGGCTTAGTAGTTGTGGCGCACGGGCTTAGTTGCTCCGCGGCATGTGGGATCTTCCCAGACCAGGGCTCGAACGCGTGTCCCTTGCATTGGCAGGCGGATTCTTAACCACTGCACCACCAGGGAAGTCCCACATAACTTTTCTTGTGTTAAAAAAAGTCATTAGGTTGTGTATTTTGTTCTTGGGTTTATGGCATACTTTTTTAGTTTTGGTAAAAGACAAAGGGAAAATAATGGCTAGCCTAGCTGACTGGGTCTCAGGAAAACTGCCTTTAATTGGTTGTTAGGCAATCTCCTCTCTGACCTAAGTTTTTCCATCTTGGAATGAAGAGTAATTAACCTAGTTCCACTTTATCTCATCCTGGTTTAACAGATAGTTGAGGGAAGACATATAGGATGGGGGAAGAATAATGAAGTTGTCAAGAAGACATGGATTCTGGGCTTCCCTGGTGGTGCAGTGGTTAAGAATCTGCCTGACAATGCAGGGGACATAGGTTTGAGCCCTGGTCCAGGAAGATCCCACATGCCGTGGAGGAACTAAGCCCGTGTGCCACAAGTGCTGAGCCTACACTCTAGATCCCGCAAGCCACAGCTACTGAAGCCTGTGCACCTAGAGCCCGTGTTCCTCAACAAGAGAAGCCACTGCAATGAAGAGCCCGCACACCACAACGAAGAGTAGCCTCCGCTCACCACAGTTAGAGAAAGCCCACGCACAGCAAAGAAGACCCAATGCAATGCAGCCAAAAATAAATAAATGAATTTATATTTTTTAAAAAAAGACATGGATTCTGACCTCAGGTTCCCTTCAAATAGTTGTGTAACCCTCTTATTCTATGTAATTCACAAAATGTAGATGCTTTGGTTATGACATCCCTAAAATATGTACTAGTGGTTTTAACAAGGTTACCTCTCTGAATGTGGGATAAGAGGGTTCTTACCAGAGGAGTGAGCCACAAAGACTGAGGCCATTCATTTGTGTGTTACAGTTGGGTAAATCAGGTGGGCACAGGAGACTGATACTTCAAGAGTGAGCCTAGGTGGTCTGGAGAGTTAGAACATTGAGGTTGGCCTAGTCTCAGCGAGTGATCAATTTTGCTTGAAAACTGCTTCCATGAGGTGGAAAAGAAGGTGGTACCAAACATTTGGAGACAGGCTGGATGCCCAACTATTAGTATAGCAGAGTAGGAGAGAAAGAAAAAGAGCAAGAGTGGCTATTGAGTTTCTTCCTAGTTTTTATATCTAGATGATATGTACCTTTATGTACTGCTTTATTTCCTCGAATCAGAGAAGAGTAACTTTCTTTTTAGATCAGGGTGAGAGAAATACATTCTTTATCTTAAATAAAGTCCAAGCACCCTTGGCTAAAAACTATTATTCTTACCCATTTTGCAAAGCAAGTATTGTAATTCTTTACCCTTTCAGAAAGAGATGCATAATATAGATTGTCTTAGACATACACAAGCCTACAGAGAAAGTATATGTTTGGCTTGCAGTCTGATAATACCACCAGTGCTGAAATATAAAAATATGCACTTATTTCTGTTACTCCATTACCTTCAGAAAAAGTGTCCATTTAATAATATTTCCACTGGATAAAGTAGGTTTAAAATGTAAACAATTTCTTTATGATTCAGTAATAGTTCTATGTGCACGTCCTTCGCTTTGTGTCCCCTTGGTCAAGTTCTTGAACTGCCCTGAGCCTTGGTTTTCTCAACTCAAAATGAGGAAAATATATCCACCCCCAGTGAGACAGTGTTAAGAGAATATGAGAGTAAAAACATTTTCTAAATAGTACAATAAATTTAAATGTGAAGTAGTTTGATATTTTACAAAAACACCAAAGCAACCCAATGGGAAAAGGAAAATCTTTTCAATAGACAATGCTATTACAACTTGATTTTATTTTTACTTTTTATTGGAGTATAGTTGATTTACAATGTTATGTTAGTTTCAGGTGTATAGCAAAGTGAATCAGTTATACACATACATACATCCACACTCTTTTAGATTCTTTTCCCATATAGGCCATTATAGAGTATTGAGTTCCCTGTGTTATACAATAGGTCCTTATTAGTTATCTATTTTATATATAGTAATGTTTATATGTCAGTCCCAATCTCCCATTTTATCCCTACCCCCTTACCCCCTAGAAACCATAAATTCGTTTTCTACATCTGTAACTCTATTTCTGTTTTGTAGATAAGTTCATTTGTACCCTTTTTCTTAGATTCCACATATACACGATATCATGATATTTGTCTTTCTCTGTTTGACTTCACTCAGTATGACAATCTCTAGGTCCATTCATGTACAACTTGATATCTTTATGGGGAAAAATGAACCTTTGGCCCCTTACCTTATACCATACATAAAAAATAAAGATGGATCACGGCCATAACATAAAAGCGAAAATGATTATGCTCCTAGAAGAAAACAGGAGACTATTTTAACATCTTGGGGATAGGCAGAAGTTTCTTAGAGAGGACTTTGAAAACGCTAACCACGAAAGAAAAAATATTGATAAATCGAATTCCAAAAAAATTTTAACTATTTGTTCATGAAGACAGCATTAAGAGGGAGGGTGGGAGGGAGACGCAAGAGGGAGGGGATATGGGGATATATGTATACATATAGCTGATTCACTTTGTTATACAGCAGAAACTAACACAATATTGTAAAGCAGTTATACTCCAGTAAAGATGTTTAAATTAATTGATTAAATTTTTTTTAAAAAAGGACACCATTAAGAATATGAATAAACAAGCCACAGGCCAGGATAAAATAGTTGCAACACATATAATGTCTAAAAAAGAACTTATATCCAGAATATATTAAAAACTCTAATTCAGGGCTTCCCTGGTGGCGCAGTGGTTGAGAGTCCGCCTGCCGATGCAGGGGACACGGGTTCGTGCCCCGATCCAGGAAGATCCCACATGCCGCGGATCGGCTGGGCCCGTGAGCCATGGCCGCTGAGCCTGCGCGTCCAGGGCCTGTGCTCCACAACAGGAGAGGCCACAGCAGTGAGAGGCCCGCGTACCGCAAAAAAAACAAAAACAAAAAAAACTCTAATTCAGTAATGAAAAGACAAAATAAAATATATGAATAGCCAATAAGCACATGATAAAGTATTCAACATCATTAGTCATGAGAGAAATGAACATTAAAACCTCAGTGAGATACTGCATTAGAATGACTAAAATTTAAGTGACAACACCAAATGTTGGAGAGGATGTGAAGCAGCATTGCCAGTTGGAGTGTAAAATGGAACAACCACTTTGGGAAAAGGCATGGAAGTTTCTTATAAAGTTAAACACACCTATTCTTTGACTCCAGCCATTCCACTCCTGGTATTTATGCAAGAGAAGTGAAAGCATATGTCCACATAAAGACTTGAATTCGAATATTTATAGTCTTTTTATTCATTGTTGCCAAAAGCTGGAAACTGGGTAGTTGTCCAACAGCAAGAGAAAAGATATAAAGTGTGGTATATTCAAACGATGGAATAATACTCAGCAAGAGAAGGAAATTACTGCTAATACAACATGAATCAATCTCAAAAACACTTTAACTGGGTGAAAGAAGCCAAATACGAAAGAGTGCATACTGTAAGGTTCCCTGTATGTGAAGTTCTAGAACAGGTAAAACCAACCTACAGTGAGAAAGACCAGAACAAGTGCTGCTTTGTGGGAGAGGAGGGAAGGGAAACTGACTGCAAAGGGAAATGAGAGGACTTTCTAAGCTAATGGTGATGTCATCATAGGGGTTACACAGGTATATGCATTTGCCAAAACTCAGAGAATGTCCCACTTAAGTTGCATGATTTTTAAATCTCACACACACACAAACTAAGCTAATGTTGAAGTCTAGTTAATGATGTGCATATTGATAGATTATGAAGTGTATTGATGTCTTTAACTTGCAATGAAGTGCATCAAATAATAAGATGAATGGAAAGAGGGATGGTAAGATGGGTAGATAAGTGATAAGGCAAATACAACAAAATGTTAATTGTAGAATCTAGGTAGTAAATATACGTGGTAATATAGGTAGTAAATAGTTGGATGTTTGTTGTATAATTTTCAGTATTTCTGTATGGTTGAAATCTGTCCTAATGTTTGAAGAATATAAAGTACTTAAGTAGGAAAACCTAATAAAATTGTTAAATTGAAGTATAGCTGATTTACAATATTGTATTAGTTTCAGGTGTACAGCAAAGTGAGTCAGTTTTATTTTTTTAGATTATTTTCCTTTTTAGGTTATTACAAGATATCGAATATAATTCCCGGTGCTATACAGTAAATCTTTGTTGCTTATCTGTTTTACGTAGTTGGTATCTGTTAATCCCATATTCCTAATTTTCCCTCCCCTACATTTCCCCTTAGATAACCATAAATTTGCTTTGAGTCTGTGGGTCTGTTTCTGTTTTGTATATAGATTTCATTTGTATTATTTTTTAGATTCCACATATAAGTGATATCGCATAGTATTCATCTTTCTCTGTCTCATTTATTTCACTAAGTATAATATTCTCTAGGTCCATCCATGTTGCTACAAATGGCAATATTTCATTCTTTTTTATGGCCAAGTAATATTCCATTGTGTATGGAATACACAGATGGGGCACTTGGATTGTTTCCATGTCTTGGCTATTGAAAACCTTTTCAATTTGATTGATGGCAGCATCTCATGAAGAAGATAAAAGACCACATGATACAAAACCACATATAAATTTACTTGAAAGTAATTTTTGCATGAATTCCATGACAAAATTAGCCAGTCCTGGGCTGCTGCAGGGTTTCTTGGGGCTACCACAACCTCCAGTCTCCTCTTCTGAGTATGGAACACCCTCTCCTCATCCCCTAACCCACCTGGCAATTGGAATATTCACCTCTGCAAACACCAACCAGACCTCTTCCCATCCAGACTCCTAAACCCACTGCAAACTGCTTCTGCCTTCTCTGAAGCATCCCTTCTCCTGATCATCAGAATTCCTAATTGTCAAATCTAATGGCCAGTTTTCAATCCTTATCCTATCTCATCTTCTCTCAGCATCTGACTTGGAGAACCACACTCTCTTGAGACCTCTTATTCCCTTGACTTTCAGAAAACCACTTTTTCCTCATTATATTGCCTCTTTTACAGCCTCTTTTTAGCCTGCTTTAGGAACACCTCTGTCCTTTTCTTCAGTGTCAAGGAGCCTCCACCCCCACAAGCTTTTTGTCACTCTATCAGCTCCTCCTAGGTGTCCAATTTGACTGCCACAAATTCACCTATCATCTAATTACTCCCAAATCTCTGTTTCTAACCCTGATCTCCTCTCAAGCTTTAGGCTCAAAACCTATGGGTCAACCCCTTGGGATATTCTGCAGACAAGTTGATTATCAAAACAGAACTCAACTTCTCTTGAACTCCCCAGCCCAGTCTATTCTTCCTACTTGTTCTATCTTCATTAATAGAAGTAATTCTTCCCAACTTTTCCCTTCCTCACCCATTTATCTAATTGATCACCAAGTTCTGTCAGTTCTACCTCTCCTAAATCTCTTCCTCACCTCCTCATTCTCTCAGGTGTAATTTAGACCTTTATCATGTCTAACTTATTTGCCCAACTCTAGTTCTTCCCCTTCATTAGTCATCCTCCCTCACCATGGGGCATGCCTTGCTAAAGAAGACACACAGTCATATTCCCTGGTCTGTTTAAATTCCTTGACCATCCACCCCTTAACCACTGTAACAGCCTTCCTACTGCCATCCCTCTTCATAACCCTTCACTCCAGCCCAAACGTACCTTATAACTACACTCATGCCTCCATCTGGATTCCTCTTTTCATACTGTAACTACTCAAGTTTAAAGATCAAGTTCAAAAGTCAAGTCCTTTAAAAAGTTTTCTCTAAACCTCTCAGGCAATTAGTTGCTGCTCCATCCTTTTTTCTCTCAAAGTACATTGCATATTTTTATTGTAGTTTATACAATCATAATGTATCATAATTTTTATTGGTGTCTATGTCTTCTTCTAAAGCAGGACTATCCACTGCCACGTAGTACATGCTCAATAAATGTTTGCTCAGGGAAGGCTTTTCTCACTTCTCCAGATCTCCTCAGTGAGTTACTTAGAGATGGCAGGGTCACCAAGGATTTTAGCTGCTAGAACAACTATAATTGTTACTATGTGGTTATACTTCTGCTCACATTCTCCATACTGGAACTCTTCCTGCCTTTCTATGTAGCTCCATTCTTAGAAGTCTGTCCCCTAAGCAAGCAAGAGAAAAGAGTACCCAGGTTGCCACAGTTGGACCATCTTCTCTCCCCCTCCCCAGTCACATAATCTACATGCACATAAATGAAACGTGATCGTGTAATCTGGTGTAAGTTTTTATCCTTTGTAACTTTGATCCTTTTTGAACTCAGAAAAAGCTAAAGTGTAGGAGACCTGGAATTTGAGGACTGAGCTCTAGTCTAATCCCTGCCTAGCAAGTGAGGGGGAAAATGATTCCACCATTCTGAGCTTCAGTGCCTCTTCTTTAAAATGACTTGGAGTGAGACATTTGTAAAGACCTAGCACAATGTATAAATATGCAGTAGTTAGTTATTCAACAAATATTCACTGACTGCTTACTAAGTATCAAGTGAAGTGCTAGGTGCAGGTATATAGCCCTCAATAAAATGTGAGTTTGTTTTCTTGTAAATGTATTTTAGACTTTTTTTTTTTTAATATTCTGTATAGTACTGTTTCCTCCCCACCCTGTCCTCCCTTGGCCAAAATAATTTTTCTCTGAATTCCTCCTTTAAGGTCTACTAAGTAGCATGGAGCGGTGGTTAACAGCATGAGCTTTAAAACAGACTTTCAAGGTTTGAATCCTGGGTCTACCATTTTTTAGCTGTGAGACTTTGGGTAAGTTGCTTAACTTCTTGATGTTTTGCTTTCTGTGTTGTTAAAGTACAATAATACCTATTCCATTAGGTTGTTATAAAGAATAAAAGTGTTAATACATGTAAGTCTTAAAATGTTATCTGGCATTAAGTAAAGTGCTTAAGAAGTGGTAGCTATTATTATTTGCAATCTATGGTTCATAGTGTCCTCACCTTGCCACGAAAATCATTTCATGGCAAGGTATAAGAAAGCAACTAAAGACCTCATTTTTCTTTCTTTAAAAAATATTTTTAAAATTTATTTATTTATTTTGGCTGCACTGGGACTTACTTGCGGCACATGGGATCTTTGTTGTGGCATGTGTGATCTTTTTAGTTGTGGCATGCAGACTTTTAGTTGCTACATGTGAACGCTTTTAGTTGCGGCATGCATGTGGGATCTAGTTCCCTGACCAGGGATCAAACCCGGGCGCCTAATTTGGGAGCATGGAGTCTTACCCACTGGACCACCAGGGAAGTCCCCAAGACCTCATTTTTCATTTATATTCCTTTAAATAACTCTGCTTAGAAATTTTCTTATACACCTGCACTGTCCAACATGGTAGCTACTAGCATTATGTGACTACTGATTGGAAGAGTAGGGTTGCAAGCAAACCAGATTTTAAGAACTTAGATGAGAGACATCAGTGAAAATAACAGAGTAAGGAACACCTAAATTCTTCTGCGCTAAAAGTGCACCTAAAAACTGGCAAAAACTGTCAGAATCAACTTTTTCAGAACTCTGGACAGTAATCAAAAGCTTGAAGCAGCTTGGGGGACTTTCCTGGTGGTACAGTGGTTAAGAATCCGCCTGCCAATGCAGGGAACACGGGTTTGTGCCCTGGTCCAGGAAGATCCCACATGCCGTGGAGCAGCGAAGCCCGTGTGCCACAGCTACTGAGCCTGTGCTCTAGAGCCCGTGAGCCACAACTACTGAGCCCGCATGCCACAACTACTGAATCCCACGTGCCTGCAGCCCATACTTCGCAACAAGAGAAGCCACCGCAATGAGAAGCCCACGTACCGCAACAAAGAGTAGCCCCCACTCGCTGCAACCAGAGAAAGCCCGCGCACAGCAATGAAGACCCAACGCAGCCAAAAATAAATAAATGAAATAAATTTAAAAACAAACAAACAAACAAACAGACTTCTCATTAGACTTGGAATAGAAAGGAACTGCCTTAACATGAAAAAGAGAATCTACAGAAACCCTAAGTTAGCGTCACATTTAATGGTGAAAAACTGAATAGTTTCCCCCTAAGATCAGGAACAAGATAAGGATATATGCTCTCCCCATTTCTGTTCAATATTATATTAGACGTACTGGCCACTGGTGTCAGGCAAGAAAAAAAGAAAGAAAGCAGCCAGGTTGGAGAAGTAAAACTGTCTATTTGCAGACAATACAATTGCCTATGTAGAAATCCAATGGAATTAGAAAAAAAGCAACTGAAACTAGTAAGTGGGTTTAGCGAAGTTGAAGGATACAAGATTAATATATAAAAATTGCATTTCTGTATTCTAACAGTGAAAATGAGAATTTTAAATTAATAAAATGTCACTTACTAAAACATAAAATATGTGAAATACTTGGGGATAAATCTGACAAAATATGTGAAAGTCCTTTACACTGGAAACTAGAAAACACTGCTGAGAGAAATTAAAGAAGACCTAAATAAAAATAAATGATAGACCTTCATGGGTTGGAGAAAACACTGTTAAGATATCAATTGTCCCCAAGTTGATCTATAGAAGCTATTCAATCACAATAAAAAATCCAGTACTCTTTTTTATGCAAACTGACAAGCTGATTCTAAAATTTGTATGGAAATACACAGGACTTAGAATAGGCAAAACAACTTTGAAAAAGAAGAGCAAAGTCAGAGGGTTTACTTTACCTGATTCAAGACGTATTCTAAAGCCACAGTAATCAAGACAGGGTGGCATTGGCATAAAGATTGACAGATATAAATGGAGCAGAGTCCAGAAATAGAACCATATGGATACGGACCAGTGATTCTTTAACAGCTTTATAAATATAATTTACAAGCCATACTCTTCACCCATTTAAAATGTACAGTTCATTGTTTTTAGTAAGTTCACAGGGTTATGCAGT
This sequence comes from Leucopleurus acutus, assembly GCF_964270905.1. Lineage (NCBI taxonomy): Eukaryota > Metazoa > Chordata > Mammalia > Artiodactyla > Delphinidae > Leucopleurus > Leucopleurus acutus. The sequence goes on along the minus strand of NC_139156.1, from coordinate 58,152,794 downwards.
GATCCCCGCTATCTATGGAAATTTTTTTTGTTTTTTGTTTTGTTTTGTTTTGGCCACACAGCACAGCATGCAGGATCTTAGTTCCCTGACCAGGGACTGAACCCGTGCCCCCTGCAGTGGTAGTGCAGAGTCCTAACCATTGGACCACCAGGGAATTCCCATCTATGGAACATTTTTGTCCACTGAAAAAGAAACCCTCTACTTATTAGCAATCACTCCCCATTTCCCCTGCTACCTTCCCCTTAACCCTAAGCAACCACTAATCTACTTTCGTCTCTCCAGGTTTGCTTATTCTGGACATTTGGCATAAACAGAATCATATAATATTTGATCTTCTGTGGCTGTCTTCTTTCACTTTGCATAATTTTTTCAAGGTCCATCTATATTATACCATGCATCAGTACTCCATTCTTTATGATTGCTGAATAATATTGTATCATGAGGATATATCACATTTTCTTTATTCATTCATCAGTTGATGGACACCGGGTTGTTCCTACTTTTTGGCTACTATGAATAGTGCTGCCATGGACATTTGTGTACAAATTTTTGTGTACATATGTTTTCATTTCTCTTGGATATATATGTAGGGGGTGTAATTATTGAACATATTTCACTTTTTAAAGGACCTGCAAAACCGTTTCCCAAAACAGCCAAAAACTTTTACATTCCCACCAGCGTTATATTAAGGTTCCAGTTTCTCCATATCCTGCCAACACTTGTTATTGCTTGTCTTTATTATATCCATTGTAATAAAAGTGAAGTGGTATATCTTTTTTTTTAATTGTGGTAAAATATATATAACATAAAATATGCCATTTTAAGTATACAATTTAGTGGCATTAATTACATTCACAATGTTTTGCAACCATTACCACTATCTATTTCCAAAACTTTTCCATGACCCCAGTCAGAAACTCTGTACCCATTAGGCAATAAAATCCCATTCCCCTTGCTCCCAGCCCCTGGCAACCTCTAATATACTTTCTCTTGCAATTAATTTGCCCATTTTAGATATTTTATACAAGTGAAATCATACATTTTTTGCCTTTTTATCTCTGGTTTATTTCACTTAGCATAATGTTTTCAAAATTTATCCATGGTATGGCACGTATTAGCTGTCATTCCTTTTTATGGCTAAATACTATTCCACTATATGTCTATACCACCTCTTGTTTACCCATTCACCTCTTGATGAACACTTGAATTCTTTCTACCTTTTGGATATTGTGAATAATGCTACAGTAATTATTATCATATAAGAATGTGTTTGAGTTCCTGTTTTCAATTGCTTTGGATATATACCTAGGAGTAGAATTACAGGATCATCTGGTAATTGTATTTTTAATTTTTTGAGAAACCCCCAAACTGTTTTCCACAGTGGCTTAGCTATTTTACATTCCCAGCAGCAATGTGCAAGATTTCCAATCTCTCCACATTCTCATCAACATTTTTAATTTTCTGGTTATTGTTGTTTTTCAGTTTTGTTTTTATTATTATAGCCATCCTAGTAGGTGTGAAGTGGTATCTCATTGTGGTTTTGATTTACATTTCCCTAATGATTAATGGTGTTGAGCATCTTTTCATGTGTTATCAACCATTTATAAATCTTCTTTAGATGAATATATTTTCAAATCATTAGCTCATTTTTTTTAATTAATTAATTTATTTATGGCTGCATTGGGTCTTCGTTTCTGAGTAGCAGTTTTCTCTAGTTGGGGCGAGCAGGGGCTATTCATTGTTGTGGCGCGCAGGCTTCTCATTGTGGTGGCTTGTCGTTGCAGAGCACGGGCTCTAGGCTCATGGGCTTCAGCAGTTGTGGCATGCGGGCTTCAGTAGTTGTGGCTCGTGGGGTCTAGAGCACAGGCTCAGTAGTTGTGGCGCACAGGCTTAATTGCTCTGCAGCATGTAGGATCTTCCCAGACTAGGGCTTGAACCCGTGTCCCCTGCATTGACAGGCAGATTCTTAACCACTATGCTACCAGGGAAGCCCTTTAGCCCATTTTTTAATTGGCTTATGTCTTGTTATTAAGTTGTAAATTTTTTTTGTATATTCTGGGTGGAATTCCTTTTCAGAAATATGATCTGCACATTTTTTCTTCCATTCTGTAGGTTGTCTTTTCACTTTCTTGTTGGCATTATTTGTAGCACAGAAGATTCTAATTTTGATTTTTTGGGGGGCCAAGTTGCATGGCTTGCCAGATCTTAGTTCCCCAACCAGGGGTCAAACCCCGTGGCCCCTGCAGTGGAAACTTGGAGTTCTAACCACTGGACTGCCAGGGAATTCCCAGAAGATTCTAATTTTGATGTAGCCCAATTTATCTATTTTTTTCTTTTGTCACTTGTACTTTTGGTGTCATACCTAAGAAATTATTACCTAACCCAAGGTCACAAATATTTACTTTTCATTTTCTTATAAGCTTTTTATAGTTTTAGCTCTTACATTTAGGTCTGTGAGTTATTTTGAGTTAATTTCTGTGTATGGTGTGAGGTAGGGGCTTCACCTTCATTCTTTATATATGAATATCCAGTTGTTGCAGCACTATTTGTTGAGAAGATTATTCTCTCAACAAATAGTAAATTATCTTGTAACCCTTGTCAAAAAACAAATGATGATAATTGTACATGTTTATTTCTGAAATTTTATTTCTGTGGCAACAGACTTTTGTTAAAAGTCCAAAAGCAATTTGGTGGAGAAAGAATAGATTTTTTCAACAAATGCGGCTGGAATAAGTAGCACCATAGATAGTCCTATGCCAAAAAACCAAACAAACCAAAAAAGAAAAATTAAAAAACCTTCAATCCATATCTCACAATCTATATCTTGCATATCTCGTACACAAAAATTATCTCAAAATTTGCCATTTACCTATATATAAAGCCTAAAACTATGAAACTTCTACAAAAGAAACAGGAGAAAATCGTTGTGGTCAATTATACAAAGAAAAAAATTTAGGTACGACACCATAAGCATAATCCCCAAAAGGAAAATCAATAATTTGGACTTTATCAAAATTAAAAGTTCTGGGAGTTCCCTGGTGGCCTAGTGGTTAAGATTTGGTGCTGTCACTGCCATGGCCCATACACGATCCCTGGTTAGAGAACTGAAATCCCACAAGCTGCACAGCCAAAATATTTTTAAAAAAATTAAAAAGCTCTGCTCTTCAAAGGACACTGTTAAGAGAATGAAAAGATAAGCCCCAGAATGGAAAAATATATTTTCAAAACACATATCTGATAAAGGACTTGCATCAAGAATATATAACAAGCTCTTTGTTATGCTCAATAAAAAAGCCATTTTTATAAATAGAGAAATATCTGAACACGCACTTCATCAAATAAGCACATGAAAAGATGCTCAGCATCACTGGTAATTAAGAGAATGCAAATTAAAATCAGAAATAGATACCTCTTCACACCTATTAGAATCAATAGAATTTTTTTTTAATTTATTTATTTTTGGCTGTGTTGGGTCTTCGTTGCTGCACGCAAGCTTTCTCTAGTTGCCACAAGCGGGAGCTACTCTTTGTTGCAGTGCACAGGCTTCTCATTGTGGTGCCTTCTCTTGTTGCAGACCACAGGCCCTAGACGCACGGACTTCAGTAGTTGTGGCACACAGGCTGAGTAGTTGTGGTTCATGGCCTCTAGAGCACAAGCTCAGTAGTTGTGGCGCACGGGCTTAGTTGCTCTGTGGCACGTGGGATCTTCCCGGACCAGGGCTCGGACCCATGTTCCCTGCGTTGGCAGGCGGATTCTTAACCACTGCGCCACCAGGGAAGCCCCTAGAATCAATAGAATTTTTAAAACTGACCATATCAAGTATACGTGAAGATGTGGAGGAACTGGGACTCTCATACACAGCTGGTTGGAATATAAAATGATGCAACCAGGGCTTCCCTGGTGGCGCAGTGGTTGAGAGTCCGCCTGCCGATGCGGGGGACACGAGTTCGTGCCCCGGTCCAGGAAGATCCCACATGCCCTGGAGCGGCTCGGCCCGTGAGCCATGGCCGCTGAGCCTGCGCGTCCGGAGCCTGTGCTCCGCAACGGGAGAGGCCGCAGCGGTGAGAGGCCCGCGTACTGCAAAAAAAATGGTGCAACCACTTTGGAAAGGAGTTTAGAAGTTTCGTAAAATGTAGGATATATACCTACCACATAATCCAGACTCTCCATTCAGATATTTACCCTGCCAAAATGCAAGAGTATGTCCATATAAAGACTTGTACATGAATGTTCATAGCAGCTTTATTTGTAATAGCCCTAAACTAGAAACAACCCAAATATCCATCAATAGGTAAATGAATGAACAAATTTATATATATCTATAAGTACTACTCGTCAACAAAAATAAATAAATTATTGATCTATTCAACATGGATGAATCTTAAAATAAGTATGCTCACTGAAAAAAGCCAGACAAAAAGGAGTACATGTGGTGTGATGCCATTTATGTAAAATTCTATAAAATGCAAACTAAACCATAGTGACAGAAATCAGATCAGTGTTTGCTTGGGAATAATAGGGTAATGGAGTGGGGAGGGATGGGAAGAATGGATTTCAAAAAGGCATGAGGGAAGTTTTGTAGTGATGGATATGATCATTATATTGATTGTTGTTATGGCTTTACAGGTATATATATATATGTCAAAACTTATCAAATTAAATACTTCATATAGGTACATAGGTACATTTCATTGTAAATCAGTTATACCCCAATAAAGCTATTTTTTAAATTACATATATGTTGATACTATAAAATGGTACAGCCATTTTTGACAGTCAGGCAGTTGCTCAAAAAGCTAAACGTGGAGCTTCCCTGGTGGCGCAGTGGTTGAGAGTCCGCCCGCCGATGCAGGGGACATGGGTTCGTGCCCCAGTCCAGGAAGATCCCACATGCCACAGAGCGGCTGGGCCCGTGAGCCGTGGCCGCTGAGCCTGTGCGTCCGGAGCCTGTGCTCTGCAACGGGAGAGGCCACAACAGGGAGAGGCCCGCGTACCGCAAAAAAACAAACAAACAAAAAAAAAACTAAACGTGAAGTTATCGTCTAACCCAGCAATTTCACTTCTACATAACTGTCCAAAAGAAATAAAAACACGTTCCACACAAAGAATGCTCCAGAGCAGCATTATTCAAAATAGCCAAAAATCAGAAGCAACTCAGATGTCCATCCACTGATCAATGGATAAACAAATATGCTATATCCATACAATGGAATATTATTCGGCCATAAAAAGGAATCAAGTACTGATAGATGCTACGACATGAATGAACCTCAAAATATTTATGCTAAGTGAAAGAGCCATCACAGAACACCACATATTATATGACCCCATTGATACAGAAAGTCCAGAATAGGAAATTCTATAGAGATTGAAAGTAGATGAGCAGTGAACTAGGCCTAAGTGTAGGGGAGAATGGGAAGTGACTGCTTATGGGTACAAGTTTCTGTTGGGGATGATGAAAACTTCTAAAATTAGATTACATGATTGCACAACTCTATAAATATACTAAAAAACATTGAATCATATGCTTTAACATGTGAACTTTATGGTATGTAAATTATATCTCAAAAAAACTGTGAAAAATTACATATATGGCTGGCATTCTATTTCTGTTGGACAGTGCTGTTTCAGAGAAACACAGCTTGGTGCAAAATATGGGCCAAAGGTAAATAGGAGGACATAGTGGTGCTCATTATGCGCCTTCCCTGCATATGTTAAGTGTTCTACAAATATTTGCTCATCGTTAACATAGGACAAATGCTGCAGGCAATAAAAATACATTAGAGGTAATTTTTTGACCCCAGGATTTTTTAAAACTATCATGTGTAAAAGATTTTAAATACTCCATTTACATTTGCTAAGCAATAATTAAATTCTCTAAAATCGGCTTGAATATACAAATTACATTCAAGTTTTGGCGAGTTTTTAAGGATTTTTCTGTAATCGCTAAGGATGCTTTCCCCAACTCTACCCGCCCCCCCGCCACCCCCCGCATCTACATCAGAGTTTCCTTTCCATCTTGCAGATTGCTACCTTGGAAAAACTCAGACAGAAGCAAGTTTTCTAATCAAGTGCCACCTAATGGTGTGTCAGTATTCGGCTATATCAAATCCTAAATCCAACAAACGAATTTTACTAAGTTTGATGCCAGAATCAAACAACTTTATAGGTCATAAGCTAAAAGCATGATGTCTGTGTGAGTTTTGGGCATGATAGTGGCTGGTAGTTTATTTTTTCCAAAGGGGTGGAACTGTCTTCCACTTCTTCTTCAAAGGAAATGATGATTCTAAAATATCCCACATAGAAAATAGAGATGAAAGCTTTGATAAACATAATGGTCCCACACACAAAGATGTCTAAGCCCTAATTCCTAAAACCTATGAGCATATTATGTAACATGTCAAAAGGGACATCGCCGATGTAACTAAAGTTGCAAACTTTAAAATAGAGATTATTCTATTTGATCTGGTGAGCCCAGTCTAATCACATGAGCCTTTACAAACAGAGAACTTTCTCCAGTAGGAGGCAGGAGAGCTGAGGCAGAAAGAGAAGTGAGACAGACTCGAAGCATGAGGACTCAGTGCATCATTGCTGGCTTTGAAGATGTAGAACCAATGTAACAAGGAAAATTTAAGGAGCTGAGAGGGGCTCCAGGCTGACAGCCAGACAGGAAACTAGCCCTCAGCCATACAACCACAAGGAACTGTATTTCACTAACAGCAAAGGTGAACGTATAAGTGGATTCTTTCCCAGAGTCTCCAGAAAGGAATAAAGCCCTGCTCACATCTTGATTTTGACATTTTGAGATCTGAAGGTGAGTACCTTGCCAAGCCCACCAGACGATTTTTTAAATAAATTTATTTATTTCTTTATATTTATTTTAATAAATTTATTTATTTATTTTCTAATTTTTTTCCGGTACGCGGGCCTCTCACTGTCGTGGCTTCTCCCGTTGAGGAGCACAGGCTCCAGACACGCAGGCTCAGCGGCCATGGCTCACGGGCCCAGCCGCTTCGCGGCATGTGGGATCTTCCCGGACCGGGGCGCGAACCCGTGTCCCCTGCATGGGCAGGCGGACTCTCAACCACTGCGCCACCAGAGAAGCCCTATTTATTTATTTATTTTTGGCTGCATTGGGTCTTAGTTGCTGCGCGTGGGCTTTCTCTAGTTGCAGCAAGCGGGGGCTACTCTTCGTTGCAGTGCATGGGCTTCTCATTGCGGTGGCTTCTCTTGTTGCAGAGCACAGGCTCTAAGCGTGCAGGCTTCAGTAGTTGTGGCACACGGGCCCAGTAGTTGTGGCTCACAGGCTCTAGAGCGCAGGCTCAGTAGTTGTGGCGCACAGGCTTATTTGCTCCGCGGCATGTGGGATCTTCCCAGACCAGGGCTCGAACCCATGTCCCCTGCATTGGCAGGTGGATTCTTAACCACTGTGCCGCCAGGGAAGTCCCCCCACCAGACTTCTGACTACAGAACAGTGAGATAATAAATGGGTGTTGTTTTATGTTTTGGCAATTTGTTACACAGCAATAGAAAACTAATACAAGACCTATCGGAAGGGGGTTTAGGAGCCCCATGTGCTTAAAAAGTTCTTAGGGAAGGTAAGGGGGAAGGTGCTTAAATTTAAAAATTGGAAGACACATTCAGGGATATAAATAAAAACATTATGAGAAGGATTATGTTGTATCACAGAACCAGGGTTTGGGGCTCACGGGTTGGCTGTGATATTGAACTCTGCAGCAGGCATGGAACTGGCCTGATAGATTTAGCTACCATTGTACAAATTCAGAAGGACTCATAGAATGAAGACAAGAAGTGGGACCCTTATTTATATCTGATGTCGGGGGATTCTTTGAGAAAGTAACAACAATGGTACTACTGCTTTTTGCCCCCAGCTTGTCATTACTGGAGTTTTCTACATAACTCATACAAAGCCAGTCGGTCACACCTGCCCCAAAGCATTAGTCCAGTCTTGTACTGGCCGAGAGTATGAACAGCTCTAAGATGAGGGCATACTTGGTGTCCTCCCTGGAAAAAAAGCCAGTCCTTTCAGGAAGTGAACACTGTTCTCCCATGAGGGGACAGGACCAAAACAAGAAACACATTTTTTTTTCCTATAGTACTTTTCTTTTAATGAGTTCTTTTCTTTTCGTTTTCTTTTTTTTAATTTATTTTATTTATTTATTCTTTTTTGGCTGCGTTGGGTCTTTGTTGCTGCGTGCAGGCTTTCTCTAGTTGCAGCGAGCAGGGGCTACTCTTTGTTGTGGTGCACAGGCTTCTCAGTGCGGTGGCTTCTCTTGTTGTGGAGCACAGGCTCTAGGTGCATGGGCTTCAGTAGTTGTGGCTCGCAGGCTCTAGAGCGCAGGCTCAGTAGCTGTGGCACATGGACTTAGTTGTTCCACTGCATGAAGAAACACATTTCTTGTCATCTGGCTTATTGTTTTCAAATCTCTATTCTGTCCCAATTCTATAAATTCTTTCAAAGGTTGAGATTCAAGAAACCTAGGGCCTTTTCTCAGTTTTAGTTTTCTAGTTTGAACTTTATGATTTAATGTGATTGTCAAGGAATAAGGATGAAACACTTAATTCTAGTGCTACATAAACTATAGAAATAATGGCAAGGTTTTCAGTTTATTTTGAAGCTAACATACACACATGCACACATACATGCAATCCAAATCACACTAGTCTCACTTAAGCAACTTATATGGAATTTATAAACATACATCCAAAGTGGAATACTATCAAATCTAATCCATTAGTACAATATATTAAAATAATAACGTTCCATTACCAAGCAGGGCTTGGCCCAGAAATGCAAGGGTAATCAAAACTTTACAATTTATAAATACTATACACAGATGATGTCTATTTTGTACTAGCATAGTTCTGCTGTTTAGCACAGTGCCTGGCACACAGTGGACAGTAAGTATTTGCTGAATGACTAAATGAATATTCATTGTCAATAATCCATTGGAGGGCTTCCCTGGTGGCGCAGTGGTTGAGAGTCTGCCTGCCGATGCAGGGGACATGGGTTCGTGCCCCGGTCTGGGAGGATCCCACGTGCCGCGGAGTGGCTGGGCCCGTGGGCCATGGCTGCTGGGCCTGCGCATCCGGAGCCTGTGCTCCGCAGCGGGAGAGGCCACAACAGTGAGAGGCCCGCATACCACAAAAAAAAAAAAAAAAAATCCATTGGAAAATAAAGTGAGAAGCTCTCATTAAAGTAACAATTACAGCAATTTTATGTAAGTACATAAAAATGTATACAAGTATGCCTTGTTTTATTGCGCTTTGATTTATTGTGCTTTGCAGATATGGTATTTTTTTTACAAATTGAAGGTTTATGGCAACCCTGTGTCAAGCAAGTCTGTCGAAGCCATTTTTCTAACAGCATTTGCTCACTTTGTGTCTCTGTGCCACGTTTTGGTGATTCTTGCAATATCTCAAAATTTTTCATTATTATTAAGTTTGTTACGGTGATCTGTTATCAGTGATCTTTAGTATTACTATTGTAATTGTTTGGGGGTGCTACAAACCACACCCATGTATGATGCTGAACTTCATTAATAAATGTTGTGTGTGTTCTGACTGCTCCACCAATTGGCTGTTCCCCCATCTCTCTCCCTCTCCTTGGGCCTCCCTATTCCCTGAGACACAACAGTATTGAAATTAGGCCAGTACTAACTCTACAATGGCCTCTTAACTGTTCAAGCGAAGGGAAGAGTCATATGTCTCTCACTTTAAATCAAAGGTAGAAATGATTAAGCTTAGTGAGGAAGGCATGTGGAAAGCTGAGACAGGCTGAAAGCTAGGCCTCTTGAGCCAAACAGCCAAGTTGTGAATGCAGAGGAAAAGTTCTTGAAGGAAATTAAAAGTGCTACTCCAGAAAACACACAAATGATAAGAAAGAAAAACAGCCTCTTGCTGATATGGAGAACGTTTTAGGGGTCTGCATAGAAGATCAAACCAGCCACAACATTCTCTTAAGCCAAAGCCCAATCCAGAGTGAGACTCTAACTCTCTTCTGTTCTCTGGAGGCTGAGAGAGAGGAAGAAGCTGCAGAAGAGAAGTTTGAAGTTAGGAGAGGTTGGTTCATGAGGTTTGAGGAAAGAAGCTGTCTCCATCACATAAAAGTGCAAGGTGAAGCAGCAAGTGCTGATGCAGAAGCTGCAGCAAGTTAGCCAGAAGATATAACTAAGACAGTTCATGAAGGTGGCTACACCAGATTTTCCATGTAGGTGAAACAGCCTTCTATTGGAAGAAAATGCCATCTAGGACTTTCATAGCTAGGGAGGAGAAGGCAATGCTTGGCTTCAAACTTCAAAGGACAGGCTGACTGTCTTCTTACGAGCTAATGCAGCTGGTGTCTTTAAGTTGAAGCCAATTCTCATTTACCATTCTGAAAATCCTAGGGCCCTTGAGGAATGATGCTAAGTCTACTCTACCTGTGCTCTGTAAGTGGAAAACAAAGCCTGGATGACAGCACATCTGTATACAACATGGTTCACTGAATATTTTAAGTCCACTGTTGAGACCTACTTCTCAGAAAAAAAAGATTCCTTTCAAAGTATTGCTGCTCACTGACAATGCACCTGGTCACCCAAGAGCTCTAATGGAGATGTACAAAGAGATTAGTGTTGTTTTCATGACTGCTAACACAACATCCATTTTGCAGTCCTTGGATCACGGGGTAATTTTGACTTTCAAGTCTTATTATTTAAGAAATACATTTTGTAAGGCTATAGGTGCTGTAGATTGTGATTCCTCTGATAGATCTGGGCAAATTCAATTGAAAACCTTCTGAAAAGGATTCACCATTTCAGATGCCATTAAGAACATTCATGGTTCATGCGAAGAGGTCAAAATATTAGCATTAACAGGAGTTTCAAAGAAGTTGGTTCCAACCCTTATGGATGACTTTGAAGGGTTCAAGACTTCAGTAAAGGAAGTAACTGCAGATGGAAATAGTAAGAGAACTAGAATTAGAAGTAGAGCCTAAAGATGTGACCGAATGGCTGCAACCTCATGATAAAACTTTAATGGATAAAACTTGAAGTGACAATAAAGGATTTAGAATATTACATAAACTTATTTGATAAAGCAGCAGCAGGCTTTGAGAGGATTGACTCCAATTTTGAAAGAAATTCTGCTGTGGGTAAAATGCTATAAAACAGCATCACATGCTATAGAAAAATTATTCATGAAAGGAAGAGTCCATTGATGTGGCAGACTTCATTTCTGTCTTATTTTAAGAAATTGCCACAGTCACCCCAACCTTGAGCAACCACCACCCTCATTAATCAGCAGCCATCAGCATCAAGGCAAGACCCTCCACCAGCCAAAAGGATCAGATGATCAAGGATCAGATGATTTAGCATTTTTTAACAATAAGGTTTTTAATTAAGGTATGTACATTTTTATATATGATGCTATTGTACACTTAATAGACTATAGTATGATGTAAACATAACTTTTATATGCACTGGAAAAAACAAAATAGTTCGTGTGAGTCACTTTATTGTGACTTTATTGCAGTGGTCTGGAACTAAATGTACAGTATCTCCAAGGTATGCCTGTATATACGTGTGTATATATATTTGTGTGTGTATATGTATGTACGTGTATATATATCACCAGAAATGAGTACTTAACGTAAAGTTTAAAAATAAACTTAGAAAAAATAAATAAATAAATAAATAAACTTAGGGCTTCCCTGGTGGCACAGTGGTTAAGAATCCGCCAGCCAATGCAGGGGACACAGGTTTGAGCCCTGGTCTGGGAAGTTCCCACATGCTGTGGAGTAACTTAGCCCGTGCATCACAACTACTGAGCCTGCGCTCTAGAGCCCGCGAGCTGCAACTACTGAGCCCGCATGCCACAACTACTGAAGCCCGCACGCCTAGAGCCCGTGCACCGCAGCAAGAGAAGCCACCACAATGAGAAGCCCACGTAATGCAATGAAGAGTAGCCCCTGCTCGCTGCAACTAGAGAAAGCCCACATGCAGCAACGAAGACCCAATGCAGCCAAAGAAAATTATAACTTAAAAAATAATAATAATAAAATAAATAAATAAACTTAAAATGTGTGAAGATCTACCTGAAAGAAAGAGGTAGATTTTACCAAGGTACATAAAAGAAGATAAATACAGGTAAAACAATGTGACTGTAGTTAACAATACTGTATTTTATACTTGAAATTTCTAAGAGGGTAGATCTTAAGTATTCTTACCACAAAAAAGAAAAGAAAAAGAAAACAAGAGAAGAGGGCTTCCCTGGTGGCACAGTGGTTAAGAATCTGCCTGCCAGTGCAGGGGACCCAGGTTCGATCCCTGTTCTGGGAAGATCCCACATGCCTCGGAGCACCTAAGCCTGTGCGCCACAACTACTGAGCGGGTGCTCTAGAGCCCATGAGCCACAACTACTGAGCCCACGTGCCAAAACTAGTGAAGCCCACACGCCCAGAGCCCATGCTCTGCAACAAGAGAAGCCACCACAATGAGAAGCCTGTGCACCACAACGAAGAGTAGCCCCCACTTGCCACAACTAGAGAAAGCCCGCATGCAGCAACGAAGACTTAATGCAGCCAAAAATAAATAATTAAATTTGTAATAAATAAATACAAACAAACCATTGGGTTAAAAAAAATGTTGGCAGTATGACAAGTAGACAAATGCTTAATATCCTTAACTTTAAAAACACTCTTGCAAAGCAGAAGGAAAAAGACATATATCCCAGTAGAAAAAAGTGAACAAAAGGCAATTCACAAAAGTAGAATACAAATGAAAAAAAGAAAGTTTCCCTCACTAACTAACATGGAAATGCAGATCAACATAAGTTATCTTTTTTTTCATCCCAGATTGGCAATGATTTAAATAATGATAGTATAACTACTGGGAAGCAAGGACTTCATATACTGCAGAGGCAGATAAAAACCTTAAAAACATGACCTGGAAATATGGTATCTAGAATTTTCTTCTGAAGAAAAGATCAAGTGACACATGTAAAGATTTATATCCACAATTAGAGACCTAAATGTAAGACCGGACACTATAAAACTCTTAGAGGAAAACATAGGAAGAACACCCTTTGACATAAATCACAATAAGATCTTTTTTGATCCACCTCCTAGAGTAATGGACATAAAAAACAAAAATAAACAAATGGGACGTAATGAAACTCAAAAGCTTTTGCAAAGCAAAGGAAACTACAAACAGGATGAAAAGACAACCCTCAGAATGGGAGAAAATATTTGCAAATGAATCAACAGACAAAGGATTAATCTCCAAAATATATAAACAGCTCATGCAGCTCAATATTAAAAAAGCAACCCAATCCAAAAATGGGCAGAAGACCTCAATAGACATTTCTCCAAAGAAGACCTACAGGTGGCTAAGAAGCACATGAAAAGCTGCTCAACATCACTAATTATTAGAGAAATGCAAATCAAAACTACAATGAGGTATTACCTCACACCAGTTAGAATGGGCATCATCAGAAAACCTACAAACAACAAATGCTGGAGAGGGTGTGGAGAAAAGAGGACCCTCTTGCACTGTTGGTGGGAATGTAAATTGATACAGCCACTATGGAGAACAGTATGGAGGTTCCTTAAAAATAGAAATAGAATTACCATATGACCCAGCAATCCCACTACTGGGCGTATACCCAGAGAAAACCACAATTCAAAAAGACACATGCACCTCAATGTTCATTGCAGCACTATTTACAATAGCCAGGTCATGGAAGCAACCTAAATGCCCATTGACAGACGAATGGATAAAGAAGAAGCGGTACATATATAAAATGGAATATTACTCAGCCATAAAAAGGAACGAAATTGGGTCATTGTAGAGACGTGGATGGATCTAGAAACTGTCACACAGAGTGAAGTAAGTCAAAAAGAGAAAAACAAATGTCATATATTAATGCATATATGTGGAACCTAGAAAAATGGTACAGATGAACTTGTTTGCAGGGCAGAAATTGAGACACAGATGTAGAGAACAAATGTATGGACACCAAGGGGGGGAAGTGGCAGGGGGGTCGGTGGTGTTTTGAATTGGGAGATTGGGATTGACATATATACACTAATATGTATAAAATGGATAACTAATAAGAACCTGCTGTATAAAAATATAAATAAAATAAAAAATTTTTAAAAAGTATCATCAAATAGAGAAGATGGCAGAGTAGGACGTGCTCTATCTCCCTCTTGTGAGAGCACTGGAATCACAACTAACTGCTGAACAGTCATTGACAGGAAGACACTGGAATTCACCAGAAAAGATACCCGACATACAAAGACAAAGGAGAAGCCACAATGAGATGGTAGGAGGGGTGCAATCACAATAAAATCAAATCCCATAACTGCTGGGTGGGTGACTCACAAACTGGAGAACACTTATACCACAGAAGTCCACCCTGGATTGAAGGTTCTGAGCCCCATGTCAGGCTTCCCAACCTGGGGGTCCAGCAACAGGAGGAGTGATTCCTAGAGAATCAGACTTTGAAGGCTACTGGGATTTCATTGCAGGACTTTGACAGGACTGGGGAAAACAGAGACTCCACTCTTGGAGGGCACACACAAAGAAGTGTGCGCATCAGGACCCAGGGGAAGGAGCAGTAACCCCATAGGAGACTGAACCAGACCTACTGCTAGTGTTGGAGGGTCTCCTGCAGAGGTTTGGGGTGGCTGTGTCTCACCATGAGGGCAAGGAAACTGGCGGCAGAAATTCTGGGAAGTACTCCTTGGCATGAGCCCTCCCAGAGTCCACCATTAGCTCCCCCAAAGAGCCCAGGTAGGCTCCAGTGTTGGGTCACCTCAGGCCAAACAACCAACAGGGAGGGAACCCAGCCCCACCCATCAGCAGACAAGTGGATTAAAGTTTTACTGAGCTCTGCCCACCAAAGAAACAGCCAGCTCTACCCACCACCAGTCCCTCCCATCAGGAAACTTGCTCAAGCCTCTTAGATAGCCTCATCCACCAGAGGGCAGACAGCAGAAGCAAGAAGAACTAAAATCCTGCAGCCTGTGGAACAAAAACCACATTCACAGAAAGATAGACAAGATGAAAAGGCAGAGGGCTATGTACCAGATGAAGGAACAAGATAAAACCCCAGAAAAACAACTAAAAGAAGTGGAGATAGGCAACCTTCCAGAAAAAGAATTCAGAATAATGATAGTGAAGATGATCCAGGACCTCAGAAAAAGAATGGAGGCAAAAATCAAGAAGATGCAAGAAATGTTTAACAAAGACCTAGAAGAATTAAAGAACAAACAAACAGAGATGAACAATACAATAACTGAAATGAAAACTACACTAGAAGGAATCAATAGCAGAATAACAGAGGCAGAAGAACAGATAAGTGACCTGGAAGACAGAATGGTGTAATTCACTGCTGCGGAACAGAACAAAGAAAAAAGAATGAAAAGAAATGAAGACAGCCTAAGAGACGTCTGGGACAACATTAAACGTAACAACATTCGCATTACAGGCGTCCCAGAAGGAGAAGAGAGAGAGAAAGGACCAGAGAAAACATTTGAAGAGATTATAGTCAAAAACTTCCCTAACATGGGAAGGAAATAGCCACCCAAGTCCAGGAAGTGCAGCGAGTCCCATACAGGATAAACCCAAGGAGAAACACGCCGAGACACATAGTAATCAAATTGGCAAAAATTAAAGGCAAAGAAAAATTATTGAAACCAGCAAGAGAAAAACAACAAGTAACATACAAGGGAACTCCCATAAGGTTAACAGCTGATTCCTCAGCAGAAACTCCACAAGCCAGAAGGGAGTGGCATGATATATTTAAAGTGTTGAAAGGGAATAACCTACAACCAAGATTACTCTACCCAGCAAGGATCTCATTCAGATTCGATAGAGAAATCAAAAACTTTACAGACAAGCAAAAGGTAAGAGAATTCGGCACCACCAAACCCGCTCTACAACAAATGCTAAAGGAACTTCTCTAACTGGGAAACACAAGAGAAGAAAAGGACCTACAAAAACAAACTGAAAACAATTAAGAAAATGGTCATAGGACCATACATATCGATAATTACCTTAAACGTGAATGGATTAAAAGCTCCAACCAAAAGACACAGGCTTGCTGAATGGATACAAAAATAAGACCCATATATATGCTGTTTACAAGAGACCCACTTCAGACCTAGGGACACATACAGACTGAAAGAGAGGGGATGGAAAAAGATATTCCATGCAAATGGAAATCAAAAGAAAGTTGGAGTAGCAATACTCATATCAGATAAAATAGACTTTAAAATAAAGAATGTTACAAGAGACAAGGAAGGACACTACATAATGATCAAGGGATCAATCCAAGAAGAAGATATAACGATTATAAATATATATGCACCCAACATAGGAGCACCTCAATACAAAAGGCAACTGCTAACAGCTATAAAAGAGGAAATCGACAGTAACACAATAAGAGTAGGGGACTTTAACACCTCACTTACACCAATGGACAGATCAACCGACATGAAAATAAATAAGGAAACAGAAGCTTTAAATGACACAATAGACCAGATAGATTTAATTGATATTTATAGGACGTTCCATCCAAAAACAGCAGATTACACTTTCTTTTCAAGTGCGTACAGAACATTCTCCAGAAGAGATCACATCTTGGGTCACAAATCAAGCCTCAGTAAATTTAAGAATATTGAAATCATACCAAGCATCTTTTCTGACCACAGAGCTATGAGATTAGAAATGAATTACCGGGAGAAAAACGTGAAAAACATAAACACATGGAGGCTAAACAATACGTTACTAAATAACCAAGAGATCACTGAAGAAATCAAAGAGGAAATCAAAAAATACCTAGAGACAAATGACAATGAAAACACGACAATCCAAAACCTATGGGATGCAGCAAAAGCAGTTCTAAGAGGGAAGTTTATAGCTATACAAGCCTACCTCAAGAAACAAGAAAAATCTCAAATAAACAATCTAACCTACACCTAAAGAACTAGAGAAAGAAGAACAAACAAAACCCAAAGTTAGCAGAAGGAAAGAAATCATAAAGATCAGAGCAGAAATAAATGAAATAGAAACAAAGAAAACAATAGCAAAGATCAATAAAACTAAAAGTTGGTTCTTTGAGAAGATTAAAAAAATTAATAAACATTAGCCAGACTCATCAAGAAAAAGAGGGAGAGGACTCAAATCAATAAAATTAGAAATGAAAAAGGAAAAGTTACAACAGACACGGCAGAAATGCAAAGCATCCTAAGAGACTACTACAAGCAACTCTATGCCAATAAAATGGACAACCTGGAAGAAATGGACAAATTCTTAGAGAGATATAACCTTCCAAGACTGAACCAGGAAGAAACAGAAAATATGAACAGACCGATCACAAGTAATGAAATTGAAACTGTGATTAAAAATCTTCCAACAAGCAAAAGTCCAGGACCAGATGGCTTCACAGGTGAATTCTATGAAACATCTAGAGAAGAGCTAACACCCATCCTTCTCAAACTCTTCCAAAAAATTGCAGAGGAAGAAACACTCCCAAACTCATTCTATGAGGCCACCATCACCCTGATACCAAAACCAGACAAAGATACTACAAAAAAAGAAAATTACAGACCAATATCACTGATGAATATAGATGCAAAAATCCTCAACAAAATACTAGCAAACAGAATCCAACAATACACTGAAAGGATCATACACCATGATTAAGTGGGATTTATCCCAGGGATGCAAGGATTCTTCAATATATTCAAATCAATCAATGTGATACACCATATTAACAAATTGAAGAATAAAAACCATATGATCATCTCAATAGATGCAGAAAAAGCTTTTGACAAAATTCAACACCCATTTATGATAAAGACTCTCCAGAAAATGGGGATCGAGGGTACCTACCTCAACATAATAAAGGCCATATACAAGAAACCCACAGCAAACATCATTCTCAATGGTGAAAAACTGAAAACATTTCCTCTAGGATCAGGAATAAGACAAGGATGTCCACTCTCGCCACTGTTATTCAACATAGTTTTGGATGTTTTAGCTGCAGCAGTCAGAGAAGAAAAAGAAATAAACGGAATACAAATTGGAAAAGAAGAAGTAAAACTGTCACTGTTTTCAGATGACATGATACTATACATAGAGAATCCTAAAGATACCACCAGAAAACTACTAGAGCTAATCAATGAATTTGGTAAAGTTGCAGGATACAAAATTTATGCACAGAAATCTCTTTTTTTTTTTTTTTGCACAGAAATCTCTTGCATTCCTATACACTAATGATGAAAAATCTGAAGGAAAAATTAAGTAAACATCCCCATTTACCATTGCAACAAAAAGAATAAAATACCTAGGAATAAACTTACCTAGGGAGACAAAAGACCTGTATGCAGAAGACTATAAGACACTGATGAAAGAAATTAAAGATGATACCAACAGATGGAGAGATATATGATGTTCTTGGATTGGAAGAATCAATATTGTGAAAATGACTACACTACCCAAAGCAATCTACAGATTCAATGCAATCACTTTCAAATTACCAAAGGCATTTTTTACAGAACTAGAACAAAAAGTCTTAAAATTTGTATGGAGACACAAAAGACCCCAAATAGCCAAAGCAGTCTTGTGGGAAAGAAAAGGATCTGGAGGAATCAGAGTCCCTGACATCAGACTATATTGCAAAGTTACAGTAATCAAAACAATATGGTACTGGCACAAACACAGAAATAGATCAATGGAACAAGATAGAAAGCCCAAAGATAAACCCACGCACCTATGGTCAACTAATCTGTGGCAAAGGAGGCAAGGACATACAATGGAGAAAAGAGAGTCTCTTCAATAAGTCGTGCTGGGAAATCTGGACAGGTACATATAAAAGAATGAAATTAGAACACTCCCTAACACCATACACAAAAATAAACTCAAAATGGATTAGAGACCTAAATGTAAGACCAGACACTATAAAACTCTTAGAGGAAAACATAGGAAGAACACCCTTTGACATAAATCACAGCAAGATCTTTTTTGACCCACCTCCTAGATTGATGGAAATAAAAACAAAAATAAACAAACGGGACCTAATGAAACTTCAAAGCTTTTGCATAGCAAAGGAAACCATAAACAAGACGAAAAGACAACTCTCAGAATGGGAGAAAATATTTGCAAACAAATCAATGGACAAAGGATTAATCTCCAAAATATATAAACAGCTCATACAGCTCAATATTAAAAAAACAAACAACCCAATCCAAAAATGGGCCAAAGACCTAAATAGACATTTCTCCAAAGAAGACATACAGATAGCCAAGAAGCACATGAAAAGCTGCTCAACATCACTAATTATTAGAGAAATGCAAATCAAAACTACAATGAGGTACCACCTCACACCAGTTAGAATGGGCATCATCAGAAAATCTACAAACAACAAATGCTGGAGAGGGTGTGGAGAAAAGGGAACCCTCTTGCACTGTTGGTGGGAATGTAAATTGATACGGCCACTATGGAGAACAGTATGGAGGTTCCTTAAAAAACTAAAAATAGGGCTTCCCTGGTGGCGCAGTGGTTGGGAGTCCACCTGCCATGGACACAGGTTCATGCCCCGGTCTGGGAAGATCCCACATGCCGTGGAGCAGCTGGGCCCACGATCCATGGCCACTGAGCCTGCGCATCCAGAGCCTGTGCTCCGCAATGGGAGAGGCCACAACAGTGAGCAGCCCGCGTTCCGCAAAAAAAAAAAAAAAAACTAAAATTAAATTACCATATGATCCAGCAATCACACTACCAGACATATACCCAGACAAAACCATATTTCAAAAAGACACATGCATCCCAATGTTCATTGCAGCACTATTTACAATAGCCAGGTCATGGAAGCAACCTAAATGCCCATTGACAGATGAATGGATAAAGAGGATATGGTACATATATACAATGGAATATTACTCAGTCATAAAAAGGAATGAAATTGGGTCATTTGTAGAGACGTGGATGTATCTAGAGACTGTCACACAGAGTGAAGTAAGTCAGAAAGAGAAAAACAAATATATATTAATGCATATATGTGAAACCTAGAAAAATGGTACAGATGAACTTGTTTGCAGGGCAGAAATTGAGACACAGATGTAGAGAACAAATGTATGGACACCAAGGGAGAAAAGTGGTGGGGGGGTGGGGGGGTGTTATGAATTGGGCAATTGGGATTGACGTGTATACACTGATGTGTATAAAATTGATGACTAATAAGAACCTGTTGTATAAAAATATAAATAAAATAAAATACAAAAATTTTAAAAAATATTATAATGTACCTGTAGGCACAAGGCAAAAGAAAAAAAAGACATATAGCCAACAAATAGCAAAATGACAGGTATAAATCTTACCTTATCAGTAATTCAATGTAGATGGACTAGACATTCCAATTAATAGGCCAAGATTTTCAGAAAGGATAAAACAACAACTATATACTGTCTACAACAGGTACATTTTAGATTCAAAGACACAGATAGGTTGAAAGAAAGATGGAAAAAGACATACCATGAAAACAGTAAGCAAAAGAGAGTTGAAATGTCCATATAAATGTAAGACAAAGTGGACTTTATACTAAAAATTGTTACTAAAGACAAAGAAGGAGATGATATAAGTATAACATGACCAATATATAAAGAAGACATAATAATTATAAACATAGGTTTATTTTTTATATATATATATATATATATATATAATCAGAGCCCCAAAATTCATGAAGCAAAAATAGTCATAACTGAAAGGAGAAATAGACAACTCAATCATAATACTTGAAGGCTTTAATATCCTATTTTCAATAATGGAAAGAATAACTAGGTAGAAAATCAACAAGGAAAAAGAAGAATTGAACAACACTATAAATCAACTTACAGATATCTATAAAATATGCTAACAATAGCAGAATACACTTTCTTCTCAAGTGCACATGGAATATTTTCCAGTATTAGATCATATGTTAGGCCATAAAATTTTTTTTCAATAAATTTAAAAGGACTGAAATCATACAAATATGCCTCTGATCACAATGAAATGTAAGTACAAATCTATAACAGAAGGAAATTTAGGAAATTCACAAATGTGTGGAAAACATACAATACACTCTTAAACAACCAGTGGGTCAAAAAAGTCACAGGGGAAATTACAAAGTACTTTGAGATGAATAAAATGAAAACCCAGCATACCAAAACTTATGGAATGCAACTAAAACAGTGCTTAGGAGGAAGTGTATGGCCTTAAGTACTATATTAAAAATAAGAAAGATCTCAAATTAATAACCTAACCTTTTACCTTAAGAAATGAGAAAAATCCCACCAAAGTTACAAGAAAGGAAGATTACAGGCCAACATCTCTGATGAATATAAATGGAAAAATTCTCAGCAAAGTATCAGCAAGCCAAATTCAACAATAATTAAGAGGATCAAAATCTATATATTTATTTATTAAAATTTAAAGGGGTTCCCTAGTGGTCCAGTGGTTAAGACTCTGTGCTTCCATTGCAGGGGGCACAGGTTCAATCCCTGGTCGGGGAACTAAAATCCCATCCCACATGGCGCAAGGTGTGGCAAAAAAAAAAAAAAGGGAATTCCCTGGCAGTCCAGTGGTTAGGACTCTACACTTCCACTGCTGGGGTGCCGGGTTCGATGCCTGGTCAGGGAACTAAGATCCTGCAAGCCACATGGTAAGACCAAAAATTACAAAATAAAAACTACAGAAATCTGTTGTGTTTCTGTTCATTAATAATGAGCAATCAGAAAGAGAAATTAAGAAAACAATCCCATTTACAATTGCATCAAAAAGAATAAAATACCTAGGAAAAAATATAAGGAGATGAAAGACCTGTAAGCTATAAACTATAAGACATTGATGAAAGGAATTGAAGAAGACACAAATAAATGGAAAAGACATTCCATAGTCATGGGCTGAAACAATTAGTTTATTTATTTATTTATTTTATTTTACTTATTTTTGGCTATGTTGGGTCTTCGTTGCTGTGTGCGAGCTTTCTCTAGTTTCGGTGAGCAGGGGCTACTCTTTGTTGCCGTGCACAGGCTTCTCATTGCGGTGGCTTCTCTTGTTGCAGAGCATGGGCTCTAGGTGCATGGGCTTCAGTAGTTGTGGCACACAGGCTTAGTTGTTCCACAGCATGTGGGATCTTCCTGGACCAGGGCTTGAACCCATGTCCCCTGCATTGGCAGGCAGATTCTTAACCTCTGCACCACCAGGGAAGCCCAATTAGTATTGTTAAATTATCTGTACTACCAAAGCAATCTACAGATTCAATACAATCTGTATCAAAATTCCAATGGCATTTTTCACAGAGCCAGCACAAACAATTCTAAAATTTGTATGGAACCACATAAGACCCCAAAAAGCCAGAACAACCTTGAGAAAGAAGAACAAAGCTGGAGGTATCACACTCCCTGATTTCAAACCATGTTCAAAGCTATAGCAAACAAAACAGTATGGTATTGGCGTTTTAAAAAACCCCACATAGATCAATGTAACATAATAGCCCAGAAATAAACACATACATATTATGGTCAATTAATTTACAAGAGAGGAGCCAAGAATATACAATGGGGAAAGGACAGTCTCTTTCAAGAAATGAAAACCAGACAGCCACATGAAAAGAATGAAACCAGACCACTGTCTTATTACACCATGCACAAAAATTATCTCAAAATGTATTAAAGGCTTGAATATAAGACCAGAAACCATAAAACTACTAGAAGAAAACAGGCAATAAGCTCCTTGACATTGTCTTGGTGCTGATTTTTTTTTTGGACTTGACACTAAAAGCAAAAGCAACAAAAACAAAAATCAACAAGTGAGACCACATCAAAATAAAAAGCTTCTGAACAGCAAAGGAAACCACCAGTGAAATGAAAAGGCAACCTACTAAATGGAGGAAAATATTTGCAAATCATATATCTGATAAGGGGTTAATATCCAAAATATATGAAGAACTCACACAACTCAATAGCAAAAAAACAAACAATCTAATGTTTTAAATGGGAAGAGGATCTGAAGAGACATTTTTCCAAAGAAGACATAGAGATGGCCAATAGGAAAATATGTTCAACATCCCTAATCATCAGGAAAATGCAAATCAAAACCCAATGAGATATCATCTCATACCTGTTAGAATGGCTATTGCCAAAAAGACAAGAAAAAAAGATGTGTTGGCAAGGATGTGGAGAAAAGGGAACTCTTGTGCACTATTGGTGGGAATGTAAATTGGTGCAGCCACTGTAGAAAACAGTATGGAGTTTCCTCAAAAAGTAAAAAAATAGGCTTACCATATTAACCACCTGGGTACTTATCCAGTTGGGAGGTCAGGAAGGGGAGCTCTCACACATGTACCACTCAAGTCAACACACATCCCAACAGGAAGAGATGGACCTTTCATCTCCAGGAGGAAGTGACACTACTCTACTACTGCTGGCATGATGAAGAAAGATTTTCTTCTTGCCTGGCAACAACTCAGCCAATGAGAGACTGTCACAACTCAGCCAATGAAAAGCCACTCTACCTCAAACTTCTTGTTTCCTCCAGTAAACATTTTGTTTTTAACAGCCCCTCCCAACTTCTCTTTCTCCTCTATAAAAGAGTTTCCTTTCCTTTGCTTTATTGGACTTGCATGTGGTTCCCCATAGCTGCAGGTTCTGAATTGCAATTCTTTGCTGCTCCTGAATAAACCCATTTTGCTGGTAAAAAAAAAATAACTGGCTATTTTCTTGTTTTAGGTTAACATTGAACATTTAAATTGCCTCCTTTTTTATTATACAAAATGTCCCAGTAGACATTTTAAAATTTGTACCTTAGAGCACATGTGGGAGAATTTTTCTAGGAGGGAAATTACTAGATTGTGGGGTACTTGCTTCTTAAATATTATGAGCTATTGCCAGATTGCTCTGAAAAGAGCATGTCCCATTTTACACTGGCACCAGTGTATATAGAGGTTTCAGTTGCTGCACAGCCTAGCCAGCTCTTGAAATATCTCTTTGTGGTTTTAATTTGCATTTCCCCATCCCTGATAGTTGAACACCTTTTCACATGTTTATTTGTGGTTTAGGCTTTTCTTCTAATTGCCTGTTCATGTCCTTTGATCACTATTCTACAGAAGTATTTCTCCCTCTTTTTAAATTGATTTTTTAAAGTTTTTTAATATATTCTAGATACTAATCTTTTGTTGATTATACACAATCTGTTGTTGATTATATGTAATGCAAATATATTCTCCCCTTCTCTGGTTTGTCTTTACTTTTTTTTTTATGACATCTTTTGTTGTACAGAAGTTTTTAATTTTTATACGGTTGAATATTTGAATCCTTTTCTTTTAAGGCTTGAGATTTTTGTGTCTTGTATAAGAAGTGTTTCTCTATGCCAAGGTCATAACATTTTCTCCTATTCATTATTCCTTTATATTTGTTAATACAATCAATCTGGTTAGTGTTAAGAGGGAAGGGGAGGACTGATCTGTCCCTTTAGAGGTGACTTTGCATATCTTGCCTGGATTCTTTAATGCTGATTTCATGGTTTAACTCTCTGTGGGCAGTTGTATTCTCCTTATTTCCAGGCTGCAGGGAAAGCTTTACTGAAACTTCCAAATCCTAGCCAGATTTTTATTTAATAAGCCTGGGATGGGGCCCAGGAATCTGAATTTTTGATATGCAATTCAGGTGATTTTGATGCAGAATCCTTTTAAACTCCTCGGTAGTGCTTAGCCACCCTTTCAGATGTCTGGAGACTTTGAAATGAACCCACTTTTTGCTAGCTGACGACTTAGCCTCACTCTGCCTCCGGTTCCTCTTTGCAAAAGTCCCTTCCTGGAAGAATTCTTCCATGAATGGTGAGTCCAATGTATGAAGACTTGGCCCAGGCCTGGCATGTGGCAGGGCTCAGTAAATGATGGATGTTCATTAACCCTGAAGGTCTCAAGTTCTGGGGTAAGCTGGCTCTGCCTCCCTCCTAGACTCATCTCTGCCCATGCTCCCCATCTTGGGCAAGTCACTTAACCCCTCAGAGCCTTAATTTCATTATCTGTAAACTGGTATTAATAATCCCTACTTTACAGGGCTGTTGGAAAAATTAGAAATGGCATATAAAATGCCCAGGACAGTGCCCAGAATGTGGTAGGCAAACTGAGCAGTTGTGTTTTTAATTCTGGAGAAGCTGAAACTTGAAGTTCAGAAGCTCTTCTCACTAGGCAGCCACAGATCCTGGGCAGTCCTGGGGCATCTCCTATTTCCCCTCCCAGTGCCTAGAACAATCCTGGACATACAGGCCTTCAGTAAAGTTTGATCAGTTCATG
Source organism: Leucopleurus acutus (assembly GCF_964270905.1). Lineage (NCBI taxonomy): Eukaryota > Metazoa > Chordata > Mammalia > Artiodactyla > Delphinidae > Leucopleurus > Leucopleurus acutus. The sequence goes on along the minus strand of NC_139156.1, from coordinate 58,127,447 downwards.
TTTCTTTCCAGTGTAATAGACAATTCTTACATTTTGTCAGCACCTCCAAAGAAGCCACAAAACTGGACAACTATTTTTATTATTTTATTTAATAGGTGTTTGTACAGAGCTTACAATATGTAAGGCCCTGTTCTAAGTGCTTTATGTTAATTAACTCATTGCATCTTCATAATAACCCCATGAGGTAGATACTATTATTATTCCCATTGTCTAAATGGGGAAACTAAGCTAAAGGACAGCCCTATACGGAGTGAATTAAACCCTCCATGTGTGTTGCTTTCAGAATAGTGGAATGAGACACCTGGAAAGAAGGTGCTACAGCCTTCTCAAAGCTTTCTGTCTCTGATTGAGTGGCTTAATACGAGAGGAAAATAACCTTTTGAATTGAAAATCATATTCTTCAACAATATTAGTTGTAAAAATTTTTTATATTTTATTTATTTTTGGCTGCATTGAGTCTTTGTTGCTGTGCACAGGTTTTCTCTAGTTGTGTCACGTGGGGGCTGTTCTTTGTTGCGGTGCATGGGCTTCTCATTGAGGTGGCTTCTCTTTTGTGGAGCATGGGCTCTAGGCATGCAGGCTTCAGAAGTTGCAGTGCGTGGGCTCAGTAGTTGTGGCTTGCGGGCTCTAGAGCACAGGCTCGGTAGTTGTGGCCCACGGGCTTAGTTGCTCCACAGCATGTGGGATCTTCCTGGACCAGGGCTCGAACCTGTGTCCCCCGCATTGGCAGGTGGATTCTTAACCACTGCACCACCAGGGAAGTCCCAAAAATTCTTATATTTTAAAACCCATCCTACCACATCATAACAATTGAGGTGGCTACTGTAAAAACTAACAAATAAATTGCAAACAACATGAGAAGCATTGGTGAGAATGTGGAGAAATTGGAACCCTTGTGGTGCACTGTTGGTGAGAATGGTGTAGTCGCTATGGGAAACAGTATGGCAGTTCCTCAAAAAATTAAAAAACAGAATTACCATTTGATCCAGCAATTCCACTTCTGGGGACTTAAAGAAATAGTTGTATATCCATATTCATAGCAGCATTATCACTATAGCCAAAAAATAGAAGCAACTCAAGAAAATATAATATATCCCTACAATGGAATGTTAATTCATCCTTTAAAAGGAGGGAAGTTCTGACACATGCTACAAGATGGATGAACCTTGAGGACAGTATGCTAAGGAAGTAAACCAGACACAAAAAGACAAATACAACATTGTAAATCAGCTATACTTCAATAAAAAATTAAATTAAAAAATTTTAAAAAGACAAATACTGTATAATTCCACTTATATGAGGTAACTTCATAATCAAATTTATCAAGATGGAAAATAGAATGGTGGTTGCCGGGACCTGGGGGGCAGGGTGAAATAGGAAGGTATTATTTAATAGGTATAGAGTTTCAATCTTGCAAGATATGAATGTAATTAATGCCACAGAACAGTACACTCAAAAGTGGTTAGAATGGTAAATTTTGTTATATGTATTTTACCACAATAATAATAATAATAAATTTTTAAAAGAGAAAATAAACTACTTATGTGATGGTAGAAGAATGGACCGTAGGCACCAGGAGACAATGCCTTGTCCATTCTATTCATTATCGTGTGTACTCAAACAGCGCCTGGGCTTGTTGTAACTACTTAGATATTGGATGAATAAACGATCATTAGAAAACAAATCCTCCTGCTAACTCCTGTAGCCCATTAGGGAACCCTACAAGATATGGAAAGTAGTGTTGGGAGGAATGGAGAGGAAAAAGTGGAGTCAAGTTCAAGGCCAGTTATTCCAGCCACACTTGAGCCAGGGAAGAGCTGGCTAAAAGGCCCTTGCCGAGGTTGGGAGGTTTCCCTGACTGGGAAGCAGATAGAAGCTGGCGCTCAAGAAACTGATCTCTGTCTGCGTCTGTTGGCCCCACCAGCCTCCCAGGGGCTCTCAAGAGGGACTGAGATGTTACCTGGGACTCCCCTCTCACTTCCCCACTCCTCAACAGTCACCATGACTTTTCCGTTAGGCCTCCATCGCACCTCTAACTGATCATTCCTTTCTACCTTACTGCTACTGGCCTGTAGCAAAGTGGTTTCTAGTCTGTCTCCTCACCTCTAATCCTTCTCTCCGCCAACCCAAATTATACAAAGTAATCTTTCTAAAATCAGTTTTCATACTTTAACAAAATCAATAATGAGCCTCATTCTCTACCTACTAAAATCTAAATTTAGATATTTAGAGGACTCCATGGAACTCCATCCTTTCCCAACTGACAAGCAGGTGCTTCCTCTTACCCTACCTATCCTAGGATTTGGGGTGTTTTTTTTTCTTTTACTTTTTATTATGGAATATTCTAACATATGCAAAAGTAGAGAGTACAAAGGATCCCCTGTAGACCCATCCCGTAGCTTCAGCGTTTGTCAACATATGGTCAGTCTTGCTGCATCTGTACCCCAACGACTCCCTGACCCCAGACACTACCATTTTTTTGATTCATGGGCTTTTTAATTATTTGTTTTCTTCCCTGATTTTCAAATAATATTTCTTATAAAAATGTCAAACATCACAAATATACAGAACAAAGAATGTGAAAGCCTCCCATAATCCCACATTCCTCAGATAATAATCATTGTTCATAGTTTAGTGTAGGTGTTTTCCAGATTTTTTTTGCTGTAAATATATTAACATATAAACTAGTTAATATTTTTCACAATATTAATAACCATATTTAATCTGGTTTGCAGATTGTTTTTCCATTTTAATAATATATCTTGGACAGGTTCCATATTAGATCATGTAGATCTGAGGCAGGAGACAGATGGGCCCCCAGGACAAATGGTTTGAGTTCGTTCCTTGTGGACAGATACTCCAAGACTGGACTAACAGGACAATTAAGAGAGGCGGCTGGGCCCTGCCCAGATAGAAGATAAGAGACCACATATTCCTCATTCTCAAAGTCAGAAGACCTCTCCGACTACACATGTGCAGAAAGGCTCCTTGGAGGTCAAAAGGGAAGTGATTCCAGCTAATGCTCACTTACCCATAGGCCTCTTTGGTAGAATCCATCTTGGCTAAGAGATGCACGTGCACACATGGGAAAATCCTGAGCTATACCAAATACCGACTTTGAACCAGGCAAATCAAAATGACTGACCAAAGGAAACCCAGAAGAAATGCCCCATAAAACTGATTCAGACTGCCACTAGGGGGCGACACTGTCTCTCTGAGCCCATCCGTGTGTCTATCCACACGTACTGTACTCATTTTTTCTCTTAATAAATACTTTACTTGTTTCACTACTGTGGGAATTCTTTTTCAGCAAAGCCATAGGGCCAGGGCCTTGTCACTGACCACTGGTCTAGTGGCTAGGATTTGGTGCTCTCACCACTGCGACCCGACCTCTATCACTGGCCGGGAACTGAAACCCTGCTTCAAGCTGCTGCAGGCTGAGGCCACCCGAGATCAGATCCACCTTGTTCTTTTTAACAGCCAGATTGTATTATACTATATGCTGTGCCATATTCTATCAGGTTGGCCAAAAAAGTTTGTTTCTGTAACATCTTAGGGAAAAACCCAAATGAAATTTTTGGCCAACCCAATATTTAACCAGCCCCTATAGATGGACAGTTGAGAGAGCAGTTTCCATCTTTTCATCGTTACAAAAAGGTTACAGTGAACATGCTTTTACATGTTTCTGCACTTGTGTAAGTATTTCTATAGGAAAGAGTTCCAGAAGTGGAATTGCTTGGTCCTCAGATGAAGGCATCTTAAGTTTAAACAGATGCTGTAAAATGTATGAAAAGTGTATAACAGTACTTATTTTGCCATATTCTTGCATATAATTAATCTTTCTCATCTTTGCCAAGCTAATAAATTTAAACAATTTCATTTTGATTTAAATTTTTAAAATTCTGAGTTTAAGCCTCTTTCCTTCTATTAACCAAGTATCAAAATTCCTGGGAGGGGGGGCTTCCCTGGTGGCGCAGTGGTTGAGAGTCCGCCTGCCGATGTGGGGGACGTGGGTTCGTGCCCCGGTCTGGGAAGATCCCACATGCCGTGGAGCGGCTGGGCCCGTGAGCTGTGGCCGCTGGGCCTGCACATCCGGAGCCTGTGCTCCTCAGCAGGAGAGGCCACAACAGTGAGAGGCCCGCGTACTGCAAAAAAAAAAAATCCTGGGAGGGGGTGGATGGAGAAGGCGCGTTACTGGCAGAGGAAAAAGGGGGAGAGAGAGCCTGAGCCTGGAGAGGTGGGCAGGTTCTAGATGGCAGGTGTGTTGAGCTTCAGGTTGATATAGCTGGACTATACTACAAGTTAGAAGGTTCGAACCAAAGAGTGACGAGGTCCAGTTCTCTGCATTCAGACTTGGTGTCCTTGAGTAGAGCCTGAAAGCCCACAGCCTGCCTCTGCCTTTATTTCTGGGAGGAGACTTTCTCCAGAAAAGCCTGACTTCAGACCACCAACCCCTTCCCCTCAGCCTTCCCCCTTCAAATGCACCAGGGCTCAAGCAGGGTTTCAGCCAGAGATGGTAGACTTTGGGCTCATCTGAAGATTGAGACACTTAAATCATTAGTGGAAGACACTTTTGTAAAACTGTAATACCTGAATTTCTATATTTCTCAATGTGTAAAATAATTAATAGCAACCAAAACTATTTTTTGCATAGGACCTGAATTCAGAAAATTCAGTGTGTAGCCACTAAATTCATCCACTTTGTCAACCAACATTTCCCAGAGGCTTCCTGAGTGGTACCAGGTATTGTTGCTAGATCCAGAGATACAAAGGAGAATAAGAGAGATTTGGAACAACTTCTATTTCAAAATAAACTGTCAATATCCAATATTATAAACAGATACAAAAAATAGAACTGACAAAAAGAGAATGAGTCAGCAAGAGAGACTCCCTGATCTGTGTTCAAAGGGATAAACACTAAATGCAAAAAAAAAAAAAAAAAAAAAAAAATTTTTTTACCATGTTTAAAGATTACCAAAAGGAGATAGTGCAAAAATACAGAAAATAATGTTTTAGACAGTCAGCTGCAAGTGAATATGAACTATAATGAAAAAAAACTTGTTTCAAAATGCAACTCATCTGATAACTTGGTTGTAATATACAAGAATCATGAGCAATTAAAAATATTTTTATCAAAAATGTATAACCTGAATCTAATCTTAGAGAAACATCAGACAAACCCAAACTGAAGGAAATTCTACAAAACAACTGGCCGGTAATCTTTGAAAACATCAAGATCATAAAGACTAGGTTGATTAAAGATGTTAAAAATAAATAAATAAACAAATAAAAAGAAAAATAGTTTACAGTAAAAAAAAAAAGACTAGGTTGAGGAACTCTTCCAGATTAAAAGAAATTAAGAAGACAAAACAACTAAATGCAACCAAGAATGGATCCTTGTCTGGGAAAGAAAAAGCTATTGAGGACTTTATTGGGGCAATTAGTAAAATTTGAATATGAACTCCAGATTAGATAACAGTAATTTAACAATGTTAAATTTTCTGAATTTAATAACTGTACTGTGATTATTTAAAAGGATGTCTTTACTGTTAGCAGCAAAGATGAAAATATTTAGGGGTAAAAGTCTACAATTTGCTCTCAAATAGTTCATTAAAAAGATAAAAATAGTATATATTGTATAGATAGTGATAAAGCAAATGTAGCAATAATAAGAACAACTGGTGAAAATAGATGAGGAGCGTTGGGAGTTCACGGAATTGTTTTTGCAACTTTTCTGTAAATTTGACTTTTTTTCAAAATACGAAGTGAAAAATAAAAAAGCCTTGGGAATTGCCTGGCTGTCCAGTGGTTAGGGCTCCGGGGATTAAGATTCTGCAAGCCACGCAGAGCGGCCAAAACAATAAATAAAAATAAAAAAGCCTTTAAGATATGTAAAGATATAAAGAAATTTCTCTGTCTTTAGAGAGACATCTCTGAAGATGTCTCTGGTATGGGAGGGTTATTGTTTAGACTGGGTCCATCATGCTTTCTGGGAAGAAGGGGCTAACCATTCGAGTAAAGCAGAATTGGATGCCCTAACACAGCCCTCTGATGTCCCTTGTTCATGGAGTGCAGCTGTTAGAAAAGAAACGATACCAATGGCTGAGCTCCAAAATGAAATCAGCTTTGGGGACAAGGTTTATCTTTGTACCTCTGCCCAATTTTGCCCCTGAACAGCAAGCAGTATGTGAGACCCTGGCAGCAATTCCTAACCTGGCCCACCTCTGCCAAAGGCTGAAAGTTGTCTGTACTCTCTTTCTTTTCCTTTTTTTTAAACTTGAATTTTCCTGTTCCTTCCCCGTGAGGCCAGGAATGCTCTGAAGTTTCCATAGATTGGAGTTAATCATTTGCATAACACAATCTGGGCCACCCTGTTCTTTTCTGGTGGAAAGGAACTTTGCTTTTCCTTGTAGGTCCCTGAGAAGATAAATTGTGGGTCTTCTGAAGCTGCCCCAGGCCCTGCGGATGGAGATTTGCCCACCAGCTCGCTCAGCAGGGAGCCAGAGAACAGTGAGTCCCCCGCGGGCTGGGAGAGTCTGTCCTGCTTGGGGCTAGACTGGGTGGGACTGGGCCAGGTGGGAGGCTGTGGGTGGACTTGTCAACTCTGTGTGACCTTGAACGTTGAGGCTACTCCTCTGAGGCTGGGATAATATCTTGAAAATTCACTACATTTTCATTACAAGTTGACCATGACTGTTTCATGGAAGAAGCTGATAGGTCAGGAGAATATTTTTCCCTTGTGTACTATGCAGATTTACCTAGGAGGCATGGGTTCTTGGCACTCACTCACTAAGTGGAACTACAGTCACTAACCAGGTATCTTTTGGGTGCTTGCCAGAGGTTCAAGTGGTCAGGGTCCCTGCCCTTAAGGAGCTCAGAAAGAGGGAGAAGCGTCAATGTGTTAGGACAATACACTGTGTCATAGCAGAGAAAGAGCAATTACCTAGAACCTTGACAATATGTTTTTTTATTTTAAAGCTGAATGGCAAAAGCCACAAAAAAATTAAAAGATAAGTGATAAACTAAAGGAAAAGGATTTGCATATGTGTCAACTGAAGAGCTAAATGAATGCAAAAAAAAAAAAAAAGGCCTATTACTCAATAGAAACTGAGGCCAAAGCAGACAATTCAATGAAAAGGAAACACAAATGGCTGTTAAACATATGAAAAGGTGTTCAACCTCACTCATAATAAGAGAAATGCAAATTGAAATTTCTACAGGATACCACTTTCACCTTGGCCAAAAACGAAGGTTGATAATGTTGTTGTGGAGAGCTGCAGAAACAGGCCCTCTGATATTTCTGTCAGAGTGTGCACTGGAACAACCTCTGTGGGGCAAGTTGGCCATAGCTGCAAATTTTTAAATGCACATCTTTGACCCAACAATTCCAATGTTAGGCACTTATCTTGCAGACACGTGTATCTTGCGAAATGTTACACTGTTAAGTGAAAAAAGCAAGGTACAGAACTGTGCATTATCATATGCTATTGTTACCAAGTCCAAGCTCACTCTGCTCACCTCACGACAGGCCAATAAATTGGAGACGAGGTGTGGAGGCAAGGAATACGACTTTATTTGGAAAGCCGGCAGACCAAGAAGATGGCAGACTAGTGTCTCTGAAAAACCATCTTATTGGGGTTTGGATGTCAGTTTCTTTCATAGCACAGAGAAGGGGAGGAGATGAGGAAGTAAAGTAAAAAGGTCATAAGTTTTGCAAATATCACCTGGAATGGGCAGCCTTGGGGAGGGGATGTGTTAATTTCTTCTTTCTGTAGCCATCCACAGGTGGAACAGGGTCCGGATATTTCCCTGAACAAAGGCACTTTGGTTTAACATTCAGGCAGAGGGGCAGAGTTCCCCAAGGCAGGCCATTATGTATAGACAGTATCCTTTTAGTGAACAAAAGCAGCTGAAAGCAAAGGTTAAAGTAAAAGAAACAGGTCCAACATGTAATCGGATTTGGCTCTTCCCTGTTATACTGTCAATCGAGTTTATATCTAAAACCACGTGGCTGTACCATAACTTTCTTAACTTTTCCCCTAATGCTGGGTGCGGTGTTTCCATGTTTTTATGACTATAGGTAATGCTGGATAGACATCTTTTGTGCATGAATCTTTGCCTACATTTCAGATTATTTCTTTAGGACAGTCCAGATTACTGCCTCAAAGAGAATTTATGATAACAACCACTACAGCTACCATCCCTGTTTGTTAAGCAGCCTGTATTTTTTCCTTTCATCCTCACAACAGCCCTGTGAGGTAGGGAGAAGCATCCCATTTTTCTCATCCTTGAGGAAAGGGGCTTAAAGGAGGCCAAGTGACTTGTCCTGGGGTGCACAACTGGAATGGTGAGGATCAGGACTCACATCTGCTTGACTCCCACGCCCCTGCTTTAGAGTCCGCTCAACTGCGTGGGGCATTTTTAAGGCTCTTGATAAACGTTGTCAAATTACTTTCCAGAAACTTCGCATCAGTTTACGGTCCCAGAGAGAGTGCTAAGCTTGCCACACCCAGGCCAATGTGGGGGGATTCCGTATTTTCATTTTGCTAATTCAGAAGGGAAAAAAACTAGGGTCTCACATGTCTTTTTTTTAAATATAAATTTATTTATTTGTTTATTTTTGGCTGCATTGGGTCTTTGTTGCTGTGCGCGGGCTTTCTCTAGTTGTGGCGAGCGGGGGCTACTCTTCATTGCAGTGCGTGGGCTTCTCATCGCGGTGGCTTCTCTTGTTGCGGAGCACAGGCTCTAGGCGCACGGGCTTCAGTAGTTGTGGTGCACGGGATCAGCTGCTCAGCGGCATGTGGGATCTTTCTGGACCAGGGATCAAACCCGTGTCCCCTGCATTGGCAGGCGGATTCTTAACCACTGAGCCACTCAGGGAAGCCCCTCACATGTCTTCAATAACTAGTAGATCTGAACATTTTTCATAGGTTTATTAGCTATTTGTACTTTTCCTCTTTTTTTAACTGTTCATGTTGGACTATGTATTATTTAAAATATATCAAACTTTCTTTAAAATGTATCATGTCAATTCTTATCTAGTCTCAGTCAAAACACTGGCTCATGTGGGCAAAAGCGGCAGCCGAGGCAAGGTGATGGGTTGTTCCAGCTCCTGTGTCCTTGGCTTTACACAGGAGGTCCAAATCCAGGACGTTTATGGGACCTCCGTGGGAGAAATCGGGCACATTCAGATTGAGAAAGGTGGCAGCAAGGAGTTGGATGTGATGCTTAAACAAAACCCACACTACAATGTCCCAGCTACGTATTTATTGCTTTCTGCTAGAGCAATAAATGTCTGGGGTCATCCTCACTGAAATGGATCTTTCCTTCTGCATGATGGCTGATGTCAGGCTGGTGATGACGCTCTGGCTGGCACCCCCCAGAGGCAGGCACATTTTCAGCACAGACAGAGCTCCTCCAGGTGGGAACCTGCCAGTTTCCAGAACCTTCTGCCTGATTTCCTTTCTTCCTTCTGTGCAGGCCACTGGGGTCATGTCCAGCCGGGAGGAAAAATGCTGGGCGCGGGCTCCCTGATGGCGGAGGCACAGAAGCCACGCCAGGCCCAGGTCCTGCCGGGCTGGCCCTTCCCGGGGAGGTGGTGGCGCAGGGCGTGGGGCTCCCCGAGGCAGCCCGGCGGGGAAGGGAGGCCGAGGCACCGGGCACAGGGAGGGCTCCTATCAGCGCCTGCTGCTCGCTGCAAGTTTGGTGCGCCTGACAGCGGCCCTTCAGCAGGGTGAATTCTTTCAGAAAGGGACTCATTCACACGCTGCCAAGACATCCGCGGCCTAGTCTTGAATTCACACAAAAAATTAAAAACGGAACAGCAGCCGGGCTAATTTAGCAACTTGCAGAGATGCCCCTGATGCTCCTTTGCGCCGAGAAGGGGCCTTCCACCTCCGGGAGGTCTCACCGGAGTTATTTTGAGTCCTGCGGCTCTGGGCCTGCTGGTGACAGCTGAGTGACTTAGCTGGCACCGTGGGATGCTGAATGACAAAGGCACAGAACATCGCCCGGTGGCTGGCAGGTGAGGCCACGGCGGGCGCGACTTTGCGCCCAGGAGCCTCTGCCCCAGCACCCGTCTGCGGAAGCTTCGTGTCCTCGCTCGCGGCGTCGCTCCTTCCTCCTCTCTCTAAAAAAACTCTTGTCGGAATTAAATGAGAGGCTTTGGCATGCTGAAAAGTGGTTTTTCCGGAGTCCTCACGGCCTGGAAGTGGTCGGGCCTCTGGCCTCCCTGAGGCCTGGCCTGGGCGGTTCTTCTTTGTCACTGCCAGCAGCACCTTCTCTTTCTCCGTTCCGTCGAGTGCCAGGACTCTTCGCTTCTGCCTCAGAGGCCGCTTTGCCTTCTGGGCCTCCTGCCTTCGCGCCTTCCCTTCCTTGGTGGAGCCAGCCTCCTCTCTGGCCAAGAGCCTCCGGCGTCGGTGCCTGGGTGAGGTCATGGGTGCCGCAGTGTAGCTTCTGGTTTGCGGGAGGGCGCCATGTGGGCAGTGTGAGGAGGGCAGGTTGCTCAGTACCTGCCTGGACTCCTGAACAGCCCCGCGGGACCATCCTCATGGGGCAGTGGCTGTAGCCCTGGGCTTTGAGTTCAGACCTCAGTGACAGGCACGGAAAGGGAATTCTGACCTCCTGCCAACCACTCAATACCTCAGGGCCACAGTTTCCTTGTCTGTAAAATGGGGGATAATAGCAGTATTTAAAAAGGATTTTTGTGAGGGTCAAATGAGCCAATTCAGGGAAATCACTTAGCCCTGTAAGTACTCCATAAGTGGTAGCTATTATTAATAATATTGTTAGGCCAAGCACTCAAAAGCCATGCTCAGCCAACATGCTCCCGCAGTCCACTTCAACATCCCTTATTCCCCCACTGTTTATCCTAAGAGGTTTTGAGTAGAGCCACAGAATTACACAACACCATGCCCAACGATTGAGTCCCCTACTCCTTTAATTGACAGGAACAAAATGCACTTCTCCTAGCCACCTTGCAAATCAGCTCCTAGGTCGTTTGTCATTTCTTAGAGCTCCAAGAGTAGGCCGAGAAGCTGCAAAAAGGGCACTGAGTGGACTGGGGCAGAATTTCTTTCCCTTAAGAAGCAGCCATTTTTCCATTTTTGAGTTTCAACAAACTCAACTTACAGTGGTGACAAAGTTAATTATTTGGAAGCCAAAAAGCTAATCACTAAGGTGATTCCAACTTACTTCTACTGTGTTCAGAAACACAGTAGATTCTAGCCTGAGAATGACACTACCGCCCCAGGCTTTCACAGCTTTTTTTTTTTTTTTTTTTTTTTTTTTTTGCAGTACGCGGGCCTCTCACTGTTGTGGCCTCTCGCGTTGCGGAGCACAGGTTCCGGACGCGCAGGCTCAGTGGCCATGGCTCACAGGCCCAGCCGTTCTGCGGCATGTGGGATCTTCCCGGACCAGGGCACGAACCCGTGTCCCCTGCATCAGCAGGCGGACTCTCAACCACTGCGCCACCAGGGAAGCCCCACAGCTTTTATTTAATGAAGAAACTGATCCACTTTTTAATTCTCTTCATCTCACCAACAGTTTTACTGAAGCATTCTGGGGGAAGTCCAACATAATGTGATATATCTGATATACCACGGCCAATGGGCAGTCAGCTGGGGTGCTTGGAGAAAAGGATAATTAGGAGGGAAGTGCTTTTACCTCAAGGACACAGTTACTGAGATTTTAAAAAGGTATTTGTAAAGTACTGCATTTACGGAATATATTAATTTAGGTTCTCCAACTCTACTACCTGCTGTAGTAGACAAACTTCAACACACATCTCTTCGGCTTAACACAACAAAATTTATTTCTCCTGTTACACATTCAAACCAATTGTGGGATTGGGGGAATCTGCTCCATTCATTCACTCAGGGGTCCAGGCTGATAATGGCTCTGCCGAATTGTACAATAGCTTCTCATCTGTAAACACATGGCTTCTGAGATGCTTCTGCAGAGAAAGAGAGAATGGAGAACGACCACCCTGGTTCTTAACTTCCTTGACCCAGAAGTAGTACATACCACTTCTGCTAATAGTCCATTGGCTGAAACTAGCCACATGATCTAACCTAACTGAAAAGAAGGCTATGAAAATAGGGGAGGGTAGGTAATACTTGGTGAACACTAATCTCTCTGCCATAGGTTGAGATACTACAAACTACAAATAAATTGAACTTGGAGTTGTTATTTTAGGTCATCAGTTGTGATTCAGGAAACAAAACAGGAGCCATTATAGACTATTTACTAAAGGTTATCATTCGATGTGTGGCATTGCAATGGAAAGAAAATGGAAGATATCAGTCCCAACCAGTAGATATGCCAAGTCACATCAGCCGCTGAAGTGAGCCACATGGAGCAGAATAATAGGTCACAAACTCCAGAAGTGGGTAGCTAAAACAGTTGTGGGAGTAGAGAGAGTGGTTTCAAGTATCTCTCTCCCTCTCTCTCTCTCTCTCTCTCTCTCTCTCTCTCTCTATATATATATATATATATATATATATATGTGTGTGTGTGTGTGTGTGTATATATATATACACACACACACATAGCAGAGAAAACCGAATGTAAAATACAATAAATGTAGTATATAATAAATAAAACACACCCACTGATCAAATGCTGAAATGTTAAATGTTTAAAGACACTCCCCAACAAACATACATAGCTTAGAAAAAGTGGTTTTAGATTAGGTAACAGGAAGTACAATTTTACAGTGGTTAGGGAATGTATTCATCCAACCATCATATATTTAATGAATGCCTATGATGTATATCACACTATACAAGAAATATTTAAACTTATGAGGTTTACAGTCTAATTTATGAATTTTATAAGAGGTTTTAGATAAGCAGATAACAGATCCTTAACCTTTTTACTCAACATAATTTTTTTTTTTTAGTTGCGGCATGTGGGCTTCTTAGTTGTGGCATGCAAACTCTTAGTTGCGGCATGCATGTGGGATCTAGTTTCCCGACCAGGGATCAAACCCGGGCTGCCTGCATTGGGAGCGCAGAGTCTTACCCACTGGACCACCAGGGAAGTTCCATCAACATCATTTATTAATACCATGTGCAACGCAATTTGGGGAATATGAAGATAAACCCAATCCCAACTCTGAAGGAGTTTCTGGCCAAGGTTGTTATGATCAAGCTCAACCATGGTCTCCCACAAGCAGTCTTGTTACTAATACCGGGAAAGATATGGAGCTGGTTAAATGGCTCACCAGGCTGATCCTCTTGGCCGTCTTTGGGATGTTTTTAACTTGCTAACTTGAATGATTGGATGTGGACTGAATTGAGGACCTTATAGATGAAAAGGCTAATTCAGGTCCTCTGTCTGCAGTTCTGTTAAAAAATTGGAGTATTTCCAGACATGGAATGATTATCATACATGCAACCTGTCTGAGAAGTCTCAATATCCTAGTAAGTCCTAGTAAGTTGCTTTTTACTACTTCAGTTTCCCTAGCTGAAAATTTTACTGCAAACTTCAGTCACAACAGAAATATTGACTGAGGTAAAAAATTAGAATACACACCAACAGATTATATTTCAGTGTAAGGACCTACAACTAATTCTCCCCCTTCCCCCCCCCTTTTTCTTTTTTTATTTTAAAGATTTATTTATTATTTATTTTATTTATTTTTGGCTGTGTCGGGTCTTAGTTGCAGCATGCGGGCTCTTCCTTGTGGTGCGTGGGTTTCTCTCTAGTTGTAGAGTACAAGCTCCAGGATGCATGGGCTTTGTAGTTTGCGGCACGCGAGCTCTAGCTGAGGTGTGCTAGTTGCGGCCCACGGGCTTAGTTGCCCTGCGGCATAGTGGGATCTTAGTTCCTTGACCAGGGATCGAACCCTCCTCGCCTGCATTGTAAGGCAGATTTTTTGCCACTGGACCACCAGGGAAGTCCCCCTCTTTTTCTTTATTATCCACACTTTCTATGACAGATATGTATAAAAATGTTATAATTTTAAAATGCGGTAGGAAATAAAGAAAGGTATTCAGCAGTTTCACTCTTTCATCAATTGTTTAGACACTTTACATACAAGAATGATGACCTTTTGGGAATCACAGGGTAAGCCAATAATAAATTACTGAGAGCAGAGATTTGTAATTTACTGTTTAAATATGTTGTAGGATTTGGGGCCTGGCCAAGACTTTAGAGATGATGTAAAATAACTCTCTTGATTTAATCTATTCATTAACAAATATTTATTGAGCATCTGCTATGTACCAGGCATTGTACTAGGCTCTGAGGACAAAACTGTCTATACGGGGCTTACTGTCTCATTGAAAACCTGACTTTTAAGACATTGCCACTTTGTGATTTGTCCAAGGACACATATTAGTTGGTGGCAGAGATGGATAAAAATCTGGTACCTACTTTTATTTTGGTGCTCTCTTCCATATTCCTTTGCCACTGCCCTTCTGAGCTATATATTTTCTTTCTGTATTAAAGATAGAATAAGAGAAAACCATCTTCAATTAGTTGAGCACACTGAGTTGGGCATATTGGAGAAAATTGTTAATGATTAGATTGAACATGATCTATATACTTCTTACCCCTGGAAAAGTGTAAAATAGTCCAGTGATTCCTAAATGCATTCTGGTCGGGTAGCCAGACTCAGAGGTAAAGTTTCACTCTCTGCCTTGAAATGGAAAAAAAAAAAAAGAGGAAGAGAGAAAATGTACATGTTGATGTAGAGTTATTCACTTTCATTTCATGGGCGGGACTATCCCTTATTCAGAGAGTTCTTTCTTTTATGGAATGATGCAGATAGTGGATGGCAATTAGTTCTTTTAAAAGATGTCCTTAAAAATAAATAAATAAAATAAAAGATGTCCTTATTATCAAAATTAAAAGTTGGCAACTTTGTCATTTTCCCCAATTTCAAAATCCAAAGGACTGGGAATCATTAAATTAAATATTGGGGTAGTTCAATTTTTCTTTGGTATAGCCTAGTGCTAAAAACCGCATCTTTATTAAGACTCCCTTAAGTCTCAAAACAATATCAAAAACATCCCTGAGAACTCTGTCCTCTCAGCAACATTTAGCTAATTTTATGATCTTTTACCACCCTCCTGTCTTCTTCAGAATTTCTCACTTGATGCTGAGGCATCCTCCTGGTAAATATAAACCAGTGGTTCTGTACTGTGATTGCACAAAGTGCTTAAAAAAGAATACTGATAATCAGGCCCCACCCCCAAATATTCTTAAGTGCCCTGAGGTGGGACTTGGTGCTAGGCAGATTCAAAAGTTCCTCAGGGCTGCCCTGGTGGCGCAGTGGTTGAGAGTCCGCCTGCCGATGCAGGGGATGCGGGTTCGTGCCCCGGTCCGGGAAGATCCCACATGCCGCGGAGCGGCTGGGCCCGTGAGCCATGGCCGCTGAGCTTGCGCGTCTGGAGCCTGTGCTCCACAACGGGAGAGGCCACAACAGTGAGAGGCCCACGTACAGCCAAAAACAAACAAACAAAAGTTCCTCAGGTGATTCTAATGTGCAGCCAGGGATGGGGAACCACAGGTGTGGATGGTGTTTATTAAGTAGCTTCTATGTGTCAGGCTCTAGGGCAGTTGTACAGATGAACAAACCAGGCTAAGCAGTAGAAAAAAGCTCATTAGGAAAACAGACTGGCAAAATGTGACAACAGAGTGTAATAAGTGCTTTCTTTTATTCCGTAATTCAACAAATAATAACAGAGCACTTAACAAGTGCCAGAGCTGGAGTAAAGTTTTGCTTCAAGTCCTGTGGGCTACCTGCAGAGACCAGGGAAACTTAACAGAAGAGCCTGCAGCCAAGCAGGGATTTGGAGGAATCTTTTTCCAAGGTCTTCGTCAGATAAGCTAAAGAGGGCGAGCAGGGCTGCAGAGGGAACAGCGTGTGCTGGGCCTGGAGGAGTGTGTGAGGCTGGGAGAAGCCGGAGATGAGATAATGGTTGGGTGCAGATGTGCATAGCCTTAGAGGTAGACTGAGGAGTGTAGACTTGGTCCAGAATGCATATAAAAGACACTAAAGGTTTTTTTAGCTGGAACAAATGGGTTAAGAGTGCAAAATACTGCTATTTAAAACAATGCATGCTTCTCATACACATTTATAGCTTGGATTTGCTAGCTTACTTAAACGAATGGTTTGACTGATCATCCCCCACCCCCTTTGCCCTTGACTGACAAAACCTCACTGTGACCTTGTTAGGATACAGTTTCCAGTCGTGTGGCAGGTGGAAGGACAGTATAGACCAATGGTTTTTAAGTGACTAATTGAATATGAATAGAATTCATCATGGGCTGTGGCCTGGACAAATCAGTTCAGGGTCCCTGCTTGCTGCCTCCCTTACCCAATTTCTTTCAGAAGGACTTGTTAGTCTATGGATGTGATCCCTCTTATCAGAGTATTTGTCTGACTTGCTTCAGAGCAGGTAAGCAAACCCAAAAGATCAAACCCTCCAGGTTCCCTTCAGCTCCTGAAGCTACTCTGCATTCTTTTTTATCCTTCCTCAGGACTCAGGGACAAATAGGTCAGACCATGGAATCATCTCAGTACTAGGGACTATAACCTTCTGGCTAAGAAGCTCACAAAAGAAACATTCCTTTGCAGTTGGGAAAGAAGGGGATTCAGCCTAAGCCAGTGGTTATGGTCATAAGCTTCAAGCCAAGTCATGGGCTAAAAATGTAGATTTGGGAGCCTTACTATAGACCTACTGAATCAGAATCTGGGGTTAGGCCAAGGAACCTGTGTTTTAAGCACTCATTCCCAGATTATTTTGATGCCACTGATCTGTGGACCACACTGAGCAGTTCTGGTTGGTGCCCATTGGCAACTATTTTGGGGGAGGGAGGAGGACTGGTCAGATGGGCCCCTGGATTTGCAATCCTTCAGTACAGTCAGCTTTTAAATTTTGCACTATGCTTGGTTTTCAATTCAAGTTATTTCTAGGTTAACTTCTTAATTGAGCTGTTTAGCTCAGCCAAGGATTTGAGATACCACAGATAAAGAGAGAGGTTTAGGAGGAAGCATTAAGTATCTCCAGCTGTGTCTCTGTTATCCTTTCCAGCCCCACTTATCTGAAGAGCCAGGATTTCTCAAAGGACAAGTAACCTTGGAGGGAAGTATCATTGGGAAAGCAACACAGTACCTTTCCTTGCCATGCCCATTAGAGAACTATGTTTGTTAAGAAAAGAACCTCAAAAGACACATCAAGATGTTGTATAAAGATACTTCCCTCTTCTGTGTTTGCCAGCTCCTGGGATTACAGGAGCACAAGTTTAGACAAATAAGACCCATTTCTATCTAAGGTATCTGTTCAGGTCTTGATGCACTGGAAATCCATGTGGCTAACTCATTAGTGATAACAAGTGTTAGATGCTCATAAATCTTCCACAATTCATTGGCTGAAGACATCTTAAATGTGGACTTACGGGTTTTATTGTCTTTGGTTGCTTCTTTAGCATACTCTGAGTGTACAGATTTGGGGTTTTGAAACTTGTTTTTAATTAAGACATGGTTTATTTTTATTGCTTGAGATAAAATGCAGGCTGGGAGACTCAAATCTAAGTTACAAAATAAAGTGCATCTGGGCAGACCATAGGAAAAAAGATAGAACATAAAGGCTGAAGTGTGTGCCAGGATTCTCAAGTTTACTTAGTAATTTCTTGGGGAATAAAAATCCCAGCACCTGCATTATTAAAAAAAAGCACACCTTATAAATGTCCTTCTCTTTGAAATACCTAAATGAACTAGACCGAATTATAAACTAATGGCTTGTAAAAATTCACCTTGAGTCAGCTACTGAAGATACTAAATAAAAGAGGTAGAGACTCTGAGGAAACCCAACCTGCTGCTTGTTTGTTTTATCAGTAATGTAACTCAAAAGTAGCCAAGCCAATGGCGGATGGTGGAGCTTTCCCTGTGTTTTGTTTCCCTGAGCTGAGCCCGTGAATGCCAAGATTTAATCTAAAGAGGTTTGTGTTTTAAAAACTAACAACCAAGTAATAAAACACCTATAAAAGGGATTTATAATGGAACCAGTGACAGTTTTGAGTGTAGTATTACAACTCTTCTGCCCCCCTCTCCCTTCTTCTATCCTTTCATGCAACTCTGTGCCCTTTGTCTTAGCTCCTTTCTCACCTTGCTGCCAGGAAGCATATCAGTAGGGGCAGCTCACACTCCAGAGAAGCAGACCATCTTTAAAAAGTGAAGTGTGTGCTGAGCTCTGCATTTGATGACTGCGCTGTGCTGCTTGTTTTGTTTGAGATAAGTTGCTCTAACAAAGTACCTACCTAGTGTGTACAGTGGTTTCTAATGGGAAGTTGAAGATGCTGCTGTTGCAGTGTCAGTGCCATGAGGATGCTAGAGTCAACCAGGGGACTCCTCTCCCTGGGACCATGTGTCACCCTGCCAGGGCCCAAGATAGCCCTGGGACAGACTTCAGTCAACAGGTGGCTTTCCACCTAGGCCACCATGCCTGAAACTTGGTTCTTTTACAAAGCCATAGTTCTCCTCCCCCTCACCAAGAAATGGCGCCTCGGAAGGGAAACTTCGTACCCAAACTCTGTAGGAGCCATTTCTCGAGCCTACTTTTTCTATTTTCAGAGGTTTCCCCTGCCAGCATCCCACCCATCTCCGGGAAGTACGAGGGACTCTCTCTTCACAGTCTGGAGGGCGATGGGAGGCATGTGGGCAGCGTAAGAGTGGCCTCGCCTGGGCGGCCAGAGGAGTCCCCAGCCTCCCTCTTGTGGGCCTCAGGAACTCGGGGGGCCCAGGGGAAGCCTGGAAAACCGAACTTCGCCATCAGCCTTCCTTCGAGCGCTGGCTAGAGGAGAGGGGGAAGGGCCCCCCCAGCCGTCTTCCCCCGCCCCCCAGCCCCTCTGCCATCCGGCTACACCGCCCAAGAAAGCACTGAGAACGCAGCTTAGAGCTCTCCAGCTCCTCGCAGGCCGGGAGAGGGCATCTTGAGGGGCAGCTTCCCCCTCTAGCCCGCGTGTGACATCCCCACTCCCACCCAAGGATGCCGCCGCCGTGCCCTGTCCGCAGTCGCTGAATGTCACCGCTCCCTCTTCCTCCTGATCAGGGTAGACACAGCTCCTGAGGCATCCCCCACCCCAAAACTGCCGCGATTGCCCGAGGGTACAAGGCCCGGGCGGAGGACGAAGTTTGGGGCCCACAGCGGCGGGAGGGGGGGCGCGTTGGCGAGGACCGCACCTCTTAGTCCCAGCCCTGGCGGGCACACTCCCCGCCCCAAACGGCCCAGGCGTCCCCATCCTCCCGCGGACACCGGCATCCCCGCCCTCCCCCGAGGGCGGCAAGCGGAGCCCCCCAGGGCGGAGGCAGGTACCCCCGGGGCGGGGACTGGGGCGGGCGGGGTCCAGGCTGCGCCCCCGGCCGGGCCGGGCGGGCTAGCTGGCGGCGCGGGGGGAGCGGGGCTGGGCGGCGCTGCCTCGGGCTCTGTGCGCTGCAGCCCGGAGCCGAGGAGGAGGAGGCGGAGGAGGAGAAGGAGGCGGCGGCGGTGGGTCCCGGGCGGGGGGAGCGCGGCGCTGCGGACCCGGGCGGCTGGCAAAGGACGAGGCGGAGGCTGAGGAAGGCAGCGGGGAGACCCGGGCTGCAGCAACAAAGGGCAGCAAGCGATTGGCCGGGCTGCAGGCGAGGTTAGCCGGGGACCGGGGTGGCTGGAGGCAGCGGCGAACGGTGCACGTGCTTGCAGACACTGGCGAGTGTGCAGCCGGGGGGGTGCACGCCCGGCGGGTAAAGGCTTGCTCCCCCTCGGCATGGGATGGCGAGGAGGGTGCAGCTACATTGTACTGCCCGCACCCGGCCTGAGGCTTGCAGGATAGGGGTGCGTGGGGGGTAAGGATGCGAGCCAGGGGGCGGGCGAGTAGTCGCCCGGGACGGGACGGGAGAGGGTGGAGGAGGGGGCGGGATGGAACGCTCCAGGAGGCGCGCCCGTCCGCGCGCTCCACCGCAGGAGCTGGCGACTGAGAACCTCGAATTTTAACTTCGCGTGCCCGCCCGCGCGCGCCCGCCCGCGCCCACCCCTAAATCCTGCGGCCGCCGCCAGCGATCAGCTCTCACACAAACTTTAGCTGCGGGCTAGGGGCTTTGGGGTTGTGGGGGAGGGGAGAGGGACTAGGCCCTCTGATTGGCGTTGTCTGCAGCCAATAAGGCCAAGCGCCTCTCCTGCGAGTAGACCCAATCCATTTCTAGAGGTAGAAGGGGCGGGTAGGTGGAAGTAGAGGTGGCGCGGTGTCTGGGAGAGAGAAAAAGGGCTGGACCAATAGGTGCCCAGAAGAGGCGGGCCCAGAGGTCTGTTGATTGGTACTAGCAGTGGACCCTCCCCCGGGGTGGTACCGGAGGGGGGGTATGATGGGTCGAGGGGTGTGGCTATGCGGAGGCGAGATGACCGGCAGGATCCTACCCCAATGGGCTGCAGAGTGGTTACTGTGTGGGTGACGGACAGACCCTTAGGCCAACGGGTGGCCCTAAGTGTCTGCGGTCTAGCCCAATGGGGCAGCGCCGGGGCGGGGCCGCAGCTCGGGTTTAATGAGACTCCATTGGGCTGTAATCAGTGTCATGTCGGATTCATGTCAACGACAACAACAGGGGGACACAAAATGGCGGCGGCTTAGCTCCTACCCCTGGCGGCGGCGGCAGCGGTGGCGGAGGCGACGGCACCTCCTCCAGGCGGCAGCCGCGGCTTCTTTCTCAGGCAGCGGCAGCGCCCCCAGCAGGTGCGGTGACGGTGGCGCGCGGCCAGGTCTGTCACCCACCCCGCGCGTTCCCAGGGGGAGGAGACTGGGCGGGAGGGGAGCGGGCGGGGGGATATCGGGGGCTTGTGACGCCCCTCCCACAGGCCTCTGCGCGAGGGTCACCGCGGGGCCGCTCGGGGTCAGGCTGCCCCTGAGCGTGACGGTAGGGGGCGGGGGAAAGGGGAGGAGGGACAGGCCCCGCCCCTCATCGAGGCCTCCAGGGCAAGGGGCGGGGCTCGAGGATGGAGGAGGCGGGGCGATATGGGGTGGGGGCGGGGCTCGGGTGGTCGGAAGGCGGGGGTTTGGAGGGGTTTTCTGAGTGGGAGAGACCCAGTAGGAACGGTGGGGGGCCAGTGAGTGTCTGGGAAGTACACGCCCAGTGAGGGGGTGGGTGGGAGGGGAAAGTGGAGGTGTGCAGGCAGGTGCAGAGGGGAGAGTGGGAAGAGTGCAAAATTGGATGTGGAAGGGGAACCGAGGGGCAGGTGAAATTGTGCAGAAGGGTGAGATTACAGTTATCTGGGGGCAGAGTAAGAATGGATTTGGGTGTGGTAGATGTGGAGTAGTGTTGAGAAAGCGATGCAAAGTAGATATTGGATTGGAGGAAGTATTGGGGAAACTGAGAAACACGTACAGTTACTGTGGTGGGAAGGAGGTATGTGGGTGAATTGGCATGTTGGAATAGGAAGGTTTGCTAGCTTTGGGGAATAGGAAGCATTAAAAAAAAACATGGAGGGATGGGACGGATATTCTTGGGAGTCTCTGAAAGGTAAGACAGCACAGCAGACTTAAATGTGAAGTGAGGCTACTTAGAACTTAGATATACGCAAAATATATCTAGCAGAAAATCTCATGGGGTCAGGGGATTGGAAAGGGTGACAGGTGTGAAGAAAGATGGGTGGGGCTGGGTGAATGTGATTTAGACTGCACCCAGAGTGAGGATGGGGCAGCAGAGAAAGGTGTTAGTTTGGGATATAGGGTTGTTTGATAGGCTGGATTTCTTGGGTGTGACTTGAGCTGGGGTCAGGAAAGGGGGAACAGGGTGTCTGTCTCAGAGGGAGGCTCCCTGTGTACTACCTCGGGAAAGGGCATTGTATAGTTTTGAATTTGTAAGTACTTTGGTCTGAGGTGAGTGCAGGGAGTGGTGTGAGACAAGGGGCAAAGGCAGAGGAGGGGTTAGATTACAAACGTGGAAAATAGGAAAAGAGAACCAATGAAACAAGTTGGGGGTGGAGGTGCCCAGAAATTCAAGGTAAAGAGAAAGAGTATATGAAGACTCTTCCATGTAGGGACAGGAGGTGGGAGTAGATAATGGGAATGTTGGGATAGTTATGTGGTACTCCAAAAAAGGTATGTGTTTGTTGGCTTGTTTGTTTTGTATGACTATGCGTAAAGTACATTCTTCCTGTCTGTGTACCCTAGATTTTCTGGGATAGACCTGAAGTAAAACACTCCATTCTTTTTTTTTTTTAATCAATTTATTTATGTATGTATTTATCTTTGGCTGCATCGGGTATTCGTTGCTGCACGCCGTCTTTTGTTAGTTGCTTGGAGCGGGGGCTGCTCTTTGTTGTGGTGCGCGGGCTTCTCATCATGGTGACTTCTCTTGTTGTGGAGCACGGGCTCTAGACGCGCGGGCTTCAGTAGTTGTGGCACGCAGGCCCATTAGTTGTGGCTCAAGGTCCTGGAGCGCAGGCTCAGTAGTTGTGGCGCACGGGCTTAGGTGCTCCGCGGCATGTGGGATCTTCCTGGACCAGGGCTTGAACCCGTGTCCCCTGCATTGGCAGGCGGATTCTTAACCACTGTGCCACCAGGGAAGCCCTCCATTATTTATTTATTTATTTATTTATTTATTTATTTATTTATTTATTTATTTATTTTTTTGCGGTATGCGGGCCTCTCACTGTTGTGGCCTCTCCCGTTGCAGAGCACAGGCTCCGGACGCACAGGCTCAGCGGCCATGGCTCACGGGCCTAGCCACTCCGCGGCATGTGGGATCTTCCCAGACCGGGGCACAAACCTGTGTCCCCTGCATCGGCAGGCGGGCTCTCAACCACTGCGCCACCAGGGAAGCCCCATTTTTTTTTTTATTCATAAATTCTTCACACATTTATCAAAATGAATTGGGGCAGGTTTTTTTTTTTTTCATGTTTTTAAGAAGGAAAGCATAATGCATGTTTCAGTAAAGGTTAAGATTCTTACCTGAGAACTTATACTTAGGGTTGAAGGTTGAGAAGGTGAAGCGATGATTAAAGAAAAAAAGCAGAAGAAAAGATAGAGGCAGAGGAAGGTTTTAACATTAAAGGAGGAACTTAGGGGAATGACTGGCTGGTGGTAATGACACGGTCCGTTGAAATTTTGCCTACCAGCCAAACCCAGGCCTCTGAGTAGAGTGGATGTTATGTCATTGCCGTTACACCAAATGTTTGTCTCTGCACTGCTTGTCAGATGTAAGGCATAACAGGAATGAAAGGTAAAATAGGGTGAGTATTGGAAGGTAGTTGAGAAAGTTCCATAAATAATGTTAATGTACTTCTGAAACTTTTATGGACTTTCGAATACCAGTTAAAAGACTTAGCCAACCGATATGGCTTTACTAAATGCCAGGGTTCCTCACAGGTGACTTTTCAGTCTCTTAGATAGTTCTCGACACAATAGTTTCAGTTTTCGTGCATACCGTGTATACGGATGCCTGTAGTTTTATCAAGCGAGAGAAAAGGAATTGTTTTATGAAAGCAGGGATGTGTGAGCTGTAGTGATCCATCTTTGCTTATAGAACAGTAAATGACTAGTGGATGGGAGAAGTGTGAGGAAGGGATATTTCTTCCCTGTAATGCTTTAATTTGCATTTACAAAGCACCTTTAAGCACCTTTTTTTTAGGACTCCCACAATCTTCCACAATTTTTGTATCATCCATTCCACTCTTGCTGGATATTTGTGAACTAAGCTGCTGTGAGTGTTCCCGTATCCGTCATCTGGTGTGCACGTGCACAGTGTCTCTGAGGTGTACACCTAGGAATGGAACTGCTGGTTCACAGGCAGCGTGACTGTTTATGCTGGTTTATGCCCATTGTCCCGGTGTAATTAGTAGTATAGCACCTTTAATTCTCAGCAGTGTCTGGATTTGGATGATGAGCTGTATGGTTGCCCTAGTCACGGGCTATGCTTGTCTTCAACTTTACTAGGTACCAGTCAGACTGTTTTCCAAAGTGTCGTACCGCGTTATACTCCCTCCAGTATATTATCTCATATATATATATATATACACACACACACACACACACACGATCCCTGGCTTCTCATCCTCCTCAACTTAGTTTTTTCAATTTAGGCAATCTGGTAAACTTTGCATTTACTTGATTAGTAAGGAGGTTGAATAGCTTTTCATATATTTTTCAGCTACCTGGATTTCCTCCTTTGTAAAGTTCCTGTTTAAGTCGGCCCTCACCCCCACCCGCCTTTTTGTAAATTGGTCCTTGTGTCTTTCATTGCTAGAAGTTCTTTATTTACTCTGGATACAAATTCTTTGTCCTGTGTGTGTGTTGCAAATGCCTTCCATTCTCTGGCTTGCCTTTTCACTCTCTTTTTTTTTTTTTTTTTTTTTTTTGCGGTACGCCGGCCTCTCACTGTTGTGGCCTCTCCGGTTGCGGAGCACAGGCTCCGGACGCGCAGGGTCAGCGGCCATGGCTCACGGGCCCAGCCGCTCCGCGGCATGTGGGATCTTCCCGTACCGTGGCACGAACCCGTGTCCCCTGTATCGGGAGGCGGAGTCTCAACCACTGGGCCACTCAGGGAAGCCCTGGTTAGTGTTTTTTGTGTCTTGTTTTAAGACTCTTTTCCTACCCTCAGGTTAAGTATTCTCCTATCAGTATTCTAAAAGCTTTACTGACCTTAAAAGATGTATAATTATGAGTCAAATACACTCTTTTGACCCCATCCTCGCCATTACAAATCTGTTTTTGCTTTTCTTCACTTTCTTCTCTTCTCTGTCTTGAATTTTTACTTGTCTGCAACTATAACTAAGAGCCAGGTGCTGACTTTCCCTCTCTCATAGGAGAAAATGGTCATATAGACGGAAGTTCAGCCAGGTTAGATTTTACAGGTCTCCAGCTGACTGTATTGCCCTTTTTCCTTTTATGAGCTAGCATTTTATTGTGTTCCTGCTATGTGTCTGCCACCATCCTTGGTTCTTTCATATTTGTTATCTCAATTATTCCTCTTTACAGTTCTGCAAAGCTGTACATTTTTCTCATTTTTACAAGCGGGAAGACAGACTTAGATTGATTCAGTAACATGTCCAATATCCCACAGTTTAGGTAGCTGACAAGGTGGGGACTTGATTCCTGAACTCTCTAGATCCATCCCATCATAGCACATCACCTTGTTAACACAAGCCTGTTTGATAAGATCCAAAACCGATGAGAATAACTTTCTTTTAATGTAATATGTGCTACTTTAAGCACTCATAGAGATAATTATTGTGAAACCGGATAAAACTGTTGACCTCTCTGTGTATGTTAAAATAGGTAGAGTAGTGCGTGGACCTTAAGAGGTCCTTGGATGGGCAGTAGAGGTTCTGTAAGCCCTTGAAATTGTATGCAAATGTCTGTATGTACATGTGTTCTTTTTAAAAAATAGATCTGTAATTTTCTTGAGATTCTCAGAGGGCAACCCTAATGTGTTTTAAGGCTTCACTGGATATCCTGTTTGAAGACATCTGTGATAAAGTTAATGCAGAATTCTGAAATGATGTGTATTTTCAAAATAATCTTTAAAAAATTCAGATGTCAGATTTTTTTCTTAATATGTCATTCTCAGTCTTTGTCATTAAAACCCAGCTAAAGCTCATCTGAGATTTGGAAGAAAACTAGGATTGAATAGCAATTTTTAAATGCCAAAAAAGATATTCTAAATTTAGTTGATTATTTCTTAAGTGAAAGTGCTAATCAGTGTACCCTGGCTCCAAAGGCCTGATGACTTCACATGACTTTTCATCTTGTCTCTAAAATCCTCTGTTTTACAAGGGATCAAATTTCCTGTGAGGTTCCTAACAGTGTGATTAAAGTTTAGAGACTGAAACTGTTGAGCACTTAAATGTAGGGATGACTATGCAAACGTAATTCATGGGCTTCACCAGGAGATTTGGGACATGTCTCTACTAATTTATGATGATGATATTGAAATTAATCTTTGCTAGGGATTATGGAAGCCATAATAGTTTATTGATGGTTCAGTTATTGTTTGTTGAAGCAGATTTACACAATTATAGTTTAATGACATAACAAGGATATTGTCAACTAGGAGCGCATGACATGAAAAATTAAACTTCCAATTAATCTAATATGTATTAGTTGAAATGATAATTTTCATGGTGATTTAGCCTCTTAGAAATCCTTGAAAAACATTATTAGCTTATGAATTGAAAACTCTCTATGTTAATGAGTAGTGAGAAAGAACTTAGTATTATTATAAAAAGATGGGGAATTAAATATTCAATTCAGCTAACATTTATGGAGTGCCTACTCTGGGCTTGCTGCTGAGTTACGCTCATAAATATAAGTTGAACACGATTGATATGTGGAGAGAGGAAATACTGGTTGCTTTTGTTTGTTCCTTCAGTCATACTTCCCTCCAGCCTATACTGGATGGATACCATTGCCAGAATTATTCAAACGTTCAGCAGATTTGTGTGTGCGTGCATGTGTGTGTGTGCTTGCACTCCACTATACCTTATTGTGTCACTACTCCTGTAGTGGCTTTCTGTTACTTCATCTGTCATGTTCACACGCCTCAGCCTGGCTTTTGTCACAGCCAGCTTTATTTCTTATTCCTCTTCAACACATCCCCACTCCAGGCATGCACATGGATTAGGTATCCCTTTAGTCTGACAGCTCATTCTTAGCTCTGTGCCTTCTCCTAGATTCCCTTCATTCATTTACTGATGAATTCATTTAACAAATAGGCATTGAGCCCCTCTTATGTTAAGTTGTGGTCCTGGGAAGTCTTGGGGCACGCCAAGATGAATCAAACATGAGTCCTGTTCTTAAGAATTGTACAGTCTAGGGCTTCCCTGGTGGCGCAGTGTTTGAGAGTCTGCCTGCCAATGCAGGGGACACGGGTTCGAGCTCTGGTCTGGGAGGATCCCACATGCCATGGAGCAGCTGAGCCTGTGAGCCACAACTACTGAGCCGGCACGTCTGGAGCCTGTGCTCCGCAAAAAGAGGGTCTGTGATAGTGAGAGGCCCGTGCACCGCGATGAAGGGTGGCCCCCGCTCGCCGCAGCTAGAGAAAGCCCTGGCGCGGAAACGGGGACCCAACACAGCCAAAAATAAATAAATAAATAAAAGCCATTTCTAAAAAAAAAAAAAAGAATTGTACAGTCTATTAGGGGAGATGAGGTCCGTGTATGAGTAAGCAAAATACAAAGTGGAAAATGAATGCCAAATAATAAGAAAGCTAAAAGCTTCCTGTTAGACAAAGTGATGGAGGGCTTCTGAGAAGCTATCTGTTTGCACTGGGCCACAAAGGATTTGAATTGGGGTGGAGAGGCCCGGCAATTGTCCAAGTTCTGCCTTGTCTTTCAAGGTCCAGTTTAAGTCCTCTCCGTCCAAGGGATGTTCTACCCATCCACACTCAACAAGGAATAGTCACGGTTGTTTTCAGACATTTTTCCTTCTGTATTCAGCGGAACCCTTTCTTTGAAGTGAATCTTATGGAGAAGCCCATTATACATAGAATAGTTAAGGTAGAGATCTTTGTTTGGTGCAAAGGATTATGGTGGCCCTAGTGTTTAACCCACAAGGGCACCTGCAGGTGGTGCCCATACCCAAGGCACTTTCTCACAAGAGATCCAAGGAGCCTAGTTTGAAAACCAATGGAGAGACAGGAAAGTGTTTAGGTTTTAGCATCTGAATTAAAATCTTTCATGACTTAGTGGTCTGAGGTCTTGACCTTCAGGAATCAGTTTTTCTTTTGCAAAATGCGGGCAACAATGCTACCTTACAGGGTTATTTTAAGGTTTACTGATAATCTATGTAAAGTGCCTGGTCTACAGTAGGTGTTGGACAATGGTTGCTATTATTATAGTTTAGTGTTTTATTTCTTTTTTAAAAAAATAATTTGGGGTGAAATTCACATAACATAAAACTAACCATTTTATTTTATTACTTATTTTTATAAATTTATTTATTTATTTTTGGCTGCATTGTGTCTTTGTTGCTGCACGTAGGCTTTCTCTACTTGCAGCAAGAGGGGGCTACTCTTCGCTGCTCTGCGCGGGCTTCTCATTATGGTGGCTTCTCTTGTTGCGGAGCTCGGGCTCTAGGTGTGCAGGCTTCAGTAGTTGTGGTGCATGGGCTCAGTAGTTGTGGCTTGCAGGCTCAGTAGTTGTGGCGCACAGGCTTAGTTGCTCCGTGGCATGTGGGATCTTCCCGGACCAGGGCTTGAACCTGTGTCCCCTGCATTGGCAGACAGATTCTTAACCACTGCGCCACCAGGGAAGCCCAAAACTAACCATTTTAAAGTGAACAATTCAGTGACATTTAGTATATTCACAGTGTTGTGTGACCACCACCTCTATGTAGTTTCCAAACATTGTCATCATTCCAAAATAAAATCCTTTACCCATTAAGCAATTTTTTCCTAACCACTTCCCCCATCCCTGCCTAGGCCCCACCAATCTATCTTCTGTTTATAGCTTTATCTGTTCTGGATGTTTCCTATAAATGGGATTATTATGATACGTAACCTTTTGTGTCTGGCTTCTTTCACAATGTATTTTTGAGGTTCATCCATGTTGTAGCATGTATCACTGCTTCATTTCTTATTATCACTGAAGAATATTCCAATGTATGGATATATCACATTTTCTTCATCCATTCATCTGTTTATGGACATTGACCTTTTTCCACTTTTTGGCTATCGTGAATAGTGCTGTCATAAACATGAGTGTACGTGTACTTATTTGAGTACCTGTTTTCAGTTCTTTGGGGGTGTATACCTAGAAGTGGAATTGTGGGGTCATACGGTAATTTTATGTTTAACTTTTTGAGGAGCCACCAAATGGTGCTTAATCGCTTCTTATACCCACAGCATCTACCATAGGGCTGTACTCACAGAACAACATCTCACTATTTAGTTGGTTGTTCTTTGATTAGTATTTATAACCTCACCTCCCAATTCACGTTTTGGGCCTTGAGCATTAATTTTAAGGGAAATAGATGCATCCAGGACTTGAAAGTTAGCCAGTATCACCGTATGGATGTATCTGATTGTTGTCAGACAGCAGATATTTGTTCACCGAGGATGCTGTTTGGAGCAGCTGTGCTAATGCTCTGTGTTGGGTGGTTACAGAAGCAAAGTTAAGGTCCCTTCCCTTAAGCAGTGTATGTTCTGTTTCAGAAGATATTGTTAAGATTTGTGGATCCTCACTCAATTACATAGCAGGCTATGAAAAAATCCAGGAGCCTATGAAAGTGAGAGAGCTAAAAATAACTGTTAGCAAGCGAAACTCAGGATGACAAAAGAGTAAACTCTACTATTAATCTTTATTTTTTTCTACCACTGTTTTTGGCTCATCCACAATCTCATGACACGAGTGTTATGACATTGATTTTGAAACAACACACATTAGCAAAAGCTTAGAGGAGGCTTCACATATTATTTATGATCCAGGGTATTTTGACTCTTCTTATTGCTGACATGTGTATTTATGAATAGTGTTGATATTTATATAATACTAATGAAGCCAAAAGCTCAGTGTTGGACTAAGCATTTCTCTAGATCTGTTTAGAATAGTGTGTAATGAGTGATGTAAATAGTGTTTTACTATAAGACTGTATGATACAACCATATAATTTACTGATGTTATTTTGTAGTTAAAAATAAAATGATTCAAAACCTTAGAAAATAGAATAATTTAATTTTGATGTAGCATGAGTCCCCAGAATTAATTTGGAATGACTTATTCTCATTTTGATAGGCTTTTAGTCCAACTTTCAAGTTTTTATAGAAAAAAATGAAAAGAGAATAATGGTTTTTAGGGTTGTACTTGTAATAGAATATGCTGTCTATGTATGAAACAAATCCTAGGGCTCTGGAAAAGAGAAGTGGTATGGATAATTCTGAATCAGGGGAAGAAACATTTCTATTTGCCTTTTGAATGAATTATGCATATTTTTCCTTAGATTTGTCTTTCTAGTTAGATACTGCTTAGACTAAAATTAAATTGGTTTTCAATCTATTCTGTTAGCATATACCAATTTACAGTGGGGCCAGTGGGATGTCAGAAACAAACCAGCCTAAGATTAAAAAATTTGCAGTGGATAATATACAAAGTGGATAATATACATGTGTTTAGTTGAGAATTGGCTGCAGATAAGAGACTTCTGATTTTGTTCCACTCCTAGCTCTGTGTGTGTGTGTGTTTTTAACACTGATTCGGCTTGTAGCGAAGAGCTGCTGTGTTACATCTGTTTCTGCCTAGTTAACTCTGTTGGTTGGTGTCAGATGAGAGCTAATTTTGATATTAAATTGAGGAGTGGAGTGTGTGTCTGTGGCTGCGGGAAGGGAGAAAGGGGATCCAAGGTTGCTTGGTTGTTTTGTACACTATCAAAGTGCAGCTATTCACAGTGTTGTTTTACATTTATTTTTTGCCTTTGAAGTAAAAGTGATCACTACTGCCCTGAAATGTGACCTGTACAAGCACGTATTTACTATTGTGGAAAATGGTGCATCCTTCTCTTAGGTGCAGTTATTGGCCATATCTTGATAGTTCAATCAGTACCTAGATGCCAGGTGACCTTTGGGACAAATAGTGAATGTTGCCTGGGAAAGTTAATATTGATCTTTAAACAATGTTCGACTTTTTTTTTTCCTCCAGACAAAATGTTATACCTGCCTGGCTATTTGAGTAATAGTGGGATTTTTTATTTTTTAAATGATGGAATTCTTTTTTAGACTCCATCACAAACCTGATTTTTTAAAATGCGGAGAACAGGTCTGGCCTTAAAGAAGAGAGAAAGTTTACTTCTTTAGGCACTCGCTGTGGGGCTTCATGTCCTGTCCTGAATTCCATGTTCTTAAATACCCTTTAGTGGTATGAAAGAGCTAACATACCACCAAACATAGTATACCAGTAAATTCACTGCAGCTGTTGGGATTGAATAGTTGTGGAGATCCATAGATGGTTGCTGAATTTTAGGGATGTCCTTATGCCCAAATTAACACTTACATTTTTTTCTTTTGGCAGATTTGCCTGAAGATCTGGACAATCTTCTTTTTTGTCATGGACTGTTAAAACACTTGGAGTTCCAATTCTGGTATTTTCCCTTGTTTTATTATATTTTTAAGATATAAAATGTCAGTCTTGTTGAAATGTGTTGGTAATGGAGATGAACAATTCTTTTGATTGTGGTTAAGATTGTGGGAATAGCTTGTCATGAAGGTATATTTTAAGTG
The DNA here is from genome assembly GCF_964270905.1 of Leucopleurus acutus. Classification (NCBI taxonomy): domain Eukaryota; kingdom Metazoa; phylum Chordata; class Mammalia; order Artiodactyla; family Delphinidae; genus Leucopleurus; species Leucopleurus acutus. Next base: position 58,096,258 of record NC_139156.1, on the reverse strand, counting down.
TTTATTAGTTATGAAATGTGTTTTGTTTTAATGTATGTTCATTTGCTTGTGTAACCAAAATGCCTGAAAGCAACTTTGCAATATTGGATACTTTTCTGTGACCTCTTTTCCTGCTTCCTGCAGTTGTATTTTGTGCAATCAAATTAAATTAGTTGATTCATCCTGAATAAATGATGAAAGATGAAATAATTATTTGGACATGGTGAAATGTCTTCTAATGAAATTTTGCCCCAAACCATTTTACCTTGGAAAGATCAGCTTCCTGTTTTAAACTTACTAAAGCAGAGTGATTCCTGTGTTCTATCGTGAAAGTGGTTGCACTATGAAAGCCAATGATTTCATTCCTAAATACACCTTGTTCCAAGTCTAACAGTCAGTAATTTATATAATGACACAAGGGGGAGTGCTTATTAGATTTGCAGATGACATAGATGACAGAATCAAGATTCAAAACAATTTTTAACAAGTTGGAAGACAGACTCAAACCAACAAGATGTACTTGAACTGTGATAAAATTTTAAAATCCCAGCATTTAAATTTGCATAAGGAAGAGAATGAAAAGACTCGGCTTGACAGAATTTTTGAAAGAATATCTGGGATTTTCAGTTGGACTGCCTGCTTGGCATGAGCCAGTTGTATGGCAGGTCTGGTAAGGAAGTTCATGTTACCTTGGGTTGCATTTATAATTGGATAATGCCTGGAATGCCAGATTTTAAGATGGGCATTAGCCAAACTAATGAGTGACCAAGAGGAGGAGGTGCTTGGAAACCTGTGATAATGTGGGCATGTTAAGGAACTGGGATATGAGTGGGCCAAGGTGGGGCTGGAGGTAGAATGGGATTTGATTGTAGCAGTTTTCAAAAGATACTTGTTTTCAAGTATATGAAGCCTCCTCATAATTAAAGAATTTCTTGAGATTGTTCCAGGGGAACTAGGACTAGTGGGTAGAAGTTATGGGAAGGCAGATTTTGGCTCCTGTGAGCAAGAAATATATTACAGTTAGAGCTGTCCAACAGTGGCATGAGCTGTCTTAAGAAGTGACAAATTCCTAATCACTGGAAGTATTTTGAGACTTTATGGCCTATCTGTTGGGGATATTGAAAAAGGGATCTTTTAATGTTTAACTAGAGGTTGGACTGGATAACCTCAAAGGTCCCTTTAGCCCCAAGTTTCTAAATCTGAGGGGAGAAAAATGGAGTGAACCTACAGCTTACTGATTGCAAAAAGGACAATCCTTTTTAAATTGCCTCTTTCAAGCTGACTGAACTAGTATAGTTCAATGGCCTAATTGTTTTCAGCAACAGAATCTTTGAGAGCAAATGTTAAACTCTTCAGTGTATCTGGCTAAAGTTTTGAGGAAAGACATTATTTTCCCCTTTGAGGTACATTAAATGTAAGTAAACAACCAGAGATAACTTTAATTTTATATTTTATGAGACATTTTTCAGAGTGTGTAGACATTGTATTGGATGGAAGTGATGATAGCTACTATATACTGAATATTAGATACTATGTTCACTTAATTCTCTCAACAATCCTGGGAGGGATATACTGTTATTTCCCTACAGGTAAAGTGATGGAAATGTTAAGTCATTTTCCCAGGGTTTCTCCGCTAGACATTGGTAGGACTGGCATGCATACTATTAGTCTAATTGCAGAGGCGGAACTAGCTAGAGCAGGCAGTCATGGCTCAGGTGAAGATAGCGCTGACTTAGACTTTAGAATAATGGCATTTGAGCCTTGAGTCTACTACTGACTGTTATCCTGAGTGAGTTCCACCTTCCCCTGAGCCTCAGTTTACCCATTGAGTCATCCTGCAGATTACATGACAAGTTATACGCAAGCACACCCTGTAAACTTTAAACTATAAAAAAGAGTTAAGATGTGGATATTATCTGTGAAGAGCAAGGTTAGAGCCCAGATATGACCCAACTCCCAGGCCAGGATGCTTTGGCCTGGTGCTCTTGGCAGGTGTACTCAATACCAGATTGGAGACCTAGGGGATTTTTGTGTACACCAGGAGGTTCTCAGAGAGCAGTATCACTCCCTACCTGGTATCAGATTTGTACAAACCTTGCTCGAATTGAGCAGTTTCATGAGCTAACTGGGTAGTAAGACACCTAGAGTTTTCCATTGTTTGAAAGGTGACCGGTTATGTTACTACATTAGTTTCAGTTTTCCAACCTGTGGGTTAGAGAATGTCACCAACCCTCTTCAAAGGGATGGGAAAACATGATTCTGTAGAAATGGCTCAATGGGAAGTTTTCTTACTTGTGAGACTTGGGAAATAGAATGTTTAGCTGAAATAGAAGAATCAGGATCATTGCTTTTTTTTTTTTTTTGGCTGCACCGCACATCTTGCAGCATCTTAGTTCCCCAACCAGGGTTAGGGATCAAACCCAACCCTGCCCCATGCAGTGGAAGTGTGGAGTTCTAACCACTGGACTGCCAGGGAATTCCCTCTTTTTTTTTTTAAATGATTAAATGAATTTATTAATTTCTTTATTTGGTCAAAAGTATCCATCAAAAATTTTCAGCAAGCATCATTTTAAATGGTGAAATGTTAGCACTATTTCCTTTAAAATCAGTAAAGGATGAAAGTAATCATGATCACTACTGCACTTCAACAGTGTGCTGAATGTACTGATCAGTAAGACAAGAAAAAACATCATTCTAAATGGTGACTCTACATTTTTTACATTAAGTTTAGGAACAAGACAGAAATGCCTACAATTACTATTATAGTTGACATTTTTTTGAGGTTTAGCAAGGGGAGGAAGACAACAACATAAAGCAATCAATATAATTATTGGAAGAGAAGTAACAATATAATTGTATACTTAGAAAAACCAAGAAAGTATAGAAAAACAATTACTAGAATTAATGAGCTATTTTGGTAAGATGGCTAAATACAAATCAAACATTAAAGAAATAGCTTTTCTATGTTAACAATAACCAGAACGAAATGGATATTAGTAGCATATTCCACTTACAATAGTGACAAAAGTCTAAAATATTTAGAAATAATTTAATACAAAAGTCATAGAATCAATATAAAAACAAAACACTACAAAATCTCTCCGTCTTTTTTTTTTAAGTTTCAGATTTTTTGCAGTAAGTTTAATATACTTCCATCATATTTTTTGCATCATAGACTTATTCTTTGATGTTGATTTTATGTTTATAGTAGACATATATCTTGAACCACTGTCATGTAATTTTATTAATTTCAATAAAGGTTATCCATTAAATATATAGCTTAGATGTGGTCTCTTAAATGCCCCATGAATAACTCATATAAATAACGTGTAAAATCCTAAAAGAAATTCCTTCTCAGGCTGTGACCCAGTTTCTGGTTGGCAAATATAGTCGCTCTGGCTTTGTTACATAATACCTGCCTGTCATTACTTCTGTGGTCATTTTGCATCTGAAAAGGTAATACTAAAGAGTCTTTTAATTTATTTTTAGAAGTTTCATTATTAAGAGCCTTTCCCCCCTTTTTAATCCTTTAAGGTCTTGATTTCCTGTTTAAAGATGTTCTTCACCCAAATGCAGTTTTTCCTGTTGGTCAAATAAGACAACTATCAACATTGCCTGTTTGTCCTCTTTTTAATCTCTAAAGGATGGATGTTTGTAAGATGTTGCTTAATATGGTCTGGAATACTCTGGCCGTTTGTTGAATTGTAAATGACTTTCAAATGTGCAAGTTCTGTTAAATACAAGGAGAACCTCTATGGGTAACTTTTGTACTGAAGAAGTCATTTGTCAACCATGGTAAAACTTGCAAACCCACTTTATACAGAGTGGATTCTTGAAGCTATACAGAAAATAAAAAAGCAAAAGCAAAGGCCCTCTGAAGAGAGAATCTGCCATGCAGTCAGCACTTCCCATGGGTTGGATAAGAAGACAGTCTCTGAACAGCTGGAACTCAGTGTTCAGGATGGCTCAGTTCTCAAAGTCACCAACAAAGGCCTTGCCTCCTATAAGGACCCAGACAACCCTGGGCGCTTTTCATCAGTTAAACCAGGCACTTTTCCTAAGTCAGCCAAGGGGTCTAGAGGATCATGTAATGATCTCCGCAATGTGGATTGGAATAAACTTCTGAGGAGAGCAATTGAAGGACTTGAGGAGCCCAATGGCTCCTCCCTGAAGAACATAGAGAAGTATCTCAGAAGTCAAAGTGATCTCACAAGCACCACCACCAACCCAGCCTTTCAGCAGCGGCTGCGACTGGGGGCCAAACGTGCGGTGAACAATGGGAGGCTACTGAAAGACGGACCGCAATACAGGGTCAACTATGGAGGCTTAGATGGCAAAGGGGCTCCGAAATACCCCAGTGCTTTCCCATCGTCGCTCCCACCTGTCAGCCTTCTACCCCATGAGAAAGACCAGGTAAGTGCAGAGAGAATGTCAATACACTGTAAATATTGCCCATTTGACTTGTAGAGTTTCAGTTAAGTTTTATACAGACATAAGTTCTGAGTTAAGTGTGATAAAATAAAATGTTTTGCCTCAGAGCAGGCTTATATATTTTAAGAGGTATATATTGTTTTACAGTATAAATTGTTCTCTATTGTTTTACAACGTATTAAGGGCTTCCTCGCTGGTTGACTAAGAATTTAATGTGATGATTATGTGGTTTGTTTTTTAAACTATGATTGCTAATCCGTGGGTGCTTGAAGGGACCAGGATAGATAACTTTAATCTTCCTTCCTCAAGGCAGGATCATATATATTTCAAAAATCCAAGAAAGGCCATTATATGTTTTTCTCTTTTAAAATTATTATTTATTTTTTTAGCTTTGTGAGGTATAATTGATATATTTTTCCCTTTATTGTTATTTCAGAGAAGAAGAATCTATAGACTAATTATTTTAATACTGATCGTCTGTGCATTACTGGAACTGTTTTACTATGTGACCTAAATCCTGCCTGTTTCAATTTAAAGTCATTTGTTGTTGTTCACTTCTCAGCAGGTGAAAGTGAATGTTTATTTTATCTCATACTGTATCTTATAATCTTTGGTTTCTCTGGGCCTTCTGTCATTTCCATAATAGTTATACGTATATGGCAGATTTCTCCTTAAGTTACTGCTACAATTTAAAGTCTTTGGTTAAGTAGGATTTTCCTTTGTTTTATTTCAAAGCTATTGAAATTACTGCCCAAACTAAAACCAAAACAGAGCAGTAGCAAATTGTTTATAAAGGTTTCGGCCCTCCAGTTTGGGGGCTTGTTGTCTGTCCTTTGGGTGAATGGATGCATTGATAACAGTTAACTTTACACCTTGTAAGCCATTAGCCATTGTTGATAGAAAGGGTGATGGTTGTATGTGCTAACTGCATTTTCAGAAGTGATGGAAACAGTGTTAGGAAAAGCTGTGCTCCTGATGACTTGTTTTTCCTCTTTGGATACTGTTGCGCATAAGATAGACCCTGCTTCCCTTCTTGCCTTAAGCTGATAGAGGCCCAGTTCTACAAACTGGGTGGGACCAGGTGATTTGCCTTTCCACAGACCAATCGAAACCCTAGAATTTCTTTCTTTTTCTTTTTTTTTTAAATGTATTTCTTTTAACATCTTTATTGGAGTATAATTGCTTTACAATGGTGTGTTAGTTTCTGCTTTATAACAAGGTGAATCAGCTATACATATACGTATATCCCCATATCTCCTCCCTCTTCCATCTCCCTCCCACCCTCCCTATCCTACCCCTCTAGGTGGTCACAAAGCATCAAGCTGATCTCCCTGTGCTATGTGGCTGCTTCCCTCTAGCTGTCGATTTTACATTTGGTAGTGTATATATGTCTATGCCACTCTCTCACTTCATCCCAGCTTACCCTTCCCCCTCCCCATGTCCTCAAGTCCATTCTCTACGTCTACGTCTTTATTCTTGTCCCGCCCCTAGGTTCTTCAGAACCTTTTTTTTTTTTTTACATTCCATATATATGTGTTAGCATACAGTATTTGTTTTTCACTTTCTGACTTACTTCACTCTGTATGACAGACTCTAGGTCCATCCACCTCACTACAAATAATTCAATTTCGTTTCTCTTTATGGCTGAGTAATATTCCATTATATGTGCCACATCTTCTTTATCCATTCACCTGTCACTGGACACTTAGGTTGCTTCCATGTCCTGGCTATTGTAAATAGAACTGTAATGAACATTGTGGTCCATGGCTCTTTTTGAATTATGGTTTTCTCAGGGTATATACCCAGTAGTGGGATTACTGGGTCATATGGTAGTTCTATTTTTAGTTTTTTAAGGAACCTCCATACTGTTCTCCATAGTGGCCGTATCAATTTACATTCCCACCAACAGTGCAAGAGGGTTCCCTTTTCTCCACACCCTCTCCAGCATTTATTGTTTGTAGATTTTTTGATGACGGCCATTGTGACTGGCGTGAGGTGATACCTCACTGTAGTTTGGATTTGCATTTCTCTAATGATTAGTGATGTTGAGCATACTTTTGTGTGTTTGTTGGCAATCTGTATATCTTCTTTGGAGAAATGTCTGTTTAGGTCTTCTGCACATTTTTGGATTGGGTTGTTTGTTTTTTGATATTGAGCTGCATGAGCTGCTTGTATATTTTGGAGATTAATCCTTTGTCAGTTGCTTTGTTAGCAAATATTTTCTCCCATTTTGAGGGTTGTCTTTTCGTCTTGTTTATGGTTTCCTTTGCTGTGCAAAAGCTTTTAAGTTTCATTAGGTCCCATTTGTTTATTTTTGTTTTATATGTATGTTTTGTTTATTTATTTACTTTTGGCTGCATTGGATCTTTCTGCATGTGGGCTTTCTCTAGTTGCAGCAAGCAGGGGCTGCTCTTCTTTGCGGTGCGCAGGCTTCTCATTGCAGTGGCTTCTCTTGTTGCAGAGCATGGGCTCTAGGCACGCGGGCTTCAGTAGTTGTGGCTCGTGGGCTCAGTAGCTGTGGCTCGCAGGCTCTAGTGCACAGACTCAGTAGTTGTGGTGCACGAGCTTAGTTGCTCCACGGCATGTGAGATCTTCCCGGACTAGGGCTCGAACCCGTGTCCCCTGCATTGGCACGTGGATCCTTAACCACTGTGCCACCAAGGAAGTCCCTCATTATATATTTTTAAATTTATTTGTTTATTTTTGGCTGCGTTAGGTCTTTGTTACTGCGCACGGGCTTTCTCTAGTTGCGGCGAGTGGGGGCTACCCTTCGTTGCAGTGCGCAGGCTTCTCCTTGCGGTGGCTTCTCGTGTTGGAGGATGGGCTCCAGGCACGTGGGCTTCAGTAGCTGTGGCGCACGGGCTTAGTTGCTCCGCGGCATGTGGGATCTTCCCGGACCAGGGCTTGAACCCGTGTCCCCTGCATTGGCAGGTGGATTCTTAACCACTGTGCCACCAGGGAAGCCCTAAATATTTTTATAAAAGCTTATGCCATCAGGAAATTCCTTAAGGGAATATAGAGCCATTTTTTGATGGCTTTGGATATCTGTTTTAAATATATATAAATTACTCTAAGGTATATTAAGCTTTTATAATTATCAGGTGCATGGACTAATTCAGGCAGCTTTAGGCAATTTAATAGCATGTTTTAATAATTTTGTGGTCCAGGGGAGTATCAACTTGTGATAGAGGAATCACTACAGATTTTCCACAGTTCCTTTCCTATCCTTCTCTTTAACCTTGCCCATCATTTCTTGACATCCTTATATTTTTTTCATACAGCATCTATACAGAAGTATTTTTAGTCTGAAGGAAGACTCATGTCTGAAAGTGTCTAGAATTGAGAACAGAGTGATTTATTGCTTATCATGCAGTTGTTCCTGCTCTTTTTATGATGCTGATCTTTACATTGTCCAGTTAGCATCATCATATAACAAGGAAAGCTGAGAAAATATGTCCTAGAATTTTTATTTGATGAAATTTGGGGATTAGTTGTGTTGAGTAATCATAATCTAATTTTTAAAAAAGGACAAATAAACATAAATGAAAATCAGATTGCCGATTTGGCCAGAATGTATTGTACTGTTTCTATTGTATATTACAATAGCCTTTTCCCTTGAAAAATGTAATAAAAAGTACATCAGAATATATTGCCCTTTGAGATTACAAGGGATAAATAGTTTAATACCCTGTAAACTTTCTAGGTCAATGTAATAGAAATTCTTAACCTGGGTCCATGAATGAGTTTGGGGTAGGTGGGCTAACAAATCCCCTGAAATAGAACAGTCCTTTGTATCCACACGTTTTCCTAGGTTCAGGGTCTGTAGTTTTTATCAGATTTTCAAAGGAATCTAAAGTGTCAAAGACCAATGTGAACATTTTTGTACTGTAGAAAATATTTTGAGTTTCTTATACTAAAACCATATATGTATGCTGGTTGCTGGCTTTTGATTATTCTTGCTTCAGCTGTTGAACTTGGATCTATATGTTGATTAGTTGTACTATAGCTTCATGTATATAGGACTTGTTCTCGTATCTTTGAAAGGCAGATTATCATTGTTCTTGATGTGCTAGAGGTCTGTAAAATTCACATTGTGGGAGGACATTTATGGTATAAATGGCCACTGTACAGAGATGAAGTCATTCAATCACAGTTAGCCAACTAATGGCTTTCAAGAAGCTGTTATTCTGGTTACCTTTGTTGAATAGTTTAATTGTAAAAAAGAAAATAAAAATGGTAAAAATAATAACATTTCTTAAGTGTTAAAATGCTGGCACTATTCCAGGTGCCTTACATTTACTGTCTCCTTATCACAATAACTGTGAGGGCCATAGATTATTATCCTTATTTTATAGATGAAAAACTGAGGCTCAAAGCCTAAGCAGTTTGTCCAAGGTCACTTTCAGAGCTGGTGCGTGGTGAAGCCAAGATTCTAATGAAACAGTCTGACTCCAGACCTCTTTACCAGTGGGCTGTATACTTGGTCAACAGGAGTGGCTTTTCATTAACAGTGAAAGTATCTCTTCCATTTCCTCAAATGCTTAGAAGCAGTTGTCCCCCAACAAATAGATTTCTGGCATTTTAAATTTGGTAGTTGCAATGAACTTAGTACAGTTTTTAAAGCAGGCACTATTTATAATATTAGCAGTATGGGAAAGCAGTAGGGAAAATAGTAAATCTGTGTCTAATTAAATGTAACATCATCATCATTCCTATGCATGACTGCTAGAAGGAATACAATGCAAGTTAAAATAGAAGAGCTCCTTCCTTTCTGAAATGTAATTGCACATCTTCTGATAGTCTAGAATTCAAACTGGATATTACCATACTGGCTCCTTAGCGTAACTCCTTTGTATTTATTTAAGAAAGCTCTGTTTGGTGAGGTGATATGGAAATGAATTAAACCACTGAAGATAAAACTTTATCTTTGACTTGGTGAGGGAACTCCTAAAGGATAGTGTTAGTATTTCTCATTAAAAATGGTAAAGCTCAATTAGGTCAGATTATGAGGACTTTGGAAAGTCAGATATTCTAAGACAGACTTCAGTTATTACTATACATTTTGTAGCATTAAGATTCCATTTGAACATTTGGGCTTTAGCATTTTTATAAAATCAGTTTGGTTCAATTTTAAACATTCCTTGGTATTTCACTTTATTGGGAATATCTTCCTAAAATTTATTAAGTGTCACATCTTGGTATGTTTCTAGTGCAGTGCATAGTATGGGAACTCTCATTCTAGGCAGCTGTAGTTGGAAAGAGAGACACTTCTAATACCAGGTAGGGCTTTTGATGTTTTTTTCTTGAAGAAATGAAATAACTGTATTACAATCTTATGAAAAACCTTCTAACGTAATTGCCGCAATGATACTGTCAATAAGAAAAAAATAAAAATGAGTTTCAGAAGGAGCACAGATGATCAGAAATGGGGCTGAGAGACAGAACTATATTAAAAATCACTTTTCATGGTCTTGGCCTGTTTAGTTGTTTGTTCTATTTGTCCCCCACCTCCTTTTAGGGAGATATTTTATTAGGGTTTTTGGTGGGGTAATTAGTATGAAATTTTTCCATAAATAGAAGATTAATGTACATCCTACATCAGTTTATCGTGTTGTGTAAATGGTGTAATTTAAAGAACTTTATTTTTACGGACTTCCCTGGTGGCGCAGTGGTTAAGAATCCACGGGCCAATGCAGGGGACATAGGTTCAAGACCTGGTCCGGGAAATCCCACATGCCGCGGAGCAACCAAGCCCCTGCGCCACAACTACTGAGCCTGTGCTCTAGAGCCCACGAGCCACAACTACCGAAGGCCGCGCACCTAGAGCCCATGCTCCACAATAAGAGAAGCCACCGCAATGAGAAGCCTGCATACCGCAAGGAAGAGTAGCCCCTGCTCACCACAACTAGAAAAGCCCACATGCAGCAACGAAGACCCAACACAGCCAAAAATAAATAAAATAAAAAGTAGATAAATTTTTTAAAAAAAGAACTTTATTTTTAGATTTTCTTTTCTTCAGTTTTCTCCCTGCCCTAGAGAGACCCTCCTCATCCCCCTCTGGAACTTTTCCAATATCCCGTACTTTGTGAAGGACCATTCCCTCGTCCATATTGTTCTATGATGTGGCAGGCTTCCAGAAGTTTCTCAGCCCTAGGAGAACTGTTCATGGTCTCAGACAACTCTGGATCTTTTTGACAGAAATGTGTGTATTTTTTATCTGCTAATTATAGCGTCCAAATGACCTCCTCTCTGTTGTCCTTCTCAGTTCTCCTTTGAATTGGTGTCCTTTGTATTGCAGATGTCACATTTCTCAAAGAGTGCTTAGTTGTGTGCATTCAACTGAAAGTTGGATAAAGGCCTAAATACGGCAGAATACACTCTTCCATATTCTGTAACCTGAATTTTGGGATCAGTATGAATGAAAGTAGGTTTTAGAATGACTGAAGTCAGACAGAAACCTATTATATAATGTGAATGGCTAGGTGAATCCATAGTGCTGTTCCAGGGTCAGGGAAGGAAAAGGATTGTGTTATGTTGTTCCTATGGGTAAGCTTCAGAAGTTCTTCAAAATAGCACTAGGACTGCTTTTGTGAGCAGATAGTACCAGTTGCTGGGGTGTTGTTGAGAGAGCCCTCAGATTGTCTAAGACTAGTTAGTCGGGTCAAGGGAAGGATGCGTCTTTCTCTCGCACTCAGGAGTGACAGCATGTTCCACTTTTGAGCTTTTATTGAGATGGGACTTGTCTAGACTTCTAATGAAATAGGTTTCAGGAAAAATAGAAACATTATGTCAGAGGATTTTGGACTCTTAAAATGAGTGTTAAGTATTCTTTTTAACTCTTTGGATCTTAGATATGTTTGACATTATAGCTGCCTTTTCCTCACCTTGACGTGAATGATATATAGAGCAGTCTATTTTTTGATTTCCTAATGGTATTTTCTTCCAAGCATTAAGGATGCTAAGGGTGTAATTTCTTGACTAATTTTGGATATTTTCAGCAGCTTTCAGGAATTTACTGTTGTGTTCCCTATACCTATTTGGATTATAACAGCTGTATTTGTTATACTTTGAGTGCTAAGAAAAATCTATATTTTGTAGCTTTGAAGTTATTTAACAGTTAAGTGTTGTTTGCTGATTTATTCTGACCATATCTTGGATGGCGAAGATTTTTATAATGTTTCTCAGAACAAAGGTCTATATTCTTTTTATATATTTTATCTTTGTAATGTAAAAAGAATACACGAGAAAATGTGATTGTTTTATCACTGCAATAGCAAATTTTATTGGAAAATTCATGACTTTTTGTTTTGTTTATAAACTTAATTTTCTTGGCCTATACATTAAACTACAGTAGATTTGATTGAACTGTTCTTCTCCAGTTAAACCAGCATTTCGCATGTGAATCTGCATCTTCTCAGGTACTTTCATCTCTCCAGTCTATTAATGTTTCTGAGTACATAAACATCAATTAGCTCACTAAATTAAAGTTTGCAAATGAGTCAGCCATGTAATTTGTGACATTTTCATTTAGCAGCGCCATGAGGAAAGTGTGTTTTGTTTGTGTGTGGGTGCTCTTACCTCACTGTCTTCAGGTGGTGATGGGGAGTTTATAGAAGTAAGAGAAGGGGGCCTGGCAGGGCTCATTGTGAAATGCCAATCACTGTCATCATGCTTATGATTAGGACCGGACTGCTTTCCCAGAGAAGTCTCTAGGAGTTGCAAACTGTATACTGTTGTTCTTCCTTTTATAAGCGAACCTTTTAATTAGCAGAATATTAATGGTAGAGTGTAACTTTTTTTTTTTGCTTTGTTTTGTGAAATGTAATACATTGAAAGCGCTGCGAAGTGAACTATATAGGCAGAGTTCTAGAGTAAATGATATTAGATTTAAACTGTGAGGCTGGTTTCTTCAAAGATACAAAATAAATACTAATCAGTGGTCTAAGCAAAATCCAGGAAGGATTTGTGTTAATTTGACAAGTGGGTTTAGAATTCTTTAGCCATTATTTTTTAGAAACCAGCTTTGTTCATACATCCTTTCTCTAATTTGCTTCACTTTTGATCTTTGATAAAACCAGCTGCAATTTTGTTTCATTAACAAACTTAACTGGTTAACAGATGTTTGTTTTGGCTTGATTGTATCCTTTCTATTAGAAACAGCATAAGCATACATAGAAACCATGCTGGGCCTTTTCCTGTCTGTAGCTAGACAGGCATTTCAGAAGAGCAACTTAATTTTATTTACAAGTTCAAATTTTTGTTCCTCTGTGCTATTATAGTAGGTATACAAACGTTTTAGCTCTTGTTTCTCCTGTCAGGGAGGTCTTTTGTTCCTAATCCTCCATCTGTTAGTCCAGTACCACCCCACCCCACCCCCTTTTTTTTTAGCATTCCAAAATCTCAGCATGCAGAAAAAGGTATTGCAGAATAGGTAATTGAGATATCAGTGACTCTTCCACAGTTCAAGGGAGGGAATGGGACTAGCCTGGTAAATTTAGATAATTTCTTCCATCTTCTTTGATGTTGGGAAGCTGCCATATGGAGAGCAATGAGGCCTACAGGAAGGAGGTGAGCCTTGGTCTGGGCTGCCTGTGATACTCACAGTGGTGTGGGCTGGGAGCCAGAGGCCGCGCTTGAATGTGTCTGTAGTAGTTTCTGATGCCACCAGTTTTGATTTTTGTCCATGGTTGACTGCCATGCTTGTGACCATCTCAGATCATAAATGCGATGATGAAGTTCAAGAAAACAGAGAGTAAAGATTATATGGCGTAAGAGAAACAATAATAAGAGCAGCAAAGAGTGCTCAAACTAAAATCTAGTATTAAGGACATGAAATGATGATTCTTGTTTGATATTTGATCAACTAGTTTTCCAAACCGGTATTTTAATATCATGTACAAGCTTCTACCTTATATCGAAACCCAACTGCAGCTATTGAGCCTTGAGATGTGAGTGAAGCAGCAGAACACAGAATCTGCTAGTGGAAGAGTGTGGGCAGTTTGAAGAATATAAGCTCTTCCAGCTACAGTACTGGCAGGACGTGAGGAGACTGGGAAAAGCAGGCAGTGGTGGGAGCCAGGAAGACGATTCCCCCTTAACTTTGTATTTACAAAATTGCAATACTGCAGAAAAGTTGAAAGAGTAGTGCAATAAGTGCTATATTTCTTTCACTAGATTCACTGATTTTTAACATTTTTCCACATTTGTTCTTTCTCTCCCGTGTGTGTGTGTTTGTGTATACACACATACATACACATATTCACACTTTTTGGCTGAACTGTTTGAAAATGATAGCAAACATTATGATATTAAATTATAATAATTATATGTCAAGGAACATTCTCCTGTATAACCACAGTACTTTTATCTCATGTAAGAAATTCAACAGTGAAACAAGAGTGTTATATCTAATAGATAGTCCGTATTTCTTCAGAGGGACCCAAAATGTCGTTTATAACTTTCGTTTTTCAACCAGGATCCAGTTAAGAATCTTGCATCACATTTAGTTGTCATGTCTCCTTTAATAGGGAACCGTTTTTCCTCTTCTTTTACTTCTTCTGTCAGTGACAGTTTTGAAGAGTCTAAGCCAGTTGTTTTGTAGGATGTCCCACAATTAGTGTTTGTCTGATTAGGTCCTCACGATTAGGTTCAGAGTAAATATTTTCGGCGAGAATACTGCATGGGTCATGTTGTGTATTTCCTTTTTTGTCACATCCTTTCAGGTTGTCTTGTTACTGTCAGTGCTTATTTGATTAGTTGGTTAAGGTGGTGTCTGCCAGATCTCTCTTTATAAAGGCACCTTTTTCGTTTTGCAGTGAATAAGTAATTTGTACAGTGATACTCTGAGACCGTGTGAATAACCTTTCACCCTTTGTATATTAGTTTTCTATTACTTGCTGTGAGAAATTACCACAATCTTAGTGGCTTAAAACACCGCAGATTTATTGTCTTCCAGTTCTGTAGGTTGGAAGCCCAACATGGGTCTCATAGGGTTGAGATCAAGGGGTCAGTACTGTGCTCCTTTCTGGAGGCTCTAGGGGAGAATCTGTTTCTTCACCTTTTCCAGCTTCTACAGCCTGTCTGCATTTCTTGGCTCATGGCCCCCTCCCTCTGCCTTCAAAGCCAGCACATCCCATCTCTGACCATTTTATCATAGTTACTTCTTTCTGTGACCAACCACCTGGACAGCTTTTCAAGGATTCGTGTGGTTAGATTGGGGCCACTTACATAATCCAGGATAATCTCCCCATCTCTAAGTCTTTAACTTAATCACAGCTATAAAGGTCATTTTGCCATGTAAGGTGACAGGTGGACAGGTTCTTGGCATTAGGGAGTGGATATTTGGGTGTGGGGGGTGGCATTATTCTGCTTGCCACACAGTGGTTTCAGTATCCTCACCTAAATCAGTTTTTGCACTAGAGGTTGCAAATCTTTGAAGGTTTTGGAGCTATAGTGTAATCACATGGTCTAAGTCTGCTTGGAAAGGAATGAATCACAATTTATGGGAATAATGCTAGCTGAAGGCTGGAAGTCAGGCAGCCTGAGTTCTAGGTCTGGTGGTACATCCTGAATCATTTCCACGAGGGCAGAAACAGGGGCTGCCTCCCATTTCCACTTAGTGTTTCTTTACTCTGGAGTCAAAGAACTGAAGAATGGATTTGGCAGTAATAGCTTGAGAGTTTTTAACAATAGGAGTTTGGATATCCAAAACGTTTTCTAACAAGTACATTTAAAGTTGTAGACAAGGATCTCTCATTTAAATGCCCACAGAGTGCATGAAGATGTAAAACAACTTAATAAGAGAGGCTCTTTGGTGACGTTTTGAAGACTAAGTAACATCTGAAGAATTTTGTGTCTGTTATTGAAATTTGAATCCTCAGAGAACTCTGAACAGGCCAAAAAAGAAAGTGACTTATTTAAAAAAGAATAATATCATTGTCACAATTCTATATGTCAGTTATACTTCAATAAAGTTGGGAAAAAAGAAAAATATCATGCAGTTGGATGTATATTATATTCTTTTAGTTCTTGGTAAAAACTTAGAAAAAAAAATCACATCAAAATTCACAAAGGCAGTTAACCTTAACAATTCTTCATTTCCTTTCATTCCACAGTGTTTTAGTAGAATTTTCTGCAGTAGCTGCAGTTAGTTGGAATACCTTGGTAATACTGACTGTTCCAGTTGGTAAAGAATAACTGCTTAGTTATCAGCCTGTAAATGTGCTTTCTAGAGCTGATAAAAAAAGATGATCTTCTCATCTGATGAGCTCTGACACTATAAACCTCCCTTCCAACTTATCTCATTTTTCCACCAGCTACTGAAATATAATAAGATGCCAACAATTACATCCTCACAAAGCATTTATACCAACTTATATAAAATCATCTCTGCATTGGAAAATTGTGTAATATCTTGATTTCAATTTAACATAGTATATTGGTTAGCAATAAGTCTTGCTAGGGTAGGAACAAAAGTCTACAGGCAGTTTTGATCAGGGGCAAATTATATGTATTTTTCCAGTTTCTAAAAATTTCAGAGTAAAATGAAATAAACATCACCATGTATCTTGCAGTAAGTGCCTTGACTTTCCTGAAATGTGCGATTTGTGTCTGTGACTATTTCAGTTCTCAATTCTGTCTGTGAGACACAAGAGCAAAAGAACATGGTTAAAAACTTATACCTTGTAAAGTATGCATAATAAACAGTTCATATTAGATTTGAAGGCTATACAGAAAATATGCAAGAAGATATTAGTATTAAATACTTAGTGCTTACTATGTACCAGGTAAAGTTCTAAGTATTTAACATATACAAAATAATTTTACATGAACCCTGAGAGATAAGTACTGTTACTGATGGAATTTTACAGATGAAGAGACAGGCCAGAGATGGTACCTTGCCCAAGAGTACACAGGAAGTGTCAGAGCTGGTGTTTCAGCCTGGTGCACAGTCCGCTGCATCGGCAGGCGGACTCTCAACCACTGTGCCACCAGGGAAGCCCAAGCCATATTTAAATTGTAGTTAGAATTACCAGTTGAAACATGCCAAGACATTCATTTTCACAGTGACTGAAAATTTATTTCCTTTAGGAATGAGTAACAACAGCCAACATTTTATATATTGCCTACTGTGAGTTAGACACTACTTAAAGTGCTTTAAGTATAGCAACTTGCCTGTGAGGTAGTACTTCTTTTCATTCTTAAACGGGAGGGGACTGAGGTACATGAGTTTGAAGGACTTGCCCAAAGTCACATGGCTGTTGTATGGGGAGTGGAGCCAGGATTCAGGCCCAGGCGTCTTGGCTCCATAGTCTGTATGCTTAACCATTATACTACACTACCTCATATTTTCCCTCATGAAGAAAAACTTCTTTTAAAGAAAAGGTATTGAAAATAGTTACACATTAGGTTCCTATAATGCTGGACCTCTAAGTGCCTTTTTAGTGTTTGTAGTAGGAGTCACTGAAAAGACTTAAAATTTATGGTGTGACCTTATTTAAGGTGGCTTTTCCCAAACAACCTCTGAGGTAGAAGGAAATGGTACTCTTCAGGATGTTAAGGATGCTAATAACATTCTGAGTTCTAATGTCCCTGAGAAGTTCTGGAATTTAGCTTGCTTAGCCCACAGTTTCCCAAGATGATTTGATAATGGACCCTCTCCTCTCCCTTTCTCCTCACTCCTCACAGTAGCCATCCACTTATCTAGAAATCTTTACATTTGGTTAAACACAGTGCTGACGTGATAGTGCTGATGTCAGCTTATACTGCTAATTCCTTTCCTCTTTTCTCCCAAATACTCATCCCAAAGGAAACCATTGACTAATTGACTTAGGGTTTATGCTTCAGAACAGAAAACCAAAAATCATCACATTCATTTCTTGTCTCTATTATGAATTAATGTAGTAAAACTGTTGTATCATAATTCTTCAACTGTAGGATAACATTTTAGAGGGGCAGGTGATCTTCAGGGTCACCAAGTTCAAGGGTTTTAAGCTGACATCCAAGGACTCCTTTCAGTGGTTGTAAACCCTGAAATTGTATACAGAATGTTGGGCTTATATATTTATGAGTATTTTTCTGGAGGCTCTCCCCTCTCCCCTCCTTCAGCAGGTCATTTGACTTAGGCCAGTGGTTCCCAGACTTTGCTGCACATTTGAATCATCTGAAGAGCTTTTAAAAATTCTGATGCCCAGACCATACAACGCCTGTTAATACAGAATGTCGGGGTGGGAGGCAGGCATTAGAACTTTTTCATATCTCTGGGAGATGCCAGTGTGCAGTAAACAGGGACTTTTGTGGTTGAGGAAACAGTCTAGATACGTTAACTGGACAGGGCCCTTGTTGTTGCTAAAAGAGACCTTAGAGGTCATTTGAAAGGAGTCTTAGGAGGAAGAGGCGCTGGGGGGCAGAATGCTTAGGTTCAAATCCTGACTTTTCCGCTGGGCAAGTAAGGTCTTTGTCTTGGTTTCCTCAGCTGACAAATGGAGATAATAAAAGCACAGACTGCATAGGGGTAGTTGGCTACAGCCATGGGGCCTTGAGATAGCGAGGCAGCAAGCCTTTCCTGGGCCGGGCTAGAAAGGACAGCTGAGCAGAGTCCAGCGCTGTGGGAGGGGTAGTTGCCCCGGCACTTCCTCCCTGGCCTTCCTGCACTTGAAGGAGAAGGGCAAATGGATACCCTTGTCCCCTTCTGCTGAAGGCTGCCTCTCCTATTGGAGACTGGCTCTAGTCACATAGGCCACTAATGGCTAAAACTAATGTTCCTTTGTTGTTTTCCCCCACTTCTTGTTATTTAAATAATGAGGAAAAGAGTATGTTTTCAGAGTAACACCTGCTTATTGTACAGACTTCGAAGAATACAGAAAAGTTCAGAGGTGATATACTATGACTGCAGATTTCACTCTAAAGATAACTACTGTTAAAAGTTTGTATTTTCTTCCAGTCTTTTTTTCTCCTACATGTAGGAGAATTTGTTCTATTTAAATAAAAAGATGTTAGCTATATAATTTTGTATCTTGCTTTCTACATTTAAAACATGTTGTAGGGCTTCCCTGGTGGCGCAGTGGTTGAGAGTCAGCCTGCCGATGCAGGGGACACGGGTTCGTGCCCCGGTCCGGGAAATTCCCACGTGTTGCGGAGTGGCTGGGCCCGTGAGCCATGGCTGCTGAGCCTGCGCGTCCGGAGCCTGTGCTCCGCAACGGGAGAGGCCACAACAGTGAGAGGCCTGCGTACCGCAAAAAACAACAACAACAGCAACAGCAACAACAAAAAAAACATGTTGTAAACCTTTTCCCGTATTCTTATTGATTCTTTGACGTGTGCTTTTATTTTACTTTATTTTTTATTTTTGGCTGCATTGGGTCTTCATTGCTGTGTGCGGGCTTTCTCTAGTTGCGGCGAGCAGGGCCTACTCTTCGTTGCGGTACACGGGCTTCTCATTGAGGTGGCTTCTCTTGTTGCGGAGCACGGGCTCTAGGTGTGCGAGCTTCAGTAGTTTTGGCATGCGGGCTCAGTGGTTGTGGCTCACAGGCTCTAGAGCGCAGGCTCAGTAGTTGTGGCTCATGGGCTCTAGAGCACAGGCTCAGTAGTTGTGGGGCACAGGCTTAGTTGCTCCGTGGCATGTGGGATCTTCCCAGACCAGGGCTTGAACCCATGTCCCCTGCATTGGCAGGTGGATTCTTAACCACTGCGCCACCAGGGAAGTCCCTTGAAGTATGATTTTAAATGACTGGTAGTATTTCTCATGTCTTTGTTACTCAACATTTAGGGTGTTCCTGACTTTTTTGTTATTACGGATAATGCTGCTACTAAAAATTTTTGTGTATAAGTGGGTAATTGTTTCTTATAGGATAGATTATTAGAGGAGGTACACTGGGACATAAACATGAATTCTTTTTCTAAGACTTTCGGAATGTATTGTAAAAAGTGTTCCAAAAGGTAGTACCAGTTTATACTCTTGGGCAGAGTATGAGAGGCCTTGGGCATCTACTTGCTTCCTCACCTGTACTTTTTAACTTGGTAATGTGGTAGAGGGAAGAGTGGCTCCCTTTTACTTTGCTTTGTATTTCTTTGATTACAAATGACTTGTTTTTTGTTTAATGGTCATTGCTCAATAGCTGTAGTGTTGCAGTTAGTTCCCCATCCTTCATTCCTATGCCCCGGAGGCAACCATCTTCAACCCTTCAACCATATTTAGTCATTTCTTCTGGAAGTTAGAGTTCTGTGTTTTTAAACAGCATTCTTATAATGCTATTTCTTGAATTTCAATTTTAGACATTTTTCTATTGACTTCTTGCCAGGGAAAATAAGGATAAAGGTCTCTTATACACATATACCCTTCCCTTTCCCATTGCCCTTCTCATCTCAATGTAATTAAGTCTTCATTTTTGTTTAAGTATTTGTATTCAGTGTTTATATTTTTACCAGTATACAGATATTACTTAGTTGTGCCATGAAGTATACTGTTATCAATTTTTGTGATTTTTTTCTTGTTTTTTTTTTTTTTTAAGAAAATTCTTCTCCATCCTACCATCCTGAGCTCAGAGAAGCATTTACTGATATTTCCTTCTAATTTTTTGTTTGTCTTTAGTGGTGTGATACTTAGATCCTTAAAGTCATCTGCAGTTTTAATTTTGGTTAATGGTGTAAGAACCTCTTGTGTTTTTAATAGCTGACTGATTGTTCCAGGATCATATAATAAAATTCTTACTTTCCCCACTAATTTATGATGCCTTAAAAAAAATCACATAACTTTATCAGAAAGCTAGATCTCTCTTAATGCTCAGCTTCGCTTTTACCTTTGAAAATTTTAATTAAATTAACTTTGCAACTTTTATTTCACTTAACCTCATTTAGCCTGTGGAGCTGTCTCCAGTTTTGCTTTGGAATGTAGGGGAGGAGGGAGGAGGCAAAAGGCAGTGGCCTCATGGTACAGTATTCCCATTTTCAAAGATTTCTGGAATACATGTCACTTGAAATCATTTGCTCCCTAAATTCTGTGGATCTCTAGAGAGTCTTAGCTAGCCCTAATTATGTCAGCCTGTGTTTCACTAATTCCTTATGACCATTTTGTGAAACTGAGGGTTCAGGGAAGGGTTTATTTTAGCTGATTAGCTGTTGGTGTTTTTTTTTCTTTTTTGGCCGTGTTGGGTCTTCATTGTTGCACACGGGTTTTCTCTAGTTGCAGCAAGCAGGGGCTACTCTTCATTGTGGTGCACGGGCTTCTCATTGCGGTGGCTTCTTTTTGTTGCAGAGCATGGGCTCTAGGTGTGCCGGCTTCAGTATTTGCTGCACGCGGGCTCAGAAGTTGCTGCACGCGGGCTCAGAAGTTGCGGCATGCGGGCCCTAGAGCATGTGGGCTTCAGTAGTTGTGACGCGCAGGCTGTAGGGTGCGGGGGCTTCAGTAGTTGTGGCTCGTGGGCTCTAGAACATAGGCTCAGCAGTTGCAGCCCACGGGCTAAGTTGCTCTGTGGCATGTGGGATCTTCCTGGACCAGGGATCGAACCTGTGTCCCCTGAATTGGCAGGCAGATTCTTAACCACTGTGGCTTCAGGGAGGTCCAGCTATTGGTTTTAATGACCTAAAAGTGCATTTGTCAGAGATCCTTGCTGTATTAAACCTGACACAGTTGGAAGTGAGTGGGTTTCCTGTTGGACATGCCTTGAGCTGTTGCCCACAGACTCTGTTCCCTACCCTAAGATCTGATCTTTCCAGCTATCTCACTGTCATTCAGTATTGCCCAAAGGTTTATACTGGGCTGTGAATTTCCTAAATCTACCTCTGTTATTGATTTCTAACTTCATTCCATTGTGGTCAGATAATGCAGTTTATATGATTTCAGTCCTTTTATATTTATTGAGGCTTGCTTTATGCCTAATATATGGTCTGTCCTGAAAAATGTTCTGAGTGCAATTCAGAAGAATGTGTATTCTGCTACTGTTGGGTGAAGACATCTGTAGATGTCTGTTAGGTCTAGTTGGGTTTGTAGTGCTGTTCAATACTTTTATTTCCTTGCTCATCTTCTGCTTGGTTATTCTATTATTAAAAGTGTAATATTGAGGACTTCAACTGTTATTGTTGAATTGTCTGCTTCTTTCATTATTGTCACTTTTTCTTAATGTCTTTTGAGGCTCTGTTGTTAGGTGTATATGTATTTATCATTGCTATGTTTTCTTGATACATTGACCTTTTCGTCATTATACAATGTCCTTTTTTTCTTTCAGTAACAATTTTTATGTTAAAATCTTTTTTCTGATAGTAATATAGCCACTTCACCCTTCTTTGGTTATTATTTGCACGGTGTATCTTTTCCATTCTTTTATTTTCAACTAATTTATGTCTTTGAATCTGAAGTATATCTCTTGTATACAGCATAAACAATGCTGCCATGAACACTTGTGTAAAAGTATTTGTTTGTATCTGTGTTTTCAGTTCCTTTGGGTATATACCTAGGAGTGGAATTTTGGGGTCACAGAAAATTCTATGTTTAATTTTTTGAGGAACTCCCTAGTTGCTTTCAACAGTGGCTGCACCATTTTACATTCCTACCAGCAGTGTATGAGGGTTCCAGTTTCTCCACATTCTCATCATCACTTGTTATTCTCCCTTTCTTTCTCCTTTTTTCTTTCTTTCTCTCTTTTTCTTGGTAGGCTAATGCTCCATTATATTCCTTTTCAGACTCTTCATGGCTAATTGTGCTTGCTTGTTTTCCCATACAGACTTTAGAATCAGCTGTTTATTCAAAAGATCTTGTTGTAATTTTATTAGAGTTTTTAGGGCCTTCTAATTTTGAGTCATACCAAAGAACAGGTGTATCTTTCCATTTTTTTAATCCTTCCATTTTCTATTACTCTATTACTTAAAATTTTTTATTGTGTAAAATTTTAAGCATATGAAAAATCAAGAACCATGCTCACTCATTACCAGCTATGACAATAATTGCCTCATGGCCGCTCCTGTTTATTTATATCCCTACACATTGTCCCACCCCCTGCCACTACTGAATTATTTTGAAGCAAATCCCAGACATACATCATTTTGTTTATAAATATTTTTGTAATATGACCATTATCATCCATTTAAAGTCTTTTGTATGTGAATGTAAGTGTGTAGAATATAGAGTATGAGTATAGAGTATAGAGTAGCATATACTGAAGGATTTTAACTTTCTGTTAAATTAATTCCTCAATACGATCTTTTTGGGCTGCTTTGCAAATGGAATTTTCTGTTACACTTTCTAATTGGTTCTTTTCAAAATACAGGATAGTTACTGATCTTTATATATTAGTTTTGTACCTAGCCACCTTACTGAGTTCTTTCTTATTTATAATAATTTTTAGCTTATTATCTTGGGTTCTTCAGGCAAGCAATGCTGTGCTGGCAAATAATAATTTTAATTGTATTTCCTCCTTTCTAATTTACATATCTTAAATTTTTCTATTGTCTCTTTTTATTGGCTCTAGTACTTCCTTAATGACGTTAAACAGTACTGGTGATAGTGGATATGTTTTGGGGGAATACTTCAGTATCTCCCAATTAAACATGTTGCTGGCTTATGAATTTGTCATGTTGTTAAAGAAATTTCATCAGGTATAGATTTTTAATTTTATTAAATGTTTTTTCAGCATTTATGGAGATAATGATTTTTTCCTTTGATCTTTAATATGATTAATTATAGTAACTGATTTCCTAATATTTAACCATCCTTGTTTTCTGAGTATGAATCCCAGGTGTTCATGGTGTATTATTTGTTTAATAAGTGACATTCCTTTGAATGGTAAATTTTCCTGGCATATTTAAAAATTTCAGTCTTAATAAATTCACCCACAACATTTTAGAAACATGTCTATCCAGTAAAGAATTGTTCTTATTAGTAAGCTTATTTTCTGTTGCCCATCCTTTTGTTATGCTCATATTAGGGGGCTAGATTGTGTGTGTGTGTGTGTTTGTGTGTGTAGGTGAGAGAGAGAGAGAGCAGGAGAAAGAGAGAGAGTGTGCACGAGTGCCCTTGAGGGAGAGGGGAAGGAGGAAGAGAGATACAACACAATGTTGGTTTTAAAAGCTACGGTATGATAAACTGTAATGCATGATATATCCAAATCTTTGTTGTAGCAAACTATAATATAATAATTTTTTTTTTTTTTTGCGGTACGTGAGCCTCTCCCTGTTGTGGCCTCTCCCGTTGCAGAGCACAGGCTCTGGACGCGCAGGCTCAGCGGCCATGGCTCACAGGCCTAGCCTCTCCGCGACATGTGGGATCTTCCCGGACTGGGGCACGAACCTGTGTCCCCTGCATCGGCAGGCGGACTCTCAACCACTGTGCCACCAGGGAAGCCCTATAATATGATAATTTTTTACTAAAACAATTTAAACAAAATATTTTTATCATTAAATTGAAACCAAATATGTCTAATGGATGAGAGTACTTGAAACATACTGGTGACAGTGTAGTATGATTGAAAGAATATGGGCATTTTAAATTTGCATTTTTTGACTTTTAAGAAGTTATAAAAGTAATATATACCTAATGTCAAAAATTTAAATGTATAAAGTTAAAGTAAAAGTTGTTCCTCATTGGCCCTTCATGATCTTCCCCTAAAATAGCTTTCGAAAGACAACCACAGCTAGTGGATTTGTGTGTATTCTTCCAAGCCCTTTTAAAGCACTTGTACATAAATATCATACATACATTTGTATACATATTTTAACAAAAAATAAATTCATACTTTTGGTAATTTTTGTTCTTTTGAAAAAACATGTTTTATTTTTTTGCGGTATGCGGGCCTCTCACTGTTGTGGCCTCTCCTGTTGCAGAGCACAGGCTCTGGACGCGCAGGCTCAGCGGCTATGGCTCACGGGCCCAGCCGCTCCGCGGCATGTGGAATCTTTGCAGACCGCGGCACGAACCCGTGTCCCCTGCATCGGCAGGCGGACTCTCAACCACTGCGCCACCAGGGAAGCCCTGTTTTTGAATATATAAAAAATGTATTAGCATGTATTCTTGAAAAAGTTCTAATAATAGAAAGAAAACAAGCCCCGTACAAACTCCCTGAGTCTCAGTCATCTCATCTGTAAAATAGGAATAATAAAATATTTTTCATAGGTGTGTCAATTAGGATTTAATGAGATAATGCATTTGAGCACCTGACACTGTGCCTATTCAATAAAAGAGATGAGCTAGTTATTTTGAACATGTATCAGCTCTGGAAAATTTTTGAAGATTAATTATTTTATTTTATTTTTAGCCTTGGAATTTTTTTTTTTTTTTTTTTTTTTGTGGTACGCAGGCCCTCTCACGGTTGTGGCCTCTCCCGTTGCGGAGCACAGGCTCCAGACACGCAGGCTCAGCGGCCATGGCTCACGGGCCCAGCCGCTCCGTGGCATGTGGGATCTTCCTGGACCGGGGCACGAACCCGTGTCCCCTGCATCGGCAGGCGGACTCTCAACCACTGCGCCACCAGGGAAGCCCCTAGCTTTGGAATGTTTAATGAAGCACGTTTTGGCATATACCTCTATGTTCTGACAGTGATCTTTTGACTTACTGTGTCCTCTTTCAAGGCCTAATCAAAAAAGAGAAGGTCTTAAATATTTTCCTTATAGCTTTGTGTGCTATAAATGTAAGTTTAGTTTAATAGCAGAGGTTAACTTTTTCTTTATTAATTATTTAGATTACTTCTCCCGTACTTCTCTCAAGTTTTTGGTTAGTTCAGTGTTTTTTAGATCCACGTGTGCCTTCATCACAGTTTTTGCCACTTTCATATACTGTTTATTAGTTATGTTCTTAATATTTTCTTTCATATTGCTCCACTAAAGAGGCATAACAACCAAGTGCCATGCATAAATTCTGTACTAGAACTGGGTGATAATTAGGTACATTTGAATTTGGAGCAGATCTTAGGGCAAATTAAGCCATTAATGTTAATGTTCTTTATGTGATAATGGCATTTTGGTCATCTAAGATTATCTCCTTATGAGTTAGGAAATGCCTTCTGAACTGTTTTGTGGTGAAGTGTCATGCTGGTGCAGCTTACTTTCAAGTGGTTCATCAACAACCATAACAAAAGTATGTGTGTATAAATATATATGTGTGAGTTCAGATAGATACAGGTGTAGATAAAGCTGTGAGGCAAAAATCTTAACAACTGGTGAGTCTAGGTGAAGGGCATACAAACATTCATCATACCTATTAAACTTTTCTGTAGGCTTGAAATTTTTAAAAAATGTAAATTTGGAAAAATAAATATAATCAGAATGCTCATTAAAAATTAAATTGCTGGTGGCGCAGTGGTTAAGAATCCGCCTGCCAGTGCAGGGGACACGGGTTCGAGCCCTGGTTCAGGAAGATCCCACATGCCATGGAGCAGCTAAGCCCATGCACCACAACTACTGAGCCTGTGCACTAGAGCCCGCACACCGCACCTACTGAGCCTGCGTGCCGCAACTACTGAAGCCCACGCACCTAGAGCCTGTGCTCCACAACAAGAAAAGCCACCGCAGTGAGAAGCCTGCTCACTGCAACTAGAGAGAGCCCACATGTGGCAATGAAGACCCAACGCAGCCATAAATAAATAAATAAATGAAAATTTAAAAAAAATTTAATTGCCTCACTTTCTTTAATTTGATAAATCTACTGGAAAAGGAAACTTTATCATTACCATAAGTGGAAAATATGTATTCCTCTTCATAAACAGAAGGTATATAGTTGTAAAATTATTATTAGAATTTTTAAAATTAAAATGTGGGGATTCCCTGGTGGCGCAGTGGTTGAGAGTCCACCTGCCGACGCAGGGGACACGGGTTCGTGCCCTGGTCCGGGAAGATCCCACATGCCGCAGAGCGGCCCGTGAGCCATGGCCGCTGAGCCTGCACGTCCGGAGCCTGTGCTCCGCAACGGGAGAGGCCACAACAGTGAGAGGCCTGCGTACCACAAAAAAAAAAAAATTTAAAAAAAAATTAAAATGTGTTTGGATACTGTTATGTGCCGAGGCTCTCAGCTCAGGCCTTGGTCTCTGAAAGGAAGATTAGCAAACATTAGAGAGGCGTTAAAGGCATATTAGCACCAACTGAGACTTTCTCCTTAATGAGAGCGTATGAGAGAAAATTGAAAAGGGAACAACAGCTTCCTCACTCCGTGTGATTTAGATCACTTCAAATTATCTTGCATCTCACCTGAAAGCATCTTGAATCCCACACTTTGGGAAATACTACATCCATTGATTTTAGCTGGTGTGTCAGAAAGAAAATAAACTTGTATACCGAATTGTTTATAGTGCCCATTATATCTTTGTCTTTAAACCTTCTGTGTTGAATTATCATCATCATCATTATTTGGTAGTTTTGATTGCTACAGATGCTTGTTTAGCTGAATGACATCCTGGCCTAAGGCAGATGTCAAATTTTGCAGTCTAAGTCATTACTAGTTTCTTGCTCTGAAGTTGCTCTTGTAGTTGGGGTTTCGCTGGTTTTTTGTTTTGTTTTGTTTTTCTTTCTCTCTTTCTTTTCTTCCATGCTACATTGTTCCTGCTGTTATTTGGAAGCCAGTAGGTCGCTTTGCGTCTTGAACAATGAAAGGATCCAGATCGTGTCTGTCTCACATTATGTTATCCCAGTACAAGACTCAGTTGAATAAAACATATTACCCATCTGGCCTGGAAATCTCAGTGGCACTCAAAATAACTTACCAACAAGTTGTTGGATCATGGTATCTTGAAATTTTTCTGAAAGTTCAGCTTCTTTGTAGCTGTTGCTATGAGAGAAACGTCATAGACGTGAGGGACACGAGAAAGTGTCTGCACACTGCCAGTTGTTTTACAGGCATTTGGCTCTGCCGCTTTGCAGATGGTTAGGCTCTGGGTGGTGGGTAAATGTGTGCCGATTATCTTATTGAATTAAGGTAACCTTTTGTCATTCATTGAATTCTGCAGACCAGTTGGTCAATGAGCAGCTGCTCTGTGTGGCTTGGTTTGGGTTTGGAAGCACACAAAGACTATCTTAAAGGGTGGTCAGTCTAATCCAGGTATTCAACAAAGCAAGAGTGAAAGCCTTCTTCCTCCTTTGATACTGGTTTCTGTTCTGTCGGAAGCAAATGAACAGGAACATTTTTACTTCTTGCTCAATTAACTAAATGATTTAAAGCAGTGGTTTATTGAGTGTTTGGATGAATGCATTTTTTAACCTAATGTTCTAAGTTGAAGAAAATATACTATCATAATATTTGATGTTAGAAGCATACTAGTTTTATGGCAGAGTCTGTTTGAAGAGGCATGATAGACTAATGGAGTTGTTGTCTTTTTAGTTTATTTTCACAGATATCCTGGAAACTAAAAGCATGCCTTAGCGATATCATCTCTTAGCAAATTCCAGCTGTATAATTTTTGTAGGGCTATTTTGTTTTGAATCTGCTGTGTTTTTATATGGATTCTATCTCAGTTTCTGGAAACTGTTTCAGGAGGCTTCATTTTTAATAAAGGGGTTCTAAATTGTTTTTAGTAAATTGCCAAAATTGTGTGGCTCATTTCTCCTTTAGGAAAACTTTTCTTGGACTCATCTTTTTGGCTTCACTCAGTACAGTGTAGGGGGTCTCAGAGAAAATGACTGTGGCCACCAGTTGATTTCCTTATTATCAAAGAGAAGTCATTTAACAGTGATTGATGAAGAGCCATCTGATTTCTCTAGTTTGGTCATCTGTTGGGCCTGGGAGACTTTTGATTCAAAGCCCACTTTTTCATTTGGATTTATATGCTAGTAATGATCATAATGTCTATCAACATTTATTAAGCACATATTCTGTGCTGGGCTTTGGGCTTGGTTCTTTACATATGCTCTTTCATTTTATCCTGTCAACAGCTTTATGAGGTGGATCTCATTAGCTCCCTCTCAAAGATGATAAGACAGTCTCCCAGGGAGGGTAAGTAACTCGTCCAGTGCCACACAGCTCATTAGTGTGTGGGCCCTACTGCAGTACAGAGCTCTCAGCCTCCAAGGCTCCTGCTCTGTTCTTCCGTGCTGCTATTTTAATGAAGATCTAAGCCACAGATTTTCCATCAAGCTTAAGAGTAAACAAAAAGTTCTCCTTTAAGCCTTCAGATTCTATGTCTATGCTTGTCTTAATTATTGTAAAAATAATATAACAACATTAAAGAAAAATTTTGAAGTGTGAACCTTGTCCATAACCTTGCCACCCTAACACAACCATTTTGTTTTGTATTTTCTCTTCCAGATTAGTCTCTGTGCATGTCCTTTTATATAACTAGAATCAAAGCATATCCACAGCTATATATTCTGCTTTTTAAAAAACATACTATTAATTCATAAATATTTTTGATTGTAAATGTCATTCTTTAAAGTCTTTCCCTAATCTCTTTGAACCTCCCAGTCCAAATGAAGTCCCTTTAGTAATTCCAACAAAGTACCCTATGCTTTCTCTTATTAGCACTTATTACAGTTTATAATTATATATTTATTTGTCAGGTTATTATTTAACTGCATTTGTCCCCTCTAGATTGAAGAGCTCCATAAAGATGAGGCCTGGTCTCTTTGATCACCTCTGTTGAGTGAGTGCAAGGAATTATGTTATTTTTTAGCTAAAGTTAAGTTTCCATTTGTCTGTTACTCTATTGCAGAAACATACAATCTGTCCAGAAACAGCTGGACAGATTTTGACCAAACTTGGAGGGTTTTGGGAGAGTGTGTTTAGGATGATCAGGAGACATGTGTCATGTGTTTTCTGATCCTGTGTCTGAGGTAATATACAGAGATTTAAGAAATGAGAACTAAATTGAAAGTCCTAAGGACAGATTATTGGAATTGCAGCCTGTGGTTTGCATTTTAGAGTTGAGTAGCTTCTCACTTGGGCTACTCCATATCTTGATCTAGGATGAGAGGCAACAAGAATCTCTTTATTTATTGATGACCAGTGTGAATCTCACAATCACATATCGGCTAATTTCAAATAGATCCATTTGATCTTTTGATTTTCACTTTCCTTCTTTAAACATACATTGTCTATTGAAAGAGATGATTTTAATCGCCATTTCTCTTCTGTGAAACACTTTTGTGAGCTAATGAAACAAATTAAACAGTACAGGTGTTTATAGTACAAAAGACATGATCTATCAATGTCTGAGGCTAGAATTTGGTTAAAAGAAGAGACTTTGATACTGTACAGCACAGGGAACTATATTCAATATCCCGTGATAAACCATAATGGAAAAGAATATGTATAACTAAATCACTTTGCTATACAGTAGAAATTAACACATCATAAATCAACTATACTTCAATAAAATAAATAAGAGACTCTGTGTGTTATACATAACCCTGTGAGATCTATAGTGATTATTAGGAAGGTCAAAAATAAATTAGGTACTTCAAATCTGTAAGCAAGCCAACAGCCTGGTGATATAAAAATCTTGACAAGGTCATCTGTAGACATCTGCACCTGGAAAAAAGTCAAAAGAGTCAAATAAAAACAGAGTTCGTTTTCAATCTCTGACATTTTGAAAACCAGTTTTGAATTTAGGGTAGAAGATTGCCCTTTGAGTCTTCGGAGAACAAGTGGAAGCTGGAGTCCGTGTCCCAGCCACCGCCCTCTTTGGTTCTGCGGGCTGTGTTCTGGGCACGCTCTGCTGCCGGAGCCCTGTTGCTTCTCCTGCAGGCTCGCCCCGCTCCTCCAGCTCCCGTAGAGGATTCTTCAGTCCTTCCTCTCTCCTTCCCACCATCCCATGCCATCTCACTCCACGTAGCAGACTGTTTGCCAAATAACCACATGCTCTGGAACCTGTGCTGGATGTTAAACCAACAATTAGACATGCCTCCTGTCCTGGACATGTCAATACACGGCCACGTGTGTCAAGCCGAGGCCAGAGCCAGCAGCACAAGAAGAAAACTACCACTAATGTTCATTAGCAGAGGATACACTCCTAAACAGCCTTATGTTACATACAGGCCTTCGCATCGTAGCAGGCCTTTCACCTCTTCTTGGACAGTCTCCTGGCCTCCTCTGAGCCGCTGTAGCACCGTGATCTTTATTGTCCATCTTGCTTCTTGGCACTCTCTGTAACTCTTCAGTTCTGTGGGCCCTGACATTCTAGGCTGGCTGTCAGTTCCTTGGAGATTGAGACTAGAGCTTAAATTGATATCCTCCATGCTGCCTACCACAGGGACATACTTAATTCAATTAAGAAATCATAGAGTCTCAAGGTTGAAAGAGACCTTGTGAGTTGTGGAGCTGAGCCTGTGCTTGAATCGCTTCCGCAGAATCCTCCCAAGTGGTCGTGCAGCCTCTGCTCCCACCGCTTCTAGGATGGGAGCCCCTGTGCCCAGAGGCAGCTTTTGTCTCTGCTTTCTGTTGGCATCTACTCGCATATTTTGAGCTGCTCTCTGCTCTGGGTCCAAATAGGGCTGAACAAGAGTGAGACAGGAACTGTTGAGAGCCTGGTCTGTGCCAGACATGAAGCCGGGCATCTCACTTAGGCTGTTGTTAGGAAGTGATCATTTACTGTTGCTCAGCTGTGTGCCATAATTCACTGCCTCCTCACCTCTATTCAGGAGGCTGTTTTCTTTGTAGTTTTAAAGGACCTGCCACCCAGTATCTTTCTTGTGGCATCCACTCCTCTCAGATGGACTAAGTTAAGCGTTATTCTTAACTTTAGTAACTATCCATTACTAGATGTATGAGGAAATTGAAGCCCAGAGAGAGTTAGGGCCACACAGATGGGCGGCCAACCCTGTCTTCTGACTTCAAAGCCAGTCCTTTCTCTAGAATGCTGTGGGCTTCCTCTTTCAAGCTGAGGACGTGAGTCTTTCTAGCACTTGAAACTACCTCGTTCTGGCCTGCTAAACCCTCTTGTCGTCTTTGGTCTTGGTAACCTTTACAGTGCTTACCTGAGGATGAGCGTTCACGTTGACAGCACCCTGGCTGTGCCCACATGCTGTGTTGTCCCTTGGAAGAGAAGGGGTCTCACTGATGTGTCCCTTTCAGTGTGCAGCCTTACACAGCAAAGTCTTGACAAGGCCACTTTAAAAAAAATTTTATTATTATGTTAAAAAAATTTTTTTTTTAATGTTTCATTTTTTGGCTGCACTGCACTGCACGTGGGATCCTTGTTCCCCGACCAGGGGTTGAACCCACGGCCCCTGCATTGGAAGTGCGGAGCCCTAACCACTGGACTGCCAGGGAAACCCCCCACTTTTTTTTTTAAAGCAGTTTGTTTATTTATTCTTTCATTTATTCACTCAAAAAATTTATTGTCTACTCTGAGCCAACCACTGTTCTCAGAGACACCCCTCCTTTCATGGAATTTATATTCTAGTGGGAGAAGTAAGGATAAGCAAGTAAACCAACAAGGTAGGGACTTCCCTGGTGGTGCAGTGGTTAAGAATCTGCCTGCCAATGCTGGGGACACGGGTTCGAGCCCTAGTCCGGGAAGATCCCACATGCCACGGAGCAACTAAGCCTGTGCACCAAACCTACTGAGCCTGCACTCTAGAGCCCGTGAGCCACAACTACTGAGTCCACGCGCCACAGCTACTGAAGCCCGTGCGCCTAGAGCCCGTGTTCCACAACAAGAGAAGCCACTGCAATGAGAAACCCGCGCACCACAACGAAGAGTAGCCCCCGCTCACTGCAACTAGAGAAAGCCCGCATGCAGCAACCAAGACCCAACGCAGCCCCCCCCAAAAAACAGCAAGGTAATTACAGGCTGTGTTAAGTGACAGGAAAGAAATCAAGAGTGAAGTGAGAGAGAGAAAAGCCAAGGATGTGCCTGTAGACATTGTGCTCTGGAAAGTCCCTGAGGAGGGATGAAAAGATGAGGAAGGGTCAGCTGTGGAAAGAGCTGAGGGGCTCAGGGAGGGAAGGGTCCTCCCTTGTGTTTGAGGAAGAAAAAGGCAGCTCCTGTAGCTGTAGCAGAGAGAACCAGAGCAGCAGAGAGTTTAAAGTTGGGGAACAACAGGATCTGGTTTGTGTTTTTAAAATCACCAAGAGACAGGACAACTAAATGAGATGTGTGACCCTGGATGTTACTCTAAAGGACAGTGTTGGGATAAATGGCAGAATTTGAATATGGCCTGCCTATTAGATAATAGTATTGTATCAATGTTAAATTTCCTGAATTTGATAACGCCTTGTGGTGATGAAAAGAATGTCCTTGTTCTTAAGAGGGGGGAAGAGTTGTGATCTTTGCAGCTTATTCTCAAATGGTTCAGAAAAAAAATATTAGACGGCAAATTGTCTGAGGGCGTATGGGTGTTTATTGTAATATTCTTGCTACTTTTCTGTAGGTTTGAGTTTTTTTTCCAAAAATAAAACTTTAAAGGTCTCTGAGGCTGCTGTGTGTGGGAGGAATTACAGGGGGCCAGAGGAGGGGTAGGCAGGCCTGGGAGGAGGCTGTTGGGGTGATGGAGGCATTGTCTGGGGTGTGACAGTGGGAATGGAGAGAAGAGGACAGATCTGAAATGTGTTTTGGAGGTAGAACTAATGGAACTGGCTGATGGAGTGGATGTGGTGGCCGGGGGGAAGAGCAGGAGGTAGAAATTGCCCCCTTATGGTTACAGACTGAATTCCAAAAGAATCTTCTCCTTCCCAAGGTGCTCTCACCCCCAGTCCGTTCTACTCAAGGCAGCCACTCTATGAATAGTTAACACAGCGATTTAACACACCCCACGGGTGAGGTGAGGCTCAGGGATGTGAAGTGACTCATTTGAAGTTGTCAGGTATAGGCAGAGATCTTACTCTCTTTACCCAGAAGACCAAAATAATAGGCATGAGTTTAGTGTTCTTCAAACTGAATTCTGCCCCATTAGTTGGTTGGGAAATCAATGTAGTTGTTGATACCGAATTCTGTTCCATTAGTTGGTTGGGAAATCAATGTAGTAGCTGCTAGCAGCATTAAAAAAGAAGAGAAAAGAAACATTACAGCATGTCCCACTTGGAAAGGATAAGTAATGTTTCATGAAGCTTCTGTCTTAGTTAAATATGCACATAGGTATATTCTAGGTCACGAGATAAAATGTGTTATTTACTTTGAATTACCATTGAAAGTTGGAAAGCCATGCACAGGATTATTGTAAACAGGTCTTGCAATCCCCATGAGAATAAGAGAGCAAAAGATAAACTCACTTGGGTGGCTACTGTTGGCTGTCCTGTGTTGTTTATTTCCTTAATGATCAATGGGTTGTAAGTCAGTGTTTTCTCAGTTGACTTCATAGTCATCCTCTCCTTCCAGTCTTGCAGTCAATAAATATTGAGTGCCTGCTGTGTGCCAGGCACTGTTTTAGGCAACAGCAGTGAGCAGAACAGACCTGACCCTCAAGGAACTTACCTTTCAACATGTTACCAAGTGAAACCTTCAGGAATTCAGGAGGAAGCACAGGCTCTGGATGCGCAGGCTCAGCGGCCATGGCTCACAGGCCTAGCCTCTCCGCGGCATGTGGGATCTTACCAGACCGGGGCACGAACCTGTGTCCCCCGCATCGGCAGGTGGACTCTCAACCACTGCGCCACCAGGGAAGCCCCCAGAAGAAGATTTTTAATGATGCTTAAATATGTGGTGGTTTAAAGATCCCAGTTGAAATGAAGAAGCTCATTAAAATGCATTGAAATAATTTAGAAAAGGGGGGTGCTTTTGCCAAGATTTGAGACATATATACTTTTTTCCAAGGTTTTACTACGGTTTTGATGAGGCAGAAAGTGACTTTGCCTAATTTCACCTTTATACATGGTGGTTATACCATGCTTGGATCCAAGAATGATTTTAGGTGACTTAGGTGATTAAAATATATTTAATATACTAATCTTTTTTCCAAAGCATCAAAAATAATTAAGATGAAAGACTAGATAAACGCTATGTCTAGAATGAATAATTTAGTTCTAAACATCCCAAAAACTAAGGGGAAAGAGAGATGTGGTTTATAACATTCTCATTGTCTGATATGGAAGCATAGAAGTTTGAGGAGAGAGAATGTTTTTCCAGCTTTTTCTGAATTTAAGGGTAATTTGTTTTGGATTCTAATCCTTTATAATCAACAATGAGTAATAACATTGACAGTCTTTCTTTCCACTCTTTTCTCTCCTCTCCCCACAAAGGGAAATACCTGATTGTAAAACTAATGCATGTTGGTTGTACAAAAAGAAAAAGTTAAAACAAATCAAAAATACATGTACTGAAATGAAGCTTCCCTGAATGACACCAGACCTCTGTCCGAGTAGACATTTCTCAGTTCACAGAAAGGGATGGCATTAAATCACAACTCAATGGAGATATTTTTGTAAGGAGCTGTGATGATGTTGAGTTTAGCAAACATTTATTGGGCATCTGAGATTTGCCAGTGTTAGGGATACGGAAATGATTAAGACAGCACTCTTTCCCTTAAGAAGCTCAAGGTTAAATGAGGTTCACTCTTTCAGTCAATGACCCATCAAATATGTTATATCCATTCATTTGCTGAGTACCTATTATGGGTATAGTATGTAGTGGTCAACCAAGGAGAGTCTAGTGGGGTGCATCAGTAACTAACCATACAACTAATGCTAATGCTGTGTGCTAAGTAACTGGGCTTGGCATGAATAAGTTACCCTGAGAGCACAAAGAAGGAGAAATTTGTTTTGCTGGGGAAGGCTTTGCAGAGGGAGGAACTTTTAGGTTGAGATTTAGTGTCAGAGTGCACCCGACAGCCCAAAAGTGGGGATGGCATTCTAGGCAGAGGGAATAGCGAGCCCAGAGTGTGATCCCGGAGGTGTGATCCAGAATGCATGTTTGGGCAACAGATAAGAAGCAGATGGCCGAACAGAGTGTATGGCTCAGAGTAGGGGAAGTGTGAGGGAAGATGAGGCCGCAAAGATGGTAGAGCTGTGTCCAGTGAAGAAATTTGGACTTTATTCTGTCAGTAGGCTTTTAAGCAGAGGAGGAGAGATTTATATTTTAGATACATAACAGGTGGAAGCGTGAGACACGACTGTGGGGCAGAGAGATTGGAGGCAGGGAGTGATGTGTAATTGAGGTAAAGGAGAAGCGAGGTCTTTGGTGTGGAGCGGTATCCGTGGGTGGAGAGGACACACCAAAGTGTCGGGACATTTCTAGTCTGTTGTGTGGGATGAGGGAGAGGAGTCTGGGGGATGATGGTTGCTGAGGAGAGGACAGGCTTCTGGGAATACCAACATTCAAGGATTAGCCCAGGAAGGGGACCTGGTCTTCATTTTATTGAGTATTTTGACCAATTTTACTTTTCGTTTTCTTCTTGGTAAGTAATAATTGTATTAGTAAATATCTCAACAGACTATTTTA
This sequence comes from Leucopleurus acutus, assembly GCF_964270905.1. Lineage (NCBI taxonomy): Eukaryota > Metazoa > Chordata > Mammalia > Artiodactyla > Delphinidae > Leucopleurus > Leucopleurus acutus. The sequence goes on along the minus strand of NC_139156.1, from coordinate 58,060,565 downwards.
TCCACAAGATAACTTATTATCTAATATATACATATATATATATATATAAAAATCTTTAAGGGTAAAGCCTCTTTATAATGAAATCAAACTTGTTTAAACCTTTTTTTTTTAAAAAAAGAAATTGTGATGAAGTTATATGTGCTACTGTGTGGAGCCTCATCTTGTCCTCTCCTTCATTTCAACAGACTGGTGCATTTTTCAAAGCACCCAGTCCATCCCTTACATCCCTGGGGCAGAGGCAGAGAGTCTTTGGGCTGGTGCTAGGTCTCAATCCTGGCTCCTCTGCCTTCTTTCTAACTGAGCGACTTCGGGCCTTTCACTTAATCTCTGAGCCTTAGTCTTCTCATCCGTGAAGTGGAAAGATTAATATCTGTTGAAGTTTTAAAAGAAAAAGCATTTTTTGATTCAAAACGGAATATTTCCTAGAAAGCTACATGACACTTTGAAGAGGCCATTTTGATGTTGTAGACTTGACATTCACACCTATTTCCTGACCACAAAACAAACTATTAACCTTTCAGCTTTAAAACATTTACCTAGTTGTATACCCAGCAAACACACCCATCCCGGGTCTGATCCAAGCCTAACTCAGTCCCTGAGCTTTTTTTTAAAAATAAAATATACATATCTGGTATAAAAAATGAGAACAATTCACTTTTTAAAGTTGTTTCTAATGACTTACTTTAAGCCTGGAGTGGCCTGCTGGCTCTTTCTTAAGAAGTTTCACAAATAGTTCAAGTGAGGGGTAGTAGGTAATGGATAGTAGAGACCTTCAGTGGAGGTTGAACAGGCAGGGGTTCTTTGTCTCTTGAAGCAGCTAGGGGTGGGCGCTCCAAGGCTGCCATGGTGCTATGATGCCGCCAGGACTCAGGGTCTTTGCATCTTTCTGCTTCACCATCCTTAGCGTTGAGGCCTTCCTGACGCTCTTCTCATTCTCACAACACAGCTTCTTCATGTCTAGACATCACTGCTTTGTTCCAGCCAGGAAAATAGGGAAAGGGCCAGAGGTAGCAGCAAAAGCTTTCTCCTGGTGAGGCTTTTCCTTTCTGTTCAGGAAATGAGGCACCCTGTCCTCCACCAGGGGCCTCTGCTTATATTTCATTGCCTTGAGCTGAGTCACATGGCTGTCACTAGCTGCAGGTACTCTGGGAGATCAAGAACTTAGCTTTCTAGCCTCTTTGGTTAGAAGGCAAAGGAAAAGATGGTGAGAATGAGTTTGCATCAGTCAATCTACACAGTATCTGCCCTCATTAGGGCAACATTATTTTGGTGTAGATACAAACTTCAGGCTCTTATGTAGGGTGATCAACTGTCCTTTTTTGCCTGGGACTGAGAAATTTGGAATGCAGGGCTTTCAGGACTATAGCCTGGACAGTCCTAGGAAAGCCAGGGTGGTTGTCACCCTAGTCTTACCATATTCTTTGGTCTAAAAATGTGGAAGTAAGTTATCTCTTGAGGATGAAACCGCCTTGCCTGGGCTTACAAAGATTGAAAGGCAGCTTAATAATTTAATTTTAATAATAATTTAAAAATATCAAATGGTTAATTATAAATTATATAAAATAATTATTAAACTATTAAATAATAATTTACTAATTTACAATGAGAAATAAGTGATATTGGATCCGTGGAGTATACTGGAAGCAGAAGCTGTTTAGTGCATGTGAGGTTTGGACAAAGGGTCTTAGGGCTGCAATGTTACTCAACCCTAGGGGACTCTGCTCATCCTGGGGAGAATTCTGTAGCGCCAATGCTGCTCAGAAAAGCCTTTCCAACGGGACCAAGCTCAGGGTTCCTTGTCTCTCTGCTGGTGAAACTTCTCTGGACACTGCCATTTTTGTTTCTTCCCCCTTTCCGAGCTTCTGTTGCTGACAAGTCTCCCCTTTTGATGGACAGTCTTTGGATATGTTATTGTCTTCAGGCAAATCTTTTTTCAAAAGTTGAGGTATAATTCATATATCCTAAAATTCACCTTAAAGTGTACAAGTTCATTGGTTTTATTAGTATATTCACAAAGTCATGCAACCTTCACCACTACCTAATTCCAGAACATTTTCATTCCCCCAAAATGAAACTCTGTACTCACTCACAGTCACTGTCCATTCCCTGCTTCCCTCAGCCTCTGGCAACCACTAGTCTATGTTCTGGCACTATGGGATTTGCCTCTTCTGGACATCGCATTTAAATGCAGTCATACAGTATGTGGCCTCTTTTGTGTCTGGCTTCTTTCACGTAGCATAATGTTTTCAAGTTCATTCAAGTTAGCATGTAGCAGTAATTCATTCCTTTTAAATGCTGAATAACATTCCATTGTATGGATATACCATATTTTGTTTATCCATTTATAAGTTGGTAGACATTTAGGTTGTTTCTACTTTGTGGCTATTTTGAATAATAATGCTTTGAACATTTGTGTACAAGTTTTTGGGTGGACACACGTTTTCAAATCTCTTGAAATATACCTACATTCTCCCAGAATATACCTAGAAGTAGAATTGCTGGGTCTTCAGGCAGCTCTTTTCTGATTCTTTAAGGATACTCTTGTATAGCTTATAGTTTGATTCTCACTGGACAGCATTAGTTTTCCAAGATTTGGGGGTAGATTTACATCAGAATTACCCTCATTGATTCACTCCACTTCAGCCATAGGGTTATTGTGAGGCTTTTCTGAGATAAACCTGTATAAAGTGAGGTGCTGGCCCATAGCTGCACATCACTCAGTTCTGGCATTTCCATTGCCCTATGCTTCCCACCTTTGCCTTCTGGCCACCTTCAGACACCCCAGACCTGTTCTCTGTCTTCTTTCCTTCTGTCAAAACACCGGAATCTGATATCATTTATTGATACCTTTGCTTGATTGACTGATGATACTGAAAACAATTGTATGTTATCTCAGGCATAATTTACATGTTAAACCCTATGTTGCAGGCATGTGCCAGCTATAGCTAGCACATGGGTGGGGGTGGAGTTTTAGACACCAGAGGTCCTCCTGTCACCCAGGCTTCCTGCTGAGGTTGACCTTGAAAGTAGTCTTAATTTAGATAGACCCTTGGTGGGTGACCTGGGGTGAGAGAGTAGGATTGGAAAGACCTTCTCTTCCTTCCCTACTCCTTTATCTGTGCTGAGACCTGGATTGGATATGTCTGCTGGGGCTGCTGGAATCCTCTTCTTCACCTCACTTAGAGCCTGGAGCTCTGCCCCATCTTCAAGATTTCCTCTGCCGTCCTCCCTTCCCTGTTCAAACATAGATTCCTCTTATTTCTCCTCTTGCTGGTTAAAGTAATCTGGCTGACCGCCTCGTTTACTTAACCTCATCCTCAAACTGTCTGATTCATATTTTATATTTTCTTACATGTTTAACTTTTAGTTAATATTTAATGATAATTTCATTCTGCAGCCATCCTCTTATCTGATAGCCTGGAACTCATCCCTGGGCCTCTCAATTCTAGCCTCTGATAATTAAGTTTTTAAAAAAAGAAGTGTGATATTCAGACATATTCTCTTATTAGTAAAGGTATTACTGAACGTGAGGCTAATGCCGTGCATCTATAGCAAGCTGTTCCGCTCTGTGAATACTAATGTAATTTAGAGAGAAACCTTTCTTTGTTAAAGACTTTTTCTCCATGGGCCACATGTTTCCAGACTGATTTCATAGTAATTTGTGGTTTTTTAGGTATGTCAATAAAGATGCAATAGCCAGCATGCCGGGATTCTGTTAGATAAACATTTTGTAAGATTGCTTAGTTTTAAAAATTGTTTAAAAAGTTAATTTCTTCCCTAATGTGCCAGTAAAGAAATTTTTTAGTAAATCTGATAAATCGAGGTCAAAACATTTTGTTTTTTAATGTTTTAAACCTTTTAAACCTCTTTTCTGAAGGTTGATATGTTAATGCTTTTTTTGGTCCACCTACTTTTTTCTAAATTTTAAGAAATCTGTACCAGAATCTGTAACATGCTTATAATGTACTTTTGATATCATATGTATTTTCTTTATTAAAAACAGCTACTAAAAAATTCAGTGAATGATAGTGTGCATATGGTAACGTATTCCTCATTTATACACTTTTGAGAGAGTGACTCATGCAGTGTTTTTGCTTGAGTTTCTGAGAGTTTATAAAAAGGTTCCAAACATTTGGCAATGGAATTGAAATAATGGATGTGTAAAATGGGAGAGAACATTGTTTCTCATCTGTTTCTCTCTTACCTGGATGAAATTTTAACCTCTTAAAATTTTCCAGTGAAGTCAGGGTCAGTATTGTGAGCCCAGTATGGTTCTACCCATCATGGTCTAAGGATTTCTGTCTTGTCGAAAAACATGTATATTCCCAAAGGAGAAAATACAGTTTTATTTCATGATGATAAATAGCTCTTTAAGGACAAAGGAGTCAGGTATAAAAGGATGATCACTGTTTTAGGACTATGACATGCTGTGACAGGAAAAGGGAGATGAAAGTTAAAGCTCCCAATTGTTGGCTGCCTGTGAGATCTCCAGCTGCCCTTCTGGCAGTATTTTAGGGATATATTTCCTTTGACCTTCTGTTCGTAGGAAATCACTGGCCTTAGGATCCAGCAGAAAACTGACCTGAAAAGAGTCGAGTTGTTTGAGTGGTCCTTAAGGTAGAGTACATCTTAGTAAGAAGTGGTAAATGACCTTGGGTGGTAAGTAAAGCTCAATTTCTTAGACAGGGTGGTGGACAGCCCAGTGAGAGTGTCACAAATACATACTGAAAATGTGTAAAATTCAGACTCTAACATACTGTTTTATACCTTGACTCTTCTGGATAAGTTGTTATCTTGTCTTTTACCTTCAGGCCTCCTGTTTTGTCCATCATTATCCACCTTGGCTTTGATTTTTTTTTTTTTTTTCCATTGTGCACTTATTATCCCTCTTATTGATTCACTGTGGGGGAAAACTTTTCTGTCAAAGTGATGTAACTTTGATGCCTGGGCCTTTTACCTTGAAGTCTTAATGTTCCTAGAAGTCTACAGAAGACACAGAAGATCACTTTTCTCTAACTCCCTATGTGGGTATTTTATTTGTTAAGGAACGTTGGCATTTAGTGGGGAGGTGGTGGGGGGATGACCCATGTAGTAGAGGCTTTCTTTGTTCTAATTTACGTACTTAACATATTCCTGGCAACCTTTCTTCTAGCTTCAAATTCTGAGCTCTTAGAGAACTTTGATATTTTGGTTTTGTATGCATACGTGTTGGAATCTCTGGGTTGAAAAAATTTCTAGATGTTTGCACACTCTACTCTGCCTAGGATATTAAGGGTTATGTAAAAATTAGTCCCCTAAATGACCATTAACTAGAAATTTTATCTGTCCAGAGAGAGGATTCCTGTAACTTCAAGTATGCATTGCCCTCTGCCTAGCATATTAACTTTGGCAACCAGAGAAAGATGAGAATTATGCTGTGTTTAAATTATTCATTGTGATGAGACAAATCTATTATTATAAAAGCTCTACTCATCAGTGAGAGTGTTTCCTTCTGTTGCTTTAATTAAAGGAGTGGTGGTATTTTTTAATTTAATTATGGCACTTTGATGATCTGATACTTAATGGCTGCAAGCTAAGAATTCTTCAGATTTTCAAGATTTATATTGCATCTAGTGTGGTGCTGACTAAAAGAATGATGGAAATGTTCTATATCTACACTGTCCAATGTGGTAACCACATGTGGCTGTTGGGTACTTAAATGTGGCTAGCAAGACCAAAGAGTTAAATTTTAAGTTTTCTTTAAAATTAAATAGTCACATGTGGTTAGTGGTTACCATATTAGACAACAGAGATTTAGATCATGTAGAAAATCACCATTTAGTGTAATGACATCCTGAGCTGTCAAGGTTTCTTGTTTTGGGTTGAGAAGTTGAAGCTGGTTATATTTGAGGCTAGTTAAATTTGAAGTTGATGATGAATAGTGTTGCTGTTAGCCATAGGGAAAGACTTCTTCAACAAAGATGTAAGTTTATCAGACTTAAAGGTATTAGAAATGAACTTCTCTGAGAAAGCAAATCATTCCAAAAAAAATTCCAATATAATTAATTGAACAAATATTTAGAAAATACTTCCTGTGTGTAAAGAACTGCTCTAAATGTGGAGGCCTGAGTGAGTGGAACTTAAGTGGTCCCCTCACGGAGCTTTCTATTTGAGTCTTACTTGGGAGGCTTTGATAGGCCAAAGGGTCAGCCCTGTCCAAGGGGGTCTCTTCTAGAGCACAGAATGCCAAGTAGGGTATCATCATCAGGCTGTTAAAGTCAGGATTTGGCTTTAGTTCTTTGCAGCATGGCTGAGGCTATAACAGCACAAGGAGGAACCGTTTACATCTGGGAACATTAGGATCCCGACATGGAAGATTAATTTGGGATGAGAGAGGGTTGAGGTGGGATTGGGATTTCTCCAGGTGTATACTGTGAGAAGCTCTGATGAGTTCCAGATGTGTCTGTGCAGGCCCCTTAGGTCTTCACCACTTCTGGGAGATGGACCTTCCCAAGACTCTGGAAAGCTGGAGGCAGAGATATTGGACAGGAACCCCCCCACCCGCACCGAAGTGAGGAGGAATTCTCGATAATGCTGAGTTTGGCTCAACGACCAGGATTATCTAATATATATAAATATTCCCTTAAACAAAAGTATAGTGAGTGTTAGGTAAGCCAGATTTTTTAAAAGCTGCAGCAAGAATTCAGCTTTTTTTTTTCTCCAAACTGGCAAGATCCCACCTGAGTTCAGTTGGCTGTGCTGTTAGTTGGAAACCTAGGGGCAAAGAAAAAGCCACAGGAAAACAGGCTGCATCTGCTCCTATTCTGTGCAGCCATCTCACTTGCCCGTTAAGTTCTGTGATTTTAGCTGAATAAATCATGAATTTAGAGCAGAGGGGGGTGTGTCCCCACGAATCTGTGACCCATCTACAGCCCCACATCTTGCCACCAAGCCACTAACCAGAACTCACTAGGCACTGCTTGGAAGCAGGGAACTCGGAACATAACTGTCCTGGGCCCTCTTTGTGGCAGTTGGGTGGGTCATGAGGGCCTGAAGGGTGAAGCTCAGGCAGGCGGGAAGCAGTAGGTTAAAGACGGAGAGAGGGAGGCCGCATAAACAGTGGGGAGCTAGAGTTAATGATCTGATCTCATGGTGCAGATGTGGAGGGAGAAGAGCCAGCCGTTTCCCCTGGGGAAGGATACCGTGTCACATGGGCTGTGTCTTGGCAGCTGGGCCTGTCAGGATCCAGCCACCAGAGTTACCCACTGTGGGTACACACTGTCACTGTGGGTTTGTTTTTGCCAGGTCAGGGATGTAGTGCCACATCCCTGTTACGGTCTGTTACATCTGAGGCTGAGGTGGTGGTGGTAGTGTGTGGGGAGGTGGGTTGGCAACCTTCACACAAGGTGTCCAGACACTCGTGGTTTGGGAACTCAGCCATGGAGAGTGGGATGCTCGCCTCTCTTGTGTGTCTGGTCCTTGGTCTCTGGCCTCGGGCCATAATGTCAGGCTGACCAGGCTGGCACACATAGCCTGGAATGGGTTAGGCTTCTGCCTCAGACATTAAGGAAGGGAACTGGTTAGTCCTTCCTGTGCCCACAGGCTGGCAGAGCACTGACTGGCACCTGACCCTTTCAGAGGTGGGCTTAGGATAGCTGTGGAAATTTTCTAGCGTTTGTGTTGTGGCAGTGTATCCCATCTCCCTCTAAGCACTGCCAGGCCAGAACCCAGTGGAATTGCAAAGAATGAGTTTCCTCTTAGAAGAAAATATTACCTACATGTAAGTAATCTCAGGTACCGATGGGAAATGATGAGCAAATTTGACTTTCCAAAGATTTGAAATCTCTGTATCACCAAAGACAAAATCACAAGTATAATTAAAAGACAAATAGGAGACTAGGAGAAAATAGACCATGTGTAATAGACAAAGGATAAATATAGAGAATATATTTATATTTATTTATTTTATAAATTCTGTGAAACAATCAGATATGATTTTTTTCCTGTTAGATTAACAGAAGTTAAAAAGATTAATAATATTCTCTTTTGGCAACAGTGAGATAAAAATGGGTATACTTTATATATAGTGAGTATATAAAATGTTCAGACCTTTTTGGAAAGCAGTTTGACAGTATCCATGAAAATAAAGTTACATACCTTTGGTTCAGTAATTTTGTGTCTAGCACAATATACATGGGCACACCCTTATTCTATCATGGTTAGCACTGGTGAAATATTGGAATAACTAAATGCACAGTGGTACAGCCAGCATGTAGAATATTATGCCACACCTAAAAAGAGTGTGGTAGATGTATATGCAACTGGTATGGGAAACTCTCCCAGATACATTCTTAGTGAGAAAAATAAATTACAAAATTATCACATTTATGTAAAAAAACCCCTCGGAACTAGATATATTTCTATATGTATTGCATTTCATGCATTCTTTATGTATTATGCATACGAAATCTATATATAAAATAAATTCATTTTGGTTCTAAGTGTATTTTGTGGATTTTGAAATGTGTTTTTCACATTTTAACATTTCTGAAATCAGTGTATCTAACAATTGGTGGCATAGTTTAATAGTTAAACTTTTTTTTTTTTGGTGAAGCATAATGTAAATCTTATGTGGTAAGATCTTAGACTTAAGGGAAGATGGTAGGTAAATGCATTGATCAGCGACTGTAAGGAAGCAATGGGATGGGATTGAGGTGGTGTCAGTAGAGACTTCATCTGTATCATTTGAATTTTTTTTACAGTGAAAATGTATTCACTTACTGTGTAATGAAAAATTTTATATATATATATATATATATATATATATCACAGAGGAGATGGATAGAGCTGACTGGTTATCTGTGTCATTTGAGTCACTTTTCTGTCTCTACGTTTTGCTTGATACTCAGCTTCATCTGAGACTTTAAGGCTTGCATGGCTGAGAGATTGTTCAGCTCCATTAAGAAGTTAAGTAGTTGTGAAGGTTCAGTGGGAGAGAATTGAGTATGAGGTCCAAGAAAAGCAGGGAGCAGGATTCTTGAGCCCAGGGCCAGTTGGTCCATCATAACCTTCACTGTCAGTGTGAAAAGGCTGAAGGTGTCAGTCTGCAAGGTGGTGCCAGGTTAGCTAGGGGTAATTACTGTAGAGTTACTCATCTACCAACTGGGGGTTCCCTGGGACAAGCCTGGTCGGTGATGTCCCATCCACTGTTTGGATAAGATAATTGTATGGTGAGGCAGAAAATAGGTCAGACCACAGAGTGTTACTCAATGCTGTTGAAAGGAAAGTGCATTGTCTGGGTGGAGAACTAAGCCCTAGTGGTGAAGAGCCAAAGGAGTTAAGTGGACTTTTAAATCTGAGGGGCGTAAAAAGGCAGGCAGGAGCCATAGGTTGGAGGTAGGGTCTGCTCTCTTCTGGAGGCCTGAGCAAGGAACCTTTGTACACAGAGCAGAGTGTGGGTGCCTCTCCGTAAAGCAAGAGCTGCGTTTTGAAGATAAACACGAAGAGTTTAGTACAAACACTATAAAGAGATGACTACTAAAAAAGTACAGAGTGTAGCTTATTGTAAGAGGTCAGCCAGGGCTTTGGGAGCCAGAGGAAGAAGAGAGCACTCTCTGGGAAACCCAGGAAGACTTCTTGGCCAAGATGTCATTTGAGGTAGTCATTGGAGGAAGAGTAGAATTTGAACCTGTTGCTTTTTAAGGAAGGATGTGGGAGGAAGGGAAGGAGAGCTCATCACTGTGAACAGGGGCACAAAGGAGAATATGAGGAAGTGTGAGCAGTACAGTTTCTTGGTACAGGCATATAAACAGGTAGATGGAAAAGGTCTATAAAAGGGAAGCAGTAGGAAGTAAGATTTTATTTTATTTTATTTTAAATTTATTTTTGGCTGCGTTGGGTCTTCGTTGCTGAGCGTAGGCTTTCTCTAATTGCGTCGAGCAGGGGCTGCTCTTCATTGCGATGTGCAGGCTTCTCATTGCAGCGGCTTCTCTTGTTGTAGAGCACGGGCTGTAGGCACACGGGCTTCAGTAGTTGTGGCACACAGGCTCAGTAGTTGTGGCGCACGGGCTTAGTTGCTCCGCGGCATGTGGGATCTTCCCGGACGAGGACTCGAACCCGTGTCTCCTGATTTGTTTGGCAGGCAGATTCTTAACCACTGTACCACCAGGAAAGTCCAAGATTTTAAAACGTAGCTTACAGCCAGGCCATGAAGAGCTGAGGGTGCCGGTTTAGGAGTTTGACCTTGATTCAGTAGGCACACGTTTTATATTGAATCTTTTGGTTATCAAGTATTTTTGTACCATCATTGGTTTGATTTTTTAAAAATGTGGTCACTTTAGATTTTTCTGAGAGTTTTTCGATATATGTTCAAATCTTGTGTTAAAAGTATATAGAGCACAGGGTTGTTTTTGTTTTCAATCAAATGATGGAATTTCAAAATTACATTTGTTCTACAAACTTTGTTTTTACTCTCTGCCAGCCAGCATTTGCAAATAACCACTTTCCTTTCACAGGAGATCATAGGAGACCCTAGTTTTTATCTCCATTCAATGAAAGTGAGGAACTGAGCCCTGTATGAAGAGGTGAAATTGAACATGAAAGATTTACTGAGTAAGATTAGTGGCAGATGAAAATGGGCGAGCATTGTTTAGAGAAAGCTGTGATCCTCATTACCTTTGCTGTGGTATGATTTGGAACAGCTTCTCTGGTCCTGGCAGTTCCTTACAGGCTTTCTTTTAAACCTGACCACCCTTCTGTTGCCAGCTCACCCTCGATGTTAGCTGGAGCTGCTGCTTCGATGGCTGTCTTTGGCAGGAAGCCTCCAGTCAACTTTCTGGATTCTGGTTTTGGCTCCCCAGGTGCCTTGCTGAGCTGAACTGACCTTAGGAATCTGAAATGTGGAGGGTTAGTTTGGGGTAGGGAAATGTGATAGCAATTCTTGCTTTTTCTGCCACAGTATAACTTAACAGGTCTTCTTTTCCCCTAAATGGTACAAGGGGTTGCACTGAAATGGTTATTAATCTGTGTCTGTGATGCTTTTAAAAATAATAATTTCACTAATATGTCACAACATGGATTGTTTATTATTTTAGTAAATGGATAGTTTAACAAGCAGCAATTTACAAATTTAAACATGACAATTAACATGATCTGACATAAAAAATTAAATAATCTCCTGGCATCTTTGTCATCAGCGTTGCATTAATGATTTTATTTTAGCCTTCCTGGGAGCTTTCATTTTTTGTTGACTCTGACTGATGATGGCAGACTGTGGTAGTGATACGCTTTTATAAATTATTTTTTTAGTCAGAATGCTATTAGCATGTAATGTAGACTGGCAGAAATAACATTGTTTATCATTGCCAGGGTTGTTTTGAGTTATGAGTTCTTTAAGGAAGAAGATAGGAGCATCTATAACAGACATTTGGCATCCACTATGGGTTGCCCTCTGGTGGTCCATGGTAGAGTGGACCTTCTGCTACGGAAGTTGGCGCAGGTCAAATTTCCTGGCCTTGCTTCCTGGGAGTTACAGGGGTGGGCTCACTACTTAGGCTCAGCCTGCTGACTGCTTTCACCCTGGAGTTTGAATCTGGAGAGAATGGTATAAAATGCAGGGACAGTTAGTAGTGGCAGTAGAGTTACTAAAATTGCCAGGATTCTTCTTCCCTGGATAGTCCTTGTCACACACATGAGTGTTAATACAGGTGGGCTTAGCCTTTACTTTTGTACATTTCGCACTGATACCTCTAACCAGCTTTTGTGCACATAATCAGAACCCTGAGCATTGGTGACAGACAGTTCAAGCTATTGCGTGGTGACACTGTCTGCCAGCTAGCAGCTTGGGTTCATCAGGGTTGACTGCTTTTTCTGTGCAACAGTGCTTATTTGTGCAGTTATTTGAATACTTAATAGAGTTGAATTTCACACTGTCCTTAGAGGGATTGTCCACTTCATGGAGGTACCTTAGACACCTGATAACAGGGTACCTCAATTTGATATAGTCCGTCTGATTTTTCTGTCCTATTACTATACAAATATATATGATAGCATGTTAAATGTGAGTTTTCCGTTGCCTAAAATTCTGGCCAAGGTCCCAAAGCTGTAACCAGTAGGCAGTAAGTACCCACATAGTCTCAAGGGATTCTAGAAGTATCTATTGTGGGGCTTGTCAGGAGGTGGCTAAATGGGTCTAGCGACTATTATACCCTCCACCCTATAACCCAGCCTGTGTCAGGAAGACTAGAAATGGATTTCATGCAAGGAACTCCTAGTAGGAGGGACTGCTCTTCCCAAGGGAAGTGAAGGTTTCTTCCTCTCTGTCCTTCTCCCACTCATTTGAGAGAGGCCCCAAGAGAAAAAGGAAAGGTCGGGGTTGATTGCAAAAGGAGATGGACATTTTATTGAACTGCAGTCACCAGCCAGGTGCTGCTATGGGATTAGGATGGAATCCTGAGGAACAGTTACTGAGGGAGTGTGGCATGTCTCTCCTGAAGTTTGGAGGTGTCTGTGAACAGAGCCTGGTGTCTTCCTCTCACCTGGAAGCAGCTGTGTGGCTGGGGCTACCCGGGGTGGGGAGTGGGGGGAGCAGTGTGTAGAGAGGGAGCAGCAAACGCCTGACACTTCCTGCTGGCCAGGAGGTCTGCCTGGAGGCAGCCACTGAGTCACCTTGAAAGACCTTACCTGCAGGTGCAGCCTGTCTGCTGGGTGTGAGACCCCAGGGGAAAGAGGCTGTGGGTGAACCACAGGGGCAGGGGCTGAGAGGAGGCTGTGAGAGACAAGCCAAAGGCCCCCCTTGCCTGCATCAGGCAGCATGGAGGTTCCAGAGACGGGGTCTCACCAGAGAGATCTGGCATTTGGACTCTTGGAATTGGCAGATGTTTTACAGGCCGGAGGACCACAGACAAATGGGTGGACATTTCCGTTTCCTTTTTCTGACATTTGCCTCTTTTCACTCTCTGGCACCCCACACTTTCCTCACTGTTGGTCTTAGGGGAAAAGCTTCACATTGGATGAAATTAGTTTTGATTTAGATTAGATTGGACTTTTTAATACCTGAAAGTTTGGCTTTATTTATTTAAGATAATTTCTTTTTTAAACTCTAACTATAAATCAGTAGTTCTGTTACTGAACTTGGAAAAAGCCTTCCATGATGGCACAGTCAACGTTCTCAGCACCAGCAGATTAGAGCTGGGTTTTACAATTAAGTGTAGTTTCACTTATTTTGTACCCTGAAGATTTCAGGTGTACAACTTGCCAGCAATTACTTTGTCATCTGAGAAAGCTGAAATTTACTATAAGCTGAACATTGTAAACTTGCTAACTAATTTTATAGCTAGTACAAGTCATGTCCCTATATTGGCATTTGGAACCCCTTATTTAAAGTGTGGTGAAAAACATAATAAAATTTACCATCTCAACCATTTTTAAAGTGTAAAGCACATAGTACAGTATATTTTTAAAGTGCGTAGTTCAGTAGTGTTAACTATGTGCATTGTCATGTAACAGATCTCTAGAACTTCATCTTGTAAAACTGCAGATCTGTACCCATTAAACACTATTCCTCTGCCCGTTCCCCCCTCCCCCAAACCAATGGCAACCACCGTTGTGCTTTCTACTTCTAAGAGTCTGCTTATTTTAGATACCTCATATAAGTGGTATCATGCAATATTTGTCTTTTTGTGACTGGCTTTTTTCACTTAGCATAATATCCTCAAGGTTCATCTGTATTGTAGCATATGACAAGATTTCCTTCCTTTTTTTAAGGCAATAATATTCCATTTTATGTATATACCACCTTTTGTTGACTCATTCATCCATTGATGGTCACTTGCTTCCACCTCTTACCTATTGTGAATAATGCTGCAATGAACATGGATGTGCAAGTATCTCTTTGAGATCCTGTTTTCAATTCTTTTGAATATGTTCCCAGAAGTGAGATTGCTAGATCATATGGTAGTTCTATTTTCAATTTTTTGAGGAACCTTTATACTATTTTCCATAGTGGCCGCGTTATATTCCTACCAACAGTGCACTAGGGTTCCAATTTATCCACATCTTCACCAACACTTGTTATTTTCTGTTGTTTTGATAGTGGCCATCTTGATGGATATGAGGTGATTCCCCATTGTGGTTTTTTTTTTTTAAGATGTTGGGGGTAGGAGTTTATTAATTAATTTATTTATTTTTGCTGTGTTGGGTCTTCGTTTCTGTGCGAGGGCTTTCTCACTCTTCATCTCAGTGTGCAGGCCTCTCACTATCGCTCCCTCTCTTGTTGCGGAGCACAGGCTCCAGATGCGCAGGCTCAGTAGTTGTGGCTCATGGGCCTAGTTGTTCTGGGGCATGTGGGATCCTCCCAGACCAGGGCTCGAACCCGTGTCCCTTGCATTAGCAGGCAGATTCTCAACCACTGCGCCATCAGGGAAACCCCCCATTGTGGTTTTGATTTGGATTTCTCTTATGATTAGTGATGTTGATTATCTTTTTTTTAAAATTTTTTTATTTTATTTATTCATTTTTGGCTACACTGGGTCTTGGTTGCTGTGCATGGGCTTTCTTCTAGTTGCAGCGAGCAGGGGCTTCTCCTGTTGCAGAGCACGAGCTCTAGGTGCTAGGGCTTCAGTAGCTGTGGCACGTGGGCTCGGTAGTTGTGGCTCACGGGCTTAGTTGCTCCATGGCATGTGGGATCTTCCCAGACCAGGGCTCGAACCCGTGTCCCCTGCATTGGCAGGAGGATTCTTAACCACTGGCCCACCAGGGAAGCCCAAGTATCTTTTCATATGCTTGTTGGCCATTTGTATATCTTATTTGAAGAAATGTCTGTTCAAGTCTTTTGCCCATTTTTTAATCAGATTATTCATTTTTGGTGGTTGAGTGTAGCAGTTCTTTATATATTCTGGATGTTAACCTCTTATCAGATATATGATTTGAAAATATTTTCTCCCATTCCATAGGTTGCCTTTTCACTTTGTCCTTTAATCATATATTTTTTTGCAGTTAAAACACTAATTATAATGATTTAAGTATTTTGAAATACTGAAAAGTTTAGGAAATAATATGACATTTTGATCAGATCTTCAACATTTTCCCAGTAGGACCTATTGAATTAGGGCATGAAGCTTGAATTAATTCCATCATTTGACTAAAATGCTCTTGCATAATCTGGTTCCCATCAACCATTCCAGCTTTGTGCACTCCATCATCATGCCTCCTTATTCTTTCCCGCTCCTCCTCTGTCCAAAGATTCCCTAAAAATATTCGGTTTCATCCTTCTGTCTGTACCCTTTCACACACCGTAGTTTCTTGTCTATGGAATATGGAGAGCCTTACTTTCCTTCTTGTTTTACCTTTGCAGGCTCATGCTCCTTTAAGACTCAGCCAGTCAATCAGCAGCCTCCTTCTTCCATAGCTTCTTACATACAGCCCAGGTTCGAACATTTGTCTGGAGATATTGTGAGGATTTTTATTACCCGCCCCCCCCAACCCAGCACTGTAAACTTTTAGCGCACCCAGCTTTGTTTTGTCTTTTTAGTCCTTCATTCCTGTGGACCTGCCACAATATCTGGCCCAAAGTATTTGTCTTTTTTAAATGGTTATGGATAGAAAGAAACAGAAAATGCCTTTCTAGAAGTAACAGAACTTTTTGCCAGTTATATGTCTGAAGTATCTTTTCTCTTCTAATTTTATCTGGTAAGAGTTTGGCAGCTAATTGTGGATTTTATGAACTTACATTGGGTTGCTTTTGTCTTCTGTTGTAAAAGCAATAATTAGAGGAAATGATTCTTTTGAGAGGTTGCTTAATGAATTCTGTTTCTTTTAAATGTGCTGCTTTAAATCTTATTTCAAATAAACTGAACTAATGCCCAAATTATTGCACTGTAGATCAGTATTGAACCCAAAGTATTATGATGATTAATTTCCTTCTGTTAAGTTCCTTATAGTCTTTTCTTTGGTGGTGGCGATGACTGGGGGGAGGGTTCAACAATCAAAAAAGAATTTATTGATTTTACATTTAGTGTGGTTTACTCTGCTCGATTATATTGTTCCAGTGTGAGTTTGATGTAAGATTGTGCCATATTAAAATTCTATTTTCTCTTAAACAGATTACTTTATGGTTTATTAACGACTGGTGTTTAAATTTAATGGTTTAGGATTTCAAAAAGCCTTGTTTCGTAAGTCTTCAAGTGTTTTTATTATAATCCTGCAGCCTAACCTGGTTTCACTGCATCCTTCCCCACCCTTGAAACAAGCGCAGGCACAGGCACTCGCTCCAGCGCTCACCCGGTGAGCCCATCCGCCCCCCACTGCTCCTCACCCCCACCTGACAGCACTGAGAGCAGTGCGCCTAGAGTGGTGGCCCAAGTCCAGTGGCCGTGGTACTGCAGCTCCCCTCCCCACTGTGGTATCCCACAGGCAGACCTCTTATCTTCTGTCCCAATAGGCTGGTCAGTTCCTTTGACTTCCATTAAGCCTGTGGGCAGTGAAAATCCAGTAAGTCACCACTAGCCGGAGACTTTCTTTTTTCTGTTACCTTCTCACAAGGCGTGCTGCTTGCATCCTATAGAATATAAGAGATGAGACCAGCATCTGTTTTGTGTCTTAGCAGTGAACTTCATCCAAATGGTCTTGATTTTTAAATGATTTTAGCTTTCATCATGATTTAAATTACTAGTCAAGAAATTTCAGCTTTTCTATAAAAAATACATTCTATTAAAAATTTAAATGTATTCTTCATGGTTTACATTCGGTAAATGAACACTGTGAACCTATAAGCAAGGATCTATGTTGCTTTCTAGACTTTGCAAATTGAAAATTTGGGAGTTATTATGTTTCTTAGAACTTGAAAACTCCATAGGAAATTAACTGTAATTCAGTTGCAGATATTTTTGCCATATTAAATTAGAATTTTAACCATACCAAGCACAGAAGACAAACAGACACTTTTAAATTAGTTTGTTCAACTAAACACAGTAGGTCCTTATGTGTATTTGCCGGTCCTTTTCTTTGTTAATAATAAACTGTATGTTTGTTTAGTAAAAAGGAACAACAGCAAAGTGCTTCTTATAGAACGTTCATCCTCAACACACATGAAATGCATTTGTAAACTAGGTGAAGCCACCTAGAATTTGGATCCTCTCGAGTCAAGGTATGTAGCCTCCTTGTTCTGAAGTCACTGGAGGCAGGGTTGTGACGGGAAGAATGGGGGCTGGGAAGAATGGGGGCTGTTGTCTGACCTGCTTCTTGTACCTGCTGTGTGACTTTGCACAAGTTAGGTTTAACCTCTGACAAAGCTTTATTTTCTCATTTATAAATTGGAAGAGGATTAAGATCATGTTTGCACATAGCACATGATATGAACTAATTTATTTTCTCTAGACAGCAACTTATATTTGTGAATTGCTTTCAGGTGATGCTATTTTATTTATTTTTTAAACTTCATCTCTTTGGGTCTTTACTGCCCACTTAGACGGTGGGTAAGGCAGGCATTACTGTCCTTGAACAACTAAGAAAACAGGTTCAAGAGAAGTTTTGTGCTTTGTATGTCTTATCTTTTTCATGGCCAGTCGGTGACAGAGCAAGAACTCCAGCTTGGGTCTCCTGGTCCACGTCCCATGGTTTCCCCATTTTCCCCACTGACGTGCTATTTAATACTGTGCAGTGGCAGAAGAAAGAAGCATAAAGCAGTTCTCTGCTGATAGTCACTTTCATTTTCCAGTGTGATTATATCTTTGGGGGAAAAAAATGAATCTTTGATTTTTCATCTCCCAAATCATTCTTTTATTTATAGTCAATTAGTCCAAAGAAAGGAAATGTTTTTCATATATTTATGGAAGCAACCACTATTTCTATGAAAGGTTAGATAATATATCACTATTCTAAATGGATTTTTAAAAACTCCATAATCCAACGAATAGTTCTTGAATAAATCTTCACCTGAAGCGTGTAAGTTGGATTGAAAACGTTTTATCGCTTGGGGTCTCTGCACTGTCACCACTGTTCTTTGGGTGTGAAGTTGACCTCCACTCTTCAGAAAATGAGTGATCATCTCTTTTGTTGAAAACAAACCTGAATATATGAGGTATGGCAATGTTGTAACGAAACAGACTCCACAAGTCACACATCAATACCAGCGTCGTTATTTTTGGCCAGATGTGTATTACATAGCTAGAATTTATCATCCTTATCCTAGTCAAATTTAAAATATCTTAGATTTAAGCAGCCTTTATATTCTTTTTAATATATAGCAACGAGATTTAAAACTTTAAATTAATTACACAGATGAAACAGTAAGAAAACAGTGCAAGATAAACATCTGTAGGTAATGTTGTAGAAGGTGAAGTTCTGTAGCACTTCAGAAAAGAAAAAGATCAGTAGGATTTCCTAGAGGAAGTGCGAGTTTAGCTGCGTCTTGGTCAGAAAAAGTAGCTTTTTTCCATTATCTTACTGCTAATATCTAAACACAGATAAATCTGGCATTAACTAACGTTAATATTGTCTGGAGACATGAAATGTTCAAAACAGAAAGTGGAGATGGATTAGGCTCAATTGGCTTCTGTTGCTCAGAGGATGTGTTCAGGGCTGTTTCTCTGCATCTCGAGCTCTGCTCCCTCTGTATATGGGCTTGCTGTGCCTATAGGCTGTCTCCTTGGAGTTGGGAAAATGGCCACTCATACATCTTGCCAGGTGAGCAGTTCCAGCCCCCAAAGACTTTTCTCTCCCAGCACACATATAGAAACAGCCTTCCTGAAGCATGTGCCCGCCCCTTAGACTAGCTACTGTCACTGGAGGCCGGGGGACCGTGGTTTAGAGGATGTCCCCATCCATGTGAGTAGGGGTGAGGACACTATGATTGACAGTTCTCCAGGACCAGAAGTGGAAATGGGTTCCTCAGGAGAAAGAGTGATGTACCACAGGAAGAGGAGAGAGTGGGAAATGTGCACAGCAGCACAAATAATAGCTATCATAGTCTACGACATAGGACTGCAAAATAGTTTTTAAATTGTTCAGTGGGTTCAGGTATGGGGTTGTTAAATGCAGGGGAATACTCTGAGTAATTCTAGACAGTTGGTCCAGGTGTCATTCCCTGTTATCAGTTTTTTTTGTTTTTTTTGTGGAACGCGGGCCTCTCACTGTTGTGGCCTCTCCCGTTGCGGAGCACCCGGATGCGCAGGCTCAGCAGCCATGGCTCACGGGCCCAGCCGCTCCGCAGCATTTGGGATCTTCCCGGGCCAGGGCACGAACCCGTGTCTCCTGCATCGGCAGGCGGACTCTGAACCACAGCGCCACCAGGGAAGCCCTATTATAGTTTTTAAAGTAGCCGATCTTCAACTACTCTTCTACCTAATACACCATGAAAGTATATATTCTTAGTGTCCCAAGTGTTTGTGCTTTGAAATATTTATATGTATCTTTTATATTTGTGCTTTTGTAAGTTAAAAAATGTAATCACCATGACCATCTATTTGGATGTGACAGCCCTCCATTTTATAAAATAATTACTGTTGAATCAAAATTTTTGCTCAACGTGTGCTGTCAAGTTACCTATCAAAGCCAACTGAATGAATGATTAAAAGGTTCAGATCAAAAGCAACTGGCTTAACTTCATGGAGATTTTCATCCTTTAATTTAAAATGTGTCTATGTCTAACTGATTATCTCTCACATTTTATAAAGAAATATTGACGTCCTGTGAAGTATGCAGTGACCTCACTTCTGGCTGTGTGGGCAGGTTTCACTGCAGGCCTCTGAAGCATTGATATTCCTGTAACCTTTGAGGCAAGATGTGTGTGTAGTGTATTAATGAGCTGGTGGAAGTGATGTACAGTAATTTCATCCTTGGGTAAAAACAGATGTGAAAGATTCTGTTTTAATATTTAATCAGGCTCCAAACCTCTGTTGGCTTGTTTAAGTTGACCTGACAGCATTATACCTGGAAGCACTTTGAATTAAACTCTGAGTGCTTGACCTTGTTCAAACGGTTGTAATTTAATAAGGCTGATGTCTTGGTGGAGATAGCGTGGCTAATAGGCAAATCCTTTTCTGGCTGGGATTATTGTGTTTGTGAGTGCTATGGATGAGGAGGGCCAGAGATTCCCACGTTCTCACCAGCTTTGGGGAGGAGCTAGATTTGAAGAAGCGAAAAGTCTAAATTAAGAAATTGTCTTTTAAAAGACCTTTAAGAGGGCTTCCCTGGTGGCGCAGTGGTTGAGAGTCCACCTGCCGATGCAGGGGACACGGGTTCGTGCCCCGGTCCAGGAAGATCCCACATGCCGCGAAGCGGCTGTGCCCGTGAGCCATGGCCGCTGAGCCTGCGCTTCCGGAGCCTGTGCTCCGCAACGGGAGAGGCCACAACAGTGAGAGGCCCGCGTACCGCAAAAAATAAATAAAAGACCTTTAAGAACTGGTCTTTTGTTTTAATTTTTAGCCTTACGGAAGTAATGTTTTTAATGTAATTTTAGTTGGGCTCATTTTGGTTGAAAGGAATGAAAAATCATTTATTAAAAATGATTCCAGGTAACACAACAATGTAACGCAATTATACTCCCAATAAAGATGTTAAAAATAAAAAAGATTCCGGGGACTTTCCTGGCGGTCCAGTGGCTAAGACTTTGCCTTCCAATGCAGGGGGTGCAGGTTCAATCCCTGGTCGGGGAGCTAAGATCCCACATGCCTCGCAGCCAAAAAATGAAAAATAAAACAGAAGCAGTATTTAAACAAATTCAATAAAGACTTTAAAATTGGTCCACATCAAAAAAACAAAAGATTCCAGCCAAGGGGGCTGGAAAATTCTTAGAAATCAAAGGAGACCTAGGAGAAGCGGATGCTAGCTATGGCTCTCTGTCCATCTGTTTGTCCGTCCTTCCATCTTCCTGTCTTTCTGCCCATCCATTCATTCTCCTTTAGTCCCCTCTGGTCTCTGTGTTGTTGCCTTCCTCTGCATGTCATGGGCTCTGCTCTCCATTCTCACCTGCTGGTTTCCTCACCCTCTTTCCATCTTTTCCTCCACCCCATAGCTTCTTGTTTACTCAGCATTTCTTTTCTCTCAAGCCACAGATTTGTTGTGGCCCCTGTTAGTTTCAGCTCTCTTGTATCCTTTCAGCTCTGGTTCCTGCTGTTAACAAGTTTGTTTCCTTATTCAGATTCCAGTTAGTCGGGTGCTCTGTCAAAGCTACTGTGTTTTCTAGAGCAAGGCGTATCCACAGGATCGGTTTTGGCTTGAAAGAAAACTTGTTTGGACCAAATACCAAGACTTGCCCAATATAAATGCACATATAAATATACATATATATTTTTTTCTGGTTATGAAAGTGCTGTTACATGCTTATTGGGGAAAAAATGAGAAAAATTAAAAATTAATACAAATGCAGTTAAAATCTCTTGTGATTCCCACTATTCAAATAGCTAATAACCACTTTGGTATATTTCCTCTCATATTTTTTCTTGTTTACACATTAAAAACTGAATACACATTAAAAAGTGAATATACATTAAACAGCCCCCCCAATTCAGAATCATATTGGTAATGTTTTAAAGGTCTTCATATGTACTACATGACATGTGTAGGAATACTCAGGCTGTGAGACTTGTATTAAAAGCTGTGCAGGGGCTTCCCTGGTGGCGCAGTGGTTGAGAGTCTGCCTGCCGATGCAGGGGACACAGGTTCGTGCCCCGGTCCGGGAGGATCCCACATACCGCAGAGCGGCTGGGCCCGTGAGCCATGGCTGCTGGGCCTGCGCGTCTGGAGCCTGTGCTCCGCGACGGGAGAGGCCACAACAGTGAGAGGCCTGCGTACCAAAAGAAAAAAAAAAGCTGTGCAGTTTGGTGTGAATGATGGTGGCTGGGGCTGTGATCTTTTCCAAAAGTTGGGTTCCTCATCCAAGCTCAATGGCTGTGGGCAGAGTTCAGGTCCTTGTGGTTGTAGGACTGAAGCCCTTTGCTCCTAGAGGCTGCCCTGCCACATGTCCTTCTCCACAACATAGTTTTTTGCTTCTTCAAGGTCACTTTGAGAACCTTTTACAGACTTACAATCTCTGATCCTTTGAAAAGCCTCCATCTGATTATTAGTTTCACCCTAGATGGTCTCCGTCTTGATGGACTTGAGAACCAATGGATTTGGGGCCAATTACATCTGCAAAATTTCCTTACCTTGGTCATATAACTTAACCTAATTATAGAGGGTGAAACCCGTAATATTCATGGTCCTGCCCACACTCAAGGGAAGGGAATTATAGAGGATGTATACACTAGGAGGCCATCCTAGAATTCTGCCTACCACTGCCTTAGTCTCTCTGCATACATTGCTGACTACCTGCTGTCTGTCACTTTCTTCTTTAGTTGTGTTAATACATCCAGTGTTTGGAAGTCTGGGCTTGGAAGCTGTTTTTGCATCTCTAAAGCTACTACATGGTTCTATTCATATTCAGTATGTATTGATTTTTAAGTTTAAATTTGTGAAGGCAAGTTCATTTCTCTTATCTTTTCCCTTTCAGTATTTGGGGGATGGCATGAGGGAAGATGTCTTCACTGTAATTTCCAAGGTCCTGACAACAGTGACCTCTCTTGGTAGTTTTTGTTTGTTTGTTTTGTTTTGTTTTGGGGCTGTGTTGGGTCTTCGTTGCTGCGCGTGGGGTTTTCTCTAGTTGCAGTGAGCAGGGGCCACTCTTTGTGGTGTGCAGGCTTCTCATTGCGGTGGCTTCTCTTGTTGCAGAGTACAGTCTCTAGGCACACGGGCTTCAGTAGTTGCAGCACGTGGGCTCAGTAGTTGTGGCACGCGGGCTCTAGGGTGTGCAGGCTTCAGTAGTTGTGGCTCGCAGGCTCAGTAGTTGTGGCGCATGGGCTTAGTTGCTCTGCGGCATGTGGGGTCTTCCTGGACCAGGGCTCGAACCCGTGTCCCCTGCCTGCATTGGCAGGCGGATTCTTAACCACTGCGCTACCAGGGAAGTCCCTCTTTGTAGTTTTATGGTCTAAAGATTTTATATTATTAGAGAAATTCTGCCCTCATTGAACTTTTGAAGACTGTAACTTAACATTCTACTTAATAGATGGAGAAACTTAGGAGAGGAAATGAGTTGTTTACATAGTTAAATTATTAACCATTGAAGAAATGCAAGTACATTGTTTCTTGCTTATTTGCATTCTACATTCTCTCAATGTGATGACTTCCAGTAAAAGGCACAGTCTAAAATTAAAGCAATTAAGAAAAAAAATTCTATTATGGCAGTTTTGACAGTACCTAAACATAGATGTCATTGTTCATTAAAATGAATGCTGGACTTCATTAAAATGAATGCTGGAGAAACTGGGGATTTCTCCTGTCTTTTGCTCATTTTCCCTGAGTGGTAGTAGCTTGTAGGTTAAACATGCAGCCCTGGTAATCAGGCTGCCTGGGGTAAATCCTCATTCTCCCATTTACCTCAGTCTCCCGAGCCTCTTTTCCCATCTGTAAAATGAGGGTTAAAGAAGAGTTCGTGTAAAACACTTCATATGATGCCGAGCACTAGTACTGATGGTAGACCAAGGAGAGATGGCTGAGATGGGAGGCATCAGCCCCAGCAGGGAAGAGTCAGAATTGTTTAGAATTGCCTATACAAAGTGATAATAAGCAGCAGACTGACTGTAGTCAGTTTATTACTGATTTTAAATTCTCTACAGACAAGGTGTACCCCCTGTTGCCTGTACCCCACGTGGACCACTCCTTCCATTCAGCCCCTTGTTTTGTTTTTGTTGTTTTTGTTTTTTTTGCGGTACGCAGGCCTCTCACTGTTGTGGCCTCTCCCGCTGCGGAGCACAGGCTCCGGATGTGCAGGCTCAGCGGCCATGGCTCACAGGCCCAGCCGCTCCGCGGCATGTGGGATCTTCCCGGACCGGGGCACGAACCCACGTCCCTTGCATCGGCAGGTGGACTCTCAACCACTGCGCCACCAGGGAAGCCCCATTCAGCCCCTTGAAATGCCACTGCCTTGCCAGTAAACGCCCCAAAAATGTTTGCTGTTACTGCTTTTCTCATTTGAGCTGAGGTGGGTGTTTTCATTAGAGAGGAAATGCAAGGTAAACATGGGCTAATAACATTTGTGGTAGAAGTGTGTAGAAAAATTGGTGTAATAAAAACAACAAGACATTTATAATATGGCTTGTAAACCATTAAGAGTAAAATGTAGCAAAATCTGACCTGAAAGAAAAATGAAGCAGCAACTGATCAATCAAAACATGTTTTTGCTTTTTTTCTTTGTGTGGGTCCTAAACATGGTGATACTTCAAACATGTGCATGAAGACATGAACTATCCCTTCACTTATTATTTCAGTCTTCCATTTTGTCTATAAACTATACTTAAAAGACTATAGTGAACAAACTTACAGTGTCAACCTGAGCTTGACAATCAAGATGGTCCTTGTCCCTAGTCTTGGCCTCAACCCACTTGTTCTGACTCATCACCCCAGACTGTTCAAATTCATTGTCTCTGTCTCTGCTGGGCTGCTTCTTGGGCTTCAGCCCCTGGAATGCTCTCCATTTTGTGTCCCTAACTACTACCTAAGGCACAGTTCTGCAGTTTAAGTCCCTTTAGCTCAGTGAAGCCTTACCTTCCAGACCCTGTTCTGCATTTTACTGGTGCTAAATCCTTCCTTTAAATTTATAGCAAGCACTTGTTTATAGGGCTCATTTCTTCCCCCTTCCTGCAAGATGTTGGTTGAGATTTCACTGTGGTCAAGGCAAGATGATCACTCGGTTCTGCAGAGAGTGGGCTGAACGTGGTGGAAGCGGTCATTTTCTTGCCTTCCTGAATTTCTCTCGTCCCATTCTCTTTTCAGGGTACATTCCTTTCAAATCCACCTGTCTTAAACCCACCAGAAATTGCTTAGACTAAGTGGGCAAGAACTTTCAGAATATTCAGAAGGGACTTTAGAGACCACCCAATACAGAAATCTCTTGAGAGAGGGTTACCCTGTTCTGTTTGTTTGCATACTCCATTTGCTCTGTTTGTCAGAGGTGCATGCTTCACACTGAGTCTGAAACTTCTCTTCATTCTGGTGCTCTCCAGTGTAGTTACACTGAATTTTTCAGTGCAAAGCACTGTGTAGTTATTCATTTGAACTTAATGAAATTGCTGATACTGGACTTTTTTGGATCTATGAAAATGGCAATTTTACGTGGGTCAATCCAATATATTCCTCCTGATTCTCTGGGTTTTTTTTTCAGTTTATATATTCTTCTAGTTTAAATAACCTCCTGTCACTTAACTTATAAGTTCATAGTTCTTTTTTTCCTTTTATATATTTTTATTATTTATGTTTATCCTTACTCTGGGAGACCACAGGCTCTTGACCCACAGCAGCTCAGATTCTGCCTGGGCTCCTCTTCCCCAGATCAACTGCGAATTCTTCCCCAACTTCTCTCCTTTTTGCACTCTGAACCAAGGTTTCTTAATCACAATATCCACAATATATATATGAAGAGGTTGGCGGGGGGAGTCAGTAGTGAGGACGTGAGACATCTGAAAAGTAATAGTAAAGGTCGTCATCTTGGCCTTATTAATATGTAAACGAGGCCAGGCCTGTTCCGTAAAATCAGTTTTAGAGTTTATCCTCTTGATTGCGCAGGAGAATTGTTCCCTGTCTAGCTCTTTATTGGCTGGATACCAGGTGGAACTGCTCAGATTTGGGTTAGTATTACGCCAAAACTGGACTCCCACATCCTTCTGGGTAATCCCACCCGCTTTGTGCAAAAGCTCCCGGCTCTGGGCTTCCCTGGTGGCGCAGTGGTTGAGAGTCCGCCTGCCGATGCAGGGGACGCGGGTTCATGCCCTGGTCCGGGAGGATCCCACATGCTGCGGAGCGGCTGGGCCCGTGAGCCATGGCCGCTGGGCCTGCGCGTCCGGAGACTGTGCTCCGCAGTGGGAGAGGCCACAACAGTGAGAGGTCCGTGTACAGAAAAAAAAAAAAAAAAGCTCCCGGCTCATGTCCTCCTCCTCGTGGCTGTGCGCACCTTCCCCTTAGCTCTCTTGGGTTCTGCATGGATACTGGCCTTCTGATGAGGAGGGAGTTCTATGGCCAAAGGTACTTTCTGACTTAAGTTTGGACCAGCTTGAGTTCTACAGCAGGCTTAAATTTCTTAAGTTTTTTGTTCATATTTCATGTGTGCTTAGTGTCCTTTACCTATTCTTATTTCAAAGGAAATTTCGTGGAGCAGTTGTAGTCCTTACAGGATGAGCAGAGGGCCCAGCATCCAAGCCCCACCCCAAAGCACTTACATCCCAAACTACTTTGAGGGAGGAGGTTATTATGCTTTTGCATTCAGCTATCTCATCTTTCCTAACATTCTCACTGTTTTACTCCTGCTTTATTGAGGTTATGTATGTATTGAGTAGGATAGGGCAAAGGGAGACCTCCCTCCCATTGTCATTGCTTTACTAATCAGTCTACTTTGGTTATTTATATTTTAGTCTTTAAGTCAATTAGTGAATTCACCTAACTGCCTTACACTTATTTTTCTCTCTTCTCCATAATTATAGCATGAAAATAATTTGTCACCTGCCTTATTAAGAGGAGAAATGAGCTTAGTTTTTGAGGTTTAGTGCCTAAGTAACTCCATCCTGGCATCTAAAGATATTGATACTTTACTTCTGGGTACTCAGAAATAATCTGTTTAATTTTTTCTAAAGTTTTTTGCTGAGGGTGAGTGCATTATTTTCTTGCCTGTTATTTTCTGAATTTTCGTCCTTAACTTTGTTGTTGTTGGCATTTGCTCATATTCAGACTTCTGGCATCTCAGCCACTCTCCCTGACTTTAAAAACTTAATTGACTGCAGGTCTGCTACCTCCCTGGTAAGTCCTCTTGGGTTTAAGAGGAAGTTTGCTGAGACCTGGAAACTTGAACTTGTATAAAACAGGTATCAACACTCATCTTTTATGGATGAATGCAGGGAGTAAATACACATACATACAGAAGCTAGGTCCTCTGTTACCATTTCTTCCCTGATCTTGGGCTTGAGCTGTTTGTCTTGTCTAGCCTACCCTTTGCCATTTTCAAGATCTTTTCCTTTGATTCTTGTTAGAGGATCTTGGGTATTTTTCTTCATTCCTGAAAGAATATGTTTTTAAAATATATTTTGAGATTGGTACTTTATTATGTAAAGCATCTTTCCTCTAAAATCTTGAAAACAACTTTTATTTTTCTTTACTGTGGGTAACCTAGCGGAGTATGATATGTGTGAAGATATTTGATAAACAATGTTTGCATTCCTCTGGGATTCATGCTGTTAAATGACAGCATATATGTGTGTGAGACTTGTGTGCATGTGTGAACATATTTTTTTAAGTTGATTGAGCATAAATTTTAACTGTCTTCACTTACTTTAGAACTTAGTCCACCTGCTGTTCCATGCCAGTTTTATAGAGCCATGTCATTTTCTCTTGATGAATTCCCTGTCTTTCTTCTCATCATGATTTTTAAATTATTATTTTGTAGTATTTGAGATTCTTACATCCATTTCAAATTATCTTTCCTTTAAAAATATTTGATACATTTTCTAGAATGTGTATGTCCATAATCTGGGGAAAAAACAGTAAGTGTTTGTGATTACTTTTTTAAATTTTTAATAAAATTTATTTATTTATTTTGGCTGCATTGGTCTTCGTTGCTGCACGCGGGCTTTCTCTGGTTGTGGCGAGTGGGGACTACTCTTCGTTGTAGTGCATGGGCTTTTCATTGCAGTGGCTTCTCTAGTTGTGGAGCATGGGATCTAGGCGCGCGGGTTTCAGTAGTTGTGGCATGTGGGCTCAGTAGTTGTGGCTCATGGGCTCTAGAACACAGGCTCAGTAGTTGTGGCTCACGGGCTTAGTTGCTCCGCGACATGTGGGATCTTCCCGGACCTGGGCTTGAAGCTATGTCCCCTGCATTGGCAGGCGGATTCTTAACCACTGCGCCACCAGGAAAGTCCCATGATTACTTTTTTAAAAGCAGATTCTATTTTGTAAAATTATATTCCCTTTTATATTACAAAGGATTTCTAAACTGGTTTCCTTCTAATCGTGTCTTCAGTAGCTATTGATTTCAGCATTCAAATATCCTAATTTCTAGGTTGTTTGGGCATGTTACTCAACTGTTTCGCATATATATGTGTGATAGATAAAGGTTGAAGAGGATAGGGTTGGAGGAGGAATCCTAACTTTCAGTAGGTTTTCTATTAAATAGTCATTCAGGTATATCATTTCCTATATTGTGAGTATGTTAATGCAGCTCAGCCATGTATCTTGTATTTAGCTCTCTGCCTGTATTGTAGAAAGGTTATTTATTATATGAGCATTTGCTTTCTCTTATTTTTCCCTCTTTTTGTCAGTTATAACAGATATGAATGCAGTTTATAGTATGGGCAGCCATGTCTAATTTTTAGGCTCTCGGAATTACAAAGGAGGCTATCATATATTGGCCTGTAGCGTTGCCTAATTACAGTCAAGTTCATTAATGACCCATGTGAGTTAGTGCTCTACCTGATGTCTATGTCTGTGTGTGTGTGTGATGGAGCAGAGTGATCATGGCACATGGGGCCGGCCTGGCAGGACTCTCCAACATGGTGCCCCAGCATCAGCCCCAGGGGAGCCAGCAGCTGGAGCAGCATCTGTTTTTGACAGCAGAGTGTCCTTGTTGCTATTGATTGGGTTGTTCAGTCAAGTGCCAAAAAAATGGATCTAACCATAAATGGTAGTTATATGATAATCCCAGAGATAAGTGTCATGTGAAGTGTTACTTGCATTTGAGGGTGTAAAGAGAGGGAAGGGGGTAGGCAGGTGGTTGGAAGGAGAAGTTTGGTGTCACAAGCTATTCATTGGGAACTCTGCAGATAACTTTTGTTAGGGAAATCTGAAGTCAAGCACCCCCCACGTAAACTTCGAAATAGATTTCAAAATATTCACATAATGTTAATTGCTTCTAGAATTCACAAGGATTGAAATAGACTTTGGTCTTGCTACAGAAGCACATTACCTGATGTTAGTCAAGCAACAACTTGTATTTTAGAAATTTGCCCCTTTCAGAGAGTGCACAAAGGTGGAAGAAAACTTGTATGCCCGAGTCCCGCTAACAGATCTATCAATACATTCAGAGACAGGAAGCAAGCTGACCTGCGGAGATCGGACCCAGGCCTTTCCTGCCAGAGAGCTGCGCCCAGTGCCTGAGTCTCCTGCTACCCAGTTCTCTTAGGCCAGTACAGTAGACCTGTCCTCAAGACCAGCATGAACTTTACGTGTTATTTATTTAGCAAGTCTGTAGCATTTTCTTCATACAGTGTATCACTGTGCTTTCTCAACACATAATTAGTTAACCCAGAAATTAAAAGACCTGTGACAGAAAGCAGATGCTGAACTCACAAAAAATGAGAAATAAAATTCAATCAGGTTTATTATTTAAATGAATTCCTTTTAAATAGAAGAATTGTTATGTGGGTAGCTTTCAACATAATTTTCTTGATATTAGATGAGTAGAACTAATTTGGATTTGGTTAATTCAGTATTTATCACATTTAATTATTATTTACTGCCAAGGTTAAAGCAATTTATTTCTTCTGGAAAATTTTAGGATCTTATGAGTAAGGGACTTCAGCCAGACTTGGTAACTTTTTCAAAGTAGCTGGCTGAAGAAATTAGGAATTTCTTTAATAATGAGCCATCTTTTTTTTGAATTCAGCAATTTAAAAGGCCTGGATAGTTAGGTTATGATTCCAGTGTACCCTTAGTGCAAATTGATCTTTTTCCCCCTGTTGACATATTCTACTTTGTTTTCAAAGTCTAGTTTATGCAGTTTCCTTAAAAGCAAAGAAAACATCTTTGAAATACAGCTTTTCATTAAAACCTGTTCTTACTTTGGCAAAAGTAGTGATAATCATAATGATAAACCATTACTATATGTAGCTTAAGAAAAACATCCTTATAAGTCTCTCTGTGTTTTTGAAAATCATGCTATGGGCTGATAAATGCATATACTACCGCATCCCACTGTACTTTCTGGCATTCTGAATTCTCCTCAGTTCCTAGATCTGCCATGCTCCATGTGCTTCCAGATCTTCCTTCATGTAAGGTGCCTCACCTGCCAAGAACCCCACTTCCCGCCTTCACTCCCCTTGTCTAGCCAACTCTCACTCATCCTTTAGACCTCAGGGTCAATGTAACTGGAATCTGGGAGGCGCCTTCCCTGACCAGGCTCTGAGCTTCCATTGCCTCCTGTTTCTCTCTCACGTAACATCATCACATTTATTAGTGCTGTCTCATTATAAACCCCAACAAGGCAGGAACTGTATCTTTCTGTGTCCCCAATACTACCACAGTGCCTGGCACATACTAAATTGCAGTGAATATCTGTAGAATGAAAGACTGTTTCCTTTCTTGTCACCAGTCTTTCAGATAAAGAATTATCTAGTTACCTTTGTCTTAAATTGAAATAATTTAAAGGTTACATGTGCTGGCAGATCAATTCAAATAACACCGCACTCCAATATTGCTGCCCATTGCCACTGTTATCGGTATTCCAAAGGTGATTTAAAATTCACTTACATTGCTTGATGATATGTAAAATGTATAATTTTTTTATACTGGTGTTGCCATTGTAGTGGCCCTGCGAGATATCATAATGCCTTAATGGTAATGTGTCTTGTACATCCGTTTGCATTTTCCCTTATATCTATAGTTCTAAATGTTTTGTTGATTTGGTGCTTTCTTTGATAATTCTCACTTTTCTCTAAGTTAAACTGACCTTCTCACATTTGTATTTTTACAATCTCAACAGTTTTATCAGGGACATAGTTTTCTATTGTATTCTCTAGCATGGCACAGTGCTTTTATATAGAGCTTGGTTTTATGTGCAGTGATGAGTCAGAATGAAATATCTGCTCAGTAGTACTGGATTTCATGTATTTTGATTTCCATATTCTTCTGTATATCACCAAGTTCCACGTTATCCAGGGAATGCTTATAGAAGTGGCTCAGAGTCCTGTATCTTTATTGACTGTGCTGGCCGTGGACATATTTGCAGTTATATTAAATTTGCTTTGTAGTTTTCATATACTTTATTTGCTTGGCTTTGTTTTTTAATTATACTTGATACATGTGTATATGAATTCATTCTTGGTAAAAATTCAGATAGTGTAGATCTGGTAATGGTTCCTTTGACCTATCCCATTATTTATTTACTTTGTATATCTGAACACTTTGTATAAAACTGAACATTTCTTTGTGATGTTTCTACAATTTGATAAAATAACTCAATCCAGCAAGCACTTTAAAGAAATTATTTTGAAAATAATACAGAAAAGTTACAAAAATAGTAGAGTTTGTATATACCCTTTACCCAGCATCCCCTAATGTTAACCACTTACATAGCTGTAGTATGATTATCAAAACCAGAAATTTATTGGTACAGTACTATTAAACTAAACTACAGTCCTTATTTGAGTTTCACCAGTTTTTCACCTACTGTATTTTTTTGTCTCAGGATCCAATCTGGGATCCCACATTGCCTTTAGTTGTTGTTTCTTCTTTGTCTCCTCCAGGTTGTTATACTTCCTCATTCTTTCTTTCATCACCTTAGCAAACAGTTTTGGATACTCACTATGTCTTAAACACTAAGATTGGTGCTTGGCAGTAGGGAGATAAAAGAATGGAAAAGACATGGCCCTTACCTTCTAGGTCTCATGAGGTAGACACCATATACAAATGATGAACACAATGTAGTACCTTCTATAAAAGGCCTTTGTACTATCTGAATAAGAGGAGAGAGTTAATACTAACTCATGGGGTGATAGTGTTGAGGTGGCCTTTTCAGAAGAAAGGACATTTGATCTAGGTCTTAAAAAATGAGAGAACTTTTCTTCTTGGAGAACTGGCATGGAAGAAGACATTGTGAACAGAGACAACAGTATTTGGCATGAATGCATGACAGACAGACTGGTGACTGTGTAGACTGGCACATCACTTAATAGAAATGGAGCATAGTGTATGTGGAGACCATAGTGAAAGATGAAACTAGTAACACAGTTAGGAACCAACTTTTTTCACTGCTTTTTAATAATGTAGATGTATTCTCATACTTATGAGGTAAGTTTTGACTTTTTAAAAAAATTTCAAGTTAACCATACTTATGGGTATTTAATTTGTAATTAGTGTTTCTAATTTTAGAATGTATAACATAGAGATTTTATTGTCTGAACAAACAAAGGGAACAAATAATTATGTACAGCTCTTGTAGTAGAACCTAAAATCTTTTAAAAATTCTGTTAATAATATGAATTTATTTTATAATATCTTTGAGCACCTATTATATGACATACACTTTTTTAAGTGAGGGATATAGCAGCAAAGAAAACAGAAAAATTCCTATTCTTGTTCCAGTACATTCTAGTGGTTCTTGTTGTAATATATTTGAGTTAACATGGCAGGGCAGTTTGTCAAGCATTTGTTTCCTGCCTACCTTATGTAATACACGGGATAAAAAAAAATGAATAAATATATGACTGGGTCTTAAAGAAGAAAAAGAGTTTTATTGAGTATAAGTTTGATGGTACAGATAATTTTATCTTTATCTTACATTCATTCTTGAAGATTATTTTTGCTAGGCATGGAATTCTGGATGGTTATTTTCTTTGAACACATTGAAGATATTCCATTGTCTTATGACTTCATTTGTCAAACTAAGGCAAATGCCTTTTCTCTTGTTGATTTTTAAACTCTTTTCTTTGGTTTTTATCTTTGAATATGATGGTTTTTATCTTTGCTATGATGTGTCTAGATACGAATATCTTTTTATGTATTCTGCTAGGGATCTGAAGATTGGTATCTTTCATTAGTTTAGAAAAATCCTAAGCCATTATTTCTTTATATACTGTTCCTGCTTCATCCTCTTTCTTTTCTCTTTTTGGGTTTCTATTAAAAGATATGTTACAATTTCTCACTGTATACCCTGTGCCTCTTACCCTCTCTTCTGTATTTTTCAACTTTTTCTCTGAGCCATACTCAGAATTTCTTCTCAATTGCAGTGTACTAGGTCATTCTTCAACCGTATCTAATAAGCTATTAAATTCATTTATTGAATTCCTAATTTCAATTATTGTCTATTTCAGTTATAGAATTTTTATTTAGTTATTTTTCAAGTTTGTCACATTTTAATAGTTGACAGTTCCCTGCCAAATCTTTAAACTTGGTTTTTATCTCTTTGAATATAGTAAATGTAATTGTTTTTTAATGTTTGCCTGTATTTTCAATACAGGCAGACCTCAGAGATATTGCGGGTTTAGTTCCATAACACCGCAATAAAGTGAATATTGAAATAAAACGAGTCACAAAGTTTTTGGTTTCCTAGTGCATATAAAAGTTAGGTTTAGGGCTTCCGTGGTGGCGCAGTGGTTGAGAGTCCATCTGCCGATGCAGGGGACACGGGTTTGTGCCCCGGTCCGCGAAGATCCCACATGCTGCGGAGCAGCTGGGCCTGTGGGCCATGGCTGCTGAGCCTGCACGTCCGGAGCCTGTGCTCCGCAACGGGAGAGGCCACAACAGTGAGAGGCCCGCGTACTGTTAAAAAAAAAAAAATTTTATGTAATGATTTCTCTTGAACTTGATTTGCTGTGGATTTATTTTTGTTTCTTTCATTTTGCCTTAAGATCAAATGGTTTCCTAATGTAAATGGATTACTGTAATCCAAGTATTTTTTGACTGTAGATTTTTTTAAGCTTGCAGTTCTCAAGTACAACTGTCTCTTGCTCTTTTTTGTGCATGTTTCAAGTATATTCTAACCACTGAGTAAGAAGGGTGTCACCTAGGAAGTTGTAGATATGCTTTTCTTCTTTTATTATCTTCTGTTAACATGCAGTGAATACCTGGTATATTACAAATGGACTTGCCTATTATATTCTCACTTCCCTTCCAAATTCGTCCTTACTTTGGTGGGTGGAGGGCAAAAGCAAGACAGCAAGACCCGTATAATTCCCCCTCACCACTGGTTCTTCTGTATTTTTGGCAGTTCTCTAGTGGCTGCTTGAACTATTGGTTGTCAGACTGACCTGATTTGTTTCACTTGTAAACAAAATGGCTTAAGCCACTGTTGATTTTTGTGGCAGCTCAGTTGCTTGGAGCAAGGTGCTAATGAGACATGGGTCATAGGTCCGGGCTCTGAGTGGGTTGGTAATCTTTGCTCTGGCCCATGGCCACAGACTCTGACTCCCCCTTTGCCAGCTGTCTTGCACATGTATGCCATGGCTCATTATGGGGACAGAGCAGGGGGTGTAGATAAGACAAGGCAAATCTATCATCTCTGCCAGAAAAGACAACTCCTACTGATAGGTCAGTAACCTTTTCGTTGGAAGAACAGCACATTAGTATTAGCTTCCGTGGATGTGTCCATCTGAGTCTTTTTCTTAAAATAACTCTTGCGATTGTATGGGCTGTCTGAAGCAAGTTTAGAATACTGCTCACATTTTAAAACATGTTTGAATATAAGAATGGCCTTTTAGTTTGTAAAAGATCATTATTCTCAAGAGATTTCTTACTATCAATCTCTAAAATAGGAAAGTAATCTTTAGAAGTCAAATTTGATAAAGCACTAGAAATAAACTGTAAAATTGCTATTAGGAAGAAATCATCAAGTTTAGGAAATGTCTCCCAGGTCTTTTTACCCCAACTGACCCCCTCCTAGAAGAAACCAAGGAAGGAAGGAAGGAAGAGAAGGGAGGGAAGAAAGAAAGAAGATAGACAGACAGACAGATAGGTAGATGCTCAAAAAAAGAACTTATCTAGAAAAGCATACAAGTTTACTCTTTACTAGAGCATTTTAGCAGATAATATCTTGCAAAAGGACCCAGTGAGTAATTGAACAGATATTCCCTGTAGGAGCTTAGCTTTGATGGTCTGAATTAATCTGACCTAGGAATTTAGACATTTCTTCATGATATGTTTGGAGTATATAGATGATCTGATTCTTTTGGGACTTGAATTCTTAACTTACATGGTGTAAAGCAAAGAGGAGAGAGAGAGAGAGTGTGTGTGTGTGTGTGTGTGTGTGTGTGTTACTTCCTAAAGGTATTGCAGGCCTCAAGATAAACTTTTTGGCTTATATCAGTGAATGCTGGAGTATGGTATTGTACACTGGTGGTGGACCATAGACAAACACTTCATTCCTGTGGTCATACTTTTATTTTTATGTTTTAGGGGGGCAAAACCTGCTTCAGACCTATCACTTCATAGATATTACTGCTTAAGATGAGTTTCTTCTTACATACTTTTTTTTAAATGTATTTATTTTTGGCTGCGTTGGGTCTTTGTTGCAGCACCCGCGCATTCTCTAGTTGCGGCGAGCAGGGGCTACTCTTCGTTGCAGTGTGCGGGCTTCTCATTGTGGTGGCTTCTCTTGTGGATCACGGGCTCTAGAGCGCAGGCTCAGTAGTTGTGGCACACGGGCTTAGTTGGTCTGCGGCATGTGGGATCTTCCTGGACCAGGGATTGAACCGGTGTCCCCTGCATTGACAGGCAGATTCTTAACCACTGCGCCACCAGAGAAGCCCTACGTACATTTTTTTAAAAAGAGCAAAAGTGAGCCAAGTTTAAAACATTGTTAAGAAGATAATAGCACTGGTGATGTGTAGATGAAGCAAAATTGCTGAGGATGGTCTGGGAGTGACTGAGGATTGGAAAACACTGTCTGGATTGTACACTGCCACAGAAGAAAGTGCAGGCCCTCAGAATCAGGCAGAGGTTATTGGAAAGATTCAAGTCCCTAATGTTTAGCTAGAAGGTGAATAAGTTGGTTTCTTAATTTCCTGGTTATTTATTAGGTGTACCCTCAGGTAGGATAATGAGAGTTATATTTAAAACAGATCTTTGAGAAATGAACTCAAGACAATTTTATTGACAAATCATGGGCAAATAATTCTATTACTGGAAGTAGTATGGAGAAGGAGTGGAAGGAGAAGGAAAAGTCTGGCATTTACTCATTTATTTATTCATTAAATCAACCGGTATTTCCTGAGCACCTGCTGTATGTCAGGCTCTGTTGTAGTCATTGGGGATACACAAGGAACAAAACAGGCATTTCTCTGCCCTCATGAAATTCATTTACATTCTAATGGGAAGAGACAGATAATAAACAAGTAGATATATAGCATGTCACCCGGTGATGAGTACTATGGAGATAAATAAAGCAGAGTTAGTGACAGATTGGGGAGGCAGGATTGCTATTTTAATTAGTTTGATTAGGGAAAGGCCTCCCTGAGAAAGTGATATTTGATTCTGAAGGAAGTGCAGGAGGGAGCATGCCGTGCATGGGGAAGGAGTGTTCTAGACAAGGGAATAGCAGGCGCAAAGACTCCGATGATGAGAGTGTGTTGTGAACTGTCTGAGAAACAGAAGGGAGGCCAGTGTGGCTGGAATGGAGGAGGAGAGTAGTAAGAGATGAGCACAGCGGGGAAGAAAGGTCCCAGCTTATGCCAGACTTTGGGAACCAGTGTAAGGCCTCTGGCTTTTCTGGGACTAAGATGGGGAGGCTTTGCAAGGTTTTGAGCCATGAGGGTCATGATCTGACTGACTTAGTTTTAACCAGATGTTCTGGCTGCTGTGTTGAGAAGAAACTGTAGGGTGGCAGCAAGGAGGCCAGCTAGGAGGGTAGGGCTGTAAATCAAGCAGGAGGTAATGGCTTAGGCTAGAGTGATGGTGGAGGGTGGTGATACGTGAACAGATTCTGGATATATTTTGAAGTAGAGCCAACAGAATGTGTAGATAGGCTTCGACGTACAGTGTTAGAAAAAGAGGAGGCTTCAAGGTTATTGGCCTGAGTAACTAGAAGGATGAAGTTTTCCTTTACTGAGATGAACAGAGGAGAGGAAACGGGGGAAATGGCAAAAGGAGAAGGTGGACTGTACATTTAAGTTTTTAACTTATTTTTGTTTACAATAGCCACACCTCCCTACCCCGTTGCACACAAAGGACCTGTACTTGCCTTTATTCCGAATTTGTTACTGTAGATTTCCTGGAATGCTTTTTAAAAACTATAAATAAAGTAGTCAGATTGCAGATTTTTAAAAACGTCCTTCATAAGCTGTTGGCTTCCAAATAGCAATGTATTCTGCCAGTTTGATGACTAATTGGGTTAGAGGTTAATAGCAAGACATTCTTAGAAACATCAAAGGGAGTGGTGTATCCAAATGAAAGCTTGTATTAGGCAAAGATTCAAAGAATGGGAATGACTAAAAAACATGGTCCAAGCCAAGTAAATATGAAGAGTTTTAACTTTGAAAGGAAGAGACATCCTTGGAAATAACTATCTTAGTTGGATGTTCTCATGGTCAGGTTTTAAAAATGAAAAGGTATTGATTACCATCAAAACATCCTTCTTAACCATGAAATTGCCTTTTTAAAATTAGAAAGTCTATGACATGCTCTCTACTATGATGTTTGGACATGTCTCCTTTCGCCAAAAAACAGCATTGGATGTAGTGCCTTCCAGCCAAGAGAACCACTCTTCCATCTCTCCATAGGCCAGTTAAACACTTCTCGCTGCTCTGTGATGAAATCTGTCAGTTTGCTCTATTGAATTTTTTTTCCAACTTTGTCTTAATTGAGCCTTTGGGGCATAAAGTATGTTTTAACATCTGAAAGCTAAAGGTCTAATATGGTGGGATAATCATTCTATACTTCCTCTCCCACTAAGCCACCCCCTTTCCCCCACTGAAAATTTTCAATGAAGAGGATTTCCTGAGTAGGTCTAGAGGTTAGTCTTGTTCCAGTGTTTCTATATAGTAACATTTCTTTTTCATAATCCTCACAAAGGCACTGATAATCACAGTGGTTGGCAGAGAATAAAGCATTCTGTGAAACTTATACCTGGAAGTTGAGTCACTTTTACTGCTTAAACTTCCTTCACAGAATAACATAGTTTCTGTTGGACGAGTATTTGTTATAAAAGCAAACTATTAAGGGTGGAAACTGTCTATACAGGGTGATGGTATAGGAGGATATCTGAACTAGTTTATTTGCTCCTTTGTGTTTTCAAAGCTCTTTAACAATAACTTTTATAACACTCATTACCTAGTATTATTAATTTTTAGGTGTCACTCTATTCTGTGGGAATTCTTTTATAACATAGTGCCCGCTATACATTCATTCATTCATTCATTCATTGGAAGAGTGTACTGAGTGCTCCTCATGTGCCGGACATGGACATGGCGTGTGTGCTGGAGGCACAGTAGTAAGCAAAACAGACACAGTCTGTGCTGCGTGGAGCTCACAGCCCATGGTGGGGTGGAGGGCAGGGGGGGCAGTAAACCTGGGCAGTTACAGTGGTGATAGGTGCGGGGCACAGTGAATGTGTAACTCGGTACCTAATATGTATATTAATATGTATGCTGTGTATACATACTAATATACACCATGGTGGGGGGAACACCATTGTATGTATACTGCCTATAAGAGAAAATGTAAACTACTTATTTATTTTATTCTATTTATTTATTTTTTAAGATAACCTGACCCAAGTTCTTTATTGGGTCCACGCCTCTGAACATGTTCACATACATATTCTAGTCTTCTTCACTAGCAACACCCACTCACCCTTCCAGACCCAGCCTAAATGCCACCTTGTTCCTTCCGTGTCATCTCACAACTCCCTTAGAACAAGGACTATGTTATATTGTATCTGAAATTCTAGAGTTTGGTCCATCATTTCCCATGGAGACGTCAGACAGAGGTTTGTTTAAGGAATGACTGTTTTCCATACTTTCCTCAGTGCACACCGGAGACTTCTTGTTTTGGCTCTCAGGAAGGAGTGACCTCTAGTCTGGTCAGCTGTGTGTCCTACTCCTTCATTTTGGGGTATTTATTCTTGCTCTTCTCACACAGGGTTGTGAGGATTAAATGTAGTAATGAAGTAAGAGTTAAGCATGTTCAATAAAGGTAAGGCGGTGGAATCATCATAATCAACAGTAATTATTACTACACTGCTGTTGTTCCTTACAATACACATTCCAGAAATGTAATTACAAAATCTTTCTGAAGACGCCAGCGTTCTAGGTTTGACCTAGATGTTAATATAATAAACTATTCTCTACCAATTAGTGTGTTGGCCCAGTAGAGGTGCTTGGCAAGGCCCCTTTCAAGCTTCTGTAATATCACTTCAACCCCTCGCTCCAATAGTACAGGCTGCTAATGAATTAGGAGTCATATTTGTCGACTGGCAAGGGGCTGCCTAGAGCAGTTCCGCGTGGAGTGAGACCTCACTGTTTCTGTGGGTATAAAGAAACCTCCAGGAGAGCCTGAATGATTCAGAAAATCTGAAGTGGGGAGCCAGTGGCTCAGCAGGAGGCACCCCTCCTTGGCTGACTAGAACCTGCTGTAAGAAACCTTTTTGGGGGGATGGGGGCTCTGACAGACTTGTTGGGGAAATTGAAAATCTCCTTTTTAAGAAACAGATAATTTAAGATCCTTTCTGATTCAGAATGTCAGCAAGTAGTGATAGGCTGGATTATTCACTGATGGGGTTGGGAGGAGGGGGAAACCTCAGGGAGCTCTGGGTTCTCTCAGTAGCCCATCTCCCCAGCTCCTTGCCCTTCCTCACGTGTCTTTCTCATGCTTGCTTGGAGTGGATGTTGTTTTTCCCACACAGCCGCCTTTGTTAGTGTCCTCTGCTGTTTATAGGCATCCAGCACTGCTGCAGTGCTGCTGGGGGGCTATTGGGTGGCTTCCACAGTGATCTTTGCCCTTGGACCGTGTGCTCTCCAGCCTGGGAAGTATGCAGACCAGTGGTCACCTACTGCTTTCCAATGCTGGGAGGTAGAGAGACCCTCTGAGCCACCCTTAACTCAGAGGACTCCACAGGCTTACGTAAGCTAACCCGCGTCATGAGTCAGGCATCTGAACTCAACAAAGAATGCTCTTAGGAGAAACAAATGGTCTACCTGGCATTTATTATTTGTACATTTCTTTTAGCTGGCAGTCCTCTTATTTCATCAAGGGTAATAATGCAAGAGTGTACAATGCAAAACTCAAGGAAAAGTAATTGTATTTTGTTTGACTGTAATACCAGGTTTTTTACTCTGCTCAAAATTTATGAAATTGTTAATCCCACTTTATGAACCAGGATACTTGAATAAATCAAGTATCCATTGTTTATTCCAGATGCAAGAGTTTGCTTCTCTTGCCATGGTTAGATTATCACTTGCTTGATAGATAAGTAATTTTTAAAAACTCTTATATCCTAATGGGGCATTAGGCCCCGAAAAGGATATAGAAACTATAAGACCCTCTCTCAAGAAACTAGAGGTATGATTAAATGGATAAGATTATGCATGTGAAACAGAATACTTGATATTTTGAGTAGTAATCAAGTGTAATAGTGTATGATTGATTTCAGCTTTAAGTGCCATGTATGCAGAAAGAGAGATAAAAAATAGATATTATTTAGTAAAATCCACTACTACAGAAGAAATAAATATTAGTAATATTTTCTATTCTCCTGTCAAGAAGAACATCTTGAATCACTGATTTAATCACTGACAGAGAGCCTGGGTTTTATTTGGTACCTTACAGTTTTTAGGTCATTTGACATATGAACTTACCTTTTTGAAGAAAAAAATCTTTAGTTTTTATACATAGTTGTTGAAATTTTCAGAGTCCTTTTCTTGAAAAATTAAGACATCAAGTCAACAAGTATTTTTTGAGCACTGACCTTGGACCAGTGCATGTACATTTTTTCATTTTTAAACAACAGCAGAGTATAACCCTAGAATAATGCCTCTTAAGATGACTTTGATAAGTACAAGATGCTGAGTTGAGCTTTTAGCCAAGAACCTTTGTTTTCCCTTGCTGAATATATTTCTCTTTTCTTGTGTAGTAGAACTTGAGTTAGAAATGTTCAGA
Source organism: Leucopleurus acutus (assembly GCF_964270905.1). Taxonomy (NCBI): domain Eukaryota; kingdom Metazoa; phylum Chordata; class Mammalia; order Artiodactyla; family Delphinidae; genus Leucopleurus; species Leucopleurus acutus. The sequence continues at coordinate 58,019,711 of NC_139156.1, read as the reverse complement.
CTGTTTCTGTCCAAGCTGCATTCTCACTATTGTCAGGATTTGTTTAGTGATTTATAATTAATTAGAAAAAAATTCGCAAATCTTGTGAGGCTCTGTAATGGGAAACACTACATAGTACGAGGTGCTGGTGGTGGTTTGGGCCTCATCTCGTATATCTGGATACATCTTTCACAATTTTATGCCTATCTCTGCAAAACAGAGATTCTTTCCTCTTAATGGAATTTGAAAAAAAGTCATTTATCTTGAATGAAATTGGTTTCTTCTGTTTACTGTTGGGAGATTTAGTTTTCAACCAGGATGTCTGATCTATTTTATGTGCCTGCCAAAAAATCCCAAAATACTGGCCGCCTGAGTTCTGGCTAATGTTTCCAGGCTCTCTGTTTTGAAAACATTCCGTTTCTACCCTGTGTTACAGATGCTCTTGCATACAGTGAAATCCTGTGATAAATATTTTTCAGTGAACATAAAGTATTTGAAAAATAAACGAATGACAGTATTATCATTAGTCATACATTGACTGAGCGCCACCAGTGTATTCATCATGTACAGAACATAGTCCAAGACACAATCCCTATTTAGTGGTTTTATAGTCTAATCTGTGAAATGGTGATGTCAAAAAAAAAAAAAAAACAAACTAAAAACAAGGAGCCATCAGTTGGGCAAATTGTTTGCAATTAATTGCTTGATGAATAACCTGCTCTGGGTAATTAATAGGAAAATATACGTGGTTCATACTGGGCTGCTCGTTTCAGATATATAAGCAGTAAGTGTGTATTCAAAATAATTCACAGTAAATAAAATAATTCTTTTTAATAATCCTAAGTTGGTTCTTACCTGTATTTTAACCCACTCAAGAAAAAAGTGAGCACAGGCAGGAGGTATCTACCATTCTTTATAGTAATATTATTTAGGTCTTAAAATCAGTCAAGAGCAAATTATATTGTTTGAAAAATGATTGCTTTTCAGAGACTGATTATCCTTGCTTTTATTTATCGTTGCTTGATCATTTTAAGGTACTTCGAAATACTTAATATCCATTTTGACTTCTTTTGTATTAGAAATAAAGTATTTATTGTGCATTAGATAAAATGACAATGTATTAAGTTTGGGTCTACAAATGCAAATATCTATTTAAATTCAGTATTCAGATTGGAGTTTTGTGGGCAAAATATTTAACAAAGTTTTTATTTCATTTACCTGTTCTTTTGACTCACATAGCTGAAACGAGATATAGTGAGTATAGATATAAAAATTTATGTATTTGAATAGAACTTCCCCCACCTATTTGCAGGTGCAGTTTTTTGATAGTTTTCTTTCAAGTTTGACTGTGCAGTCCACTTGATTTCATTATAGTAGAAGCTTTTGTATTTGATGTGATTAAGAATTGGTTGGTTAACCCAAAAAGCTGGTTAAAAGTAGGGAATAAAAAATTATATCTGTGTATATATATGGCAACATTTTATTAATATTTTATCTTATAAAATATGTATCATGTGTATATATTTGCCAGTTGTTTGGTGGAGGCTCCAGCCTTTTCTTTGAGCATAGGTTGGAGTTTCCCATCTTTTTCCTCTACAACTTTCAATCTGTTTCCTTAGATGCACTTGTGAAGCAATTCTTCTAGTTGTAATTTCCTCCAAGTCTTGTAATAATTTTTTTCACTGTTAGTCAGATCTGTCCGAAAACATTCAACAAAGTGTCCATAGAGACTACAACTCTCTTTGTACACATAGTTTATTGGGTGTTGGATAACAGTGTTTAATTAAGGTACTTAATTATAGTAACAGGCATAACTGACATAAACAGATTTGAAAACAAACACAATTAAGCATAGAACTCAACAGGTGGAAGCAGAAGTGCATGGGTGTCCTAGACAATAGCTTATTAGCCACCAGTGTTGAGCATTTTGTGGGGAAATCAAGAGCTCTGGGCTGGTGAAGCTGTGACATGGTTGTCAGTGAGGAGAGCTTTCTTTCTTTCTTTTTTTTTTTTTTTTTAAATTTGAGGCTCTTGCTAACTTGGCTCTCCATCTAAAGGACCTCCTTTTTATCCTGTCCCCACATGAATCCTTGCTCAAGTCTATGTATTTTCATCATTATCGCTGCCACCTCTCCCCTTTCCACCCAAGTCTGCTGCCCTTAGCCCCTGCTGTTTGTTTCTACCTGAAATCCCTCCCATCCTCCATTTGAAATTTTGCATCAAAATTCACCCCCTTATAGAAGCCCTATGGATTGACTCTACCCAACTTTTATACTTCTGTTGATAATTTATATACTATCTGTATATTTTTAATGAAATAAAACTTCAAACAGTTGAATTTTAGTATTAAATATAGTGTCCTTTATGTATAGTAAGTGCTCAAATATTTCTTTAGCCATATGAACCTATAAAAGAAAATAGGACAGTTCTTTCCCTGCACCCCACCCCCAGTTTTATTGAGTTATAATTGACCTGTGACAGTTCTTGAGATGTTTAATTTTCAAGTGTTCACCATACCTTTCTTTTAAAGGAGGTAGAGGAACTGGCCTTTTAGAATGTGACTTGCCAACTTTCCACAGAATATACTATTGAAGAAAGCAAGAAACCCATGTGTCTGTGGGATTGTGTTGTCTGAAACATGTTCTTGAATTGTATATGTATGCTCTTTCCACCTGTGATTTGTAAACTCTGCAAAGGCATGGGTCGTAAGTTCTCATTCTTTGAATCTTCTGTGGCACAGTGGATAGAGAGTCTGTGCTCTTGGACAGTTGAAGTAAGTAGCAGGTACTGAAAAAAATGTTGATTGGCCAAAATGTCTACATCAAATACAGTGATAACTCACAGATGCTAACGTCTTCTGAGCAGTTCCCACATGCTGTGGCACATAGCACTTTATATATATGATCTCATATAAGTCACTCAACTATTGTTATTCCCATTTTACAGATGTAGAAACTAAGGGAGGAGTCAAATACTTGGCTATGGTCACACAACTAGAAAGTGGTAGAGCTGGAACTCAAACCCAGAGAATCTGATTCCAGATTCTAGGCCCTCAATTCCTTTGCTACAGTGTGTGTCACCAGCCTTTCAGAAACTTTCTGTAAGAAGTTCTGAAAATTTGATGAAATATGAATATTTTCTTCACAAAACCAATTGGAAAAATAAAAACTAATCCTTAGGTGAAGCCAATTTATGCTAAGTAGGAAGCCTTGGGAAGGCCTTGTTAGAAGATGAGAGAATGGGAGACCAAGCATGGTACTCTCTGCTACCCAATGAGAAAAATACCTACTTAACGGTGAACTCTTTCATTTTATACATGTAACACCTGAATGGGGATGGTAGAGTTATCAAGCTCTCACATCTTATTGCTGGGCGACATTGGGGAGCTCTTTTTTTTTAGGATAGCTGTCCATCTGTTCTCCTCCAGGAACTCCTGGGTCTGTGCCACTGCCACTTGGCTGCTGGCTTCAAGAGAGCCTAAATCAGTGAGTTGCTCACATCAGGCAGAACAAACAGGCTCTTCTCCTTAAAGTGTCTGTAATTATATGACCATAATTAGAAATAAAACCTTCTTTAGATAATTTGCAGCTCACCAGGAAAGACTTTCTGCTTACACACTATTTTATCCTCTATTGTTTCGTATGCTAATCGGGAAACAGGTTACTTGGCCTAACAATAGACCATTGAATTGAGTGGAGAGATCCAGATTCCCCATACTGCCTAATTTTGCTGTGTGGCCTTGGGGTCATCAGGTGCTCTTTCCCAGCTTTTGGTTAGTAGTGTTAACATGATGTGGCTAATGTATATAGGAAGTGTTGCATGTGACAACCTGAATTCCTGCTGTTAGTTCCCTGGAAAAAGAGATAACCTAGAAATAAATAACTCATGAGTAGAAACACTAGTTTTGGTGTTTGTGGTCAGGGTTCAAGATTGTTGTCATTATTGTAAATGATAACATTGTTTAGGTGGTTCTACAGTGTTCAGAAAAATGTAGGTCACTGTTGATTTTTGTCTGATGGTTTGAGTTAGAGTAGATGCTGATTAATTCATAAGCCCCAACTGCAAGGTAGATGTTCAGTATTGATTAGACCTATGTCCCTGGTTGTATGTTGTTAAAAAGGACTCAGTTGTGAAATACTCCTAAAGCTAAATCAATAAGCTACAAAAGTTGTTTTTCTCCCATAAATATTTGTATTTTATCCCTTTAACTAAATGAGAAGGACCATGAGGAATTTCTGTGATCTGGACTGTTAAGAAAACCAACTGTACCTTTGGAACAGCATGCTCGTATGTTAACCATTCCAGGTGAATATAAATTATTCACATGTACATCTTAGCTGAGGATGACTCTGGCCCAATGGAGGAGACAACATAACAGTTTTCTCTGGAAAATTATCATCTTTTTTTCTGGTGACATGGGTAGAGAACTTGGCTCAGAGCACACCCAAATACTGATAAAAATTTCAAGGGCTTTGAGACATAGGTCCTCACAGTGTAAGGGTTTAAAAATGTCTACAATTTCCGTGATGCTTATGGCCAGTAATTGCTAAGCAATTAGCTGTATTGGCAGAGTCACTAGGAAGTTTTCTGCCTTGGCAACTTTTTCTGAAGACTTTATTAAATTTAGAGCAATTTCTGGCTGACTTTTCTTCCTCAACATACAGACTTGTCCAGAATAACACGTCTTTATGAAATCATCATGAAATCCACTGAACTCAGTAGCTTCTAGGCCTGTCATTCTCCTCTCCTTGCCTCCTCTTCCAAGTTCCTAGAATGGGCTGTTACCTCCTGCCAGGTGGACTTCCTGACCATGCCAACCCCTTCCTTAAATCTTTACAGGGGCTTCTCATTTCCTTTTGCATCTCCTCTGGCTGTTCGCCCCATGCATCAAAGCCAGCCTCCAGCAGGCTCTGGATTATCTCATTTCCCTCATCTGCTGCTCAGGTCCCAGCCTTCTCTCTCTCCATTCGGCTCCGTTCCTCTAGGTAGCACCTTCCTTGTGAATTCATTACATCAGTCTTCTGAGCTGTCTCCCAAGCACTGTCATTTTCTTAGATTCTCTTCTCAACAAACTGTGCTTTTTTCTTCTGTTCTAAATAACTCCTGAAAGCCAATCTTCTGTAAAAGTCATTTTGAATTAAGTAGAGAATTGCTGATGGTCTCCTCTTCATCCACTCTGACAATAAAAAACCTCCTGTGGCTTCTTCCTCTAATATCTACACCCGTTATAAACTCACCTCTGCTTCCTAATTCCAAAATGACCCTTGCCCTTGACTTATGTGTGTATCCCATTCCTGCTCTGGTTACTGTTCCTAATTTAGAGGCTTACACGGGGGTGAAGAAAGCAGGTTCTGAGGTCAGCTGCCTGACTTGGAATCTGATCTCTGCCAGTGGCAGCTGTGCTCCTTTGGGCCCATTATTTAACCTTTCTGTGCCACAGTTTCCTCCTTAATAAGACTGGAACAATAAGAACACCTCGCTGAGATTGTTGAAATAATTTAAGCACCTCATACAGTATCTGGCACATGGTCACATGCAATAAATATTAGCTGTTATTATTATTTTTTTTAACTGGGGGAGAGAATGAAGAACACACCCCTATTTAATATGCCCATATCTATATCTATACACACACATGTACATACATGTATACATATGTGCACACACATCTACATACACATACATAGTTACATAGTTTTGGGGAAACATTCAGAATATCATTTCTTTTTTAGAAAGTGAAAAATACTTATTTTTAAATGAAAAACACATAAAGAACAAAATCTTGGCCGGCTAGGCAAGGGTTTCAACAGAGGTGGGGAAGTGCACTGTACCATTTGTCTCTGCACATCTACTAAAGGTCTGGCATTAGTGGTTTGGTCTTTGTTTAAAAGCACCAGAGCCTCAGATGCATGTATGGGTACTTGGCTTGCTTTTGAGTGACCATGAGTAGGGTGTCAGGTTTTCCTTAGGGAAGTTTCAAAAGCAGGAGCTAGTCCACCCAACCTTAAGTAAAGGAAGGAGAAATTAATTTTTTAAAAAAGGATAGTGTGAAGGAGAGCATTCTTTTAAAAAATGACTGTAGAAGGGAACTATTCAGATAAGTCTGTCATGAGTTTATGCATCCCCCTTTAAAGTCTGATGTTCTTCAGTACAGCCATTATTTAATGAGGATAATTAATTGCTTTTGTTTTCCTAGTTTTGTTGCTTATAAATATTCTGTTAAGGAATTTTATAAACGTACTGAAGGTAATCCTGGGCTAATGGGTTTATTTTCTAAATAGAATACTTACCAGGCTTCTGTTCATTATTTATATTTGAAAATGTTGACTGTAGATATCATTGGATTGCTTTCAAATTAATCACTTATTCCTGATTTACCAGGGTTATATCAGTGAAACATTTATGTAGAAAACAAATAATTTTAGATATGAAAATTGAATCTCTCAAAAATTATAATAAATGATTTAATATACCAGTGTTTTTTGTGTAATATTGAAGGACCCAGAAGTATGCAGTGTGCATATGACTTTATTTTATATATGTGTGTGTGTGTGTGTGTGCATTGCTGTTTATCATATCTTAGAGGTTGCTACTCTTGTAGATATAAAAATTACTTGGATTTCCCTATTTTCATTTATTTATGTAATTTTACAGCTTACATCATTTTCGATTGTTTTATTAATGCCAGTTTTATAAAATAAAATAATTAGAGAACTTATGAGGAAGGGTGGCATGAAAGAGGTGACCAGAGTTACACTGTTTCATATTTGTAACTTTCGTTTCTTTTCAAATGTAGATTTATTCCTGGTGATACAAATTGCTGTTTTCCTTGGCAGGCATTAGAAGCAAGTCTATGTGAAATTATGTAATGTCTGAAAAGTTATATTCATGATTAATTGGCCTCTCCTAGAATGGTATTTGTGTGTGTGGAATAAGGCGATCATGCTTTTCTATTTGGCAATGAGTTAAAGTGCCCCTGCTCAGATCAGGTTACTCTACAGGGCTTTTTGACTGAGAACTGTATATTTAGCTTGATCTCTTTTTAGGAAGCGTAAAATGTAGCTTCGAAGCCAAATATGCTGGAATTCATATTGTAACCAGTGTTAGTCTTTGGATAACTTCTAAAGCAAGCCATTCCACTCTGTCACACCTTAGTTAACAAATAAAGCCAGAAGATTTAAAACAACAACATTATCATCTCTGGGGCCTCTGAACTCACAGCCACTCTTGATTATCCAAAGTAGATTGTCTGTAGTGTCAAATAATAGGTTTAAATTCTTCCTGACCTTGCCCCAGACTGATCAGTTACAATGATCTATTTATTTATCTAAGCTGGACTTTACAGGAGCTAGAAAATAAGGCCTTTAAACAATTGCCCCTTCCCACGTGTCAACTTGAGAAATGATGACATTCATTACTAACAACACAGTGATTGTGAACTTGATAACCGGAGACGTACTGCAGTGGTCCTGGAGCCTAACTGTTTGGGGAAAGTTAACTTCTGTTTTCTCATCTGTAGTGTGGAGATAATAGTACCTACCTTCTGGCATTTTAATGATTGATTAAGTGCTAACCTGAATATCTGTTTTTAGTGCTTTTCAAATATTTGCTGCTGCTAATTACTGTTACTCCTGCTGCTGCTGCTACTACAACTGCTACCACACCAACTACTGCATTACTGTGACTAATAAAATAGTTCCTCCGGCAGGGCATTAACTCCAGGGTTCTGCTCTTCAGTGAATCCTTATATTGAAATGGTAAAACACATCCCAGAGTTGAATATGAATAATTTGGGGTTTTTTTTTGTTTTGTTTTGTTTTTTTGCGGTACGCGGGCCTATCCCGCTGCGGATCACAGGCTCCGGACGCGCAGGCTCAGCGGCCATGGCTCATGGGCCCAGCCGCTCCGCGGCATGTGGGATCTTCCCGGACTGGGGCACGAACCCGCGTCCCCCGCATCGGCAGGCGGACTCTCAACCACTGCGCCACCAGGGAAGCCCTGGGGGTTAGTTTTTAAAAGTATCTATATTCTGATTGCTCAAAGGTGTGGACCACAGATCAGCGTTAGTATCATGGGGGAGCTTCTTAGAAATGCAGAATCTCTGGCCCCATTCCAGCATTACTGAACCAGAACCTGCATTTTAACAAGATCTCCAGGTGTTTTGTTTGTATATTAAAGTTTGAGAAGTATTTATCTCTATCATTTCCTGGCCCCTCCCCCATCCTCAAAATCTTCTGAATAACTTAGAGATGACTACCAGCAGTGGACCACCAAGCATTATCACGTGAGCCAGGCCCTCAAAACAGACAGGCAGTTAATTAGAAAGAAGGGAAGATAAAAGGAAGGAGGGAGGAAGAAAAACCATGCCTGACAGTACTGTTACTGTAATTCTATAGGTGGGTCTGTGCTCACTGATTTCAGATTGTTCTTTGTTGTAACACGGACTGTGGAAAGAAGTACTGAAATTTTATGGGCTGCTAGCAAATTTCTGTGGCTCTGTAAGTTCCAGTGATCTGTCAAACTTACCTTGCAAAGTTTCCTTTTAACTCGGTCTCAAAAATTAGTATGCACCCCTTATTTTCTTAAACACACACGTACGTAGTGCAGTCCTCTTATAATCATGCTTCATTTAGCTTTTTGATGTGAAGATGATGTTCTTAATGTGCTGATTCTAAAAGATCAGTGGATAGGAGAGTAGAGTTTCATTTACTTTCCTCCCTGTCCCTTGGCTAGTGCTTCCACTTTGGTTTGTTTACTCCGACGTAGAGGTTGTGAGGACGTATAAGAACACTGGTCTTTGATTAGCCTTGAACTATGGATGGTTGTGGAGGCACAGCTTTATTTGTATTATCACATACTAGGGGATAAAGAAAATTACTAGTTTTTTTACTTAAAATATGACCTTTGAATCCAGTTTTTAAAAGTTAATTTGAAAAACAAATTTAAGTTAAAATATGGTATGGTTTTCAACTGTTAAATTGGCAAGGAAAAAATTTGATAAAACATGTTAGGAGTATAGAGTGACACAACCTCATGCAGTTAAAAATGCCTATGTTCTGTGACCCAGCAATCTCACAGCTAGGCATTTATTCTGCAGGTGTATTTGCACATGGAAATGCACATGTGTACATTTCCGTAGAAGCAAAAGAATGGTATTAACCTCAATATCTATTAGAATAAAACTGGTTTAGTACACCTCAACTTTTAATTTTTTTTGAGATGGAAGTGTCTCAGTGAACCTTTTGAGAGGGAATTTGCGTGTCCAGGGATTAACCATAGGAGGGAAACCTATTTTCCATTCTGTATATCTTTGTGCTATTTGAATTAAAACACACACACACGTAACTTTAAAAATCAACAAAATAGCCCTCGTATTGAAGAAATTTAAGCCATGTTTTAGATGCATGTGTATATTTCCCCCTACCTTTAAAGCATGTTCATGTGACATAAACTTATTATGTCTCTGGGGCCCTCAGACCCACAGTTTTTAGGAGTAGGCAACAAATTCTCAGTAGCCTCTCAGCTCTGTATTTACTCTTGTGCTTCTCAGACTCTTCTGAGCATAAACTGCCTGATGTCCTAATCATTCAGAGCTGTGATTCTCAACCTGGGGTACCACCAGAATCTCCTCGAAGCTTTTAAAAAAATCAAGATGCCTAAGTCAGCTGCAGACCTATTTAATCAAAATCCATGCATGTTGCTTAGGCGTGTACATCCTAATGTTCATACCTGTTTAAGAACCACTGTCTAGAGAGCAGTTCTCGGTAGGGTTCCTCTTCCACTAAGGCACCAGCTGTTACCTCCTCCCTGCTCCAGCCTCCCAGGAGTTGGTGTGGTACCAGAGTAGAATGCGTGGACCCTCTGCTCTACAGCCAAAGAAAAGGGAATGGCATTTTGAATAACCACATGGCTCTAGCTGTTGTATTAGAATAAAAATGATAATGATAGTGATAATAACAAATCAGGTTTCCGCATAAGAATCAACATTTTTCCTCATATAAAGAACATCGAAAGTAAATAGGGGAAATCAAAAGCTGATTCTTTGAGAACACCAATAAAATTCAGAAATCTCTAGGTAGGCCAATGAAAAAGTAAAGGGAAAACACAAATTACCAGTAATAGGCATGGGAGCGAGGATATCACTGAAGACATAAAAAGAATAATAAGGGAATATTATGGGCAATTTTATGCCAATAAATTGGGCAGTTTAGATGAAATGGGAAAATTCCGTGAATGCCCAGATCACCACAGCTGACACATACATTCAAAATAGAAATTCTGAGTAGCTCTATATCTACTGAAGAAATTGAGTTCAAAATTTAAAACTGTGGTACAAAGAAAACTCTAGGCTCAGACAACACACAACTTTAATGGTGAAGTCTCAAACATTTAACAAATACAACTGTTAGATAAATTCTTTCAGAAAGGAGGAGGTAACACAATTGTATTTTCTATAGTAGCAGCGAACATTCATAAATTGAATACCATTTACAATAGCATCAAACAGTATGAAATATATAGGGATGAATTTAGCAAAATATGTACCCTGAAAACTATAACTGTTACTGAAAGAAAGTAAAGAAGACCTAAGTAAATGGAGAAATGTACATTTCATGGGTTGGAAGACTCAATAATGTTACCAAGTCAACACACCCCAAACTGATCTATACAGTCAATACAGTCACAATAAAGATCCCAGCAGGCTTCGTTCTAGAAATTGACAAACTGATTAAAAAATTGATATGGTAATACAAAGGATCTAGAATAGCTAAAACAAATTTTGAAAAGGAAGACCAAAGTTGAAGGACTAATTCAATGGGAAGAAGAAAATCTCAGCTAATTGTCCTGGAATAACTGGATATGCATATGGAAAAAAAGTGAATCTTGACCCTTACCTCATTCCGTACATAAAAATTAACTAAAAATGCATCATGAACTTAATTTATAAACTAAAACCAGGAAACTAAAAGAAAATATAGGATAAAGCCTTTGCAACTTTGGAATACACAAAGATTTCTTAGATTGGACATAAAAAGTAGAAAAATAAGTAAATGGGACCTCATAAAAATTAAAAACTGGTATTTCTCAAAAGAAATTATTAGGAAAATGAAGAGACAAGCCACAGAATGAGAGAAAATGTTCACAGTACATATATATATATATATATTTAATACATTTATTTATTTTTGGCTGTGTTTTGGGTCTTTGTTGCTGCGCACGGGCTTCCTCTAGTTGCAGCTAACGGGGGCTACTCTTCTTTGTGGTGCAGGCTTCTCACTGCGGTGGCTTCTCTCATTGTGGAGCATGGGCTCTAGGCGCACGGGCTTCAGTAGTTGTGGCACGCGGGCTCAGTAGTTGTGGCTCGCGGGCTCTAGAGCACAGGCTCAGTAGTTGCGGCACACCGGCTTAGTTGCTCCGCGGCATGTGGGATCTTCCCAGACCAGAGATTGAACCAGTGTTCCCTGCATTGGCAGGCGGATTCTCAACCGCTGGGTCACCAGAGATGTCCCACAGTACATATATTTTATATGTTATGTATGTATGTATACAAAGGACTTGTAGCTAGAACATATATATATATGAAGGTCTTGCAACTCAGTAAGACAAGCAACCCAATTTAAAAAATAGGTGTTATAGTTTGTGTTCATTAGGAAGCAGGCACTGAGATAAAGTTTTATGGTGGAGTATTTACTAAGGGAAGCCCTTACTAGTATCAACTCTTGTGGAAGGAATGGCAATGAAGCATTATTGGGCAGAGGAAGGGGTTGAGCAGTGATGCAGCTCAATAACAGCCTTGGCTGACTTTATATGTAGCTCTAGAGCTAGATTGGTCCTTCGGGGTTGGGACAGAGTTGGTACAAGAGTTGGGCCAAGATGACCAAGCCTTTATATTTCTGTATCACTCAGAGATGAGGACCTCTACCACTTGTATGTGGGCCACTGCTGGAAGGGACATGTCCTTGGGTGACATGACTCTACAACTGAAGCAATCCCTGAAGGGAGTGACAACTGAAAACTGCCTGCTGGTAGCATTTTCAATAGCTGGGGCCAAAGGTTTTTCATTGGAAGAGGGTTTGGCAATGTATTGCATTAGACCATGATGACAGGCAGAAGAGTCTAACAGAAACTGTACAAAAGAAGATACATGAATGGCCACTGAGCACATGAAAACAGGCAACGTCACTAGCCATCAAGGATATATGAGATACTCTTACACACTTTCTAGAATGGTTAAAATTAAAAAGACTGGCAAAACCAAGTGCAACCAGGAGTGTTAAATGGTATAATCACTTTAGAAACCACTCTGACAGTTTCTTTTTCTTTTTAATGAATTTATTTTTTTAAAATTTATGTTTGGCTGCGTTGGGTCTTCGTTGCGGTGCACGTGCTTCTCATTATGATGGCCTCTCCTGTTGTGGAGCACTGGCTCTAGGCGTGTGGGCTTCAGTAGTTGTGGCACACAGGCTCAGCAGTTGTGGCTCCTGAGCTCTAGAGCGCAGGCTCAGCAGTTGTGGCACGCGGGCTTAGTTGCTCTGCGGCTCGTGGGATCCTCCCAGACCAGGTATCAAACCTGTGTCCCCTGCAATGGCAGGCAAATTCTTAACCATTGTGCCACCAGGGAAGTCCCTACTCTGACAGTTTCTTATAAAGTTAAACATATACTTAACATATGACCCAGCAATTCCACTCCTAGGTATTTACCAAAGAGAAATGAAAACATGTATACAAAAAGACTTTAACACAAATGTTCGTATTAGCTTTATTCATACAGCTGAAAACTGTAAATAGCACAGATGTCCATCAGCAGGTGCATGGATAAATGAATTTAGGTATATTGATATAATGAGATACTATGTAGCATTAAAAAGAATAAGCTGGGCTTCCCTCGTGGCTCAGTGGTTGGGAGTCCGCCTGCCGATGCAGGGGACGTGGGTTCGTGCCCCGGACCGGGAGGATCCCGCATGCCGCGGAGCAGCTGGGCCCGTGGGCCATGGCCGCTGAGCCTGCGCGTCCGGAGCCTGTGCTCCGCGACGGGGGAGGCCGCAGCGGTGAGAGGCCCGCGTACCGCAAAAAAAAAAAAAAAAAAAAGAATAAACTGTTCATACATGCAACACCATGGATGAATCTCACAAACATGCTAAGCATAAGGAAGTCACAAAAGAGTACATACTGTGTGATTTCATATGTGAAATTCTAGAGCAGGCAAAATAATCTGTAATGATAGAAAGCCGATCAATAGTTGCCCGGTCTGCAAAGGAAATGGAACTGCAAAAGGGCTTGAGGGAACTTTTTGAGGGTTCTGTTTCTTAATTGTTGTGATAATTATGCGGATATGTATATTTGTCCAAACTTTAAAAGGGTACATATTATTATTGTAAATTGCACCTCAGTAAAGTTTTTTTTTTAAGTAAGATTTAAGAAGAAGAAAAACAAATGAGGGTTTATGTTCATGTGGGGTATTGGTTGTTCTTTTAACTTACTTTTTTTGTAATGCTTTTATCCGATTTTGGTATCAGAATTATGCTGGCCTCATAAAATGAGCAGGGAAATATTTCTTCCTTTGTTTTTTGAAGTTGATCATTTAAGATTGGTATCAAAAAAAAAAAAAGATTGGTATCGTAGTCTTCTTAATCTTTGAAAGAATTCACCAGCAAAGCTGAGGTTTGTTGTGTGGAGGTTTTAAGTTATGAATCATTTTCTTTAATGGATTTAAAGTTATTCACATTTTCTATTTCTTCTGGTGTTAGTTTTGTTGGTTTAGTCTATCAGCGAAGTCCATTTCACTAAGTTGTCTAATTTATTGGCATAAAGCTGTTCATAGTATTTCCCATCATTTTAATGTCTTCAAGATTTGTAGTAGTATCCCCTGCTTACTTCCTGGTATTGCTAATTAGCATTTTTCTTAATTATTCAAACTAGAGGTTTCTAATAATAAAATTAACCATCTACCTACCTTATGACCCTGCATTTCCACTCCTAGGTATTTACTCAAAAGAGATGAAAACACCTATCCACAAAAATACTTAAACAAGAATGTTCAGAACAGTTTTATTCATTTTAGCTCTAAACTGAAGAAGACTTAAATGTTGATCAACTATAGAGAAAATAAATAAATTGTTGTATATTTTACAATAAAATACTACTCAGTAATAAAAAGAAATGAATTGCTGATATATGCGACAGTATGAATGAATATGATAATACGGTGAGTAAAAGAAACCCTACACAAAAGAACTCAGTGTCTGCTTCCATTCATATGAAGTTTTAGAACAGGCCAATCCAAACTGTGGAGGTAGAAATCAAGAATAGTGGTTGAGGGGGCTTCCCTGGTGGCTCAGTGGTTAAGAATCTGCCTGCCAATGCAGGGGACACGGGTTCGTGCCCTGGTCCAGGAGGATCCCACATGCCTTGGAGCGGCTAGGCCCATGAGCCATGGCCGCTGAGCCTGCGCGTCTGGAGCCTGTGCTCTGCAACGGGAGAGACCAAAACAGTGAGAGGCCCGCGTACCGCAAAAAAAAAAAAAAAAGAATAGTGGTTGCTTGGGAAGGAGAGTGGGAAGGGGTTGACTGGGAAGGAACAGGAGAGAACTTTCTGGGGTTATTGAGTGCTCTATATCTTGATAGCAATATGGGTTACATGAGTGAAGGGGTGTTTTCAGAACTCTCTGAACTGTATCATTGTATATAAAAATATATCTAAACTTAGTTGTACAATGTTGCGAATATACTTTACATTGAACCATACATTTAAAAACAGTTAAAATGGTACATTTTATGTTATGTGTATCTTACAGTTTAAAAAATGTAAGTGGGTGGATGTGATATGAAGGTTCTAAATGGACAAACATTTAAAGTTTATTTTTCCTCATATAATGTGCTGTTTTATTATTATTTCTCTATTTACCATTTATATACTAAAATAAGAATGTAATTTAGAAAATGATGAGAAAGAACCATGTATGAGAAATAATGTTACATTTATATATTCAACAAATATTTATCAAATAGCTACAGTGTGTATAGTTTTTGTTAAGATAAAGCAAACAAGGATCTCCTTCAAAGAGCTCATAGTGTACTAAGCTTTGACTTAAAATATGCAAAAAAAATTTGATTTCACAAAAATAAAGAGCTTTCTTCAACCTACTGTATACCCTTTAGTAGGTTTCTGTAGACTCTTGAAGTTCTAGGGAATCGAGCTTAAAAATCCTTGCCCTGGGGTAAAGCCTGTCACTCTGGTGTTTCTCTTCCTGGCCTTGCTGTAGTTTGCATTGACAGGGGAGGGGTTTATGTTTTGTGCCCTCCCTACATAGCCTGCAGTGATGCTAAAGGACCAGAGAGCAGACTTTCACTGATAATATACCTGTAAGTACTGGGTTGGTGCCTGGCCTAAAGCATTAGTGCATCTAGAACTTCCACCACAAAGAGGTTTAGGGCAGAGTCCAAAAAACAAGGTCAGAGCTCTTGACATTCAGGTAGTAATTACCATCCTCCTTTCCTACTTCTTAGGACTACTGTAACTGAAAGGGTCAAAGGTACTCTGAAAGTGAAGAAAACAAAAGCAGAAAAGCCAGGGGCATGGAAATTCTACCCACCAGTGGGTTTAATGTGCCCACCGGGCAATCGCAAATTAAGTGTGATAATGGAATCACACTACTTTTATTGGTTCTGTGAGGACAAGCGCTTGGAGTACCAGTTGTATTCTATTGGCATACTTGGGTGCTGAGTAAATATTAGTAACTTGTTGAATAGTGCCTAGCATCTCAACTACCATGTAAATCTCTGTGAAGACAGGACATTGTTGGAGGGAATGGTGGTGGTGATGGTAATCTTATTGAGAAAGTGACTACCATGTGACTTTTCTAGCTTGTTAATATCCATCTACCTATGCCTCATCTTTTCATTCTACTTCCCTGTTTGTATCTAATTACAATCAATTCAGTTGCCTGTGTCTCTGAGCAGTTCATTCAGGTTTCTCTTGGTTGAACTGGTAATGAGAATGTTTATGTTCACATCATGCCTAGGTGGAGTTGTATGTAGGCACCATCTAGATTAAAACGGATGCCTTGGGGCAACTGAGCAAGCCGCTGTATGATTCCAGCTAATATATGACACTCTGGAAAGAGCAAAACTATGGATACAGTAAAAAAAGATTAGCGGTTAACAGGGATTAGAGGAGGGAGGGAGAGACGAATAGGCAGAGCGCAAGGGTTTTTGGGGGCAGTAAAATACTCTGTATGATACTACAGTGGTAGATACATGTCATCATAAATTTGTCCAAACCCATAGAATGTACAACACAAAGAGGGAACCCTAATGTAATCTTTGGGTGGACTTTGGGTGATAATGATGTGTCAGTGTAGGGTCATCAGTTGTAACAAATGTATGAGTCTGGTGGGGGAATGTTGTTAATGAGGGAGGCTGTGCACCTGTGGGGGCGGGGGGCATGTGGGAAATTTCTGTACCTTCCTCTCAGTTTTCCTGTGAACTTAAAATTGCTCTTAAAAAGAAGTCTAGGGCTTCCCTGGTGGCGCAGTGGTTGAGAGTCCGCCTGCCGTTGCAGGGGACATGGGTTCGTGCCCTGGTCTGGGAAGATCCCACAATGCCGCAGAGCGGCTGGGCCCGTGAGCCCCGCTGAGCCTGCGCGTTGGGAGCCTGTGCTCCACAATGGGAGAGGCCACAACAGTGAGAGGCCTGCCGTACCGCAAAAAAAAATTTTTAAAAAAAAAAGAGAAACTATTAAAGATTTGTGATACTTGAATATGAATTGATTTTAAAATTCCATTTTTCAAAATCTAGGGTAGGGTTTATATTATATTGCTAATATTATGACATACTTGCTGAAGAGAATAGTTTGTAAATCCTAAGCTGACTTCCTATAACCATGTGTTGAATTTCCAGCGGTGTTGAATCAGACTTTGATCCCTCTTAAGAAGATAAATGCAATATCTGCAGTTTCTAATGGTAGGGGTGTAGGAGAGACTTTCAGATGAAATCTTCAAAGCCAAGTCTCTGCCCAGATAAGAAATTAAAGACCCTGGGGAAGGCAGTTGTTTCATTGTCCTACCTTCTCCCCCCTCCCACCAACTTGTAGGCCTCATTTATTTACCACCACCCCCCCAAAAAAAGAACAAATGAGATGCTATTGTTAAATGCAGTGTGCAGGATTAGATTTGTTTCCTTCCAATAGAATCCCTTTCCTTAATCAGCACTCTTATAAATGGCACACCTGCCTAATTAGAACAAGTTCTAGACAACAGGATACAGTGTGAGCATTTCAGTTAGCTCCACACATTTGATAACTATTGTGACTGATGTTCTTAGAAAGTCTTCCCTTCTCTTCTTATTCCTCTGTGGCTAAGCTTTTTATAATTTTATACTTCTGAATCAGCCTTTGATTGTGGGAATTTATCCGTATGTGGTCATTGATATTGGTTTTGTTTCTAAGTGTTTCCTTAAAAAAGAAGTGATGTATTTATGGATATGTGTAAGGATGCTTTTAAATATTTTTATTAGATTTAATTTACTCGTTATCACTCTTAAAATACAGAAAACTCCCTTGACTGTGACAAGGAGGTAAAATACAGCAGTCACATTCAAGATCTCCATACATTAGCAATAATAAATCCTTTTGCCCTGAGTAATAACAGAAACTCAATTTAGAGCCAGTGGGGATGATATAGTGCTCCCTCACAGAACCAATCACCCACAGAGAAGTATAATGAGCAGGGGAGGTGATACAATAAAACCTATATGGCCAGAGGAAAATTATGGTAAAATTGTTGCCTATGAAAAGTCTTGTAATAAGTATATCTCCAATTATCTTCCAGAAGAAATTATTTAGGCATCTATTCAGGTCAAGATTCATGACAGAAGTGCAAGAATTGCCTTAGAATAAAGCAAAAGGGTACATGAGTGTAGAGAAAATGGCAGTGGACATGCTGTGAACAGAGTTCTGTTGTGCCTGAAGGATCTGAAGTAGCCCCGGGACTGCTGTGAGGGCGTGCTGCTCACCAAACCTTGCAGAGGGATGGCTGCACTGACCACTGTTATAGCACATGCTGACGGGGACAAGATAATGCTCTTAAAATACAAAATGGTTTAGATTATCACAGGAATATACTCTACTTTAGAGTTAGTATATTTCCCAAGACCACAGCTTAAGCAGATTGCTGTAAAGGAAAATCCTGAGTGTGCATGATCCATATCCTAATTAGGAGTGGGCTTCATCTGTTCAGACATATATCAGTTGAATAAGTGGGTTAAGTGGCAAGAAATGAAGTCTATCTCTTTATTAGATAAGTGTCAAGTATAGTGCTGAGGTGGCTAAAAAAAAAAGTATGTTACCTAAAACAACATGAACAGTTTCAACCTCTGTTGTCCCAGTGCTATCTGTTGTACAATCTGGAAAAATAATTCATTACCAATAATAAAACACCAAAGTTTATAAAATATTTGTTAAATAGATTGAACAGATAGATGCTTTTTTATAATTTTGTTACTCTCACTGCAGTGTATTCATCTTTCTTGATTTCTTTTTTTAAATTTTTATTGTGTTATTTCTTGAGAGGCAAAGGGGTCGGTGGTCACAGTTAGGTACTGGCAGCTGGGCGTGGCCCCAAAGCTATCTTGCATACAACCTATAGTGGCTATTAGTGAGTGAGCCCCAATAGTTAATACTTGTGGGAGTGATGAGGCAATTTTCCTCCCAGCTGATTTTAAAATTTTGGTTCCATCTTGTCAGATTAGACCCATGGAAGTACAATTATGTCCAAACATAAGTGCCATTCATTATAAATGGTCAGAGTAGGAAAAAAGCATTCCGATTAGATAGTGATGGGACCCACCTTGCCATGGTTGCTTCATTAAAAATATACATTAAAATAAAGAACAGTAGTCAGTATTTTGGGACCTGTTGAACCAGAGGAGCCAGTTCCAAACCTGAAAGCAGTCTGTTCATTTGTTCATTCATTTATTCCATGAATGTACTTTGAGACTGGAGCTACAACAACTAATCTCTGCTCTCTTATTGTTTAGTAAGTGAAACAAAATAGATGAATGATACATCATATGTCAGATAGTGATGAGTGTTATGCAGAAAAATAAAGCAAGGCATGGAGGATCCAGAGGTGCTGGTGGAGTGCAGTTTTAGAGAGAGTGGTCAGGGATAGCCTTTCTGATAGGTGATAACGTGAATCCAGCTCCAAAGGAAATGAGGGAGCAGCCATGGGAAGCGAAACAGCTAAGAGCTTAGAGTCAGCAGGCTGGGCTCCCTCTGTCTTAATAGCTTTGTGACCGTAGGGAGGCATTTAACTTACCTGTGACACGGAGACAGAAAGAGCCACCAAGCCTATTTCACAGGGTTTGTGTTCGGCACAAGTGAGACACTTGAGAAAAGCATTTTGGTAAAGGAAAGTAGTACCTCGACTTCAAATTTCAGTGTGAGACGATAAGAGGGTATAAATTAAAGAGATAAATACAGCAGAGTCTTAAAACAACCGTTCCATACAGCTTGTTGTGGAGTTATTGAATTGAGTTGTCTGAGCTAAAGTGTAGAGAACATTCTCCAAAGATGAACTGTTTGATACTGGGGTGTACAGGATTTATATTCATCTTTGTTTGCTTTTGTGGTATTATTAGTTTAAGATTTTATAGTTGTTTGTGCTTTTCTTCCTTTGACATCTTTTTCTTTTCTTTTCCTTTGAAGCTTTCCTTTTATTAAATTAGTTACAGGCTTCTTGACTCTCAGTTGAGCATTTTCTACGCTGTTCCTGTACTCCCTGATTAATCCATTAAAAACAAAAAACAAAAAAAATCCTCTAAGATGAATACTTTTCATGGGGGCTCACAACATCCATCTTTTATAGAATAATTCTAAACTCCAGAACAAATTATTTGTACTGATGTTTATTAAGGACTTGAAGTTGTTTGTTTGCCCTGTTTGTTTTTATAGCCAGAGTGAATTTTGCAATAATGGTTAACAATGTTTGAATAGAACCTTATAGTTTACAAAAGTGCTTCACACACTCACTCACATGGGAACTTTAGCAACCCTGGAGCAAGACAAGGTGGACGCTATTGTGCCCTTTCACAAAAGAGGGAACCCAAGGCTCAGAGAACAGAATTTAAATTCAGGACTTTCCATGATACAAGTGTGAATATATGAATGAAAAATGCTGAATTGTTTCCAACACTTGGAATTACTAAAATGGTATGTTTTATAAGTAGATTCAGGGAATTTTGTAGATGACTCCAGGAGAAGAATCCTTAAGGGATTATGGAAAGAGAGGGCTGTGTCTCTGATCATTGTGAGTGGAGACCGTGGAGGCAAAACCCCTTTTGGTGTCTTTGTCAGGAAGAGGATGTGAGCCTGGATGCCCATGGCTCTGATCTGTGTATGAACTTCCTCCCTTCCTCCCTCCCTCCCTCCCTCCGTTCCTTTTTTTTCCAGTTTCTCAGACTAACAAGACTAACAAGCATCTTTTTTTCCTTCAGGGTAGAAATAAAAGTAACCGTATGCAAATATAAAACTTATCAAAGATGTGTTGTCTTGGATTTAAGAATGTTTCCTCAGAAAAGGCTGTCTTATTTTGATATCAAGCGTCCTGAAGACTTTTAAAATCTCTTTTAAAAAAAGTATAATAGAAGCAATGAAAAATTAGAGCTGAGTTGGGAAGGGCCTTAGAAATTATCCAGCCATGGAACCATTAAACTATTTGATCTGGAAAGGACCTTTGAAAAGGTCCCAGATCCCAACTCGTGGGAGGCTCCTTTGTCCACCGTGGCATCCTCGCCATCCTGATAGGGTCCATGCAGTATCTCCATGGCTTCTGATTACAAAGACTGTGTGAGTTCACTTATATGAGGTACCTAGATTACTCAAACTCATGGAGACAGAAAGCAGAAGGGCGGTTGCCTGGGGCTTGGGGGAATGGGAAGTTAGTATTTAATGGGGACAGAGTATCAGTTTGGGAAGATGAAAAAGTTCTGGAGATCTATGGTGGTTGTACAACATTGTGAACATACTTAACGCCACTGAACTGTGTACTTAAAAATGATTAACATGATGAATTTTATGTTTTTTATATATATATATATATATACACACACACACACACATACATACACACGTACACACACACATTTTACCACAGTGTAAAAAGTAAAATAAAGAAGCAAGAAAAAAAATCATTTCGTTGCTGGACAGCTCTGTTGGAAAGTTGGAGTCTAAGATGACTCATTGGGGCATGGAGGCATGGAGAACAAATCTAACCCCTACCCCTGGATGAAGACACCCTGCTTGTCCCCTCCCAACAGTCTCTTCCCAGCCAACCAGCCCCAAGTTGCTTCAGTAGGTCATTTTGTTTTGTTTTACAGTTTATTCGAATCATAATCAAGATAAGGACTATATGTTGTAATTGGCTGATAAGCCTTTTAAATCTCTTAATCTATTGGTTCTTCTTCCATATCTGTTTCTGTCTCCCTCACTCATTCTTTCACCCTTTTAATTTACTTGTTGAAGAAACTGGGTCATTTGTCTTCAAGAGTTTTGGTACTTGCATCCCTCTGCTGTGTAGATTGACATGTTCCTCTGTCCTCTGTATTTCCTGTGAAGCAGTAATTGGATTGAGATACTTTACTTTAGAAATGTTGTAATCCAACTATATAATAACTCATTCTGTATCTTTTTTTTGAAAGTACCCCCAGCTTTTTGCTTGGAAACTTGTAAACATTGAAACAAATAATTAGACAATTGAACGAATAATGTCATGAACATCCAAGTACCTTTATATAGATTCACCAGCCGTTAACATTTGCCACATTTGCTTTCTCTCTTCCTCTCTGCACACACATACACTAGTAATACACATAGGTTTTTCCCCCTGCATCATTTGAGCTCATGTTATAGACATCATGACACTTTACTCCAAAATATTTCAGCACATAACTCCTAAGACAATTCTTATGTAATCACAGTCTAGTTTATGTGTTGTCTGCTATTTAGTGCATGTTACCCTAATTATTCAAATAGTGTTCTTTACAGCCGTGAGTTATTTTTTAAAAATTCGAAATCCAAGCAAAGATTGCAAATTGTATTTAGTTTTCCCACCACTTTAATCGCCTAAATTGGTTCTGCTCTTTTTTGGGTCTTACATGGCATCAACATTTTTTGGAGAGTCCAGGCCAGCATGTCCCTAAATTTGGATTTGCCTGATTGTCTCCTTATGATTAGATTGAGGCTAAATGTTTCCAGTAAGAACACTGCATAGGCAGTGCTGAGTCCTTCAGCGCCATGCTTGGGAGGCATCTCATGTCAGTTTGTCCCATAATGGCTGATAGGTTCGATTGCTCAGTTAAGGGGTTGTCTACCAGACTTTTCCATTGTAAAGGTACCATTTCCCCATTGTAATCAATAAATAATCTATAGCATATTAAAGGTTGCTTTTTTAACAGTTTACAAAACGTATGCCATTGGTCATGGGAGAAATTGGATGGCAGAGATTATGAGCACATTAGAGTTATTACTGCTGATGGAAAATAATTTTTAAACATTGGTTTTTCTTGAGGAGAGATAAGGAGGGGAGGTGGTAAAGGTGAGAAATGGGCTTTACCGAAGACACACTTGTGTTTGAATCCCAGCTCCACACTTGAACCTCTGCAACTTTAGAAAAGCTACCTCACTTCTCGGAGCCTCAATTTCTTTCCTATAATGGGCATAATAATATACATTCCTGGCAGGATTGTTAAGATGATTAAATGAGCTAGTGTATGAGTGGCCTCTAGCCTAGTAGCTGCCCCAGGACCATCACATGGGAGGTGAGGAAGAAATGCTTCCCTAGCAGTTTGCAGAGTTTAAACCTGTCCGTGAGTGTTCGTTCTCAAGATCAGACTGAAATATTCAGGCATGTTGATAAGAAAATGTGATCAACAGGTTAGGTGGTGGTGTGAAATTTCAAAGAAAGGAATTCAGAACTGGGAGATGTTTGGTTCCATTTTCAGACCTCTTAAATATGATTTGTCAGTAGTGGATTTATATAGAATTGAGTTGCCATTGATTCAGTCCTCTTTCTGACTGCAATCCATTTTAATCTATTACCAGGGATTATTTTTTGAAACAGTTTATGTGTAGTCTGATCGAGAATAGTGAATCATAATAATTCTGTGACCCATTTATGTGCATTACTGTAAAAGTTTCATTTCATACAAGTGACAGCTTTTTAAAGTTAATTAGACTCGGCTATACTGAGGTTAGCAAAAAGTGCTTTGAATTATCAATAATTCAGCAGGGCAGACATTTCTGTATAATGTAGTGGTTTTATAGAGTATTGTGAGACAGTTATCCCTAAAATAAATGGTTGTGAGCATACATCAGCATGGTGGGGCTTGCTTGAGTGTGGCGTGAAGTGATATCATCTATGCTTTCTATTATTGAGCAGAGTGTGGGACATCGGTCTTTCTGGCCATGAACTACTAGCAACCTTTGTCCTTTGTGTTACCTTTAGTTAAAAACGAAAAATGAGCATGAACGCTGGCTGATGGCCATGTCTTTCTTACAGCTAAAAATTCATCTGGGAAGGAAAAATGGGATTGCAGATTTGGATTGGTTTCACTGCATGAATGATATGTGACATTTTGTAAATTATTTATCAGTGCAAGGATGGCAGCAATGGCTTGAGCATTGTTATATCAAATGAAAGCAGCAATCCCATTAGTATAAGGACTGGGTTTTAGCTAGAATCTATCAGGGGAATGTTGTCACTTGAAAACCAGATTGTTCTTTTAATTGCTATTTAAAGGAACAAAAGTGTTCCCAAGGTGCTGCAGTTGAGCAGTTGTGAGTAATAACTATGGATCCATAATTATGCAGTGCTGATTATCTGGCAGTTAAAAAATGGTGGCAGGAGTCAGTGACCAGTTTGTTGTAGCTTGTCTTTTTTGGTTTTTCTAATACAGTGTTTTATACTCTGCTTTTTAACTGGGGCTACAAAAACGCATTTGCATAGTTACCTCAGAAAGTGAAACCTGTGCATATTAAAAGAACAAATTAAACCGAAAAATAGGGCAAGATAATGAACACTTATATTGTAAGATGAAATTAACAGTCATAACGAACAATTTTGCAAATGCTTGGTCATAAGGTGAATTCTGGTTTTTGATGACATGTCACATTGAACGTTTGTTGGAATCATTATTACCATTTGAAATATTATTTTAGAGATAAGTGTTTTTAAACTAGCATATGTTTCTTTCATTTATATTCAAATATATTTTTATATAGTTAGCAAATACATTTTGAGTGCCTGCTGTGCATCAGGCAATGTATCAGGCGTTTGGAACAGAGTGGCTGAACAAATGAGGTTTATTTTACGCTGATGTATATTTAGAAAGTTAGGCCTAGCAAAATCTTGTTTTTAATTTACATTAAAAAAATTTGTGATTATACTAAGTTTTCTTGCCCTAAATTTTTGATTCATGAGATTCAAATATAAATACATTATAGTTACATTCAGATGGCTAGCAGACAACATGTGTGAAGCTTGGAATATGAAATAAAATTTTAGTTTTCATACAGTTTGGCTGTTCAAAATAATGTGACCAGATCTGTAGACACAGTCAACTCTTCATTTGGATGGGAATACTAGTGTTGCTGGTACTCATAAATAACAATGGAGGCACTAAAATGTATGCAGATTTATACATTGTTAGAAGCAATTTCCGTAGTGAGAGTTAAAGGGGTGCTGGGGGTTAGACAAATGTTTTGTTCTTTCTTTTATTGAAAGTGGGAATGTCAGAGATTGAGAGTTTGTCTCCTTTGTGTGGCATGGTGTGGTTTACTTTTGAAGACCTTGGTGCCAGAAAGGCCTTGTTAATGGTCTTTTGATCATCTCAAGTGATCCCATAGAATTTTAAAGTTCTTGCTTAGTTCTAATGCTGTTACTATGTCACCTTTTAACATACCAGTATTTTATGTCAAATATTTAATTGATGCATAATAGTAACCTGTACTAAAACATTTGATAAAGTTTAATTAAACAATCTGGTCTGACTAGAAGATACTCATAGACTGTAATACTGAATAGGTGAATCAATTTATAGTAGGCATATAGATTACGGGAACAATTGAGACTTCAAATGAATTCTTAATGTTTATTTCAGGAAGGTAGTGTAATATATAAAGGTTTTAGATTTCATTGGATTAATGAAAATTACTTCTGAGTCTTATACATTACACATAAATGCATTATTCTGGCAATACTTTAGTGTCAAATAATTCGAGGGGTTTTTTATTAGCAGAAAATGTTGATATGAATACCTTATTTCAGCAGTTTTTCTTTGGTAAAGAAATATGTAAGAAGCTTTTGATTTTAATGTTTGTTTTAAATTTTGAAATGGAAAACTAACAGTGTTTTTTCATTTTAATTTTTTTCGTAGCCCCGTGCCGATCCCATTCCAATATGCAGCTTCTGTCTGGGGACAAAAGAATCTAATCGTGAAAAGAAACCAGAAGAACTCCTCTCCTGTGCAGATTGTGGCAGTAGTGGTAAGTTGGTATTTTGTGTATGTGTGTACAATGACTCCCCATTATAGCTACATGCGATTTCTCTCTATCGAAAAAAGTTTGTTATTTAAAGCAATATTTGATAATAGAGTAAGCTTTAAATTTAAAAAGCAAATGCAGGTGGGGGGGGAAGTGTGAGTATTTTAACACTGACATAAACCATATGTCATAAAATAAAATAAATAAAAATTTTTTTTTAAGTTTTAAAATTTATTTATTTATTTATTTATGGCTACGTTGGGTCTTTCTCTAGTTTTTTTGTGGTACGCGGGCTTCTCATTGCAGTGGCTTCTTTTGTGGAGCATGGGCTCTGAGCACACGGGCTCAGTAGTTGTGGCTTGAGGGCTCTAGAGTGCAGGCTCAGTAGTCGTGGCTCACAGGCTTAGTTGCTCCACAGCATGTGGGATCTTCCCAGACCAGGGCTTGAACCCATGTCCCTTGCATTGGCAGGCGGATTCTTAACCACTGTGCCACGAGGGAGGCCCATATATTCATCTTTTAAATTAAGCTTGATTTCATACCAGCATTAATAATTCAACTTGGACTATTCTACATTGCAGGTAAATTCAAGGTAGAGAATTCTAAACTTTCATGCTGAATGCACCTAGAATCACTAGTTTTCTATAACCTGAAGTCTCAATTTAAGATGTTTCAGTTGGAATACATAGTGTTTCAGGTCCTGACACCTACTGGTGAAATATAATATTACAGCCCAGCTCTGTGTGACAGCTGGAAAGGGATGGACAGTATTCTGGAAACCACATTGATAGAATCCAGAAGTCATCAGGCATGAAAGAAATTTATCTTGCCCAGGATAAGAAAGGAAAAGGGTGGTCTATGCAGAAGGTGATGTTGCAATCAAGGAATTGCTGGGTAGGGACACTGGGCCTTTGGCAAATTGCAATACCCAAAGAGCTTTCAAGGTTGCTGTCACCGCTTTTTCTCAGCATAGGATTTTAAGACCGCACCTCCATTATTATAATGGAAATTAAAACTCAAATTGGGCTTCCCTGGTGGCGCAGTGGTTGGGAGTCCGCCTGCCGATGCAGGGGATGCGGGTTCGTGCCCCGGTCCGGGAAGATCCCACGTGCCGCAGAGCGGCTGGGCCCCGTGAGCCATGGCTGCTGGGCCTGCAAGTCCGGAGCCTGTGCTCCACAGCGGGAGAGGCCACAGCAGTGAGAGGTCCGCGTACCGCAAAAAAACCCCAAAAAACTCAAATTGTGCTTACACTAAAAGAATTTGTCTTACCAGCCAATCTTCCTTCCTGTTAAGCAGGTGATAAGTTGCCCAGGTGAGATATATATGGTTATATGTATGTATGTATACATACACACATACACGT